>NC_138979.1:178496519-179709019 GCF_964341445.2 Mesoplodon mirus
CAGCTTGTTATATTTTCACAAGTTAAAAAACACCCATCTAACCAGCATCCAAATTAAGAAATAGGACATAACCTGCTGTATTAGCCTAGTAGCTTCCCAGGTACCCTTGTCCAGTTTCCCCCATTCCCTGCAAAGGGTAACTATACTTTCCTAACTTCTAACACCGTAGGTTAGTTTGCCTGATTTTGAACTCTATATAGTAGGAACCACGGAATATACCATTTTGTGTTTAGCTTCTTTTGCTCAGCCTTTTAAAAAAGAGATCTGTCCATGTTGTTGCATGGAGAAGTAGATTGTTCATTCTCATTCCTGTATGGTGTTCCATTATATGAATGTACCATATCATTTACTTAACTCTGGGTGGACATTTCTCTTGTTTTCAGTCTTTGGCTATTATGAATAATGCCGCTATGAACATTCTTGTACAAGTCTTTTGGTGAATATATGTAGGCATTTCTTTTAGGTGTCTTCATAGAACTAGAACTGTTGGTCACAGCATATGCATATGTCCAGCTTAGAAGTTACTGCTAAACAATTTTCCAGAGTGCTTGTACCAGTTTATACTTCTACCAGCAGTGTGTGAGTGGCCCCACCCTATATGTTTTAGGAAACAAAAGTGACAAACTTTCTAGTACATAAATTTCCAGTCTATCCGTAATGAACTACCTACCTAATAGCCCATAGAATTTTCTGTTATTCTGTGTATGATTTACTTAGGTCACATGAATTTTTTCTTTCCCTGTAAGAGAGTTTCAATAAATTTTTACGATTAGTTTTTATTTATTTATTTATTTATTTTCAGCTGTGTTGGGTCTTTGTTGTTGCTTGCGGGCTTTCTCTAGTTGTGGTGAGCAGGGGCTGCTCTTCGTTGTGGTGCATGGGCTTCTCATTGCGGTGGCTTGTCTTGTTGCAGAGCACGGGCTCTAGGTGCGTGGGCTTCAGTAGTTGTGGCTCGTGGGCTCAATAGTTGTGGCTCATGGGCTCTAGAGCGCAGGCTCAGTAGTTGTGGTGCACGGGCTTAGTTGCTCCACGGCACGTGGGATCTTCCCGGACCAGGGCTAGTGTCCCCTGCATTGGCAGGCCCGTGTCCCCTGCATTGGCAAGTGGATTCTTAACCACTGTGCCACCAGGGAAGTCTCTACAGTTAGTTTTTATTCTGCTAGACTGCTTGGTTAGAAGGTCTTCTTTCATGGGTCCCACCTCCAGTACCATTAAACCACAGAGGAAAGTCCAGTGATCTTTATATCTGTACCTCTTTCAACTTGGATATTTTGCTTTTTGCAGTGCCTTTTGGTGTACGTGGTGGCCACCAAATGTGGGAGGCAGGGAGAAAGTGTTCAGACTTAGTTCTTCACAGTCACCACCTTTTTGGCTTTATGATATTGGTATGTGGTAATCAGGTCAGACATAATCACAAAATCTATTACATCCTTGTCTGTGGCTGTGCCTTACAGTGTAATTTTCCCTCCAAATCAGAGATGTTAATAATGGAGATTTTTTTTTTTTTTTTTTTTTTTTTTGCTGTACGCGGGCCTCTCACTGCTGTGGCCTCTCCCGTTGCGGAGCACAGGCTCCGGACACACAGGCTCCGCGGCCATGGCTCGCGGGCCCAGCCGCTCCGCGGCATGTGGGATCTTCCGGGATCGGGGCACGAACCCGTGTCCCCTGCATCGGCAGGCGGACTCTCAACCACTGCGCCACCAGGGAAGCCCAATAATGGAGATTTATAATGCAACTAATAGTTACTTTAGAGTGAATCTTAGGAGTTCAGGTTAAAACATACAAAATATCAATTGAGTACTTAGTATGTGTTAGGCGTCTCCTGGAGAACAAGTGGCATTGTACCAGCAGATACTTGTGTTCAAGGAAGTACTTGTTTAAGGAAGCAAACGCACTTTTCTGAAGTTTCACTAGAATAGAAGTCTCCTCTAGTTAATAAGTATGTTGGGCATTGAGAAGGCAGTATGTAGTGTCGGAAATCATTTATCTTAAGACAGACCCAGAAATACTCTTGGAGGCTGAGCTTGCTCATTTATCTATTGAGAGACCTTGGGTAAGTTGCTTATCTGAGTCCAAGCCTCCTAATCTAAACTGGGAAGAGTAAAACCTACATTGCAGGACTGTTGAGAAGATTAGAGGAAGTGCCTGCTTGGTGTAGAGTTGTGTTCAGTAAAGGATAATTGTTATTGGTCTTTTAAATCAACTGTTGGCAATTCAGAGATACTTTACTTTGGATGCATAGGCAACTTCCTATCCGGAAACTTCATGTAGTTATAAAATTTTCTCTCCAGATGGTGCCCCTTTGCAGTTAATTCTCCACCCTGACCCTAGGCAACCAATGATCTGCTTTTTGTCACTATACATTAGTGACAGATTCTTCTGTTCTAGAATGTAGACATGTTTTCATATCTCTTGGATAAATGCCTAAGAATGGAATACTGGATCACTGGATGAGTATATATACACTTCATTTCAGTTCTATTGAGGTATATTGACATCTAATAACCTGCACATATTTAAACTGTACAATTTGATGAATTTTGACCTCTATGTAATACCCATAAAGCTATCATCACCATTAAGATAATGAACATACCCATCACTCCCCAAAGTAACTTTGTGCTTCTTTGTAATATCCTCTCCCTTTCTTCTGATAGCCTCTCCCACTCCAGGCAACCACTGATCTGCTTTCTGACGCTACAGACTAGTTTTCAGTTTGTAGAATTTTATAGAAATGAATCATACAGTAGCTACTCTTTCATCTGGCTTCTTTTACTCAACATAATTATTTGGAATTTCATTCATGATGTTGCATGTATCAATAGTTTATTCCTTTTTATTATTGTTAATTATTCCATTTTAAAGATATAGCACATTTTGTTTATCCATGCACCAGTTGATGGACATTTGGGTAACTTCAAGTCTTTGGCGATTACAAACTAAGTGGCTGTAAACATTCATGTATAGATCTTTGTGTGGACATGTGCTTTCTTTCCTCTGGTGAATAGCTAGCAGTGGAATGGCTGGGTCATATAGTAGGCGTATGTTTACATTTTCAAGAAACTGCTAAACTGTTTCAAGTGATTATACAGTTTTACATTTCTACCAGGAGAGTATGAGAGTTTGAATTGCTTCATATACTTACCGACACTTGGTATGATAAGTCTTTTTGGTTTTAGGTCATTCTGGTGGTATTACCAGTGGTCTAGTGTAGTGGTATTTCATTGTATTTATAATTTGGATTTCCCAGATGACCAGTGGACATTGAACATCTTTACATGCGATTATGAGTCAGATTGCTGTGGTCTAATTTTGATGAGGTCTAATTCATTGATTTTTTTTTATTATAGTTTGCTTTTTGTGTTCTATGTAAGAAATCTTTGCCAAATCTAGGTCAATTAAATTTTTTTCCTGTGCTTTCTTTTAGAAGTTTTGAGGTTTTAGCTCTTAATTTCAGGTCTCTGATTCATTTCCACTTAAATTTTGTATGTGGTGTAAGGTAAGGATTGAGGTTAATTTTTTTTCCCACATAGCTGTAGTGTACAGTGGAAAGGGCCAGTTTGCTACTGTAAGAATCAGGGGACCTGGTGTCTATCTCTGCTATCACATTCAAGTCACTTAAGTTCTTCAGACATCGTTTCCCCCTCCTCTCTCCAGAGGATATGATGGGTTGGGCCTCAGAATTTAAAGTTCCATCTTGCTTCAGCAGGCTGTCTTCAATTCTAAGAAAGAAGATAAGGAAAAGATGTTGAACCTCAGTTTCTTATTTCATCCACTAGGCGGTGATAATGGACATCCTTGTAAGGGCAAAAACTCCTTGGATAGGTGTTTAAAAAAGGTCACCTTTGAAGAAGATATTCATAATTCAGAAAGTGCCTGTGTTTCATTAAGGAACAGATGCAATAATATTATAATAAAACCTAAAATACCGTTTATCACCAAAAAAATATCAGAGTAGAACAATATTTTCTTTAAAGAGTTCTGTATATTTGGTTTTAATATGTTTTGGGCAGAATGAGAGTTATATGGCTAGCATAAAAATATTTACATATTCAGGTGAAAAATTTGAGAAGTCTGATGGATTTAGAATAGTCATAGAAATTCTCTTGGTAATAAGCTCGTAAACTGTATTTGCTTGGAAATACTTTTGGTAATAAAATTATAAACTACATTTCCTTGAGTAGTAGACATTGGTGAAGAGGAAAAGGATTCACAAAAGTACAGCCTGGGCATCTCTCCTTGTAGCTCTGGTGATGGTGGGGAGGGAGGGAGGGATGGGGATGATTTACACATACAGTTTGTGTGTGTGTGTATCTCACATAATTTTCCAATTATTTGCAGGGTTTTTCCAGATACCTTCCTGTTATTCGTTTCTAGTTTAATTCTGTAATGGGCACAGAACACACTTTGCTTGAATTTATTTCTTTTAAATTTGCTGAGGTTTGTTTTTTGACCAGAACATGGGTCGATCTTGATGATTATTCCATGTATATTTGAATGTGTATTCTCGCATTGTTGGTGTAATGTTCTATAAATGTCAATTAGTAAACTTGGTTGATATTTTTCAGATCTTCTGTATCTCTAAGGATGTTTGCTACTTGTTCTACTAACTAAACAACTGGAATACTGAAGTCTCTTAACTATAATTGGAGATTTGTCTACTCCTTTCAAATATATCATTTTTACCAGTAGTTTATGTATTTTGATATTTGTAATTAATGCATATACAATTAGGGTTGTTATATTTTCTTGGTGAAGTAACCCCTCGTAGCTATGTAATGTTTGTTTTTATCCCTAGAAATATTCCTTGTGTGAAGTCTACTTTATCTGATAGTGATATACTCATTCCAGCTTTCTTTTGGTTAGTGTTTACATAGTATATCTTTTAATGCCCTTTTACTTTTCTTAAAAAAATAATTTTTATTTTGGAATTATTTTAGATTTCCAGAGAAGTTACAAAGATAGTTTAGAGTTACTGTATGCCTATTACCAGTTTCCCCTAAAGCTAACATCTTACATAACCATGGTATATTTGTTAAAAGTAAGAAATTAGCATTGGTATAACACTATTTACTAAGTGCCAGACTTTGTTTGGATTTCACCAGTTTTTTCACTAATGTCCTTTTTTTCCTGTTTCAGAATCTAATCCAGGATATCACATTGCATTTAGTTATCCCATCTCCCTAATCTCCTCTGGGCTATGACACATTCTTAGTCTTTCCTTGCTTTTCATGATCTTGATAGTTTTAAAGAGTACTGGTCAGGTGTTTTGTAGAATGTCCCTCAACCTGTGTTTGTCTGGTGTTTTTCTCACTGTTAGATTGGAGTTATGGGCTTTTGGGAAGAATACTATAGAGGAGACGTGCCTCTCTCATCCCATCATTTCAGGGGTACATGGCATCAGCATGACTTATCACTGGTGATGTTAATCTTGATCACTTAGTTGAAGTTGCATCTGCCAGATTCCTCCACTGTTTGAGTGGTGAGAGAGGACCTCCCAGCCTTGTTCCTGATCTTTGGGGGAAAGCATTCAGTCTCTCATCATTAAGTCATTAAGTATGACGTTGGCTGTAGGTTTCTTATGGATACTATTAAGTTAAGGAAGTTTCCTCAAGTCCTAATTTTCTGACAGTTTTTTTTAAATCATGAATGAATATTAAATCTTGTTGAATGTTTTTTTCCTGAATCTATTGATATCATATATGGCTTTTCTTATTTGGTCCTTAATATGGTGAATTACACTGATCAGTTTTCAAATGATGAACCAGCCTTGCATCCTTGGGATGAAATCTACTTGGTCATGATGTATGAGTCTTTTATATGTTTCTGGACTCTATTTGCTACTATGTTTTTGAGAATTTTTGCATCTATTTTAATGAGAGATATTGGTTTGCAGTTTTATTGTAATATCTGTACCTAGTTTTTGGCTTTAGGGGAATGCTCATGAGATGACTTGGGAAGTGGTTTTCTATTTTTCTGGAAGAGATTGTCTAGAATCGATATTATTTCTTCCCTAAATGTTAGGTAGAATTCACCCATTAAACCATCTGGGCCTGGAATTTTATTTTTGAAAGACTTTTAACTAAAAATTCTACTTATTTAATAGATATATGTGTATTTGGGTCATTTATTTCTTCTTGAGTGAGTTTTGGTAGTTTTTGTCTTTCAGGTACTTAACTATTTCATCTGCATTACTGAATTTATTGGCATCATATTATGCTATGTTAGTAACCCCTTTTAATGTTTGTGGGACCAGTAGTGATGTCCTCTCTTTTATTCCGCATATTGGTAATTTGTGTCTTCTCAGTTTTTTTTCTTGTTTAACATGGCTAAAGGTTTACCAGTTTTTTTGATCTTTTCAAAGAACCAGCTTTTGGTTTTATTATTATTATTTTTTAATGTTTTCCTGTTTTCAATTTCACTGATTTCTATTCTAATAATTATTATTTCCTTCCTTCTGCTTGCTTTACATTTAGTTTTCTCTTCTTTTTCTAGTTTTTAAAAAATTTATTTATTTATTTAATTTTGGCTGCGTTGGGTCTTTGTTACTGCGTGTGGGCTTTCTCTAGTTGCCGCGAGAGGGGGCTACTCTTCATTGCAGTGCGCGGGCTTCTTATTGTGGTGGCTTCTCTTGTTGTGGAGCACCGGCTCTAGGCACGTGGGCTTCAGTAGTTGTGGCACGTGGGCTCAGTAGTCGTGGCTCGCGGGCTCCAGAGCGCAGGCTCAGTAGTTGTGGCTCACGGGCTTAGTTGCTCTGCGGCATGTGGGATCTTCCCAGACCAGGGATTGAACCCATGTCGCCTGCACTGGCAGGCAGATTCTTAACCACTGCACCACCAGGGAAGTCCCTTCTTTCTCTAGTTTCTTAAAGGGAAGCTCAGGTTATTGATTTTTAGATTGTTCTTCTATTCTAATATATGCATTTTAATGCTATAAATTTCCCTTTAGCTGCATCCTACAAATTTTGATATGTTGTATCTTCATTATCATTTAGTTGAAAAAGTTTTTAAATTTATCTCAAGACTTCTTCTTTGACTCATGAAACTCATGAGTCATTTAAAAGTGTGTTGTTTTATTTCCATATATTTGGAGATTTTCTGCATATCATTTTGTTACTAATTTCTAATTTAGTTCCATTATGGTTTGAGCATGTACTTGCTCTGATTTCTGTGACCTCCCCTTTTTCCCCATTACAGGTCTGACTTCATTTCTTACTATTCCTTTCTTCGCTTAGTGTGTTCTCCAGCCATCCTTGCTATTCATTAAATACACCAAGTACACATTTACCTCAAGGCTTTTGCACTTGCTGTTCCTTCTGCTTTTAATGTTTTTTTCCTCAGATATCAGCATTGCATTGCTAGCTCTATCACTTCCTTCAGATCTTTTCTCAAATTTGAGTTGTCTACTTATCTAGGATAAATGGCACCAACATCTACTTAATGTCACAGGTTAAAAACCTGGGAGTATCCTCAGTTTTTCCTGTTCCTCATCGCTGCTATTTAAGCAGATTAATAAATCTTTTTTTTTTTTTTTTTTTTTTTTACAAAGTAGGAACATTCACACGTAGTTTTCTGACATGCACATTGTTTAAAAAACATTTGTTTCGGGCCTCCCTGGTGGCGCAGTGGTTGAGAGTCCGCCTGCCAATGCAGGGGACACGGGTTCGTGCCTCGGTCCGGGAAGATCCCACATGCCGTGGAGCGGCTGGGCCCGTGAGCCATGGCCGCTGAGCCTGCGCGTCCAGAGCCTGTGCTCCGCAACGGGAGAGGCCACAGCAGTGAGAGGCCCGCGTGCCACAAAAAAAAAAAAAACCAAAAAAAACATTTGTTTTGTCAAGATGGTTTTCAAATATTGGATAAGCAGAAACCTGCTGGAGGGTCAGAAGTTCCAACGTTTTACTCATTTCTTTCCGTATAATGGTGGGTAAGTAGATGTGGCCTCCTTTCTTTTTTTTTTTTTTTCTTCAAGAAAAATATTTCTTAATGTTCCAAAATGGCATATATTTTATTAGTTAACTCTAGTCTCTTATTTATTATACAAGAGTATATATATAATCCGTCTCTAGGCTAATTTTATGTCTCTTTTTATTCAGTAGTGAGAGCTATGTAACTTGCGTTTTTCTTTTAATCCCTGTTGCTAAGAAACACAGAGCACGGCCACAAACCACCTGTGTGACCTTGGGAGCATCATTTAGCTCCTCTGAATTCTGTCAGTGAAGTGAGAGAGCCGTACCAGTCATGCTGCCGAGATCCTCCTTGTTCTGTGACTCTGTAAACTTAGCTCTGTGCTCACCCTGGTTATCAGCTTTCCTCAGGTGGTTAGTACATACATTTCTCTTCTCCTTCAAAATTATTTACTTTTCTCTAGCTAAACCCACCCCCCCAAACTCAGGATATACTAGTCAGCTCTGATTCTTTTGACTAGTATTTTCTAAAAAAATACTGAAGTGTTCAATATTTTGCATGTTTAAACATGTGTGCTGCTCTAAATCCTTTTGTTTTGTGTAGGTAAACAGAATACACATAGGAATAGAATGACTTGGTATTTTATTTAATCATTATTTCATAGTAAAAGTCACTACACATTATGATTTTAAAAGTCCATTATACTGCTTAGTTTCTTCATGATTCCCATACGAAAAGCATGTGGACCTAGTCTGGATAACATATTAAAATCTTGAGATAGGGCTTCCCTGGTGGTGCAGTGGTTAAGAATCCACCTGCCAATGCAGGGGACATGGGTGCGAGCCCTGGTCCGGGAAGATCCCACATGCCGCGGAGCAGTTAAGCCCGCGAGCCACAGCTACTGAGCCTGCGTGCCTAGAGCCTGTGCTCCACAAGAAGAGAAGCCCGTGCACTGCAACAGAGACTGGTCCCCGCGCACTGCCACTAGAGGAAGCCCGTCCACAGCAACAAAGATCCAATGCACCCAAACATAAATAAATAAAATAATAAGTAAATTTATTAAAAAAATTTAAACATAAAATCTTGAGATGTATTTATAATTTAGGTAAGATATATACATCATTATTTACTCGTATAGATCCATATTTACTCATTGACTTACAAATGGTGTAAGTAGCAATTATATTTCCTTAGATGATATTTTTCTTCAAGATAACTATAACTGGAGGACTGGTAATTCATATATTGCTGAAAGGAATGATAGGAATGTCTGAAATAGTTCTTTTACTATAAGGGACAGTAGGGAGAAAATTGGCTTTGTTTCTCTCAAAGAAGAAAATATTCGTGTGAAATTAAATTAATAGTTATTTAGGAACGCATGAGGGATCCTAATTTTGTTGTTTTATTTAAATTAGATTCTTGCTTTGTGGAGGTAGTATCCTGACCCTGGCAATAGCTAGCTAGTTAACCTTGAACAACTTCCATAGTCTCTGTGGATGTTGGTTTCTTTATTGTCATAGTGTAAGGGGGTGAATTACATGTCTAAGGCCCTCTTCAACTCCACCATTCCATTATATCATATCATTAGCATTAGAGAAAAGGAATCATTGTTTCACACAGCTTTTACAGGTTGATTTGGGTTTGACTGATGAGCTTTTACATTTTGTAATTGATTTGTTTGTACTCCATTTCTTCTGATTTGGTGCCCCATTTACAGTAATATAAGTCAAATGAGTAGACAGGATCCATGCATATTGTGTTAGGGACTCGCTTTCTGTGTCATATTCTCCGCTCCTAGACTTAGCATCTCCCTGACGTGATTTCCAAATACGTGGCTATAGCTTTGGGCTTTTCTCCCAGACTTTGGGCCAGGGCTGCATGCTGGGTGCTGCCAACACCATATCTCTACCGGAATGTCTTGCTGGTTTTTCAAACTCAGTGTGCCCAAAACTGAATTCATCACTTTTTATCTAAATATGCCTCCATTTGTTATTGAAGCCTGAAGCCATCCTTTTAAATTGTACTGGAGGGAAACCTGGCAATAATTTTGTATGCTTTCTTTTTCTCTCAGTAATTAGTTTTGTATCAAGTCCTATTGATTTTATTTCTGCAAGAAGCCACTTAGATACACAGAATCAGAGTGCTTTGCTTTTATAGTTTTCTTTCTACTGGCAGAGCACAGGGACTGGTAGATCCTGAAGTCTGGTAGATTCAGTAAGTCTTTCTCAAGTGATTGAATAAATCCCCTCAGCCTGGGACCTTTGAACACACTGTTCCTTCTACTCTCCCTTGTCACTGATTCCTACTTATCGTTCAGGGCTCGACTTTTCAGGGAAGGCCTCCTTTACCTCCGAACTAAGCGAAGTTCTTGATAGTACCGTGTACTGTTCCTGTACAGGTCTTTGTACACTTAGGATGATATCGTTGATTTTTGTTGTTTTTTTTAACTTGTGTCTTCTCTGACTGTGAAGCTCTAACAGGGCAGGGTTTGTATCTGTCTGTACCACCATGTCCCTGCCAGGGCTTAGCTCAGTGTCCAGTGTATAATAAGCACTCAGTCCATATTTGTCATCTGACAAATTCTCTGGCTAGGCATAAAGCATTATTCGATTGTGCTGGAGACTCCAGAACCAGTGCCTGGTACCCAGCAGCTCTTGAATAAATACTTGCTGAATTATTGAACATATCAGCCCACCTGTCTTCTATAGGTTAAGTAATCGGGTCTCCTTCCCTTCCTATGATAGCTGTTTATCATCTTTTCTTTCTGCAGGTGCCAGGGTGATTTTTTTCTTTCTGCAGGTGATTTTTTTTCTCTTTCTTTTTTTTTTATAGCTGTCAGTTACTATTCTGTGTTCCTCCTGGGCTCGCTCCCCGCTTACTAGATTGGCTGCTATGTAAACCCAGTCTCTTAGCTATCCCCTTTCCCTTGCTATGTCCTGTATCTATATATTTTTAAAAAATATTTTTAAATGGATTTTTTACTACCATTTGTTAATGGGGAAATAAGCTGATTAAAAGGAATAATGGGAGATATTACAATGTTTCCAGGAATCTTCCAAGTTTGTGTAGTTATTCCTGAACTCATTTTTTACGTACCTTTCAATATTCCTGTTAGAGCTCGTATATTTAGGGCAGCCATTAATAATCTTCCCTTTTACTCTTTGCAAAATACTGTAGAACAATGATTTTCAAAATTTTTTTTACCATGATTCTTTAAGGAATACATTTAAAATTGTGACCTAGTATATACACACGTGTTTGTGTGTGGGAATTAATATATTTATAACTGAAACTAAATTTGAATAATTATCATCCTTCTATGTATACTAAATTAAAAACATATCGAAGTTACCATGCAGTAGTATCCTGTTAATATTGAAATATATGGAAAAAACCCCAAATAAACAATACAAAACCAAAAATAAGGAAAGATTTATTAATGCAGCAGGTGTGTTTGCTCCTTAATAAGTTCATTCCACCCCAGAACCCTTGAGGGTAATGCTCATCTTGCGTACCGTTGTGAGATTTGACGTGGGGTGTGAGGGAGAGAGGAAAGGTTAGAGTAGTTCTAAGATGTGTCCATGGAGAAGCAGAGGGCTGTTTGTACCTCTGTTGGTAAAAGGAGGGAGGGGAAAAATGAGCTCAGGTTTTCATATGTGAAGTTGAAGAGCCATTCAAAAGGAAATGCTCTCTTTATCACTGGTGACACTGCTTTAGTCAGAAGAGGAGTTTATCTCCTCTTCACAACGCATGATACTTCTGTGTGCTAGGTTGACATGACATTGGGGTGGTAAAAGATGTATAGTGGAAATTTCAGTAAAATAATTTGTTGTAACATGAATATTACTAAATAATTTGTGTGCACATTTTTCTCTTGCAAAATTATCACCTTAGAGACATTTTTAGGCTGACAGTTCAGCTACTTCTTATGATAGATGGAACGATGATGCTTAGTGGTCTAGTAGCCCTAGGGTATGGACTTAGAAATCATAGGTTGGAATCCTGGCTCTAATGTTTAGTAGTTGGAATACTTTTGGGAAGTCATGTTTTTTTTTTCTGGGACTCAGTTTCCTCAACTCTAAATTAAGGATATAAGTATATTGCATATGTGTTGTCAACATTAACATGATAATGTAGGTAAAGCATCTTGTGTGGCAATAGACCCTTAAATATTGGCGTGTTTTTTTTTTTGGAAAATGGTTTTTTATTAGATAATTTATTTTTTTATTTTTCTGAATTTTATTTTATTTATTTATTTTTTATACAGCAGGTTCTTATTAGTTATCTATTTTATACATATTAGTGTATATATGTCAGTCCCAATCTCCCAGTTCATCCCACCCTGCCCCCCTACCCACTTTCCCCCAGTTGGTGTCCATACGTTTGTTTTCTACATCTGTGTCTCTATTTCTGCCTTGCAAACTGGTTCATCTGTACCATTTTTCTAGATTCCACATATATGCGTTAATATGCGATATTTGTTTTTCTCTTTCTGACTTACTTCACTCTGTGTGACAGTCTACGTCCATCCACATCTCTACAAAGGACCCAATTTCATTCCTTATTATGGCTGAGTAATAGTCCATTGTATATATGTACCACATCTTCTTTATCCATTTGTCTGTTGATGGGCATTTAGGTTGCTTCCATGACCTGGCTCTTGTAAATAGTGCTGCAAGTGAACATTGGGGTGCATGTGTCTTTTTGAATTGTGGTTTTCTCTGGGTATATGCCTGGTACTGGGATTGCTGAGTCATATGGTAATTCTATTTTTAGTTTTTTAAGGAACCATCATACTGTTCTCCATAGTGGCTGTATTAATTTACATTCCCACCAACAGTGCAAGAGGGTTCCCTTTTCTCTACACCCTCTCCAGTATTTGTTGTTTGTAGATTTTCTGATGATGCCTATTCTAACCGGTGTGAGGTGATACCTCATTGTAGTTTTGATTTGCATTTCTCTAATAATTAGTGATGATGAGCAGCTTTTCATGTGCTTCTTGGCCATCTGTATGTCTTCTTTGGAGAAATGTCTATTTAGGTCTTCTGCCCATTTTTTGATTGGGTTGTTTGTTTTTTTAATATTGAGCTGCATGAGCTGTTTATATATTTTGAAGATTAATCCTTTGTCCATTCATTTGTTTGCAAATATTTTCTCCCATTCTGAGGGTTGTCTTTTCGTCTTGTTTATAGTGTCCTTTGCTTTGCAAAAGCTTTTAAGTTTCATTAGGTCCCATTTGTTTATTTTTGTTTTTATATCCGTTACTCTAGGAGGTGGATCAAAAAAGATCTTGCTGTGATTTATATCAAAGAGTGTTCTTCCTATGTTCTCCTCTAAGAGTTCTATAGTGTCCGGTCTTACATTTAGGTCTTTAATCCATTTTGAGTTTATTTTTGTGTATGGTGTTAGGGAGTGTTCTAATTTCATTCTTTTACATGTAGCTGTCCAGTTTCCCTGGCACCACTTATTGAAGGGACTGTCTTTTCTCCATTGTATATCCTTGCCTCCTTCGTTATAGATTAGTTGACCATAGTTGCATGGGTTTATCTTTGGGCTTTCTATCCTGTTCTATTGATCTATATTTCTGTTTTTGTGTCAGTACCATATTGTCTTGATTACTTTAGCTTTGTAGTATAGTCTGAGGTCAGGGAGTCTGATTCTTCCAGCTCCATTTTTTTCCCTCAAGGCTGCTTTGGCTATTCGGGGTCTTTTGTGTTTCCATACAAGTTTTAAGATTTTTTGTTCTAGTTCTGTAAAAAATGCCATTGGTAATTTGATAAGGATTACATTGAATCTGTAAGATTGCTTTGGGTAGTATAGTCATTTTCACAATATTTCTTCCAATTCAAGAACGTGGTATATCTCTCCATCTGTTTGTGTCATCTTTGATTTTTTCATCAGTGTCTTAGAGTTTTCTGAGTACAGGTCTTTTGTCTCCCTAGGTAGGTATATTCCTAGGTATTTTATTCTTTTTGTTGCAATGGTGAATGGGATTATTTCCTTAATTTCTCTTTCTAATCTTTCATTGTTAGTGTAGGAATGCAAGAGATTTCTGTGCGTTAATTTTGTATCCTGCAACTTTACCAAATTCATTGATTAGCTCTAGTAGTTTTCTGGTGGCATCTTTAGAATTCTCTATGTAGAGTATCATGTCATCTGCAAACAGTGACAGTTTTACTTCTTTTCCAATTTGTATTCCTTTTATTTCTTTTCTTCTCTGATTGCCGTGACTAGGACTTCCAAAACTGTGTTGAATAATAGTGGCGAGAGTGGACATCCTTGTCTTGTTCCTGATCTTAGAGGAAATGCTTTCAGTTTTTCACCATTGAGAATGATGTTTGCTGTGGGTTTGTCATATACGGCCTTTATTATGTTGAGGTAGGTTCCCTCTATGCCCACTTTCTGGAGAGTTTTTATCCTAAATGGGTGTTGAATTTTGTCAGAAGCTTTTTCTGCATCTATTGAGATGATCATATGGTTTTTCTTCTTAAATTTGTTAATATGGTGTATCACATTGATTGATTTGCATATATTGAAGAATCCTTGCATTCCTGGGATAACTCCCACTTGATCATGGTGTATGATCCTTTTAATTTGTTGCTGGATTCTGTTTGCTAGGATTTTGTTGAGGATTTTTGCATCTATATTCATCAGTGATACTGGTCTGTAATTTTCTTTTTTAGTAGTGTTTTTGTCTGGTTTTGTTATCAGGGTGATGGTGGCCTCTTAGAATGAGTTCGAGAGTGTTCCTTCCTCCGCAGTATTTTGGAAGAGTTTGAAGGATGGGTGTTAGCTCTTCTTTAAATGTTTGACAGAATTCCCCTGTGAAGGCATCTGGTCCTGACTTATGTTTGTTGGAAGAATAATCACAGTTTCAGTTTCATTACTTGTGATTGGTCTGTTCATATTTTCTATTTCTTCCTGGTTCAGTCTTGGAAGGTTATACCTTTCTAAGAATTTGTCCGTTTCTTCCAGATTGTCCATTTTATTGGCATAGAGTTGCTTGTAGTAGTCTCTCATGATGCTTTGTATTTCTGTGATGTCCGTTGTAACTTTTCCTTTTTCATTTCTAGTTTTATTGATTTGAGTCCTCTCCCTCTTTTTCTTGATGAGTATGGCTAAAGGTTTATCAATTTTGTTTATCTTCTCAAAGAACCAGCTTTTAGCTTTATTGATCTTTGCTATTGTTTTCTTTGTTTCTATTTCATTTAATTCTGCTCTGATCTTTATGATTTCTTTCCTTCTAGTAACTTTGGGTTTTGTTTGGTCTTCTTTCTCTAGTTCCTTAGGGTGTAAGGTTAGATTGTTTATTTGAGATGTCTGTTGTTTCTTGAGGTAGGCTTGTATTGCTATAACCTTCCCTCTTAGAACTGCTTTTGCTGCATCCCATAAGTTTTGGATTGTGTTTTCCTTGTAATTTGTCTCTAGGTATTTTTTGATTTCCTCTTTGATTCCTTCAGTGGTCTCTTGGTTATTTAGTTGCATATTGTTTAGCCTCCATGTGTTTGTGCTTTTTACATTTATTTTCCCTGTAATTGATTTCTAATCTCATAGCCTTGTGGTCGCAAAAGATGCTTGATACGATTTCAGTTTTCTTGAATTTACTGAGGCTTGATTTGTGACCCAAGATGGGATCTATCCTGGAGAATGTTCCATGTGCACTTGAGAAGAAAGTGTAATCTGCTGTTTTTGGATGGAATGTCCTATAAATATCAATTAAATCTATCTGGTCTATTGTGTCATTTAAAGCTTGTGTTTCCTTATTAATTTTCTCTCTGGATGATCTGTCCATTGGTGTAAGTGAGGTGTTAAAGTCTCCCACTATTATTGTGTTACTGTCGATTTCCTCTTTTATAGCTGTTAGCATTTGCCTTATGTACTGAGGTGCTCCTGTGTTGGGTGCATATATATATTTATAATTGTTATATCTTCTTCTTGGATTGATCCCTTGATCATTATGTAGTGTGCTTCCTTGTCTCTTGTAACATTCTTTATTTTAAAGTCTATTTTATCTGATATGAGTATTGCTACTCCAGCTTTCTTTTGATTTCCATTTGCATGGAATATCTTTTTCCATCCCCTCACTTTCAGTGTGTATGTGTCCCTGGGTCTGAAATGGGTCTCTTGTAGACAAGCATATATATGGGTCTTGTTTTTGTATCCATTCAGCGAGCCTGTGTCTTTTGGTTGGAACATTTAATCCATTTACATTTAAGGTAATTATCGACATGTATGTTCCTATTACCATTTTCTTAATTGTTTTGGGTTTGTTTTTGTGGGTCTTTTCCTTCTCTTGTGTTTCCCACTTAGAAAAGTTCCTTTAGCATTTGTTGTATAGCTGGTTTGGTAGTGCTGAATTCTTTTGCTTTTGCTTGTCTGTAAAGCTTTTGATTTCTCCGTCGAATCTGAATGAGATCCTTGCTGAGTAGAGTAATCTTGGTTGTAGTTTCTTCCCTTTCATCACGTTAAATATATCATGCCACTCCCTTCTGGCTTGTAGAGTTTCTGCTAGAAATCAGCTATTAACCTTATGGGAGTTCCCTGGTATGTTATTTGTCATTTTTCCCTTGTTGCTTTTAATAATTTTTCTTTGTCTTTAGTTTTTGTCAATTTGATTACTATGTGTCTTGGCATATTTCCCCTTGGGTTTATCCTGCCTGGGGCTCTCTGCGCTTCCTGGACTTGGGTGTCTGTTTCCTTTCCCATGTTTGGGAAGTTTTCTATTATAATCTCTTCAAATATCTTCTCGGTTCCTTTCTGTCTCTCTTCTCCTTCTAGGACCCCTATGATGAGAATGTTGGTGTGTTAATGTTGTCCCAGAGGTTTCTTAGGCTGTCTTCATTTCTTTTAATTCTTTTTGCTTTTTTTCTGTTCCACGGCAGTGAATCCCACCATTCTGTCTTCCAGGTCACTTATCCGTTCTTCTATCTCAGTTATTCTGCTATTGATTCCCTTCTAGTGTATTTTCATTCAGTTATTGTATTGTTGATGTCTGTTTGTTTGTTCTTCAATTCTTCGAGGTGTTTGTTCTTTAATTCTTCTAGGTCTTTGTTATGCATTTCTTGCATCTCTCGATCTTTGCCTCCATTTTTTTCCCCAAGGTCCTGGATCATCTTCACTATCCTTATTCTGAATTCTTTTTCTGGAAGGTTGCCTATCTCCACTTCATTTAGTTGTTTTTCTGGGCTTTTGTCTTGTTACTTCATCTGGTCCATAGTCCTGTGCCTTTTCATTTTGTCTATCTTTCTCTGATGTGGTTTTCATTCCACAGGCTGCAGGGTTGTAGTTCTTCTTGCTTTTGCTGTCTGCCCTCTGGTGGATGAGGCTATCAGAGAGGCTTGTGCAGGCTTCCTGATGGGAGGGACTGGTAGTGGGTAGAGCTGGGTTTTGCTCTGGTGGGCAGAGCTCAGTAAAATTTTAATCTGCTTTTCTGCTGATGGGTGGGGCTTGGTTCCCTCCCTCTTGGTTGTTTGGCCTGAAGCGACCCAGCACTGGAGAACACCCGGTTCTTTGGTGGGGCTAATGGCGGACTCTGGGAGGGTTCACACCAAGGAGTACTTCCCAGAACTTCTGCTGCCAGTGTCCTTGTCCCTTGTTGAGCCAAAGCTACCCCGTGACTCTGCAGGAGACCCTCCAACACCAGCAGGCAGGGCTGGTTCAGTCTCCTATGGGGTCACTGCTCCTTCCCCCCGGGTCCCGATGCGCACACTACCCTGTGTGTGCCGTTCAAGAGTGGACACAAGGGCACTTCTGTTTCCCCAAGTCCTGTAGGAGTCCTGCAATCAAATTCCAGTAGGCTTCAAAGTCTGATTCTCGGGGAATTCCTCCTTCTGTTGCTGGACGCCCAGGTTGGGAAGCGTGACGTGGGGCTCAGAACCTTCACTCCAGTGGGTGGACCTCTGTGGTGTAATTGTTGTCCAGTTTGTGAGTCACCCCCCCGGTAGTTACGGGATTTGATTTTATTGTGTTTGCACCCCTCCTACCATGTCATTGCGGCTTCTCCTTTGTCTTTGGATGTGGGGTGTCTTTTTTGGTGATCTCCAGTGTCTTCCTGTCGATGATTGTTCAGCAGTTAGTTGTGATTCCCGTGCTCTTGCAAGAGGGAGTGAGCGCGTGTCCTTCTACTCTGCCATCTTGAACCAGTCTCCAGATCTGAGTTTTATGGAGATACTTGGAGAAGTCAGCGTGAGTCTAAATGTTTGTTTTCTTTTACCTTCCTTCGGTGCTATTAAAAATATAGTTTGTTTCACTGTGATTCTAAGCATGATGACTGTAAGTAGAGTTGAATGGGTCTCTAACTGTGTAAACTTTTTAAGGTGATGTTTTGAAGATTTAACATTTTTAAGGAGTCAGTTTTATAGTACTAAGGGGAAAATACACCACATGTGAAAAATTCTTGATGTTATGGATTGGTATTTGGTATCTTCTGCTTTAGATTCTTGAGTCATCTTTGTCTTAAAAGGAGGTTTTGTCTTTCTTGGAAGTTTAATTCTCTAGGCTAATCATTTAATTAATTTTCTTCTATTCATTAAAACAAACTGTTTATTTTGAGTAAAGAAATAATTAAATATCAACTATGTAAAGTTTAGTTTTCATTGGGAACTCAAAGCAAGGCCTGTGTGACATCTGCTTCATTGTTACAAATTCAAACATAGTATCAGCAGTTTGTTTTGTATTTTGGAATTTGAAATGAGAGCCGCTAGGTTTAGGATCACAGGCTCTGTGTATACAGATCATTTTGGATCCCACACGTAGTTGAACAGTTAGCAGAGCTAGAGTTCTCAAGTTAATTTCTCCTGTGGTGACTATGTGACATTGTCACCTTTGGATAGCATCTGCTCCTTCCCCTCTTTCTTTTCTAATTGGTTTAGGATTCAGTAAACCGTGAGGGTTGTCTAGCTATGAAAAGAGGATAGGACTTTTTGCTATACAGTTAGAATTTTTAGCATGTGAGTCTGTCTTCCTCTTTAGATTTTGACCTCTCAGAAGGTTGAAACAAGGTATAAGAATAGAGAAAGAAAGTATTGTCAGTATCTAGGTCTGTCGTAACATGCAGCTTATTCTTTGTGGGCGAGGGCATGGGTTTCATAAACTAGCACAGATAGCCTCATTTTTAGAGACCCAAGATAATGCTTCTGAAAGTGCTTTAAGCAAATATAATATACTAAGAATTTTGACTCCTTTTCTTGATCTCCCACAAATTAGTTATCGTTTTGTTTGCCTCCAGTATCATTGAGGACAGACCTTTTGTTTTTTTAATTGTATGTTTTTAAAAGCAGCATTATTATGCAGTTCTCTCTAGTACTGCTGCATAGCTTGGGAGCAGGAGTGGGATGGAAAAGCAGCTGGATGAGTTTGGTATTAGCTGGGTGAACAGGTTGGAAGAGAGGTGGTATATGTAATGGTCAGTGCATGGGTTTTGGAGTTGTCCAGGCTGGGTAATGTTGGGCAAGTACCTTCAACTTTCTAAGCCCTAATTTCCTCATCTATAAAATGGAGCTATTAATAGTATCTAATACTGCAAGGAAGGTGTTTATTAGCATAAGGCCTAGCATATAGTACATTAGATACTATTTTTATTGTTGTAATTAGGAGGAGGAGAATTGAAGAAGTAAGTTGATTGGTGAGGGTGTAATTGAAGTAATAGGGAGGTTCAGGCTGCCAAGGAAGAAAGTGAAACTAGGATGAATATTAGAAACTGGAGAATAAGAAGGAATTGAAGGGATTAGAAATGTGATGAGGGTAAAAATGGATTTAGCAACAGAAAAATAGTTAAGAGTTTATGAGCAGCAAAGGAGATCACAGAGTTTGAGATTATACAGATGGAGCATTTCTAGATAACGATATGATCCAGCCTTTGACAATGGTTGCTGATGTGGAGACAGACTCAATTTAAATCAACAGGTGTTTATGGAGCCCTTACTGTGTGCTAGATACCATGCTAAGCATCGCGGAATGTAAACTTTGGGCCAGACATCCTTGAATTAGAGGGGGCCAAAAACTAGCTGTTCCTCATTCAGCTGAATGAAGTTGCCCATGACAGTGGCAGGCCTGGGATGACAACGAAGACTGCGAAACCTTTTATTTTAGCAAAAAATGCTTGAGTGGATTGACTGGTTTTTCATTGGTTTAAGATATTACTATAAATGGCTCTTTAAAATAGGTGCATCCCCCAGTGGGAATAAAATAATTAGTAACATTAATTTAAGAGATAGCTGTCCTAAATTCATTTATTTCAGTAGTCTTTTTTTTCCCCTGTCTTTCCCTTTTAGCCACTAGTGTACAGATTAGATGATTAACCCAGTTCTTTTTAGTTTTAGAGGAATGGTTTGCTGAGTGGGCTTGTGTCCTTTGTGTTTCTGAGTATCCTAGAAAAGGAACATGCCCCAAAGAATAGCAGAGTTGGGGCAAAAAGGAGCAGCTCATATTGTAGCCAGGAGGATGGTTCCTTGTGCCTTTCAGTTGAAAGTTGTAGGCTTGGAAGTATAGGAAGCTTATTTTGTTAAAAAGAAAAAAAAAAAGAAAGTTTAACATTGATCAAACATTTATTTTAAAATTACATATACCATATCACGTAGCAATAAACTTAATTTTATATTGTTGACTTAAACTTATGCTGATTATTTCTGGGTCCCTTCCATTTGGTGATGGAAGAAGCATAGATCCACACATATTTGGCTTATTTATACTACCTTTGACCAAAGTCAGCAGGAGGTAACAGCAGGTCCACAGCACCTGAGAAATTCCGGGACATGGGGGGCTCAGTACCCCACTTTCACGTTCACCCAAGTTTACTCTTCTCCAAGTCTGTTACCCTTTCCCAACTCCTCCTCAAACTTTCCTCTAATGTGCATTTAAGTAGACTACCTGTTATTCCATCTCTGCTACCTGTTCTTTGCCACATCACTTTTAACATTGTTTTTGTGAACTGTAGACAGAAACAGTGCCAGAACTGTAGAACTGTAGACAGAAGGAGTGCATACATGCATTCAGGTCAAATGGACTTTGTGCTTCATTTGGGCAAACTGCTTCTGTGCGCTTGGCTTATTTCACACGTGTAGTCTAAAAAAGGAGAATATGAAGTTTCCTCTTTCTTTCATTTGACCTTTCCTCTTGTCATGGCAGCTCTCAGAGTATTATCTCCATCAGCATCAGCATTACCTGGGAACATGTTAGAAATCAGGCTCTCAGGCCTCACCAAGACCTACTGTCCCAGAATCTCTGGGAGTGAGACCCAGTTTTAACAGGTGCTGCAGGGTGATTCTGGTACATATGCTAAAGTTTGGAAACCACTGCTCTAGCATATTATGGTTACCAACCTGTATACATTTCCTTGAAGGCCCTGACACTATATTTCTGCTAAGCTTAATGCATAGATTGAAAATATGAAATTACTGTTGTTGTAGGTCAATAATTATCTAATGTTGGCAATTTCATGTGGTTCAACTAATTGTTACTTTGTGAAAACTAGGGTTTCTTAGACATTTTTTGTGGTTGAAACATTGGCATTCTTTGTTGTGGATAGCTGTTCTGTGTGTTGTGGAATGTTTTAGCAGCATCCCTTGATCCTACCTACTGGATTATAGTAGCATCTCCCAAGTTGTGATGATCGAAAATGTCTCCAGACATTGTCATATGTGCCCTTGGGGAGGAGGGGATCACTCTCGGCCGAGGACCACTAGCTAACTCAGTTGCTTTCCCTACTAAGCAATGATACTTAACAGAATACCCAAATGTATGTATTTTTCTCCCTTGGTGGGAAAAGGGCCAGACATATATTGATTATAGAAATTAAGTTTAGATTTTATGTTTGATAGAGATTATGGTGACTACAATTTAGCTGTACTTTCTTTTTATATTTTTTCATGTCCTTTTTATAGTAAGCAGTGTCACAATAGACTATTATTTGCTTTTCTAACATCTTATAGCTGTCAAAGTCTAATGACAGTCCATATATTTTTTTCTATTACTGAGTAACTTGCTCATTTTCTTGGATGCCCAAAGGATTTTTTTAAGTCCTTTAATATATTTCAGTGTTGGTTTTGCTGGATCGATTTTCTCAGGTACACAGTGTGCCCTTTTGAATCTTTTTTCATTTCAAGTAATTTTTTTTTGATGATTCCCTTGCTTTGGTTGCTTCTTTAGGGACTCCTATTAAAAGTATGTTGGATTTTCTTTGCCTGTCTTATATATCACTTTCTCTCAAATCTTTTTAATCTTTTTTAATTTAAAATTTTTATTCTCTTCACCTTTTATTTTTCCTAAGGCAATATCTATTTTTTCACCTTTGTGTTCTTTATAGTTTAGTCTTTTTCAAGATATTTTCTTTCAATTCTTTCCTGAGTTTTATCACCTTATTTCTGAGCTTTCATAATTATGATTCATGTGTTTTTTTCCTATGTCTTATACATTTTCTTAATTTTTTTCCTTTGCTTGTGGAAAAATAGTATGTTATAATTAGCTGTTTTGTGGGCTTGTCTGTCTTTCATTGTCTTTAAGAATATTAGTTCAGTCCTTATTCTCTTCTTTTAAAAAAAATAACTATATGGAATTTGATCATGGTCCTTGTATACGTCTCGTATTTATGTGAAATTCGTTTCATAACCCTTATAAG
Organism: Mesoplodon mirus; assembly: GCF_964341445.2. Classification (NCBI taxonomy): domain Eukaryota; kingdom Metazoa; phylum Chordata; class Mammalia; order Artiodactyla; family Ziphiidae; genus Mesoplodon; species Mesoplodon mirus. The sequence goes on from NC_138979.1 coordinate 178,519,038, forward strand.
GAGGTGTGGTTTAGGATAGCTTTTCTAATTCCAATAGAGTCCCTCCCCCCTGCTTTTTTTGGTACTGTTCAAAATAGGATGCCTTACTTTCCGAAGTTTCTTGGCTCTGTTTCTCTAAAGTACTTTGGACCTTCTCTTTCCTTTGTGGTCTGTTGTTTCTGTGCTGTTCAGTTCAGATTCTGTTTCCTAGAACTTTTCTTCAACGTGGACCTTTGTTCTAGATTTTTTGAGACTTCATGGGGATTAGACTGCTTCAGTCCTTTCAGATATTACTGTGGATTCATTGAACTCATTAGGAGTATACAAAATCATTCGCAGTTTTAGCTGCTTCCCATATGTGCACGTATTTTGGGTTTGTGTTGGAAATCTTACCACTTATGTTAGCGATGTCACATGTAGTTTTTAAATTTTACTCTCCTAGTTGATCTGTCTGTTTTTATGGGGAATTCAGGAATTTTCAAAAACTATGTCTTTACTGCTGCTGTCTTCCTAGATGCCCTTCTACCAGTCTTTCCTTTTGTATTTATATACTTTATTTTGCACAGATTTATTGAAGTATTATTGACGTAGAATGAACCGCACATATATTTAAAATGCACCATCTGATGAGTTCTGAAATATGTATATGCTGTTGAGACCCTCATCATGATCAAGAAAATAAACATATTCATTACCCCTAAAAGTTTTCTCATGCTCTCTTATAATCCCAACTTCCTTTTCCCCCCCCTCATTCTTAGGCAACAACTGATCTGCTTTCTCTCGCTATAGCTTATTCTACATTCTTTATAATTTTATTTTATTTAAAAAAATTTTATTTTATATCGGAGCATGGTTGATTAACGATGTTGTGTTAGTTTCAGGTGTACAGCAAAACGATTCAGTTATGCATATACATGTATCTATTCTTATGTAAGTGGAATCACACAGTAGTATATATTCTTTTTCGTATGGCTACTTTTATTAGCATAATTATTTTGTAATTCACCCATGTTGTCATGCATATCAGTAGTTCATTCCTTTTTACTGCTAGTAGTATTCCACTGTATACTATATCACAGTTTGGTTATCTGTCCACCTGTTAGTGAACATTTGGGTCATTTCCAATTTTTGTCTATTACAAACAAAGCTATGATGAATATCATGTTGAGGTGTTTCTGTGGACATATTGTTTCATTTCTCTTGGGTAAATATCTGTGAGTGGAATGTCTGGGTTGTTTGGTAGGTGTATGTGTACCTTTTAAGAAATTGTCAGACTTTCCCAAAGTGGTTGTACTATTTTACATTTCCACCAGTGGTGTGTGAGAGTGCCTCATCCTTGCCTACATTTGGTGTGTTCGATCTTTATAAATTCTAGTGGATGTGTAGTGGTATCTTATTGTCATTAAAATTTGAATTTATCTAATGATGAATTTTGTTGAGCATCTTTTTCATATGTTTATTTGCCATTTGTCTATTTTTCTTTGATGAAGTTTTGAAATCTTTTGTCTATTTTATATTGGATGTTCTTATTATTATTTAGTTTGAGTTCTTTATGTATTCTAGATGCAAATTGTTTGTTGGATATACATGTTGGGTATGGCTTGCCTTTTTGTTTCTGTAACAGTGCCTTTGAAAAACAAATGTTTTTAATTTTGATTAAATTCATTTTTGACTTTTTGGTTAGAATTTATATCTTTTGTGTCCTATTTAAGAAATAATTTGTCAAACCCAAGGCCACTAAGAATTTCTGCTAAGTTTTCCTCTAGAAGTTTTATAGTGTTGGCTTTTACATTCAGGCCCGTGATTCATTTTGAGCTAATTTTTGTCTATTGGTTCAGGTTGGGGAGAGATTCATTGTGTTTTGCATATGGCTTTCCATTTGTTCCACTACCATTTGTTGAAAAGATGATCATTTCTTCATTGATTGTCTTGTCACCTTTGTCAAAAATTAACTGCCCATTTATGTTTGGGTCTGTTTCTGCACTCTCTACTCTCTCCGTCCTTTTTTTTTTTTTTTTTTTTGCGGTACGCGGGCCTCTCACTGTTGTGGCCTCTCCCGTTGCGGAGCACAGGCTCCGGATGCTCAGGCTCCGGATGCTCAGGCTCAGCGGCCATGGCTCACGGGCCCAGGCGCTCCGCAGCATGTGGGATCTTCCCGGACCGGGGCACGAACCGGTGTCCCCTGCATCGGCAGGCGGACTCTCAACCACTGCGCCACCAGGGAAGCCCTCTCTGTCCTTTTCCATTGATCTATATGTCTGTCTTGTGCCACTGCCACACTATCTTGTTTATTGTAACTCTATAATAAGTCTTGAAATCAGGTTGTATTAGCCCTGCAACTTCATCGTTTTTCAAATTTGTTTCCGCTTTTCTAGTTCCTTTGCATTTCCATGCAAATTTTAGAGTAAGCTCGTTCATTTCTACAAAAAGCCTTTTGGGATTTAAATTGGGATCATGTTGAGTCTGTACTTCAGTTTGGGAGTACAGTATTCTTTACAGTATTGAGTCTTTCATCCTTGAGTGCTAAATCTCCATATATTTAGGTCTTTTTTATTTTTCTCAACATGTTTTGTAGTTTTTGGTCTACAGATCTTGCACATCTTTTACCAAATTTTCCAAACGTATTTCATAATCTTATGTTAATCTAAACTAGATTGCTTTTTAAATCACTATTTATGATTTTTCTTTTCTAGTATATAGAAATACAATTGACTTATATATTGTCCTTGTATCCTGCCACACTGACTTATCAGTTCTCCTAGCTATTTTGTACATTACAGTTTAACCTATTCCTTTCCAATCTGTAAGCCTTTTGTTTCTTTTTATTGCCTATTACACTGGCTCAAACCTTTAACACAATGCTGAGTAGAAGTAGTAATGGTGAACATTCTTGCCTTGTTCGTGATTAGGGAGAAAGCATTCACTCTTTCACGTTTAAGTATCATGTTAGCTGTAAGTTTTTCATAGATGCCCTTTATCCGGTTGAAGAAGTCCCCTCTATTTCTAGTTTGTTGATAGTTTTAAATCATGAATGAATGTTGGATTTGTCAGATTTCTGCATCTATTGATATGTTCATATGTGTTTTTTAAAAATTTGGTCACATTGATCTTTAAAAAATTAACTTTTTATTTGGAGATAATTATAGATTCATAGACAGTTGTAAGAAATAATACAGAGATAGCCATGTACCCTTTATCCAGTTTCCCCCTTGTATGGTCAGGCCAGTCCACATGGCTGTTCTCTTGCTCTTTGTACATCCCCCGCCCAACCAGTCCCTGCTTCACCTACACCCTACTCACATGACCCTGCTTCCCCCTGCCCCAGCTGTGATTGTTCTAATCCTTAAACCAGAATGGCTCCACCCCCTAGTTTTAATAAAGGGAAACATCTGCCCTCGTGATGGTAGTTAACCTGAGGGGCTGTGAGGGACTTGACCCAGCTGCTGGTTTCCCTGGTAACTGATGAGCCAACCTGACATCAACTTCCCCTATAACTGGTACCCTCCTTCTCCCCGGAGTAGCGAAGATTGCTGCCATGCCCTGCCTGCCATCTGCTGTATGTGGTGGGGTGTTGCTCCATGACCGTTTGTTTCGGATGTGTAAGATCCCTTATCCAGTAAATCATTGATGCCTCTGTCGCTGTCTCTGGGCTCTTTCTTCTGTCTTGAGGCTGGGCAACTACAAGGCTTGTAGGCCTGTGGGGTGCAGCCCAACACCCCTATAATAACATTTGAAAAACTATAGTATGATACACAACCAGAATATGGAAATTGATACAATCAAGATAGGTAGACTTTCCATCACCCCAGGATCCCTCATGTTAAACTTAAGTAGTCATGTCTTTTTCCCTCCTGCCCCATACCCATCCTCTGGAAATCACTTAATCTGTTTTCCATTTGTATAATTTTGTCATTTCAAGAATGTTATATAAATGGAATCATACAGTATGTAACCTTTTGGGGTTGGCTAATGTTTCACTCAGCATAATTCTCTAGAGATTCATCAGGTTGTTGCATCTGTCAATATTTTGTTCCTTTTTATTGCTGGGTAGCATTCTGTGGTATGTATGGACTACAGTTTGTTTAACCATTCACCCATTTAAGGACTTATAGGTTGTTTACATTTTTTGGTTCAAATAAAGCTGCTCTAAACATTCATCCACAGGTTTTTGTGTGAACATAAGTTTTCATTTCTTTGGGATAAATGCCCAAGAGTACAATTGCTGGTTGCATGTTTAGTTTTCTAAGAAATTGCCAACATTTTCCTAGAGTGGCTGTGCCAGTTTGCATTTCCACCATCGATGAATGAGTGATTTAGTTTCTTTGCGTTTGGTGGTGGAATTATTTTTTGTTTCATTTTTTATCCTGATAAGTGTATAGTGATATTTCACTGTGGTTTTACTTTACACTTACCTTATAGTTAACAATGTTAAACATCTTTTTCGTGTGCTTATTTACAGTCAATAAAAAGTCTCTTCATTCCTTTTGCCCATTTTCTAATTGGATTGTATGCTTTTTTACTGTTGAGTTTGAGAGTTCTTTTTTATATTCTAGGTACTACACCTTTGTTAGACATGTAGTTTGCAAATATTCCTCCTCCTCTATGGCTTGCTTGTCTTTTCATCCTCTTAACAAAGTCTTTCACAGTGCAAACGTTTTTAATTTTGATGAAGTCCAATTTATCAGTTTTTCCTTTTATTGATCCTGCTTTTGGTGTCAAGTTTAAGAACTCTTTGCCTAACCCTAGATTTAGAAGATTTTCTCCTATGTTTTAAAAAAATTTTATAGTTTTACATTTTATAGAATCATTTTGAGTTAATGTGAGAATTAGGTCAAGGGTTTATGGTTTTGGTGTTTTTTTTTTTTGGAGGTTTTTTTTTGCCTATGGGTGAAAAGGCTGTGTTTGCTCCACTGAATTGCTTTTGAACCTCTGTCAAAAATCAATTGTGCATACTTATGGAGTGTACATATTTGTGGAGGTCTATTTCTGGGTTCTGTCTTCTGTTCCATAGATTTATGTGTCTACCTCTCTGCCAGTACCATGCAGTCTTGGTTAATGTAGCTATATAATAAGTCTTAAAATTGAGTAGATAAATTCTTCCCACTTTGTTCTTTTTAAAAATAGTTTCAGCTATTCTAGTTTTGTTGCTTTTCCATATAAATTTTAGAAAAATATTGTCTACCTCCCAAAAATCTTGTTGGGATTTTGATAGGAATTGTGTTAAACCTGTACACCAATTTGGGAGAATTGACATCTTTATTATGTTGAATTTCCCAATCTACGAGCATAGTAGGTTTTTCTAATTAATTATATCTCCTTTGATTTCTTTCATTAACATTGTGTTTTCAGCATATGAGTCCTGTAATTTTGTTAGTATTTCATTTTTTGAGTGATTGTAAATGATATTGTATTTGTAATTTCAGTGTTCATGTGTTGAATTTTGTCAAATGTTTTTCTGCATTGATATGATCATGTGATATTTTTCTTCTTTAACCTGTTAATATGATGGATTACACTGATTTTGAGTATTGAACTAGCCTTGCATCCCTGGAGTAAATCTCATTTTATCATGGTGTATAATTCTTCCTTTAATATATTACAATATTTTATTTGCTAATATTCTGTTAAGGATTTTTTTTTTGAAGCCTCCCAGGGCCACTCCTTGCCGCCCACAGCCGGGCTTCCATCCTCCATACATGCAGAGACTGGGAAAACAGTTCCTTTTCTAAAAATTAATTAATTAATTTTTTATTGGGGTATAGTTATTTTACAATATTGTGTTAGTTTCTACTGTACAGTGAGGTGGAGTTCCCTGTGCTATACAGCAGGTTCTCATTAGTTATTTATTTTATACATATTAGTGTATACATGTCAATCCCATCTCTCAATTTATCCCACCCCACCCTTCTGCCCTTGGTGTCCATACATTTGTTCTCTACATCTGTGTCTGTTTCTGCCTTGCAAACTGATTCAGCTGCACCATTTTTCTAGATTCCACATATATGCGTTAATATACGATATTTGTTTTTCTCTTTCTGACTTACTTCACTCTGTGTGACAGTCTAGATCCATCCACGTTTCTACAAAGGACCCAATTTCATTCCTTCTTATGGCTGAGTAATTAATATTCCATTGTATATATGTACCACATCTTCCTTATCCATTTGTCTGTTGATGGACATTTAGGTTGCTTCCATGACCTGGCTATTGTAAATAGTGCTGCAGTGAACATTGGAGTGCATGTGTCTTTTTGAATTATGGTTTTCTCTGGGTATATGCCTGGTAGTGGGATTGCTGGGTCATATGGTAAGTCGATTTTTAGTTTTTTGAGGAACTTCCATACTGTTCTCCATAGTGGCTGTATGAATTTACATTCCCACCAACAGTGCAGGAGGGTTCCCTTTTCTCCACATCCTCTCCAGCATTTGTTGTTTGTAGATTTTCTGATGATGCCTATTCTAACTGGTGTGAGGTGATACCTCATTGTAGTTTTGATTTGCATTTGTCTAATAATTAGTGATGTTGAGCATCTTTTCATGTGCCTCTTGGCCATCTGTATGTCTTCTTTAGAGAAATGTCTATTTAGGTCTTCTGCCCATTTTTTTTAACATCTTTATTGCAGTATAATTGCTTTACAATGGTGTGTTAGTTTCTGCTGTATAACAAAGTGAATCAGCTATCCATATCCATATACATATATCCCCATATCTCCTCCTTCTTGCGTCTCCCTCCCACCCTCCCTATCTCACCCCTCTAGGTGGTCACAAAGCACAGAGCTGATCTCCCTGTGCTGTGCAGCTGCTTCCCACTATCTATCTACCTTACGTTTGGTAGTGTATATATGTCCATGCCTCTCTTTCGCTTTGTCACAGCTTACCCTGCCCCCTCCCCGTGTCCTCAAGTCCATTCTCTACATCTGCGTTTTTATTCCTGTCCTGCCCCTAGGTTCTTCATAACCATTTTTTTTTCTTTAGATTCCATATATATGTGTTAGCATATGGTATTTGTCTTTCTCTTTCTGGCTTACTTTACTCTGTATGACAGACTCTAGGTCCATCCACCTCACTACAAATAACTCAATTTCTTTTTATGGCTGAGTAATATTCCACTGTATATATGTGCCACATCTTCTTTATCCATTCATCTGTCGATGGACACTTAGGTTGCTTCCATGTCCTGGCTATTGTAAATAGAGCTGCAGTGAACATTGTGGTACATGACTCTTTTTGAATTATGGTTTTCTCAGGGTATTTGCCAAGTAGTGGAATTGCTGGGTCGTATGGTAGTTCTATTTTTAGTTTTTTAAGGAACCTCCATACTGTTCTCCATAGTGGCTGTATCAATTTACATTCCCACTAACAATGCAAGAGGGTTCCCTTTTCTCCCCACCCTCTCCAGCATTTATTGTTTGTGGATTTTTTGATGATGGCCATTCTGACTGGTGTGAAGTGATACCTCATTGTAGTTTTGATTGGCATTTCTCTAATGATTAGTGATGTTGAACATTCTTTCATATGTTTGTTGGGCAATCTGTATATCTTCTTTGGAGAAATGTCTATTTAGGTCTTGTGCCCATTTTTTGATTGGGTTTTTTTTCTTGATATCGAACATTTATTTATTTATTTATTTATCTCTGGCCACGTGGCTTGTGGGATTTTAGTTCCCTGACCGTGAATTGAACCTGCACTCCCTGCAGTGGAAGCGTGAAGTTCTAACCACTGGACTGCCAGGGGAGTCCCTGTTAAGAATTTTTGCATATATATTCATGAGGGATATTGTTGTGTGTGTGTGTGTGTGTGTGTGTGTGTATATACATACATATCCACATGTATATGTGCGTGTATATATATGTGTATATATATATACTTTTTACTACGTACATATATATATATTTTTTACAATCTTTCCAGGTTTTGTTATCAGTGTAATAATAGCTTCATAAGTGATTTAGGAAGTGTTCTCTTCTGTTTTCAGGAAGGCATTGTGGAGCATGGTGTTAACTCTTCGTTAAATGTTTGGTAGAATTCTTCAGTGAAACTATCTGGGCCTTGAGATTTTTTTCAGGAGTTTTAAAATATGAATTCAATTTACTTAATAATTGTAGGATTATTCAAATGGTGTATTTCGTAGTGGGTGAGTTGTGACAGTTTGTGTTTTTTGAGGATTTGGTCCATTTTGTCTATGTTTTCAATTTTATGTGTGTAGAATTATTCACAGCATTCTCTTATTATCCTTTCGATGTCTGCAGAGGCTATAGTGATATCTCCTGTTTCAATCCTGATATTGGTAATTTGTGTCTTCTCTCATTTTCACTTTGTCAGTCTTGCTAAAAGTTAGTCAATTTTATTGATCCTTTAAAAGAACCGGGTGTTTGTTTCATTTATTTTTTTCTGTTTTTATTTCATTAATTTCTGCTCTTTATTATCTCCTTCCTCTGCTTGCATTGTGACTAATTTCTTCTGGTTCTCGAGGTGGAAAGTTAAATTAATGATTTGAGATTTTTTCCTCTTTCCTTTCATAAATGTATGCATTTATTGTTATAAATTTCTCTCTGCAATGCTTCAGCTGTGTTCCAGAAAGTTTTATAATTTTATGTTTCATTTTCACTCAATTCAGTGTATTTTAAATACACTCTATTCAGTATATTTTAAAATATTTTCCTCTTTGACCCATTTATTATGTAGAAGTATGTTATTTCATTTCCAAGAATTTGGGGAGCTTTCTGTTATCTTTTTATTATTGATTTCTAGTTTGATTCCACTGTGGTCAGAGAAAACTCTCTGTATGATTTGTTGAGGACTTTTTTATGGCCCAGGATGTGGTTTTTCATGGTATATATTGTTTGGGAACTTGAGAAGAACGTGTATTCTACTGTTGTTGGATGGAGTATTCTATAAATGTTAATTAGGTATTATTGGTTGATGGTGTTGTTGAGTTCTCTATCCTTGATTTTCTGTCTAGTTCCATCCGTTGTTGAGAGAGGGGTGTGGAAGTCTCCACCTACCTGTGTATTTGTCTAGACAACTTCTCCTTTTAGTACTGTCAGGTTTTTTTTGTTTTTGTTTTTTGCAGTTGTATTTGGTGTATACACATTTAGAATTGCTATGTCTTCTTGGTGGACTTCCTCTTTTATCATTATATAATGTCCTTGTCTGTCTCTGGTGATTTTCTTTACAATGAGGTCCACTTTATCTGACATTAATATGGTCACAGCTGCTTTCTTTTGATTTGTATTTCTGTGATATTATCATTTTCTGTCCTTTACTTTCAACCTGCTGATGCTGTTGGTATTTGAAATTAGCTTCTTATGGCTGCATTTAGTTGAGTAATATTCTTTAATCCACTCTGCCAGTCCCTGTCTTTTAATTGATGTGGTTAGATTTTTAACTTTAATGTAACTGTTGATATTTAGGGTCTTAAATCTGCCATTTAGTTTTTTGTTTTCTGCTTCTTTTTTTTCCATGAAATATTTTGTCTTCACTTCTATGAGGTATTAGTGATCATATTTTTTAACTAATTGCAAAGTTAGTGAATAAAAAATTCAGTGAATGAAATTCACTGAGTTCATATTAAATATTCCTGACATCAGTTCATGCAGTGAGCTATCCATTCAGCCATCCTTTTAAGAGACATTTACTAAACCTCTACTTTGGGCCAGGCATTGTCATATGAAACATTACTTTTTCAGATATTTCTCTTCTCTTTTAGTTCTTTAGTAGTGTATTTATTTCCTGTGGTGCTGCAGTAAATTACCACAAACTGGATGGCTTAAAACAACAGAAATGTATTCTCTCACAGTTCTGGAAGTCAAAAGTCTGGAATCAGTATCAACTGAGTCGAAATCAAGGTGTCAGCAGGGCTCTAGGGGAGAATCTGTCTCTTCCAGCTTCTGGCGGTTGTCAGCATTCTCTGGCTGTAGCAGCATCACTCCAGTCTCTGCTTTGTGGTCAGATTGCCTCCTGTTCTGTCTTTTCCCCTGAATGTCCCTTTTAAGGACACTTGTTATTGGGTTTATAGCCTACTGGGATAATCCATGATGATCTCTTTATCTCAAGATCCTTTTTATAAAAAAATTTATTATTTTTTTATACAGCAGGTTCTTATTAGTCATCCATTTTATACACATTAGCGTACACATGTCAATCCCAATCTCCCAATTCATCACACCACCACCCCACCCCCTGCCGCGTTCCCCCCTTGGTGTCCATACGTTTGTTTTCTACATCTGTGTCTCTATTTCTGCCTTGCAAACTGGTTCATCTGTACCATTTTTCTAGGTTCCACATATATGCGTTAATATACGATATTTGTTTTTCTCTTTCTGACTTCCTTCACTCTGTATGACAGTCTCTAGGTACATCTACATCTCTGCAAATGACCCAATTTCGTTCCTTTTTATGGCTGAGTAATATTCCATTGTATATATGTGCCACATCTTCTTTATTCATTCATCTGTTGATGGGCATTTAGGTTGCTTCCATGGCCTAGCTATTGTAAATAGTGCTGCAGCGAACATTGGGGTGCATGTGTCTTTTTGAATTGTGGTTTTCTCAGGGTATATGCCCAGTATCAATTTACATTCCCACCAACAGTGCAAGAGGGTTCCCTTTTCTCCACACCCTCTCCAGCATTTACTGTTTGTAGATTTTCTGATGATGTCCATTCTAACAGTGTGAGGTGATACCTCATTCTAGTTTTGATTTACATTTCTCTTTAAGATCCTTTTTCAAATTAAGATAACATTCACAGTTCCCAGGATTAGGGTGTAGCCATATTTTTTTGGGGTGGCTACCATTCAATCTGCTACGAGTAGTATCTTATATGCAGTTTTAATTTCCATCTTTTGATCTTCTCCTCACCTTGGCATGGGTCTCCTGTTTCCCTCCCTTCTCTTTTCCTTCTTGATTTTGTCTTTTAAAGTATTCACTTAGAGAGTGATGAGAATAGTGGAATGATTGTGCTGACCTGTATTTCACAGCCTACCATACTGCAGCAGGGAAAAAGCCTTTTTTTCACAGCAGGGTAGCTTCATTTAATCAGAATATGCTGCTTATTAACAGAACTTATAAAACTCTGAAGCAGATAAATATAATACTTTAAAGATTCTTTAAAAAACCATGTTAAGGTCTTATATACATATAATAAATAATTCCATTTGAAGAGTGAAGTAAAAATAATTTTAGTTAAGATAAATAAATATTACGGCATCAGTAATTAACATTTAAATTGGTGTCAGTTAAGGATAGGTGGAATTTCCCTCTGAGGTGGTGCCACATTTACTAGCATCTTTTATATATATATATTTCAAGTACTTGCACAACTTATGTTGGTTAGCTTATGTTTTAAAAACAAATAATTTTTTTGCATGGAAGTGGTTTTTTGGAAGAATCGGAACACTTTTTTTGAGGTATTTAGGCCACTAGAGTATCACAGATTATTTTGGTAAAGCCTTAGTGACCTAATGAATGTTCTGTCAAAAAGCTACCATATAAATATACCCTACTGACTTTTAAGAATATAGAATATATCGTTAGGTTTCTGGCGACTCAATCTAGTGCAATAGGTAGTTTCATTGTCCTAGAAGAAAGTTGTATGATTCTGCTGTAGTTGATTTTGTTGCTGTCCCTGCTGTTGTTATGATTATTAATATTTTACTATAATGAAATTTATCATTTATATTTTTATAAAGTATAGCAAACTGGCAGGTCACAGGAAAAAATAAGGTAGAATTTTAAAGTAACTAATAATGGTCTCAAAAATTTTAGACTTCATCAAGATGTGTGTGTAGATAGAGAATCTTGTTTTAGCATAAGCATAATTAATATCTTCATGCATTTGTTATAAGATTGACTTAAAGCCAGGAATTTCAGTTCTGGCTTTATTTGTATATCTAGATGATGTGTTTAAAGTTTTAAACTGTCAGAAGTCTGAGTATTCGTTATTAAAAAGCAGTTTTCAAGTTAATCCCTGCTTTTTATAATGTAAATTATAATTACAAATTTATAGTTACAAATTTTAAATTTGTGTTTTCTTTGTAAGTGCTGGTCAAGATATCCAAGGAACAAGCGTGATTGCGAATCTTCCATTTCTGATGCGGCAGAACCCTGCTGAGACACTTCGGAGAATCTTGCCAAAAGTCAGAGTAAGTTGCTGTGAAATAAGATTTGAATTCACCATTTTTTCCCAGTAGTACGTTGTCATTGTCAGGAGAAATTTTCAGAGCTTTTGATGGCTGATCCTTTGTACCTAATCCTTGAGTGGAGGAAGTATTATGATAAACATTTTGAATTATGTTGAAAATATTTAAGGAAATTAGCTGATGGAAATGGAGAAATCTAGATCTTAAACTGTAAAGATTTCGTTAATCATTTTCTCAGTAGAGACATTATAATGTTTTCAGTAGCTCAAAAAAAATCTTAGTCTTATAAAATCATAGCTATCTTATTTGGTATTCTGTTGACTTAAATATATATTAAGAGTATTTCTAGAACATTTATAATATAGTTTAACTGATAGTCCTAATAATCACCGTGATGCCTGCTAAAGATTGAATTGTGGCCATTGCAGTTTTAGTTTTATATTTAATTGCTTCCTAAATTCCTTCAGAATTAGTTTTCCTGCCGTAAACAAAATATTTGATCTACTAGAACTTTCTTTTCTCTGACTATTTAATATTTATTCATTATTAATATATAATATTAAATATTTAATACATCTATTTATTATTTATTTGTACCATATGCAAAGTGCTGTTCTTTATTAGAACTTGAATGAACAGAACAGATGATGTCTTTGTGTCTTCAGGGAGCTTACAATACTAATGGGGTCAGGGAGGTTACCTACTAACGGGGATTCTGTTTGCTAATAGTGAGTTTTGTAGACTTTGCTTTGGCTTTCTGTTTGGTTTAACTATTTTATAATTTTTAAATTAATTTATATGTGTTTAAAATACTGTAATTATTAGTGTGTCCTTGGGTTTTATTTTTAGGCATATATGGCATGTTTCCAGTGATGTAGATCAGGGATATACCATGTTATTTTTATAAGATGTCCACATTTCTATGCAGGCAATATGGATTTTTTTTTTTTTTTTTTTTACTGATTACAGTGGTGAATTGAGAAGATGTTTATTTTAGTATCACGTGTGATTCAAAAGTGAATGAAGTTTTTTCATGTCTGTTTTTCCCAAATCATTCCATAATTTCAATGGAATTAAGTCTACACAGTCTAGGTTTAATTTCACATTCAACTGACCTAAGCTTGTTAGCATGTCACCTGGGAGTACCAGTTAAACAGTAGTAGAAGGGAACAGGTGGTTAGGTCCTCTTAACTAAGGAGTTATTGTACATAAGCAAATTAAATTTAAAGCTAAAAATATTGAGCACGGTGTACACTCTATGCTGAGCAGGCTAAATCCAGACCACAGGCTGCATACTGCAAGTTAAAAGTTTCATAAAGCAAGAGTAAAAGATGAAGGATAGACAGTAGTGAGCTTTAGGTGGTCCCTAAATTATTTTGAAAAAAATCCTTTGCTAATGAGTTCACAATAAAGTTAACTAAATAATAACTCCTGAGAAATCTTGATTTCATGGGAATGTATAAAGGATATTATATACTCACGTATAGAGCATATTTATACAAAGAATCAAATGTCTCTGCAGAAACTATAGAACTGAGTTGGAGCGGGTAAGATTTTATTAAGCTTTTAAAGTTATTAAGTTTAATTCATAATACAGAAGATTAACTGAAGAAAGGGATGTAAAGAAAATGTATACTAATGAATATATACTAAGAAAATCTTAGTAGCAGCCATTTATTTAGGACTCTCATTTATTTTGCCCTGTACTAAAAAAGGTAGAAAACAGCTCCAGATTAGATTCTATATCAGGAAGACATAAAGACTATGGAAAACAATTAAAGAACAAGCATAGGAGAGTATTTAATTGTGTGATTCTGATTTATGTAAAAATGCTGAAGAATTAAGCAAATGGGAAAGACTTCTTTATGGGGGCAATAATAATGACTTTTATAGAGGGTTTAATATAAAATGTAGGCAGCTAAACATTTAAGCAACCCCACATCAAATTCTAAAACCTATGAGCAAATCATTTAAAATCATAGTATTCAGATACCATTAAGACTTGTTGGTACTCACAGCACCTTCTTTAATTCTGCCTTGCTTCTGAGAGTGGTTACTTCCAACTGATAAAAGTATGACGAGAATTGCACATAGCCACTTTATTCACTCTTGTGATGGCCATAATTTCTTAGCTAATTTTATAAAAAAAGCAATCTTGTGTCTCAAAATGAGCATTTAGTAATAACGGCCTTCTCATTCATTCATTCATTCATAAAAATTTACTGAGTACCTCCCGTGTGCCAGGCACTGTTCTAAGCACTGAGAAAACAGAGGTGAACAAAACAGAGAACTCACCCCCAAGGACGTTTCCAGAGGGGGAAACATCCATTAAACAAGTGAGTGAGTGTAAAGAACAGGATAAAGTGAGGGGGGCATTGGGGGAGTTGGGAGAGTGGGAGGATCCTGACTATACTTTGGGAGGTCAAGGACACATCTTTGAGGAGCTGAAAACTGAAGGGATAGGAGGGAACAGCCATTTGAATAGTCAGGAATGAGTGGTCCAGGCAGAGAGAGCAGGAAGAGTTTGGTGGAACTGCGAGAGGTAAGCATGGTTGGAGTCCAGTGGGTGGGGGTGGGTTGTGAATCGAAGAGAGGACAGTGATGGAGCATATGCAAGTGTTGCTCTTTCTTAGGGCAGTGGAGAGCCACTGAAGACTTTAAGCAGGGTGGTGACTTATCCCACGGACATGCTACAATGATCATTTGCTAATTCTGTGGAGGGTGGATTGGAGCAGGAGTTGGGAAGCTGCAGCACGAGGGCGGCTCATTAGGACAATAGAGTGGTGGATACATCCAAGATGCATTTATTGGGAGAGAATGAACTACATAATGGATCAGATGTGGAAAGCGAGGGATGACTTCCAGATTATTTCTGGCTTGAGCTTCCATATGGTTCTGCTGGTTTTGAGTGTCTCGGTTGATAATTTATTAAATCGATGGGGAAAAATAGTTTGAATACGCTCCAGTGCTAATCTTCAGTGAATGACTTATTTTTAGAGGATTTAAAGACATGAATAATTATTTTATGTAAGAAGTTAATCATTGCCCAGATTCTTTTCACATTTATAACAGTAGTATAAGCAGCTTTTAGAACTCCTACTGTACCTTACCTTTACCTTAAAGAACATCAAATAAAGTGATGAAGATATTTCTGGGCTTTCACCAAGCAATTCACCAAACAAATTCACCAAACAAAATGTTTTTGATTCTGTTTTTGTGTTTTTTTTTCATTTGCATTTTATCTTTACAATAATGAATTAACTGAAAAATGGTTTAAAAAAATAGGTTGCTATTTTCACTGTTTTAGAGATGAAGGAATTTAAGGTTAAAAATAAAGTGGCAGAAAGAGAGGCAGGATTAGAACTGAGCTAACCCACAGTATTTCTTAAGTGTACTTTCTCAGTTGTATCCAAAGTGGATGATGAAGGATAGCGCAGTTAGATCACTCATCTCAATACATATGTACCATTGTACTACACAATCAGAAGTTGGTTGAATCTATGGTTACGGAACCTGGGGTACGAGGGAGGGCCAACTGTAAAGTTATATGTGGATTTCCCACTGCATTTCCCCTAAACTGCATTGTTCAAGGAACAACTGTAGTAGTTATATCTATTTTATATTATTTAATCCTAGGGTATCTTTTGAAAAAGAAAACAGGTTTTTTCTGTGGTCTTTATTGATTAAGTTTGAATTCTGTCCACAATATATTAAGTTGAATTAATATTGGATGTTAGATTTGACTTGAACTTCTGGTTGTCTAGAAATGAAAGAATTTGTTTTGTCAAGATAAATTTCTAAAACACTGTGGTCCTTTATAAAATGTAAAATAGTAATGATATAATTAACCATGTATTATCAGTGACTCCTTTATAAATGAAGTGCAAAAAAAAAGTGTCTACCTGTTGAGTTATTGAACCCTGCTATTGTTTTTTCACTTATTTTGGGAACCAAAATAAGGCGTAAAATTGTCTATTAAAACATGTGCCTCATCAGGAAGAGATAAAAATAACTGTAGGTCATTTATTGAGGTCTTACAACGTGTCAGGCACTGTACTCTGTCAAACATTTTACACATTTTTATCTCTTTGAATGCTCCTGGCAGTTCTGTAAGGGTCACTTGATTGAGGAAGAAGCGACTTAGGTGAGTAACTTGCCCAAAGTCAAGGTGCTAGCAAGTGGTATAATTAGGTTTGAATAGGGAGTCTGACTCCTGGGTCCTCTCTCTTAACTGCCATACAACCTCTTCATTAGCTCTTTGTGACTGCAACAAATATGTAATATATAATTTTAGTTCCTCAGCCTGAGTCATCTCTCTTGTGGTTATTGCAAGAGGCCTCCTTACTGGACCTGTTGCTTCCCCTTTGCTCCCTGGAGCCCATTCAGCCAGAGAGATCGTTCATTTATTTATTTATTTAGGACCAATTTACACATTACTTTGATGAATAAAATTGTATATATTTAAAGTGTACAGTGTGATGATTTAATATATGTATACATCGTGAAATGCTTACCCCTATCAAATTAATTAATACCTCCATCATCTCACATAGTTAATTATTTTCTTCAGTGAGATCCTTAAAGATCTTTCAGAGAGATCAGTCATATCTTTTCTTCTTGAATGAAAACTATATAAAGTGGTGCGTAGGCAGAACAGTGGCCTCCCAAAGATATCAGGTCCTAATCCCTGGAACCTGTAAATGTTACCTTATTTAGAAAAAGAGGTTTTGTAGATGTGGTTAAGGATCTTGAGACAGGGAGATTATCCTGGATTATCTGGGTGGGCCCTAAATGCCATCAGATGTATCCCTCTAAGAGGAAAGCTGAGGGAGATTTGGCCCAGACATGGAGGAGAAGGCAGTGTGAAGACAGAGGCAGAGGTTGCAGTGATGAGGCCACCAGCCAAGGAATGCCAGCAACTACCAGAAGCTGGAAGAGGCAAGTAACTGATTCTACCTAGTGCCACTGGAGGGAGTGTGTCCTTGCCAACACTTTGATTTTGGCTGAGTGATACTGATTTAGGACTAATGGCCTCCAGAACTGTGAGAGAATACATTTCTGTTGTTCTAAGCCACTCAGTTTGTGCTAATTTATTATACCAGCCACAGGAAAGTAATACAAGTAACTTCCCATTTCAGATAGAATAAAACTCCTTACCATGCCCTAAAATGACCCTGCCTAGCTTTCTGACCTCATCACCTACCCTTCTTTTCTCTTTCTTCCATAAGGGCAGAAGGCTTGTCAGTCTGATTTATCACTGTATCCCCAGAATCTAGAACAGTGCTTGGCAAAAATAGGCACTCAAAAATAATTTTAAAATGAGCATTGATTGAGCTTGATATTCTGAGACAATAAGTGTCTATCTGAAAGACCAGTGACACTTGATCCACTAATGGCATTTTTGGATGAGAAGTAAAAACGGGGTATCAGTGGAGTGATATAATTCTGACTTACGTTTCTAGAGAGACTGTTTTTGGGGGAGGAGTGGGAGAAAGATATATAATAGGGAAAGGATAAAAGAGACATAATTCATCAATATGAAACTTAATCATTTGAGATCAGTAGATGTGGTCTATGAATCTTTTGATTCTGAAAAGATTCATTAGTTCTACTTTTATTATAAGTTTTTCCCAATGTGATTATTTGAGCATTTTATATCTACTGAATAGAGGTAGATTTTTAAAAGTTTATTTTAAAATTTTTGTAGATAGCCTTTACTATGTAAATAAATATATTTGTTACTAAAAGCTTTACTTACTTTTTAAGGTCTATTTCAAGTGGCACAGATATGTGAATAACCAATAATAATAATGTGAGGAACCCTTCCTGTGGGCCAGGCCCTGTGCTCAGTGCTTTAGACACATCCTTTTAAACCTCTTATAACAACTCCACACCATGTATTTATTCTCATTTGACAGTTGAGAAAATCTAGGCTTAAAAAATTCAGTGTTTTGACTATGATATTTTGTTGAAGCATACAATTATATAATTTATTCTTACAGTGCACCAAGAAAAAAAGAGATAGTCTTAACTAAAAGAATTAAAGAGCACAAACAGATGATACAAATTGCTTTTTCCTTTGGTTTGCGGTTCAAAAATAAAAGTACCTGTCTTCCTCACTCTAGGTGATGTTTTCTGAGATAAATTAAAAGTTAAGTTCTGAAAAAAGCACAAGGATTTTGTAAAGGCAGCACAGTTATACATAATAAGCAGCACATGATGTTCCAGAACATGATGTTCCATACTCCCTACAGGTCATAAAAAGCCCACAGTAGAGTAGGACTCTACTGACAGGCTTAGCATTGAAGGACACTCTGATGTGAAGTAAGGTGAAGAAGAAAGTGAAGTTATTCCTATAATGTCAGACTGATGGAGAAAAATCATCAGGGTCAGGATGGGCCTTATGAGGAGTTTTTGCGGGATAGGAGGTATAGAATTGTGTAACTTATTCTTCCAGTTCACTAAGAAAAAAAGAAGTAGAATTAACCAAAGGAATTAGAGAGCATGGACAGATGGTATAAAATGACTCTTTCTTCTATGGTTTACAGCTCAAAAATAAAAATACATTGATCACAATGCACTTTGAAAATAATATCTGTGTTATATCTTTTTATGTATATCCATTTGTGTTTAAGGACAAAATAGAGTAACATCATTAATTATTAGACAATAATAGTAAATTCAGTGGAAACACTGGCTGCAAATATAGTTTTTTCTGGGCATTTATAAAAAGTTACATAAGCTAATATTCTTAATAGATCTAAAAATATTCCCTTTCAGTAAGCTAAATTCTAGTGGAGACCAGTGTTCTCACATGTGCTTCTTAGTCATTCAATCATTTGTTATTTTTATCCTGCCTAGGATAAAAATGAGCTGGAACTTCTGAATTTCTTAATTAGAAAATCTTTTATTTCTGTGATAATGGGACCACCATTATCACAGAAATACTTGAATATTGTTTCTGACTTTAGGCATTTGGATGATACAAAGGATAATTTATGGATATTTTAATTTACAATCCTTGCAAGACTCTAAAACAAAGAAGATATTCACATACTCCACTGTAATAAAGGTCTGAAATGTTTGACTTAAAACTGTATGGATTAACTAGGCTTTTGGCAGTGTGGTGAAGCGGATAGCCTAGAATATGTTCCCAAATCAGAACATCTAGAAGCTCTAGATAAAATACAACAAGCATTCTTTTAAATGTATGGTTAAGCTTATAAGAGAGAAAGGAATATTCAGGGCTCAGAAGCAAAACAATCAGTTCCACTTCTACTTAGGATATAGATGTGTGCAAGAAAACATCACTCCCATTCTAACAACAATGGCTTGTTCACAAAATTCACATCATCATAACTTTTCTTGAGCCCGTCAGAAGTGGCCACAAAGCAATCAAGTGAACTGTATTCAGAAGAGCTCTCTGAGGAAAGATGGGACACAGAGACACTGACTTCTGACAAGAGTGTAAGAGGAAGACGTGGCCACCCCAAAGAATTGTTAGAAAAAATCAGCTAAAATTTTGACAAGTTTTTAAAGATTGATCTGTGGGCTCGCATGTCAGTTTGAAATAACTCAGAGCTGCAGGCACAAGGGAACTTTGCACTCACTTGTGAGCTCTTTTCCCCAGGCCTGCTTGCCTTGGCCTGGGTAGGAGACTGGAGAGGACCTCCTGGTGGTGCAGATATGGTGAGGATTGCTGCTGCGGAACAGGGGACACAGCACTGCCCACTTCCTCACAGTGACATGCACGGACATACAGGGAATTTCAGCAGTGGGTTGGGCACTATAAAAGAATCAAATGAAAATCCTAGAAATAAAAAAAGGATGATATCAGAGATGAAGCATTTCTCCAACAGGGCCAACTGGGGAAAGAATCAGTGAACTTGAAGGTAGAAGTTATCTAAACTGAAACACAAAGATAAAAAAGAATGAAAAAATACAAGAGAGCATTCAGTGGCTTTGAGACAGTATGAAGTGGTATAATACACCTGCAATCAAAGTCTCAGAATGAGAGAAGAGAGAAGAACTATTTGAAGAAATAATGGCCAAGACTTTTTTGAGATTAATCAATGACAACAAGCCAAAGACCCAAGAAGCTCAGAGGACCCCAAGCAAGGTAAATACACACACACCATCCTCCTAGGCACATCGTGATCAAACTGCTGAAAATGAAACATAAGAGACAGCCTTGGGAACAGCCAGAGACAAAAGAAATGTTAAATATAGAGGAACAGATGTGAGAATTAAGCAGCCTTATTGTCGGAAAATACGCAGGCCAGGGAGCAGTGGAATGTTGTATTAAAAGTACTGCAAGCAAAAGCAACAACAAGAGCAAAAAGGATCAACAAGAAATCTGTACCCAGTGAGAATATCTGTCGAGGACGGAGGCAAAAAACTGTTTTGTGTTTAGACAAACAAATCGAAAGAATCCATTGTACTAGACTTACACTACAAGAAATGGTGAGGGAGGTTCTTTAAGGCAGCGTAATATAATACCAGATGGAAATCGGATTTACATGAAGAAATGCAGAGCTCCAGAAGTGGTAAAAATTAGGGTAAATGTAAATGAAATAATAACAGTTCTACACAGATTCTTCCAGAAAATCGAGGATAAAGTAAGAACCTTACAAGCGATTCTAGGAGGCCAGCATTATCGTGATACCCACATAAGACATAGACATTACAAAAAAACTATAGATGCGTACCCCTTATGGACTTAGATGCAAACATCTTTTGAAAAACAGCAGATCAAATTCAGCAATATAAAAGGGCTAATACATCATGACCAATCAGGGTTTATCACAGTAACTTAGGGTTGGTTTAAAATTCAAAATCTAATCAGTATAAGTCATCATATCAATAAACTAAAGCAAAACAAAAAACAAAATGCCACCATCTGATCATCTCAGTAGATTTAGGAAAAGCATTTGACAAAACCCAACATCATTCCTGGAGAAAAAACCCCAAACTTTAGCATACTAGGAATAGATAGGAACCTCCTCTGTGAAAAACCTGTAGGTAACATCGTACTTAAAGGTGAAAGACTGAATGTTTTCCCCTAGTATCAGGAACAAGCCATGAGTGTACACTCCTTACTGCATTTGTTCAACACTGTGCTAGGTATTGTAACCAGTGCAGAAAGGCAACAGAAAAAAGTGAAAGGTATCCACATTTCAGAGAAAGAAATAAGGCTGCCCTTTTCTGTCAGATGACATTATCATCTATGTAGCCATCTACAAAAGAAAAATATTTAGAACTACTGAGTATGGAAAGGTTGCAGGATACAAGATAAATGTACGAATAAATTGTATTTCTACACACTAGCAGTAAGCAATTGGAAATTGAAGTTTTTCTTAAACAATTAAAGTATGTAATACTTAGGGATAAATCCGATAAATGTGTTAAGACCTGTATACTGAAAACTATAGAACATTGCTGAGAGAAATTATAAAAGAACGAAATGAATGGAGATACACCACGTTCATGGATCAGAAGATTCAATATTATTATGTCAGTTCTTCTCAGATAAATCTATATATTTAATGCAAAATAATAATTCCAGCAGGTTAGGGTTTTTTTCTGTTGTAGAAAGTAAGTGAATTCTAAAATTCATATGAAAATGCAAAGGACTTAGAATAGCCAAAACAATTTTGAAAAAGAGAAAGTTGGAAGACTTTTATTACCTGATTTTGAGACATAATATACAGCATAGCAATTAAGACTATGAATGCTGGTATAAAGACAAATTAGTGGGACATACAGAGAGATTTTTAAAAAGCCCATAGATATGTTCCCAGTTGATTTTAACCCAGGTACAAAGGCAATTCATTGCAGAGAGGACAGTCCTTTCAACAAATAGTGCTGGGTTAGTTGAGAAAAAAGTCCATACTTTGTACCATATACAGAAGTTAACCGCAAATAGATCATAAACCTGAGTGTTAAAAACTAAAATCATAAAAACTTCTAGAAGAAAACATAAGACTAAATCTTTGTGACCTTGGGTTACACAAAGATTTCTTTATATATATGACACTAAAAGTATGATCCATAGAAGAAAAAATTTGATAAATTTGATTTCATGAAAGTGTAAAGCTTTTGCTCTTCAGAAGGCAGTTAAGAGAATGAAAAATAAGTCATGGAATGGGAGAAAATATAAATCACATACGTGATGAAGCATACGTGTTCAGAATACACAAAGAACTCTCAAGACTCAGTAATAAAACAACCCAATTTAAAAAAAGGCAAGAAATTTAAACTGATACTTCACCAAAGATTTGTGGATAGCCAATAAACGAAAGTTGTTCAGTATCATTAGTCATTAGATAAATGCAAATAAATGTATACACCTGTTAGAATATATATACTAAAAAAACCCTGATAATACTAAGTATAGGCAAGAATGTGGAGCAACTCAAACTCTCATACACTGTTGGTGGAAATGTATCAATAAAATTGTACAACCACTTACGGAAACAGTTTGGCAGTTTCTCAGAAGTTTAAACATACACCTATTGAATCACTCAACCAATTCACTTCTAAAGATTAAGAGGAATTAAAGCAAGTGTTTATATAAAGACTTATATATAATTGTAATAATAATTACAGTTGTAATTATTGCAGTAATATCATTGCAATTCTATTTGTAATAGCCAAAACGAAAAATAATCCACATGGCCATCAACAGGTGAATGGATAAACAAATTGTGGTATATCCATATAATATACCACAAACTAATGTTTATGTATTCTGAATCCAAGTCCTTTGTTGGTTATGTATTGAAATATCATCTTCCACTCTGTGGTTTATCCTAATGTTTTAGGTTAATTTTGTAAACAACATGTTTGGGTTTTATTTTTTATCCAATCTGACTCTGTTTTAATTAGAACATTTCATCCATTTACTTTTAATTGAATATATTATCTTACTATTTATTTGTTTTTTCTGTTTGGTGTTCTTTTTTTTGTCAATTATTTCCTTTTTTTGAACTAATGAAGTGGTTTTATTACTTTACTTTCTGCCCCCTCCCCTTAGCTTGGACCTCTCTTTTACTTTTCCTTTGTTAGTGACCTCAGGGATTATAACAAAGACACATTACCGAAGTTTAATGTTCATTGGTATTTTTACCTTCTTTCTGATAATATAAGAGCTCTTATTTATAGGTTATTGTTGTCAGATATTTTAATTATTTATGTATTTCAAGACTCACAGTTATTACTGTTTTATATAATCAATATTTATTTAAATTTACCCACATATTTGTCATTTTTTGTTGCCTGTAGTGTTTCCATTTGGAATCACTTTTCTTCTGCCTGAAGAAAAATACCCCTTAGTATTTCCTTTAGTACAAATCTGCTAGTGACAAATTCTGTTTTTCTTTTTTGGCCTGAAAATGTATTTCACATTCAGTTTTTTAAATTAATTTTTTATTGTAATGCTGTTGATTTACAGTGTTGTGTTAGTTTCTGCTATACAGCAAAGTGAGCCAGTTATACATATGCATATATCCACTCTTTTTTAGATTCTATTCCCATATAGGTCATTACAGAATATTGAATAGAGTTCCATGTGCTATACTGTAGGTTCTTATTACTTACCTATTTTACATATAGTGGTGTGTATATTTCAATCCCAATTTATCCCTTTCCCCATTGGTATCCATAAATTTGTTTTCTACATCTGTGATTCAATTTCTGTTTTGTAAATGGGTTCACTTGTACCATTTTTCTAGATTCCACATATAAGCAATATCATATGATATTTGCCTTTCTCTGTCTGACTTACTTCACTCAGTGTGACAATCTCTAGGTCCATGCATGTCACTGCAAATGGCATTATTTTGTTCTTTTTATGGCTGAGTAATATTCCATTGTATATGTGTACCACATCTTCTTTATCCATTCCTCTGTCGATGGACATTTAGGTTGCTTCCATGACCTGGCTATTGTAAATAGTGCTGCAATGAACATTGGGGTGCATGTATCCTTTCAAATTATGGTTTTCTCCAGATATATGCCCAGGAGTGGGATTGCTGTATCATGTGGTAGCTCTGTTTTTAGTTTTTTGAGGAACCTCCATACTATTCTCCGTAGTGGCTGTATCAATTTACATTCCCACCAGCAGTGCAAGAGGGTTCCCTTTTCTCCACACCCTCTCCAGCATTTACTGTTTATAGATTTTTTGATGATGGCCATTCTGACTGGTGTGAGGTGATACCTCATTGTAGTTTTGATTTGCATTTCTCTAATAATTAGTGATGTTGAGCATCTCTTCTTGTGCCTCTTGGCCATCTGTATGTTTTCTTTGGAGAAATGTCTATTTAGATCTTCCACTCATTTTTTGATTGGGCTGTTTGTAAATAGATGTTTTATGAACAGGATTTTGGCCTATCTATATGGAGGTTTCTTTCTAGCCTATGTATGGCTTCTTGAATCTGTGGCTTACTTTGTTAGTTTTGGAAAATTCTCAGACATTATCTTTTAAAATAATGCTCTGCTTAATCTTTTCTCTCCTTCGAGGACTCCAATTTCACATATATTTGACCTTTTCATAGTATCTTCTATGTCCTTTGTCTTCTTTTCCATCCTTTTCTCTTTGTGATTCATTCTGAGTGTTATCTTGGCCCATGTTTCAGTTCACTAATTCATCTGTGTCTAAGCTGCTTTTGATTATTGTATTTTTGTGGTCTGGAATTTCTGTTTACCTCTTGAAAAAATCTGCCATATCCTTTTTAAAAAGTACCTTTGATTTTTCTGTCAAAATTCTCAATTGTATCTTTTATTCTTTTGCGCCAGGTATGTATCAGATAGCACCAATACCTAGGGCTCCTTTTGGTACTTTTCTATTTCCTGTTGCATCTGCCAGTTCTCATTCATATTATCTCTTTGTATGCCTGGATATTATTGATTGTGTGCTTGATCTTGTCTTTGACAAATTATTCATAGAAGTAGTTTGAGACCTAGGGTAATATCTTCCTCTAGAAAGGAATATGTTTTCTTCTAACAGCCACTTAACTGCACTAGCAATAAGTCTCACTTAATCCAGTTTCATGTGTCAGATGACTTGAAACTGGGTTCTCTCTGCAAAGGCTGGGCTACTTTATTGTTTTTAATTTTTAAATTTTATTTTTTTATACAGTAGGTTCTTATTAGTTATCTATTTTATACATATTAGCATATATATGTCAATCCCCATCTCCCAATTCATCACATCACCACCCCCCCCTCCATGCCACTTCCACCCCTTGGTGTCCATACGTTTGTTCTCTGCATCTGTGTCTCTGTTTCTGCCCTTCAAACTGGTTCATCTGGACCATTTTTCTAGGTTTCACATATATGCGTTAATATACGATATTTGTTTTTCTCTTTCTGACTTACTTCACTCTGTATGACAGTCTCTAGATCCATCCACGTCTCTACAAATGACCCAGTCTTGTTCCTTTTTATGGCTGAGTAATATTCCATTGTATGTATGTACCACATCTTTATCCATTCATCTGTCGATGGGCATTTAGGTTGCTTCCATGACCTGGCTATTGTAAATAGTGCTGCAGTGATCATTGGGATGCATGTGTCTTTTTGAATTATGGTTTTCTCTGGGTATATGCCCAGTACTGGGATTGCTGGGTCATATGGTAATTCTATTTTTAGTTTTTTAAGGATCCTCCATACTGTTCTCCAAGGTGGCTGTATCAGTTTACATTCCCACCAACAGTGCAAGAGAGTTCCCTTTTCTCCACACCCTCTCCAGTGTTTGTTGTTTGTAGATTTTCTGATGATACCCATTCTACCTGGTGTGAGGTGATACCTCATTGTAGTTTTGATTTGCATTTCTCTAATAATTAGTGATGTTGAGCAGCTTTTCATGTGCTTCTTGGCCATCTGTATGTCTTCTTTGGAGAAATGTCTATTTAGGTCTTCTGCCCATTTTTGGATTGGGTTGTTTGTTTTTTTAATATTGAGCTGCATGAGCTGTTTATATATTTTGGAGATTAATCCTTTGTCCATTGATTCATTTGCAAATGTTTTCTCCCATTCTGAGGGTTGTCTTTTCATCTTGTTTATAGTTTCCTTTGCTTTGCAAAAGCTTTGAAGTTTCATTAGGTCCCATTTGTTTATTTTTGTTTTTATTTCCATTACTCTAGGAGGTGGACCAAAAAGTTCTTGCTATGATTTATGTCAAAGAGTGTTCTTCCTGTGTTTCCTCTAAGAGTTTTCAGTGTCTGGTCTTACATTTAGGTCTTTAATCCATTTTGAGTTTATTTTTGTGTATGGTGTTATGGAGTGTTCTAATTTCATTCTTTTATATGTAGCTGTCCAGTTTTCCCAACACCACTTATTGAAGAGACTGTCTTTCTCTGTTGTATATCCTTGCCTCCTTTGCCATAGATTAGTTGACCATAGGTGTGTGGGTTTATCTCTGGGCTTTCTATCCTGTTCCCTTGATCCATATTTCTGTTTTTGTGCCAGTACCGTATTGTCTTGATTACTTTAGCTTTGTAGTATAGTCTGAAGTCAGGGAGTCTGATTCCTCCAGCTCTGTTTTTTTCCCTCAAGACTGCTTTAGCTATCCGGGGTCTTTTGTGTCTCCATACAAATTTTAAGATTTTTTGTTCTAGTTCTGTAAAAAATGCCATTGGTAATTTGAGTGCATTGAGTCTGTAGATTGCTTTGGGTAGTATAGTCATTTTCACAATATTGATTCTTCCAATCCAAGAACATGGTATATCTCTCCAATCTGTTTGTATCATCTTTAATTTCTTTCATCAGTGTCTTATAGTTTTCTGAGAACAGGTCTTTGGTCTCCCTAGGTAGGTTTATTCCTAGGTATTTTAATCTTTTTGTTGCAGTGGTAAATGGGAGTGTTTCCTTAATTTCTCTTTCATAATTTTCATCATTAGTATGAAGGAATGCAAGAGATTTCTGTGCGTTAATTTTGTATCCTGCTACTTTAGCAGATTCATTGATTAGCTCTAGTAGTTTTCTGGTAGCATCTTTAGGATTCTCTATGTATAGTATCATGTCCTCTGCAAACAGTGACAGTTTTACTTCTTCTTTTCCAATTTGTATTTCTTTTATTTCTTTCTCGTCTCTGATTGCCATGGCTAGGACGTCCAAAACTGTGTTAAATAGTAGTGGCGAGAGTGGACATCCTTTTCTTGTTCCTGATCTTAGAGGAAATGCTGTCAGTTTTTCACCATTGAGAATGATGTTTGCTGTGGGTTTGTCATATATGGCCTTTATTATGTTGAGGTAGGTTCCCTCTATGCCCACTTTCTGGAGAGTTTTTATCCTAAATGGGTGTTGAATTTTGTCGAAAGCTTTTTCTGCATCTATTGAGATGATCATATGGTTTTTATTCTTCAGTTTGTTAATGTGGTGTATCCCATTGATTGATTTGTGTATATTGAAGAATCCTTGCATCCCTGGGATAGATCCCACTTGATCATGGTGTATGATCCTTTTAATGTGTTGTTGGATTCTGTTTGCTAGTATTTTGTTGAGAATTTTTACATCTATATTCATCAGTGATACTGGTCTGTAATTTTCTTTTTAGTAGTGTCTTCGTCTGGTTTTGTTATCAGGGTGATGGTGGCCTCTTAGAATGAGTTTAGGAGTGTTCCTTCCTCTGCAGTATTTTGGAAGAGTTTGAGAAGGATGGGTGTTAGCTTTTCTCTAGATGTTTGATAGAACTCACCTGTGAAGCCATCTGGTCCTGGACTTTTGTTTGTTGGAAGATTTTTAATAACAGTTTCAATTTCATCACTTGTGATTGGTCTGTTCGTATTTTCTATTTCTTCCTGGTTTAGTCTTGGAATCTTATACCTTTCTAAGAATTTGTCCATTTCTTCAAGGTTGTCCATTTTATTGGCATAGAGTTGCTTGTAGTAGTCTCTTAGCATGCTTTGTATTTCTGCGGTGTCCGTTGTAACTTTTCCTTTTTCACTTCTAATTTTATTGATTTGAGTCCTCTCCCTTTTTTTTCTTGATGAGTCTGGCTAATGGTTTATAAATTTTGTTTATCTTCTCAAAGAACCAGCTTTTAGTTTTATTGATTTTTGCTATTATTTTCTTTGTTTCTATTTCATTTATTTCTGCTCTGATCTTTATGATTTCTTTCCTTCTAGTAACTTTGGGTTTTGTTTGTTCTTCTTTCTCTAGTTTCTTTAGGTGTAAGGTTTGATTGTTTATTTGAGATGTTTGTTATTTCTTGAGGTAGGCTTGTATTGCTATTAGCTTCCCTCTTAGAACCGCTTTTGCCGCATTCCATAGGTTTTGGATTGTCGTATTTTCGTTGTAATTTGTCTCTAGGTATTTTTTGATTTCCTATTTGATTTCTTCAGTGATCTCTTGGTTATTTAGTTGCATATTGTTTAGCCTCCATGTATTTGTGTTTTTTACATTTATTTTCCCTGTAATTGATTTCTAATCTCATAGCCTTGTGGTCGCAAAAGATGCTTGATATGATTTCAATTTTCTTAAATTTACTGAAGCTTGATTTGTGACCCAAGATGTGATCTGTCCTGGAGAATGTTCCATGTGCACTTGCGAAGAAAGTGTAATCTGCTGTTTTTGGATGGAATGTCCTATAAATATCAATTAAATCTATCTGGTCTATTGTGTCATTTAAAGCTTGTGTCTCCTTATTAATTTTCTCTCTGGATGATCTGTCCATGGGTGTAAGTGAGGTGTTAAAGTCCCCCACTATTATTGCATTACTGTTGATTTCCTCTTTTATAGCTGTTAGCAGTTGCCTTAGGTATTGAGGTGCTCCTGTGTTGGGTGCATATATATTTATAATTGTTATATCTTCTTCTTGGATTGATCCCTTGATCATTATGTAGTGTGCTTCCTTGTCTCTTTTAACATTCTTTATTTTAAAGTCTATTTTATCTGATATGAGTATTGCTACTCCAGCTTTCTTTTGATTTCCATTTGCATGGAATATCTTTTCCATACCCTCGCTTTCAGTCTGTATGTGTTCCTACGTCTGAAGTGGGTCTGTTGTAGACAGCATATATACGGGTCTGTTTTTGTATCCATTCAGCGAGCCTGTGTCTTTTGGTTGGAGCATTTAATCCATTCACGTTTAAGGTAATTATTGATATGTATGTTCCTTACCGTTTTCTTAATTGTTATGGGTTTGCTTTTGTAGGTCCTTTTCTTCCCTTGTGTTTCCCACTTAGAGAAGTTCCTTTAGCATTTGTTATAGAGCTGGTTTGGTGGTGCTGAATTCCCTTGGCTTTTTCTTGTCTGTAAAGCTTTTGATTTCTCCATTGAATCTGAATGAGATCCTTGCCGGGTAGAGTAATCTTGGTTGTAGGTCTTTCCTTTCATCACTTTATATATATGGTGCCACTGCCTTCTGGCTTGTAGAGTTCCTGCTGAGAAATCAGCTGTTAACGTTATGGGAGTTCCCTTGTATGTTATTTGTCATTTTTCCCTTGTTGCTTTCAATAACTTTTCTTTGTCTTTATTTTTTGTCAGTTTGATTACTAGGTGTCTCGGTGTGTTTCTCCTTGGGTTTATCATGCCTGGGACTCTCTGCACTTCCTGGACTTGGGTGGCTATTTCCTTTCCCAAGTTAGGAAAGTTTTCGACTATAATCTCTTCAAATATTTTCTCAGGTCCTTTCTCTCTCTCTTCTCCTTCTGGGACCCCTATAATGCGAATGTTGTTGCGTTTAATGTTGTCCCAGATGTCTCTTAGGTTGTCTTCATTTCTTTTCATTCTTTTTTCTTTCTTCTGTTCTGCGGCAGTGAATTCCACCATTCTGTCTTCCAAGTCACTTATCCATTCTTCTGCTTCAGTTATTCTGCTACTGATTCCTTCTATTGTATTTTTCATTTCAGTTATTTTATTGTTCATCTCTGTTTGTTTGTTCTTTGATTCTTTGAAGTGTTTGTTCTTTAATTCTTCTAGGTCTTTGTTAAACATTTCTTGCATCTTCTCAATCTTGCCTCCATTCTTTTTCTAAGGTTGTGGATCATCTTCACTATCCTTATTCTGAATGCTTTTTCTGGAAGGTTGCCTAACTCCACTTCATTTAGTTGTTTTTCTGGGCTTTTGTCTTGTTCCTTCATCTGGTACACAGCCCTCTGCCTTTTCATCTTGTCTATCTTTCTGTGAATGTGGTTTTTGTTCCACGGGCTGCAGGATTGTAGTTCTTGCTTCTGCTGTCTGCCCTCTGATGGATGAGGCTATCTAAGAGGCTTGTGCAAGTTTCCTGATGGGAGGGACTGGTGATGGGTAGAGCTGGGTGTTGCTCTGGTGGGCAGAGCTCAGTAAGCCTTTAATCTGCTTGTCTGCTGATGGGTGGTGCTGGGCTCCCTCCCTGTTGTTTGTTTGGCCTGAGGCGACCCAACCCTGAAGCCTACCTGGGCTCTTTGGTGGGGCTAATGGCGGACTCTGGGAGGGCTCCTGCCAAGCAGTACTTCCCAGAGCTTCTGCTGCCAGTGTCCTTGTCCTCCCAGTGAGCCAGAGCCACCCCCTGCCTCTGCAGGAGACCCTCCAACACTATCAGGTAGGTCTGCTTCAGTCTCCTGTGGGGTCACTGCTCCTTTCCCTGGGTCCCAGTGCTCACACTACTTTGTGTGTGCCCTCCACGAGTGGAGTCTGTGTTTCCCCCAGTCCTATCAAAGTCCTGCAATCAAATCCCACTAACCTTCAAAGTCTGATTCTCTAGGAATTCCTCCTCCCGTTGCCGGACCCCCAGGTTGGGAAGCCTGATGTGAGGCTCAGCATCTTCCTTCCAGTGGGTGGACTTCTGTGTTCTCTTCTGTGTTATAAGTATTCTCCAGTATGTGAGTCACCCACCCAGCAGTTATGGGATTTGGTTTTATTGTGATTGCACCCTTCCTACCGTCTCATTGCGGCTTCTCCTTTGTCTTTGGATGTGGGGTATCTTTTCTTGTGAGTTCCAGTGTCTTCCTGTCGATGATTGTTCAGCAGTTAGTTGTCATTCCAGTGCTCTTGCAAGAGGGAGTGAGCGCATGTCCTTCTACTCCGCCATCTTGAACCAATCTCTGGGCTACTTTAGGATTACCCTTGTCCTATCCCGGGGGGCTTACCGGTGCCTCTGTAAGGCTGTCAAAAAGGCAGCTTAAGTTTTCAGCCTTTTCTAGAATCAGCAAATGCTTCCAGGGGAAAACCAGGCCCCAAATTACATGCTTACCTTTCTGGATTTCCATTGTCTCTTAGATCTTGGATGCGAAACTTTTTCACTACCTTGTTAGTTTCCATATGCCTTTGTGCAGATGATTTTTGTATTTTGTCCAGCTTTTTAAATTATCCTTATCATAGGAGCTGATTAGAATTACCTACTCTACTGTTACGTCAAGAGGAAGTTTCCTTTCCTTTTTTTTTCCTTCTTAATTTGATCTCAGAACAATATTAATCCCAAATAATTTCTTTTTATATACCTGCATATACCCTGTCATCACCTCTACCCCTACACAGATCAATTGATTGTTTTCTAATGATGTGTTAGGAATAGTCCAGAACCTAAAATGAAATATTATGCCAAAACACTCGTGATGGATCTTTTTTTTAAACTTTGAGTTCTTCAACACCCTTTTTTTTTTATTGGGATGAAATTGTTTTGCAGTAGCTGATCTCCACTTTTGGTCTATATTTGCTCTGTAGGCAATCTTATCCACACACCCTTGGCTTTAAATATCATCTCTATAAATTTTATCTGTTCTATATTAATTCTTATTTATAGCAGATCTTTTCAGAGTATCAGAACTGTATATACAATTCCCTGTTTGTACTCTCTCCTCGGATGCCTCAACGTCACCTCAAAGTTAGCGAGTCCAGAACTGAGCTCCTGCTATTTCCTCTCAACATCTGGGCTCCCTCCAGAGTCCCCTATCCTAATGGGTAACCTTCTTATCCACCTGCCTTTCAAGCAAGGATGTGGGGGGTCATCCTTGATACCACCTGTCTTTTCCTACTTGTTTATACAATCCTGTTTATTTTATGTTTTAAATATTGAATCCACCCACCTCTCTCCAGCAATACCACCTCCACCCTAGTCCAGGCTATTATAAGGGTTCAAGTGATCCTCACCCACTACCTTCCTCCCTTTCCATCCTCCCTCCTTTCTGATCCTTTTCAACTTTACAGTCATCATGCTATTTCAAAGCATTTAAAACTATAATTTGAATCTTCTGTTGCTTAATGCATCTAAGGCCCTATGTGATTTGGGCTCTGTCTGTTTCACTAGCCTCTGCCCCACCCCCTTCACTCTGGGCTCCAGGCACACTGACCTTCTCTCAGCTCCTGGAATCTACCATCCTCCTCCTCACTCCTCAGTGCCGGGAATGCTTGCCTTCCTCCTCCTCTTGCTTTCCTGCCTTCCTTCATCCTAGCTTTTGTCTAGTTATCTCTTTCTCTTCACAAGGTCAGTTGTCACTTCTCAGTGATCCCCTTTCCTCCGAGGAGACTAGTTCACCCAGCACATACTCTATGGCACCTTGTACTTCTCATCCTTAGATTTTACCACACTTTTAATTACAGGATGAACAGGTCCATTGCTAGCCCTGCTCATTGCTAAGTCTCCAGCTCCTAGCACAGTGCCTTGAATGTAACTAAATGGTTATTTGTTCAATAGTTGAATGTATATAATCAATAGCAGTCCCTCAAAGGTAGGGAACCATGTCTTTGACTTTTCCCCAGTTTCCCCGAGTACTTAGTAGGATGTTGGTACTTAATAAATAGTTGAGAATGAAATTAAAATTATATTATCAGAATTAGATTTTCATTGGGCTACATTAGAGGGAGATTAGGATAGAAGGGAAAAATACTGTGACTGACTAGAGAGGAAAGAAAGCATTACTTTTGCTCACAGAAATTTGCCGTACTTTGCAGTGCTGCCTCTCCCGCCCCCTAAAACAGTTTCTAATTTTTTTCAAAAAATGTCTAATTAAATATGACTACAGCGGATCATTTGAAATGGTTATTTATAACTCTTGTGTCCATTAAGTCGTTCTTTCTTTGATAAGCACATCCTTTCTTTGCAGTGTTTTAAATGACTTTATTTACATTTCAAGCCTAAATTACCCATGATTCTAATTTATTATGTGTAAAAATGACTTGGCTGGGTCGTCCAGCTCAAAGTTCAGTTTCAAAACCATGGTATTGAAATATATTGATTTCTTCTGGTGTCCTTGTGACTTTGCATGGCTGGATACTTCACTGCATGTTTGCAGTAGTCACATGATAGTTACTATTGGTATTGGAATTTCCTTTTTGGAAAGAGATCTTTGGGATATTTTATGTGTACCTCCTCATGAACCTTGCAAATCACTGAAACACAGATTAAAAGAAGGGTAAAACCCACCCTTTTTATCCCTGTCTACTGCCTCCACTTTGTTTTCCCTCTCCGATTTTGATCTTCAGTGCTCTCAACTAGTTCTCTCCACCCTTTACTGAAGTGTGGAACGTGGCAGTCAGTGATAGGGAAGAGAGCGATATACCGAGATACCGTAGTTAATTGTTAAAGGCACTTTAGAGTTGGCATGTTCCAATTATTCATATTTAACTCAGTTGTAAAGTCTTTTATAAATAGTGTAATTTTATAGTGAAAAGAGTTGTTCACTATTAGTGTTAGGTACTAAAAATTCCCACACTTATGACCCTCAGAGCCCCAGATATTTTATATGTCCTAGGTTTTTAGTATTTTAATATGTAAATCCATATTATTTAATTTCAAAATAACCAGTGATGTTACCTCTAAAAATATACAAAGATACTTTGTAATTTTAGGATTCCTTTACCTTTAACCAGCACCATTTATGGTAGATATGTTTACCAGTTTTATTTAATAAGTTTAGTTTCCAAATGCATGAACCCAAAATCTTTGCTCTTCCGGAGTAAGCCAGTGATTTATTTAGGCTTCTCTATGTTGTGTATTGTAAAGAGAAAGATCTTCTTGATGCATTATAATGCAGGTTTATTGGCGACAGCAGTTTCCCTCTCTGCAAGGACATTACATTGTTTTACAAAATGCTTTCTTGCACCATTCATGCTAACTTAAGAATGAATTTAAACACAGAAGCATCTAGTACATTTTCCTTCCTTGAGTGGGAATGGTTTTTAAATTCGGAAATGTATCATTAACTCATTTATAAAATGTCTTATTTCATTTTTGAGGAATTCAAGTTGGAATGCCAGCCATACGATAGTACGTAAGAGGAATGGTAACTGGCGTTAAGGCATGCACTTAAGCAATAGAGGAATTTACTTTTCAGTGTCTTCCAAGGTCCATGAGGATGCACACTTATTTACCCAGAGAGTATGGATCTCACTATGTTTGTCCAGAGGGTATGACTCCGTGGAGGAGAACACTAACTGGTAAGTATCAAATTCTTAATTGTATTCTGTTTCAGAAAACTGTGTTTAGAAATCAGTTGAATTTTAGCAGTGATGAAATCTCTTAGTCTGTGCTGGTTTCTTAACAGTGGACAGTCCCAGATGTTGAAGTCAGCACAACAAGAGAAAAACCCAAATCCTGATAAGACTTGAGGATTTGTCGAAAATTAAATGCAAAATAGTTGGGGCAAATGTTGCTGCGGCAGTCAAGACTAAGTAATACAGTAAGAAGATATGAAGTTGGAGAGCTTCTCATTGTTCTTCCTTTGCATAAAGTTTGCATACGTACAAAACCCAGGACTTTAATGACTTTAAGAGGGGCAGAATTACATCTCTTGGAACTTAAAACAACAGACTCATGTGAACTGGAATGCACATTGGGGCCCTCACAATTTATTTAAATATTTCTTTGCAAAGCACTCTCTGTTTCTAAAGAAAAGCTATGCCTTCTGAAACCTGTAAGTGATGTATCCTGGCCACATCAAATCTTCTAAAAGCGTTTTCCAAATCCAGAATTGTTAGTGTGGAACAAATGTTTGTTTTGGAAACAGTAAAACCGGGGGATGTGGGAGGGTTGATTTCAGAGACCAGTTGCTGCTCTGCTTTATGCCTTATCATTCCTTCTCTTTTTCTTTTCAGCTAGGAACTCTTAAGATACATAATTGACTGTTGATTGAAAAAACTTGTAAAATGACATTTGTGTGTATGATACAAAAGTTTAAAACAAAACACAGCACAAAAATCAGCCACCCTAATATGTGATCAGTTTTCTGGGAATTAACCCCACCACATACACATCTGCCACAGTAAAGCCACTGCCAGATCGTCAGGTTGTTGGAAGCCACGCCTTAATAAATGGTGAATGGAAGTGCAGTCTGTGAAGAAGAATTTGTTGCCTGGCTTTGGCATCAGGCAGACAAAGGGTTAAGTCTTAGAGCTGCCAATTACAAGCTTGCTGGCCTTCAGCAAAATACTTGACAGCTCTGGGTTGTTCCTTCTGCTGTAGAATGATGTATGTCATGATGACTGGCAGTGGTCCCACCGCGCTAAAATCAAGGACTCTGGGTACATGGTCTAAATCACGGTTGCAGAGACACTGGGGTGGAAGATGCAGGAATATCTCCTCATTGACGTGCCAGAAAGAGAATTGAGAATGCATTTCTATGTGATCCATTTTTGCTTTGCCTTATGTCTAATTCTACCAATCCCTAATCTTTAGGACTCACTTCAAAATCTCTTGAAGCCACCTTTTAGGAGATGTGGAAAAAGTGTGTGAAGGGAGAGAGCGTCAAGAGCAGAAAGTTTAGGTGAAAGGGTAAGAGATATTCAGTCATCCAGCAATTACTTACTGAACGCCTGTCATGTGCTGTAGGAGTTGGGGATACGGTAGTGAACAAAACAGACAACAAATTGTGCAGTCATGAAGCTTATGTTCTAGATGTGGGAGGTAGACCATAAACAGATGGACTTGTTGTATGTTGGACAACGGAGATGATAAACCCGTCGGGTCATGGCGAGGGCTGGCGCAAGGGGGTGGCTTTCTGTTTAAAATAGGGTCATCAGGGAAGGGCTCATTGAAAAGGCGACATTAGAATAGAGGCTTGAAAGAGATCAGGGAGCCAACCATGTGGAAATCTGGGAAAAGAGGGAATTGGGAACAGATCTTTGTAAGTCATTGAAAAGGTTTAGACGTTTCCTTGAGTGCGTTGGAAAGCCACTGGAGAGTTCTGAGCAGAAAAGTGACGTGATCTGACTTTTTAAAAAGAATCTCTCTGGCTGCTGTAGAGAATAAGTAGTAGAGGGGCAGTGATAGAATCAGGGACTAGTTAGCAGGTTATTGGAGTAATTCAGGCGGGAGATGATGGTGGCTTGGATCAGAGTGGTAGCCGTGGAGTTGATAGGTGGTCAGATTTTGGATCAGGATTGACTGGTCATTTGATTATGGTAAGCGAGGGACTGAGAGGAGTTAAGGATGACCCCGAAGTTTCTGGGTGGAAAGCTGGAAGGGCAGAGTTGTCATTGATTGTTTAGCAGAAGGTGGGAGGAAGAGCCAGTTTTGGGGAGAGGTCAGTTCAGGTGATGAGATTCCTACCAGATATCCAAGGGTAGTGGAGAGGAGACAGTTGGATGTACAATGGTCATTATGTAAATGCTCAGTTTGCACAAGTTGGTAAGTCATAAAAGTACTATTTAAATGATTTCAATCAAATCTCTTAGAAGATGAAGCCATAATTTACTTTTTATATATTAGGAAATAATGCAGAAAGACTAATTTTCCTAAGATCACAGATATGAAACTTTGTTTTATGGTTGCAAGTTCCACCTTGTTCTACCAACTTTACTCTATTGGTTATAAAATAGGCATACAAGGGAAATTCCAGTAGTTGCCACAATTGATTAAACAAAGTAAGACTTTTAGCTGCCTTTGCATTATGCACACCCACACAGTCTTCTAGAGGAGTATAGGTGATATCTTTGGTGAAGTTTATATGAAAGATAGGGTTTTTTTGACTCTTTGATGTGTTAAACTATTCTAATGTAGGCTTTGACTTAAAAGGTGAGTGAAGATGGCTATGAATATAATTAATTTTTAAAAATATTCTTATTTTTAAAAAAATTCCTTTTTAAAAATACCGTTTACTTCATAGTAATTTGTGTTCTTGTCACTTGTTTAAAGGGGAAAATACATTTGCACAATCTTAAGTGTATTCCTTTTTTATAGTGGAATGCATAATATTTATTTTTTGAAGCAGAAATACAAGTAATAAAAACACATGTGATTGAGCTTTGACATTATTGTTGTAGGTGGGAATGGAAAACTACAATACAAAGAGCAAAATAGAAATTGAGATCTATTTACAATGACTATTCTATTATCTAAATGTTTATGTACTTTTTATAATTTTTATGCAATAAAACAATGGAGTGTTATTTCATAAATTCCTGAGACGTTTAAACTTTATGTGGTCCAGGGACTTCCCTGGTGGTTCAGTTGTTAAACTCTGCGCTTCCACGCAGGCGGCGCCGGTTCCATTCCTGGTTGGGTAACTAAGATCCCACATGCCACGTGGTGTGGCCAAAAAAAATTATATATATTGAATATATATATATATGCTGTTACAGAAAACCCCAAATGAACTTTTTGGCCAACCCAATAGATATAAACGTTATGTGGTCTAATAAGTTAAACAATCAGGAGCAGATTAATATAGTTTTCTTAAAGTAATAAAAGGAAGTACATATCCTTAAAGGTCATATATAGTTATTTTGTGCAATATGACTATTTTTGGTTTCTATGACCTTGGATTTTTAAAAAATTATAATTTCTGATCTCTCATCTATATAATAGCACACTCTTTCTGATTATACAGGAGGTCCTGCATGTTGCAGGAGTGGAAATGCAGTTAACGGCTGCGGTATCATTTTTGACCATTCTACAGGAAGAATCAGTGTCGATTCATACATATGCCCACTCCTTCCTCCAAGTCATTCTACTGCATCTGGAGCACAGGGACGCAGGTCAGGGGCCTGACGTGCTTAATCGTATATGTACTTATTGTTTCTTATATGTGGCTGTGATGTTATTTGAATTGTGTTAGGCCGATGACCATAACTGAATGAGACTGTGCTGCCTAAGAGTTGATCAGTGGTGTGACTAAAAATAGCGATGACTATTTTTGTACAAAAACCGCAAAATTCAGTGCCCTTGAAGCCTGAAGACCCATTAGGTCATCTTATGATTTATACTTTTTTCTTAGACTTGTTTCTTTTACAACATTTATGTTTATAATATTGTAGTACAAGAAAAATGCACACTTTGGGTTAAAGATAGCCCCTCAGTATTATTTTTAAAGATATAAATGTTTTCCACATATTGGCTAAGACAGAAAAATAGAGAAACTTCTCATAATAGTAATAAAAATAATTATTGCCATTTTACTATTAAATACTATTGTAAATATTAGTGGCTAAGTTGAAACTGAATTTGTAAGAGAGATAGTTAAGTTGGCATGTTTTATCTGTGTCAATCAGGTGTCAGCAACGCATGGCTGGAAACTCTTCTGTCTGTGATAGAAGTATTGCCCAAAGAAACCCTAAGGCATGAGGTAATACTTTTTTTTTTTTTTTTTTTGTAAATTCTAGTACTTAAGTCACTCTAAGGTTTTTGTTGTTTTCATTTTTGATAGAGACAGTATTTCAAAAAAGAATAAAGTTATTTCCTACTCTGAAAGCAGCACATATTCATTACAGAAAATTTGGGTAGTACAAAATATAGAAGGAAGAAAAATCATGGTTCTGTACTTAGCTACTTCTAACATTCTGATGTGTTTTCATTTCAGATTTTTTCCCCTGTATATGGTGCTATTTGCCGTGTTAGTGATCATATTGAATTTATATATGGTTGTTTTTCACTTAGCTTTATTTTCCTTATTATTTTCTCATATTTCTCGTTTGGTAGTAGCTACAAATATTTTACTTACTTATTAAACATTTAAGCCTGTTTTCAGTGTTTTATTATCAAAATAAGGCAATAATGAACATCTCTGTAGAGCTTTTCCTGTTTTACAGATAATTTCCTAAACTGTAACTTCTAAAAAAGTGGAATTACTAGGTTAGAGGGCATTAATATTCTTAAGGCTCTTGACTAGTAATATGAGAAGATGCCTGTTTCCCTGGGCTTTCATCAGCAATAGCATTCCAGTTAAATTTGATGGGCCAGAAATGGAATTACATTTTAATTAGACATTTTTTGATTATTATGCTGTTGAATATTTTCTCATATATTATTATATTTCACCTCTGTTCTCTTGGAATTGTCTGATCATAACCTTTGATCACTGTTTTTATGTGCTATTTATCTGTCAGGTTTGCCAATCCTTTGTTATATTTGTTGCAAATAATGTTACCAATTTGTTGTTTGCTTTTTAATGTTCAATATTGTTCAACAGACCCTTCTCTAAAAGTTTTAACAAATTCAGATGAGAGAACAGGAAAATTAGGAAATTTATTCTTTAAAGAACTGATTTTTCATTCTTTGAACATTATTTCTATATGAATTTCCTTTCAAATATGTCCTGTTGAAAAAGAGTTATCAGTCAATAAAATGTCCTCTGTGGATTTCATTAAGTGTCGCCCTTTCTTTGCCATTGTACAGATTATGGCCCTAGCTCAGTGCCAAAACACTTGCTTGAAAATGGGAGGATCTACCCAGTTATAAGGATGTTTGTATACTTGATGCCAAACATCTAGATGATTACACATATTTAAATATTGAACAGTAATGTTGACATATTTATACTTTTTGATTAGTGGTGCATGGTAGCATGCAGTTTTTACTCTAGAATGTCACATATTATTTAACATGTGATTCTTAAGATTTTTAAATATGCCTTTTATTTCAGATCTTTGACTTTCAAATTATATTTATCATTATGCATTCAGTAATTCTGGCTACTCTGTTGAGAGGAAAAAAGTTGACCCTTTGATTAAAGTTATAGTTAGAACTTGGGGGGATCGTAGTACCACCTAGTATTCTGATCTCCATTTTAAGTAGATGAGAAACCTTGGGATGAGAATTAGCAAGATTACTTAGACAAATTAAATAGCTGGGACCAGAATCAGGGTCTGATCTTCATAATTCTTTGCAGTCTGTCATGCTGTTGAGTTCGAGTGCCCAGGACATACACAATACAGTATCAGAGTTGGGCTGTTGTATTCAAATGACAGAATTACCTTAATAGAATCTTTTTGAAGTTATAATGTTTTGCTTGCTTCAGGACAAATGTAAAAATTAATCTATATGGAACAAAAACAAATTTCAGGGTATCTAATAATTACTTGCTTTTTTTCTTTTGAAAAAATGTATGTTTCACAACTATATGCACAAACAGATCATTAGAGAATTCACCATAAGCTTTAATTCAATTTTTTTGGTGCCTAATTGTTTTTTTTGTTTTTTTGTTTTTTGCGGTACGCGGACCTCTCACTGTTGCGGCCTCTCCCGTTGCGGAGCACAGGCTCTGGACGCACAGGCTCAGTGGCCATGGCTCACGGGCCCAGCCGCTCTGCGGCATGTGGGATCTTCCCGGACCGGGGCACGAACCCGCGTCCCCTGCATCGGCAGGTGGACTTTCAACCACTGTGCCACCAGGGAAGCCCAGTGCCTAATTGTTTTTGATTGCATAATTTATCATCATTTTTACCTTAATAATCCAAGAAGGCAAATAAAATGAGATCCAGGTGATGAACAAACATGCACCTCAAAATGTAATTGAGGTTCTATAAAAACATTTAGAACATTAAAATATTCTTTGAAGAAAATAGCTGACATTAGTGTCAAGAATATATAAAATTTTGTGAATTTGTTCTCTAAATCTTTTCTCTTTAGATTTTGAATCCACTTGTTTCCAAGGCACAACTTTCCCAAACAGTCCAGTCTCGTTTAGTTAGTTGTAAAATTTTAGGAAAATTGACCAACAAATTTGATGCCCTTGCGTGAGTATTTGTAATATAATTTTTTGTCTACTTTATTAAATTGATTTAAAATGTATAATGACTATATTATTAATAATTATATTAGACTTGTATTATTCCATACTGTTTACAGTTTAGCTGATTTAAATTTACAGAATATAGAATTCTCGGAAGTCTACTTATTCAGATGCATTTCTTCTTGATATGGCCTTTCAAAATCAATAAGGGTAACTTTTTTTCTATTTCCCATCTTAGTCATCTCTGTCACATACCTTGTGTAGTTTTGAGGATAAAATAAAATTATCTTACAGACTTCAAAAATGGGTAAACATTGATATAGAGATAGATTCTGCTTTTTTCCATCAGCTTTTTTCCATCATTGCTATGAATTCATTATCTTGAATAATTTATCTTACTTTGAGATTTTATAGAGAATGCTTATAATTTATATGTTACACTCTGCCCAGATGATAAATACCAAGTGGAAAGAATGGAATGTTGTGTAATTATGACACAAGAGTAAGATATAAAATTGATGAATATTTTGGTTGATGGTTGCTAGAATCAGTCCACTTGCCTATAGCCTTTTATCGTAGCTAAGATGTTTTAGCTGCCAATTACAAATTAACCATTATTTTAAAAAGACTCAGTCATATACATAATTTAAAAGTAGCTGTTAATATCCAAATGTAATAACATATGTAAATATACATTGTAAATGATAAAGTTCTTTATTAAGGTATGTTTGTTATTATTAAGCTAAGATTTTGAGGATAATTTTTTGAAAATATTAATTATTCTAAAATAATCACCCATTTGCATGTTTCTTTCCCCTCTCTCTAAGCATTAAAAGAGATATTCTTCCCTTGGTAAAATCACTCTGTCAAGATGTAGAGTACGAAGTTCGATCTTGTATGTGTCGGCAATTAGAAAATATAGCTCAGGGCATTGGGTAAGTATACTTTCAATTCCTTTTGTCACAGTTTTATTTTTGGATTGTCAGACATGTGTATCCTGTTCTGTATTCCATGAAAGCATGCTTTAAAGGGCTAAACTTTATATGATCTTTAAAAATGATCATAATAAGTACTTTCTGATGTGTTTATATTAAAAGAGATAAAAGTGAAGATGTTTAGTATGGTGGGTTAATGTTAATTTCTTTCCTTTTTACCTTAGTTACTTACTTATCACTCCAAACCCCTAGATCCAGGAAGGGAAAAATGTCCGTGCTTTGAATATAATATACCATGCTCAGACTATAGCTGTACCATATCTTTTAGCTGGCAGCTGTATTACTGGGTCATTTCAGATGAAATTACTCAGTGGAAGTCTTTGTCTCCTGTGAGGCTTTGCGCTTCCAGTGTCTGCTTTGTAGGTCTCCTTGTCTTCTGAGTGTGTGAAGTTCAGGAAGGAGAGGGATAGGGCAGTCTCTTCTCTTCACCTGTAAAAACTAATCTCATGTCAAGGTATAAGTATGATTTTAAAGGGAATTTTATCTAAAAACCATCTTGGGAAACAGTTTTTTTTTTTTGAAGTATCCTAAATTGGTACAAAAAACCTTGGAACCTCTCATTTTTACTAGACATTGCAGTGATTTCTCCTGGTTCTTTGTTTCACAAGCAAGGACAATCAGGTTGTTGCCATTAAAATTGCTAATTAAAAAAAAATCTGGGCCAATATTGAAGGCTTTAGAAAGACTTTAGAATGTCATACAGATTGAGGGTAGAGTAGTGTCCTCTGTCCTGCATCCACCCTTGCTGAGTAGGATTTAAGTGTTGTGTGGAAGCTTAACACTTCAACAGAGTAATCAGTTCCCTAACCTTGATCTCAGAACCAACTTCTTTCCTTCTGTTAGGTCTTCTAAGGCTAGGCTGACTCTGGATCATTGTGGACCATAATTAATTCAGTCTTGCCCAGATCTGTGCCCCTTAACCAAGATCAGAACCTATTAGGATAATATGCTGTTGTCTTTTTGTATTCTGGTTTTTTTTTTGTCACTGAAATTTTGACACAGTGGATGGGTCTTCTGAAAATTAATATATGATTATTGCTTAAAGATTAATTTATAAAGGTAAAACTAGAAAGAATCTACCTAGCTTGTTAACTTAGAGTGCACTTGTTAAGTTAGAATGCTTGGTTATATAATATTTATTTAATTTTGAGTTCTTACATGTTATTAAAGACATAATTATAGGACTTTTGTGTTATGCTGGCTGAAAATTACTAAGACCTGATTCATATTCTTTATTCTCCCTTTGATAAATACATAAAACGAAAGAGAGGTACACAGGCTTTTTTCTTTCAGCATTGAAAATTAGGAATATTGTTAAGATCTGATAGTTACCAAGAGAAATTTTCTTTTAGTCAAGGCTAGATGAGGCCCTGAGATAGGTGAAAGGAATTAGGAAGAGAAAACTTCAGAGATTGGCACTGGTTTGATACTACTGCACTGGGAGTTAATGTTCCTAAGGCATTTGGGATTGAGATATGCTGGGAAGAGGCCCAAGAACAGAACAGAACTGGGTTTGCAATTTTGTGTTTGCTGTGGCTAGCAAGGGAAGATTTACTGACCATTTTAGTTTAACCAGAAGTGAGCACTATTATTTATTAGTAAGATGATCAGGAAGCAAAATGAAGAGATTCTTCTCAAGCTAGCATATCCATATGAAGTAAAAGCTGCAAAACACTAGAAAGCCACTATGGATTGTGCACCAGTTTAGGATCAAAGAGGACAATTCTTAGACTATCAGATTAATAGTGAATAGTATTATGAAGAGGTCATACACAATCATTACAAGAAAACAAGTGTGCTGAATAGATTTCTCCTTATACAGGGATGACTAAAGAGAAAAGAAAAACAGACTTGGGATCTACAACAGGATCCTTCAGTGTTAGAGGGGAAGAACATACAGCACTAAGACCGGAAAGAAAGAACATACTTTTGAAAAAGTTGATCGGACTTCTAATTATGGTGATATACTAAACAAGACAACCTGAAAATCCTCCCATTACAATATGTGACAAAATTCAACATCCATTCATGATTAAAAACTCTCAGGAAGCTAGGGATGAAGGAAACTTCCTTAATCTGATAAAGGGCATGTATGAAAGAAAAACCTATAGCTAACATCATACTTAATGGTAGATATTGAATGCTGTCCCCCGATGTTAACAGCTGGCAAGGATAATTTTCATCACTTTTATTCAATCTGTACTGGAGGTTCTAGCCATTGAAATAAGGCAAGAAGACAAAAACCTAAAAGGTCTAAAGATCTGAAAGGAAGAAGTAAAATGTTTTCTATTTGTAGATGACATCGCTGTTTACATAGAAAATCTTCAGTAATTTACAAAATAGCTATTAGAACTAGTAAATGGATTTAAGGATGTTTCAGGATACAAGGTTAACATACAAAAATCAATTGTGTTTTTGTATACTAGCAAAAGATAGTTAGAAAATGAAAATTTAAATTAAAAAATTTGAATGAAACTTTTAAATGAAATTTTAAAA
Organism: Mesoplodon mirus; assembly: GCF_964341445.2. Taxonomy (NCBI): domain Eukaryota; kingdom Metazoa; phylum Chordata; class Mammalia; order Artiodactyla; family Ziphiidae; genus Mesoplodon; species Mesoplodon mirus. The sequence goes on from NC_138979.1 coordinate 178,563,512, forward strand.
TTCCACTTATTTAACTTAACAAAAAAGGTACAAGACCTACACTGAAAACTCTACACTCTACACTGAAAAACCATAAAACAATGTTGAGAGAAATTTTTAAAAACAGATATATACCATATTCATGAATTGGAAGACTCAAGATTGTTAATATTGTTAAAATGTCAATTCTCCCCAAGTTGATCTAGCAATTCAATGTAGTCTCGACCAAAATTGTGCTGTTTTGTAGAAGCTGATTCTAAAATTTATATGAAAATGCAAGTGACCCAGAAGAGCCAAAGCAGTCTAAAAAAAAAAAATGACAGACACTGTGCATTACCTGTTTTCAAGACATAATAAAACTACAGTAATCAAAAGAATGTAATGTTGGTAAAAGGATAGACATGTATCAGTGGAAGAGAAGAGAGAATCCAGAAACAGATTATGGTGGATTGATTTTTCAATAGAGTGTCAAAGCAACTTAATGAGGAAAGGAAAGTCTTTTCAAAACATGATACTGGGATAACTGGATATTCATAAGAGAAAAAAATTGAACATCGATTCTCACCTCTCACCATACACAATGACTAACTTGAAATCTATAATAAACCTAAATATAAAAGCTAAAACTATAAACTTGGTACTTCCCTGGTGGCACAGTGGTTAAGAATCCACCTGCCAATGCAAGGGACACGGGTTTGAGCCCTGGTCTGGGAAGATGCCACATGCTGTGGAGCAACTAAGCCTGTGCACCACAACTACTGAGCCTGCGTGCCCAAACTACTGAAGCCCACACGCCTAGAGCCCGTGCTCCACAACAAAGAGAAGCCACCACAATGAGAAGCCTGCACACTGCGACGAAGAGTAGCCCCTGCTCGCTGCAACTAGAGAAAGCCTGAGCGCAGCAACGAAGACCCAACACAGCCAAAAATAAATTAATTAATAAATTTAAAAAATCTATAAACTTCTTGAAGAAAATATAGGAGAAAATCTCTGCGGCTTTGGGATAGGCAAGGATTGTTTAGATAAAAGTCATGAACTATGAAAGAAAAATGTGATAATTAGACTTTATATTAAAAAAATCTGTTTACTCTTTAAAACAAGTCAAGTCCAGAATGGAAAACTACTGATACTCACAATACATATATCAAGCTTATATCCAGAATATATAAAGAACTTTTACGACTCGATGATACAGAACTCTTACAAACAATCCAGTTAAGAAATGATTAGTATGTTTGAACAGATATGTCATAAAGGAAGATATAACACATGACCAAAAAGCACATGAAAATGTATTCAACATCATTAGTCATAAATGGAATGCAAATTAAAACCACAGTGAGATACTACTACACACTAACTAGAATGTGTAGTGTAAAAAGCCTGTCAGAATCAAATATTGATGAGGATTTGGAACAGCTGGAACTCTAATACACTGCTGGTGGAAGCGTAAAATGGTGGAAACTGATTGGCATTTACTTAACACTTTGGAAAACTGATTGACATTTACTTAACAGTTAAACGTATATCTTCCATATGGCCCAGCTATTCTATAAAGTATTTACCCAAGAGAAGTGAAAATATACGTCAACAACAAGAATTGTTTTATATACACAAGTTTATAGCAGCTTTATTTGTTTTACCTAAAACCAGAACAATCCAAATATCTATCCACAGGTGAATGGAAAAATAAAATGTGGCATGTCCGTACAGTGGAATACTATTCAGCAATAAAAAGGAATGAAGTACTGATACATGTGATATTATATCATGGATGAATCTCAAAATCAGTATGTTAAGAGAAATAAATCAGACACAAAAGGATATACACAGTATGTCAAATACAAACTAATATATAGTGACAAAAAACAGACCCATGATTGCCTTTGTCAGACACAGATTGTAAAATTCAGATATAATGGGATTGATGGTTGGTTCTTGTCCTCTGCCCTTATTTTTGTCTTTTGTCAGATTGGAAGTCTGTTGATGAAGGGAGAGCATGTAGGGGAGGGCCAAGCCAGAACGCTAGAGGCAACTTGTCTTGTGAAAAGAGAGCTGGAGATGAGTAGGTCCCCAATGTTTCTTCAGACCCAGTCTCCTTAGAACAGGTCAGTGGAGAAGGCACAAAGGAGAGGGCTCCTCAAATTGATTTTGCTGTCCTGGCTGACCATAGAACTCAGAATCAACATCAGTATTTAAGCTGAAGCAGACAGCTACCATCAGATGACTCCAAATCATAGCCAGCAATGGGGTAGATTTGTATCACACAGCCAGACCCCAGAATTCCTGGATGGCTCTCTGGGCAGACTTGCTTATTTCATTCATCTTGTTATTCCTGACCCTGTATTTTACCCCCTTTTGACATCATGAAAGGGTTAGGTTGTAGTTACTAGCATCTAGACTGATAAAACTGGACTTGTACAGATACTAGGATCTTTAGATCCTTAGATCCTTAGACTTCTATTCCATATACGTCTGGCTGGGGCAGAATTTATATGTGAGGGAAGAGAAAGATATTCTTATAAATATATTAGTTTAGGCAATATGCAGTCTGCACCCACTTCCTGAAAAAAATTACCTATAATCCAGTTTGCTAAGAGGAACTAATGAAAAAGGGAAAATATTTGTATCATACACGTAAGTCCCCCATAATGCCTTATTTCCCCTCAACTTTTATAATATGGCAAATGGGCAAAGAAAATGAACATATACTTCATAAAGAAGAAGTACAAGTGGCTAATAAACATTTATTCAATCTTATTGTTCAACCATGTTAGTTGTCAGAACAATACATTCACTTAATGTGTATATTGAGCAACTACCATAAGTTGCATAAGTAAATAGGCAATTGCTGTCAATGTTTCTTGTATTCATACTATCATGCTTTCCCAGCCAGACTGCAAGCTTCCAGACAGCAGGAGCCATATCTTTATGATTTTTCCTATTTTCTGTAACACTTAGCTCAGTGACTTGTTCTTAGTAAGCTCTTGATAAAAATGTATTGGTTTGATTTATTTTGTTCTATTGCTTATTGTGCAGGACAGAACTTACAAAAAGTGTGGTGCTCCCTGAATTAATAGAACTTTCTAGGGATGAAGGCAGCAGTGTGCGGCTTGCAGCTTTTGAAACTTTGGTTAATCTGCTCGACATATTTGATACAGGTAAATCTTCATGTGGACACATCTTTGCTTCTGAAAGCATTGTTTTTCCAGGTTTTGTATCACTAGTTAGGAGTAAAGGTAGCTGCAGGATGGAGTTTCTTATGTTAACTTTCAGGATAAATGTTAGACTTCCCTTCTTCTCTCTCTGTTATGGTCCTTTCTCTTTTGGTGCCTTCTCTGCTGCCACTTTTCCCCTCCTGGCACCTGGTGTTGTTGAATATTGCCTACCCTTCTCTTTCCTTTCATCAACATTTAACTGACTAGTATGTAGGGCTAAGAATTTGGGTTGGTGATTAGTTTTTAACTTGCTCAACTAATTGACCCTAAGACAGATCTTGACTAAAGCAATATCTAAATTAGCTTCCTCTACTTAATATTTTAATGCTGGAAATCTCATGGCCACAGGAGGAGAAATCTGGGATGGGATATTTGGGTGGGAATGGGTAAGGAGGTGTTTCTTAGTGTTGTGCAAATCAAATCACAAAGACAATTAAATTAGTTGCTCTACTGAGTGTGTGACTGGATTCTTAACCAATGTTAGACATTAGTTCAGTGCAAATTAACTATTTTGTTAGGGTGAAATTTGGAAGGGCAAATGTCAAGTACTCAGGTGCAAAACACTATTGTGTAATTGTAGGATTCCTTTGTTTTTGTTTTTAAATTTATTTATTTTATTTATTTTACTTTTGGCTGCATTGGGTCTTCATTGCTGTGTGTGGGCTTTCTCTAGTTGCGGAGAGCAGGGGGGCTACTCTTTGTTGCAGTGTGCGGACTTCTCATTACGGTGGCTTCTCTTGTTGTGGAGCACGGGCTCAGTAGTTGTGGCTCACGGGCTCTAGAGCACAGGCTCAGTAGTTGTGGCGCATGGGCTCCGTAGTTGTGGCTCACGGGCTCTAGAGCACAGGCTCAGTAGTGTGGCGCATGGGCTTAGTTGCTCCGCAGCATGTGGGATCTTCCCGGACCAGGGCTCGAACCCGTGTCCCCTGCATTGGCAGGCAGATTCTTAACCACTGCGCCACCAGGGAAGCCCCTGTAGGATTACTTTGGATTAATATTTTAACTGAACTAGGAGACCTTCTTAAAGATTATTGCAATGTGGACAATTATGATGTATGGATGTTACAGAATAATTTAGGCCATTGGATGAACCAGAGGAGTAGAAACAGCAGTATCTGATAAGTGAACAAATGAATCTCTTTGTCCTAATAATGGGGCGCCCTTAGGCATCCAAACTAGAAACATGGGCATCATCTCTGATCTGGGGCTTTTCCTGCCCCTCACTCGGTTATCAAAGATCTGTCCTGACCTGTGTTCATGGCTTTATTTCTTCCTGTTCTTTCCCACTCCTCTGGGATCTGGTGCTCCAGCCCCATTTGCTGTTATCTTGGCATACCAAATTCTTTCAACCTCTAGCCTTTTCATGTTCTCTTTTTTCACCCTTCCCTCTATTTTTGTCCTAGCCAGCTGCTTCTTTTCAGTGCCCAGTTCAAAACAGTGTCTTCTCTGACATCTTCTTAATCCCTTTATACCAGGGGTTGGCAAACTATGGCCTATAAGCCAAATCCTGCTGCCAACAGTTTTTGTAAATAGAGCTTATTGGAACACAGCCACTCCCATTTGTTTATGTATTGTCTGTAGCTGTTTTGTGCCAAAGTGACAGAGTTGAATACTTGGGACAGATAAACTACAAAGCCTAGAATATTTGCAAAAATAGTTTGCAGACTCCTGCCTTATACTAACTATTAAAATAGTGATCACATTGTCTTATGATATTTTTTGTGTTTGACTTCTTTGCTGGTCTGAGTTTCCCAAGTTCAGAGAACTTTTTATTCATCTTTCTACTTCTGTTATTGCTTGTTGTCTGAGAAATTCAGTAAATGTCGAATGAATGTTATTTAGTAAAAACAGTAGATATGGTACTGAAATGTGATGATAATAACAGTAATAATAATAATACCAATAAACCTGTTACAGGATTTTACTTAGTATTGTCAGACCCTTAATAAAGTAGTGATTTATTTCTGAAAGTTTAAGAGAACTGTGGGAAATGCAGGGAGCATTTGGAATCAAAACTTAAATATTGTTCATATCAGAAACTTATGACCTAAGCAGGCATACTCAAAGAATGAATTCACTTTTTTAAAAAGAGTTGTGGGCTTCCCTGGTGGCGCAGTGGTTGGGAGTCCGCCTACCAATGCAGGGGACACGGGTTCGTGCCCTGGTCCGGGAGGATCCCGCATGCCGCGGAGCAGCTGGGCCCGTGAGCCATGGCCGCTGAGCCTGCGCGTCCGGAGCCTGTGCTCCACAATGGGAGAGGCCACAGCAGTGAGAGGCCCGCGTACTGAAAAAAAAAAAAAAAAAGAAGAGTTGTATAGGAAGTAAAAGTGAAGAAATTCATTATACAGAATGTAATATAAGCTAACTTACTTTCAATCAAAAATGAAATGACAGAATGCAGCATGGTGTGAGATGTATGCAGAAGAGAATTCCTGCTACTCATCTATTTTTACTAGTAGCATTAGCATTCTTGTAGTTATTCAGACTCAAAACCTTAATCATCTTAGCTTTTTAATTTGTAGTCACTCTATAGTTTATTCCCTATGGCCTGTGGTGTCAAGTCCAAACCCCTTAGCCTGGCATAGAAATTTTTGATGTTTCCCACTTATCTCTCACCTATTCTTTATGTCATCCCTCCATCATCATGGTTTTCAGATATTTTCTGTTACTCTGAGACTAACATAGTAACTTTTCTTTCTGGAATTTGTGTATATGCATTAATTTCCACATGTGCAGTGTGGGCAACTGGATCTAAACTATGTTTTATTCTTGTTTTTCAGATGACAGAAGTCAAACTATACTTCCCTTAGTGAAATCGTTTTGTGAAAAATCTTTCAAAGCAGATGAATCAATTCTTATTTCCTTATCTTTCCATTTAGGAAAACTATGCCATGGACTATATGGTATGATATGTCCTAAGAATGTCAAGATTATAGATAATTTTTCCCTTTTCTTTTACCTTAGCCACTAAATGTTAGCTCTTCAGTCGTAAAGCCTACCCTTTAAGTGTGTAAAACCTTAAGAGATCTTAGAATTTTGATAGCATAATTTAGAACACAGTTAGAAATGACTTTTTCACTAGTAGAACCTATATGAAAGAACAATGGCAGGGGTTTCCCTGGTGACGTAGTGGTTAAGAATCTGCCTACTAACTCAGGCGACAAGGGTTCGAGCCCTGGTCCGGGAAGATCCCACATGCCAGGGAGCAACTAAGCCCATCCGTCACAACTACTGAATCTGTGCTCTAGAGCCCGTGAGCCACAACTACTGAGCCCGCATGCCACAACTACTGAAGCCCGCACACCTAGAGTCTCTGCTCCACAACAAGAGAAGACACTGCAATGAGAAGCCTGTGCACCACAGTGAAGAGTAGCCCCGCTCACCACAGCTAGAGAAAGCCCACGCACAACAATGAAGACCCAATGCAGCCAAAAATTAATAAATAAATAAAATAAACTTATTAAAAAAAAACAGTGGCAGAGTGAAGTAGGCATAGCCTTTTAAATTTCTGAATATTTTATCTTTATGTATTAGTTGGTATATGATAATAGAAGCTCAGGTATATTAACTATTGTGCATAGTAAGTATACTCTTACTAACTTTTTGTAGAATAATTAATATATCACATGAGCAGTTCAGCTTAGAATGCAAAATAATACCTGTAACTCTTGGCATTCTGAACATATTGCTCAGTTCTTAGCTTACTAAAATAATGTAAGCATTAATTAAATTATAACAATCTAGCATAGAAAAACATATTTTTGTGCAGATTGTGGACTTTAAATAGACTGTTGAAAAAATTATTGCAATATATGTTGAGTTACTAGCTTCCTAAGATGGTATATGAATGTGGAACCAGTCCATTCCATTGATCAAAATTATTTTGAGTTTACTTCACCTTCTTTCAGATTCCTTTTTTTCTTTTTTGGCTGTGCCTTACCGCTTCTGAGATCTTAGTTTCCTGACCAGGGATTGAACCTGGGCCCACGGCAGTGCAAGTGCCAAATCTTAACCACTGGACCACCAGGGAATTCTCTCAGATTCCATTTTTAAGCTCCTTCTCTGCAGACATATGTGTATGTCTTTTCTGTAGGCAACTTTAGAATATTTATCATAAGTAAATAGCAATAATGGCTGCCATATTATTATTGTAGTGACTCATTAGTGGTATATACAATGGTGCATGCTGCAGAAATTAATGCAGGTGTAATTCCTGTGTTACATAGTTTTATACTATTGAAATTAAAATGAAAATATTATTAAAATTAATATAAGGTGAAGAACCATTAGATTTCTTCACAATAGTTATTCTTTTCTCATTGTTGCTTTTATTTATGATTTCCAACCATTTATTTAAGTATTTGGTTCCCATTATTTTTATTGCACTTTGCTTTTCCCTTTTTAATTATTGTTTTCAATTAAAATGTTGAACAAAGGTTTTGCATTTGTTTTAGGAATATTTACTCCAGATCAACACTTGAGATTTTTGGAGTTTTATAAGAAACTTTGTACATTGGGTTTGCAACAGGAAAATGGACACAATGAAAACCAGATTCCACCCCAAATCTTAGAGCAGGAGAAGAAATATATTTCAGTACGGAAGAACTGTGCTTATAACTTTCCGGTAATAAATTACACATTTGTATTGGCTAAACGTTTTAATTTTAAGTTAAAAACGTGAATAGATTGCATTGAAAAATATTGCCATATTTGATACTTGCTACTTCACATTATGTCTGGTGTATATTGGTTAATTTATATTTATCTCTGTGTAAGTATATATATTAGAATTATATGCATGCATTTGGATCTTCCAAATATGGTTTCTAACTAAATTATGATTCAGAGGACATGATTCAGTTTAAGTGACATGATTATAATAAGAGGTGTTGATGCATGTTTTTCTCTCCTTCCCACTCATCTTCTCCCTCCCACCTCCACCAGGCCATGATTGTTTTTGTTGATCCTAAAAATTTCCACATGGATCTCTATTCTACATTCTTCTGCCTTTGTCATGACCCTGAAGTACCAGTCAGATACACTATTGCTATTTGCTTTTATGAAGTAAGTCTGAAAAAATGATACCACTTTACATTTGTTGTTAATTCTACCTACATGTAGTAGATGATTTTTTGATATTTTGTACACATCGGTTTACAGATTTATTAAGATACAGGCTCCATATCGCTCTCATATTCTAGTCCTAAATATTGAAAAATTCCGTTTAGAATGTTACACAGAATTCATTTACATAAATACATTATATTCGTTGAACAGGTATTAATCCATTCGTTCAGTATATCTCTAGTAAATCCTTACTTAAAGCCAGACATTGTGGCATGGATGTGGCTGTTACAGATCTGGAAGTAAAATCAGTTTTTATATGCTTTATAATGTTTATATTTAGCTTTACACCTAAACTTAAGAACTTGAGTACAAATGGAAAATTGAGAGATAGATTATTTAAATTTATGGTTTTTACTGCAAATGGATCATGTTTCTTGAGCACAGCTTTCAGATTCAGCTGTTACAACAACTCTCCATATTGTAAGAGCAAAAGTGAATTTAAACTTTATGATGAATATAATTAACTTCTTAACCCTTGAGGTTGAAATCTAGGGCATGTTTCTCCAGTGATTGCAGTAAGTACATGTTGCTATAATTGCAGTAAACATGTATAACCTATAACTTGCCAACTTTAGGACTGTCACATAAAAATATCTATGTGGGTTAATAAAATATTTCCTTCCTTTTTGAGAGGTATAATAAATATTCTTATTCTCAGTGAGAATATGTCATCCCCTTCCTTGCACTGTGTTCAGAGCATTGTCAGATTAGCTGAAAGTGTGCAGGATATCCATAGCAGCATTAGAAATGTTACTTAAGACTCTTGGCTATTGAATGACAGGCTTTGCTTCTTTTGAATAACATTTTTTTTCTGGTGTGAATGAAATAAATGTTCATTGTGCAAAGTCCAGAAAATATTCCCTTTAAATGGTATAATTAATTAAAATAATTCAGTGTTGAACAATTAAGTCATCTTTGTAAATATGCATATAGGCATATGCTTTTGGAGGAGGAGAGAGGGCAGAGGGCACTGGCTGGCTGAGTGAACTACTTGTCTCTAATATGTATTAAGTGGGCATTTAGGCATGGTTACCATGCACGGTTGTATTTGTCTAGATTGGTGGTCTCCAGAGATGATTGCATGAGATTAGAGTCTGAGAAAGCAATATTTATTCAATACGAGAGTTTCTATTTATGTTTATTTTTATCTCATACCTTTAATATTTCATTTTATTTATGTCCACTATAAGTGGACATAATGTGTTAGCACCATAGAAAAAAAATTGAAATATGTACACAAAAATATTTCACCAGTAGAAGTGAGTTTGGAAATCATTGATTTAGCTATTTGCTGGGTGGCTAATTTCTGTATTCTTACAATCATACCATGTAGGTAGGTTAAGATGATACTTGACTCCATAAATAAATGGTTAGTCTAGGTTTGTCCTTTTAAATAATGAAATTCCACTGGTGGATTTAAATTTCCTTAACAGTGTTATTGTTGGATTCTGATAATTACTTTAGTATGTTCTGAGTTTATTCTTGTTTTTCAGAAAAATAATATTTTGAAAGTACTTTCAAAAAGTGAAAAACAACCCTGTAGAGACTTTTAAAACACCTTCTTTGTCTAGGAACCCCCTTTTTCAAGTAAAACCTTACTCAGAAACCCAGTATGTGGAAAAACCCCCAAAAAACTTAAAAGTGAAGTAGAAACTGGTGAATCTACCATTGCAGATTTTTACTGTTGCTTGTCTAGAGGGAAAAAAAAAAAAAACAGTTCACAAAGGAGATGGTTTAGTCAAGATTCTCCCAACTCCCAGCTCCTCTCTTGCTGATTGAAGTCTTTGATGGGAAAAGTCTTCAAAGTTTTGCTTGCTTAGGAGTTTTCTCTATCCCTGTGTGGCTACTGGCCTTCAGTAGAATTTGCCCCCTCTGGGAGCTCTGAACCGAGATGAATGCTCCCATGGCTGGGCTCCCTTGAAAGACCCTGTTGGCTGCTCTAAGACTTTAAAATATGAACTACAGGCATCCGTGAGCTTATTAATGCTTGTGAGAGGGAAGTTAAGACTGATAAATCCATTCTTCTACACTCCCGACCCTCATATGTTCACACACTCCAGCGTGTTAGGAAGCAGACTGAAAAGCTTATGTATGCAAGTAATTTTTCTAGAAATCTAATTTTATAGTTGTCTTGTAAACAGGTCTCATTTTAGAAGAAAATCTAACAGGGATTACTTTTTTTTAAATTGTTTTTATAACCTTTATATGTCTAGTAGTCTCAAATCTGAGAGACTTTATTGCTCCATTCTAGGTTTCTAAACTTCTGAATTCTGGAGTGTATTTAATACATAAAGAACTAATAACATTATTACAAGATGAATCATTGGAGGTAATATCTTCTTACTCTTTGCTTTTTACTTCTGTTATATTAAGTTTGAATATATCAATGCCTTTTTTCTTTTATTTTCCTGCTTCTTGGGAATTGCATGAATTCTAATAGCTGACTAGCCCCAGAAGCTTCAAGTCAATATGCCACAGTATCATAGACTAGAAATTGGGAATATCTTTTAAAAATAGTAGGTTTTAAAATGTACATGTATATTTGTTTGTTATGGAAAATTTTGGAAAGGCCAAAAAGCAGACAGACAAAAGAATACTTTTAGTTCTGATCACTGTTTCTATTGTCTTATATTTTTTCATTTTCTATTTTTTCTATATAAAGTTTTTAAGATTTTACACAATTGTGATCATATGTTATATCACATTTTATATCTTTTTATTTCTCTTAGCATTGTTTGGGGAGTATACTTGTGGAGGCTTTGGAATACTTTATTTTGATGCTTTATCCACTATATCCTGTTCACCCAAATGACTGCTAGCTTGCCAAAGCTTAACCCCTCAACATTAGACATCACTGATGGTGTCGTCTGACTTAAACTGCTTTTCAAAAGTTGGGAGGCAGTTTTGAGCATGTTGTCAGGCTGTCTCAGATCTCGATGATTTGAATATTATCAAGAGGCAGACATACTAATCTCTTTTCCAAGGTAGTTTGATCAAGGTAGCTAATTTTGTTTCTAAGACTTTGCAGCAAGAAGATGACAGAGCAAGAAAATAGAAACCCCCAAAATGCTGTTTGGTAACATACTATTTCTGTGTAGAAATTGGCATGTTAATTAATCTAAGATTAGAAGAACATAGCCATCACAAGAAGAGTAACCAATATCTCTGTTAAAAGGTACTAGATGCTCTCATAGATCATCTTCCAGAAATCCTGGAACTTATGTCTACTGGTGGAGAAAGCAGTGTTCAAGAAAATAAGGTAAATCCCATGTATCAAAAAAGTTTCTGGACATTATATGGCCTACCTTACTCTGCAGAGTTGTTGTGAGGAATCAACAGAAGAGTGTTTGAAAAACATTTAAAATAGTGCTTGCCACATAGTAGGTGCTCAGTGAATGTCTGCTAGAGTTTGAACAGCTTGAATTTCCTCTACCATTCCCTTTTTTTTAAAAAACATCTTTATTGGAGTATAATTACTCTACAATAGTGTGTTAATTTCTGCTATTTAACAAAGTGAATCAGCTATACGTATACATATATCCCCATATCCCCTCCCTCTTGCGTCTCCCTCCCACCCTCCCTATCCCACCCCTCTAGGTGGTCACAAAGCACGGAGCTGATCTCCCGGTGAGATGCAGCTCTTTCTACTAGCTATCTATTTTACATTTGTCCTCTACCGTTCTTACATTACCACAATCCTTATTTATTGTCCTTGGAGTCTACGTTCATATTTTCAGTTCTTATTAGCATTTTATTATTACTGCAAAGAATAGCAACTGTTGAGGAGAGAAGGGTAGGAATTTAGAAGGTCAAAGTTTGCTGACAGTGAAATAGAATACATTTTACTTTAGAAGGGTTGTGAATCCCAGTCTCTTTCAAAATTTTGTTTCCAGTAATCATAAATTTTATTTATAGATTTTTTAAAGTATTTATTTTACTAAATATTTACCTCCCCGTGACAACTAAGATGCCTCCTAATTTCCGAAAAGATTAAGAGTTCCCCCTCCCCAGTGTATTGTAAGACTGAATGATTTGGCTGAGTGCTGAAACTGATTTCTTTAATTATCTTTGATTCTCTTGATGTGTTTTCTTCTTTAGTTATCATCTCTCCCTGACTTGATTCCAGCTCTCACAGCTGCTGAGCAGCGAGCTGCAGCCTCTTTAAAGTGGAGAACTCATGAGAAGCTGCTCCAGAAATACGCCTGTCTGCCGCACATCATATCAAGTGATCAGATTTATTATCGTTTCTTGCAAAGAATGTTCACAATCATGATGACAAATGTGAGCCCAATACCTGTTTTCTGATTTTCTCTTGAACTTGCTCCTGTTTTGGAATTAACCAAATTCTCCACATTCTTGAAATAGAACGACAAACTCAGTTCATGCCCTTCTGCCTGGAGGGGTGTTACCTTTGCTTCCCCACCGGTTCTCCTTTTCATCAGCTTCTGCCTAGCTGGAGAGAGGGATGCACAGGGAGAGTGTAAACACATGCACTGCAAGCTTGATACCGTTCTTCTCAAGGGAGAGGTCGGCAAGAGTCAGTGATCTCAACTGCAGAGTGCCTTTTGCTCTCATGTACACCTTTCATGTCTCATGGCCTCAGCTGTGCCCTGTTGCCTTAAGGGTATCCTTTAAGCCCCTTAATACTAGTTTGGTTTCTTTTTCTTTTATAGTACCTGAACAGTGACTTGTTACAAATAAAATGTATACAGAAAACATGGATGCCCCACTATGGATAACCTCAAAATTAGAGTCAAAGTAGGGGGAAAAAAAAGACTTGTACTCAAATTTCCCCATAGAGTAAGTTGTCTACCTTTTTCCTTAAAATTTCTAGAGAGGATTGTTTAACCCTCAGTTCACTATACATTGAATATGACATCCTACTACCATTTTTTGAAGTATAAAAAAGTTCTTCGTAATGTATATGTTTTAGAAACTATTAAAAAAGTACTTTGAATTCTTATTGTTCTCAAAAAAAGTGAGATAACAAAATCTAGTAGCCATCTCAGAAACCCAAAATCAGGTTTAGCTTCAAAGAGGAAAAAAATGACATTATTGGTGTCATTTACAACTTAACTAAAAAAAAAAAAAGAAAAAAGGCATTTATCTTATGACCTAACACCTCTACATGAAGTTTGTTTCATGTATCAGAGCAAAGTCTAGGGGTTGAATGTTATTTTATAGATGTAATAATCTTAAAAATTGATATTGACAAAAATTAACTTCTTTCTCAGAGGATAATGCATGAATGCACCACATAGAAAATTTCACATGAAATCAAGCAGAATTTATTAATTACTGTACTCAGCAGTTAGTTATTTGAGTCTCTGCTGTGTGTCAGGCACTGTTTTAAGAGCTGGGGATATAGTAGTGAATAAGACAGACAGAATCCTGCTCTAAAGGACCTTGCATTCTTACATGGTGGTCATGTGGGAAGTGATAAATAGTAAAATAAAATAAATATACTAACAGGTGGTCTTGACCTTAATTGTCTTGATCTTAATTGTCTCAACCTGATTACTTAGTAGGTGTCTGTGTTTAGAAAGCTAAGAATACACAATTATTCCATATTTGTACTTTCCCTTATCAGGAAAGAGAAATGATTTATAACATAGTGTGAACAAAATACTTTCAAACCTGAGGGATCTGCTTTATGTTTTCTTTTACAAGGAGGTAATTCCACACTTAAAAGGAAATACGTGATTCACTATAGCACATTTTCCATGATCAAAAAAGACACTTATATTCAGTTTCAAGATTATATTTTTAGTTCCGTATCTAATGGTCATAATATTCATTCATTTAACAAAGTTTATTGAGCACTTACTACGTGCTGAATACTGTTCTGGATGCTAGGAACACAGTAGTGAATGAAAAGACAAAGGACCTGTTCTCATAGAACTTTAAATTCTATTAGAGACAGATAACAAACACATATAATACATACATTGTACACCAGGTATGAAAATTACAAGGAGGAACTAAAAACCAGGGTAGAGGGGAAGAAAGTGATGGAGGGTCGTAAGATGGTATTGTGAATACAGTGGTCAGGACAAAGCCCTCTCTGATCAAATATGCTTTGTGCAGAGGCTTGGACCAAGTAAGGGAGTGACCATGTGGAGGTCTGAAGGACAGGTGGTCCCCGCAAAGGGAAGAGTGGATGCAAAGGTGTGATACGGGATGTGCTTGGTTGTGTGAAGAGCAGCAAGGAAGCCCGTGTGGCGGTTGTTAGCGAGAGATGAGGCTGGAGAGGTCGCTGGGCCCACAACGCGCAGGTGCTTGAAGGCCATGATGTAGAGTGTAGATTGTATTCTGTGATACAGGGGAAGGCTTTGGAAGGTTTTGAGTAGAGGAATGACAGAAACTAACATTTTTTTCCTGCTTTTGTTATGAAAAAAATTTAAAACGCAGAAAGGCAGAGAAAATACTATAATGAACCCTCACACACCCATCACCTAGGTTTAACAGTTGTTAACATCCTGACATATTTTCTATTTCATTGTGCTGAAAAATTTAAATTATAGATATCATTATATTTTTATCTCTAAACATTTCAGTATTCATCTCTAAAAAAGGACATTGCCCTGTATAATCATGATACAATTATTACATTTGACAAAATGAACAATGATCTTTAATAGCATTTAAAGTTCATATTAAAATTTACCAATTATGCCCCAAATATGCGTGACAGTTGTTTTATTCCATATAGGATCCAAGTAAGATCTATGCATTGCCTTAGGTGGTTACACCTCTTAGTTCTCTTTTAATCCAGAACAGAGTCCCTCTTCGCCCTTCCCCACTTTTTCATGACACTGAACTGAGGAAGAGACTTAGTTCTGTAGAATGTCTTCATGGATTAACTTGTTTATCTCTTCTCCATGTTCCTTCTAAACTGGAGGTTTGACAAGGGCTTGCCAAGTCTTAGGTTAAACGTTTTTGGCAAGAATACTTCATAAATGCTGCTGTGTATTTTATGTTGCATTGTGTCTGGACGGCTGTCCCTCCGTAAGTGAGCTAGGAGTGGTTGTGCAGATGGGGACAGCTCTGTTAGTCTACTGCAAAAATTGTGTTTTCTCTCTTGTGATCTGCGTCACAATCTGAAGCTGACACTTCAACACTCAGAATACCCAGCTTCCCACCAAGCTTTTACCCATTAGTTTTAGCATCCCATGATGATCCTTGCCTGATCAGTTATTTCATTATAACTTGCAGAAAAATGATTTTTTAAATTCTGTCTTTTCTTCTACATTGTTGATGGCATTCTTCTCAGGAGAAATGCCTTTTTTTTTTTTTTTTACATCTACTTGGGTAATTTATTTACCCTAAAATATATTTCCTAATGTAAAGAGAGGGTAAATTCTTATTTCTTTCCCTCTAATTATCAATTTTCGGAGTTAGGAAAACTCTGAAGTGGTGTAGTAGCCACTTCCAATGATGATGAATGAATTTTGTTTTTGGTTTTGTCTCTTTCTTTTAGACTCATCATTTTATATTAAATAATGTTTTAATCAGTTGCAGTCATTATTCGCATGCTTAAGTGGTCACAACTTCTTTAAACTGGCTTTTACTTGTTTTGATATAATTACCTTTATCTTTGATTTCTGGCCCAAAAGACATTACCTTATACTGTGAGGTATAAAATATACGTATTTTAAACTATTTTTATTTCAAATGACTAATGTTTATGCATTTGAAATTCTATTAGTATACACAAAATGAAAGAAAAGAGTAACATCCTTTTATTTAGTTCATTTATCTAAAATTCATTTTCTGTAATTCCACTGATATTTCTATTTATGTACATGTCTTAAATTTTCTGTTCTAACTCATACTGAATATTCTTTTTTTATATTCGATTAAAAGCACCACATGAAATGGTACTCAATAGAATGGAAATAACTTGTATAAAATATGAGAGGAGGGGCTTCCCTGGTGGTGCAGTGGTTGAGAATCTGCCTGCTAATGCAGGGGACACGGGTTCGAGCCCTGGTCTGGGAGGACCCCACGTGCCACGGAGCAACTAGGCCCGTGAGCCACAACTACTGAGCCTGCGCGTCTGGAGCCTGTGCTCTGCAACAGGAGAGGCCGCGATAGTGAGAGGCCCGCGCACCGCGATGAAGAGCGGCCTCCGCTTGCCACAACTAGAGAAAGTCCTCGCACAGAAAGGAAGGCCCAACACAACAAAAATAAATTAATTAATTAATAAACTCCTACCCCCAACATCTTTAAAAATATATATATAAGAGGAGGTAGCAGGCAGTACTCTCTGAGCAATGTATAGTTTTTCCTACTTGAATTTCAAGGATCCTAGTATAATAGTCTGAATCGTCAAGAATTGATTGTTATAATGTTTATATGTAAGTCAAGATGGTGAACATGAATTTATACTGGATACAGTATATCTGATTGAGAGATTTTTCTCTAATACATCGTTTGAACCCAAATGCAGTAAAGATGAATGGTTGAATTCATTTAGAATTAAGGTTCTGCCCAGTGGTGTGACAGAAATTCAAAGGACAAAGGAGTTTAAAACACTGGTAAGAGTAATTGGTATGGTGTCCCTTGGGTTCTAAGCTTTATCTGTGTCATGGACCAGGGACCTCCAAGAATGGCATTGAGGTGGAAGAGGCAGAACTAAGCCAGAGGGATCTGACATAAACCTGGTCACGGGATCTCTGAGTTTATATTTTAGAAGTTGCGCATCTTTGGTGAGATACCTGACACAGGGTATGTTCTAACAAATGTTTGTTGAATAAATGAGTGACAAGGTCCAGAGGTGGTTGAGATATAATTTGGGGAGAATATCACTTAAGATGAAGTGGCAAGGAAATGAGAGTCAAATATAAATCAAATCTGGATGATTTGGAAATGACTGCCAAATTGCATTAACTTTGTAGTGTGATAGATGGTAACATTAAATTATGAAGACACTTCCACAGTGATTTGAGAGGTAGGCAATACTGCTTTTACTTTTAGTCAGTAACTTAAAATAGATTTATGGGGCCAAATTATTCAGAGTATATACTATTAGACTGGTTTAATTGTCTTCTTATTTCTTTAAGAATGTCTTACCTGTCCAAAAGGCCGCTTCACGAACTCTATGCATTTTTCTACGTTATAATCGTAAACAAGAACAGAGACACGAGGTCATTCAAAAATTAATTGAACGTAAGTAATCAGTGTCTCTCATTTTGAAAAATAGAAAGTAAATAAACTGGTTGGCCTTAGTTAGATCTGACTTATATTATGTATCATTTTGCCATGAATAATTAGGCCAATGTTGGTATATATTTGCATTTGAGTTTTGTAGGCTAATTTTTTTGGCTTGTTTTAGAAATCTTTGACAGGATCAGATTTGTGATGAATGAGACTAATGACTACTCTAGGCTGCCTTTTGTGAATTTCTACACTTGAGAAATTAAAATATGTATACTTATTGTTGAAAGCCCAGTTTCTATCCTGATTAATACAATTTGGAACTAAGATACATAAGTAGGCTATCCTTGAATCTAATAATTTGTTTTATGTTCCTATTTTAAATATTAACAGAATGTGAGTTTTGTTCCCTTGAATAGACTTGATAGTACACATGAATGTGAATCTGGTAAGCCAAGGTGGTTTATAATGTCTTAAAAAATTGTCAATTAACAAATGCAAATTTATTTTAATTTGCTATGGGCTAAAATTAAGACAAAAACTTTTTGTTAAAGTGTTAATTCTAGAAGTAGTGGTGCACACCTATATATACTTAGTGAATTTATTAATTATTGTGTACTTGCTTTGACTGTAGTGTCTTAATGCTTTTATTAAACTCTGTTATCCAGCATAGGCAGGTAATGGAATTTTTCTGGTTATTGGAGTTTACCATTTTAAGTATGGATCACCACTTTTCAAAAAATTAGAGTACATAAAATTCCATTTGAGAAAAAATAATGCTCAATATACTTCAATCTTCCTTTTTTTACTGTATTTTAATTCAGTTTTCATTTTTTTAGTGGTAGGACCTGACCTTTAGAATGTTTTATTTTGAATGGAGATTCTATTTGGTTTTAAATATTAAGAATTTTGCTTTTGAACATTTCTGTAATAAGGGAGAGAAAATTATCCTTTCAACATTGACCTGAATGATTTTCAGTGATATCGTGTTTACATATGATTTTACTTCAAAGCATTTTTAAGGAAATGAGAAGAAAAAAACAGATAATTTCATTGGTCAAAGATTTTGAAGTTATACAGACCTGCATTTGAATTCTAGCTCTTTACTTTTCAGCTCTGTGGCTTTAACCTCTCTGAATCTCAGTATCCTTACCTTTTAGGAGGAATAAATTTATTCTCATCCCATTGGATTGACTTTCAGGATTTAATGAGATAGTATGTATAAAGTACTTAGCACATGGTGGGTAATCAAGAAATAGTAGATCTGTTCATTCAATATTTAATAAATGCTCATGGAACTGAATGCAATGTTTAATACATTTTTTTTGTTTTTTCAGGTGCTATTAATTTGGGGGTATATAATATGATTTTCCCCCCTTATCTCTTGTTTTTGCTAAACAAATTGTGTATATAAAAAAGATTGTCATGGACTTAGTGATTTTTTCACATGAAATTTTATGTAAGAAAAATTAAACTTATAATTTTTTGTTGTTGTTTCTAGAACTGGGCCAAGGAAAAAGTTATTGGAATAGACTCCGATTTTTGGATACCTGTGAATTTATTATAGAGATCTTTTCCAAATCATTTTTCTGTAAATATTTCTTTCTACCTGCTATTGAACTGACACATGATCCAGTAGCAAATGTGAGGTATGGTACCAATCCAAGAAAATATTTGAAAAAATTGTATTTTTTTATGTATCTACTGTGATGAATATATGCAAAAGCATTTTCTTAGTCAATTAAAAATAATCAAGTGAAAAATTTATACTTGGTTTGAAATTCTTGGCAGACTTAATTGAGCCTCAGTAGGACCTGGAAGCGTGATCTTTTAACACTGTCTCAGGTCTTTAGTTTATTGGGTTGACAGCAGTAGTCACAGCCAGACTGGCAGGCTTCTCCAGCCACTTGGATACACACATTGGCATCAAGAGAAGATTGAGTAGATGTGATTAATTTATCTATATCTTCTAAGACTAAAGGAAAAAACAGTTGAAAGTTGGCTTGGAGAAGATCTGTCCATTTTTACAGGCCCATTTATTCAGAGAAGTAAGGCTGTTTCCAAGTCTTTTAGCTGTCTCACATTTTCAAAATCCAGTAAATGGTAATTGGAGTTGATTAAATAACTGTGAAGTTAAATGAAACGAGCCTGAAAATGGCTTGCTTGGAAACTGAAAAAAAGAATAAATGTATTTTGCCTTTATTTCCTCCCCAAATAAGCATATTAATTTTTTAAAAAAATTGTGGTAAAACATACATAACATAAAATTTACCATTTTAACTATTTTGTACAATTCAGTGGCATTAAGCACACATGCATACTGTTTGAGTTACTTGTATATTGCATAATGAGTTGAAGAAAATTTTAAACCCTCAGCCATTAGATTTCGTATTTGTGCTCTATGCCTCTGTTCTGAATTTGAGGAACTCAGATCTGTAGGAGACACAGAGTCAGTTTGCCAAGACTTCCTGAACAGAACTCCAGAGCTCCCTGCTGAGCTTTCACATGCCAGCCATGCTTCATGCTAGTTGTGACATATTTGTATCTTTTATAAATAACTGATGTGCATTGTAGACAACATGCAACCATTTAATACTTTTTAACAGGAAGACTTGGCCGGGCAATAAGCATAGACGGATAGCATGGCTGTTGAGAGAAAATATACCAAGAAGAATTGTCAAAAGATGTTGAAAAGCTCAGCCTAAGAATGTTGTGAGCATTTTTTAAGGGGAACACATCTAGACATTGGTTTTATTTTGTATTTTTAGGGTGAGAAAATACAGAAAGTACCACTGCATGGGCTTTAGTATTTTGTGCATCTTACCTGTGCTGTATAAGCTAGAGCTGAGGTTTCCTTGACTTGAGATTTAAAGCAAATTTAAAGTGATTTTTAAGTAAATTGGAAGACCCCATTGATAACTCTTTAGAATTAACCTCTTGGTAAATAACTAAGGGATCCAACCACATTGTTAACATTTTGCAAATTGAAGTTGTGATTCTAGAAAAATAGCTTCCAATGTGTTGAATTGTCATTTATCAAGCAGTTCCCAAAAATTATTCGAAAGGAAGTGAAATCATCTCTGCTTGAGTCAGTGTGACTAACAGCATGGCATTGACTCTAAGGGAAAGCAACCTGTTAATTCAAAAACCAGATGAAGATGAATATTGCTCTATGAATTTTGGTGGTCTTTCTGAGTAAGAGATGATTGTATAGCAGTTTGTCTTGGTTCTCACTCTCCTGCTTGGGCAGCTGCCAGCCTAACAAATGGGTCCAGCAACACTATATACTAAGTGGCTTTTGGATATGAAAGCCTTTGCTCAACACTTTTAGAAATGTGCAGGTAGGATGAAAGCCATTACAGGCCAGAGTGGCCAGATCAAGCAGGGTAGGAGGAGAGTTTTTGGAGCCATATTCCCTGAGCTGATTTCCAGCTCTCCACCAGCTATGTGTCTGGGCAACTTACAAAACCTCTCTGTGCGTCAGTTTCCTTGGTACCTAATTCATGGGGTGTTCTGAGGAATAAATACTTGAGGTAGTGTACATAAAGAATTTAGTTTACCTGAAAAGTATGATCCCTTATCTCTAAATCTTTATAATCTCCTGGGCCCAGGATTCTCATAGAGATAAATCACTGCTAAGGCTCCTGTAGCTTCTGTTGAATGTATGTTTTCTAGATCTGCCTTGGGTTATAAAGAATGAAGTGTGCGTGGACTGTTGATTGTATTTCCTTAAGTGAATGTTTAAAATTTAAATTCATTGAGTCCAGACAATACCAAGGCTAGAAAAAGACTACTGGTTTTCAAAGGAGCCTTCTATTCAGCTGCCAGAAATGAAAACAATTCTCTCTGGGGTAATTGGGACCCCTTAATTAGAGAAAGCATTACCCTGCTTAGCAGTGTCCGTGGTGAGTGCTGAATAAGTTTGGGACTGTTATTGCTATGTAAGATGAAAATTCTAGAGGAGGAGCTTCTTTCGACTTTTTGGTTGAATAAAAAGCAGATTTTGTTGTATAAGAATCCTCAACTGAAGGCTCAGCTGAGAAGGTATCCTGGGAACTCCAGGAATGGGACTTAGTTGTCTCAAGGTTTGGCATAGAAATAAAAAAAATAGTATCTGGAGAGCTCTTAGATGAATGAATGAATGAATGAATGAATGAATGAATGAAGACAGCAGCCCCAAGTTAGACAACCAGCCCTGGCAAAGCAGTAGAATTTTGGCTTAGCAAAGCAGAACATTTCCTGCACCACCTTTTCCTAGGAAGTTTTTGTTTGTTTGTTTGTTTGTTTGGTTGGTTGGTTTTTTTTTTATACTTTCCTGGATTTCCTTTCACCTGTCTGGAATTCTTCAGTTTGCTTGTTGCTTCTTTATCAGCCCCATGTAGACCGTGGTGATGCTGTAGATGCTCTCCTTTTATCTCTTCTTCTCAAACTGCACTTACTTGCCTGGGTGATTCTCCAGTCTCATGACTTATGTATCATCTGTGTGCTGAAGATTCCTGACTGCAAATCTCCAGCCCGGACATCCACCCTGGACAGAAGACTCATAGAGCCAACTGCCCACTAGGATTTCCATCGACTATCTAACAGGCTCCTCAGACTTCATCTGTCCAGTTAATCCCCATCTTCCTCATCTGCACTTGCTCCTTCTGCAGTCTTCTCCGTCTCAGTAAATAACTATTTCGTCTTGCCACTTGCTCAGGTCAGAGCCATGACTTCCTTTCTGTCACTCCACTTCCAAGCCCTCAGCACATCCTGCCGCTTGTGAAATATATTCAGAATCAAACCACTTCCCACCACCTCACTGCTGCCACTCTGGTTCAAGCCACCATCATCTCTTGCCTGAATTACTGAAAGAGCCCCCTGCCACCCCGTGTACCTTTTGTCCTTGACCACCTACAGTCTAATCTCAATACAGTAGCCAGATGATACTTTCCAAACGTTAAGTCACATCATTTCACTCCGCTGTGCAAAACCCTCCATGGCTTCTCATTGCTCTCAAAATGAAAGCCAGTCCCCGAACCGTGACCTGCAAGGCCCCGGATGAACTGGCCTCCTATTTCACTCTGAGGCCTCCAGCTGATTTTGTTTTTGCTCTGTTCTAGCCATGCTAGCCAGTTTGCCAGTTTTGGCCAGTTTGTTAATTTGGGGTAACTTCTAAGGCAAGCTCCCCTGACGGGGCACCTGCTCTTACTGTAATGGTTCTCTCTAGATAGTCACAAGGCTTAGTCCCTAATTTACTTTAATTCTTTGCTTAAATGTCATCTTTTCAGTGAAATCTTGACTAAAAGCCTCTCTGATCACCTGGTTTGAACTTGTAATCCCCCTCCTTGTACTCCTTCATCATGTTTCCCTGCTTTATTTTTCTCTGCAGCATTTACCACTGTTTGATAGACATTTTACATATTTGTTTTTCCTTTCTCCCTACCCATGTACTAGAACGTAAGCTGTATGACAGCAGAGAATTTTGTTGGTTTTCTCCACTGCGGTATCTCAGCACCCAGAATGATGAACGCTTGACTCATCACAGGCCCTCCGTAGACATTTGTTGCATAAGAAATTAACTCTCAGCCTAGCTAAAGCTTAAGTTTTCCTTCAATTTCATGTGACTGTCATTCTTAGTTATTAAATTCACTCACAAGTTAATACTTTCAATTTATTGCAGAATGAAACTTTGCTACTTGTTGCCCAAAGTGAAATCTACCCTGAAGATCCCTGCAGATAAACATCTACTTCAACAGTTAGAAATGTGTGTGAGAAAACTCCTCTGTCAAGAAAAAGATAAAGATGTTCTGGCCACTGTGAAAAGAGTAAGCATCCCTCTTGCCACGACATTTGCCTTTCTTGCAGTGTTATCACAGCCTCACTATCTTAGCTTGATGGGATAGCAATATGTTAAAATATTTCTATCACTGCTAGAGTAGTAAGAATTAGTAGTAACTGATTTGGTTGATGTGTGCTCCAACTGGATATGAAAGTTCCTTCTAGAGGGCACTGAGATATTAATCTTTTATTACTGGTGATATAAGCTCTATGAGAGCTTACATTTTAGGTACTCAGTAAATACTGTTCAGCTAATAATGAATGAGTACTTCATTCACCAGACTCTTTATAAGTGATTAGAATTGGGAAAACTTTGTTGGTATAATTGGGAAAGTCACATTTGATAGAAACTTAGCCCTGAAAGGGCTGGAAGGGCCTTCAGTGATCTGTTGGACTTTGCAGAAGCTCTAGACCTAGAAATGTTCAAGTGTTTGCTTAAGATCTTCTTGGTAAGTGGCAGAGCCAGGGCTAAATATAGATCCCTAGCGCTTTTCAATTATGTAACATTGTGTCTTACGGGGTTTTGTTTGTTTTATTTTAGCGTGGGATCTTACATGGATTGTTTGGCAATATTGGAACAGTAACACAGTAAACATTTGGGTTAGTGAAGTCAAACCTTAAAACACTTTATAGTCTTCAAAACCTTTTGGTTGAGTATATAACTAATATTTTTATAAGGTTATTTCAAATGAAAATCATTACTTTTATGGTGATGAATTGGGAGATTCGGATTGACGTGTATATACACTGATGTGTATAAAATGGATGACTAATAAGAACCTGCTGTATAAAAAATAAATAAAATAAAATTCAAGAAAAAAATCATTACTTTAATCTGAATGTGAAGTTCAGGACACATAGTTTTTGAACATTTATTTGTAGTGAGAGAAGTTAATTTATTAATGTCTTAAAAAAGTTGGTGTTGATGGTGAGGAAAAAAAAAGTCCTTTGATTTTTTTTTTTTTTCCCTAGAGATCATTGCCAGATGTTGCATAAGGAACTTTTTTTTTTTTTTTGCGGTATGCAGACCTCTCACTGTTGTGGCCTCTCCCGTTGCGGAGCACAGGCTCCGGACGTGCAGGCTCAGCGGCCATGGCTCACGGGCCCAGCCGCTCCGTGGCATGTGGGATCCTCTCAGACCGGGGCACGAACCCGCGTCCCCTGCATCGGCAGGCAGACTCCCAACCACTGCGCCACCAGGGAAGCCCCAGGAACTTTTTAATAAAGTGATTTGATAACTTAGTATTTAATTAGTATAACTTTATTTTACTGAAATGTAAATTCTTCTTTCATTAACTGAAATAATCAGAAATACCCAGAGTCTGGACGTGCATCTAAATCTAAAAACATAGATACGCATAACATTTGTTTCTGTCTTTACCATTTAATTACAGAAGTATAAGCAATGGAGTTAACTTTCAAAAGAGTAGACGTGAGACAGTTACTTACTTTTTTGAGAGAATTTATTAACTGAAGAGGTAACTCAAGCTAACCCTATAAATAGGGGAAAAAATGATATAATTAAATTGATAGATTATTAACTTTCAATGGAGAATTCTGTAGTACAGCCCTTATTTTAAGAACGTGTCACATGAGGAAGTCAGTCTGTCCCATGAAAATTCTACAGTATAATGTTTATCAAACTGATGTATTGGTATGGGAACCTCTCAGGAAGCTATTCAAAGCTTTGGGATAAAAATGAAATAGTTCAGTCAGTTTTTTAAGATGAAAAGTAATTTCATTTAAAAGGGCTATTTCATGCCATAAATTATAACATTTTCGTAAATGTCAGCATAAAAATAAAACTACAAATAAATATTATGTTTGCAATGGATAGCTTTGGGCATATGAATAAATGTACTTTATCCTGGCCATCAGAGTTACTCCTGTAAAAAAGTACTGTCCTCTATCAGAGAACCCTGGATTAGATGGGCCATTGTTTGATTGAAAGAATTTATTTCAGACCAATGTATTCTGAAAAGACAAATAGTAAATTAAGAGAATGCTTTCAGAGTAAAGTTTTTTTCTATTGGTTAAAATGTCATAATAATCAAAAGTTTCTGTGGCAAGGAACTAAGGATATTAAGCCCAATGATACCTAGCTTTGTATATATTTAGCTAAAAGTTTTTTTAAAAAATTCAAAAATTATATTGTATTTCTGAAGATTCAGAAAAGAGTGGCACAGGAATTGCATGTGTTTAGTATTTAAAATAATCCTCTACTCTTGCTTTTCTTTTTTTTAAATTAATTTATTTATTTTTGGCTGAGTTGGGTCTTTGTTGCTGTGCGCGGGCTTTCTCTAGTTGCGGTGAGCGGGGGCTACTCTTTGTTGCGGTGTGCAGGCTTCTCATTGTGGTAGCTTCTCTTGTTGCCGAACACGGGCTCTAGGCACGCGGGCTTCAGTAGTTGTGGCTCGCGGGCTCTAGAGCGCAGGCTCAGTAGTTGTGGCGCACGGGCTTAGTTGCTCCGCGGCATGTGGGATCTCAGCCCAGGGCTCGAACCTGTGGCCCATGCATTGGCAGGTGGATTCTTAACTACTGCGCCACCAGGGAAACTCTACACTTGCTTTTCTTAAGTTGAAAAACTTTTAAAAGTTTAAGTGGATCCTGGTGTTAATATATAGAGGTTGATTAAAAACACAACATAGAGTTGGGAAGAACTTTAGAGACTTTCTAATTTAGCCTTTCACATAGTGGAGAAGTCTCTTCTTTGATCCTCCCTCTGGAAAAGGAGTCTTTCTGAGAAATGATTTAATTTAATTACTGTTGAATAATTTAAAACATTTTCTTTGCAGACTGTATTAGAGTTGGACAGAATGGAAATGTCCATGGACGCTGTGAGTACACTCTCTTTACCTTATGTTGAAAGGAATATTTAAAAATTGGCAGAGACTCATCATTAATGTTGCACAATTTCATTTTAAACTTTAAACTTAGTTTCAGAAAAAATTTTATGAAAAAGATTTGTTGGATCAAGAGAAAGAAAGAGAAGAGCTACTTCTTTTGGAAATGGTATGTTTTCACACGCACACACACGTACTCTTTTCTGACCAGTATTAACTGTGCTTTGTTATTAAATCTAATCAATAATTTCTTTTAGTTTCATACTACTTTTATTTTCCCTAAATAACTAAAGAAGAATCCTGACCTTTTGAAATATGTTCTTTTATGAATTGTAAGGAAAACTACATTTGAGAGCCTTTTTAAAAAAAACTACCTTATTGAAGTATAATTGACTTATGATTAACTGCAAATACTTAAAGTGTGCAATTTCGTGAATTTTGACATATAGACATATCCATGAAACCAGAATATAAAATACCAAACGTTGCCATTCATTCAAAAATGTCCTTGTGCCCCCTTAGTGATTCACATCTTCTACTCTAGTCCCTAGCAACCACTAATCTAGTTTCTGTCACTGTAAATTAGTTTGCATTTTTTAGAATTTATATAAATTGAATCATATGTTAGTACCTTTTTGGGTCATGCTTCTTTCCATCAGCATGATTACTTTGAGATTCATCCATGTTTTTGTGCATATAAAGAGGTCATTCCTTTTTATCTCTGAGTAGTAGTCCATACTGTGGATATACCACAACGTGTTTATCCATGTCTTAACGGACATTTGGGTTACTTCTAGCTTGGGAACATTAGTAAAGAAGTCTTTGAGTGGACATAAGTTTTCATTTCTCTTGGGGAAATAATTTAGGAATGGAATGGCTGGATCATATGGTAAACTACACTTAACTTAAAAACAAAGACTGTTTTACAAAGTGCCTGTGCCATTTTACATTCCCACTGGTTGTGGTGGAGAGCTTCAGTTACCCCATATCCTCTCTAATGCTCGAGAGGGTGGGTATGTAATGTTATCTCAAATTGCTTATCCCTGATGCCTAAGGAGGCTGAGCATCTTTTCCTTTGTGTATTGGCCATCCTTATATCTTAGTTGATGAAGTCTCTTTTCAGATTTTAAAGTGATTTTTGTTTATCTTCTTATTGAGTTGTGAGAGTTCTTTATAAACTCTGAATACAACTCCTTTGTCAGAGATACATTTTATGAATATTTTCTTGGAGTCTGTGCTTAATGGTGTCTTTGGAAGAGAAGAAGTTTTTAATTTTGATGAAGTCCAACTTATCCTTTTTTTCTTTTAGCGTATAGTTCATGCTTTTTTGTTCTAAGAATCTTTTGTCTATCCCCAAATTATAAAGACTTTTTCCTATGTTTTCTTCTAGGAATTTTAGTTCTAGGTTTTACATTTAGGTCTATGATTCATTTCAAGTTAATTTTTATATATGTTTATTTTTTCCATCTCAATGAGCAATTATTCTAATGCCATTTATTGAAAACTTTACTTTCCCCATTGAATTGCCTTAGCACCTTTTTAAAAAAAATCAATTGTCCATACATACATATGTCTGTTTCTTGACTTCCATTCTGTTGCAGTGATTTATAGGTTTATCTTTTTGGCAATTCCAAACTATCTTGATCGCTATAACTTTCTAGTAATTCTTAAAATCAGGTAGGGTAGCTTTTCCAACTTTTTACTTTCATCTTGATACAATGTTTAGAATCAGTTTATCAATTTATATAAAAAGCCTGCTGGAATTTTAGTTAGGATTGTGTTAAGTAGCATTGATCTGTAGGTCAATTTGGAGAATTGCCATCTTAACAATATAAGTCTCCCAATCCATGAACATTGTCTACCACTTCATTTATTTAGTCTTCTTAGTTTTGGTAGAGTTAAGTGTAGAGTTCAAGGCAGTCTTCTGTTAGATTTATTTCTAGTATATTATGTGTCTTGGCATTGTAAATGGAATTGTAATTTAAAGTTTTACTTTCCAGTTTTTTGTTGCTGGAGTTTAAGAATACTATTGATTTTTGTATATTAACCTTGTATTTTGCAAATGTGCTAAGTTTGCTTATTTGTTGTAGAAGCTGGTTTTTAGATTTAATAGGACAGTCTACCTGAGCCATTATGTCATCTTTTAGTACAGTAGGATTACTTCTTCCTGTTCAGTGTTTGTGCCTTTTATTTCTTTCTTTTTGTCATATTAAAAGGTCCAGGACCTCCAGTATAATAAGAGACCTCTGACTAATAAAAGTGATGCAAGTAGGCATCTTTGTCTTTTTACTGATCTTAAGGGGATCAGTTCAATCTTTCATCATTAGGTATGGTGTTACCAATAGGTTTTATATAGATGCCCATTATCGCTTCTATTCCTAGTCTGCTGAGAGTTTTTATGAATGATTGTTAAAGTTTGCCAGATGCTGTTTCTGCATTTCCTGAAATGGTATTTGTTTTTCTACTTTCATTGTGTTAAAACACTAAGTTACATTGATTTTTCAAATGGTAAACCGATTTTATATTTTGGGAATAAACTCTATTTGGTGATGATATATTGTCCTTTTCTCTGCTGTTGGATGCTTGGCTAATTTATTTAAAGGAATTTTGCCTTTGTATTCATAAATTCATAGTAGGAACTGGTTTATAATTTTGGGGGTCATTTCTTGGGTCTTTTAAATTTGGTATTAGAGTTATTCTGGCCTCACAAAATGAGATGGATAGTATTACCACTTCCTCTATTTTCTGACAAATTTTGTATAAAATTGTTTTTTTTTTCCTTGAGTGTTTGATAGAATTCACTAGTGAAACTATCAAGACCCAAAGTTTTCATTTTGGAAGGATTTTGTTAATTCATTCAATTACTTTAATAGCTATAAAGCTTTTCAGATTTTCTTTCTTTTTTGTCAATTTGGTAAGTTGCTTCCCCCCCCCGCCAATTTGTCCGTGTCATCTAAGCTGTCAAATTTGTTGGCATATGTTGTTTATAATATTCTTATATTATCCTTCTAATGTATATAGAATCTATGGTGATAACCCCTTATATATATATATATATATATATATATTTTTTTTTTTTTTTTTTTTTTTTTTTTTTCGGTACGTGGGCCTCTCACTGCTGTGGCCTCTTGTTGCGGAGCACAGGCTCCGGATGTGCAGGCTCAGCGGCCATGGCTTACAGGCCCAGCCGCTCCGCGGCATGTGGGATCTTCCCAGACAGGGGCACGAACCTGCGTCCCCTGTATTGGCAGGCGGACTCTCAAGCACTGCGCCACCAGGGAGGCCCCCTTTTTATATTTTTATCTTAGTGATTGGTGTTTCTCTCTGTCTCTTCGCCCACCCCCCCTTTTTTTTGAATTGCTTTTTTGGTGTTTTCTCTAGAGATTACAGCAGACATACCTAACCTTTTATAGTCTTCTTATTGTTAATATTGTACCACTTTATTTAACAGAGATACAGAACCCTTTACCTGCTCCATACTGTTCTTTATGTTATACTTGTCATGTGAATTACATCTGCACTGAAAACCCCACCAGTCAATGTGATAATTTTTGCTTTAAGTTGTCATATGTATCTTGAAGAACTTAAGAGAGTAAACCTGTGTGTTTACTCAGATGTTTACCATTTCCAGTGCTCTTCATTCATGGCTTAGGACCCAAATTTCCCTCTTATTTTTTCCCTTCAGCCTGAAGAACTTTCTTTGGAAGTTCTCAGAGTGCAAGTATTTTGTAACAAATTATCTTCGTTTTCCTTTATCTAAAATGTCTTATTTGTGCCATTCTCTCTAAAGGATATTTTTATTGGATACAGAATTCTGGGTTTACAGCCTTTTTTATACTGTACTTTAAGAAGTGTTTCTGTCTGTGTTGTGGTCTCCATAGCATCTGATAAAATATCTGTTCTCATTTGAATTATTATTCTTCTCTATATAATGTTGTTTGTCTCTGGCTACTTCCAAGATTTTTTCTTTTCTTTTTTGTCTTTAGCAGTTTGCTTGTGATGTTTTTAGGCATGATTAGCTTCAAATTTGTTCTGTCTTGGATTTGCTGAGCTTCCTGAATCTGTAAATGAGTATCATTTCCCAAATTTGGGAAGGTTTGAGCCATTATTTATTTCAATATATGTTCTGTCCCAGTTCCTCACTCTTATACCTCTGGGTCTCCAATTGCACATATGTTATGTTAAATCTTTTGATATTATCCCACAGGTCCATAAGGCTTTGTTCTTTCTTTCTTTCTTTTTTTTTTTCCTTAAACTCTGCTACTCAGAGTGAATAATTTCTGTTGATCCATCTTCAGTGTCACCAGTTCTTTTCCTGCCCTCTGCATTTGGCTGCTGAGCCTCTCCACTGATTTTAAAATTTCCATTACTCTATTTGTCAGTTCTAAAATTCTGATTTTTTATATTGTCTATTTTTCTGCAGAGAATTATGCTGTGAGATTAAAAACTTAAATGGAAATCCTCTGAAAAGCAAATTGCATTATTTCAGCAGTCTAAGCCAAAGATTAGAGTTCAGGATTGCCAGTGGTAGAAGACATAGAGAATAAGCAGACTCTAAAAAATTTTAGGACTTAATGACCTAAACCCAAGACAAAAATCAGAGAATAGAAAAAGATCCACAGATGATCCTGATATTAGAGTTAGCAGACAAGGACTTCAAGACAACTGTGATTAATATGATCGAGATAGTAGAGGAAAAGATGAAGCAGGTAACACTACTGTTAAGCTCACTTAGTGATATTTTTCAGTTTTGCATGTTTTATTTTCAGTTTTAGAATTTTTATTTAATAGTTTTTTATGCAGTCCAGTTCTACGTGGAAAATTTTTTATCTTGTGTATTTTCTCTGCCTTTTTATTTATTTATTTATTTGTTTATTTTATTTTTTTTGTGGTACGTGGGCCTCTCACTGTTGTGGCCTCTCCCGTGGTGGAGCTCAGGCCCCAGACACGCAGGCCCAGTGGCCATGGCCCACGGGCCCAGCCGCTTCGCGGCATGTGGGATCCTCCCGGACCGGGGCACGAACCCGTGTCCCCTGCATCAGCAGGTGGACTCCCAACCACTGCGCCACCAGGGAAGCCCTGCCTTTTTATTTTACATGCACTTGAAAAGAATGTATGTTCTCCAGTGTTGATTGTAGTGTTCTGTACATGTCGGTTATGCCATGTTTGTTCAGAACTTGATATGTTTATTGATTTTTCTTGGCTATTCTGTTGGGATAAAGAACTCTTTGAGTTTGGGTAACATTTTGTTTCTTGGTCTGGGAGCTGATTATATGGGTGTGTTCACTTCGGGAAAATTTATTGAGCTGTACACTTATATTTGTGCACCTTCTCTATGTGTATTATACTTCAATAGAACATTTAAATAATATCTAAAAGATCACTTCTTTTTCTCTCAGTCTTTTAAAAGAAGAACATTATTTTGCCATGTATCAGTCAGAAATGGAAAGGGCCAGTAGTAACACATTTTGCTGATGATAATTAGTAAATACGTTGTAGAAATTAATGGCTCATCACAACAATGATACTAAACTCATTGTTTTAGTTTGACAAGCCTCCAAGGGCACAATTCTGTAGATGTTAAAAAAAACACAAATCTGAAAGAACTGTGACTTCTTTAGAGGCTAATTTGGAAAAACAAATTACTTCTGTTATGTATTTTTGTGAACTGTATCTGTACCTCTAAAGCTTAGAGTAATTTCTGATTAGAACAATTTTCTCAATCTAATGCTTACCTTTAATGCTAAGATACTGTTTTATTAATAGGAACAATTAGAAAAAGAAAAGCAACAAAATGATGGAAGGCCCATGAGTGATAAAACCTTTGAAAAGAAACGTAAGTAGTTTTCACATGTCTTTATCACCAAGGTACCCAACTGATGTTGCATCCTAGCGTGCTGAGAGACCATGCTTAGTTTTTAATTTAGTATGAAAAATCACTTCACTTTCTTTCATTTATCAAAGTTGTTTTCAAAAATTGGCTGCTAACTGTGATATAGATTTAGGAGTATGTGAATAAATGGTGAGGATCAATGTGGAGGTTCAGATACTTCAAAGGAAAGTTTGAAGTTTGGTAACAGCAATAAGATTATGAAATTGATCACTGAATAACTAAGATTGAAATATTTAAATATATAAAAAGTAAGATTTGGAAAAGTGTGTTGCTTCACTAGGGATAGTGATTCATATTCTCTGCATTGCCTTGTATGTGTATGGAGATTAATAAGAACTCAGAGGAAATTATAGCACTTAAATCAGAGTTTGTTTTAGGTAGAGACACCAAGACACCAACAACTCTGCCCAAGAACATCCCCATTTCTGTCCCTGGACCCTCTTCTGGCACCCCATCCACAAGTAAGAAACTTGTTTTTGTGTCTCCTTTTTTCCTTTCCTAAACAATAATTACAGGGAAGTCACTCCATGAGATGAGATATATTATTTGAAGGCACCTTTTGCCTTTTACTGTTAGTTGTTTTGGTAGTTCTTAATGGGCAGTAGGGGTAAGAGATACACCAGTCAGGTCAAGCTAAGGAAAGGAAGCTACACCTGTCAGTGTTTTACTGAAAATTGTGGGAGTTGGAGAGGAAATGGGATTGGGGCAGCTAAGGATGAACTGATAAACTAAACAATTGCATTTTCCTTTTGCTTGTTACTCTAGGCAAAGAAATCAAGAAATCCAAATTGATTCGAAGCCAGTCTTTTAATAATCAAGCTTTTCATGCAAAATATGGCAACTTAGACAAGTGTGCTGGGTACGATCTGTCAGCTACTCACATTTTGACTTAATTTTTATTTTAATTTATTTTTTTATTAATTTTTATTGGAGTACAGTTGCTTTACAATGTTGTGTTAGTTTCTGCTGTACAGCAAAGTGAATCAGTTATACGTATACATATATCCCCTCTTTTTTAGATTTCCTTCCCATTTAAGTCACCACCGAGCATTGAGTAGAGTTCCCTGTGCTATACAGTAGGTTCTCGTTAGTTATCTATTTTATACATAATAGTGTGTTTATGTCAATCCCAATCTCCCAATTCATCCCGACCTTCCTTCCCCCTTGGTATCCATAAGTTTGTTCTCTACATCTGTGTCTCTATTTCTGCTTTGCAAATAAGTTCATCTGTACCATTTTTCTAGATTCCACTTATAAGTGATATTATACAATGTTCCCTTTTCTATTTCTGAGTTAACTTCACTCTGTATGACAGTCTCTAGGTCTATCCACGCCTCTGCAAATGGCACTATTTTGTTCCTTTTTATGGCTGAGTAATATTCCCTTGTATATATGTACCACATCTTCTTTATCTGTTCCTCTGTTGATGGACATGTCCTGGCTGTTGTAAATAGTGCTTCAGTGAACATTGGTGTGCATGTATCTTTTTGGATTATGGTTTTCTCCAGGTATATGCCCAGGAACTGGATTGCTGGGTCATATGGTAATTCTATTTTTAGTTTTTTGAGGACCTCCATAGTGTTCTCCATAGTGGCTATACCAATTTACATTCCCACCAACAGTGTAGGAGGGTTCCGTTTTCTCCACATCCTCTCCAGCATTTTTGTTTGTAGATTTTTTGATGATGACCATTCGGACTGGTGTGAGGTGATACCTCATTGTAGTTTTGACTTGCATCTTGCTAATAATTAGTGGCATTGAGCACCTTTTCATGTATTTCTTGGCCATCTGTATGTCTTCTTTGCAGAAATGTCTATTTAGGTCTTCTGCCCATTTTTTCACTGGGTTGTTTTTTTTTTTGATATTGAGCTGCATGAGCTGTTTATACATTTTAGAGATTAATCCCTTGTCAGTTGCTTTGTTTGAAAATATTTTATCCCATTCTGAGCGTTGTCTTTTCATTTTGTTTATGGTTTCCTTTGCTGTGCAAAAACTTTTAAGTTTAATTAGGTCCCACTCGTTTATTTTTGTTTTTATTTTCATACTCTAGGAGGTGGGTCAAAAAAGATCTTTCTGAGATTTATGTCAGAGTGTTCTGCCTATGTTTTCCTCTAAGAGTTTTATAGTGTCTGGCCTTACATTTAGGTCTTTAATCCATTTTGAGTTTATTTTTGTGTGTGGTGTTAGGGAGTGTTCTAATTTTATTCTTTTACATGTAGCTGTCCAGTTTTCCCAGCACCACTTGCTGAAGAGACTGTCTTTTCTCTATTGTATGTTCTTGCCTCCTTTGTCATGGATTAGGTGACCATAGGTGTGTGGGTTTATCTCTGGGCTTTGTATCCTGTTCCATTGATTTATTTTTCTGTTTTTGTGCCAGTACCATACTGTCTTGATGAACGTAGCTTTGTAGTATAGTCTGAAGTCAGCGAGCCTGATTCTTCCAGCTCTGTTTTTCTTTCTCAAGATTGCTTTGGCTATTCAGGATCTTTTGTGTTTCCATACAAATTGTAAAATTTTTTGTTCTAATTCTGTGAACAGTGCCATTGGTAATTTGATAGGGAGTGCATTGAATCTGTAGATTGCTTTGGGTAGTATAGTCATTTTCACAGTATTGATTCTTCCAATCCAAGAACATGGTGTGTTTCTCCATCTGTTTGTGTTGTCTTTGATTTCTTTCATCAGTATCCTATAGTTTTCTGAGTACAAGTCTTTTGTCTCCTTAGGTAGGTTTATTCCTAGGTATTTATTCTTTTGTTGCAGTGGTAAATAGGATTGTTTCCTTAATATCTCTTTCTGATTTTTCATTGTTAGAGTATAGGAATGCAAGAGATTTCTTTGTATTAATTTTGTATCCTGCAGCTTTACCAAATTCATTGGTAAACTCTACTCATTTTCTGGTGGCTTCTATGTATAGTATCATGTCGTCTGCAAACAGTGACAGTTTTGCTTTTCCAGTTTGGATTCCTTTTATTCCTTTTTCTTCTCTGATTGCTGTGGCTAGGACTTTCAAAACTATGTTGAATAATAGTGGCAAGAGTGGACATCCTTGTCTTGTTCCTGAACTTAAAGGAAATGCTTTCAGTTTTTCACCATTGAGAATGATGTTTGCTGTGGATTTGTCATATATGGCCTTTATTATGTTGAGGTAGGTTCCTTCTATGCCCACTTTCTGGAGAGTTTTTATCATAAATGGGTATTGAATTTTGTCAAAAGCCTTTTCTGTATCTATTGAGATGATCATATGGTTTTTATTCTTCAATTTGTTAATATAGTGTATCATGTTGGTTGATTTGCTTATATTGAAGAATCCTAGTATCTCTGGGATAAGTCCCACTTGATCATGGTGTATGATCCTTTTAATGTGTTGTTGGATTCTGTTTGCTAGTATTTTGTTGAGGATTTTTGTGTCTGTGTTCCTCAGTGATATTGGCCTGTAATTTTCTTTTTTCGAGATATATTATCTTTGTCTGGTTTTGGTGTCAGGGTGATGGTGGCCTTGTAGAATGAGCTTGGGAGTGTTCCTTCCTCTGCAATTTTTTTGGAAGAGTTTGAGAAGGATGGGTGTTAGATCTTCTCTAAATGCTTGATAGAATTCACCTGTGAAGACATCTGGTCCAGGACTTTTGTTTGTTGGAAGATTTTTAATCACAGTTTCAATTTCATTACTTGTGATTGGTCTGTTCATATTTTCTGTTTCTTCCTGGTTCAGTCTGGGAAAGTTATACCTTTCTAAGAATTTGTCCATTTCTTCCAGGTTGTCCATTTTATTGGCATATAGTTGCTTGTAGTAGTCTCTTATGATCCTTTGTATTTCTGCAGTGTCAGTTGTAACTTCTCCTTTTTCATTTCTAATTTTATCGATTTGAGTCCTCTCCCTTTTTTTTCTTGATGAGTCTGGCTAAAGGTTTATCAATTTTGTTTATCTTCTCAAACAACCAGCTTTTAGTTTCATTGATCTTTGCTGTTGTTTTCTTCATTTCTGTTTCGTTTACTTCTGCTCTGATATTTATGATTTTTCTTTTACTAACTTTGGGTTTTGCTTGTTCTTCTTTCTCTAGTTGCTTTATGTGTAAGGTTAGGTTGTTTGAGATTTTTCTTGTTTCTTGAGGTAAGATTGTATTGCTATAAACTTCCCTCTTAGAACTGCTTTTTGTTGTATCCCATAGGTTTTGGGTCGTCATGTTTTCGTTGACATTTGTTTCTAGGTATTTTTTGATTTCCTCTTTGATTTCTTCAGTTATCCATTGGTTATTTAATAACATATTGTTTAGCTTCTATGTGTTTGTGTTTTTTACAGTTTTTTTTCCTGTAATTGATTTCTAATCTCATAGCGTTGTGGTCTGAAATGATGCTTGACATGATTTCAGTTTTCTTAAATTTACTGAGGCTTGACTTGAGACCCAAGATGTGATCTATCCTGGAGAATGTTCCGTGTGCACTTGAGAAGAAAGTGTATTCTGCTGCTTTCAGATGGAATGTCCTATAATTATCAATTAAGTTTATCTGGTCTAATGTATCATTTAAGGCTTGTGTTTCCTTATTAATTTTCTGTCTGGATGATCTGTCCATTGGTATAAATGGGGTGTTAACGTCCCCCACTATTATTGTGTTACTGTCAATTTCCTCTTTTATGGCTGTTAGCATTTGCCTTATGTATTGAGGTGCTCCTATGTTGGGTGCATAAATATTTACAATTGTTATATCTTCTTCTCGGAGTGATCCCTTGATCATTATGCAGTGTCCTTCCTTGCTCTTGTAACATTCTTTATTTTAAAGTCGATTTTGTCTGATATGAATATTGCTACTCCAGCTTTCTGTTGATTTCCACTTGCATGGAACTTTTTCCATCCCCTCACTTTTCAGTCTGTATGTGTCCGTAGGTCTGAAGTGGGTCTCTCGTAGACAGCATATATATGGGTTGTGTTCTGACTTAATTTTCATTTTATAGTCATACATCTTTATGTGAAATGTTTACATTATTAAATAAAATCAGGATTAATTTTTAGGTTTTTATAGGCCAGTAATTTCTAAGTTATCTTCTATAAAGATTTCATGTTAAAAAAAAAAAAAAAAGCAGTCTACAAATTTGCATACGAAATAGGTATCCTGGGATTCTAGGAAGACTACTGCCCTGATGCTTCATGACAGCATCATGGAATCCATGTATTGTTTATGCTATATCCCCTGTGCCACAGAACGTCTAAATGGGTACGAACATGCCCCACTTACTAAACGGGTGTGGACATCCGTTCGCTGCTAGTGTTGTTTCTGTCCTTAAAGGAGCCACTGGCCTGTTTCTGTGGTAAAGTGGTGACAACAGAGCTCTCCTGGTGGTAGATGAATGTGTAGTCTCCCTTTTGGCCCAGAACACAAAATTATAAACAGTTACGATTAGGGGAGAATCAGCATAAATTAAATAACCATGAATTTTATATATCTTATACACATATAGTATATCACAGCTGTATATCAAGCGGCAAGCAAAGTAATTTTAAGGGAACATAAATGTCTTCAAAACTATTTATCCAAAAAAAAATAACATGTTACAGGAAAAATGTTTTTCTTTTATTATTTTTATCTTTTTATAAAAGATTGAATAAAAAGCTTATTCTAGATTTTCAGCTATGTTTTTGGACATTATTGGTAGATCCTTCTAAAGTTCCTAGCCAATAGGGTGATCTCAAGATGGACAAAAGAGATTAGAACTAAGGATAAGTTATTTCCAGGAAAATTTTATCCACATTACCTGTTTTGGCTGAGCATCAATA
This sequence comes from Mesoplodon mirus, assembly GCF_964341445.2. Classification (NCBI taxonomy): domain Eukaryota; kingdom Metazoa; phylum Chordata; class Mammalia; order Artiodactyla; family Ziphiidae; genus Mesoplodon; species Mesoplodon mirus. The sequence continues at coordinate 178,601,319 of NC_138979.1, forward strand.
GAAAACCTGTTATTTTGATGTAGCAGAAGTTTAAGGAGATGATTTTAAGTTAAAGACAAAGTAATTATTGTGAGGCATGGAATGTAAAAAATAAATGAGAAAAAGAAATAGCAAGCACGTTTCATAAGAAGTAGAGGAAAGCATTTAAAAAAAGATTAGGAAAGACCTAGTGCTAGATGACTGGGATTGAAAGAAGCATATTCTTGTATTTTAACTAAATCATGTTCTTTTCTAGTAAAAGTTCTACAGCAGCATATACACCTTCTGTCTCAGGGTTAACAAAGACTTCTGTGATTTCACTAACTGGTAAGTAGAAATTTGAGCTCTTCAAAAAATTGTTAAATTTAATAAAATATGATTTTCCTTAAATGACCCGTTTCTTTATTTCTAGATACAGCTTCCCTAGATTTATATCTTTATCAAAAAGCAAAGAAATTAAACATTTCCCTAGCAATTAAGAAGATGCTTAACAATACTATTTTGTTTTCACTGTGTCAAGAGTCAGAGTTCAATATTTGCAAAAGAGGAAAAGGACAAAATAAGATAGGTTTTACCATGGTCTGAGGACCTAATGAGGCATAGACTAAAAGTTTTGGCAATAATTTTTAAGGAAGTGAAAAACAGCAGGGCTTCACTGTGGATCATACGCTGCTAAACAGTTACAATATTATGTATTTGAAAGTTTATACCAGGGGTAAAGGGCCACATGATAAATATTTTGGGCTCTGTTGGCCAATTGGTTTCTGTCACAGTTACTCAACTCTGGCGTGACACAGTAAAAGCAGCCATAGACAACACATAACAAGTAGGTATGGCCTTTATTGGACACAATATTGTTGTGTCTCAGGGAACAGGGAGGCCTGAGGAGGCGAGAGATGGGGGAATGGCCAGTAAGTGGAGCAATCAGAACAGACACAACATAAATCGATTAAGTTTGCCGTCTTTTTTTTTTTTTTTTGACAAGTGTTCTTTTTTTTTTTTTTAAGGGAACTTTATTTTAATTAATTAATTAACTTATTTATGGCTGCATTGGGTCTTCCTTGCTGTGTGGGCTTTCTTTAGTTGCAGTGAGCGGGGGCTACTGTTCGTTGCAGTGCGCAGGCTTACTGTGGTGGCTTCTCTTGTTGCGGAGCACGGGCTCTAGGCACGCGGGCTTCAGTAGTTGTGGCACATGGGCTTCAGTAGTTGTGACATGCGGGCTTCAGTAGTTGTGGCTCACAGGCTCTAGAGCACAGGCTCAGTAGCTGTGGTGCACAGGCTTAGCTGCTCCGCGGCATGTGGGACCTTCCTGGACCAGGGCTCCAACCTGTGTCCCCTGCATTGGCAGGCAGATTCTTAACCACTGCACCACCAGGGGAGCCCAAGTTTGCCGTCTTATGTGAGTGTGGTTCATGGTGCCCCAAGACAATTGCAATAGTAACATCAAAGATCATGATCACAGACCACCATAAATATAATAATAATGAAACAGTTGGAAATATTGTAAGAATTATCAAAATCTGACACGAAGACAAGAAGCGAGCAAATGCTGTTGGAAAAATGGTTCTGTTAGACTTGCTGGGCGCAGTGTTGCCACAAACCTTCAATTTATAAAAAACGCATTTTCTTTTCTATCTGCAGTAAAGTGAAGAGCAATAAAACAAGGTAGGCTTGTACATGATATTGCAGATTCTAAAACTTAACATCCAAAGCCTTAAATAAAAGCATGTCTCTCATAGGAGTAAATTATTTATTAAAATATTTGAAAAGTATTCTATCTTAAAATTTCGGTATTATTTTGGGGAGAGAGAATAGGTTGAATGAAATATCTCCTAGGTTTCTTGATTAGAAAAATGTGCTTATCACTTATTATTTATTACTTAATGAATTACAGACTGAGGGAAAAGTCACTATACAATTACATATCTGATCTACAAAGAGGAAATGGGAGCAAAATGTCTCTTAACAAATGTATTAAGTATTCACAGAGAGAAGAGATTTTATTTACTTTTGAGGCTTAAGATGGGCTTCAGGATGATTATCATTTGAGGTGAACCTTAAGGTATGCTAGGATTTTGACAGGGCCGAGATGGGTATGGAATACTGTCCCATGCAGAGGACCTGTCAGAAGCAAAAACCGACTGTTGTGTCTTCAGGGAGCAACAGCATGCTGTTTGGCTGGAGCACGGAGAGGGTGTAGTGGGAGTAGTGTTAAATAAAATAAAGGTAAGGTCAAGTGTAGAGCGGAAGATCTATCTAATTGATGCTTTTTACTTAGGGTGAATCCATCAGTCATCAATTGCAGCGTTCCAAAGCTATGTGGGCACCACAGACTGGGGGAAATGTAAAGGGAATTCTAGTAAGGATTCAGGGAAACACATTGCAATGTATCCATTTTTGGTGGGTATGAAAATTAGTGGAACCCTTTGGAAGCAGTTTGGTCAAGTTCATCAAGAATCCTAGTTTTAAAAAATAGTCTATGCCTCAAAAAAATCCCATTTCTGGGGCTTCCCTGGTGGCGCAGTGGTTGAGAGTCCACTTGCCGGTGCAGGGGACACGGGTTTGTGCCCCAGTCCAGGAGGATCCCACATGCCGTGGAGCGGCTGGGGCCGTGAGCCATGGCCGCTGAGCCTGCGCGTCCGGAGCCTGTGCTCCGCAACGGGAGAGGCCACAACAGTGAGAGGCCCGCGTACCGCAAAAAAAAAAAAAAAAAAAAAAAGAAAAAAATCCCATTTCTAGTGATCTGTCATGAAGTATAAATAAAACACATATAACGAGAAAAAATTTGTCACAGTGTTCCTCCTTGACATGATGTGATGAAGATGCTACTTTACCTCTTCTCATCCTCCCTCAAACCCGGAACCCTAGTCTAATTGTGAGAAAAGCATCAGACAAATTCCAGTAGAGGCACATCCTACAAAATATTTGACCAGTACCCCTAAAAACTGTTAAGGTCATCAAGAGCAAGGGAAGGCTAAGACACTGTCCCAGCCAAAGAGAGCCTAAGGAGACCTGACAAGTAAGTGTACTGTGGTGCCCTGGATGGGATCCTGAGACAGAAACAGACATTGGGTGAGACTGACAGAATCCAAACACACTGTGGAGTTTTGTTAATAATGATGTGTCACCACTGGCTCACGAATTGTACCAAGTATAGTATGTAAATGTAAGGTGTTAATAATAGGGGAACTAGGTGAAAGGGGTAGGTGGGAATTCTTTATACTCTCTTCTCAATTTTTCTATAAATCTAATACTTCAAAAAATTGTCTATTTAAAGATAACATTTAAAATAACTTCAAAGATTTTAAATGCTTAGGGATAAATTTAACAAAATGTGTGCTAAATGCACACTCAGAACTTCCAAAATGTTGCTGAAAGAAATTAAACAAGACATAAATAAATGTCGGTTCATTTTAAATTGAGCCAGAGATTCAGTGCAATCCCGATAAAAATTTTGACAGTCTTTTTGAAATTTACTGTGTATTCAAATTCATAGAACTGAGTATTTTGAAAAAAAATAAAGTTAAAGAATGTCAATTACCTGATTTCATCATTTACTACTAAAGCTTCAGTACTCAAGACTGTGTGCCCTGCCCTGACATACATAGTCAGCTGAGTTGCAACAAAGGTGATGTGATTGTATTTTTTAAAATGATACTAGAACAATTGGATATCCGTAAAAAACCCAAAGAACTGAACCTTAATTCTTATCATTCTTATCTCACAACTGTCCACAAAATTAACTCAAAATGTATTCTAAATTTAAGCATAAAAGCTAAAACTCTGACATTTCTGAAGAAAATATAGAAGGGAGTCTTCGTGATTTTGGAATTGACAAAAGTTTTTCCAAACCATAAAGAAAAGAATTAACATATTGGACTTCATAAAAATTTAAAGTTTTAGCACTTTGAAATAGAGCATTAAAAAAATAAAAGGCAGGACACAGATTGGGGGAAAATATTCATGTTACATACACCTGACAAAGGACTTGTATCCAGAATATACAAAGATCTTTTTTTTAAGTTGAAGTATAGTTGATTTACAATATTGTGTTAGTTTCAGGTGCACAGCACAGCGATTCAGTTATACATATATTCTTCCTCAGGTCCTCTTTCCTTATAGGTTATTACAAAATACTGAGTGTAGTTCCCTATGCTATACAGTAGTTCCTTGTTGGTTATCTATTTTATTATTTACATAGCAGGGTGTATATGTTAATCCTAAACTCCTAATTTATCCCTCCCCCCCTTTTCCCGCCTTTCCCCTTTGGTAATCATAAGTTAGTTTTCTATGTCTGCAAGTCTCTTTCTACTTTGGAAATAAGTTCATTTGTATCTTTTTTTTTTTTTTTTAGATTCCACATATAAGCAATATCATATGATATTTATCTTTCTCTGTCTGGCTTATTTCACTTATGATAATCTCTAGGCCATCCATGTTGCTGCGAATGGCATTATTTTATTCTTTTTTTATGGCTGAGTAATATTCTATATTCCACCACATCTTTATCCATTCCTCTGTTTTTTGGGTTTTTTTTTTGCTGTACACGGGCCTCTCACTGCTGTGGCCTCTCCCATTGCGGAACACAGGCTCCAGATGCGCAGGCTCAGTGGCCATGGCTCACAGGCCCAGCCGCTCCGTGGCATGTGGGATCCTCTCAGACCGGGGCACGAACCCGTGTCCCCTGAATCGGCAGGCGGTCTCCCAACCACTGTGCCACCAGGGAAGCCCTATCCATTCCTCTGCTGATGGACATTTAGGTTGCTTCCATGTCTTGGCTATTGTAAATAGTGCTGCAATGAACATTGGGGTGCCTACATCTTTTCGAATTATGGTTTTCTCTGGATATATGCCCAGGAGTGGGATTGCAGGATCATATGGTAGTTCTATTTTTAGTTTTAAGAATATACAAAGATCTTTAAAACAAATCAGGCAACTGATTTTAAAATGGGAAAAAATTTGAACATGCACTTCATGAAAGAAGATACACAAATAAGTAAGTAAAAAGATGCTTAAGATCAGTAACCATAAGAAATGCAAATTAAAGCAATGAGTAACCCCCCCACACACACACACACAAGGAGATACCACTTCACACCCACTAGAATGACTAAAAAGGCTCACAATATCAAATGTGTGTGAGGATGTGGAGTAACTTTCCAGGACTCTCATATGTTGCTGTTGGAAATGCAAAATGGTATAATCACTTTGGACAGCAGTTTGGCAGTTTCTTATGAAGTTAAATATACACTTACTCTGTGATTCAGCGGTTCCATTCCAAGACTTTTACTGAAGAGAAATTAAAACATATGTCCATACACAGACTTGCACACAGTTGTCCATAGCAGCTCTATTTGTAATAGATTACAAAGTTTTTGGAAAAAAATCATAATGTCTGTCAATAGGAGAATGGATAGACAAATTTTGGCAAGTCTGTGCAGTTGGAATACCAGTCAGCAATAAAAAGGATGGAGTATTGGTGTAGATGAATCGCAGCATAATTATGCTTCATGAAAGAAGGCAGACAAAAAAAGCATACATACTGTATGATTCCATTTATACAATATTCTATAAAAGGCAAACTAACCTGTAGTGACAGGAGGCAGGTCCGTGGTTGCCTGGAGTGGGGGGAGGGGGGTGGAGGGAGGGATGGCAAGGAGGCAGAACAAACATCCAGTGATGGGTGTGTTCACTCTTGATTGTGGTGATGGCTTCGTGGGTGTATACAAATGTCAAAACCTTAAATTTGTGCAATTTATTGTATATAAATTATACCTTAATAAAGTTGACTTGAAGGGAAACAAAGCCCGTTATCATTAACCATCTCTAAGGTTCACATCTCTCTAAGTATATTCCACCTGGCTGACTGCACACGTGTTACTTTCAGATGATTCATTCCGGACTCGTAATGCCAGCGGTGCTCCCAGTTCCTTTTCTTCTAATACTCCCCTGCCCAGCACCTCCCGAGGGACAGGTAACTCAGGTGATCCCAAGAGCAGTGGAAGTAAAGATACACAACCACGGAAGGCTACCTTGTAAGTAACCCAGTGATGTACTGCTAAGTGTTTTATTCTGTTCTTTTTCTCAGTGTACTTTCCTTCCCACTTAAATACTTTCCAAAGAATAAAAGGTGTCTGTAATGAGGCACTGTCATCAATTAAAAGGGATTATTATTATCACTGTTACGTCAGATACTTTATATAAGATAATTTATATGTGGCAAAGACATTGTAACCTTAGGAAGTTGACAGGAAACTTTCAATGGTTCCCACTAATATCTGAGATCTGTTTATTTTTCTGCGAAATATTTGCATTCAGGAAATTTAGCTCTGAGAAGACACTGAGTGTAATTGCATTCCTTTAAACAACTAGCTTAAGTACACAGCATTTAATCACCCAGTGCTCAGAGGGATGGGTGTAACTGATGCCACTTAAGAAATATTACTGCAGTATATAATCCAGAGTTGTGGGTCCAATAAGCTAGAGATTCTATAGACAACATTTGTTCCTTAAAGTTATAAAGGTCATAAAGGGCCTCTATTCTCCTTTTCCCCTTGTGGTTCCTTTTTATGCACCGTTTGTATCTTGTTTGAATTGTCGAAGCCTTTGTTTCTTTTAGGTTAAACATTTAAGAGGGTAGTGCCAAAAAAAATCTCCATAAGGAGAGGTCATATCCAGGTAGAAGTGATTCATCCAAAATACCCAAACTGGGCTTCCCTGGTGGCGCAGTGGTTGAGAGTCCGCCTGCCGGTGCAGGGGACACGGGTTCATGCCCCGGTCCGGGAAGATCCCACATGCCGCGGAGCGGCTGGGCCCGTGAGCCACGGCCGCTGAGGTCCGGAGCCTGTGCTCCGCAACGGGAGAGGCCACAACAGTGAGAGGCCTGCATACCGCGAAAAAAAAAAAATACCCAAACTATAGTTGCACGTTTCCTCTTTCGTATGGGACACGTGAATCTTCTGATTAGAAGAGAATTTAAACAAGATTCAGCCTTTCTTTTAAACAGATTTCACTTAATTCATGAATATTTTCTAATAAAGTTTCTGATCTGCATCTTTTTGCAGAAACTCCATGCTCAAGTCCCATTTAGGAACTGAACTGTATTATAATTTGTTCAAAAATTTTAATTGGTCATTGGTGTATACAAATATAAATGTATTCAAAATTCATTCAAAACTTAGAAATACATTTATTGAATAGAGCTCAAGGAAAGAGTAGGACTACATAATAGAAAAAAGTAATAGTAAATAGAAAAAATAATATGGATAGTACAGGTTAGTAGTATTAATACAGAAGATACTTTTATTTACAGAGAATCTCTTAGCCATACAATTATTGCTCTAATGATTATACTGTGGGAGTTCCATTTAAAGTCTCAAAATAGAGGCAGGACAGGATAATGGTCTATGGAGAGCACGGAGCTGGAGCCTCATGCCCTGGTTCCTGTGGCAGTTCCGGCGAGCACTCTGGTCCTCGGCGTGCCCGCGAAATGACAGGGCAAGGCTCACCGTTCATCCTCTGAGCCACCTTCCATTCCGGCATCCTGAAATCCTTCCTCTCGATCACCCTTGACCCTCTTCCTGTCAAAAGATTGCCCTGGAATTCTTCTATTGAAGAACACATTTAATAACATCAGAATGCAATTCATTCTCTTTTCAACTTATCTTTCTAAATCCAATAGGCATTGTTCAGTAAGTAAAGACCATTGAAGCCTAATATATTTATACTAGCTCTCCTTTATTTCAGATTACTATCTTTATCTGTTTTTTCGTTGTTGAGCATGTTTTTCCTTTTTATCGACTGAATTTTCTCTTGCTCAATATTTATAATACAAAATTATATAAATAATCCTATAATCAGTTATATCTATAATTGATTGTTTTAAAAAATGAATCTAGAAACAAACGCTCTGCTAACAAGTCACATGAAGTTTGTTTCTTCTTTTCTGAATATTCTGAAGAAGGAGGAATATTGGTATCACAGCTGCTTTATTAATGTGTAACTGAATCTGCAAGTCCACAACTCTCTCCATGTTACATGGTTCTAATTTGGACTTTCTCATGAATGCACACCGCCACATAACTGAAATAGGTGATTGATATCTACATTGGTCATGTTTCTGTGGAGCATTATCCACCATTCAGTGCCATGCCATATCCAAAGGAAAATCTATCATTTTTTTCTTAAAATAAACCTGTGAAGTGATTTCAGAAACTATTAATTATCTCAGTTTTTGCTGCTCAAAAAAATTCTATGCAATACATTCTCCAGCTTTACAGTATCATGGAGATGACACATGTGGTATTTAGGAATATCAGTGTCTTAAAGGAAGTACGGAATGCATCATATCTTAGGTCTTTCAAGGCCAGACAATTGATATATTTTTAGGCTGTGTTAATTTCTGTTATGGTTATAGAAAGTGAAAAACGTAGGAAAAGTATGAATTGAATTGAATGCTATGTTAGATGCACATAGGATTTAGTAGTTAAAGGTTATTCCAAGTGATCTTTAATATGTAATTCACAGTTCTCATATATTAGGTTTATTCAAAGTAGATTATATCTATTTCTTTACTTTGTAAGCATTATATGGATAAAATTTTTCATGTTTTGTTTTCTTTTTTTTCTTTCCTTCTCCTTCTTCTCTCTCTCTTCTCTCTTTCATTCTTCTCTCTTTCTTTCCTCCTTTTGACAAAGAAAATCCAGAAAATCCAATCCTTAGATCATCTGCTTGAAGGAGGCAAAACAAAGACAACTGGAGATAATGTGATCAATGGACAAAAGCTAAAGCAATGGCTCGGGCTTTTTTTTTTTTTTCTTTTTTTAATGAATGGGAAAGAGAGAGATACATAATGGCAGCTGATGTTGTTAAACGTTCCATGTCTGAAATTATATTCCCTAGGAGGTATAATATATATTTCTTGAATAATAATGTGGTTACAGAATTCCAATGTTATAGTGAAGTGTAATGAAAAACAACTTTAGGTATGTGCTTTAACTACTGCTACAAAAGAGATAAGTCTGCATTTATTTGTGCAGGAAACCATCATTTAATTGTTCTAGAGTTTAGCGTTTACAAATTGAAAGGTCCAAATCAACTGAAATTGCCCTGCCAAGATAATCACTTGGAGGGGGACTTGGGAGTAAGAATGACACTGCATTTTCTCACAAATCTCCAAGCCCAGTTGAAAAGTCACACTGAAACAGGGTACAAACAGCTGTCCAAAATTATATCAGTCCTACGATTGTGGTGACAAGATGTTGTACCTGGACATTCTGAAATTAAAATTTGGCAATCAATATTCTACAAAGATTTCTGATAACTTTTAGCTACAACTACCTTAAAAATAACAGGTTGATGATTTCCTTTATTTCCTAGAAGAATTTATTTTATAAATACTTTGTTTACATTTTAGATTGTATTTGTCCTTACTGAATTAAAAATGATGACTCTAGTTTGAATCAGCTGTTATTCCAAGCTATCATGCTTAAGCTATGTCAACAGCATATATTTGTACTAATGCTAATATTTCCATCAACATTTGCCTGTGGAATATATTCAGTTCTTAATTTTAAAAATGTCAGTTCTTGAGATATACTGTATGAAGCTATTGTCAGCTTCTCTATATCAAAATGCAATCAGCATATAACTATATTGATATTAGAAAATATTTGTTTTTTTTAAATATACTGATGTATGATAAAGATGATCTAATTTGTGAATGCATATGCGTGTGGTTACTTTTTATAATGTGAAATAATGAATAATGAATTTACTCAAAATAAAACATAGGTTAATGAGATACCTGTGTTTGTGAAAAAAGTTTTAAATACTTTCCTGCAGTTTTTATTCTATAATTAAAGACAGTTCATTCTTAGGTAATGAATAAGAAAAGCGCACGGACATCAACTATAAATTACCCAGGGGACAGCTACTCAGTGTGAGGCTTTCATGCTGTTTGCTTCCCCCTTTCCTTACATATGGCCTCTTTTTTGGCTATTTTTAGTGATTCTTAATATCTTTCACTTAAGGACAATCAGGTAAATGGAATCGTTCAACCATTCATTTTGTCAGTAATTAAAAATTGAGTAGGTATGAGAAGCTTGACAGTACTGGTTAATTCATGCATTCTTTGTGGATTTCATTTAACTATTTTAGTGACGTCTCCTACTAACATCCCTAACGTGGAACTGAATACATTATGATCTAGGAGAGAGTATTGGGGGTATGTAATAGACCTCAGAACAGAGTCAGTTTTTCTAGTACTTTGATTCATAGTCCACATTGACTCTGTTACTTCAAAGAATGGAGAATTTCAGTTTATTTGTTCAAAAATAAATTTAGCAGAGTTAGGAACTTCTTATTTTCCACCATGCATGCGGGAGAAGAGGAAAACAATTTGACAGAGAAAAGTCACTACTGCTTATAGAGCTCAGAAATCTACAGAAGTCAGCTGTAGTCTTAGGCACGAAATTATCAATTAAGACAGTCAATCAACGTTATGTTTGGAGGTTTCCTTTTTTTTCCACAGAACATGATAATTTCTAAAGTCGTTGAAATATTTGTTAAAACTATAATTCCAAGGACAGATATGTAAAAACAGTAAAAAACAAATTGGTGACAGTTATGAGTATCCACATATATCTCGATTTACACTGGAAACAAGACCGATACTCTTATAAAAGTTCTTAGTTTAACAATTTATCAAATAGTTCCTTTAAACCAGTTGTGTGACAAGGAAAGATCTCCCTCCATCTGTAGCTGCAGAGAAACAGGGACATCTCTATCTGTTAATTATGGAAACTTGCACTTTTAAGGACATGTTCCAAAATTTCACTAATTAGCATTATAAGCAAAAAATTTGACCTGTAGAGTCAACTTTACTGGCAGAAATGGAGAGGGCAAAAAAGGATTTTACTTAATAGAGAGGAGCGTATAGAGCTTTTCTTCCATAACCTCATACACATTTAAAAGTCATTTCCATTACTTGATTTCCTGAGCTTTATAAAGACACCTTATTCTGGAGGAGTAAGTCCATTTTGCCTGCAGTTAGTGGACATACGTGAAATATTTGAATTGAAATGGAACAGTCTCTTTAGCTTGGCCCTAGTGGTTTTACAGTGAAGATAAAATGAATTTGATTAAGTGAGTAATCTGTTCTCAATTGTTATATAGCATGTGTGTGAGAGAGTGAGAGAGAGAGTGTGTGTGTGTGTGTGTGTGTGTAGGAACAGTTTTTAAAACCTGACACTTAAATACAGTGAAGCATTGTTACAATGCTCAGAATTTTCCCCCTCAGTTGAAACCTTGAATTTTTTTGTAAGATCAAGTACATTTTTCATTGGTCTGCCTTTTTTTCACCATGCATATATATTTAGGAAATCTAAAACCTAGTGTCCTTGGAGCTTCTTCAAGCATATGTGGGGAAGTATTAATTTTTTGTAGAGAATAGGGTCATTTTCCACCTTAAAGAGTAATGTCAGTTATCACTGTTATGCCATCATTGTTTTGTGCAAATATGTTCAGAGATAAGGGGAGAGTTTGATATGTACTATGAATCCTTTGATAATAATGAACCTTTTTTATAACTGGGTTTGGCCATATTTATTTCAGAGGGTATTGTGTTCTCCTAGGCTTTCTTTTTTAGATTTCATCTCTTAAAAATGGGTAATTTGAGCCCTCTTTTATTTCTCTTTCTATTATTTTTCCATAAATGAACCTCATTAGTTGAATACTAACAACTCACTTAAGAATGCCAACTGAAGTTAGTCATCTATTTTTGTTTCTTTCTAGGCTCTAGAGTTGCCTGGCTTACCAATGTCAGCTCGTGCCCTTGGAAGGGAATACAGGAATAAACTCATGTCCAGGTTTTAGAATGATGAAGAGTTAGTCCCTAGACTGCTGCTGCTTATTATTATTACCTATTCACATTTAGTACTATTTACATAAGTCTGACTTATTGTAAAAAGATGACTAATCAATACATTAATTTTAAGTATATTTAAATTGGATAGCACACAGATAAAAATCCAATTAGGCTGTTAGTCAACATAGTTGACATTCCAAGATTAGTTAACTCTATTCACGATTCTCTGAAATTACTCCTAAAATATTTTCTTGTTTATATAACAGAAAATGACTGGCTGAGAAAGTATTTGCTGTTTTTCTTTGAACCTTGGGACAAAGTCCATGCTTATATTCTGTTTAGCCACAGTGGGTAACTGAGAGGTGAGCCCATGCTGCCCGTTGAACCCCATCAGATGTGGTAGACAGAAAGAAGAGTGAAGTGGGCTTGGGGACTGGAGTCAGGAGACGTGGGCTTCTGACTCTGCCATTGCTCCACTGGGTGACTTTTTCCTTCCTCTGAGATGCCCTGTATGATTTAGCCATTAGATGCCCTAGGCACAGTGCCTCAAGCCCACGATCCTTTTAGGGGCCCATGAAGATGTTTTACTTCTTGCAACAAGCAAGTTCCATACTTTGACTGCACTGGTATAAAGACAGATATAACCCAGAATATATTCATCTTTATACTAATGCAGTCATAAAATATAATTTCTATTATACACACACATATATATTTTTTTATTTTTACAGAGGGAGGAGCCTGTGAAGACAAAAGTGCCTGGGGCCCACGAAAGCCATACTGCGGCCCTCTCTCCGGTTTCCCATTTCTTTGCTTTGTAAAACGAAGGTATTGAACTGGATGATCTGTGGCTCAGTTAACGGCTCCACGGAGTGGGTGGAGCCACATTGCAGCAGGACTGACCACAGCTACTTTCTTCTAATTTTAGTCACCAAGAAATGATTCTATAGTAGGTTAAAAATAAAACACTAATTTGCACTAGGGAGAAGTAAAGAGAGCGAAGCTCATGACCCATGGAGAATGTGTATTTGTCTTCTTCCCAAAGGCTTCGTCTTGAAATAGAGTTCTGATCTACCATAGTTTTAAGTCCAGACACCAAGATGGTCTTTAGTCAATAACAAAGGCTCTTAGAAACAGGCTTAAAATACCAGACAGCTTGTACAAACATCTCCTTAAAATAAGTTTGAATTTAATATGCACATTTATCTAAGGATGGCTCAAACTAGCATCTGAGGACAGGGGCACGACACCCAGTGCCAGTGTCCTGTGTAAGTTCAGACACCTCAGATCCAGCGTCTGCTGTGGCTCTAAGGACTCATGCATGTCATCAATCACAGGAGAGTCGGATTCACCACCCTGCCCAGAAATAGCACGATTCTGGAGGTTTCTTCATAGATGATGAAGTGAAACGGCCGGTCCACTTTGATGATGGGAGGCATGGAATAAGCAGTGATTTCTGACAGGGTTCCCGCCACCGCCTCTGTTCCTTCTTCATCCACCTCAATCATCGCTCTTTGTAAAACCTGGAAAAGGAAATACATGGAAGGCCGTTTGTGTGCCAGTGGAGATGAGGGAATTAATTGAGCCCCTGGACATTCTGTGTTACTGTCCTACCCACGGGGCCATGCTCTCAGGATTTAGTGGTCCAGGGCTCATCTGTGCAGAGAGGAATGGTCTGAAGTCGCCCCAGTGACTGCCTTAGAAGCCCGCAAAATACCAGGAGACACCAGGAACCGATGGTGAAATTCATTCTGGGCAGGGACCCAGGGACTCTGTGGCTGGCCAGTTCATGCACACATGCATCAAATGAATACTTATTTAGCATGTACTTTGTGCTACTGATTTCTGAGCTGAGCTGGTGTTCCTCCTGGAAGGTTTTCAATCTGCCTGGAACCCCTGAGAACTTTGACCTTCCTTCTGGCAGGCTAGGTAGGGGCAGGGTTGTGGTTAGTCTTCTGTAGCAGCTTCCCAGCACCTGGTACTGCTCTGAAGTGGTCCCTGGGGCAAGCCCCTGGGTCCCTGAAGTCTTCCTGAACTCGGGTGGCCTGTATTTAGGCCACCTGTTGTGTTTGCGAGGCCCTCTTGTCCAGGAACCTCATGTGATGTGAGTGACGGACCCGAATAATTATTATAAGAGGCAATATGATAATAATTCCTACTGTTTTGTAGGGGTATTTCAGAGGGGGTTTCCACAAGGGGTGGGAAGTTAGCCAGATAACCTCTGGGGCTTTCTTTCATCTTTAAAGTGGTGCAGTTTCATGGAATTTTGAATGAATCTGTGAACCAGTTCCATTTTGGGATAAATTTCTCCTTGAGCACTGGGAGAGAAGAGAGAGAGCTCTCCATATGAGAGATTAAATTAGTTGAACAGATGTTTTAAAAAGTAGCTCCAAATTCTTAAAACATCCAACTTGGGTGCTGTTTCAATTCTTTTGGAATTTTAATCTAATTTTCTACTACAACTTGGCCTTTTATCAACATTAAATGGTATATAAAAATACTTGTTGGTTTGGGCCCCAGTGGAAGATCCTGACTTACCTTGGATACTTTAAGATTTCTTTCAGCAACTGAGAGATCACTCAAGTCAGCCCAGGGTGAGAAGATTCTTCTGATTCCCATCTGTTTAAGCAGCTCATGCATCTTATACTTCTGGTCTAACTTGAACTTTGGAAAGAAAACTTCCATTTTTCTGTGGTACAAGTACATATAATGGTGAACTGTAGACAAAAGCCATAGATTCTGAACACTAAAAAGGTCACACTTTCTTTTTACCTTCCCCCAAGATTATTCCCACTAACAAGTCTCCCTCAGTTGACTAGAGCTCATTCTGTTCTTTTGTAATGAATGGTCTGACTCAGAGAAGAGAGCTTCAGCTTCAGGGAACCAGTTTTACTTCCCAGCCAATGACTCACATTCTCTTTAGCAAAGAATGCCACACTTTGTATCCATTTCCCTGGGTTTTAAAAACAACCCCAAACCAACCAAATAGCTGCTGCCATCTGTCCTGCAGACTCCAGGCTGTTTTCAATACCCAGATTACAGAGACCCCCCAGGATTTTAGGAGAACCTTAAGAGTCTGGGGATGGACAAGGGGAGGGGAGTGAAGGGAATTTTCAACCCCCTACCTATTTTTAGCCAGAGAAACTCCAATATTATCTATTTTATATATATATATATATATATATACACACACACACATATAATATATATATTCACACACAATGGAGTTTTTTGTTTAGAGAGATGAGTTCTGTGGCTCAAAAGTAAAAAGAATGAAAACTACTAATTGGTACTAAATTAGTCTTAAAGAAGTCCCAATGTCTTAATCTGTGAAGTACAGCCAAAATACCAGTACCAATTTCACAATGTTCTTCAGAGAAGTAAATGAAATTATATATGTTAAGCACCCAGAACAATGTCTCGTGTAGTTTCCTTTTGCTCCCTTCATCCCCGCCACCTCTCTCTCCCTCCCTCTCTCCCTCCCTCCCTCCCTCTCTCCCTCCCCCTCCTTCCCTCCCTCCCCCTCCTTCCCTCCCTCCATCTCCCTCCCTCCCTCCCACCTTCTCTCTCTCCCTCTCTCTCTCTCCCTCTCTCCCTCCCTCTCTCCCTCCCTCTCCCTCCCTCCCTCCGTCTCCCTCCCTCCCTCCCACCTTCTCTCTCCCTCTCCCTCCTCCTCCCTCCCTCCGTCTCCCTCCCTCCCTCCCTCCGTCTCCCTCCCTCCCTCCCTCCTTCTCTCCCTCCCTCCCTCCCCCTCCCTCCCTCCTTCTCTCCCTCCCTCCCTCCTCCTCCCTCCCTCCCTCCTTCTCTCTCTCCCTCTCCCTCTCTCTCTCCCTCTCCCTCTCCCTCCCTCTCTCCCTCTCCCTCCCTCTCTCCCTCTCCCTCCCTCTCTCCCTCTCCCTCCCTCCCTCTCCCTCCCTCTCCCTCCCTCCTCCTTCTTCTTCCTCTTCTTCCTCTTCTTCCTCTTCTTCCTCTTCTTCCTCTTCTTCTTCTTCTTCTTCTTTTCTCTCTCTCTCGGAGCTGGAACAGGCTGCCGGGCTGGAATATAACTGAGGACATGACATGCCTTGGAGACCGATTTATAGATGTATCCCCCCAAACATTTGTTGAAGGCTTATGATGTTTGAGTGCCATGCTAGGCTCTAAGGATTTGAAGGGAAAGAAGAAGAATGAAGATAAAATGGACACTGAAGACCTTTAGCTGGACTCCTCTGTGCCAAATGCCGGAGTGACAGGATTCAGGCGGCATCGCCGTGGACTCCTTCCTGGCGCTGCCTTCCTCCCACCCCAGTAGGTGGATTAGTTTATTCCACAAGCATTTGCGACCCTGCTCTGTGCTTCCGACGCTGCTCTCTGCACGCGGCCCCCTCCCCCGGTCGTCTCAGCCAGTCTCATGGTTCCATTTACGTGCTGCTGACTCCCCAGCCCGGACCTCACCCTGCACCCCAGATCTAGCTGCCTTCCTGACATCTCCGCCTGGATGTCTAATAGGTATTTCTGATCCAGATGTTTCCGACTGAACTTTTGAACTTACTGCTCGGTGCCGTGTGCCTCCTACGGTCTCCCCTTTCAGTAAATGGCAAATCCTTCCTTCCCGTTGCTAAGGCCAAAAACTTTGCCTTCACCTTTGACTCCCCTCTTTCCCTCTCTGTCACCTGCATCCAGTCCGTTAGCCGATCCTGTCACCTCCGGCTTCGTCACAGATCCAGGACCCCACCGCTCCCCGTCACTTCCACAGCCGCCACCTGCCGAGCATCCTGGCCTGGGTGGCGACGCTGACCTCCTGGCTGGTCCCCTTGCCCCTCCCACCTACACCTAGTGTCTCTTCTCAGCACGGGCCATACTGCTCCTCTGCTTGGCGCCAGTGGTTTCTCGTCTCCCTTGGCCAAAGCCCGAGTCTTTTCCGGGGCCAGTAACGTACAGTCCCGGGCGACACCTGCTGCCGCCTCTGCGACCTCATCTCCAGCTGCTGGAGCCTCACCGGCTGCCTCGCTCTTCCTTGAACCCAGTAAGCACAGTCCCGTGCCAGCACTTTCCCACTTCTGCCTGTAACTCTCCTCTCCCCCAGCGTGCCCTCCGAGTCCTCCTTCCCCTTAAGTGTTCGCTTACCGCTACCTTCTTGGCCAGGCTTTCCCTGGCGCCCACCTGCACCCCGCTGGTGCCCTCATCACTAGCACGTGAGCTCCGCGAGGGCTAGCATCGTGCATGCGTCCCAGTGCCTGGCACGTGGGAGAAACTTGATAAGGGCTGGTCGAGTGAATGAACGAGCCAGGCGCTGGGAGAGATGCTGATAGAGGGGGAAACAGGACAAACGCAGCCCCTGACACCGGGGAGCCCGCAGCAGGCTGGGCTGGGGCGGGCACAGGACGAAATTGTGGGTGCCCGTAGGGAGGGGCCGGCTGAGCTGGAGCAGGGCGACGAGGGAGCTGTACCTGGTTTTCATGTTCCTGAGCCACGTGTCCACCAAATCTGTGGTCAAGTAGTCCTCAAGGGCCAGATGGTCACCTATCCTTCCCATGAGGACCACCAGCATGGTGGCATTTCCTCGGTAGGGCAGTTTGAGAACGTGGCAACGAAAATTCTTGTCAAAAGTGGAGGCAAACTTGCCTGCCCTGTACATCATGGGCACCTTGACTGCCTTGTACTTGTCCAGGTAGAAAGTGTCTGTCTCGGTGAGGACAGGGTCAAAAGGGGTCAGCCATTTCCCTGAACAGATAAGAAAGAAACTCGTTGCAGAAACCGCCCTCCTCGAAAGCATCGTTCCTGCTAAAGTAATAAAGGGCCAGTGTTCTATCCCCGTTCCTGCCCAACTAGGAAAGGCATCCTTATCAGGTTTGTTTTGACCGCAGCTCAGGCGGCCAAACTAAATTCCCCAAAGATCAGCCTTTCGCAGGCTTCTTTCCCAGCTGGCAAAACCTGGATCCATCCAGAGGCCCTGTTGGAATCACACACAAAAGCACGGAGATATCTCCTTATGACCGCACCCCGCTTCCCTCATTGTTTTGGACAAAACACTGAGTGTTTTGAGTGAACGTTTGTTTGAGTGAACAAAAGTCACTCATTCCAGCTGGAGCCCAAAGGCCCCACTTCCTTCTACACTCGCTCCCTTGTGGTTGGTTAGCTCCAGCCTCGAGAAGACTTCAGGCCTGTCCCCAGCCCTGTCTGCAGGAGGGGCCCTCTGACCACCACTCTGTCTAGCGCACACCGTGTGCAAACAGACGCCACAGTGGCAAAAGTGATGACATTCCCACACGTCCGTGCTCGGTGAGGCTCTGAGGGCAGGGGCCCCTGGCTGACAAAGAGCCACGCGACCCAGAGGAGGCTGCCAGAGTGCGGGCGCATGACTCTACACACTGATGTCTGTCTGGCCTGGCTGACTGGAAGCATGTCCTCCTCCCGGACTTTGCCAGTCCCCTAGTGTCACCTTCCTGTTACAACTGTGGCCACAGCAGTCCAGTCCTCCACGAGAGACGCAGGATGGAAAGGACCCGGGATGAGCGTGTCAGGAGGCCCTCGTCTGAGTTTGGCCTCTGCCATTTATCATGTGATCTCTCTGAGCCTCAGTTCCTCTCTATAGTAGGTGGCAGTGTCTGCATTTTCTATATCGAGAATACGAGGACAAGGGACTTGGTCACTTGCCCCGGGTCACAAAAGTGGAGCGTGAAAGAGCCAAGATGCAACCCTAAACCTCTCAGATGATATGCCTTTTTTTTAAAAAAAAAATGACGCAGAGGGTTCCCCGTGTCAGAATGTCAGAGGAGGGCTGTGTAGACGTGCTTAGAAAACGTAAGCCCTGCAAGCACCTGGGCCCCCAGGGCAGGGGCATCAAGTGAAAACATTGTCTGGCGCTGTGCCTGGTACGTCCTACGTGTTCAGTGTATGTTTCACCCTGTTTGTAAAACCTGAGAACAACATGCTCCTAGGAGATCATTTGGCCTCGACCGTACACAGGCCCGGCAGGAAAGGAAGAGGCAGGCGAAGAGAGCCGTGGCTCTGGCAGAGCGGAGCGTGATCAAAGTACCTTTGAGCAAGATGTAATCCACAAGGATTAACTTGGTGTCAGGATTAATCTCATCAAACAGTCTAGGAATCCTCCCCTGAGTCTCTTTGTTAATGTGAAGATTCATGAGCCCTTTGGCCTGGGAGGCGTTGCGAAAATTTATAGTCACACACTGCGTATCGAAATACCTCTTGGCGAAACTGAGGAAGGTCTCTTTGACATCAAAGTCCTCGTGGATGAAGGCGAAACTCCCCTGGGTCAGGCCCAGCTCCGGGGTGTGGGAGAGGCTTTCTCGGAGCTGCTTGAAGAGGGCAGGCAGGCGCGGGGGCCGGGTCTGATTCAGGGCCTGCAGGCGGAGCCCCGTCCCCAGCTGGGCTCTGCTCTGTCCCCTGGCCCCCAGGGTCAGGGCTGCCATGGCCGAGGCCAGGCCGAGCGGGGAGAAGACCACGTTGCCGTCGTGCCTCATGGAGATCTTACGAAGCAGGCTGAACCCCAAGTTGGAGGTCTCCCCAGAGAGCTTCGGCCAGTCGGCCGTCCGCCAGGGGGCGCCCTCGTCCTCCGGCAGGACCCGGCCCCCCTCGCTGCTCTCGGTCTGGGCCCTGGGGGTCGGCAGAGTCTCCAGTCCTGCCTGGGCCTCTGGTGAGCGGGGACCAGGGCTGGAGCCGGGTACCAGCCACACCTGGGCCAGGAGGCAGGGCAGCAGGAGGCTCCGCACCGCCTGCATCTGGGCAGCGTGGAGGCCCGGGAGGCTTCGCTTTGGCAGCAAGGCTTCCTCGGGAGAAAAGAGGGCAGAGATTATTGTCAACGGCTGATGCACACCTCCTCCCTGTGTCCTGGTACATACAGCTCCTCCAGTGACCCGCTTCCTCCCTGGGGGACGGGGCTTAGCTCCCCGAGCCCTGCCTCGGGGACACCCTGAGCAAGTAGGGGTCCCATTTGTCACCTGAGTGGGGGGCGCATTATTTCACAGGGTGAAACCGCCTCGGGTTTCCATCCAGGGCCGCGCCCTCGGGCAGCTCCTAGTCTGCCCCAGCTTTCCCCAGTCATCCCACTTCTTCCAGGGGGGCGGCAGGCAGCCAGGAAGAGGGGGATGGAAGAGGAGGCGGTCTGGGTGCCCGGCCTCACTGGGTGCGGTCAGAGCAGCGACCGGAGTCAGGAGGTCTTCCCAGGCTTTTACTGGTCTGCTTCGTTCACCGCCCTTGATCGCTAGACAATACGGCAGCCCGTCCAAGCTGAGCTGCGGGGACCTGGACCTGGGGACATGTTTGCCTGGGGACTTGGAGGGTCTGGGTGGCCATCGGGGCAGGGCAGGGGGAAGTGCTGAGTTTGCCTGATTGGGTGGTGGGATCCCCCCTGCGGCTCCCCTAGGGCCCTCCAGCCAGCCCTGGGGCCCCGTTACAGAGCTCCTCTTAGGAGCTCCCGCCTTCACTCTCCCTGGAGCTCCCCAGCACAGAAACAGATAACGAGCTGACTCACACCATGCGAGCCTGGGCTAAGCTCCCCTTGGACGGTCTCATCTCATCCTCACTGCGACCTGTGAAGTGTGTCCTCCTCTCACTGCCCGGAGGCTGCCTATTCTAGTGGGGCCAGCCTTCCAGCACAGGCGGTGGGTCTCCAAACGCCACGCTCGCCCCCACTGACCCCCACTCTGGCCTCCCTCACATCCTTGGGCCCCGAGGCTGGCTCCTGGGCACCTGTACAGTTTCCATCTGAATAAACCCCTGTGTGCTGGGCTGTGCCACCTGCCTGTCTCCACACACGGTTCCTGGTTCTCAGCTGACACCCCCAAGCCTGTGTCCCAGAGGCTGTCTGGAAGGTCACCAGGATGCACCCTCATCCTCCTCTGCCTACTGGACCCACTGCCCCAGGAGGGTCTCTTTGGGGGCAGGACCACTCAGCCCAGTGCCCGCGGGGCAGGCGAGGCCGCAGACCTCACGGGAGCTCCCGTCAGCAGAGACCCTCATTCTCAGGCCACCTGTAGCAAAATGCGGCGACAGGGTGAGGTTGCCAGGCCTCTTCTCCCTGCCGCAGGGGGCTGTGTCCTCACCTGTGCCGGCTACAAAGTGACCCCTGGCCCCAGGACTCAGTGCGTTGCTCTTTGCTTTTGCTAAAGGGCGCCATAGGATCCGGGGCTTCATTCCCTCCACAGCTTCAGTGGCATGACCTTACTCAGTGAAATACTCCTGCTGTTTTCTAGCTGTCAGCGTTTAGGAGACTCTGTCCGATTCTAAACGGCGAGCCTGCCTTCAGTAGGTCACGCCAGCACTGCACATACTGGGTGAGTACCTCCTGGAATGTACCACACGCACCCAGGTTCATGCCTTCATTATATCACAGGATATAGCACCCCTCTGTAAATTAATCCCACAGCAGGACACTCCCGAATTCAGAATCACTTCTGTCTCTGACAGCCATCAGGAAATGATCCCAACACAGCAAGTAGATGTCACCCCTTCTGACTGCTAAGTCTCTCCTCGAAGCTCCACCTTCGATCTGGAGTGGCAGCCCAGGAATACACTGGGCGGCCCTGCACGCTGCTTACCCGGCAGTCCCATGCATCCCCTAGGGTCTTTGTTCATCTACAGAACGGTACAGAATCTGTGTGCAGGGGGCATCCCCTCAAACACCAGGGTGCAGCCGAGGATGCCGTGAGCGAAAAAGAATGGAGGACACCTGATTCAGAATGGAGTCAGGAAGCCATGCAGGGTGGGCGCTCATGCGTTCCCGCTCGTCTCAACATTCATGATCAGCAGGAAGAAGGAAGCTTTTCGCACACCTTAGTAACGGCAAACCACCCACGCTTGCTGCCAACAAGAAACCACCATGACTCTGAACTCCCATTCTCCTCCAATGAGCTTTGGTTCAAAACAACACTCCCCAGCTTTCTCCCTGAACCTAGTAAAAGCCAACCTCGCCTTTGTCTCTTTGGGACTTGCCTATGGTTTGCCATAGTTTGTTGGTCCCGAATTGCAATTCCTCTGCTATTCCTGAATCAATTAATCTTCGCTTAATCTTAACTGCCATTAATTTTGTTTAAGGATGACACAAGGATGCAGCATCCCAAATAGAACCCGAGCAGTAGGAAATCAACCACTTACCCACCACTTCTCAGCCCTGAACAGACCTGGAGCAGCAACTCTACCCCCAGATCTGGAAGCAGGGGAAACTCTCTTGCCTGGGCAGACAGGTCCCTGGGAAGAAGGCCAGGGAGTTGTGTGGGGCTTGCACAGTGAGTGTGGTGGGCGTGAAATCTCAAGCCTTAAAAGCCTCTTCCTGGGGACTTCCTTGGTGGCACAGTGGTTAAGACTCCATGTTCCCGAGGCAGGGGCCTGGGTTCCATCCCTGGTCAGGGAACTAGATCCCACATGCATGCCACAACTAAGAGTTCATGCCATAACTAAGGAGCCCGCCTGCCACAACTAAGATCCGGTGCAACCAAATAAATATTTTAAAAAATTAAAAAAAAAGAATCCCTTATGTTAAAAAAAAGAAAAAAAAACCTCTTCCTCTGGCCTCCTGCAGAGGAAGCCCCCTATGTCTACAACACGCCTCTTACCTCCCCCCCGCACCCTATCCAGTCCAGGAATGAGGGCTCGGCACTGCCTAGGTTCCCACCCCCTCCCCTTGGAACCCGCTTAGAGAGGACAAGAAGGTCTTCTCTCCCCACCCCTCACGAGGCAGACACTGTGAAGCCTCCCTTTAATCCGCTGCCTCTTACCAGTGAGGTGCCGCCAGTTGCCTGGGAAGGTCCTTCATTCAGGGCAAAGACAGGAGGTTAGGGCTTGCAGCCGAAAGCGTGCAGCAAATATTTGCTATTCCAAAGGGTGATCCCCCGAGGGACTGTTACTGATTAACATCCCGCTTGGAGATGGTGGCATTTCTGGAAAAGCCAAGATGGAGAGGTAGGCTTCCCATAATCCCCAGCTGCCCCTGCTGCTCTCGGAGAGACAGCAGAGAGTGGTGGCCCGAAGCAGGATCTCGGTTCCCTGCCCAGGAGCTGCACCTGGGCAGCCTGGGTGAAGAACCAGGAATCCTAGCCACTAGACCACCAGGGACTGGAGGCTAGAAGCAAAGTTCCCTTGGCTCTTGCCCCATTTGAAAAATGAATTTCTCAAGGAGGCAAAAACAAGTACAAAGTTTATTATCAGAGACACAGCATAACATGTGGGAGAGCACACAGAGAAACAGTTTATTTAAGACAGAAGCAAGGCAGAGATACACACCTGGAGAGAAAGAGTGTGACACCCTCCCTAATGAGGAGAGTGCAGTAAAGAGGTGATTCAAAGCACTTATGTAGGACAGTTCTTCTTTGTTTGCCTTGGGCCAATTACCTGGTTTCTTTTTTCACGCCTGCCCTGCCCTAGAACCCTTCCCAACAGGCGCGCACCGCTTTGAGCTAAGCTGGATTCCAGCACAGAGGCCTGTGGGTGCATGTCCACACTTAGTATGGGGTGGCTCCCCCTCCCTTTTGATTCCCAAGGAGCCTTCCTGCACATGTGCAGAACGGGAGGTTTCCTTGACCTCAGGAGTGGTCATTTATCTCTTTACTCCAGCAGAGCTCAGCTCCTGCCACTAACTTCGTCCTTGGAGTGTCTGGGGGAAAACAAAGCTTCAGTTTTACTCTGCTTGACAAACACCAGCTGTCGGGCCCAGGGGCCCCTCCATCTCCTACCTCACTGCAACCCTGACTCTGAGGGCAATTCCTCCACGAGAATCTGCATCTCAATCCAGGCAGTGCCCTAGTAAGATCCAGCTCCTTGCGGGATGCAGCTGCTACAGGCACTGAACACCTCATGTGAAGGGAGGGCTGGATCCCACAGAGGCCTCCTGGGTCCCCAACCCAAGGCTGCTGGGGGGCGGGCGGGGGCAGAGATGATTAAGACCTGGTCCCCCGCCAACCAAGGAACTTTCAGTCCAGTAGGAGAGACAGACCGGTAAACTACCACCAGCCATACAGAGCCTATTTCAAGGTCAACTTACAGCTTCACCAGGTTGATGGACTTGTGAGACTGGAATCCTCAAATACCCAAAGGCAAGGCTAACGTAGACCCTTTAAGACAAAATCTCGCAGGCCTATTAGACTCTCCTTTTTATAATATAAATATTTTATGTGCCTCTTACTACCCTGAAGTGAAATTTGTAGTTAATAGAACCTACCCACAAAGTTAAAAAAAATAATAATGCTTTATAATATGGAGGGGAAAAAAGGAAACTATAAGAAAATAATGTTTCTTTTAGTATGTAAATGCTCTGGCATAACTACACTAGAAGAGGCAGCGATGCCATCAGATGTGGGACAAGTTGGAGAGTTCCCTATATCCTGCACACCTGTTGTACTGGCCATTCCACTCTACAGCCAGAATTACTTCCAGTGATGTGGTTTTCTGTAATGGTGAGTCATGCTCAGTTCCTGAAAAACAAAATATAAATCTTCCTCTGATTTGTCTTCATAGAAAATTCAGTGGGAATTAAAACCTTGGGGGGAAATGCTGTTTTTATATGAAATAAAACACCCGTGGGACTGTGAGAGTCTAGACTCAGATCATTTATAAATGGGTTTTCACCTGTATGGACTTGCAGTGGGACACTGGACTCACGTGGGACCTGGGTCGCTTCACTGTTATGGACAGGCCTGCATGTTCCAGGACGTCTGGCATCTCTGGCCCTCACTCACTAAATGCCAATATCACCCCTCCAAATCCTTGTGGAAATCAGAAGTGCCCCAACAAATTTCCAGAGTATTCCTTTGAGGCAGTACCCGCTCTGTTGAGAAAGTCAAAGTGAGGGGAGGAGATGGACGAGGCTGGACGGCGGGGGTTCTTGGGTCAGACAGCACGGGAGTTGATCTCAGGGTGTCAGCAGCGAGAGGCGGCTTGAAGCGAGATCTTAGTTCCCTGCCCAGATTGAACCTGGGCCACCTGGGTGGAAACAGGATCATCTGGGGCTAGTGGCTAGGAGTACAGCCCTGGCTCTTGTCTTCTTTGAAGACAAGAATTTTACAAAAAGACTGAGGCTGTAAAACAGGTGCAGAGCTTATTAGAAGCTTATTAGAAGCATGTGGGGGGGGGGAGCACACAGAGAAGCAGTTTATTTAAGACAGGAGCAAAGCAAAGCTACACACCCAGAGAAGGGTCTAGGCGTCCTCACTAATGAGTGGTAAAGCGGTTGTTTAAATCGCTTACATAGGGGCCGTCTTCTGGGTCTTTGTTTTCCTTCGGCCAATCATCTTGCTTCATTTCCCATATCTGATCTGACCCAGGGCCTTATGCAATATGCGCGTGCATCTTTTAGCCAAGATGGATTCCAGCACGAGGGTCTCTGGGAGATGGATACACATATTATGGGATAGTGCCCCCTCCCTTTTTGACCCTTGAGAAACTTTTCTGTGCATGTGCAGTCAGGGAGGTCTTGACCTCAAGAATGAAAGATGTGGTCATCTTATCTTTTTACTCAAGCAGAGCTTAGCTCCTCTCAGCTCCTGCCGTCCATTTTTTCCTTGCAATGTCAGGGGGAGACAAGCTCCAACTTGCTCAGCCTGACAAACTCCAGCTGCTGAGCCCAGGGCCCTTCTAGCTCAGAGTCAGCTTTGCCTTCCCATCCCTGGAGTTGTGCAGCTGAGTGGTGGCTGCAGCGGGCCACCAGGAGGCAGGGGCTGCTTCCTCCCGGCTGGGGGAGTGTCATCTCGGCCAAATGTCTGGGAGGAACCAGTGAGCATGGAGGCTGCGGAGCACGGCATTCACGGGGGCTTCAGAGGTGCCATAAAAGTCATCGTGGAGCATTTGACCATCTGGGATGACTTTAAAACTGCTGCCAGGATTTCAGAAATGGATCTTTAAAAGGAAGGCAGCAGAATGCATTGGAAAGAGTGTAAGGGCCTGTCAGACACCCTGGGCTTGAATCCTAAGTCCTTCAAATTCCTAGCTGCTGGACCTTGGGAATGTAACCTAACCTCTCTGGACTTGCTTTTCCTCTTCCATATAATGGCCCAAACTGTGCCTCTGGCCCATGAGTATCTCAGCAGCACCCAGGAACCAGGAAGTCAGTGGATAACACTGTTTCTAAGGTGGTGGGTCCTGGCTCTCAGGAAGGGTGGCTCAGAAGTTCTCTACCTTCAGCGAGGGTGTGCCCTGCACGGCTCCCAGCAGGTCAAGCTCAATGCCTGCCCCTGTACTGTGAGTTCTTTCACCAGCTGTGTGACCCCGAACAAGCTCCTTAACCTCTTCTTGCCTCAGTTTCCTGATCTGTAAAATGGGGCTGCCAGGGCTGAGCTGTTAGGACGGTCGTGAGGCTTAAATGAAGTCGTGCCTGTAAAGAGCTTGGTACCTGGTAGGAAGAGCTAATGAATGGTATTTGTTCTATGATTTTAGAGCCAGAATGAACCTCACAGGTAAGCCCAGACCCTGGATTTGGACTTGACAGAGGAGGAGCTACAGGCCCACAACCATTAAGGCCTTTCCTGCCCGTGTTGGTGCCAGAATAGAACCAGGCCACCTGACTTCCCGTTTGCATTTGATTTCAGCTCGTCACCAGCCTGTGTAGAGAGAGATTGGGAAAGATCTTATAGGAAGGCATGTGTTGACCAGAGTCACCTCAGGGGAGACAGTATAACCCTTCCCAGAACTCCCTGCAGGCAGGAAGCACAATGCTTCCCAAAGCCACCCCGGAACAGGGGTATCCAGGGGCTTCTGAAGCAAATTTGTCCTGGGACCCAAGGGGCTAAATGTCTGAAAAACAACTAGAGCTAGTTATTGGCAGAATCAGGCCAGGAAACAGAGAAACAGAGAGAAATCAGGGCACAGAGAGAACTGCAGTTGGTTTGCTCTGCGTGGATGAGATCAAGAGGAAAGCCTGGGCGGGTCTGAGGCACAGAGGGAGAAAAGCAAAACTTCTCAAATGCTTGCGACACACACAGGTGTGGGACCAATGGCTCGCTGTTTGCCAAGCAGCCTCTCTCTCTCCCTTCCCCATGGGCCTGCTTTTTTGTAATTTACTTTTACTTTATGTTATTTATTTTTAGTTTATTTTTGGTTGCGTTGGGTCTTAGTTGTGGCTCGCGGGATCTTCGTTGCAGCATGCGTGCTCTTCACTGGCACGGGCTTCTCTCTAGTTGCGGTGTGTGGGGTTTCTCTCTCTAGTGGTGGTGTGCAGGCTCCAGAGTGCGTGGGCTCTGTCGTTTGCAGCGCGCGGGCTCTCTCATTAAGGCGCGCGAACTCAGTAGTTGTGGCACACAGGCTTAATTGCCCCGCGGCATGTGGGATCTTAGTTCCCCGACCAGGGATCGAACTGTGTCCCCTGAAATGGAAGGTGGATTCTTTACCACTGGACCACCAGGGAAGCGCCCCCCATGTGCCTTCTGATTCCCTGTTCCTGATCCAGGCTTCCTCCACCCTGGCTCATCGGGCTCCAGTGACACCTAACAAGATTGCTGATTGATCCCTTCTGTCCCCAGCGGTGCAAAGCTGATGGCCCAGGCGAGTTCGCTATGGTTGCCCTGAGAAGATGTGCTCAGGGCACTGGTCAGCGAGGTGGGGATAACTTCTGGGTAACTAGGGGCTTGACTAGTTAGCACCTAACAAAGCTTTCTTTCCTTGAGATGGACCCTTTGAGTGAGAGGGACATGATGATTAGTTTTCTTTAGTGGGTATAAAGAGACAGATGCTCAGAGAGGTCAGTTAACCTGTTCAAGAACACAGAGCTTGAATTTGAACCCAGACCTCTGGTTCCCAAGGCAGTTAACCACCTAGTATGACAGCAGGTTTTCACTAAGATGCTCCTTCTACTCGGGAGGTTATGTCCTTTCCCTATTTTTCTTTTGTGCTGCGGGTCATTATTTATTTATTTCAGTTTTTAACTTAAAAAATATTTTTTAAATAATTTCAAACTTAAAGTAAAACTGCAAGAGTAGTTACAAAGAAATTCTATAACCCTTTCCCCAGATTCACTAATTTTGAAGCATTTTCCACGTTTTACGATCCTGTTCTCTCTCTATACCCATATCTATATATGTATGCACAGGTGCAAGGTATGTGTATGCACGCACGCACACACATGCTATCTTATTCTGAACCATTTGAGCTGATAAGGTAATCCCAAGAACAAGAATATTCTCTTCTGTAAATATCAATAGTATCAATTTCTGAAATCCAAGAAATTTAATATTGTTACACTACCTGAAGCTACAGTCATGTTCCAGTTTTGTCAACTGCCCCACTCATGTCCTTTGTGGCATTTTTATTTTTAGCATAGGGTCCCTCCAGGACCATGTATGCATTTGGAGCTATGTCTCCTTAGTTTCCTTAAATCTGGAGCAGTTCTTCAGCCCTTTGTTTGTCTCTTATTATGTTGACACTTTGAAATTTTACCAGTTCTCTCAATTCAGGTTGGTCAGATGTATCCCCATGATGAGCCTCAGATTATACATTTTTGGAAGGAATATCACAGAAACGATGTTGGCTCCTTCTTAGAGTGTCACATCCAGAGGCACACGATGTCTCTTTGTCCCTAAATGGTGATGTTAATTTTAATGCCTTGGTTAAGATGATGTCCGTTTCTCCAATATATAGCTACCATTTCTCCCTTTGTAATAAGTCACTGCTGAGGAGATACTTTGAAACTAATTTAAATATTAGTTTTTCATCAAATCCCCGTGCCCTCACATTTAGCATCCACTGACTGTTCTTGCCTGAATCAGTATTTACTATGATACTCTAAGTCCATCATTCCTTTCATATTTATTTATCAGCACTATTGGTATGGATTCATGGACTCGATTTTATTCAATGCATTTTAGTCCATTACTGTTCTTACTATATATATGTATATGTTTTGTATGTATGTATTTATTTAGAGATTCAAATTGTCCCAGGCATACGTGTATTTTAGAAGTGTACTAGAAACCATGATTTTATCCCCCCAATTCATGTGCTACCCTACAGGATCCTTCCTTGCTTCCCTCATTCTGTATTTGTATCTCTTCTTGCCCAATCCTACACATCATATAAATAACGTCATGTTTGCTAACCTCATCCCATGATGAAAAACGAACCTGAAAAGATTGTTTGCAGTCTTGTATTCTTTCTTTAAAATAATTAATTAATTTTGGGCTGCGTTGGGTCTTCGTTTCTGTGCGTGGGCTTTCTCT
The DNA here is from genome assembly GCF_964341445.2 of Mesoplodon mirus. Classification (NCBI taxonomy): domain Eukaryota; kingdom Metazoa; phylum Chordata; class Mammalia; order Artiodactyla; family Ziphiidae; genus Mesoplodon; species Mesoplodon mirus. The sequence goes on from NC_138979.1 coordinate 178,630,302, forward strand.
AGTTGCGGTGAGCGGGGGTACTCTTCGTGGCAGTGCATGGGCTTCTCCTTGTGGCAGCTTCTCTTGTTGCAGAGCACAGGCTCTAGGTGCGCAGGCTTCAGTAGTTGTGGCTCGTGGGCTCAGTAGTTGTGGCGCACGGGCTTAGTTGCTCCGCGGCATGAGGGATCTTCGCGGACCAGGGCTTGAACCCGTGTCCCCTGCAGTGGCAGGCGGATTCTTAACCACTGTGCCACCAGGGAAGCCCCTGCAGTCTTGTATTCTTAAACCTAGAGGCATATTGTCCAAGCATCGTGTTGAAAATTTCCTTGGGATAATTCTTTTTCTCCCCTTCAGAATAGTTATATTATCCATTTGAAATATGTTTGAATTCATTTGTTTTCTTTTCACTTGGTTTTAGGGCTTTCCTCATTTGTTCATTTAATTTTATTTTTGAGTATATAGAACATTAACATTATTCTAAAAGTCTAAAGCATACAAAAAGTTCCATGAAGAAAAGTGCTATTCCCCACCCCCATCTCTTCCACTCTGTTCTCCCCCTCCCCTTGCAGGTAACCATTTAATTAGTGTCTAGTTTATCCTTCCTGTGTTTCTTTTTACAAGGACCCATCAGCATTCCCACTAGCAACCCATGAAAATGATTGTTTCCATACAACCAATAGAGTGTCCTGTGAAGCTTTTACATTATTGCCAATCTAATGGATAGGAAATGGTATCTCAGTGTAGTTTTCAGTTGCATTTTTTATTATTCAGTGAAGTGAAATGTATTTTCATATGTTTAAACACCACATATTAAGGATATTACCTCTATCAGTGGCATACCTCGCAAATATCTTCTTTCAGGTTTTTACCTCTGTTGACTTTGCTTATGAATTTTTACTATGCAATTAAAAAATATTTTTATATAGTCAAATTTCTCAATTCTTTAAAAAATTTCATCTGGACTTTGAGTCATGGTTGGAAAGCCTTTTTCTACACCTAAATTATAGAGGAATTTACCCATGTTTTCTTTTAGTACTTGTATAGTTTTTTTTTTTTTCATTTAGATCTCTGATTCTTGGTTTATTCTTAAGTATGGTGTGAAGAATGGGTCTAATTTTACCCTTTCTGTTTTTCAAATGGCTATCCAGTTGTCCCAATAACATTAATTTAAAAGTCTTCCTTTATCAAATATTAAATTTCCATTTGTACTTGAGTCTATTGCCAGACTTTCTAACATATTTCATTGGTCTGCCTATCTATTCATATCCGAGTACCATAGATTTAATTGAAGTATCTGTGCCATATGCTTTAACATCTGGTCGGGCCACTCCCCTATCTTCCCCACCCCCTGTCCCTGACACCTTTTTCTTTTCAGTGTTTTCCGACTACTCTTGTATGCTTATTTTTCTATATGGACTTTGGTATTATCTTGTATATCTCCAGAAAAAGAAATTGGTAGTATTTTTATTGGAATACAATTAAATTGATAAATTAACTTAGGGAAAACTGATATCTAGAAGATGTTGAGCATCTTATTCAAGAAGGAATATCTTTGCATTTGTTCAAGTCTAATTTTGCATCTTTAAGGAATATTTTATAATTTTCTCTATATAGATTCTGCACATTTCTCGTTTATTTCTAAGTTATATCCTTTTGGTTGCGATTGGGTTTTCTCTTCCATTATGTGTTTTAACTGCTTGTTGTTTGTGTATATGAGGCATTGCTTTTGCATGTTAAGTCTATATTCTGATACCTTGCTGAAATCTTTATTGTTTGAGTTTGTTTTATCATTGATTTGCTAGGGTTATGCAAGTATATTACATGTCATTTGCAAATAGAGAGAGTTTACAATTCTATGCCGCTACTTTCTCTTGTCTAATTGCTTTGTCTAATACCCCCAGGACTATGTGAAATGGTAGTGAATATAAACGAGTAGCCTTGTCTTACAGTAGTGGGAATGCATTTAGTGTTTTCTTATTAAGATGCCGACTTTAGAAACATATAAATATGTATATTTAAGGAAGTTGCACTCAATTCCTTTCTCTCAAGATATATGCTATATCTATCATCTAATTATCTATATATCATCTATTTTCTATCTGTAATCGATATCTCTCTCTCTACTTATCCATCCATCTATCTATCTGTCATTTTCCTATCACCTATGTAATCTATTTATCTATCTATCCATCTGGTTCTCTTTTATCTCATTTAATGCTTTTTGTCCTGAGCTGTGAGAATAAGGTCTCTTCCTCCTGCGATCTTTCTCTAGCGCCCTCTACTGACAAAGTTTAATATCATGCCCAGGAGCACAGTAAAACTATTGAAAAAGGTCCAGATAGGTTTCTGCAGAGCCGCAATGAAGGGAGAATTTGGAGTCGAAAAGCAATAAATCGATAAGTTTTTGCTTTAAACAGTTAATTATACTTTAAATATATTTTAAAATGTTTTATCTTTGCCCACATATTTACTCTTTCCAGTGCTCTTCATTCTTTTGTGTGTCCATCTAGAAACATCTTGTTTCTCCATAAAGAACTACTTAAAAAAAGTCTTTAGTGAAGATGATAAGCCTCCTCAGCTCTTGTTTGTCTGAAAAAAAAAAACCCAAACTTTATTTTGCCTTCATTTTTGAAGGAATTTTTTGGTTGTTTTTTTGCTTTTTGAAAGATATGACATTTCCATCCTAGCACTTTAAAAACATCTTTCTGTTGTGTGTGTGTGTGTGTGTGTTTTCTGTTGTGTTTTGGCTTGTGTGATTCCTTCTTTTCAAGTTCTTATTTGGAAATAATTTCAAACTTACAAAAATTTACAAAAATAATAGTGCTTCCATATACCTTTCACTGTGCTTCCATACATCACATAACCCTAGGACCATGATCAAAACTAGAAAATTATACTGGTACAATATTATATTGATGTTATTCAAGTCTTATCAATGGTCCCACTCCTCCCCTTCAACCACACTTGTCACCAGTCGCAATGACAGTTATTTATTACAAGAGGGGAACCGGGGGAGGACTGGGGGGAGCCTCTCACTCCTTTCTGTGGGGTCCCTGGTGCCCGAGTCAGACGCGCTGTGGCTCCAGGCGGCGTCCCCTTAGGTCGGATTCACAACCTTGCCCAGGAAGAGGCTGCTCCACGTGAAGTCGTCGAAGATCATGACAACGAAGGGCCGGTCGAAGCGGATAGTGAGAGGCTCGGGCGCCGAGTTCCGGTGGACCTGGGTGCGGGCGGCTGCCTCCACGCCCCTCTCATCCAGTTGCAGCGTGGCCTTATGGACCACCTGGTGGGAACAGACAGAGCGTGGAGGATGAGCACCTGCTGCGTGGGCGGAGCTTTCCGAGCCTCTTGGCTCCGACTCCTCCCACTCTCAGTTTTCTGGATGGCGAAGCTGAGGCTCAGAGAAGGTCACTTGCTGGCTCCTCATCTACGTGGCAGTCCCAGGACTAGCGCTGGGGTCTGTCCACCTCCGGAACCCAGGCCACACTTAGACTTTCTCCCTAGAGAGTGGGCAGCTGGAGCCGACCCATGGAGAGCAAGGGACTTGGGACTGAAACTGGACTTCAGCATCCATATCGGGCTCCCCTTACCGGGTCCTGGGCTGGTGGAGGGACACCTCGCTCCCTCTCCACTCTGCCAGGAATTGAGAGGGTTCAATTTATGCAAAATGCTTGTGCCCACTCTGTAGGGAAAAGGCTCATCTTTGCCTGCTGAAACATCCTTTGTTTTGATCAAAATTAGAAGATATTCTCAAGTCAGTAAAACGCTTGAGTAGCTTGCATCAAAAGCCTTGGAAAGGTCAGAACTGGCTGATTAAATAACACCACCTACGGGACAGGACTCTCATTGACGGAGCAGCAGGGAATCAGAGGCTCAGAATGCTCTGTAAGTAGGCTAGGGAGAAGCTCAGCAGGGCTAGGAACCCCTGCAATGCGTTCTGGGAATATGAGGTTTTGAGTCAAATGTCAGGCTATTTACTAGCTCTGTGACCTGAGAAACTAGGGTAACACCCACCTCGTAAGGAGGTAGCTGTTTGACAGTTCTTCACACACAGGCATTTTACTGAGTACATACTGTGTGCCGACATCATGATGGTCAAAGTCCCTGTGCACGAGGGAGGGGGCTGCTGCCACCACAGCTTTCTCCTGTCCCCTCTCCTGTTTTGTCACCCACAGGACTGTAAGATCCTGTGAGGGCAGGGCCACGTCTGAGGCATAGCCAGTGTCTAGCACAGTTTGGGGCACATAGAACATGTTCAGTAAATATTTTCTGAATGAATGAATAACAGAACATAAAGCTGAAGGATGGAGATAAAGACCGTCGTTGGATAGAACATTCAGTGTGATCTCACACAGACATTTCCTCTTTGCTGGGGGCTGCTCACAGCCCTGCCATGATGACTTTGTCTTCCACAGTGCCCCCTCTGTGTGGCCTGGCAGAACGGTGGACGCCTGAGCTGTGGTGCCCCCTTGTCACTAGCTTCCTCTGTGACCTCGGGGACATCAAGTTCTTGCTGAGCTTTCATTTAGCCTGTTGTAAAACTAGGAGCTTGGACAAGACCTCTCAGCCTGGGGCCTAGAAGCCTATTCATGAATGGGCTCCATGTTGCTTATTATTATTTGTATTGTGAATTTGGGGGGAAAAGAAGGATGGGCTCTAGAGACCCCTACCTTTGACAGCTTCGGCAGGGCCTCTTGGGTGATGCCTGAGAAATGTGCCCGGTTGTTGAGCAAGTCTGCAATGCCCATGTCCCCCATGATGCCCCCGAGGTCGTAGCCTCCGGAAATGGAGACCTTCGGGATGTACAGGTCCACCAGGCTGCTCGGGGTAAGCAGATGGGGTTAGACTTCCCCAGGGCTGGGCCCGGCCAGCCAGATTCCCGTTTCCCGTGTGATCCCTCCAGACCCTGCCTCCCAGCCAGACCTCCCAGCTCTTTCAGGACAGGGGAAGGAACAGAACAAGAAGCAGGATCTGCCTCTCCCTCCATCACACAGGCATCTTCCTCTCTGGGTCTCTGAATTGCAAAGTCCTTTCTTCTCAGCTCTTTCTTTGAGCTGATTCCACCTGATCCAGCTAAACTACCAGACACTGAAGCAAAGAATACCTAAAGAAGTCCTTGTGGGCAAAAGAAATAAAAGCAAAAATAAACAAATGGAACTGAATCAAACTTATAAGCTTTTGCACAGTGTTTAAAACCATAAACGAAACAAAAAGACAACCTATGGACTGGAGAAAATATTTGCAAATGATGCTACTGACAAGGGCTTAATTTCCAAAATATACAAGCAGGTCAAACAACTCAGTATCAAAAAACTAAACAACCCAATCAAAAAATGGGGAGAAGACCTAAATAGACATTTCTCCAAAGAAGACATACAAATGGCCAAGAGGTACGTGAAAAGATGCTCAACATCACTAATTATTAGAGAAATACAAGTCAAAACTACAATGAGGTATCACCTTACACCAGTCAGAATGGCCATCATTAAAAAGTCTACAAATAATAAATGCTGGAGAGGGTGTGGAGAAAAGGGAACGCTCCTACAGTGTTGGTGGGAATGTAAATTGGTGCAGCCACTGTGGAAAACAGTATGGAGGTTCCTTAAAAAACTAAAAATAGAGTTACTGTATGATCCAGCAATCCCACTCCTGGACATATATCCAGAAAAGATGAAAACTCTAATTCAAAAAAGATACATGCACCCCAATGTTCACAGCAGCACTATTTACAATAACCAAGACATGGAAGGAACCTAAGTATCCATCAACAGATGAATGGATAAAGAAGATGTGGCATATATATATATATATATATATATATATATATATATACATACACACACACAATGGAATACTACTCAGCCATAAAAAAGAATGAAATAATGCCATTTGCAGCAATATGCTTGGACCTAGAGAATATCATACTAAGTGCAGTAAGTCAGACAGCGAAAGACAAATGTTATATGATATTACATACGTGGAATCTAAAAAATAATACAAATGAACTCATTTACAAGACAGAAAGAGAACACAGACATAGAAAACAAACATAGCTACGAAAGGGAAGAGGCGGGAGGGATAAAGTAGGAGTATGGGATTAACAGATACACACTACCATACATAAAATAGATAAACAACAAGGATTTATGGGGGACAAGCACAGGGAACTGTATTCATTATCTTGTAATAACCTATAATGAAAAATAATGAAAAAATGATATATATATATATATATATATAACAGAATCACTTTGCTGTACACCTGAAACTAACACAGTATTGTAAATCAATTATACTTCAATTTAAAAAGAGAAAAAACAAGAAGTCCTGTGGTCCCCCAAGCACCCCCTGGCAGAAGTGGAGGAGTGGAGGGAACATGCGGCTGGGAACAGGGGTCCTGGCCCCAGCCAGGCCGCTAATACTGTGTGGCTTTAGCCAAGTCCTGTCCCTCTCTGTGCTAGTCCTCATCTACACAGCAAGGGAGAGAGAAGATGCCTGAACCCTCAAGTCAGTGATAGGGCACCGGCTTTCCAGAGGGTGGAGGGAAGGCATGAGACCTCTGCACTTGAGCACAAGCTGCTCTGGGGAGGTCTGGAGGCTGGCAACCCGGTGGAAGTGAGGAGGAATCCAAGGCCAGTGGGGCGTATGACTTCTCTAGATGGGAAATGGCAACAGACTGTAAGGGAGGCCGACCCATACCCAGCATTTGGCTGACCTTCCTGACCTCCTTTATCTCGTCTAATCCGAGCAGGCACACACAACCTTACAAACTGGAGTCATCATCTTTAACTTCCAGATTGAGAGACTGAAACAAAAAAAAAGCTGAGGGGCTTTCCCTGGTGGCGCAGTGGTTGAGAGTCCGCCTGCCGAGGCAGGGGACACGGGTTCGTGCCCCGGTCCGGGAAGATCCCACATGCCATGGAGCGGCTGGGCCCGTGAGCCATGGCCGCTGAGCCTGCGCGTCCGGAGCCTGTGCTCCGCAACGGGAGAGGCCACAGCAGTGAGAGGCCCAAGTACCACACACACACACACAAAAAAAATGCTGAGGAATTTCCCCAAAGTCACACCGCTGGGAAGCAGCAGGACCGTGAAGAAACCAGGACTAGTTAAATTGGAGCCCCACCGCCCCAACTCGGAGAGCTGCCCCACGACCTGCGCGGGCAGCAGTGAGGGGACGGCGGAGCAAGGGGACTGAGAGGGAGGCTCTCGCGAGAGCGCCCCGTGAGTGGGACCCAGAGGCTGCCGGGGGAGGTGGGGTGTCATCTGGGCCCTGAAGGATGCTGAGCTCGGATGCACCGGAGAGCCTGGTGGGGAAGGGCGTGGTGGTGCTGGGAGGGGTGAGGAGGGAGAAGGGGCCGCGCAAGCGTGCAGGTGAGCCGTAGGCCACAGCGCTGGGATGAACGAGAGAACTCATGATGTCTAAAGGTGCAAAGTTTTACCTTGAATGTTTTTTAAAAAATCTAGAAGAAAATGGTACGTGTTGCTGACTAATGTTGTTTAAGTATTTTAGTGAAGAGATTATTTTTGGAGTAAAGAGAAGGGGTATCCTTCGCCTGATTTTCAACACACTAGGGTTCAGAATTTGAATCACGGTGCATTGTCACTACGTGGTGGCACTGTATCTGAATTACAGGTTCCCTTCGAGGGGTGGGAGTGAAGTGGAGTGGGACGGTTGACCTGAAAAGCTGGCAAATAGCCTCCCTGACTTGACTGGTGCCATTTCCTCTTCCATGCACTCTCTCGGGGAGGTTGGCACTTTCTGAACTTCTACTCAGGCTTAAGGCACAGTTCAAAGTGAAAGCAATCTGCTCTGCAGCCCTTTCTCCATTCCTCTGGGTTAGAGTCCGGCGTCCCACCCTCCCTCAAATTGTACACATTATGCGTCTCCTTCCCTGTCTTGCTCTGACAGAGCTTATGACATCGTACCACTATTAATTCCACCAGAATCCGTTTTCTGCTCTAGAGTGCATCCCTTCTGCTGAGCCTAGTGCATGGTGCATAGCAATTGATTCCATATATATATTGAATGAATGAATGAATGAATGAATGAATGACATGGTGCCTGGCCCACGAGGCTTCCTGAGCGCCTCTAGATCCAAGTGCTGGCTCCTTCCCCTACAGCCCTCTTCCCTTTGAGTCTGCACCCCGCCACCCAGCTCCCATGTTGGTTGGCTCCTTCACAGACAGAACTCTAATCTCCCAAGAGTGAGGACCATCTTCTCAGGAACATCTGCTCCCTCCTCCAACGTGAGGATCAGAGCTGGACACAAGCTTGACTCTAATTTTGATTCCCCTCTAGCTCAGAGGGTCCTGGGAAAATGAGTTTATTACGTACTTATGTCCTTACTTTCTTACTTATTTACTGATTGATTGATGGAAGAAACATTAGATTCCCTGAGTGACTTAACCATTTGTAGGCTTTGCGTTGGTTCCAGGGTCATTACAGTGGTCATACAGTGGTCATTTTCATTACATCTTTTTCTGGTCTCCCAGGAATCTTTAGCGGTGCTTGGTCTCAGGTAAGCAATATAATAAAATGGATCAGTGCGGGCTGGGTGATGGGTGAATTCAGCTTAAGAAGAAGATGAAAGATGTGATAATACAGAGGGTGGCTATCAACCTGCTGGGGAAGGAGGACCTCACTTGGTGGAATGCCCCAAAGTATCAATAGCTCAGTGTTAATCGACAGAAAGATAAATAAGTGTGACCTCTAGATCAGAGGACCCAGCAGACAGGAAAATAATGAGCCCTGGAAGGCGAGGCTGGGGGAGGAAAGACGGCCAGGTGCACCCCTTTTACACTTGCCCCACTTTCTGGGAACACGTCCAACTGCAGAAATCAGCACAGCTGGCTGGAGGGCTTACCTGTTGGTCAGGGACTTGGACCACCTCTGAATGGTGTCCCGGCTCAGCATGGCAATGATCGTGTCCATCTTCCCCTTGACCGGGAGGACAAAGAAGACGGTCTCGTTGCCTGTGTAGTCCAGCTGTACCAGCTGGCAGGGGAGAACCGAGTCGTTCAGGTACTTGACGGTGCTCGACTGGAACATCATGGGCACCTTCACCGTGGTCGTGTCATTCACGTAGAAGTTATCTTCCCTGGTGCTTTCCAGGTGGAAGGAGTGTGCCCACGTGCCTGGGAAGAGGGGGGAGGGGGAGGGGAGGAGACAGACCTGTGACAACAGGAGGAAAACGCAACTTGGGTGGCAGCAGAGGGCCAGGGGTGACCGCCAAGCAAGTTACACAGTGGCCTCGCTCAACCTGGAAGGTCCCCACCAGAGCTGCTGGAATTTGCTAAGATATGAAATTCCCAGAGGTTTAAAGCCTGTTCCATCCTCTACCCTTTGGGATGGCTTGAGGATTAGCACGATGTCTGAGACTGACCTCTAAAAATGGAAAGAGGGAGAGAACAGAGAATGCTGGCCCTAGGATTTGGGAGTAGGATTCAGTAGGATTCAGACTTGGTCTTGTTGCCCCCGCCCTGGTGTGGCTTCTGGACTGGAGGGCTCTGGAGGTGGTGCTGGGGAACCGACCATCCATTCCATCCCCAACCCCTGATGTGTGGCGACAGAAGCCCAGCAGGCAGTTTGGCCGCCCAGTCAAATGTACCCACTTTCTTGCAGGAGGCTCCTTGCCTCCCGAGTGGCCCTGAGGGCCACAGTACATTTCCCAGAGGCAGAATCAGGGCGAGATGAGTCCTTCAAGGTTACAGACTCCCACCACAGCTAGACCCGACTCCACTCCACCACGTTCCATGATGTCATTATGCAACGTTTGTTCCCCTTGTGATGGGGAACTCACTACCTAACAAATGGGACTTTCCACTACTGGTCAATGCTGAAGGGAAGGCAACTGCTCCTTAGATGAAGCCAAAGCCTGCCTGATTGTAATGCCTGCCAACTGAGCCTCTTTGACCCTTGAGTTTATTCCAGAGTCCTCTTATAAGTGATAGATCTTTGGATATTTAGACATGGATTGAGTCTCACCAGGGCCTCATCTGCTCTAGGTTAAGTCTCCCCAGGTCTGGAGATGACTGAGGACCCTGAGTCCAGCAGGTCCTGAGTGTCCTGGCTGCCCTTGACCTCCAGCCCAGAAGCCCTTGTGAGGTCACTGTTTCCCAACTGAGGCTGCCTGAAAGTGGCCAGAGCATAGCCACAGGCAGACATTTCTCTATCCCTCTGTCTGTGGGATCTCTGGACCATGAAGCCAGAACTCTTGGTTCTGAGCCAGCCTCAACCCCCTGGAAGGGTTACTAAGGGTGACCATGGGCAGTGACCAGAGGATGTAGGGAAAAGAGCAATCAATGGTTGTGGAGCCTGGAGACCCAGGGGCTGTGTCTGGTCCATCCCTAATGACTGAGGCTGTCTCACAGCAAGTGAGATAATTTGCGGGTTCTCAAACCATCTTCTAAAGGAAGTCTGGGGTCCTCAGAATTGAAGGGGGGAGTGCTTTGTGGCTAACTTGTCCAACTCAAAACCAAAAAAATGTAGATAAAATATTTTTCAGTGCTAGGTTTTTCATCCTTAGAAGTTTGCTGTCTGCTTTTTACTGAGTATTTCTTTTCTAGAAGCAAGTATAATGTATATCCAGTTTGGCAGAAAACCAAATACAGAATGGGATCTAACCTCTACTTTAAGGGATTTTGTTGTTGTTTTGTTGTTGAAAACTCTTGAGTTAGGAGAACTTATGGTACAGAAACCTAAGAGTTTATGAAGGGAAATTGGAGAGAGCAGGATGAGTCCCTGGAAAATCTTTTATCAATATTTCTAATGTTCTCCAAAAAAAGAGCTGTCAAGACAGTCCACTAAGTAAGGAACATGCCAGGGACACTGTACATGTCCTAAGTTTAGTGATGAGAGCCACACCATTCTTCATTTCTATTTATTATCCTGGCTTGCTGGGAACATTTCAGAGTATCTCTCAGCTTAAACAGGGCTTGTTATTTAGCTTTTCCTGATCACAGGAAATCTGTGTACAAACAGGCAGCCCACACTCCTGTCAATGTTTGTTCCTGCATTCAAATGTTCAAATCCTCTCTGATTTTATTACCAGGAACTACTGTTTCCCATCAGCTCAGCTCCACTGTGGTCATGAGAATGCTTAGAAACTGTGAGAGCAAAGCAGTGCGCCAAATGACACCCTGCCAGCCCCTGTCCTGCCAGCCCCCACTCAGGCTCCTCGCAGGCTCAGGAGGGCCCTCTCTCTCTCTGGGTTTTCTGTGCTCTTCTCCCCAGACTGTGTTACCAGAACCTCTATGCAACCACTTTGGAGTTACTTCCATTTGCCAAGCACTATGCAAATGCACTGACCTCCCAAAGAGATGAGGATGCCATGCACAAGAGTGAATAGTCTAGTGGGAGAGATGGCCTGGAGAATTCATGGGAGCATCCAGAAACATTTCCAGGCAAACATTCCCTGACTCCTTGGCCCCCCAGGGTCAGGTGTAAAGAATATTGCCTTTTGTGTGGGACCACAGAAGATCTTAAATAGCCAAAGCCATCTTGAGAAAGAACATAGCTGGAGGCATCACACCTCCTGATTTCAAACTGTATTATAAAGCTATAGTAATCAAACAGTATGGTACAGGCATAAGGACAGACACATAGACCAATGGAACAGAATTGAAAGCCTAGATATAACCCCTCCCGTATATAGTCAACTAAGATATGACAGGGGAACCAAGAATACTGAGTGGGGAAAAGATAATCTCTTCAATAAATGGTGCTGAGAAAACTGGATATTCACATGCAAAAGAATGAAACTGGACCCCTATCTTACATCATTCACAAAAACTAACTTGAAATATGTTAAAGACTTAAACATAAGACCTGAAACCATAAAACTCCTAGAGGAAAATGTAGGGAAAAAGGAACTCTTTGATATTAGTCTTAGCTATGATTTTTTTTTGAATATGACACTAAAGGCATAAGCAACAGAGGGAAAAATAAACAAGTGGAATCACATCAAACTAAAAAGCTGCTGCACAGCAAAGGATACAATCAATAAAGTGAAAAGGCAACCTATGGGATGGAAGAAAATATTTGCGAAACATACATTTGATAAGGGGGTAATATCCAAAAATATATAAGGAACTCATACAACCTCAATAGCAAAAAAAAAAAAAAAAAAGCCCCAAATAATCAACTTAAAAAATGGGCAGAGGACTTGAATAGATTTTTTTCCCAAAGAAGATGTACAAATGGCCAACAAGTACAAGAAAAGGTGCTCAAAATCACGAATCAACAAGGAAATGTGAATTAAAACCACGATAGCACTTCACACCTATCAGAATGGCTATTATCAAAAAGAAAAGAGAAAACAAGTGCCAGCAAAGATGTGAAGAAAAGGGCACCCTTGTTCACCGTTGGTGGAAATGTAAATTGGTGCAGCCATTATGGAGAACAGTATGGAGGTTCCTCAAAAAATTAAAAATAGAACTACCATATGCTCCAGCAATTCCACTTCTAGGTATATATCAGAAGGAAATGAACCCACTATACTAAAGAGATATCTGCACTCCCGTGTTCATTGCAGCATTATTCACAATAGCCAAGATGTGGAAACAATCAAGTGTCCATCAGTAGATGAATGGATAAAGAAAAGTGTGTGTATACGTACACACACACACACCCCAAATGGAATATTACTCAGCCATAAAAAGAAGAGAATCCTGCCATTTGCAGCAACATGGATGAACCTTGAGGGCATTATGCTACGTGAAATAAGGCAGACAGAGAAAGACAAATACTGTATGCCCTCACTTATATATGGAATCTAAAAATACAGAATTTATAGAAACAGAGAAAAGAATGATGGGGTAGGAGGTTCGGAGAAGTGGGTAAAGGTGGTCAAAGGTACAAACTTCCAGTTATAAGATGAATAAGTTCTGGGGAATCTAATGCACAGCATGGTACTACAGTTAATAATACTGTATCATATAGCTAAAAGTTGCTAAGAGAGCAGATATTAAAAATCCTCACCCCCCTGGCCCCAACACTCAAAGGTATCTGTGAGGTGATGGACGTGTTAACTAACCTTATCTGGGTAATCATCTCACTATATATATATATATATATATATATATATATATATATATATATATATATGTGTGTGTGTGTGTATATCTATCTATCTATCTATCTATCTATCTATCTATCTATATAAAATCATCCCATTGTATACCTTAAGCTTACATGATAAGTCATTTATATCTCAATAAAGTGGGAGAAAAAAAATGCTGCCTTTGCTGGTCAGTCTCTAACCCTCACTACCATCCAAGAAGGGAGGCCTTTGCCAGGTGGGTTCCCAGACTTGTGTTGGAGAATAGACAGAGAAAGACCAAAAGGCAGGAGGACGGCTCACCAAGATGCTAAGTCTGTCCAGGTAATAAAGATCTGCGGGAGGGAATGGGTTCAGTTGGCTAATGAGGGGCCCTGAGTGAGAGCTGGGGAGGAGAGAAATGAGCATATGGGATAATCTTTATGCTGTTGAGAGACACATTAAATATTATACTTTTTTTTTTGGCTGTTTTACCTGCACTTCTTTGTATATGACTACTTAATTGAAACTGAACCACTTGGGTTCAGGTTTACACGTTCTAACAAGATTCTTATTAAAATTGGGTGTGGGCAAATTGCAGAGGATGCGTATGAGAGACAAAGATTTGCTGGAGAGAATCAGGGGAGGCTTCATGGAGGTGGTGACTTTTGAGCCAAGATTTGAAGGGTGGGTAGAAGATTTAGGCAGTCAGACAAGTTGAGGGAGGGCTCAGGGGACAGAATGGGCATGGGCCTTATGTCAGGCAGAATGCCCTCCCACCCCAAGGATGTCCTAATCCTTGCAACCTGTGAATATGTTATGTTACATGGCAAGAGGAAATTAAGGCTGCTAATCAACTGACTTTGAGTTTAGGAGAATTTTCTGGATTATCCAGGTGGGCCCACTGTAATCACAAGCATCCTTAAAAGTAAAAGAGGATGGCAGGAGGGTCAGAGTCAGAAAGAAGAAGTGATGGAAGTAGAGGTCAGAGCAATGCGATTACTAGCTCTGAAGAGGGAAGGGGGCCTCAAGCCAAGGAATGCAGGTAGCTTCTACAGGCTGGAAAAGACAGGGAACAGATCCTCCCCTAGAGCCTCCAGAAGGAAAACACCCTGGCATCACCTTGACTTTAACCCAGAGTGGCCCTTTTTGGACTTCTGACATCCAGAATTGTAAGGTAATAAATTGGTGCTGTTTTAAGCCACCAAGTTTGTGGTAATTTGTCACAGTGGCAATAGGGAACTAATACAGACTTCCAAGGGGATAGTCATGCTCAAAGACATGAAAGGAATTTGGTGTGATTGGATATTGTGTGTGTGTGTGTGTGTGTGTGTGTCTGTTGTGTATTGGGAACTTGTATAGGGGAAAATGTTGAGACCTGAGTCTGGACAAGGCAGAAGAAGCAGATGATTTCTCAACCTTGGGACTCTAGCCATTTGGAGGCAGATATCACTGTGGGGGGCTGTTCTGTGCATTGTAGGACATTGAGCATTCTCCTTGGCCTCTACCCACAAGATGCCAGTGGCACACCCCACCCCACCCCCAGTTGTTACAACTCACAATGTCTCTAGACATTGCCAAATGTCCCTGAGGGTGGATGGGGGTGGGAATCACCCTGGGTTGAGGACCACTGCTGTAACTAAGGACTGTAGATTTCATTCTCGAGGATAATATATCCCCAAATTACCTGCTCCTCAAAACGACTGGGGAAGGGGGCCTTGTTAAAAATACACATTCTAGGACATTCTTGCATCAGTTTTGCTCTAGTAGATCTGGTGTGGGCTCTGGAATCTGTAATTTTAACAGGTCTCCGTGGTGATTTTTATGGACAGGCATTTTGGAAAACTTTGCTCTGAACTGGTGAGGTGGGGCTGTGGTTTGGCTGAGAGGGGTCTTGGCTGGAGCTGGCTCGGGAAGTGCGTGCAGGAAGGCTTATGGGCCGTCTGGAAGTTCCTGAGGGTGGTGGCTGGGTCTGTCTGGTTCTAGGCTCTATTTCCGGCCTCTGACCAAGTGCCTGACTCACAGCCAGAACTTGGCCAATATTTGTAGACCACTAGGCAGCCAGACTGTTCGTGGTTACATGTTTGGGCCTTGAAACCACCTGCAAGGGCTTGGGCAAGTTGCTCTACTAGGTGTCATTTTGATCCTTGGTAAGGATGATATAATTTCACCTTTCTAATAGTATCAAGAGTACACCCTTAATTTTGATGGTTTTTACTATCCTTGGCAACAGTAGATGGGGCCTTGTCAGAATAGGATGGGTGAGGGGTACCTTTAAAGAAGATGTAGTTGACCAGGATGAGCACGGCTGAGCTATCTTGCTCTGAGAACAAGTCCACAATTTTCCCTTGCGTCTTATTTTTGATATACTCGTTGATTTGTCTGCTGGCTCCTGCCCAGTCCTGGAAATCTGCAGTCAAGGCCTCCAACTCATAGTAGTGCTTGGTGTCTGCTGAGAATGACTCCAGAAGTTCCAGGCTGTGGTCAAGGAACATGGCATTGCCCATGGTCATTTCCAAGGTGGTGTTTGACTCCCTGAGGAGGTGGTGGAGATGCCGGAAGCCCTGGTGGATCTCGGCTTCGGACATCTCAGTGAGGTTGAAGCCCAGGCCTTGGAGAAGCTGCTCCCGTGTGTAGCCTCTGGCGCCCAGGGACAGCATAGCCAAGGCTGTGGAGATGCTCACAGGGGAGATGAAGACATTCTTGCCTGGAGCTGAGGCCACTAAGTGCTTATACAGGGTAAAGGCAAAGTCAACGTTGTTTGGAGCCAAGTGCCGGTGAGGGTTCCTCATGCTCATGTCAGTGTCAGGGTCCTTAGCCTGGATGGTCCAGAGCCCACTGGTAGACAGCCAGAGGAGACAGATGTACAGGGTGAACAGCATTGTTCAGGATGGCCAGGCCCTGGAACATCAGAAATGCTCATTAGATGATGTGGGGCCTCCGAGACAGTGGGGCATGGTGAGCAGAAGACCCCACTGAAGACCCCCCTCAAGCCCCAATTTCTTCTTCCACATTGGCTGTGTGACCTGGGGCAGGTCAGGACTCTGGGCCTCAATTTCCTCACCTGAAACTATGAATTACACCTGCTATGATTTATCAAATACCTACCAAGTTTCCAAAGTGTTGCCTCACCAGCAATAAAGTATATATGATTATTTGATTTCAGGTAGGCAGAAGTGGAAACTCAGAAAAGTTAAATATCCACCCAGTTGATATATTCAAAGTACTGAAAGAAATAAACTATCCACCAAGAATACTATATCAGGCAAAACTGTCCTTCAAAAGTGAGGGAGAAATTAAGACATTCCTGGATAAACAAAAGCTGAGGGAGTTCATTACCACTAGACCTCTCCCACGAGAAATGCTAAAGGCAGTACTTCTGGTTAAAATGAAAGAACACCAGAAAGTAAATACAATCTGTAAGAAGAAATAAAGATCTCTGCTAAAGGTAAATATATGAACAAGTATCAAAGCTAGTATTATTGTGATTTTGGTTTGTAATTCCACTTTTTATTTTCTATGTGATTTAAAAGACTAATGCATAAAAAGTAATTATTCATATATGTTTTGGGACCCACAATGAATAAAGATGTAATTTGTGACTTAACTGAAAGGATGTGGGAATGGAGCTATACAGGAGCGATTTTTGTATGCTACTGAAGTTTATCTGGCATAAATTCAAATGAGAGTGTTATAACTTTAGGATGTTAAATGTAATTTCCATGATAACCAGAAAGAAAATAGTTATATAGAGTATGCACAAAAGGAAGTGAGAAGGGAATTAAAATGCTTCACTACAAAAAATCAACTAAACACAAAAGAAGACAGTAATTCAGGAAATAAAGGACAAAAAAAACTGTAAGGCATACAGAAAACAAATAGAAAAATGATAGAGTAGTCCCTCCACATGAGTAATTACTTTAATGTAAATGGATACAATTCTCCAATCAAAAGACAGAGATTGACAGAATAGGTTAAAAAAAGAAACAACTATATGCACACTACAGAAGACTCATTTTAGATCCAAAGGCACAGATATGACAGTGAAAGGATGGAAAAAGATATTCCATGTAAAGAGACACCAAAGGAGAGTGCAGCTAGCAGAAGAAAGAAAACCATAAAGATTAAAGCCCAGATAAATAAATAGAAAATAGAAAAAAGGGAGAAAATCAATGAAACCAAAATATAATATATCTAATCAATATAGTATTATATAGTAAGATAACATAATATAATAATATAGCATGACATAATTATAACATAATATAATATAATGTCATCTTCAAAGAGATTAACAAAATTGACAAGCCTTTAGCTAGACTGAGTAAGAAAAAGAGAGAGACGTCTCACTAAAATCAGAAATGAAAGTAGAGGCATTACTACCTATTCTACAGAAATTTTAAAAAATTCTGAGAATACTATGAAAAAATTGAAAATGACACACCAACAAATTGGATAACCTAGATGAAATGGAAAATTTTTAGAAACACAAAACATATCAAAATTAAACCTCAAAGAAATAGAATATCTGAATAGACCTATAAATAGTAAGGAAACTGAATCAGTAATTGAAAACCTCCCAAAAAAAGAAAAGTCCAGGAACATGGCTTCAATTTTGAATTCTACCGAACATTTAAAGAAGAATTCACACAAATTCTCCTCAAACTCCTTCAAAAAAATTAAGGAGGAGGGAACACTTCCTAACTCATTCTTTGCCCTGATACCAAAGCCAAAGACACCATAAGAAAAGAAAACTACAGACAAATATTGCTTATGAACATTGATGCAAAAATCCTCAACAAAATGCTAGCAAATAGAATTCAGCAGTGTACTAAAAGGATTTTACACTATGACCAAGTGGGATTTATTCCTGAAATGCAAGGATGGTTCTACCTACAGAAATTGCTCAATGTAAATACCACATTAAAAGAATGAAGGAAAATAATCATATGATCATCTCAATTGATGCAGTAAAAGCATTTGACAAAATTCAACATCCCCTTTCATGTTAAAAACACTCAACAAACTGGGAGGTGAAGGAAACTACTTCAGCATAATAAAAGCCATATATGAAAGGCCCACAGCTAACATCTTACTCAATGGTGAAAGACTGAAAGCTTTTCATCTCAGATTCAGAACAAGACAGGATGCCTGCTTTTGCCTCTTCTATTTAACACAGTATTGGAAATTCTAGCCAGAGAAATTAGGCAAGCCAAAGAAATAAAATGCATCCAAATTGGGAAGGAAGAAGTAAAATTATCTCTGTACACAGGCAACACAATCTTATACATAGAAAACCCTAAAGACAACAAAAAACTTATGAGAACCAATAAATTCAACAAATAAGTGGGATACAAAATCAACACACAAAAATCAGTTCTGTTTCCATATACGAACAATGAGCAATCTGAAAAAGAAATTAAGGGAACAATTCCATTTATAATAAAATTAAAAAGAATAAAATACCTAGGAGTTGAATTAACCAAGGAGGTTAAAGACTTGTACACTGAGAACTGCAAAACGTTGCTGAAAGAACAGAACCCGTGTCCCCTGCATTGGCAGGCGGACTCTCAACCACTGCACCACCAGGGAAGCCCGCAGCAAGATCTGTTTTGATCCACCTCCTAGACTATGAAAATAAAAACAAAAATAAACAAGTAGTCCCTAATTAAACTTAAAACCTTTTGAATAGCACAGGAACTCATCAACAAAACAAAAAGAAAACCCACAGAATGGGAGAAAATAAGTTCCAATCATGACTTGGTCTTTCTGGTGACACCCCGCCCCCAACCTGAAGTCATCCAGGAGCTCACCCAGAGTTGCCTCATTAGAGCAAAGGACACCGCAGTCACCCAGGAAATTCAAGGGATTTTGGAGCTCTGCCGCAGGAAGCAGGGTCAAAGACCAAATATTAGAAAAAAAAATATTAGAAAAAAAGATGCTTCTAATGTTCTTATCACTTAGGAAATGACAAGGGTTTTAGGAGCTCTGCACCAGGAACCAGGGGCAGAGATCAGTACGTATTTTTTTCTATATTTCACAGTGGTATATGCCCGCGGTTGAATACTATTCAACCTTCAAAAAAATGAAATTCTGATACATGCTACAGCATGGATGAATGAACATTGAAGACATTATGCTAAGTGAAATAAGCCAGTCACAAAAGACAAATATTGTGTGATTCCACTCACATGAGAGCCCTAGAGCAGTCAAATTCATAGAAACAGAAAGTAGAATCGTGGTTAACAGAGGCTGGGGGGAGGGGGAAATGTGGAGTTAGGGTTTAATGGGTAGAGTTTCAGTTTGGGATGATGAAAAAGTCCTGGAGATGAATAGTGGTGATGGTTTCACAACAATGTGAATGTACTTAATACCAGAGAACTGTACACTTACACCTAGTTGAAATGCTCAATCTTTGTATATCTTACCACAATACAAAATTAATTATAAGCCATGAAAAGTGTTTGATAAGAGCAATTCAAAAAATGCAGCCAGGCTCAGAATCAGTAAGTCGACACTCTGTCTGCAAGGCCAGTGGTCCCAAGCTCTGAGCTTTATGGAACCCCCTGTATCCCCATAAAGAAGGGATACTTATAGGAGAAACCCCCCACCTACGGGACTAGCCATGCTGGGAGGGGGCTGGGAACCCGCAGTAAAACCAGTCCCAGGAGAATGCGTGCACGTTGCGTGTGGGAAGCCCTGGTCTGCTCTGGAGCACCCCCGAGGCCTTTTCCCTGGCCTGCTCCAAACCCAGAACCTCACGAGAGCGGGGTGCAAACACACCCCTGACCTTCCTCAGCCCTCCTCCAACCCTCCCCGCCTGTCTCCCTCCACGTGGTAGAAAACAAGAAGAGATATGGAAACATATGTCTAAGTATAACTGATTCACTTTGTTATAAAGCAGAAACTAACACACCATTGTAAAGCAATTATACTCCAATAAAGATGTAAAAAACAAAACAAACAAAAAAAGGGAAATTCCTTGCTTCTTGGCTTTGATAACAACCCTGACACCCTGCCCCCTCCCTCCCCAGCCGCCTGGCTTTACAGACAGTTCTCCTTTTTCCTGGGCTTTGTGGCAGACCAAGTCGAATGAGGATCTCAGCATTGCTATTCATGACCTAGGTGACATGGGTGCACTGTTTAAAACTCTGCCCGTTTCCTTGGCATAAAATAGAGTTGATAATAATACCCGCCCCAGGCCTGGCCCATTTACCTTCTAAATTGCTGGGGTTTGTCTTCGCTTCTCCAGTCTCAGGACACAGCCCAAGTTCGGGGCTTGGCATCTCTCCCAGTCGCCCCTTCCCTGCCCCCACCTGTTCTCCTTGCCTCCTGCTCACCTCCTGCCAACTTTCCTTTTCTCTGCAACTAGGGCATCTTTCCAAAATCGGGCAGATGGGCCATTCTCCTGCGGAAAAGCTTTCAGTGACGCCCATTGCCTGCAGGCAGAGCTGATCCTCACGGACGTGGCCCAGGGAGTCCTCATGCCCCGTCCCTGGTAACAACACCACCCCCAGCCTCAAATCTGGTCTCTTGAAGCCTCAGTCACAGCAACACTGGGTGTCTTGGGATGTCCTCCCAGCACGTATCAGACTTTCATCCCTCTGCCTGGGTCAGGCCAGGGAGGTCATTCCATTCCCCACTGTTTGCAGAGCCCGGCTCTGGCCTGAGAGCTGGGGACAAAGGTGGGCCTGTTCCAGTCCTGCTCCATGTGGCTCCACTCTGTCGGCCTATCCCCTCCTTGTCATGCCTGGCTCACTGCCTCTTGTCCTTTGGCACGCAGGTCCTGGGTCACCTCCTCCAGGAAGCCCTCCTGTGTGCTTCTCTCTGTCACTGCCCCCATCAGACTGTAGTGAAATCTTTGCTTCAGCCCTAGCCACCTCCACACCTCCACCTCTTTGGTCCCTTCTTGGGCAAGGACCCCATGCAGTTCACAGCCTGGAACAAGATGGGCTTGCCCCCAGTAGAAGTTCTTTTCCCTTCCCTTCTCTACCTGCTGTCTCTGAGATTTTGTGCCTCATCCCCTCCCGTGCTAATCCTCCAAGATGGGGTTTAAAACTCTACCCACCTCATAAGACTTTTGTGAATATCAGTCACAGCTGTTATCAGTGCTTTCTTTAGTGACCTCACTTCATGGGTCATCCTGGGCCCATTGTACAGATGAAAAAACTGAGGCCCAGGGAGTAAAAGCTGAGATTCCAAGCCCTGCCGTCTGACTTTGGAGCCTGTGCCATGCTGTTCTGCCTTTCTCTAGAGTGAAACAGCTCTCTGAAAAGTACCCAGCAACGTAAAAATGCAGAGTATCAATATTATCCATGAATTTCGTTTCACGTGTGTCCTCCTTGTCCCTCATTTTTGAGGTCACACACGCAGTAAACACCCACTGTGCTCTGTTTTCCCAAATGCACCCCATAAGCCAGGTTTAGTCCCAGGTACAGTCCTAACCCTGTGCATTTAAACCTCATACCATGTGGTGTAATGCTGGTAGTTCCGTTCTATCTGCAGGATCCTTGCCCCAGGTCACTGAGGGGGGAGGTGTGTGTGATTCTGTAGGATGCAGTCTGTGCTGTGTCAGCCAGGCAATGCTCTCTCCTGCCTGTGTCCCCGGCAGAGGCGCTGTGTTGGGCTGATCCATCCCAGCTCTCAGACTCCATCTCTGAGGCTGTTATGGCTGTTTGGCTGGCCTTAGGAGCATCATGCGATGGCTGGGAATGGCTCTTAGTTCAATGTCAGTCCCTGCAAGGCAGGAGCCCAGGAGAAATAAAAACCCCTGTGGGTAGCCCACAGACTCTGAAAAACCCTCCCCAGGGTTGCCTCTGATCACTGCTGGTTGCCCTAATGCTCAATGCCCCATTAAAAAAAAAAATTAAACGAGCAGGACACAGTCATGGCTTCGTTCTGGAGGCTGGGCAGGAGCCGGGGGGATGGAGAGTCCTTAGCTGTTACTCACGGTCTGCAGTGGGCTCAGGCTGCAACTGCTGGCTTGGTCCTGCTGTCCTGGATCCTGTCATGTGTACAGTAAGCCGGCGGGGCGGCTGCTGCTAAATCTTGTTTGCCAGCTTTCCTGCTGGTTAATGGTTAGAGGGGGGCCAGTGGCCTTCACCATTTGGTGGTCCCCTCCCCCAAGTCATGAACCAATGGGAGCCTTTTCCAGGAAATTTGAGTAAACACAGCAATACCGCGAATTAAGTTTCTTCGGCATACAGTTCCCTGAGGTTTTATTTTTTGATATCAAAATGTGGCTGGAGTTGCGTCAGTGTTTGTGGTTGCCCAGGGGCAGCTGGCACAGGAGGCACAGGTGCCCTTTAGCACGATGGTGCTGACAGCTGTGAAGAACCAGGTGCTGAGCTTGGGCTGGGAATGAGACCAACAAGGTCCTGCCTTCAAGGGGAGCAATGGTCTGATGGGAAAGACAGACATGGAATAAAAGTGGCCCAGTGCTTCGCATGGATTATCTCACTTAGTCTTCACAATGACTCTATGAAATGGATTCTATTATTATTATCACCCTTCTCTAGATGGGGAAACGGAGGCACATGACGCTTAAGTGAGCTGCTCTTGAGATTCGAATCCAAGACCATTTAACTCTGAAATCTAGCACCTTCACTTCCCTCTTCCCCACATTTTTATTCATCAGTTCTCTTTTGATTGCAGGTGATAGATGAGGTTCAAACAGCTTTAAAGCAAAAAAGAACATTTATTGGGTCTCCTGAAGGAGAGTTCTGAAGTGTGGAGGGGGGCGCTTCAGGCCTGGCTGGATCCAGAGGTCCCAAGATGGTCATCAAATCTCTGTCTCTCTAAAAAAAAAAAAAAATCTTTCTTAGTTCTGCTTTCCTGCTTTAGTCTCTCTGTGGTGGAGACAAAGGCGGCCACTGAAGCTACAGGTTATTTGGGTCTAACTGGTTATTGGATATCAGAAGCAGAGAGAGACTCACTTTTTTACAGTGTTCATATCAGCCCCCCCAAAAAGACATGATTGCCCATCCTTGGACTGATACAGTGTGCAGAAGGATAGGGCATTGTGCATGGCCAGCTAGGGTCCCATGCCCTCTGCTGGGTTGATGGTGCCATTACTACCCTGCAGGTATGAGGGGAGATGTTCCCATGAGGCCCACAACTGTGTCAAGAGTTTTGGGGGCCCTTCAGTTTTATTAATATTTATTGGTCTTTTCAAGTTTTTTATTCCTTAAGCCAATTATAGAATTTATAACTAGGAATTTACTATTTTTCAAATCTCTGTCATATCAGTAATTATTTTTAATTTTTGTTGGTTCTATGTTTTATTTATGTATTTCCTCTCTCTTTTTTTTTTTTTCCTTGATGAGTCTTGTTAGTCTATCTAGCTAATTAATCTTTTCAGAGGACCAGATTTTAGTTTTGTTAATCCTTATTGGTTTTTTAAAATCTATATTTCATTTATTTCTGCTTTTATTTTTATTTTTTACCATCCTTTCACATTCTCTGAATTTTCCTCTGTTTGCTCTTTTTCTATTTTCTTGAGTTAAATGCTTAGCTTTCTTACTTTTTTAAAATTTCTGCTATCCATATAAATATATTTAAAGTTTTCATCTAAAAACTGACTTAACTATGTCCCACAAATATTCCCATTGTTATTTTTTTCTAAATATTTCTTAATTTCCCTTATGGTTTCACTTTTAACCCAGGGATAGTTTAATAATATGTCATTTTATGTATTTAGAATTTTAGGCTACTCTTCTGTTATCAACTTTTATTTATATTTCATTATGATAAAAAATATCATGTATATGATATTGAACATTTGGAATTTATTGAGGTTTTTTTGCAATCACATATGGTCTCTTTTTGTAAATATTCCATATTTTCTTATGAAATATTGGGCATTACCTGTTTGATATGCATATATATGTATATGCATAATGCTTAAGCTTATTATTTTATTCACCTGTTTCATATCTACATGGATTCCTTATTTACTTGAGCTTTCAGGTTCTCAATAGGGAATGTTAAAACCTCCAATCACAATTGTTCATTTATTTATCTGTCAGTTGTTGGTTGACATACTTTGCAATGGACACACTGTGACAGAGTGACTCCTGTAACTCTTTGTTCTGGCAATATTTGCCCTTTGAGTTTATCTTGCTCTTTGTCCTTGGAGCACACCACACAATTCTTAAAGGTCTTCAGCAAGAAGCTCCTCACAGGGTTTGGGATGGTCCCTGAAAGACCAGCAAATCATTATCCATGACTTAATGCAGTGCCGAGGTCCTTAACTGGAGGAAACGTGCTATGAGGGACATTATTGGGACAATTGACAAAATTGGAATATGGATGGTACGTTAGAGAAAAATATTGTACCAGTGCTAGATTTCCTGAAGTTAATAGCTTTACTAAGAAAATAATATCCCAAATTCTTAGGATATGTACATGGAAGTATTTAAGGGTAAATGGTCATGATGTATAAAATTTACTCTCAAATGATTCTTTAAAAAAAATATGTACACACGCACACACATACATACATGCATATACACACATGGGGTTGCTGTGAAGACTGGACTGAACCGTGAGCCTAGCACAGCCGTGGGCACGTGGCAAGGCCTCATTCAAGAGAAGTGTTGGGGCTTCCCTGGTGGCGCAGTAGTTGAGAATCTGCCTGCTGATGCAGGGGACACGGGTTCGAGCCCTGGTCTGGGAGGATCCCACATGCCGTGGAGCAACTGGGCCCGTGAGCCACAACTACTGAGCCTGTGCGTCTGGAGCCTGTGCTCCGCAACGGGAGAGGCCGTGACAGTGAGAGGCCCGCGCACCGCGATGAAGAGTGGCCCCCGCTTGCCACAACTAGAGAAAGCCCTCGCACAGAAACGAAGACCCAACACAGCCAAAATAAATAAATAAATAAATAAACTCCTCCCCCAACATCTAAAAAAAAAAAAAAAGAGAAGTGCTGTTAGAACTGTTATTTTATCTCCCCCGTTCCCCGTGGAGTGTGGGATTCTGTTTAGATAGCGCCTGACTAGAAGTCCTTTTCTTTAATCGTCAACCTCTTAGCCCCTTAAAATAGAAAAATAATTTTAAAAAATAGAAGAACATTTTTCAGAAGCACTGTTGAGTCAGACGTCTGTGTGTTCCCAGTTCCCTGCTGGTCTGTGCCCACCAGGCCCTAGCTAGTGGCCTCCAGGTGAGTGGGACCTGCTCCCTGCTTACCAGGAGGCCCACTTCAGTTGTTCCCTCTGGGTTAGTCACTGCTGCATCTGGGTCTCGTTTGGGAAAGATGTATCTTTCAGGGTTCACCCCAAATCCAGGGAGAAGCTTCTGGCTGAAGCCCTCTTGGAACGAGCATCTCCTCCTCTGAAGTTACCCCCATTACAGACGTGTTGCGTTGGTTCCTCTTTCCCAGTTCTGCCAACCACAGAAGTGGTGACTGGGAGGCTTGCTCAGGGCCTCCTCCTAACTTTTCCAGCTGTGTGGATAAGTGCTATTTGGAATCCTGCCTCCAGGAAAACAGGGCCCTGCCTGGTGTGGGACAGGTCACATCAAGCCAGAGACCTGCAGTGATGGGACTTGCCAGGGAGGAGCCTTGGATGGCCTTTGCTGAGCCTTGGCCGGCTGTTTACCTGAGGGATCATGAATTGTGTTGGCAAAAAAGGACGCCGACCTGTACTTGTGGCCAGCATGGAGGTGGCGTGGATAGGTTGGGTTAAATCTTGGGGTTCAGAGGCCGGACTTGAGGGGATCCTCGCTGGTCCTAGGGCCTGTCTCTGTTGTAGATCAAGGGAACTGCGTGGCTCCCTCTCCTGCAGCCCTGCAGGCCCTCATCACTGGGACCACCTGTCCCACCCATAGGCTTAGTCTTCAGACAATTCCTGGACCAAGCAGGACTCTAACCCCCACTGGGCCGTCCTCCTCCTGGACAGGCAGGAACACAGCCCAGAGGCACCATTACTTTGCTGGTAAGTTTCTGCATTGGCTGGCTCACCCCTTTTATCTCCCTTCTCACTTCCCTGCCACTTCCTGCCCTGCTCTGGTATCACAGCCCTATGTAAAGCACTGGGCATGGGGTCTGGCTCCTGGTGAGGGTAGTAGCTGGTATTTATTGCGCCGTCGCTGGGTACCAACTCTGGTGTTTCATGGATATTTACCAATTTGATTCTCACAGGAACCCTACCAGGCAGGTATTATTAGCATCTCGGATAGTATAGCAGTCAAGAGCATGGACTCTGCGTTTGATTCTAGACCTTAGGAGTGTGATACCAGGCAAATTACTAAGCTCACCATGCCTCAGCTGAGAAATGGAGATTCTAGTTATCTAGAATCTCTCTAGGTTGTTGTGAAGATTGCATACAGCGAAAGAGCATAGAACAGGGCCTGCTCTATTCTAAGCGCTATATGAATGCTAATGATTACATGCGTACCTCGTTTTATTGCGCTTTGCTTTATTGCACTTCGCAGGTATTGTGTTTTTTACAAATTGAAGTTTTGGGCGTACTGGAAGTCTTATCAGCGCCATTTTCCCAACAGCATTTGCTCACTTCATGTCTCTGTGTCACATTTTGGTAATTCTTGCAATATTTCAAGTTTTTCATTATTATTATATTTGTTATGGTGATTTGTGATCAGTGATCTTTGATATTATTATTGCAAAAAGACATTGATTTGCTGAAGGCTCAGATGATGGTTAGTATTTTTTAGCAATAAAATATTTTTAAAATTAAGGTATGTACATTGTTCTTTTAGATGTAATGCTATTGCACACTTAATAGACTACAGTATAGTGCAAACATAGATTTTTATATGCCCTGGAAAACCAGAAAAATTTGTGTGACTGGCATTATTGAAATATTTGCCTTACTGAAGTGGTCTGGAACTGAACCGGCAACATCTCCGATGTATGCCTGTATTGCTATTCTCATTTGGCAGACTGGGAAACTGTGGCAGAGAGAGGTTAGAATGTTACTGAGTCCAAGCTCATACTGCTTGCCATACCACAGGCCATTGAATGGACAGACAAGATGCTGGGGCAAGGAACAGAGACTTTATCTGGAAAGCCAGCTGACTGAGAAGATGGTCCCAGAGAACCAGCTTCCTAGAGTCAATAAAGGCTTCTTTCTTACTAAAAGGGGAGGGTGTGACTTGTTACTGCAAACTTCTTGGTCCTGGTTGGACTCCCTGAGGGGATGTGATAATCCTTTGTTTTTGCAACTGTCCATGTAGGTCTAGTCATCATGTTCCTGCAAACCTCCAACAAGACAAATGTTATTTTCTGTTAAAGTGTTACTCCTTTAAAGGTCAAACAGAGCCTTGAGCATGGGCTATCATGTACATTTTAGGCTATAAGCAACATTCTTTTACAAAAGGTGCAAAGCCAGCATGACTAAGCACAGGCAACAGAGCACAAAGTTTAGAGCTAAAGGAATAGATCCAGTATGGAGTCAGGTTTGTTCTCTGTTGCAAGAAGACTTAACCTAAAGTTACACTACTAAGGAGAGGAATCAGAATGGCAACCCACGTACCTTAGCTAAAGCCCTTATCAGAGTTCCACTGCCTCCGTCTTCCCTCATTCCTTCCCTGCGTCATCCCACATCAAAGCAGAAGTTATGGGCCCTCTTGTCTTAACACTGAGCAATTCCACAGGGCAGTTCTGGGTCCCAGGGGGCCAGTGGGGGTGATGTGATACGGATGCCCCTGTTGGTCCAGGTGTGGCCTACGGATTCACAAGTGGGTGGTAGCCTGAAAAAGTTTGAGAAACATGGGGTAGGACAGGCATGTGGTGAAGGTACCCTCAGGAGAAGCTTGCAGGGGCCGGGGATGAGTCCCAGCTCTGCCTCTTGCTCCGTCAGCAACTTGTCCTGTGACCTTGGACAAGTCGCTGGACTCCTCTGAGGCTCAGCTTCCTAACTTCCTGCCTTCCCTGAGGGCAGAGGAGGCAGGAGATTAGAAATAAAACACTGCGAGAGAAACTGTCACAGGCTTTGCGTCTGTCAGACCTGTCTCCAGTACCTCTCCAGCTGATGGCTGACTGTGTGATTTAGGCAAATCCCCTACTCTCTGCAAAACTCAGTTTTCTGGTTCATTAAGTGAGGTGAAAGGATCGTGCACACCTACGAACATTATTGTGGTGATGAGTGGTGGTCAGTAGTCGGAGTTTCTTTTGTCAACGAAAACTTAATTAATAGTCAATCCAAGAAAGAAATTGAAAATTTTATGTGAGCCAACCTGAGGATTATAAGTCGGGAGACAGTCTATCAGAAATCTCTGAGGACTGTTCCACCTCAGAGGTCAAGGCACAGTTCTATAAGTTTTTTTTTAAATTGGAGCATAATTGCTTTACAATGGTGTGTTAGTTTCTGCTGTAGAACAAAGTGAATCAGCTATAGGTATACATACATCCCCTCCATCTTGAGCCTCCCTCACAGCCCCCCACCCCTCTAGGTCATCACAGAGCACCAGCTGAGCTCCCTGTGCTATACAGCAGGTTATACATCAAAGTAACATACTGGCAGCTTACATAGTCCAAGGCAAGTAGTGTGTCATCATGACTCCTTACAGGATTGAGAAAGGAATGTTATCTCCTAAGGAGTGACCTTGCTGGTGCCTGGAGGAAACTGCTTTTTGTTTTGTTTTGGGGAGTAGGCAATTCTGTGTCTTCTAAGGGGATCCAGTTAATGTGTAATGCAGATGCACAATGCACACTAAAGGGAAGGGGGGTAGTGGCTCAAATGGGCAGAGAGAAAATTTTATGTTTAAAAGTTTTCTTGTCCTGCCTTAACATGTTTTTATTTCATCACCTTTTTACTACTGCTCTTGCCAGGTTTGCGTGTCAGTGTCATGCTGGCTTCATTTAACAAGTTGAGGAGTATAGTCTGTTATTCTAAAATATGGAAAAGTGCATAAGCCTGACATTCTTTTTTTCCTTAAATGTTCATCAGTATGTGCCAGAGAAATCATTTGGGCCTGGAGTTATCTTTGGGAGAAATTTTTTATTTATGGATTTAATTTCTCTCATAGAGAGCTATTCAGATTTTCTATTTCTTCAAGCAGTTTTTTTCTTTCTTTTTTTTTTTTTTTTGGTACGCGGGCCTCTCACTGTTGTGGCCTCTCCCGTTGTGGAGCACAGGCTCCGGATGCACAGGCTCAGCGGCCAAGGCTCACGGGCCCAGCCGCTCCGCGGCATGTGGGATCTTCCTGGACCAGGGCATGAACCCGTGTCCCCTGCATTGGCAGGCGGACTCCCAACCACTGGGCCACCAGGGAAGCCCCAACATATTATTTTTGAGGTTTATCCATGTCATACTATGTATCAACAAATCATTCCTTTTTTTTTTTTTTTTTTCTTTTTGGATAGTATTCTACTGTATGGATAAGCCACATTTTGTTTATCCACCCACCAGTTGATGGACATCTGGATTATTTCCAGTTTGGGGCTATTAGTTATAGACGCATTCATGTACAAGCCTGCTTTTGTAAGACACACGTTTTCATTTCTCTTTGGTGGATTCCTAGGAGTATAACTGGTGGGGCATATGGTAAGTTTATATTTGAGTTTCTAAGAAAGTGCCAAAGTGTTTTCCAAAGTGGTAGCACCACGGTGCTACCCCATCAACATTGTGTGAGAATTCCAGGTTCTCCAAATCTTTGCCAACACTTGGTATTGTCTGCGTTTTTGATTATAGGCATTTTTCTACATTAGTGAGCTATAGTTATATCTCATTGTGGCTTTAATTTGCATTTTGCTAATGACTAAAAAGGGCACACTTTCATATGCTTATTAACCATCCATATGTCTTCTAGGTGAATGTCTATTAAAGTCTTCTGTCATTTCTAAATTGGGGTAACTTGTTTTAAGAGTTAAGTTGTTATAAGTGTTCTTTATATTCTGGATACAAATCCTTTGCCAGATATATGATTTGCAATTATTTTTTTCCTATCCATAACTTGC
Source organism: Mesoplodon mirus (assembly GCF_964341445.2). Lineage (NCBI taxonomy): Eukaryota > Metazoa > Chordata > Mammalia > Artiodactyla > Ziphiidae > Mesoplodon > Mesoplodon mirus. Next base: position 178,660,236 of record NC_138979.1, read on the forward strand.
CTTTTTTCCAATACATTTTAAATTTTAGAACAGTTTGAGATTGACAGAAAAATTGCAAAGATATTGCAGAGAAGTCCCATAAACCCTACATCCAGTTTCCTATGCTATTAACAGCTTTTATTAGTGTAATACATTTGTTACAATTAATAAAACAATTGGATACATTATTTTTAACTAAAGTCCATACTTTTCTCAGATTTCAATATGAGTCTTTTCTACTTTTACCCTTTTTATGTTCCAGGATCCCATCCAGGATACCACATTACATTTGGTCATCGTGTCTCCTTAGGCTGCTCTTGGCTGTGACAGTTTCTCACACTTTCTTTGTTTTTCATGACCTTGCCTTTTGGAAGTATAATGGCCAAGCAATTTATAGGATACCCCTCTTATGGAATTTGTCTGATGTTTTTCTCATGATTTTACTGGGGTTGTAGGTTTTTGAGAGGAAGACCAAAGAGTTAGGATTTTCATTACATCATATCAAGGGTGTGTACTGTCACCATGTTTTATCATTTATCACTGTTGATATTGACCTTGATCACCTGGCTGAACTAACGCTTGTCAGATTTCTCCACTGTAAAGTTACTCTTCCCCTGCCTTTCCAGACTGTCCTCTTTGGAAGGAAGTCACTGCACAATCCACATTTGAAGAGTGGAGACATATGATCCACCTCCTTGAGGGCAGAGTAGCTACATAAATAATTTGGAATTCTTCTGCACGGAAGATTTGTCTCTTCTCCCTATTTATTTATATAATCGTTTATTTATATCAGTATGGATTTATGGATATTTATTTTATACTTTGGGTTATAATCTACCATATATACCTATACTATTAAAATCTACGATGATACTTTCTTTTTCTTCAAATTAGTCCAACGTTGGCCATTGGGAGCGTCTTCCGTTGGCTCCTGTGTTGCTTTGACATACCCCCCACCCATCACTGTGGATTTTTTTTAAAGCACTTGCTCACTTTCTGGCAACACAGGATGCTCTGGGCTCATCTGGTATATATCCTGCCCTAGTCTTAGAATCAGCCATTTCTTCAAGGAGTCCTGGTTCCTTTCATTGGAGAATGGTATTAGAAACCAAGATTGGGGCACTATGCATGCTTGTTGCTGCTGGGGTTCATTCCTTCTAGAGCCTCTCAGCTGACAGAGCAAGGGAATATTCATATGTGCATTAACCTCTGTATATATACATATCTATAAACAGTTCTATAGGTAACCATCTGTGTCTATATTAAGCTAAACATGAGTCAGACTGATGTCTCCAACTCCAGTGCATAGATCATTTTAGTTCCCTCCTGCTTATCTATAACCTCCTACTCCAACCCGGCTCCCAATATCCACCATCCATTGACTTCATGTAGTGAATTGTTGAGTTCCTGCATACATGTAGGACAGTGTCAGAACTGTTAACCTGTACTCTTCTGGAAAACAACTGTACTAACTATAATACAGAGCTTATGTACAATTCCTTTTGCCTTTAGTCTTACATACGCCACTCACTTCTAAAGTTACTTAGGTCAGCTTTCCCCCTGCCCCTACTCACTCACCCCTGCTCCCTGCAGTGAAGTTATTTCATTGTAACCCACTGAGATTGTTTAGTCACTTCTACTTTCCATTCTGGGATTCTCCAATTTCCTAAATGAATTTTTCTTTTAATTTGTATATTTTGGGTTTAACATTCTGTGCCGTAAATTTCTTCAAGTTTTGACAAATGCATAGTGTTATGTATCCATAATTACAATATCATACACACTGCTTTCTTGCCCTAAAAAAATACCTTGTTTCACCTATTCATCCTTTCCTCCTCTCCCTGAACTCTGGACAACCACTGATCTCATTACTGCTGCTGTAGTTTTGCCTTTTCCAGAGTGCCATGTAATTGGGAACATACTAGTATGTAGTCTTTTAAGACTGGGTTCTATCACTTACAACTATGCACTTAAGGTTTCTCCATGTCTCTTGTGATTTCACAGCTCATTTATTTTTATCACTTCACCTTTTTATTAGTGAATAGTATTTCATTGTATGAATGTACCACAGTTTGTTTATCCATTCACCTATTGAAGGACATCTTGGTTGCTTCCCGTTTTTGGCAACTATGAATAAAGCTGCTATAAACATTTTGGTACAGGTTTTTGTGTGGACAAAATTTTCATATTAGCTGGGGAAATATGTAGGAGCATGATTGCTGGATCGTATGATAAGACCGTGTTTAGCGTTGTGAGGAACTTACAGCTTATCTTTTCATTTTTTAACAATATCTTTTGAAGGGTAAACATTTTACTTTAGTGAAGTCCAATTTATTTTTCATCCCCAGGCAAACTGGATGGCTGGTCACCCTAATTTGGAGACAGGAGAATAAATAAGTTTTTAAGCAATGGTGTGTAAGCTAGAGGAGGAAATGATCTATCTTTATCTCTATCTCTTTCATCTATCTATCTATCTATCATCCATCCACCCATCCATCCATCTATCTTAAGATGGAAGAAATTGTATCCTGGTAGAAAAAGCCTAGTAGATAGGGAAGATTTGTGATTGAGGAGATGACAAAGGGCAGGGTTGCTGGTGTGATGTCCTTGAGCACCTGAGATAAAATACAAATACAACCAGTGGTGTAGGTAGAGGGATGACCTCAGCTAGGCCAGGTGCTCCATTGTAACAGAAAGGAAGGCAGACACATGAGCAGAGCTGCAAGTGGGTGGGAAGATGATTGCCTATATTTTGCCAGTGAAAGGAAGTAAGGTCCCCAGCCCAGGGTGATTTGGGGCAGGAGGTGTCAGAGGTTTGCTGAAAGGTGAAGGTAGGAAGTATTTACTTAAGATAGGAAACATGAAAGGGCTGGAATAGAGAGTGATTGCTGCCCAGGATCAAAGGCTCTCTTGAGGTTCAGTGATCATGAATTTAAAATGAGACCAGTCAGTGCTTTGGTGCTTTTCTCTAGCTACATCCAGAAGTTTGAGTGCAGACATGGCATAGGGGGAGATTTGGAGGGTTTTGCCACGAAGCTATGGTAAAAGCAGAAAAGGGCAAAGGAGCTGAGGGTGTGATTGATCATGGAACTTAAGCTGGACAAGGAGGGAGCAAGGACCTGAGGGAAAAGGAGGTGAAAACTAGTAGGATCAATGGATGGTGCATCCCTGAGGGTTGAAGGACTGTTAGAGTTGGGTGCCAAGAGGAATGAGGTGGAAAGAAAAGAAGCGGCAGTCAGGGGGTGGAACACTTGAGATTGTGGAGAGGTGACTCTGATAATGGTACCTATAGGATGACTGTGAGAACAAAGTCCCCATGGATTCTTTTTTCTTTTTCTTTTTCTTTTTTTTTTTTGCGGTATGTGGGCCTCTCACTGTTGTGGCCTCTCCCGTTGCGGAGCACAGGCTCTGGACGCGCAGGCCCAGCGGCCATGGCTCACGGGCCCAGCCGCTCCATGGCATGTGGGATCCTCCCGGACCGGGGCATGAACCCGTGTCCCCTGCATCGACAGGCGGACTCTCAACCACTGCGCCACCAGGGAAGCCCCCCATGGATTCTTATCAACTTGCAGCTAGCTAGTCTCTGGCACAGTTTGATGTTAGGCTACACGCTTCTCCTTCACAGTGATTCAGACTCTGTCAGTACTGGGCTCCTCGCCCATTCAGCTTAAAATTCCATCTGATACACTCCCAGTAAGAACACGTATCTTGTTTGCAGTGAAATTTACCCCTACACCAGGAGTGATTGCAGTATGGCAGGTGCTGTGCCTGCCTCCACCAATAGCTCTTTGAGGATGGGACCGTCTCCTCTATCTCTGCATCCTTCCCTCCTTGGGACCATGCTGTGCACACATCTGGTACTCAGTGGACGCTTTCTCAGATAATACACAGGACTGAATGTTGGATGGAGACTTGTGAAGAGCTCAGTCCCTACTCTGCAAGTCTATTTCATAGGAGGATTCCATCATGGGGGAGTTTCATGGACAGGATTTAAGGAATGTTTGTGCCAGATAATCCTTTGTGGGAGCACGACTGAGGCATGCAAATGCTTCCAAACACAAAATAATATTGCGTAGCCTTTCTTATCAAAAGGACCCTGAGAGATCCCTGCTTTCCTTCTCAGCCACTTGTGGAGCGGGACCCGAGACCCGGCTGGCACCTTGTAAACTTCTGGGCCTACTGGATGCCAGCAGGTAGTGATGACAGGATGGTCCTACCCTCTCTTATGTCACACAAACAGGCTCCCAGGCCACATTCAATGGCTTTCCCAAATCCTGCCAGGGGGACTGCCTGTGCAGTGGCACCCAGACACCCTCGCACAAGGTTTATTGAGCGGAACACAGCTCTGCTATAATTCAGGTGGCAAGGAAACTGGAAGGAGAGGGAAACGTCCAGAAACCAGCAGAGAATATGGAGCTGGTGGAAGGTCATGGGAGTGAGTCGAGTCTGTAGGTCTTCCCAGGAAGGTTGGCCCAGGGGCAATGAGTTTGGCTTATAATTGTGCAACTGTTCTGGATCTTGGTTTGCTAATCTGTGAAATGGGGATAACAACTCAGAGGGATTTGGTGCGAAGACACTCTACTTTTGCCCATACCTTCAGTCATAATTTTCCTTCTTCAAGAGCCCAGAGCACCTGACAGTATGGGTAGGCTGGTGGGGGTAGAGGGAGGCACACCCTCTTTTCACCCGACTGTGACTTTGCTACAGGATCCATCATTTTCCCCATGAAGAGAAGGCCGTGGCTGCCTTCCTCAAAAAAATTAATAGCAGGAAAGTCCTGTCGAAATGAAACGTGTGGAGATGGGACCTGGGAAGGGACCCCAGGCTCATGGTATCCTCCTCTCCTGCTCCCTTGTCATCCACGGTCAGCCATGCTCTGTGCACTGCCTGCATGGGACCAAGGCGACCTCAAGGTTTCTGGTTTGGGCAGGTGCATGGAATCAGGACAATTTATTGAGACTTAGAGGAAAGGAGCAGGGAGACGGGATTTTCTTTGGGGGGTGGAGGAGAGAGTGGGAAGAAATGCTTCTTTTTTTGGAACATGCTGAATGTGAGGCACTTCTTGGACATTTGGATGGAGGTGACCAGATAGCTGGGGAGGATATGGGTCTGGAGCTCATGGGAGCTGGGGACTGGGCATAGGGAGGTGGGAGTCTTCAGTGTATAGGAGGGTTGGAGGCCAATGGAGGGCTTCCCACTGCTCACCCAAGGGAGAGTGAAGAATAAGAAAAGAAGACGGATGGCTGAGCAGGAACTCTGTGGAATGCTGATGCTTAACGGGCTCTGCGTGTGCTAGGGAGGTGAGGTAGGAGAATCAGGAAAGCCACGCTGAGCCCACGAGAGGAGGGTGTCGAGGAGGGGGAGGCTAACAAAACAGGTAAATGTCACAAAGCTAGGTGGACACAGAAGGACGAGGTTCCCCTGCTCAACAAGGAGCTCCTTTTGGGGGGATGGGTGGGAGGTAGCTTGATAAAACAACTCGGGTGATGGGCCCAGAAGCAAGGCTTATGTTTGGTGGAATGAGTGGCAAATTGGGACAGCTCATGTGGGCAGGATTGGCTTCGAGGAGGTGCCACCTGGGAGGTCACAAGGGCCGGAATGCGGTTTAAATGCTCTGCTGTCGCCACATTGAAATGTGATTTTTGAACAAGGGCGCCACACACTCATTGGCACTGAGACCCACAAATTATGTAGCAGGTCTGTGGCAGGCACTACTTCCTAAAAGTTTGGTTGGGATGAGAAGGAGAGAGCTGGGGCTGTAGCTGGAGACGGAACTGGAGTTGGAAAGTTCAGGTGAAGGTTCTAGAAGAGCGGTTGGATGTATGGGAGAGAGAGGAGTTAATCCACAGATGAAGTCTTGGTGAGGCAGGAGGGAGAGAGGAAAGCCGTCTTGGAGAAAAGCTGGGTTAACTTTGTAATAAATTGCAAAGGGGTCTACATAATCCTTAGAGGATTACTTACCTTTACAGAAAATATAACTGGTCAGAATCAAGACCGTGTCTGGGATAACTCCAGGGCCAGCTTCCCAGTCTTGAAGTGAAAGGATCCATCTGCCCCCTGGCTACCCGGTCATTCCCGAAGGGGATGAGGAAGACCTCTGCGTGGTACAGATTCTGGGCATCGTCAACAAACTTCTGTACAGGTACTGCTTCTGGTCCCCAGATAGCATGCTGCCATGTCTGGCTGGCATGCCCCAGGGGGAGGCAGGAGGGCATGGAGGAACTGACTGTAGTGCCCATGGAGCCCTTTGTCTGGGACTCGGGACAGGCTGAACCCCAGTCCCTCCAGGCCCTGGGTGCGCGCTGCGGGCCTGGCCTGGAGAGCAGCAGGCTGAGGGGATGGAGATGCTCAGCGGGGAGAAGATGATGTTCCTGCCCGGGGTTGTGGCCACCATCTGCCTGCATAGGCTGAAGGCTAAGTGGGGATTGTTCAGGGAAGTTGAGGAGGCCAACAGGGTCCCTGGGGTTGGACGATTTTCCTGGTCAGGAGCCCCTTGGTCACAGGCGCGAGGACCCAGCCTGGCTACCAGCATACAAAAGAAGAGAGTGGGGTGCGCCATCCTGGAACAACAGAGACACGGAGCGCCCTCATGCAGCCCAGCAAGGCGCCAGAACGCTTTCCACTGCTCTTCTCCTCCCCCTCCATCGACTGCTCCGGGGCAGCTTTAATGGGAAATTCAAAGGGAAGAGTGGGTGCCTGGGTAAGGCTCCGGCTTTGGAGTCAGGCAGACTCGGGTTTGAATCCTGACTCTGGACCTGTGTGAGGCTTGATGTGAGAACATGGTGGGCAAAATGCAATAGGTATTCAATAGACCTATAGGTGTAGAAAAAAAGTCCTAACTATACCCCGCAGGTGTCCTTAGGTTTTCATTATAATAATAGTAAATTTTATTTAAAATATAATGTTTACAATATAAAGTAAAAATTCAGCTCCTTACCTGCTCACTCCACTCCTGTTCCCCAGAGGTTATCAGTTTTAAGAATTTGTCAAAGGTTGGTTTAGAATTTTTAAAATTTGGATCTATATGTGAATTGAATATGTACTATCTACACAGAGAACATACTTATATGCATGGGTAATTTTACATACATACTTCAAAATGAAGTGGAATTATATTCTACATATTGTTCCAAACTTTTTAATTTAACAATGTAAGGCAGATATATTTCACTAATTTGTCAGTAGGTACAAATTACTTCATTATATTGATGGTTATGTATATTGGGTAGTAAGGATTTACTTACTATAAATCATTGAATCAAGAATGCTGCCATGAACATCTTTGTACATATATCAAAAATGAGGGATGCTCTAGAGTTCATTTATGAAGTTGGTATGCATATTTTGAATTTTTCTAGATGCTATTAATTTGCCATTCAAAAAATCTGTATCAATTATGCTCCTACAAACACGGGGTAGAGGTGTGTCTTCCTCCATGCTCTTTCTGATGTTGAATATTGGCATCGTTTTATTTTTGACTGTCTAACTGATGGAAATAGCCTTTCACTGTCCTTTATTTTTGTAGTTCTGTTGTCTTTTTTTCTCTTGATTGGGTTGTAAGAAATTCTTATATGCATAAGGGATATTAAACCTTTGTCATAAATATTGCAAATATTTTTTCTTCTCACTCTGTCATCTGTCTTTTAACTTTGGTCATCTTGTCTTTCATCATAAAGAAGTTTTAACATTTTATCTACTCTGATCTGCCAGTGTTGTCACGCTGATGAAATCCTTCCCCATCCCAAGATTATAAAAAACCACATGCACCATTTCTTCTTCTGGTATTTTTAATTTCATAATTTTATGTTTAACTCTTTAATCTATTTTGAATTTAGTTTGCATTTGGTGTGAAGTAAGAATACAAGTATTCCATTCCCCAAGTAGAATAGACAATGGATTGACTTGATAGCATGCATGGATTAAACTAAAATTTCCCCATGGATTTGAAAAGCCATCATAGTCTTACATAAAATTCCATTTATCACAGATTCTTCTAGACATTTTATATGGTGTATAAATGTATATTTTGCAAGGCAAGTCATTTGTTTTTCTTTTTCAAAAATCATCAGCTTTTTTTTGTGGATTTTTTTCCATCAGGTGAATTTTAGAATCGATGTACTAAATTCAAAAAATCTAGATGGGATTTCAATAAGAACTATTAATTTGAAGGCAAACGTCTCTCTTTCTAAATGTGAATCTTTTAAGCCAGGGATGTCGTATAGATCTCTAATAATTTAAGCCTTTTAAAAGTGACTTTTTTCATACAGTTCTTGCTTTTCCTGTTACACTAACATTCCATACTGTATAGTATATTTGCACCTACTTTTTGGTTGCAATTGTAAATTAGTTTTTATAGATACGTTCCCCACCTCCAGTCACTCTGATGGTCTGGAGCAGGCAGCTGATCCAGGACAAACAGACTCTTCCTTCAGAATTTGTCCTGGGACTGAGAGAGACTGCCCCTGTCTCGTGGCTGCCTCCTTTGTCCTATGAGCAGGGGGAATGGGGGTGTCTGTCATCATTTGGATGGGAGAAGCTGGCAGCTGTTCCAGAGGGAGAGGGGTGGAGATGGGTTGGGTAGGGTCCACGGGAGATGGAGAGAGAGGACTCCTGGGTTTCCCACAGCACTCCGGGTCCTGTGCCAGGCACGGTGGGCACCGGGCCATCCCTCCACTCTCCTCTGGTCACTGGTCTCTCTATCTCTGGAGCTACTGCTCACAGCGCTTTAAGAGTTGGTGAAATACACACCTTTATTCTAAACAAATCACAACAGAAAACTTGGGGGTAGGGGTGGGAATGGGAGTCATTGACCCCCCATTTCTTAAACATGTTCAGAACCTGAATTCATCTTCTGGATCAATGAGATCGTCCATTAAAGTAACAACACGAGTGGTGTTGCGCTTATGCCCTCGGGGCTAAACTCTCTGAGTCGAAATGAAATGAAATAGCGTTTAGTGCTCAGCAAGGGCGCCTCTTGCCTTTACTATGAGTCATATCTTTTCTGCAGGCTATTCTTTGCCAGCCCCCTGCCCAGATCCATCACCTGCCCTCTTCTGCCATGCTCTGTGCTCTGAGAGGCTGACTCGTATGTCCTGTATTGCTAGCTCTCTTTCTTCCCATTCCTCCCTGCTTCAGCTCCGTGCCTCTGGAGGGGCTGCATCACTCCACCACCTCAGACCTTTCCAGGCAGCCACTCCTTCCGTGGCTCCTGCTCTCACTGTTTCTTTCCTTTGCCCCTTCAGCTCTGGGCAGGTAAGAGCTTCCTAGTTTTGCCAACCTCTGGGTGTCTCACCAGACACCCTCCTGTTTTTCCCTTAACGTTTTCCACATCTTTCTACATAGTCTCTTTGCAAAAGTCTCATCCTTTGAACCATTGTGGGGACTCTGAGTAAGACTCCATTTAATCCTCACAACCGAATTCCTGCAAATATTTGAGTTCCTGGGAGGTGAAGTGGCTTATTCAAGGTCCACAGCGAGCCAGTGACCGAGCCGGGATTCGAGTCTAGGCCTGTTGCCTCCAAAGGCTTGATTTTATCCTTCACATCTCTCTATTTCAGAATAAGGTGACTCCCTACAATAAGACCCACCTGCATGTGAGCCCTGCAAGTCCTGTGCTGCTGCTCTGGCCCCTCCCCCTAATGGCAACCCCCCAGCCCACAGCTTACAAAGAGAACTATCTCCTCAGGTAGTAACTGGGAGCTGTGGGGACCAGATATGAGGTTAGGGGAAGGTAATTTTTACTTACAGGTCAGGTACAAGGAATCGGATGCATCCACAGCACCCTCGAGGCTGGCCCTCATGGAAAACTGTCATGAGGATCAGAGTGGGTAGCCAACATCAAAAGATGATTCTGGTCAGGGTTGCAGAAACACATGGGAAGGTCAGGTTGTACCCTCCCCAGGCAAATGTTCCAGTTCTCAGCCCACTGTACCTACATCATTTGGGTGCATAGTGTGCAGTGCTTACTGGTGCACGAGGAACTAGAGGAAGGGGAACTGCTGACCTGACCTGACCAAGGAGGTTGGCCTCACTACACTGTCCGAGAAGCTGAGGAGAAAGGACAGATGTCTGTGGGGAAAGTATTTTCCCATCCTCCCATCCATCCTTCCATCTCTCATCCATTCCATCCATCCATCCATCCATCCATCCATCCATCCATCCATCCATCCATCTATCCATCCAACCATCCATCCATCCATCCATCCATCCATCCATTCCATCCATCCATCCATCCATCCATCCATCCATCCATCCTCCCATTCATTCACCCACTTCTGAAGCACTTGCTATATGCTTAACCCTGGATGGGCATTGAAGGGAGATGTAGAGTAATTGTATTACTGCCTTCATGAAGCATATCTCATATGAGGCCATGGATGCTTACTGTCCCCGCACTTAAACACCTCAGGGATGGGGAGTGGAGTGTATAAAACTCTGGACTGGGGAAACCCTGACTTGACTGAAAGAATCCTGAGTCGACAGAGTTTATGTTGAATGAACAGAACTCAACTAGAGTTAATAAGATTAAGCTTCCTCCACCAGGCAGAGTAGAGGCTCCATATTCAGTGGAGGCTCCTGTAAGGACGTGGACTTGAGCTGAGTTCTGAAGGATGGGCAGGATTTGGGCTAAGCAACCTCTGAGCAGTGCCTCAAGCAGAGTCAGAGTCCACTGTGGTCACCCAGTACTCCTCCAGTTTGTTATCCATCTTTAATCCCGTTTGGCACTTCTTCAGACATATTTCTCTGTGCCAAAGCTCAAGGACAAACAGATCAATATAGAAGTGGTATTCATCATGGTAGTGATACATGCAAGGGTAGCAGCTAATCTTATTTATTTGTTGACTGTCTTCCAGGTGGTAGGATATGTGCTATCTGCTAAAATGACCCTATGAGAAGGCATTAGTCCTATTTTGCAGATGAGCTCAGGAAAGATTGAGTAACTTGTTCAAAAGCAAACAGTTTGTAGAGATTGAGGCAGGCTTGGCACACAAAGCTATGTGACACCCAGACCTGTATTCTACTATGATAGGTGACTTCTTGGGAATGGGCACATTCTGAGCTTGCTGCAGAGGTAAGAGGAGAAGTGGAAGAGTAGTTTGGAGGCTCAGTCTTGAGTGTTGAAAGAAAGCTATTCATCTGGCACTGGTTTGAACCTGATCCCTACAAATACACATACAAGCATACATAGAGCTAGTTTCTTCTTGGTTTAATAATTTGTTCTCGAGTTTCTTTGGACATACTTTCTTGGGACGAAATGGCCAACGTTTTTTATCTATACATCAATTTCAAGTAATTGGTAAGGGCTGCCTGGGAGACTGAGTTGAAGAGGCAACTGAGAGACTTCCCTGGCTATCCAGTGGTTAGGACTAGTTGCTTTCACTGCTGTAGACCCTGGTCAGGGAATTAAGATCCCACAAGCCACGCATGGTGTGGCCAAAAAAAAAAAAAAAAAAAAAAGGCATTTGAGACTCCATCTTTCTGTGTGAGAGTGCCTTAATCCATTAACCATGCCTGTCGCAGGCATGAGCAGAGGAAACCAGGTTATTAAAATAATGGAGTTACCAGAACCTAGGATGCTGGTGAAGATGTTGGGCATCCAGTCTGGGAGAAGGAGATGTGGAGCAATAGGACAACTTATGATATAAGACCCCAAACGTGAAATATCCCTAATAATTTCCCCATGAAAGTTTTGGAGGATGCAGAGTGAAGTCATATCTAGCCAAGAGAGGAATCAGGCTCAGAAAACATCAGAACTGTAAGGCATTTTAGAGATCACCTAGGATAGGACAGTAAATGGTTTCCATCTGAGCTGCCATCTTGGATCCATCCTAGTGGATTCTGAGGCTGTGCCTGAATGAAGATGAAAGTCAGGCCATGGTTGATTGGTGATGTCTGCTGTGGATGTGAGATTGGAAGCAGTTGCATGTGGCCACATGTTTGCCATTTTTAGTCTAGTCCAACATTCTCATTTTATAGATGAGGAAGTAGAGGTTGGGAGAGATAACAGGGACTTACCAAGGGTTACACATCCTGAGAAAAAGTGAGAACTAGAATCCCCTCTCTTGCCTCATGAGCATGTATTCTTTCTACTTCACTGTACATTTTCTCAGAATTAACAAGAAATCATAGCCAACTTTCACAGCGTCTAATGGGAATGAACACCTGATGTTAGCCGAGTAGTGATTTTGACATCACAGTCCTGCTGACCTTCACCTGCAGCCATTTGTTTATTGAGCAAACAAGCCTTTGAGCCTGTTTATTAGTCCTCATGAGACTTATCTCCTCCTGGCTCTGGATTTTTTCTCCCATTTCTTAAGCACATACTATGTGCTTAGAGCTTTACATGTCATACTTAATCCTCCCAACAACTGGTGTCTTTGTGAACAAGAAAGTAGAGTTCAGGTGGCTCAGCCAAGACAATGTAGCTTGTGAGCGGTCAGTGCCAGGAAAAGAGCCCAGACTCCAACCACTGTTTCACCATACCTGGTTACTTGGGCTCCTGTGGGTTTTTAAACAACGTTGTCTTATGTCTTTATTTGTGAAATGTTATTGTGTCAAAAGTCAACAGTGGCAAAAGCTCTTTGCTTTTAGTTCCATTATTGGACATGAGCTGGCCTTTAAATCCCAACGGGCAGTGATTTCTCTTCATTGTCACTCATTTCTTCCTAAGGTAAGCATTAGCCTGTGGTCAGTTCCCAGCTCCTCAAAACTTTCAGTAGGAAGTCTATCTACTAAAACACTGCCCAAAGTCCTCCTTACGTTTGCGTCCACTCTGGGAGTTCAAGGAGGCGATCAGGATACTGCCAGCCTTCAGGGTGCCTCCCTCTGTGCAGACTAGGAAAAAGCATCTGCGTTAGGGCTGCCATAACTAAGTACCACAAACTGGGTGCCTTAAAAAACTGAAATTTATCGTCTCACAGTTCTGGAGGCTAGGACTCTGAAATCAAGCTGGTTGGCAAGATTGGTTCTTTCTGAGGGCTGTGAGGGCAGGGTCTGTTCCAGGCCTTTCTCTTTGGTGTGTAGATTAACCATCTTCAGTTTCACCTGGTGTTCTTGCTATATCTTCATATCATCTCCCCTCTCAGCTCGTGTCTCTGTGTCCACATTTCCCCTTCTTATAAGGACACCAGTCATGTTGGTTTAAAGCCCAGGCTAATGACCTCATTTTAAGTTGATTACCTCTGTAAAGACCCTATCTCCAAATGAGGTACTGAGGGTTAGAACTTCAATGTATAAATCTTGGAGGGACACAATTCACCCCATAACAGCATCTCTTTGGCTCATACATAACTCATGAGGAATGGTATTCTAACCCCTTCCACCATTTTATTATGACAGTTTTAAGACATAGAGCAAAGGGGAAAGATTTTTACAGTGGACACTTTAAATCTACCATCTAGATTCTTCCATTAACATTTTAATATGCTCATTTTATCACATGCTATCTGGAGCAACAGCATCTTTGTGCAAATTAAAAAGAACATCTTTTAACCAGATGGATGTCACCACATGCCAGGGTGTACCGGTTGGTGAGTGTAGCTGGGATGGATTTCAGGCCCCATGCTCTCTCTGCCAGCACCCGTGTGCAGTGCACAGCCTGTACCATTGTCCTGATTGACCCCGAAGACAGTCCTCTGAAAGAAGCAGCAGGGCAATAGAGTATCTACAAAGCCCTTGCTTCTTTTTACAAATAAGTTTGTAATTTGAAATTATTCACTGAACTTACATGGAACTCACACCTAGCACAATGTATAGCCCAGGACTGGCATGTGGTTGGCACTTAGTACAAGATGGTTGAATGAAAGACTGATTGGTTGACTGAATCTACTTCTTCATAAGCTTAGCTTATTGAGCAATGACAGGAATCGAAAATGGATCCAGACTCCAGTGACAGGGAATGCCCACCAGGAAGAAATACATTCTTCTTGGAAGCAGCTCTGATGGCTTGATTATTGAAATGGCTCCAGGTGACAATTGTCCTGAAGGCCGGTGGTTGGCTGTTCATGTTTCTTCTGCTGGGTTTCTGCTCACATTCGGTCCTCCACCTGGTACTGCCCTGCCCCATGGGAGCATGGTCCCCAACCTGTAGCCACAGGGGATGAAAGCTGCATATTTGTGGGGGACTCAGCAAGATTACAATCTAGGGCTTCCCTGGTGGCACAGTGGTTGAGAGTCTGCCTGCTGATGCAGGGGACACGGGTTCGTGCCCCGGTCCGGGAGGACCCCACATGCCACGGACCCGCTGGGCCCGTGAGCCATGGCTGCTGAGCCTGTGCGTCCGGAGCCTGTGCTCTGCAGTGGGAGAGGCCACAACAGTGAGAGGCCCGCGTACCACAAAAAATAAAAAAAAGATTACAATCTAAGGCCAAATGAGTATCATTGAAGATCTAGCCAACAACTTGAACAAAACAACGTTTACCAGGGCAGTGACTCTGGGGATTTCTGATGCTCCCCGAGGCTGGAGATGGAGTTAATATTAACAGGCCCAAGGTGATGTGAGCTTGTGTAATCAGGGCCTGACCACCTCCTCCCCAGCCAACGATCCTGTTTGTCCTCTCTGTTCATTGCACCTCAGCTGCCCTCCAGTTAAAGCCCAGGGAGGAGGCTGGTGTACTGGGTCTCTGGGCAGCAGCATGTGGTGCTGTCCCTCTGAACCAAGAATGTCAAATGCCACTCTGCTGCATCAGTGAATGCCAGCATCTCAGAGTGCAGGAGTATCTGGTATTTGAATCACTGTCTCTGGGCACAAGGACATTTTTGCCCAGAAGGGGCAACAGATATGTGTGACGAGAGTGTAAGCTCTCAGACCTCCTTATACCTCATCCTGCCCTGCCAACCAATTCCCCTGCCACTGCCTGGGTGAGCTGTGTAAAGGTAAACATGCCTTGGCCACTACCCACCCTCAACAGCCTTCTCACCCACAGCAGCACTTTACAAAGTGGATTCCGTGGAAACCTACAGATGATTTGTAAAAAAAAAAAAATGGGTTCCATGGTCAAATAATTTTGGGAAACACTGCATACTCTCTCTCTCACTTGGATGGTAATATTTGAAAGGAGCTGAGAAGTCCCTCAGTAAAGACTTACCCAGAGTTTTCCAAACCCATTTCACCAAGGAACCTTCCCCGCTCCCAGGTAATAGAAATTAAGACCCCGAGGAAATGCCTTAAGGGTAACATCCTTCTTCAGGCCCCATGCCCTGCTTCTCTGTCTAGGACAGAAGTGCCTCTCTGACCGTCCACTTGCCACCACCCCCTTCCATTTGATTCTTAAATTAATATTCAATACTTTTTAGATACATAGAAAACTATAAAGAAGCAAACAAAATGGTGGGTGATCTGCCTCCTGAATCTTTATGTGATTCTGTCAAAATATAAATCACTTCGAGCCTCGGCGGGATACCCTTTTTGGGCTCCAGGTCACTCAGAACGAAAGCCAGTCCATGCACGTGTATGATGTACGAACCCGTACCCCACCCCCTCCCCAAACCAGGTGCTGTAGTCACATCTCTGCCCTCTTCTGCTTCTTTCTCTCCTGCTCTCCACTGCTCTAGGCACACTGCTTTCTCCTTGCTTCCCTTGAACATGCCAGACACATTCCTGCCCCAGGGCCTTTGCACCTCCTAGTCCCTCTGCCTGGCTGCTCTTCTATTAGATGCCTGCATGGCTTACTCTCGCACCTGCCTTGGGTTTCAGATGCCATCTTCTCAGTGAGGCCTTCCCTGACCACTCTGTCCAAGTGTGTCTCACACCCTAGCACTCCCCATGCCCTGTCCCTGCATTATTGTTTTGCTGTTGGACTCATCACCTTCTCCTATTCTATACATGGTATTGATTTACCCAGATCATCCCTGCATCCCCCACTGAGTTCCTGTGGACAGGAATTTTGTCTGTTTTGTTCATAGCTGCACGGCCATGCTTGGAACATAGTAGGTGCTCAGTAAATAATTGTGAGATAAATGAATGTATGTGTTTACAGAAGAAATCGTACTATGTATACTCTTCTGTATTTTTTGCTTTTAGAGGCTTTCCCCTATCAACCTATGCAGAACTGGCCTTATATTGAATACTTTAAAAAGGTTGCGTGACACTCTATCAAATTTTATATAATTATTTTCCTATTATTATGGACATTTAAGACTTTTTGCTCTTCAAACAATGCTGAAGTTAAAAAGAAGACTTTTTTTTTAACATTTGCTGTTTGTAAATATTTCCATGGGATATATTCCCAGTAGTGGACTTCCTGAGTCAAAATTAGTTTGTTTTTCTTTAAACTTTAATAGATGTTACCAAATTATCTTCCAAAGATCTTGCACAAACTTACACTCCCCCAGTCTATTGTATGAATGCCTGTTTCCTCACGTGTAAATCAGCAATGAGAATTGTCAGCCTCGTGTGTTTATGCCAATCAGAGGTGAAAAGTGGCGCTCTGACTTGTGTTTTTAAAATAATGAGTGGGTTGAGAATTCTTTCATATTTCCATTGGCCATTTAAAAAAAATAAATTTATTTATTTTATTTATTTATTTTTGGCTGCATTGGGTCTTCCTTGCTGTGCGTGGGCTTTCTCTAGTTGCAGTGAGCAGGGGCTACTCTTCATTGCGGTGCGCAGGCTTCTCACTGCGGTGGCTCCTCTTGTTGCAAAGCATGGGCTCTAGGCACGTGGGCTCAGCAGTTGTGGCTCCCGGGCTCAGTAGTTGTGGCTCGCGGGCTCTGGAGCACAGGCTCAGTAGCTGTGGTGCACGGGCTTAGTTGCTCCGTGGCTCCCGGACCAGGGCTCGAACCCGTGTCCCCTGCATTGGCAGGAGGATTCTTAACCACTGCGCCACCAAGGAAGCCCTCCGTTGGCTCTTCATATTTATTTTTTTGTAGTCTGTCTGCTTAAATCCTTTGCCCATTATTCTACTGGATTACTTACTGTCTCCTTATAGATTTAAAAGAGTTCTTTAAAATTAAAATGATTCTCTTTGTCATAGCTGGTATACAGTTTCTCAGTTTGTTCTTTGGCTTTGTTTATGGCATTTTTTTGATATGGCGTTGAATCTATATTTTTAAACCAATTGATGTGAAATTACCATTAAAGCCGTAGGACTGTGAGTTATAACTCAAACTGTTGGAAATTTCACTGGCTTCTTTAGAAAATATTGGTTATACAATTATTATTATTATTACATTTAAAGATAATTTGTATTATTTTGTTTTTAATTGTGACAAAATACATAAAGCAAAATTTACTGTCTTACCAGTTTTTTTATGCAATTCAAAAGAAAATGTATTACTTTTTATTAGTGCTATTTATGCCCACTTACTATAGAATAACATTTATTTTATTTTATTTTGCCATGAAAAAAAATTCAGAAAAATTTTATTTTATATTGGAGTATAGTTGATTTACAATGTTGTGTTAGTTTCAGGTGTACAGCAAAGTGATTTAATTATACATACACATATACCTATATTTTTTGGAGATTCTATTTCCCATATAGGTTATTACAAAGTATTGAGTAGAGTTCCCTGTGCTATACAGTAGGTCCTTGTTGATTATCTATTTTCTATATAGTAGTGTGTATATGTTAATCCCAACTTTTTAAGTGTTCAGTTTAATAGAATTAAGAACATTCACATTGTTGTGCAACCAATCTCCAGAACTCTTTTCATCTTACAAAACTGCAACTCCACACTCATTAAACATCAACTCCCGTTCCTTTGCCCACAGCCCCTGGCACCCATCGTTCTGCTTTCCCTCTCTATGAATTTGACTACTCTGGATACCTCATATAAGTGGAATCATATTTTCTCTTTAGTCACTGGCTTATTTCTTCAAAGTTCATCCATGTTGTAGCATGGATCTCCCTCCTTTTAAAGGCTGGATAATACTCCATTGTATGCATAGACCACATTTTGTTTATTTATTCAGCTGTTGATGGACATTTGGATTGCTTCCATCTTTTGTCTGTTGTGAATAATGCTGCTGTGGACACTAATACACAAATATTTCCTTGAGACCCTGCTTTCAATTCTTTTGGATATATATCCAGAAGTGGAATTCTTGGATCATATGGTCATTCAAGTTTTAGTTTTTTGAGGAACTACCATACTGTTTCCTTAGTGGCTGCATCATTTTACATGCTTACCAACGATGCACACAGGTTCCAATTTCTCCACATCCTGACCAACACTTTTTCTTTTCCTTTCTTCTTCTTTTTTAAAAAATAGCCATCCTAATGGTATGAGGTGGTATCTCACTGGAGTTTTGATTGGCAATCCCCTAATGATTAATGATGTTGAGTGTCTTTTCATGTGATTGCTGGCCGTTTATATATTCCTGGAAACATGTCTGTTCAAGTTCTTGGCCCATTTTTAATTGGGTTGTATGTTTTTTATTGTTATTGAGTTGCAAGAGTTCTTTATGTTTCTGGATATTGACCCCTTGTCAGATACATGAATTGCAAACATTTCCCCCATTCCATAGGTTGCCTTTTCATTCTGTTGATTGTGTCTTTCGATGAACAGATGTTTTTACTTTTGATAATAGTGCAATTAATCTATTTTATCTTCTCTTACCTGTGCTTTTGGTGTCACATCCAAGAAATCATTGCTAAATCAATGTTTGAAGTTCTCCCCTATGCTTTCTTCTAAGAGTTTTATAGTTTAGCTCTTTCATTTAGGTTTTTGATCCATTTAGAGTTAATTTTTTTGTATATGGTATAATGTAAGAGTCCAACTGCATTGTTTTACATGTGGATATCTGATTTTCCCAGTACCATTTGTTGAAAAGACTGTCCTTCCTCCATTGAATAGTCTTAGGATGTTTGTCTCACATATACGTGAGAGTTTATTTCTGGCCTCTCTATTCTATTTCATTGGTCTATATGACTGTTTTTAAGCCAGCATCACACTCTTTTGATTACTGTAGCTATGAGATTAGGAAATGTGAAACCTCCAACTTTGTTCTTCTCTTTCAAGATTGTTGTGGATGTTTGGGTCCCCTGAGGTTCCATGTGAATTTTAGGATGGACTTTTCTATTTCTACAAAAGATGCCGGCGAGATTTTGTTAGGGATTGCATTAAGTCTTTAGATTGGTTTGGGTAGTACTGACATTGTAAAAATATTGTTTTCCAATTCATGAACATGAAATGTCTTTCAATTTATTTGCATCTTCTTTAATTTTTTTCAGCAATGCTTTGTAGTTTTCAGTGTACAAGTCTTTTACCTCCTTGATGAAAGTTTATTCCTAGGTATTTTATTCTTTCTGATGCTATTGTAAATGGAATTGTTCTTGAAATTTCCTTTGGAAATTTAATGTATGAAATACAACTGGCTTTTGTCTGTTGATTTTGAATCCTACAACTAATAAATGAATACATTTATTAGTTCTAACAGTTTGTGTGTGTGAGCACGTATGTAATCTTTAGAACTTTCTACGCATAAAATTGCATTGTCTTTGAACAGAGGTAGTTTTACTTCTTTTCCAATTTGGACGCCTTTTATTTCTTTTTCTTGCCTAGTTGCTCTGGTTGGAACTTTCAATACTATGTTAAATAGAAGATGGAAAGCTGGCATTTTTGTCATATCCCTGACCTTAGAAGAAAACTCTCATTCTTTCACCATTGAGTATGATGCTAGCTGTGGGCTTTTCTTATATGGGCTTTGTTATGTTGAGGTAGTTTCCTTCTATTCCTAGTTTTTTGAGTGTTTTTTTTTTTTTTATCATGAAAGGGTGTTGAATTTTGTCAAATATTTTTCTGCATCAACTGATATAATCATGTGTTTTCCCCTTCATTCTGTTAATGTGGTGTTTTGATTGATTTTTCATATGTTAAACCATTCTTACATTCCAGAATTAAGTCCCACTTAGTCATGGTGTATAATCCTTGTAACGTGCTGTCGAATTGTATTTACTAGTATTCCATTGAGGGTATTTGCATCAATATTCATCAGCGATGTTGGTCTGTAGTTTTCTTTTCTTATAGTGTCTTTGTCTGGCTTTGGTATCTAAGTAATGTTGACCGTGTGAAATGAGTTAGGAACTATTCCCTTCTTTTCAATTTTTTGGAAGAATTTGAGAAGGATTTGTGTGAATTCTTTCTAAATGTTTGATAGAATTTCAACAGTGAATGAATGCAGTCCTGGGCTTTTCTTTGTTGGGAGGTTTTTGATTATTGATTCAATCACCTTATTAGTTATATGTCTGTTCATGTATAACTAGTATCATGTATAAATTTTCTATTTCTTCATGATTTATTCTTGCTTGGTTGTGTGTTTCTAGGAATTTCTTTATTTTATCTTGGTTATCCAATTTGTTGGTTTACAATTTTTTCGTTGTATTCTCTTATAATCCTCTTTCGTAAAGTCACTCATAATGTCCCCTCTTTAATTTCTGATTTTATTTATTTGAGTGTTCTCCCTTAGTTTCTGTCAATCTAGCTAAAGGTTTGTCAATTTTATTGATCTTTTCAAAGAACCAACGTTTGGTTTTATTGATTTTCCCCATTTTTAAAACTATTTTGTTGAACTCTGCTCTAATATTTATTATTTCCTTCCTTCTGCTAGCTTTGAGTTTAGTTTGTTCTTTTTTCTAGTTTATTAAGGTGTAAAGTTAGGTTGTTGATTTGAGATCTTTCTTCTTTGTAATGTAAATGCTAATAGCTACAAATTTCCCTCTTAGTACTATTTTTACTGCATCTCATAAGTTTTGGTATGTTGTATTTTTATTTTCACTTGTCTCAAGATATAGTCTAATTTCTCTTGTGATACCTTTTTTGACCTATTGGTTGTTTGAGCTGTTTAATTTCCATACATTTCTGGATTTTCCAGTTTTCTTTATGCTGATTTCTAGTTTCATTCCACTGTGATTAGAAAAGAGACTTAGTATGGCTCCAGTCTTTTAAACTTCATTAAAACTTATTTTGTGGCCTAACATAGGTCTACCCTGGAGAATGTTTCATGTGCACTTGAGAAAATTCTGTGTTCTGCTGTTGTTGGGTGGAGTGTTCTGTATATGTCTGTTAGTCCAAGTGGTCTATAGTGTTGTTCAAATCTTCTGTTTCCTTATTGATCTTCTGTCTGGTTTCTCTATCAATTATTGAAAGTGGGATATTGATTCTCCTACTATTATTGTGTTGTTGTCTATTTCTCCCTTTAATTCTGTCAATTTTTGCTTCATATATTTAGGAGTTCTGATGTTTGGTACACATACATCTATAATTGTTATGTCATCTTGGTGAATTGAATTATTCTTTTTTTTTTTTTTTGCCGTAGAGCTTGATTTTATAAAGTCAAACATATAAGTCCTTATATTTACGACTTCTTAGTTTTCAGTCACGTTTAGAGAGGCCTTATCCACTTCAATATCCATAAATGAATTAACCAATACTTTCTTCTAGAACATTTATGTTTTTGTGCATGTGTTTTAGTGTTTGATCTACCCAGAGGTCCAAATACTATTATTTAATGTGGACTTGAGCCTTTAACACTCTGAACTGACTATGATCCCTCACATAAGTGCAGACCCCCTAGCTCCCTCCCTGTTTTGTGGTCTGCCTGGCTTAGCCTTGCCTTACTCTTTCCTTCTGCCTACCACTCTCCTACCCAAATCTAATCAATTAATTAAGTTTTTCCAGCTGCCTCCAGAATGGTCCGTCTCTCTCATTGTTAACTTTCCATATCTGTAAAATAAATTGTGGGCTTCAGCCAACATTTCATCCTTGCCTGGCGCAGTGCCTGGACAGTGTAAATACCTGATAAATATTAAGTGGATACATGAAAGATTGCTGTGACCCGGATTCCACGCATATCCTGTGGATGTAAAGAGAGACTCAGAGACAAGAAGATGAGAGATTTACATGTCACACACAAGCTAGGGCCAGGTCAGTCATTCTTTAATGTCATCTAAGGAGGGGACTTGGCGTGGGAATGGAAGGCTGAACCCAGAGAGGAAGTTATTTTTGCATGGGATTCACCACCTTTCCCATGAAGAGGGGATTGTTGGTGTTTTCATCCTTGATGATGATTAAGTAGGGCATGTTGAAGTTGATGGTCAGATGCTCAGACCAGGCACTCTCTTCTGAGAGGGTGGCCCCAGCGTGTTCTGTCCCATTCTCACTGATGCTCATCACAGCCTCATGAATGGCCCGGAGGGGAGAGAGGACAGAGATCTGTTTGAGGCAGAGACAGGCTGCACCCTTCCCCAACCCAGGCCTGGAGGTAAGGCCCAATGTGGTGAGAGCTGTCCTGGGGCTCAAGGAAGAGCTCTCTCCAGAGGATTTTAAATAAAGAACCACAAGATTGACAACTGAATCAACATGGTGTAGTGGAATGAACATGACTTTCCATCACAAGGATCTGGGTCCAAATCCAATTTTCCCCACTAACTCACTGTGTCACTAAGGAGAAAACTATTCTCCCTTTCTTTTTTTTTAACATCATTATTGAAGTATAATTTTTTTTTTTTTTTTTTTGCGGTACCCGGGCCTCTCACTGTTGAGGCCTCTCCTGTTGCGGAGCACAGCCTCCGGACGCACAAGGCCAGCAGTCATGGCTCATGGCCCCAGCCACTCCGCGGCTTGTGGAATCTTCCCGGATGGGGGCACGAACCCGTGTCCCCTGCATCGGCAGGCGGACTCTCAACCACTGCGCCACCGGGGAAGCCCTGGAGTACAATTGATTTACAATGGTGTGTTAGTTTCTGCTCTATAACAAAGTGAATCAGCTCTACATAAACATATATCCCCATATCTCCTCCAAAACTATTCTTCTTGAAACCTCAGTTTCCTAAGTAGGAAACTCAGACCTGTGGGATAGGATGACCCGGGGCCACTATGGTGTTGCATGTGAGGAACTTCACTCAGTGTAGGTGCTCAATAAATGTGTGTGTGTGCACAAGTGTGTGCATGTGTGACAGGTGCGCATTTGTGTGTGAGTGTTTGAATAAGGACAACAAGAATCAAGATCTTTATCTGGTAATTGTAAGCCTCCATCAACTGGTCACACCTACTTACCCAACCCCATCCCACACTCTTATTCTTAACCCTTCCCTCTCTGGGGAACTGGTCCCCTCTCTGTGCTTCAGCACCATACTCATGTCTCTCTCATCGCCTGTCCTGTCCTTCCCCATCCCTGTCCTCCTCTCCCTGCAGGAGACACACAAGGCATGGCTCTCAAGGCTTTTGTCTGACCCACGAGGGGACCCTCACCTCTTCCTGACCAGCCTCCTCAACAGCCCTGAGAAGGAACCCACCCTCTCGGGAGGTGGATTTTCTTGTACTTTGTCTCCTTGGCTCCGCACTTGTTTGTAGACCCGATTCTAAACTCCTTGGGGATCAGGGCTTCGATGGGGACCTTCACACACCTCATCCCCACCCGGGCACTCAGCTCACAGTCAGTCACTGAACTGCAGTTGTTTCTCTGGGCACCTGTAATTCTCCCGCGTAAATGGCATCTTTGGTCGAAATCACTCTGTAACTCAGACTCAGTGATTCACCAGTAGCTCCTGGTGTCACAGGCGCAGGGCCAAAGGTCCTTTGCAATCCCTGAGCCTAAGCCTCTCTCTGTAAATAGGGGTTTATCGGGACCCAAAGAAGAGAAGTCCCCGGCCAAGGATGAGACAGAGGTTGAGTGACACAGCCTCAGAGGAGGTCCTTAAATAAAATGCACCAAGCACGTGAGGCCGCCTGTTCCCCCCCATCATCCGGCCACACTGCAGTCTTGGTGGAGCGATGGCATTCCTCAGGGACCTCAGTCTGCAGGTGTGCCTGTGTCCCTGTGTCCCTTCCTCAGCCTCACCCTCGAGCTGCAGCCCCCGTGCACATTGCGGCCTACAGAGGTCAAGGACACACTCACCTTGGGCAGCTTCAGAGGCACTTCCTCAGTGATCCCTGAGAGGTCAGCCCCGTTGCTGAAGACCTTGGTGATGCCCAGTTTACCCAGGAGAGTTTTCAGATCGTAGGTGCCAGAAATGGACAGTTTGGGCAAGTGTAAATTGGCAGAACTGTCACGACGGTTAGAAAATAAAAAAGTTTCACAGAGTTGAAAGTGTTTCCTTTTCTGGTTGTTCCTCCCACTTGGCGCCCTGTCCCCCTGCCCATGCAAGGATGTGAGGTCAGCCTTGATCTATTCTACTTTTAGTTCCTCTACACGTGGGGTCAGAGAATGTTAGAATCACGGGGATCCTCTTGTCCTGCAAAGCCTCTCAAATGCCACCTCCTCTGATAAGGCCTCCTGGAGGATCCAGGGTGTCTCTGGAAGGACTGTGCACACTGCTTCCCTGCAGGGTTTGGTCACCCCCGAGACTGAGACTCCTCCGGGACCAGGATCCCAGAGGACCATGGGGCGTGGTGGCGGGTCCTGAGTGACATCTGTTCCATGAATGAGTGACTGCACAGGACTGGAGCTCAGCTCTAGTTTTCAGTGGGGACAAGGTGTGGCCCTGAGAGGGTCTGACTGGCCCTCGGGCTCTGTTTGCCCTGTTCTAGACCAGGTCCTCCTGTTCTCTGCTCTCAGCCTCTGGTGCAGGGAACCTGGGCGTGGGTGGAGCGGGGAAGAGGTATTAACACTTCTATCCGCTTTTTAACCTAATACTTCTCTGTATTTTCATTTTTGTTTTATATTGTATGCAATAAAACAGCTCATCCGGGCATGGGCATATTTACAAATACAGAGACATGCACTAATTTGGGGTGCATGACGGGGACCAACCACACTCATCTAGTGACAGAGGATCCAGAACCAGTGTCAAACGTGTCCTGGAGTTTCCCGCTCTGGGCCTTTGCTTTTCAGGCCTCTCCTAGCAGGTTTCCCCCCTGTCTTGCCGTGGACTTTCTGTCCTGAAAGTCCACACTCAACTGCCACCTTTGCCAGGAAGCCCACCTCTTCCTTCTGGGTTTGCCCACAACATGGGCTGGCGTTGCTCTCCCTGCACGGGGCACCGGCCACTGGGAAGGGACCCTGTCCAGGCTGGGGAGGAAGTCCTCAGGGACAGGACTTTCCCTCCTCACCCCTGGCCGTCTGTCAAAGCCCTGTCAGTGCTTCCCGAAAGGATGCTCTGTCTGGGAGCCTAAGATGATGCACCCTCCCCGCCTTGGGCCAGGCCCAGTGGGGCTGCTCTTGGGTCAGCCCTGGCCTGGGAATCACCGTATCTAAGGGTATTTGAGGATTTTGGCAAGGTGCTTCTCAGAGAGCCCATCCTCCAGCAGCTGCGTCTTCCCCAAGTTGGGCAGAAGCAGGAAGGCGGCCATTCTACCCTGGCAGTGCTGCACCGACACCCAGCAGGTGAACTCATTGTCTCGGTACAGGTGGAACATGGCCAGGCGGTTGATCACGGGCACCTTGACCGTGATCTTCTCGTTCACATGGAAGTCTCCTTTTAGGAAGCGGTGAGCCTCGAGTTTATCCTTCCATTTGTCTGTAGAGGATGAAGGTGCACAGCAGCTAGGGGTAGGAGAAGGTTTAGAAAAGTGTGCTAGAAAAAGGAGCCCTGAGGCCCCCTGGTGAGATGCTGGTCTCTGAGCCTCAGCTTTGCCCTCTGTAAAATGGGGCAAAAATGAAATCATCAGGCTCCTGAAGGGCTTTGTGAAGATAATTTGAGGCTAGAGGAGGATCCAGAGTTTCTCTATTGCAGAGGCTAAATGGCATCAACCTGGGTGGGCAGAACAAACATTTTTACTTGGATTTGATGTTTAGTTAATGCCTGGTCTGAGGCTGAAAAGTATTGGGAGTGGTTGGAAGCTCCCAGGTCATACTGGGCACCTCCCATCTGAGTCTCCCTGCCCCTTGGTAATTGGTGCTTCTTATTATTCAGGGAAATCACTCTTGTTCCTACTCTAATGGCCTTTCCCTGGACCAACATGTTAAATGCAGATGCCTGGGAAGTGCCCCCTCTGCTCTACCAAGAGAATGTCACCATCCTGCTAAGACAGGTTGCCTCGGGGACCCCAGGGCCCAATTTTCCCATTTGTTGGGAGGAGGAGAGTGAGGCTGGGGAGGGGACAAGACCCACCTGAAATCCCATGGCAGAGCTGGGACCTGGGATGTGCTCACTCCAGCCTCTGCACTCTCCATCACACTTTTCTCTCTCTAGAGCAAGGGGCCAATGGTGTGAAGGAGGCAACCCCTGGCCTTGACTCTCACCTCCCCTACCCTAGGCTATCTCCATGGACTGTTTAAACTGCCTTAGAATGCCCTCTGGGGCCCACAGGTCCTGACATTCTCATCACTCAGAGGGAGGAAGGGAGGTTGGGATTCAAGTTTAGTTGAGCACCTACTATGTGAGCGTATAGTCCCATGTTCTTTGTAACTTATTTTTTCCTTCTAAAATGCTTACAAGAAGGGCATTATTATGTCCATATTACAGGTAGGAAACTAGAACCTCAAAGAGGTAAAATGACTTGCCCATAGTCAAACAACAGCTAATAGGTCATAGAGACAGGATGTGAACTCTGGTCTTTCAGTCTGCAAAGCTGTCACTATTTCCACTACACGAGAGCTGTCAGAAGGGTCTTCTGTGAAATCCTATTCCCTTAACATTCCCTTTGTTTTTATGACTCTCTATTTTGGGATACTGCATATTTTGCCTCTCTCCCTGGTAGGGATTTACAATGCACATTAGGACATTTAAGGCTCTGAAAAGTCTTGCAGAGAAGATGATGATTTGACTATTTAACCCACTATTTCCTAACCTTATTTGATCATGCAAAGTCTTTTTTTTTGGCCGTGCTGCATGGCATGCAAGATCTTAGTTCTCTGGCCAGGGATAGAACCCATGACACCTGCAGTGGAAGTGCAGAGTCCTAACCACTGGACCATCAGGGAATTCCTCATGCAGAGTCTTTTAGTGGTTGTGTGTAGAAAATTGAATAACTGAGATCCATAGCTACATTCCATCCACTGCCAAGGAAAATCTAAAGAACCAGTTCAGGCTAGTTGTACAACCTTAACCTTCAAAAATTATGTAGTTCACCAGAGCAAGAGCCATGTCTTCGTCAAGCTCTTTGACCAAATCCACAATTATTCCCTGAGTTCTTATCTTTATTTGATGGTTGATCTCTTTCTTGGCCTCTTTGATGTTCCTGAAGTTGATGGAGAGGGCTTTTGAGTGGTACAGCTTCTTGACATTGTACAAAAACTCAGGCTTTTGCTTCAGATTCTAATCAATGATTAGCATAGTCATAGGTGGTCAGCTGGAACTGATTGTTTGGCTGCTTAAGGGTTTCAAGGAGACTCCCTAAGCCTTTGTGGATATCAGCCTTAGGCTCCTTCTTTAACTTGAAGCCTATGCCCTTCAGGATCTGGATGTAAGTATCATCTTTGGTTCCTAGGGAGAGCATCGCAAAGGCTATAGCGATGCTCACTGGGAAGAAGATGATTTTGTTGTTGGACTGACGGGCCAGTTCATGGTAGAGGCTGAAGGCGAAGCTGGAGAAGTGTGGGAGATCGTATTGCTAAATGTCAGGGCTGGACTGACACGTGGCGCCAGGGACTTGACTGCACAGCCCTGCCAGCAGGAGGAGGTCCCACGTGATGGAGGATGCCATTGTCCTGCAAGAGAGAGAAGGGTATCACACCTGGGTCAGGCCACCACACCTGGGTCAGGCCACACGATGAGTCCCTCAGCCACTGATGGACGCCATGTCAAAGCAACCACAGTTTATCGAGCGTCTATGTGCCAAGCACTTTCCTACATCAGCACCACTGAAAGACTCAGAACAACAGCAAAGACTTTATGGCGATTACCATACACCAAGCTCCATTCTAAGCACTTTACTGTCTTATCTCACTGCATTCTGGTAACTGTCCTATGAGGTAGGTCAGGCGACTATCCTGGCCTTACAGATGAGGAGACCAAGCTCCTAGAGGTTAAGTCACACTTGTCCAAGGTTCCAGAGTAGTAAAGTAGCAGGACCAGAATCACACCCCCAGGTAGTCTGGGTCTGGAGTCCACACTCTCGATGGTTCCACTAACATCTGCAATGAGCCCGAGGTGTAAGTGCCACAGCCCCTACTTTGCAAAAGAGGAAACTGAGGCACAGGAAGTAGATGATTGCCCAGGAAGTGGGCCAGATCAGGCTCAGGGATGATTGGGTCTGGAACAGCCCTAGGAAGAGTTCTACTGAACCCTGGTTTTTAATGGACAGAGAGGCTGCTACCCTGAGTGGGAAGGATCTAGCCCAGTGACACCCAGTCAGAACACAGAAGGGCTTGCCTGATTCAGGCCCGGATTCTCCCTAACTCCACACACTTCCTCCATCTCCTTTTTCTTGAAACTGCTACAGCTCTCACTTTATAGGCCACTTGAGCCTGGAGTTGATTATCATCTGATTCTATAATGTTCTAGGCCTGGAGAAG
This sequence comes from Mesoplodon mirus, assembly GCF_964341445.2. Lineage (NCBI taxonomy): Eukaryota > Metazoa > Chordata > Mammalia > Artiodactyla > Ziphiidae > Mesoplodon > Mesoplodon mirus. The sequence continues at coordinate 178,688,554 of NC_138979.1, forward strand.
GCTGTTGAATTAGAGCACATGAGAACCCTCAACCTCGCGGCCCTCACAGACATTTGTCTTGTGGAGCGTTTTGTTATCTTCATTTTACAGGATGTGAAACGTGAAGCTCGGAGAGGGTCATTAACTTGCTCAAGGCCACATAGCTGGCCAAGCAGAGCCAAGACAGACAGGTCTCTCTGCTTCTGGCCCGGTGTTCTGTGTTCAGGGGGCTGTTCATCTGATAACTACCTCCTGAAGTGGAAGCTTGGCTGCTTCTAAGGGCTGGGCACAGAGGGAGTCAGGGGTCTCAAGCTCAGTACTATTTCTGGGCTGGAACATTCTATGCTGTGGGGAGGCTGTCCTGTGCATTGTTGGGTGTTTAGCAGCATCCTGGATAAAACTAAATCCCAGTAGCCCCTCCCCACCCCCAGGTGTGACAATAAAAAATTGTCCAGGCATTGCCCAGGGTCCCCCAGGGCCAAAGCACCCCTGTGGAGCTCCCATGTTGAAGGAGGAAGGGCTCAGAGCACGAGACCCACTTGGGAGGCCTCCTTCTTCCTGCTTGACCAGACTTTTCTCATCTTGGAATGGGTTTGGGTCAAGTGATTCCCATCTGAGTTTGCTCACTGGGGCCAAAGAGTTTAATGGACTCAGTCAGTTTGGGGTGTTCATTCTTCTTGGGTGGGGACCTTGTCAAGGGACCCCAGGATTCTGCTGTGGTAAGTTGTGCGAGGCCTTCGGGAGACCACAGAAAAATCTCTTTGGCTGTCAGCTTGGGAGCTCAGATGCCTCTGTGGTCCTTTGGCTACCAGGAGCTTGATGACCAGCACCTTTAAGAGGCTTAATGACAACAGCCCCTGAGTATCAGGGCTGTTCCAGCTAGACACTCACATGCAGCCACAGCCCCGAAAAGCCTTTCTTGAGCTCTCTGGGGGAGGGGGACGGTGGGTTTTGCCAACTAAAGCTTTTAGGATCAGTGAGGGGCCAGCGGATAGAAGACAGGGCCGTGAACCCAGATAAGAAAGGGGAGGAGGTGACAGAAAAGCTAGCAGGGTTATCTGAGGAGTTAATGAATACACCTCAACCTTTCAAAGGAGCAGTTCCAACAATGAGGTCAAGGCCAGGGGTCCACTGGGGAGCAGAGAGGGAGACCTTGGGCTGGCCTCTGAAAATCTGGGGGACAGGCCATCACGGGGGATCAGCTTTCTCCAGCAAGATAGTTAAGTGCTGGGCCATGGAAACTACCAGGCCAGGCCAAAGACTGTGGCTCTGGCTGGAAGTGAAAAGAACAAGGTAAGAAAGGAGAATCTTCTTAATAAAAAAAAATAAAGAAATAAACACTAAAGAAAAAGGAAATAATAGTATCTACCTCAAAACAAAAACAAAAACAAACAAGAGGAAAAAAATTTAAAAAAGGGAAGGATCCTGAGGCAGAGAAGCATTTTAGAGAATGGGGCAAAGGGTGCGGTCCCTCCAGGGGGCCTCGTCCCTGCCTTCTACAGGGGGGGAGACACACAGGTGAAGACCACCAAGGCCATGGGGTTATGTCCAAGCCTGGGGAGGGTGGGAGAAGAAGAAAGGTAACCCCGAAGCAGCCCTGCCCACCAGCCTGTATTATTATAGGGGCCTCCTGTGTGCTGGGACCTTTTTTTTTTTTTTTTCAGTTAAATATTCAGCTATATTTTCTTCAGGTTGTTAGTGGCTACATTTTTCGCCTTTAACTATTTTATAACATTTACTTCCTTCCCCCCCAACTTTATTGAGATTTAATTGATTTATATCATTATGCAAGTTTAAGGTGTACAATGATATTTAGGATTAACATATACACATGACTATATAGAAAATAGATAATCAACCAAGACCTACAGTATAGCACAGGGACCTCTACTCAGTATTCCGTAATAACATACATGGGAAAAGAATCTGAAAAAGAATGGGGGGATTTGAATGATGTCGTTCCATCCTCTCCACCGACTGTGCTGGGCAGAACAGCAAAGGTTCGACTGCCCGCCTTCAAATCCTCACCCTGCAAATCGGAGCCAAACCTGCCTGTGCCTCAGTTTGCTCCTCTGTCAAGGTGGCCTGGCCTCACGCACCCGTGTCAGCTCAGGACAGGGCTGATGGAGAGCTACTCACTCAGTGCATGGAAATCTCTTCTTCCTCCGGGAGGCTCACTGGGCTGGACTCACCCCACAGGCTGTACCACACTGGCACATGCCTTCACCTACTTATAGGGCAGTCTTAGGGCGTTGGGATGCTCAGTCCTACGGGGCCCTACTCCCCACACCCTGAAGGAAATAAGCCTGGGGAGCCTCCAGAGCTCAGCCAGCATGTGGCTGATATCATCTGAGGGCCTTGCTGCTCTTCCCTGAAGTGGTCTAGTCCAGCGGAACCAGCAGGTACAAGGCCACCTGGGAGGACGGGGTGATGGGAGCCTTGTGACCATGCAACCCAAGGATTCATCTCTCCTTGAGACTTGTCTCCCAGAGCTGTTGAGAAGAGTGATTAAAATCTGTCCAGAGCCTAGAACTGTGCCTGATGAATGGTTGACCTTCTTTTTTTAAAAAAAATTCTTATTTATTTATTTATTTATTTATTTATTTATTTATTTTTGGCCATGCCATGTGGCACCTTAGTTCCCTGACCAGGGATCGAACCTGTGCCTCCTGCAGCAGAAGCACAGAGTCCTAACCACTGGACCACCAGGGAAGTACCCCATAGTTAAACTTCAGTAAATGTCAGCTGCCTGAAGTCACCGGGTTTGTCACTGCCAGGGTCCCAGCCCTAGGAAACCTCACACTGGGAGCTGGAATCTGTGTTCTTTGGGCTCCAAAGCCCATTTTTCCAGGCACAGAAGGGAGATAACAGGCCAAGATAACAGGTGCCAAGGCTCAGAGGAATCACATGAGAGAATGACATGGGACCATCCTGATGGAGTTAGAATACTGAAGAATATCAGGACCTCAAGCGACCTTAATGCTCACATTTTTGCTGGCTCGCAGAGGGGAGGTGATCTCTCTAGCTCCTGAGGCACGTGAGTGGTAGAGCTGAGAGACAAAATCAAGGGAGAGGGGAAGCTAGTACCCAAAATATTACTTTTGGAATCTGCAGTCTTGATTAATGTTTAATATTTGGTAAGAACAAGCACTAAAAAAAGACACGTTGCACAATCATCCAAAGAAGGAAACGAGTGAGTTAGTCTCGTTATCCCCATTTTGCAGGAATGGAAACTGAGGCACACAGAGATCAAATGGCCTGCTCAGGGTTTCACGTTCATTCGAAGGCTGATTTGGGATTCCTGGATTCTCTCTACTTTGTTTATACTGCCGTTAGCACTCTCGTCCTAACATTGCTGAAAGTCGCCTCAGAACTAAAGAAAATTGCAATGATAATATTGATAATACTCAGACCATATTTCAAGGCTATTGACATCTGAGGACTAAAGAAAAAAATCATTTTTTAAAAACTTAATATGTATTTCTAACTTGCTCTGTTCACTGTGCTCTTTGTGAAAGTCATACCGTGACATTAAAAAAATTCTGATGGCTCTGATTTCTCATTATATGATGTTCACGTTGCTCTTAGATAAACAAAGTGATACCTGATAACAAGGAAGCACCTGACCTTGGAAAGGCAGCTTTGCCTTCTGAGAGCAAACGTCCTGGTAATTACCTGATAGCTCCACCTGGGTCAGGCCCTCCCCTGTGGGACTGACCTGCTGGTACCCTGTCTTACATGACTCAGTCCCACATCCTCCAAATTTCCTGGCATGTGCTCACCACCACACCTGGGCTGTCTTTCCCTGGCATTTACTTAGCACCCCTTTCTGGCACCTTCTAATGTGGTTCCCTCCTGAGGGTTGCTCCTCAGTCTTCCTTTTCAGTCTTAGTCATCACTTCAGGCTTGCTTCTTAGGTGAAGACTTCTTTGAGTGCAGTTTCTCGAATTCTAGTTGTATTAGTTAGGATGGGCTGGGTTACTCTGCAGTAACAAACAAGCTCAGAACCTCAAGGGCTTAACACGGCCAAGGTGATATCTCATTCACTCTATGTGTCTCCTGTGGGATGTACGCAGGGGCTCTGCCCATCACGGAAAAACAGGGACCAGGCTGCAGGAGGCTCCAAGTTCCTGCTTCAGTTCTTCCGACTCTGGTTCCTTTGCTCGTTCCTTATGTAACCTTTGCTACAGCAAGCAGGACATCAACAGCACCAGTCACAAGACTACTGCAGCCATCAGAGTGCCTGCTCTTGGCATCGTTCAAGCTTAATTGAACAGCCTCATCTTTCCTGCCAAGGTGCCAAACCAGTTGAGTGAAAGGACAAAAATAAGGCCTATGGGGACATATAGCACCTTTGTTTCTGATAAAGCTGATCTTGGAACATGGGGCTTATTTCTGTGGGACAGTGGGCTTCCAGAAACCTGCGCTTGAGCTAGACAGCTCACACCACCCAGAATTGTGAGACTGAGGCCAGGTCTCCCCATGGCCTGACACCCAGCCCACGGACAACTTCTGGGCTGCCCAGGCCCAAAACAAGAGCCCTTATATTGATAGAAATGAGCCATTTCATAGAGTCCAGATGGAAACGCTGCAAAGTAGATACTCTTTTTCACTTTTTACATATGAGGAAACCGAGGCACCAAGAGGTTGAGGAACTCTCCCAAAGACACACAGGCGCTGTCTCTTAATATCTCTCATGTTATGCCAGAGTGAGTCTCATACCACCCTGGGCTTCTGGCTGTGTCCTCGCTGGGGAGGGAACCATCTTGGTGAGAGTACCTTTCTCTGACTTCTCCACCCAGGGGCACTCCATTTGTTCTCCCACACTAGGCTCAGACGTCATTCAGAAGCTGTCCTGGCAGCGCCTGGCCGTGAGGGAGGCCGCGTGCTCTGCCTGCTGCACTGAGTATGAATACCCAACAAAGGACGGCAGCAGAAAGTCCCCAGCCTCTAAAGAAGCTCTCAAGCTGTCCACGCTGTTTGTGGATGTTTGTGGATCATTCCTAATAGCTCTGGAAGGGATCTGAAGGTGCACAGTCACCACGCAGCCAGGCCTCTAATGATTCTGCACCCAGTTCCAGCGTGTGTGGGGTTTTCTCCACACCAAGCAATTCTCCAACCCCAGCTGGTTGTCCTACAATTCAATTCTGACACTATGTACCTGGGGCCAGCATCAGCTACCACAGGTTAAGGGCTCAGTCCTGCAAGGCTGCCCCACCCCGTCTTCAGACACCAATCTCAAGTCCAGGATGTCACCTGTGCTTCTGACCCACAGGCTATAGATTGGAGGTTCCCATGATCTCCTTCCTTAGGTTCAACTGATTTGCTGGAACTGCTCACAGAGCGCAGAGAAACCTTCTGTTTACTAGGTTACCGGTTGATTAAAAAAGATTAACTCAGGAACAGCCAGATGGAAGACATGCATAGCGCAAGGTATGGGGACACTGAGTGGAGCTTCCATGTCCCCTCCAAGCTCATCTCTCTCCCCAGTGTTCACCAAGCCAGAGGCTCTCTGAACCCCATCCTTTTGGCTTTTTTGGAGGCTTTATTACATAGGCATGATTGATTAATTCCCTGACCATTGGTGATTGAACTCAATCTCCAATCCCTCTTCCCCTCCTGGAGGTTAGAGGTTGGTTTCCCATGGCAACCAACCCCCATCCTCAGGGGACCTAGGGGCTTTCCAAAATCACCTCACTAACATAACAAAACCCACCTTTCTGGTGCTCATCACTTAGGAAAATCCAGGGGTTTTAGGATCTCTATGCCAGAACTGGGATGAAGAGCGTATATATATATATTTCTTCTTATTGATCATGATATCACAGCCTCATTCATTCCCCATTATCCACAGCCATAGACAGGTGTTTTTTGAGGGTGGGTCTCCTCCCCATCCCTGGGATATTGCAGACACCCAGTAAAGGTTTTCTTTTCCTTGTTGAACTAATGCCCACCCCACGGGCCTGTGGAGAGGATCAAGTGAGCTCCTGGGATGAAAATCAACATGTAATCAGTATCTCCCATTTCTGAATTAGTGTGCATGTGTGAAATGCCAGAAGCATCCCTGACCTTTGTCTTCATTTTATGAATGAATCTCAGATGACCCCACCAGTCAAGGCAGAGCTTGCACATAACCACAAAGGTTCATTGATTTATGCTTAAAATCGAATTGGTATGTCTTTTTCCTGCAGACTGATGGGGGGTGTAAATGTCCCTTCCACGTTGTCCCTGTCCGAGCCTGGAGCCTGCTTGTGTGTTTCCCTCTCATCTGTCTCAGAGCAGAGCTGGGTCCTTGCCTGGAGGGGCAAACTGACCTGGACCAGCCCAGAACCCCTAGCAGCTGTGCTTCAGCTGGTGCTAAGGCAGAGAGGTGGACCCCATGTGGACCGGGAGGTTGGCATTCTTCCTAAGGTCTGAGATGGATTGGGGAATATATGGCATTAGGGCAGCCCGGGCTGAAGTGTGAGGGACCTGCCTTCCAGGACTGTGCTGGGCAGGTCTCCCAACCTGCCATCTCCCCATCTGTACCTTGGGGATAACGATTCCCAGCTGGGTCCTTCAAGGACCGATTTTGAGGGTCAGACTAGGCAGTGAATACATTTTGAAACTCTAAAGAACAGGTAAAGCTGAGGTTTATGGCTGTCCTGCCTGGTTTGTGGCACACTCTTGTGCTCCTTATGACAAGGTTGCCCTGATGCTTTGCCCCTCCCACCCCATTGAATGGACCCTGTTGGTTCCCATATGAACCAATGAAATCCCCTCTGGGGCTTTAAGTTTGAATTGGGGCTTTGCCAGCCCGAGTCCAGACTAATGTAATGACAGGCCATTCTTTGATGTGAAATGATGGTATCTTAGGTGAATTCTCTGGACTCTCAGGAATTCCCAGTGGCCTTTGCATCCGACCCTTTACTTCCCCAGAAGCCAGTGTTGCGGAGTATGCTGTGTTGCTTGCTCAAGGCTGTGAGCTCTTTAAACTCAGGTGGGAAGAGCTCCAGAAGATCCGGGGACTGTTTTTCTTGCAGAGGCATCCAGCACTCCTCACACTTCGAGGGGGGATTTATCTCTGCCTAAGTGCCACGTGGCCCATCTGGTGTGATGTGGTGAGGTCTGGGGGAACAAGGAGAGCCTTGGAGGCCAGCTCTGCCACTTACCATGACCTTGAACAAGACAGTGAGCCTCTCTGAGCCTCAGTTTCTTCATCTGTAGAACGTGCTGCATATAAGGGCAGAGCAGCTCCACTCCCAACATCACAGTGCAGCCATGAGGATTCAGTGAGAAAATGCTTGAACGGCCCCTCCCAGGGAGCCCGGCTTAGAGGAGGAGCTCATAAAGGCAGCAAACATCGTCCCTGACACCACTGCCCTCCTCTGCTGTCCTTTAAAATCTGTTTTAACACTCTGATGTGAACCTCACAGCAACCCAACATAGGTTTTGTAACCGTGATGAGGACCAGAGAGGTTTGGCAACTTCACTAAAGTCACACAGCTGGGAAGTGGCAGATTCTGAACTTGATCCAGGTCTTCAGACCCTCAGGTCTGGCATCATTCTAAGTGCTGGAAGATGTTTGTATCCTTAATGGAATTTGTAGAAGTTGGAAGTCTCTAGGCAGAGAAAACTCAAGAGGATAGAGACTTATTTGGGAAACAGTCCAATTGTACCCATTATGTTATGTGAAATTGCACAGATGTGGCCATTTTGACTTGAACGGTGTAAATCTGACATGACTCAAGCCTGTTCTTTCAGTATACATTCATCCCAGTGAGAGGCTAGAGGGTGATTACTGGATTTGTGTAGGACAGGGCCGTCCTTCCACGGGACAAGCGTATTTCCGCGAGAGTTCAGGGAGCTGGCTCCTTCAGGCTGGGCTCCAGCCAGGCCTCCTGACTGTAGCAGCCCTCCAGCAGAGGCTTGGAGGGCCAGAAGGAGTCACGTGGCCCTTAGTGAAAAAGTCTGTTCCCGGGACAGCCTCTGACTGTGGCCCAGGGAGCTGTGGTTTTCCTCCAAAGACCACAGGGAGGGCCCTGGGGTAGGAACAAGGCACGTGGAAATGTGGCCCCTGACACAGCTTGGCTAAGGGAGGGCAGCTGGGGTATGGGGGGTCTGCTCCACTCTCTCTCCCTATGGCCAAGGAATCACTGTCAGGACTTTCCAGAGCCCTCTGGGGCACCTTGGCTGTGTGATTAGGGAAGACAAGAGGGCATAGCGTAAGTGGTCTTGGGGGCCTGACATCCTGGGTGAGTCCGAGCAAGTGATACAGACCAAGACCTTCGCTTCACTGGGGAGATGAGACCTGCTTCTAGGAGTGGTACGTCTGAGGGTCTTGGAGCAGAGATGGCACGACAAAGACAGAAGTATGTGTTCCCAGTCCAGCCCCATGGGAAAGGGTCCCTGGAAAAATCAGCCAGAGCCTTTTGCAGGAAAGACCTGTGAGCAGTCAGGGCTCAAGCCTGGCTCAGGTGACAGTGTGGGACAAGAAGAGGACCTGGTCTCCTCCTGCTGCTGGTGACGCGGCGGCCCAGTGTCCCCGTGTGAGCTGAGGGCTCTGGGAGCAGTGGCAGCCCTGCAGGGTGAGGGGCTCTCATTGGGGGTCGCAATGAGCACCAGCGTGGGGTGGGGCGCTGAGCAGAGGACCTGGTGGACACTGGGTGGAGGTGGGGACCACGGGCTGGATTCTGAGCCCGTGCGATTTCCTCCTGGGGGTCCCAGAGGAGACTGGAAAGCCTGGAGGTTTTCCACAGTGACTGGGGAAGGAGCAGTAAGCTGTGGGTTTTAGCCTACATTTCACCCTGGCCTAGCACAGGGCTGGATGGTGCAAATGCTAGTAAACCCTAACGCAGTGGACACTTGAAAGATCGCTATGGCCTGGATTTCACACACATCCTGGGGACGTAAAGAGAGACTCAGACGCAAGAGGATGAGGGATTTACACGCCACACACAAGCTTGGGCCGGGTCAGTCATTCTTTAATGCCATGGAGGAAGGGGACCTGTCCTGGAGGGGACAGCTGAACCCAGAGAGGCAGTTATTTTTGGGTAGGATTCACCACCTTTCCCATGAAGAGGGGAGCCTTGGTGGTTTTATCGTAGATGATGAAGACGAAGGGTCTGTTGTACTCGACTTCCGGGGGGATTGACATGGGGATGGCTTCCATAACCGTGGCCCCCGCAGCTTCTGTTCCTTTCTCATCGATGGTCAGCACAGCCTTGTGCAGCGCCTGCAAAGGGGAGAGCACAGAGGTCCCATCTGAATGGAGACAGGCTGCCGGCCCCCAGCCAGGCCTGGGAGCAAGGCGCGAGGAGAGCCTTGCCCAGGGAGGGGCCCGCTCTGGCCTCTCATCGCCTGGCCTGTCCTTCCCCATCCCTGTCCTCCCCTCCCTGCAGGAGACGCACAAGGCATGGCTCTCAACGCTTGTGTCTGACCCACGAGGGGACCCTCACCTCTTCCTGACCAGCCTCCTCAACAGCCCTGGGAAGGAACCCACCATCTCGGGAGGTGGATTTTCTTGTACTTTGTCTCCTTGGCTCCGCACTTGTTTGTAGACCCGATTCTAAACTCCCTGGGGACCAGGGCTTCGATGGGGACCTTCACACGCCTCATCCCCACCCAGGCACTCAGCTCACAGTCAGTCACTGAACTGCAGTTGTTTCTCTGGGCACCTGTAATTCTCCCGCGTAAATGGCATCTTTGGTCGAAATCACTCTGTAACTCAGACTCAGTGATTCACCAGTAGCTCCTGGTGTCACAGGCGCAGGGCCAAAGGTCCTTTGAAATCCCTGAGCCTAAGCCTCTCTCTGTAAATAGGGGTTTATCGGGACCCAAAGAAGAGAAGTCCCCGGCCAAGGATGAGACAGAGGTTGAGTGACACAGCCTCAGAGGAGGTCCTTAAATAAAATGCACCAAGCACGTGAGGCCGCCTGTTCCCCCCCATCATCCGGCCACACTGCAGTCTTGGTGGAGCGATGGCATTCCTCAGGGACCTCAGTCTGCAGGTGTGCCTGTGTCCCTGTGTCCCTGTGTCCCTTCCTCAGCCTCACCCTCGAGCTGCAGCCCCCGTGCACATTGCGGCCTACAGAGGTCAAGGACACACTCACCTTGGACAGCTTCAGAGGCACTTCCTCAGTGATCCCTGAGAGGTCAGCCCTGTTGCTGAAGACCTTGGTGATGCCCAGTTTACCCAGGAGAGTTTTCAGATCGTAGGTGCCAGAAATGGACAGTTTGGGCAAGTGTAAATTGGCAGAACTGTCACGACGGATAGAAAATAAAAAAGTTTCACAGAGTTGAAAGTGTTTCCTTTTCTGGTTGTTCCTCCCACTTGGCGCCCTGTCCCCCTGCCCATGCAAGGATGTGAGGTCAGCCTTGATCTATTCTACTTTTAGTTCCTCTACACGTGGGGTCAGAGAACGTTAGAATCACGGGGATCCTCTTGTCCTGCAAAGCCTCTCAAATGCCACCTCCTCTGATAAGGCCTCCTGGAGGATCCAGGGTGTCTCTGGAAGGACTGTGCACACTGCTTCCCTGCAGGGTTTGGTCACCCCTCAGACTGGGACTCCTCTGGACCGTGGGGTGTGCTGGCAGGTCCAGAGTGACATCTGTTCAGTGAATGATGAGTACTTCTCTGTATTTTTGTTTTATATCGTACATGAGAAAACAGCTCATCCGGGCATGGGCATATTTACAAATACAGAGACATGCACTAATTTGGGGTGCATGACGGGGACCAACCACACTCATCTAGTGACAAAGGATCCAGAACCAGTGTCAAACGTGTCCTGGAGTTTCCCGCTCTGGGCCTTTGCTTTTCAGGCCTCTCTGAGGTTTTCCCCATTTTGCCGTGGACTTTCTGTCCTGAAAGTCCACACTCAACTGCCACCTTTGCCAGGAAGCCCACCTCTTCCTTCTGGGTTTGCCCACAACATGGGTTTGCGTTGCTCTCCCTGCACGGGGCACCGGCCACTGGGAAGGGACACTGTCCAGGCTGGGGAGGAAGTCCTCAGGGACAGGACTTTCCCTCCTCACCCCTGGGTACCATCCCTCCCATGGAGCCCGGCTGATACTACCTGCACGGATGCTGGCCTCTGCTGGAGGCACAAGGTCATGCACAGTGGTCATGGCCATGGGACGTGGGTCTACCCCCACCTTCAGGCTGGACCTATTGTGGCAGCTCCTGAATTGGCCTCTGGTTTGGGAAGTCACCTTGCGTGTCTCTTTTCCAGGATCTTGGTGAGAAGCTCCTTGGTGAGCTGGTCCTCCAGATGCTGCAGTTTCCCCTGGTCGGGCAGGATGAAGATGGCGGTGGCGTTACCCACGTAGTCCATCAGCAGCACCCAGCTGGTGAGCTTGTCGCAGTAGTGGAGGTCAAACATGCCCAGGCGGTTCATCATGGGCACCTTCACGGTGGTCTCCTCATCCACGTGGAAGTCCCTCTCTGTGGTGTGCTCCACCTCAAAGGGCTTCTCCCATTTTCCTGGAGAGAAGGGACAGCAGACATCAGCCAGGGGTGGGAGAAGGTTTAATAACGGTGGTAGAATAAAGGAGCCCTGAGCCCCCTGGTGAGATACGTCTCTCTGGGCCTCAGCTTCACCATCTATAAAATGGGGCTAAAATGAGCAATCAGTCTACAGAAAAGGTATTCTGGGAGGATAATGCAAGACTGGAGTAGTATCCAAAATTTCAATTTTGTAGAGGCTATTAAGTGGTAGAGGAAGGATTTGAATCTTGGTCTTTCTGACTCCAAAGGTGTCACTGGTTCTTCTACACTCGAGTTGTCAGAAGCGTGTTCCAGGAAATCCTATTTCCTTTGTACGCTCTGCCAAAATTTGTTTTTCTGGCTCTCTATTTTGGGAGACATTGCATATCACACACCCCTCCCAGGTAGGGATTTACAGTGCACATTAGGATATTTAAGGTTCTGAAAAGTCCTGCAGAGACGATGATACTTTGACTGTTTAATCCATAGTTCCCTAACCCTATTTGATCAGGGAAAGTTTTAGTGGTCATGTGTGGAAAATTAAATAACATGTGCAGAGATGCATGGCTATATCCCATTCTGCACTGCCAGGAAAGTTAAGAACTGAGTGTTTGAGAATATTTTGGGGGTGTTTCTGTTTCAGGCTGGTTGTGCAGGCTTACCTTTAAAGAATATGTAATTCACCAGAGCAAAAACTGTGTCTTGGTCAAGATCATCTACCAAATCCACAATTTTTCCTTGGCTTCCCTTCTCTACATAATCGTTGATCTTTTTCTTGGCCGCTTCAGTATCCCTGAAGTTGGTGGAGAAGGCTTCGGAGTGGTAAAGGTTCTTGACATCCTCCAGAAACTTACTCACTAGCTTCGCGCTCTCGTTGATGAAAAGGCCGTTGCCAGTGGTCAGCTGCAGCTGGTTGTCTGGCTGGTTGAGGGTGTGGAGAAGATGCTGGAAACCTTCATGGATCTCAGCCTCTGTTCTTGCAGTGAGGTTGAAACCTAGACCCTCCAGGATCTCGGTGTGAGTGTCACACTTGGTCCCCAGGGAGAGCATCGCAAAGGCTGTAGCGATGCTCACTGGGGAGAAGAAGATGTTGGTGGCATTGGACTCATGGGCCACTTGGCGGTACACAGTGAAGGCGAAGTCGACCAGGTTGGGGGCGATCTTGTGGCAGGCTGCTTCCTGGTGGTGCTCATGATCCTGCTGCGATACCTCTGTCTCCTGGACAGCGTGTCCCTGGAGACCCTCAGCCAAGGAGACAGGGACCAGGCAGCACAGGCCTGCCAGCAGGAGGAGGCCCCATGTGATGGAGGATGCCATTGTCCTGCAAGAGAGAGAAGGGTACCACACCCGGGTCAGGCCACACGATGAGTCCCTCGATCACCGATGGACGCCATGTCAAAGCAACCACTGTTTATCGAGCACCTATGTGCCAAGCACTTTCCTACATCAGCACCATTGAAAGACTCAGAACAACAGCAAAGACTTTATGGCGATTACCATACACCAAGCTCCATTCTAAGCACTTTACTGTCTTATCTCACTGCATTCTGGTAACTGTCCTATGAGGTAGGTCAGGCGACTATCCTGGCCTTACAGATGAGGAGACCAAGCTCCTAGAGGTTAAGTCGCTTGTCCAAGGTTCCAGAGCAGTAAAGTAGCAGGACCAGAATCACACCCCCAGGTAGTCTGGGTCTGGAGTCCACACTCTCGATGGTTCCACTAACATCTGCAATGAGCCCGAGGTGTAAGTGCCACAGCCCCTACTTTGCAAAAGAGGAAACTGAGGCACAGGAAGTAGATGATTGCCCAGGACATGGGCCAGATCGGGCTCAGGGATGATTGGGTCTGGAACAGCCCTAGGAAGAGTTCTACTGAACCCTGGTTTTTAACGGACAGAGAGACTGCTGCCCTGAGTGGGAAGGATCTAGCCCAGTGACACCCAGTCAGAACACAGAAGGGCTGTGAGGGACCCAGATGGGAGGCCGCACCCCCTTAACACTCACAGTGTACCTCAGCCCCTAGTAGATCTTCCTGAGCTAGAGGGCTGCCCTCAGAGGGAGTCCATGGCCTCAGACGCAGGAATGGGCTGCAGTCAGCTTAGCTGCTCATCTCGCTCGCCACCTGTGTCCCAGCTCTGCGCTCAGCGCGGATGTGGGTGTTAGAGGTCTGGTTCCTCCAGTCAAGTGGGGTTTGTTTGTTGGGGCAGGGGTGAGGTGGGGTGGGTAAGATTTGAAAAAGCATCACTTTTCTGTTCAGAAAGACCTGGGTTCTAATCCGGGTCTCTGTCACTACCAGCTGTGTGACTTTGGCCAAGTCATTTAGTCTCTCTGGCCCTCTTTTTGTCACATGTAGAAAGTAAGATGGTTGGGAGAACTTAGTGAAATAAGTCTAGACACCGAGCCTTACACTGAAGGCATTGGAGAGAGATTACATTGAGGGGAGGCTGGTAGGGGTGCAAACGAGAAGGCTTCCGAGGATGGCAGGGAGGGAGATGAGTTCCATGGGTGGGGGGAGACAATAGGGAATGACAAAGCTTGTGGCTGACCCAGCAAGGTCAGGCTCTATCTAGTGATAGTCAAAGTCCCTGTCACCCGCAGCAACACGGCCACTTCTGCCCCCACGGAACTCCGTCTACTCCATATAGATCCCAGCCTTGGGCCACTAGGCTGAGACCTCCTAAGTACAACCTGCTCTCTTCCCACATGGAGAAACTGAGGTCCAAGCAGAGGAGAAGGGTGCGTCTGCTGCTAGCTATCAGTCATATAACTAAAACCATCATTTTAATAAAATACAAAGACAAAGGAGCCCTTGAACTTGGCATATGAGAACCCGAGGGGAAAAAGTTGGAAATAAGGAATGCTGGGTTTCATCTACCCCTTGGACTTTTAAAAGTTTCCTTCCAATGAAACAACAGGATGAAGCACAAAACTGGCTGCTTTCCACCACCTTTCCTTCCGGCCTTCACACCTCTAACTTATCCAAACAGAGCAGACCACGCATTATGTAATACTTGTTTATATTTTTCTTAAACTAGCCAGTGGTTTTAGAGCTTATGATCGTGCTAAGATTAGTTCTGTATATTTCCATTGCCCTTGGCTTTCTCTCTACTCCTCCACTGGATTTTGCTGTGGTCCTTCATGGTTTATGGAAACTCCCCATCTTTGCAGGGCGCAGAGATCCTGAGGGATTTGGGCTTCTGCAGGGTGGGGACACTAACTATGCTGAGTGGTCTCAAGGCCAGAGGCCATGGCTTCTAGTCCTGACAGGGCCACTTCTGTCCACTTGGCCTTGGGCAAGCATCTTCTTATCCTGGGGCCTCATTCTCACCAGCTGTATCAATCAAGGCAGCGGGGATCTAAATGAGGTCCCTGTGTACCAATGCTGGATTTTTAATTAGAGGGGTATCTGGCTTTGGTGGAACAACATGGACTGAGACTTCCCATGGGGGATGGGATGTGGTGCCCTCCCGCTGAGAGGGTTGCTGGCCTTAAGAAGGTAACAAGGCTGGTGTGGAGTTGAAGCTGGGGTGAGCACATCCCTGGCTCCCACCCAGTCCATCTGCCAGGGGGTTACATCACCTACTCTGGCTTCCTTCTTTCACAGTAAATGGCTTGAGACCAGGAAAGGGTAAGGGCCTTGCTAAGGCCACACAGTGAGTCAGGGAAAAAGCTGGCTTGAGCAAGCCTTGGTTTTTCCACCACTCGAACTACAGATAGGACAGTATGTCGTCAGGTCTCAGACCCTGTAAATGTCAGAGTTAGGTCCTGAGGACTCTGCCTTGAGCCCCTGTTGGCTTCATTTTGCCTCTCAGTCTGTTCCTTACAACTTCGGGGGCCTAAGACTTCTCTCTCTTCACCCTTCTATCAAAAGCAGCACCCCACACCCGCCAAATGCTAGTGCGGGAACCAAATGGAGATGAGAAAGTAAATGGTGACGTGCCCAGAGGTGTAGGGACCAAACTTTAAACCAATAGAATGAAGATGTCACAGTGACACTTCTGGAGTCAGGGGCAGGTCAGGGAGAGTAAAGTGACCCGTCCCTTTGTCTAATCTCATGCCATTTCCCCCAGGACATAAAATGAGTGACCAAGAGCAACCTAGTGGGGTCCAGGGAAGCGACTATGGCCTAAGGTCACAACCTGCTGACACCTGGCACTAAATAAGCCCAGGTGTGACCCAGCCCCGCCACTTACGGGCAAATGGCCTTGGGCAAGTGACTTCACTTCTCTGAGCCTCGGCTTCCTGTAAAGTAGAGAAAAGAATCTCTTGAAGGGCAGACGTGAGGACCGAACAAGGTGGTGGGTGGGCGGGCACTGAGCAGGTGTGGAAGGGCTCCCCGTACCTGCGCACAAGTAGGATTCAGGCTTGAGAATCGGCAGTTTTCTTCCTGGCCGGTTGCCACACTACCCAGGACCAGAGAGGGGGATGCTGATGAGCAAAGAATGGCCACAGAGTTTGGAGTGTATTCAATTCAATTCTCCAAGTCTTTATTTAATGCCTATGAGCTGCCAAGCCTCATTCCAAGCAAATGGTATTTATCATCAGCATCCTCCTCATCACCACACTGAGTAAACAACAACTGTTTCTTATTCTTTCTTCATTTTATTTCTTCATTTTATAGATGGAGAAATTGAGGACTACAGAAGTTACGTAAATTACTGAAAATCACAGAGCTGGTTGCTTACAGAACTGACTTTTTTTTTTTTTTTTGGCCACACCGTGCGGCCTGCGGGATCTTAGTTCCCTGACCAGGAATCAAACCCGCGCCCCCTGCAGTGGAAGCACGGAGTCTTAACCACTGGACCGCCAGGGAAGTCCCTACAGAACTGAATTTAATCCTAGGTATTTCGATTTCTGAGTCTGGCATTTCTCTGTGTATAAAGCTGAAGGCGGAGGCCTTGGAACAGAAAACTCAGCGGTGGCCTGGCTAAATGAAGAGGGGCAACACCACTTTGTGGCTAAGATCAGAGGCTACGAGGCCAGAATGCCCAAGTTCAATTTACCATCAGCTGTGTGACCTTGGACAAGTTACTCAGCCTCTCTGAACCTCAGTTTCCCAGAGATGATAAGGGTGTACTTACCCCATGGAGCTATTATGCAAATGAAATAGCTGCAAAGTGCCAAGAAATGCCCGGCATGCAGTCAGCTCTCAGGAGGCATCAGTCATTACTGATACTGTGAATCTTTCAGAGCCCTCTCGGGGAGTCTGATTTCCCTGGCCTTGTCATCTCTGTAGGCCCCATCTCCAAAAACCAATGATGGAAAAATCATATCCTTCCTAAACTCCAGAGATCAAGGCCAGTGGGAGTGGGGTGGGGTCAGGAGGGCAAAGGTTATCTATCCTTTGACCAAAAGGACAGAGAGGTTGAGCAACTTTCTAGGGTCACCCAGCATGAGAGGGGCTCAAGGCCAGCCCAGGCTTCCCCTTCCCCAGCTGGTGCCTGAGGCCAGAGGGAACCATGTTGGCAGTGGACCTGGGGTCCGGAGTGGGGATTCTGGAGCGAGGCGGCCTGAGCTTGAGCTTACATGGTGTGTGATTGGGAACAAGTGATGAGCCTCCCCGTCCCGGATGTCCTCGTCTGTAAAAGGGGAGTGCCATGGTAAGCACCTCAGAAGATGGCCATGAGGCTTCAATAGAAGCTGCCTGGCCAGAGCGAGGGCTCAGGAATACAGCTCAAAGCCCCCCGATGACGGTGCCCGTCCCCAGCTTCCCATCTTCTGCTGCGTACGAGGACGCCCAGAGGCCCACAGTGCACGGGGGTGGGGGGGGCCCAATTTGGAACCTCCAGGCTGAGATCTGGTGTGGTCCTGTTCTGGGCATTTTGGGAGAGGATGGAGGTCTGAGGAGAAGCTGAAACTCTGGGCTTCTGGTCTGGCTTGGCCCCCCTACCGGGTCCCTGTGTGAGCCTGGGCTTCTCACTGTCCCCCTCTGAGCCTTATGTTTCTCATCTGTAGAAGCGGAGAAAGATACACACCCGAGCAGTAGGGGAGGTGCTGAGACCTACAGAAGACAACCTACGGGAAAGACACAGAAGCTGTGCCAGCAGAAACGTACTCCTTCCTCGGTCCCGGGATGCCAGAGCCAGCCCCCCATTTCCACTTCTGCCCACAGAGGGCCGGTTTAATCACCGGGAGGTATTGGGGAGGCCCTGGACAGGCTTGGGGAGCAGGAAAGGACCCCCAGGGCTGCTGTTACTATGACAACAGGAGGCCAAGCCCCAGCCCTCTCCAACCTCCCTGCAGCCCCAGGGCCTTCCCCGGGTAGCGCAGGGACCCGGACGCCTCTCTGGAGGCTCTTGCCAGTGGAAGGCATACTTACGATTCACTGTCCCAGGTCGGGGCTGGTGACCACGGCTGGGGAGACAGAACCCTGTCCTTGCCTGTATTTAAGCAGTGGATCCAGAGGGGCGATGTGGGAGGCTGCTGGTGAATATTAACCAAGGTCACCCCAGTTATCAGAGAAGTAAACAGGGACTAAGTTCACTGACTGGACACTGAGCCTCCTGCCCACGCTGCCCGTATGTGCTCCTCCTGGGCGGCATGCAGCCCTCTGTTCCATATACCAAAGGGAGTCTTTGTGCCCAGCTCATAAACCACAGCCTCTGTCTCCAAGCTGGGGTGGCATGTGACTCACACCCTTCAGAATGGCATGACTCTGCTGGCCGGTGCTCCCGCTGGGGAGTTCTCAGTGGCTGCCCCACTGGTAGCAAGAGCTACCATTTATAGAGCCACCTTGAAATGCCCACTGCTGAAGATGCAGGGGGTGAAGTAGGTTATGAGTCCAATTGGCAGATGGGGAAACTGAGGCCTAGGGTGAAAGGCTGCTCATCCACCCAAAGTCACCAAGCCGGATACAAAACCTCTCTCGACTTCCCTGGAAAGAAAATGGGGCTTGACCGCTGTTGATACAGCCGCTTAAGGCTTGTATGGGTGGCCGTGGGCAGAGGCCGGGAGTCAGAGAGTAAATCTATGAAGAGCTGTGCAGCCTCAGGCAAGCCGCTTCATCTCTCTGAACCACGAGGTATTTTTGTTTGCATCGTAGGGCTTTGGAGGTCCCACTTCCTAGCACGGTTGTCAGTGATACACAAGATCACTGATGTAAAGCACCGGGCACACATTAGGCTCTTGATTTCGGTCTGCACAGCCCTCTGTTCAGACCTTCTCTCCAGGCTTCTCCGGGCAGGAAGAGACTCAGTTCCTGGCCAGCCTCAGGCCCATGTCTGTTTCCACTGGCTGCAGCTCCCGGCAGACTAATGCGATCCACAGGCTGTTTGAATTTTCCTTGGGCTGTTGCTCGTGCAGGAGCTACTGCAGGCTTTTGAGGGTACTGGTGGTGTTTGGGGGTGTCGGTGCAGGGTTGAGGCCAGTGGGGCCCTACTTGACCCTGATCCATTTAAAAACCCAAGGCAGTTGGCATCACACTGTGTGCACCGTCCCATGCCCCCTTGGCACGCAGTGGATATTTCTGAGTTGAGTGGATATTTGTCGAGTCAGTGGACAAGCACGTCTTTGTCCTTCTCTCGTTCCCCCGGTCCCAGCTGTGGGACTCTGCCAGGTGAATAGCCTGTAGGCTCCTCTAGCTCACAGGGTCAGACCAGGGAACCCAGGGCCCCCATTCATTGGCTGTGTGATCTCAGGCAAGCTGTTTAACCTCCCCGTACCTCAGTCTCCCCATCTGTAGAATGGGGATGGTGACAGTTCCTACCTCGCTGGGCTGCTGAGAGGATTAAATGCAGCAGTTTCAGGTAAGCTCAGGGCCCAGTGCTGGGGGGGCACGGTGAAGCCCCTATGATGTTGGCATCCCCATGGCAGTGGGTCTCACGGCTGTCATTCTGGGTGGGCGGGTGGGGGGGAGCAATCCAGGAGCTTCCCCCCAGGACTCCCTCATTCAGTACTGTCAGTACCCCCTGTGAGGGGAGTATGTACCACCCCTCCTATAGAAGCAGAAATGAGCTCAGGAAGGGGTGGACTCCCCCTCCCATACCTCCCGACTCCCCGGTTCCACAGTCTGACTTCAGAACCCTGACTCTCTCCCCTGAGCTGGCTGAAGGGCCATCTCCCCCAGGGCACTACATCTGCCCACAGCTTGGAGACCTAGGGTGTGCTGAGGTGAGGCCTGCCCTCCATACCTTCTGGGCATTTCTTCCCCTCTCTGTGCCTCAGTTTCCCCATCTGTGCAATGGCCTCCTTCCACACCCGGCTGCCCCTCCCAGCTCTCACACTGAATGGGCGAAGGCAAGCACCCAGGCTGTCGCCAGGTGCGACAACCCTTTCAGCCCGGTGGCTTGGGGCTGGTGGGAAGGTGTCGCCCCCTCTCCAACCCCCCTACCTTCAATTCCACTTCCTGCAGCGGAAGGAACTCCTCCTCCCCCTGGGGCTCCTGGCTGCAACGTGGAGGCTATGTGTCCCTGAGTGCAGCACCCGGGCTGTGCCAGCACAGGAAGAAGGAAGCTCTGGGTGGCTCAGGCAGCAGGCCTGGGAGGGGCGGGGACCTGGAGCAGGAAGCTGCCTTGCACAAAGCTGCCAGGAGCCGGCCCAGGAAGTCCTGTGTGTCACCTGCTGTCCCTGCTGTGTCTGGCTGTGTGGCCCAGGATCACCCAGTTTCTTTGAGCCTCTGTAGGCAGGCTGGTAGCACCTGCCAGAAAAGATTAACGGAGATGACAGATGTCATCCGTTGGCCCGGAGCCTGGCATCAGGGTCCTGGCAGGTTTCCAGGGCCACCTGTAGAGGGACGAGGCCTGAGCCACCTCTGAAATGCACAAGAAGAGTCCCGCAGAGATTGAGATGGGACCGTGCGTATGGGGGAGGTGTGCGTCACAGACCCTGGCTGTGGGACGAAGAGGTGCAGGATGCCGGGGGGACTGGGCACTTGGAGGTGGAGTGAAGAAAGAGCAGGTGGGGGGAGAGTGGGAGAAAGTGGGGCTCGGGGTTGGGACCTATCCCTTCTGAGTCAAGGGCTCCACACTCAGCCCTTCTTTGTCTCCCATCCTCACACTCCCCTCCCCCCAGCATTTCATGCTGCGGAGAGCTCCTCTAGACAGGCATCCTGGGGAGAAGGGGTGAGATGATCTGGCAAAATGGGCAAGGACAGCATGCCCGGGGTGGGGGGCACCCAGCGGCCACTCTCCAGGGCCCGAACCACAAGCCAAGGTGGAGGAAGTCCTGGCCACTTGGTTACTTCTGGAATTGTCGATTGTAACATCTGGACTGATCCCTGGGACTGAATATATCCTAGGAAGATGCTGTGGGCTGGCTGTGATAAGGGGTGTCTGGGGAGACCCTATCCCCCTGTTGGCCTGCCGAGAGATGAGAGAGGGATGGAGAGAAGCACAAGAGCTGAGGTGTGGGGTCTGCAGCAAGAAGGGAATGAAAGGGAGGGGTGTGCGAGGGGCCCGGGGCAAAGCAGATCAAGGACCAGAGGCCCTGACTGGTCCAGAGAGCGGTGGTGAACTTCAAGGATGTTACACCTGTTGGTAGAGTTCCCCAGAAAGTGCGGAAACCAGCCTGTACTGACTGCCCCAGGCACACACACTGACATGTCACATGTACGCCCACACTCAGATCCCCCCATACTCACTATGGGAGCCCCCTTCCAGGCACCAGCTCCCTCCTTCAGGAGGCAGTGCGGCTCAGTGGTTCAGGCATGGGCTCAGGGGCTGAGCATCTGGGTTCGAGCCTTCACTCCACCATTCTCTCTGGGAGATCTTAGCCATTTAACCTCTCTCTACCTCCGTTTCCTCATCTGTGAGATGGACGATAAGAATGGTCACGTCTACCAGGATTGTGAAGAGCCAGTGAGATGATAATGCATAAGACTGAGGGTGGCCTCAGGCACAGATGGGCCCTAAGTCAATGCCAGCTACTTCTGATCTTCGATGTCCTGAGCCTAGGAAACCTTTCAAGTGGGTCCCAGGGGCTGAGCAGGAGAAAGACTTGGACAGCAACATATTTGTCCAGGGACACCTCTTCAGATTCAAGCTTCTGCTTATCCCCAAAGGCTACCAGTCCCCTCTCCTGGGGCCTGGGCTCATTTTGCTTCCTGAGGGCACAGAGCCTGGTGTGGTTAGTGTCTTTCTGAGCACCTGTGACGTGCAGCAGGCCGAGTTGGGTGAGGGGTGGTTGGAGCTGGACGGGGGGACTTGGTTCAGGGGAGGACCTCGTTTCAGCTCTCTGAGCCTCAGTTTTCTCCTCTGTAAAATGGGCACACTAAGAGTCTCTTTTTTCATATAGTTGTTGTGAGGCTTAAATGTAGGGACGCTAGGTGAGTTGTTTGCCATCAGGCCTGCTCTGTTAGCATAACTGGCACTGTGCTTGTCTTCTCGTAACTTGGTTAAATTAGTAAGGTTAGCTGCATGGTCCAGGTTTTTGCGTCCAGGAAATCGACTGAGTTTGCATCGTTAGTTTGTCTCCTCCTAGCATCTTGCAAGTCTACCAACTTGCAACACCCTGGTGGACCCTCTTTCCTTCTGTACACAACCTCTAAGCCTGCTTCCTGTGCACGGTTCAATTCTTGCTTTTTCTGGAACTATTTGACTTATTCATAGCTTCTTGTTTCACTCTTCATCCTTACCTGGAGAAAAAGAAGGCAACTCCATGCACTGTAAATGACAATATGGTTACTAGAAGGAATAAAACGTCCAGCTATTACCTCCACCCCTACTTGTGAAAATTAATAAAAGTAATGTTTTTATTATCACTATTTTTTTTCTACACTTTATTTCAACTTTACCCTTTTGAATGTATGGACCATTATGGCCTTTATGGACTTTCAGCTTTTAGGAGGCTCAACCCATGCTGTTTAACGATAATTAGTATTTCCTTTTGGACGGTCAAGCGGTCACGCTTTGGCCACTAGGAGTCCCTTTAATTTATCTCTTTTCTCTTTTCAGCAACCCTTGCTGATATCTCAGAAAGCACACACTTGTTTTCTAGCAGTGACACCATGTCCCAGACCCATCTTCTGTTTCTTCTGCCCCAAGACATGGTGTCAGTGACCGTCTCTGGGAGAGGAAGACAGCAAGGGTGGCAAAGGTCCTTCTGGGCACCACAGGGAGGGCCGGATGTGCAGGAGACCTTGAAGGACTTTGGGACTTGTTTTGCAGAAGTATAAACGCTGTGTGGGTGTCTCAGATAACAGAGAGCAATAGGGCTCTTCCAACTTGCCCAACATAGACCTTGGGTTGCAATGGTTCGATTTACCTTGTTGCCTTCTATCCTGTTGACTTTAAACATTTCTGTTTGCTTGAGTCTCTTGCTGCTTTCATGTTACAATACAACCCCCCAAACTAACTCCAATGTGTGGCCTGTCACTACCTGCATCACATCACAGCTGATCCTTTGTGAGCACTTACTACCTTCCAGGCTCTGTTTTAATCCTGGGTGGTGGGTACCATTAATATTCCCTTAGTACAGATGAGGAAACCGAGGCACAGTTACCGTGATGCTGACAATATGCAGCCCCTCAGCTTTGCTCCCTCCTCTGTCTCTGTTCATTTGTTCATTCAACTCACTAAATACTATGTATTGATCACCTATTGGCTCAGAGTTTGTGAAGGTGAAAAGATGGGGTCTCAATTGCTCAGAAACTCACAGCCTGGTGGAGGCCCAAGCCCCTGGGAACCACAGAGGCCCTTTCAGATGTCCCGGTGAGGGAGAGGTGGAGAGGGGGGACGGGTGTGAGAGATAAACAGGAGGCAGGAGCAACAGATGAGGGTTGACGTTGGGGGTAGGTGGCAGGATGCACTGGTGGACCTCAGGGTTCCCTGGAAGCCCTGCTGGAATCCACATGTCCAGACTTTCTGTTCAGTTCTCTTTCCGCCAACCCTCCCATCCCCCAGGTAGAGTCTCTCCAACTCCCATGAAAAGAAGGAGCAAAGACTCCAAAGACAGATTCGCAGCCAGCTGGCAGGCCCTGGAAAACAGGGGGATTGCACAGCATCTTTCTTTTTTTCCTCTTTTCTACCCCATCTCAGTTCTGGGGCTCAGGCCCCCACAGTCTCCCCTCCTCCCGTGTACTAATCAGATAGCTGAGACCCAGCTTCCCCAGAGACCTTGCTTCCCCGAAAGTCCTCTCCAGTATGGGCTGTTTATTCTCCAACACACCTGCCATGAGAAGATCCCCACCACTGCCTCCAAACCTTTCCTCCCCCAGCAATTATGTAGCCACCTCCCTGGACAGTCCCACCTTCCCCCGGCCTTATCCCTGACATCCACAGGCCCATGGGTCACATCCTACATCACAGGAGAAGGGCACCTAGGCCCAGCCTGGTCTGTTCTGCGTCACTCACCATCCTTGCGGATGGCACCCGGAGCCCCTGGCCCCTCCCTTCCTGTCCTTCTCATCTCCCACGACCTCCTTCACTCCTCTCCACCCACATATGACCCACCTGGACCTTCGATGTCAGTTTGGAGGCCTCTTTTATCAACTCTTCATCTATAGCCCCCTCTTGGTTGCCCCTTTCCCTCCGTCCCTGACCCTAATGGACTGCCATCGTGGACACATGGAGATGGTGTGGCGTCATCTGCTTAAACCTCACGGTCCATCTCTTTGGTCCATTTCTGTCAATACTTTTGTCATCAATAGAATAGTGTCCCCAGAGATGCCCATGTCCTGATTCCCAGGGCCTGTGACTGTGTCACCTTACATGGCAAAAGCGATGTTGCAGATGTGACTAAGATTAAGGAACCTGAGATGGGAAATTGTCTTGGATTATCCAGGCGGGCCTAATATAATCACAGGGGTCCTTATAAAAGAGGGGTAGAGGGGTCGGAGTCAGAGAAGCAGACGTGACCATGGAAAGACAGGTCGGGGTGACATGAGGAGGAAGGGGCCTCGGATCCAGAGACGCAGGTGGCCTCTAGAAGCTGGAGAAAGCAAGGGGAGGAATTTTCTTCCAGAGCCTCCAGCAGGAATTTAGCCCTCCTTCCACCTTGATTGTAGATTTCTGACCTCCAGGATGGTAAGATAATAAATCTGTGTTGTTTTAGGCAAGTAAGTTGCGGTAGTTTGTTACAGCAGCAGCAGGACGCTCATACAACCTTCAGCTCCCTTTGTTTTTCCTTTGTGCCCACCCAGCAAGCCCTAACTCTCCATCCATCTAGTCACCCTCTGTCCCCCTCCCCTGCCCTGGTACTGCGGGCCACAGCTTGAGCCCCGACACTGGCTTCTTAGTGTTGTCGCTTCCACCGCCAGGCCCATCTCATTTCCCTGGGCTCATCCCAGCCTCCCCTCCATAGGGGTCGACAAACGATGGCCCACAGGCCCATCTGGCCTGCTGCTTGCTTTTGTACGGCCAGCAAGCCAAGAATGGCTTCTACGTGTTTCAATGCTTGAGAAAAAAAAATCGAAAGAAGCATCATATTTTGTAACACACACACAAAATGATACGAAGTTCAGTTCTCAGCATCCACATATTATGTTTGACTGGGACATAGCCACGCCTGTTCGTTCATTCTCCAGCGCTGCTTTCATGCTCCGGGGGCAGAGTTGAGTAGTTGTGACAAAAACTGTACGGCCTTCAAAGCCTAAAATGTTTACTGTCCGGCTTTCCCAGAACAAACGTGCTGATCCCTGACCGAGACCCCAGTCACGCTCACACCTCCATCTCACTGTCACATTGTCACTGGCCCGGCATTGCCTCCTAGGCTGCCAGCGTTTGCCAGGCTGCTCTCCATCTTGCAAGGGAAGCACCTTTCTCTGCCTCCTTGCATGGCTGACACTGTGTGTCCCTCCGCATCCGGGTCCAGGACAGACTCATCGATAAGCCTTCCTGATCCCCCACCTTCATATCCTGGTGTCCCTTCTTGCTGCTTCCACAGTGCTTCATCCACCTCCTTTAGAACATTTATCATAATAGCTGACACTCACTGGGCGGGTCACGCGTGCCAGACACCATCCTAAGCATTTCAGAGAGATGAACTCTTCTTATCCTCACAATATGCCTAATGAGGTGGGTACTTTTGTTACCCCCATTTTACAGATGAGGAAACTGAGGCTCACAGACGTCCATAAACTAGCCCCAGATCACAGAGCTGGGGAGTGGGGCAGGGGAGATTCGAACCAGGCTGTGTGACTTCAGGGCAAGGCACAAACCCCGCGGCTCAGCTCTGCCACCAGACTGCAGTTAACTGAGGCCAAGGCCCTGGGCTTTCCATCTCGTTGACTCTGGGCTGAGCACAGAATGGGTACTCACAGGGTGCTTGAAGAACAGAGTTAAAATAAATGAAGGAGAATAGAAATGGTGCGTTTTTGTTTTTGTTTTTGTTTTATCATCAGATGGTTAAGGTGTCTTGTTGGGGTGAAAATGTGAAAACCTTCAGGATGCTAAAAATTTGCATGGGGCATGCAACTTCTTAGATTAAAAAACAAGCAGTTGTTTTGTCTATTTGAGGCCAGTCGGAAGTCATCATCTGAGGACCCTCCCATGTGCCCCCGCCATGGGAAGGCAGAGGGTAGAGGGGTGGCCGGTTGTCCCTTACAGCCTGGACGTAGAGCCTGGTTGTCCTGCTTGCCATGCCTGTCCTCCCCCATCACCCAGAGCGGCTTCCCCATCTGCTTCCTCCTCTGCCCCACGAGAAAAGGGGAATAGTTCATGGGAGGTCAGCAGGGCGGAGGCTGAGCTGTAATGGT
The DNA here is from genome assembly GCF_964341445.2 of Mesoplodon mirus. NCBI lineage: Eukaryota > Metazoa > Chordata > Mammalia > Artiodactyla > Ziphiidae > Mesoplodon > Mesoplodon mirus. Next base: position 178,714,628 of record NC_138979.1, read on the forward strand.
GAAATGCCACCCAGGGAAGGGGATTGTGTCACGCCCGCTGTCCCCTCCTTCCGTTTTCCCTGAGGCTCAGCCTGGCATGTGCGGGGGCCTCTCTTCTTGGCCCACCTGCCCAGGAGCTGACCCTGCCATTCCCTGCCCCAGCTACTCACAGCATAATCCCAGCAAAAGGTCCCCATTCTCTGCTTGGCTACTGGGTACCGCACACTGTGTACGCAGACTCTTATCTTCCCATCAGCTCTGCAATAAAGATCTTGTTATATGCACTCTGCAGGTGAGGCTTGGAGAGAATAAATAGACAGAATTGATAAAACCTCTTTCTTGAACCCTCTTCTCAATTGCTACCACCTTGATACGTGCCGTGCTCGCTTCCCTTACTTTTTATGTATTTATTTTCACCAAGGTGTTACTTACATGCAGTAAAACCATAAATCCTGAATGTACAGCTCAATACGTGTTTACAGCTGTGTACTTCTGTGTAACCACCCCTCGGATCAACATTAAAGAACAAATCCCTCAATCCAGGAAGTTCCTTTCCATTTACCTCCCAATCTCCCCCTGAAGGTAACTTCTGTTTGGGTGTTGGTCTCCATAGATTTGTCTAGCCTCTTCTAGAAGGGCATGTAAATGGAAGAATACATTCTGTACATTTTTTGTGCCTTTTGTTCAGTGGCATGTTTTTGAAATTCATCCAAGTCGTTGCTTCTATCAGCAATTTGCTCGTGTTTCTTTCTTTCTTTTTTTTTTTTTTTTTTTTTTTTGCGGTACGTGGGCCTCTCACTGTTGTGGCCTCTCCCGTTGCGGAGCACAGGCTCCGGACGCGCAGGCTCAGCGGCCATGGCTCATGGGCCCAGCCGCTCTGCGGCATGTGGGATCTTTCTGGACCGGGGCATGAACCCATGTCCCCTGCATCGGCAGGCAGACTCTCAACCACTGCGCCACCAGGGAAGCCCGCTCATGTTTCTTGCTGAGTACAATTCCATCGTAGGGATGGACCACAATCAGTGTATCTGTTGAGAGGCATCTGGGATGTTTCTGATGTTGCCTATTAGGAATCAGGCGCCTATGTGCATCCACATGCACGTCTTTGTGTGAACATGTTTTCATTTCTCTCGGGTGGAATGGCTAGTGATAGGATCTTCTACGTGGAACTTTATAAGGAACTGCCCTCTCTCCCCTCCACTTCCCCTTCCTGATGTCCAAAAGGCTTCCAGGTTTGGAGCAGAGAAGCAGTTCAAATCCCAGACTTGCCTTTAGGAGCTGAGAACCTGGATCCACTTACTGGTTTCATCTACTCCGTGGAATGGGGTTGATAATCTCCCCACCACGGGGTTCCAGGGAGGATTGATTACCTGAGATACCAATCATGAAAAGTCTGGTTCAATAAATATGATTTTCCTTTTTTTTTTCATCCTTGGAGCTGTGCTGTGGTGATTTTAACAGCAGGCAACTAGAAATGAAATAATTCAGTGAAATGACTGGGAACAAAAACACAATTGCCCCCAGCATGTAGGCAAAGTCAATGATTTCCATTCTACTTACACAGGCTTTGGGGCCTCGTATTCAACCATCCACCTTACAGAGTGTTGGGCAAGGAAGGTAAACACAGCTAGGTCAACACTGCCTCCTGGGAAGAGGGACTGCACAGAGCAAACAGTGAGGACGTGTGTTTTCCGGGCCTTCCTTGGCCCTTGTCCTCCACCTCTGGCCTCCAGGGGGTAAAAGGGAAGCAGGTGGGGGAGGCTGTGTAAGTGACTCGGCTTCAGGCGCTGGATATTGAGGGGAAGGGACTCAGGGCAGCGTGGCCTCCTCCCGTGGGCTGGAGCTTCAGGCTCATCAGGGAGGCTGGCACCGCTCAAGGGGTGGAAGGCAAACACTTTGCGTATGCGCGCGCACACACACACGCACGCGCACATGCGCACACACGTGTGCACACACATGCAGACATGTTATCCTCATCCCCACGTGGGACTTGGGGCTCCCCTTTCTTGTACGCAGAGCTCTGAAAAAATGGTAGTCCTGACACTGCTTGGGTCAGTGTGGACTTTGGCAAGAAGGTGGGAGTCGGGGACAGTCAGAATTAGCTTCAGTTCCCTGTGGACAAGTTACTTAACCCCTCATGGCTTCGCTGTCCTTATCCGTAAATGGAGATTTTGGTTCCAAGGTCGTAGGGTGACTGTTAGGGTAAAAATCAGTGAATAGATGTAAAGGGCTGGTATGTCATGGACACTCAGTAAATATTGATTCCCCTTCTCTTCCCTCTTGGTCTTTTGGTTTGGTTTGAACATGAGGAAATAAAAGAATAATGTCATTCACGATACACTGTAGAGGGTAAGAACCTATATATGTAGCAACTAAAGAATATGCATAGAGGACTCTGGAAGGAGACAAACTCCGGCTTATCATCCTGGAATGATGCACACTTACCAGCTGGGGTGACTTTTACTTCCTCTTTCTGTGTATTCCTGTGTGTTGATGTTTTCACAACAAGAATGGGTGGCTTCTATGAAAAAAAATGCATATTTGGTTCTTTATAACTTAACAACCAAAAGAAGGAGGCTGTATTCACATAGGTGACAGTTTCTTGCAACTTCTTTGAAAAACGAGATTGCCTCAGGACATCTCTTTTACCACTATGGCTTTCTTCCAAATGCCCTACCTCTTGGACGTCTGCCTGACGGAGCGGAAAGGCTTCCATGTGGAGTCAGATGGTACAGAGCTCAATTCTAGTCAACTGTTTACTAACTGTGGGACCTTATGAAAATTACTTAATCTCTGTGAGTCCAGCAATGAAATAGCAATTGTGCCTCCTTTAGATTTTTGGGGGGAACTCTGAATGAGATGCCAGTGTACAGCCCAAGTGTATAGAAGCTCCTTAATGAAGGCAGTGGCAATTTTCCTCCCGTACAATGTGTAGATCACAGTCTTCGTGGATATTGCCTCTGGCAGCCTCACAACAGCCCTGTGGAATAGTCACTGCCCGTTATCATCTCGCTCTGCAGATGAGCAACCGAAACTCAGATAATTTAAGCGACTTGCCCAGTTCCGCCCTGGAACACCAGCAGCGTTCCTCCTTCTCTGTTTGTATGTTACAATGTATATATTATGCACACGATAGCCATGTCATATTTTGGCTTTGACCCTGGTGCCTCGAGAGGTTGTAAGGTCTGTGTTTGTCGTTCACTTGTCCTCTTGCGGTCTGCACCACATATGTTCCTTCTAATCAGAGATTGGAGACCTCCTTCGGATTATTGTTATAACCTCATTAATAAGGAATGACTCCGGGAAATCCAACATTTTTGCATGTAAAGAACATCTTCAAAATGCAAAATCAGCACCCATCAAGATCCTTGTTCAGATTTTTTGTCATAATATCTAATTGTATTGGTCATCTGGTCAACTAGGCAGGTTGGAGCTGTTCTCCCAAACTGTGGGAAGCCATGACTCACAACAACATATGTGACAAAGGCTTGAATAAGCCTAATGGGCTGATGCATCTCTATTAGTAAAATGAAAAAGTAGTACCTCCAAAATATGTTTCTTCATTTATTTATAAATTATATACATGTGTGGCTGTCCTGATGCATTATTTGCCTTAATTAAACAAATAAAAATAGACATTTTAAGGAGAAGATAAAAATATGAATACAATTTTACAATATTTTTTCTGTGCTTTACCAGATCCATTGGATCTATTTGGGTATCCAGGGATTAGGCAGGGAAAGCAATGTAAGGCTGCAGAAATCTAGAACTGGGGCCTCAAAAATAGGTGACATCACTGGAAATCCACAAGGATATTAACACGAACAGTGCAAAATGTGACTTTAATAAGTTCTATTTGCTCAAAAATTCATGGACACAGTTTAAATCCAAAGTATAAGGTCAGTCAAATCATTGGGAATATAGATTTTGGGAGCCTAATTTATTTTCCAGAAAGGTGAGTTGGCCCACTTAAGCCTGACCACAAGTTTTCCTTGCACTTGGTGGATCTGCCATTTCCCAGAGTTTGGGCACAGAGCCTGAGCTGCCAGAATGGCTTTGGTACTTGCCCTTTGTGGCCCCTTTCCCTAGAATATTCTCCCCTGGTGTCCTCATGGATGGCCCTACATTGTATTGAAGTCATGTCTCAAATGGGCCTTCACAGAGAATGCTTTCCTTGGCTACCCCATCTGAAATATCAGCCCTCCTAATTATGACACAATGTCCTTGACCTGCTTTGTTTGTCTTCACGACACTTATCACTACCTGACATTATACTGTATATCTATATTTACATTATGTATTTTATTTGTTATTTTGTAATATATATATTTGCTAATTTGTTTATGTCTGTCTCTCTCACTGGGCTATAAGTCTTTTATAAACATGACACATTGGTTTGCCCATTGCTGTATCCCCTAGAAAAATAACTAGTACACTGTAAGAGTTCAAAAAATATCTATTGCATGATTGTACTAGTGGAATTAAACTCTTAAATGCCAATGTAATCAGGCATAATTTGTTTTCAGTACCAAACCCTGCACTTAAAACTCAGTTTAATAATTTTGACACAATCTGAGGTCTGAATTCTAAAGGCAGTGGCGAAAACTTAGAGCACCATTCCCACTAGAGTGTAGCATCCATAAAGGCAAAGACCAGGTCTGGATTGTTCTCTCCTTAGTCCCCAGCCAAGATCAGTAACACTAGCTGTTGCAATAACTTCCAAATCCCAGGGTCTTAGCACAGGAATGTTAGGGACCCTTCTCCATATCATAGTTACACCTTCTGGAAACATGGCCTCCAAGGGGCAGGGAGAGAGAGAGCAGGCCCACTAGCTCCTAACTCCCTTGGTCTGGAAGCCACACACTTCACTCTGCTCACTGCCCATTGGCCACATGACCCTCACCTTACTGCAAGGGAAGCTGGGAAGTGAAGAGGAGCCTGCAGATACTTGTGACTCTTAACATCTTGGCCACATCCAGCCTCTAGTCCAGTGCCTGGCACAACTATCATAGCCATTGGAGAAATAATTGATGAATATATTTATAAGCTTTAACTTTCATGCATAAACTCTTCTGAAACTGTGACTTGTTTTCTACCCAACACTTTGCTAATTCTTGAGGATTTGCCATTCTCCTGAGCTCAGGGCAGTTCTGAAATAGGTCTCCAGTTGTGATTTTCTAAGTCATGACTGCAGATTTAGTGTGAGTTCCTGCTGCCTGAACTCATCAACGAATCAACAAAAAGTGCTCTTGGTATTTTCCCCTGCAACTTTAAGTTCAGTGTATTAAACCATCACATCAAGACAGAACTATACGTCTGGGAGTCATTAGGATTCTAACGGGTTGGATCTCTCAGAGCCCTGGAACTATAAAGCCTTTAATCTGAGGAAGTCGCTGAGTAAACACCTTTATTCCACAGCCTATAATTTTCTGTTTTGCTCCAACTTCTTTCCTTTGCTGCTTAAATTTGGTTTCAGTAAAGGCCCTAGCCAGAAACCAGCTGATTATCTTGATTTTGTCTACCACGCTGCAATCAGTCTGAGCAGCAAATCTCAGTGTATCTTTCCAGATGAATTTTCCCATGGATGCTAGGAGCACCACCCTGATCTTATGATTTATTTGAAATTATTATTATTTCACCCTTTTAAAGTGTACTGACGGGCTTTAGCATATTAGTTGTGCACACATGATCATTTGAAATCTCCATGTCCCTTTAGCTTTTTGGGTTAGTCCCATCCTGTGATGGGCTGTGAGTCATTACGGTAAGTTTAATATACTTGGTGTGTGGGTACACACATTCATACACACACACATGCACAGGAGTTTAGTGCCTGACATTCTAAGCACCTTGGAAATTACGTCTACTCTGCATTTGTAACTAGGGTAGAAGGCTGGCTGCTCAATATGGGCAGCAAGGAAGTGTGTAATGGAAGAAAAGGAGCCGCAACATGTTGTCCTCCTAGATGCACTATGTCTGGTCTTGATGTCAAGAAGTTTAGCAAGTGGCAAGAGCCAATTCCAGAATTCCCCTGCTTCCTAGGTCCAGCCAATGGCCGACTTTACATCCTTTCATGCTGGCAGCTGGAGGAACACATGCATCACAGAACTGAACTGAGCAGCATTTATAAGGCTGGGCCATTTTATGGGCAAAGGACCTGAAGAGACATTTTTCCAAGGAAGACATACTGATGGCCAACAGGTGCATGAAAAGATGCTCAACATCACTAATCATCACGGAACGCAAATCAACACCACAATGAGATATCACTTCACACTTGTTAAATGGCTATTGTCAAAAAGATAAGACAGGGCTTCCTGGTGGCGCAGTGGTTAAGAGTCCGCCTGCCGATGCAGGGGACGCGGGTTCGTGCCCCGGTCCAGGAGGATCCCACATGCCGCGGAGCAGCTGGGCCCGTGAGCCATGGCTGCTGAGCCTGCGTGTCCGGAGCCTGTGCTCTGCAGCGGGAGAGGCCACAACAGTGAGAGGCCCACGTACCGCAAAAAAAAAAAAAAAAAAAAAAAGATAAGACATAAATGTTTGTGACGGTGTGGAGAAAAGGGAACGCTCATGCACTGTTGGTAGAAATGTAAATTGGTGTGGCCGCTATTGAAAACAGTATGGAGGTTCCTCCAAAAACTAAAAATAGAGCTACCATATAATACAGCAATTCCACTGTTGAGTGCATTTCCAAGGAAATGAAATCAGTATCTCAAAAAGATATCTGTGCTCCCATGCAGTATGCACAATAGCCAAGATATGGAAACAGCCTAAGTGAGTGTTGACAGGTAAATGATAAAGAAAATGGAATACATGTGAAAGTATAGATAAACCTGTAACCAAATTACATGAGAGAGAAATTTTGTCATTAAGTCACTGCAGTTGTGGAGGTTGTTTGCTGCTGAAGCATAACCTAATCTGTTCTGACTAATACAGTATAACAGTGATAATTTTCTGAAGCCACCTCATGCTACAGCTTGGTTCTTCTTTTTTTTTTTTTTTTTTTTTTTTTTGCGGTACGTGGGCCTCTCCCGCTGCAGAGCACAGGCTCCAGATGCGCAGGCTCAGTGGCCATGGCTCACGGGCCCAGCTGCTCCGCGGCATGTGGGATCTTCCCAGACTGGGGCACGAACCTGTGTCCCCTGCATCGGCAGGCAGACTCTCATCCACTGCGCCACCAGGGAAGCCCACAGCTTGGTTCTTCTTGTCACTATAGAATTCCTGCTATTAAAAGTGTCATTTTAATTAAAATAATAAACGTCTTATTTACCTGGAAGTGGTCAGGGTTATTACTTTGGCTTTCAGCAAACCAAAAATAGGAATAATGATTCCTTATGTTTGATGTAAGCCTAGACCGTAAGCCTTATTAATCCATTCACGGACGTATGATTTCAACTTTTACATTTTAAGATAAAACCTCTCAAAATTATTGTACCTGCAGGTGAGATGGTTCTATTTTCCTGTGTGATGTCTTCTTAGGTAATTAATTCTTTTTCTATAGAATCTCAGGCACATCACCCTTGGGGTTAGATGGCCTCTATAAAAGTTGTATAGGATCTATTTTAACAACTCCCCAAGTGAGGCTGATTGCAAAGTGTCTGGACCACGAACAAATATTTGGGAACTGCTAATGTAGGTGATATGTCTGGAAAAGCGAAGTGAGGGCTGGCTCAAATGTCAAATGATTGATTCCTGATTTATGCTCCAATCTGTCGACCTTCCATCTCCCTCCGTGACAACTCTTCTTCCTTTCTGCCTTCCCTATTTCTGTGAACAAGGCCACTGACATTCATCAGCTCACCCCTACACAGTTCTTATGGGTACGTCAGAGTATGTTAATCATTGGCCCAAGTTGACTCTTGAGAAACACTCTAAGTGACATAGCTGCTATTTCTCCATCAGTTTACTCAACTACTTTACAAGTACCAAGTCAGAGCCTTGCAAACCGACATCCACATCTGGACATCTGCTTTCTAGCAGTGATGACCCTTGACTGAATCTACCTGAAGGTATTAGCCTCCCAGTTGCAGTCTGAGCTGTGGCGGTTTAAGTAACTCAGTTCATAGATGTGCACAGAAAATACATCATGGCTGGAACTGAGCTGCACTGGTTGATAAATAACCAAGACAAACTTCTCAAGGTCGACCAGCAAAATCTATGTCTCAAACACAAGTGAGGCTTGAAGAGCACCGCAGTGCTTAGATCCCAGCAGCCAGGGACCTTACTCAATGACTCTGGGTAACAACTGTCATGAAGTAACTGCAAACAGTGTTTGACTCCAAGTCCTGCCCTGAGGTATGGCTGGAATTCCAAAGATCCCTACTCAGTGGCTGACCTTCTATCTTTCCCTTGGCAGTGAGCTAGGGGATTGGCACGCTGTTCCTGGAAGCTATGAATCCCCTAGTGAGAATGAATGCCTCTCTTCTTTAAGTTATGGTGATGCCTCTTTGGCATGCTCTCATGCCCCGGTTTAATGCTACCCCTTTCACGTTTCCTCATCTAGAAGAGATCACACCAGTCTCTGAAATCTTAGTAGTTTCATTCTGAGTTGTTTTATGAGTAACCTGAGTTCAGGGACTAGATGAGGTACCAGTCCCTTAGCAGATTACCAACATTAGCCCCACGTCTTCCAGGGACCTCAGGTCTCTGTTCTGTGTCTTTGCACCCTGGGTCCCTGGATGCCAACCCCTTCCCCATGGGATGAGATGGTTTCCCTATTTAGCCGAGCAGGCTCACTCTCCCTACAAGGGGCCTCCATTTCCTGAGGGAATGATGGCCAGGAGAGACCAGAGTGAAATTACTCGAAACTTTTCCAGTATGTCTTGTGTGTTCCGGTGTTGTGTTCCACACATTGAGCTCCCAACTCCACCTCCCATCACCCCACGGAGAGAACAGAGATTCCCTTTGTCTCATATCACAAACCACATTATCATTACATAAGGGAAAGGATGACTTCAGGAACCTGCTTATTCACCTTTGTGCATCCCAGGGTACCTGCCGCAGAGTTTGGCAGGAAGATGTCATGTTTGTTAGCCGAGGGGCATGATCAAGTGGAGAGGGAAACATTGATGGTGCAGGGGTGAGAGGAGAGAATTGCTGGAGCGTGGTCCTTGGGGTGATGAAGGAGGTGGGTCTGGTACACAAGTAGAGGTGTTGGCCTTGGCTGGGAGCATGGATGCTTCATCCATAGTTATACTATGGGGAAGGAAGAGTTTAAGGACATATCTGTAAGAAAGTAGAAGAACGTTGAGCTGGAATCTTGTAGAAGTTCTCTTTTGATTGTTTCAATTTTCTCAATGCAGCAAGAAATAAAGTCATCAGCCTAGAACCACAATGGGGAGACTGTTTTAGAAGTCTTAGGAGAGAGGTGAAAGTATGAACTAGTCACAGGAAATGGGGAAGAATGGATTAGAGACACATAGTGTAATTTCTGAGTGGTGTTAAGGGTCCCTTGTGTTTATAGAGTGTAAAGTGGAGGAACGGCCCCTCACTACGGCCATGTGTGTTTTTTTCCATCTCCTTCAGTTGTACAGCTGCACACAAGGAGTAGATGAAGGGCAGGATTTTATCAGGGTTTGATTTTGCTAGTATGACAAAGAGAGAAAGGAGCATGTTAGTTGAGTGATTATAATGAAGATCACACAGTCATTGGTAAATATGAGATGAAGGGCGTGGCCATGGGAGTGTGTGTCTTAGACAGAAGGGAGGGAAACATCATTGTAGGAGAGGAAAAGGTCCAGGGACTGGAAAGTTCAGATTATGCAGTTATTGAAATTGTCAAGCATTTAAAAAGGAGGAGTGTTGGAGTGACAATGAACCGGTAGCTAAAAAATCCGCAAGAAAGATAAACAGATAAGATAAATGTTATGTCATGAAGGAAACTAACAAGGGACTAAAATGGACAGGAAGGGTGTGTATGGGAATCCACTTTCGGTCAGGTGTTCAGGGAATCATTTATGAAGCAGTGACATCGAGTCAATGCCTATGGGATAAAGACTGAAGGTGAAATAAGCAAAGGACAGAGTAGCAAATGTAAAGGCCCTGAGGCAGGACAGAGGTTACTCCAGGATTTACAGGAAACCTCGTGTGGCTGGAACATAATTGCAAGTGGCAATATGGTGGGAGATACTTGTTGGAGAGACGAAAAGCACAGAATAGCAGTACACATTGTGAACCCCATACTCCAATATGGATTTCTTTAAACTCACCAAAAAAAAAGCCTAACAAGCTCTGGGCCTTCTTTTTCATGGTAGGCGGTTCAGGGTGCAGCAACTTGTCTTTTGCCTTGGAGAGGGTATCTTGACATAGGCCAGACCACTGAGTGCCCAGAGGCTCCTATGTGGTGGCAGGTCTCTGACTGCCTGTAGTATGCATATGTATTACTAAGGCAGCTAAAATACTTGCTATTTCCCGCTCATTGGATGCAGTCAGCATGGTGTCATCAATGTTATAAATCAGGGTGATCATGTTTACAATACTCCACAGTCATGCTCCGACATCCATTTGACTTCTGCACAGGCCAAACGGGGGAGGAACTGGGTCTGGAGTCAGAAAACAAGCATCCCAGTTGAGCTCTGACACTAGTTCCATGGGTAACCTTAGCAGGGTGCTTCCCCAGACTGGACTTCAGTGTAGAATTGGGTGAGTCTTTAGTGGTTACTCCCACTTTGCCTACATGGAAGAGCATCCCCTGCTGGAGGGATGAGGGAAACAGAAAGGAAATATTGCAGGAATTTGGCTGGGCAGGGACCAAGGTTATCTGGATAAGACAAGGAAAGGGCCTTAGACACAGCCTGCACCTACCCTTGGTCACCTGTTTCATTTGGATGGTGAAAAAAGCTTTCCAATAGAGATCAATGCAGGAACTCTTCTGAGGCAGAATTGAGTTCAAGTCTCAGCTCCAAACACTAACAGACTCGGAGATCTTGTTGAGTTTTGAAACCTCCCTGGACCTCATTTTTCTCCGTGGGAAAATAAGATGACAATAATACTTACCTCTTAGGGTTCTGTGAGGATTAACCAGGAGATCACGCAGGTAAAACACCTAGCGAGGCGCAAATTGTCAACTCTTTTTTTTTTTTTTTTTTTTTTTTTTTTGCGGTACGTGGGCCTCTCACTGCTGTGGCCTCTCCCGTTGCGGAGCACAGGCTCCGGACGCGCAGGCTCAGCAGCCATGGCTCACGGGCCCAGCCACTCCACAGCATGTGGGTTCTTCCCAGACCGGGGCACGAACCCGTGTCCGCTGCATCGGCAGGCGGACTCCCAACCACTGCGCCACCAGGGAAGCCCAAATTGTCAACACTTAACACATGGTAACTATGGTGGTTGTGGTCTCCCTGCCTCCCACTTAACCTTCCGTTCAATCCATCCCCCACCCTGTGGTCAGAGATCTTTCAAAAACGAGTACTGTTCATTTACCACTACCACTGTCACCCCACCACTTCAAATCTCCAATGATTTCACTTAGTCAAAAGAATCAAGTCCAAAATTCTCAGCATCAGCAGCCTTGTCAGAAATTTGGATTAAGGGTTGCCAGGGTGGCTGAGACTTTCGGCTCAGAGTTAGTATTGTACAAATTCAAGGAAAAATGCAGAAACTTTGCCCTTGAATAGATCCATTCCACCTCATCCTCACCCACATCACGCTGTTATAGTCATTGTAATATAGTCATTATATGTCATCCATTATATTCTACCTACACTAATCCCCACAAGAAAATGTTAGAATTTTAGCTTTAAATAGGCATAGCTATTTTGAAGAAATTCAGAGGAAAAAATAAGTTCTTTTGTTACCCATTTATTTACAAGTTTAGAAGATTTGTTCCTGAAGATAGTTTCCCTCGGGTATCATCCTGAAGAATTTCCTGTAGTTTCTGGTGGCAATGAAGTCTTTTAGTTTTTCTTTATCTGCAAATTTCATCATTTTGCCTTTATTCTTGAAGGATGTTTTTTTCTCTCTATCTACAGTTCTGGGTCAATGATCCTTGTCTTTTAAAGGTTGTCTTAAAATCCTTGCCACTGTCTTCTTGCCTCCCTGGTTCTGATGAGATGCCTGTGAAACTTCATATTGTTATGATGTATCATTTTGTTTCTGGACACTTTCAAGGTTCTCTCTCTAATTGTGGTCTTCAGCCGTTGGACTGTTCTGTGCCTAGGCATGATTTATTTAATTTTCATTCTTACTCACCCCATTTGAGGGTCATTGAGATTCTTGACTCTGTACAGTCATGACTTCCACCAAATTTTGGAAATTTGGGCCACTATATATTTTCTGTTCTATTCTCTCTCTTTCTCATGCTTCCGGTACTCTAATTTTTGATATCTTAAATCTTTTGATGTTGTAACAAAGGTTCTTAAGACTCTGATCATTTTAAAAATCTCTTTTCTTTCTCTTCATCAGATTGGATAATTTTTACTGATATATTTATTTTCAAGTTATATATGGCTTATTCTTCTGTCATTTCCATTTTGCTATTAAGGTCATTTGGTGAACTTTAATTTTAGATAGTGCATTTTTCAGTACAAGAATTTTCATTTTGTTACTTCTTACTCCCTCTCTCTTTCCTGAAGTTTCCCATTTTTGATTTCCATTGTCATCTTCCTCAGTGAGCATCGTTATACTAGCTGCTTTAAAGTCATTGGCTCTTTGTGTTTTGAGTAATTTTGGATTGTATCCCAGACATCGTGAATGTTATGGTGTGAAGACATTGGGTTTTGTTATATTTCTCTGAGAAGTGTTGCGGTTTTGTTTTAGTAGGCAGTTAACTTTGATACCATAGGTGAATCTCACATATATAATATCGAGTGAAAGAAGCTTGACACAAAATGTTATGTATTGTGTTATTCCATATATGTAAAGTTCAAAGCTGGTCTAAGTAATCTGTGCTTAGAAGTCAGGATGCTTGTTAGCTTTGAGGGAGAATTAGTGATTTGAATGGAGCACAATGGGGTGGGGTGGGAGTGTCTGGAGTGCTAGTCATATTCCATTTCTTTTTAAACAGCTTTATTGAGGTAAAATGGACATATAGTAGCTGTACATCTTGAAAGTATACAATTTGATAAGTTTTGACATATGTATACACTCATGAAATCATAACCACAATCAATAAGTATGAACATAACCCACCCCCCACAATGGTCCTGGTGTAACTCCACTTCCATCCCTGTCTTCTACATGCCCAGGTAGTAACTGACTGGCTCTCTGTCACTACAGATTAATTTGCATCTGCTAGGATTTTTATAAATGGAATTGTACATGATGTACTCTTTTTTGCCTGATTTCTTTCATTCAGCATCTGTGTATCTTCTTTGGTGAAATGCCTGTTCAAATTCTTTTGCCCATATTTCTAATTGAGATTTTTGTTTTGTTTTGTTTTCTCATTTTTTGGTGTTGAGAGTTCTTATACGTTCAGGAAAAAAGTCCGTTATAGATATGTGATTTATAAATATTTTCCCCAAATGGCATCTTGTCTTTCATTCTGTTAACAGTATTGTTCAAGGAGAGAAGTTCTTAATTTTGATGAACTTCCATTGAATTCATTTATTCTCTTATGGACTGTGCTTTTGGGGTCATATCAAAAAAATTTTTACCTAATCCAAGGGTACAAAGTTTTTCTATGTTTTCTCTTGGAAGTTAGTGGTTTAAAGTTTTAGATTTAATTCTATAATACATTTGAGTTAATTTTTGTATAAAGTGTAGATATAGACCAAAGGCTTATTTTTGTCAAATTGTTTCAGCACCATTACTTGAAAAAAAAATCCTTTTGACCATTGACTTGCCATTTGTAATTTTGTCAAAAATCAGTTGAGCTTATATTTGTGGGTCTATTTCTATACTTTCTATTCTGCTCCTTTGATCTATTTGTTTATATTTGTGCTCTGTGCTCACACCGCATTGTAGTTTTACAATGTCTTGAAATCAGGTAATAGAAGCTTTCCAACTTTGTTCTTTTTTTTTTCAAAGTTGTTTTATCCATCCAAGTTCCTCTGCTTTTCCATACGAATTTTAGAATAAGCTTTTCAATTTATTCATTAAAGCATGGTAGCATTTTTTTGCAATTGCATTGATTTTATAAATCAATTTGGTGGAATTGACATCGTAACAATGATGAGTCTTCTGATATAATATATGCAGTCCCTTCTGCGACAGAAAGACATAGAATGACATGAAAAGACATGAATCACAGTGTGGGTTTCCCGAGTGGCCTCAAGCATGTCAATTCCCCACTCTGAGCCTGTTTCCTTTTCTGTAACTGAGGGAGAATGATGCTCTGGGAGATCAAGGCAGATAATAATAGAATAGCTGGCAGCATTTCAAGGATAATAAAGCACTTTTTACATACTGAGTGTTACTGTTATACACCTTGTGGGTTTGTCAAAATGAATGTCCAGTATAGAGGACATATTTGGGTATATTTTATCCTCGTCTTCCTCATCATTACCATCACAGCAACTATCACCATCACGCAGTGCTAAGCCTCCCAGGCGGGTTTCCATGTACTAATGAAGTCAGCCATTAGTCCCATTTTGTGATCACCCTAATCTGATGCTCATTAAATGACATTCACAGCATCTCCTCTCTCATTTGAAATGTTCACTGTAGTCCCAGTCCAGTTCATAAGTCTTTCAATTTCCTTTTACATGCTGTCTATTTTTCTGACTGGTTCTATGGACTCTGGTTTCTATTTTCTTCCACCTTCCCTGGTCATGTCTCTTTTACTAACCTGATGTTTCATTTTTAGCTGCCACGTGGTCTGGCCCCAATGCTAGTTTTCTCTTCACTACCCTGGGTTTTGTGCCATCTAGTGGTTACTGGGACCAGGGGTTCTTCGAGCAAGGGGTTCTGGCCACTATCTGTGACCAAGCCCTGGCCGGGTCCTAGCACCTGTCTCAGCATGGATTCTCTCTCCTTGTACACCTCAGCCGGCACCAGCTGCAGCTATGAAATCAACTTGCTCCAGGCGCTGACTTCGGAAGATCTGGTAAAACATTCTCGGTTCTCTCTCCATCACCATCTGGGCTTAGGACTCAGATCTCACATGTGCCAAGACTCATCACTATTTATTCTACTTACATCGAGTGGAATACTGTTATATTAGGATTTAAATTTACCATTTTGTAGGTGCTTTCTATTTTTTTTCTATTCAACAGTCCTTTTTCTCTCCTTTCTTGCCCTATTTACAATTAATATTTTTATTATATCACTTCTCCCTGCTTCATTGGAAGATAAACACTTTCATTATTCTCTTAGTGCTTACCGTACAAAGTGAGCACGCATTCTTTGATTTATCAAGGTACAATGCTAACTAGCACTTAGACCCTCCTCCTGGATAAGATGAGGACTTTAGAACACCTTAATTTCACGTACTTCTCTCCTAACACACAAGCTGTTTTTGTTGTCCATTTTACATTCCATATAAATATTATGCTATTATGTTATGACTGTTGTAGAGCGTCAACTTTAGGTATACCTGCATGTTCTTCCTTTAGACTTTCCCTTAGTGAGGTCTGTTATTGGCAAATTCTCTCAGCTTTTTCTCATCTGAAAACATTTGATTTCACCTTCATCCTAGAAGGATATTTTTAGGTTGTAGAATTCTAACTTTCTTCACTGGCAGTTATTTTCATTTCCTACTTTATCTATTCCCATTGCCTTCTGATCTTGCTTAGTTGTCCTTGAAACATCAGAAGTCACACTCCTGCTCTTTTGAAGATAATGCATCCCCACCACCTGGGCTGCTTGAAGAAGTATCTGTCTTTGATTTTTTGCAGTTAAAAATGATGCTGCGCCTCTGTTTTAATTTCTTTTCTTTTTAAAAGCGTTAATTTGCCTTGGGATTTATTAGGTCTCTTGAATTTTGAAAGTGATATCTTTCATCAGTTCTGGAAAATTCTTAGTCATTATTAAGACTTACTTCTGCCCATTCTCTCTTTTCTGCCTTTTTGGAGATTTCAGTTATGTGTGTCTTAGAATTCCTCATGATACTATTCATGTCCACTGAACCCTCTTAGTATATTTCATCCTTTGATATCTTCATCCTGTATTCTGGAGAGTTTTTTTCTGAGCTATTTCCAGTTCACCTACTTCTCTCTTTTTTTCAGTGTGATGAAATTAATTTAGTATTTTCTGCCAAGATTAAATACATAGTGAAAATGGGAATAAAGTATTATCTCCTATAATCTCAAGTGAAAAGCATCCATGTCTGCTAGTTCAACTTTCTTTAGATCATCCTCTCAAGCCACTGTCTGAAAAAGAGCAGGGGTGCTTTTACAAGATGATGTTTGTGGAAGTATGTAGGATTCGTCAGGTGAATTTGTGCTTAGCTGGCCAGGTCATATACCGTATTACTCATATTTTAAAACTGGTTCTTCCAAAGAAAAATTTTTTTTGAAATATCATACAACCTCCAAATATTCACAGGAAAAAAAGACTTTCTCCTGTCACCACGATGGTGAGTCTTTTCCCAGCAGGGGACAAGGCTTTCTGTTTTTGCAACATCATTCTTTTATGTGATCTGCATGATGATTCATACCTAACTTCTAGTTTTAAATAAAGAAGGGAGTTTGTGTGTTTTGGCAAACGTTTCCAATTCCTGAATATTTTACATGTTTTGTTATCCAAAATTTTCTCTTTTGTCCATGATTTAGTCAGATTGTGTTCTTGAAAACTTTCCACAGTTCCATGGTCATTATGTGATAAATAATCATAGTGTATATTGTCCAGAGCTTTCTTCCAAAACTGTAATCATAGCAGCCCAATCATTTGCTCAGAGAATGTGCCTTAGGCCAAATCAGCTTTATGTTAAGGGTTGTCTTAGTTCATTCAGACTGCTGTAAATACCATAGACTGGGTGGCTTATAAACAACAGAAATTTATTTCTTATAGTCTGGAGGCTGGAAGTTCAAGATTAGGGTGCCAGCATGGTTAGGCTCTGGAGAGAGCCCTCTTTCAGATGGCAGAATTCTCATGTCTTCACATGGTGGAAAGAGGGCAAGAGAGCTCTCTGGGTCTCTTTTATTAGGACACTAATCCCATTCATGAGGGCTCCACGCTCACTACCTGATCACCTCCCTAAAACCCTACCTCCTAAGTATCATTTTGGGGGTTTGGGTTTCAACATATTAATTTTGGGGAGACATATTCAGTCCATGGCAAAGGTCCTTGGTGCCACAATAAGGCTTTGGTATCCTGCAGGTGAGAGTAATAGGGAGCATAAATATTCTTCATCATCACATTTTTTCTCTCTTTTTCCTACTATGCTGTAAGTTCTATGACGAAAGGGGAGTTATTACATTTACTGAGTACCCATGGGTTTAGAACATTGCCTGGAACATATTAGGCATTTAAAAAGTATTTGTTCCTAGTAAATAACATTTGTTGACCAACTATGTGACATTCTTTTGCTGTCAAACTCAACCATCGAGTTCTTAATTTATTTTCAGTTCTAGAATTTATTTCTCCCAAATCTGCAGTGTCACTTTCATATTTTCTAATTCCCCCTGAAATTTAAAAGGATTATTTTAATCTTCAGAAACATAGTTGGTTTGTTTTTTGTTTGGTAATTCCGGACTTTTTTCTTGCCTGTTACTTATATTTATTTTTGTGTGTGGTGTATTATCTCTTCATATTTCAGCTTAGTTATCTTTGATTCTGTGTGTTATATTGTATTTGAAAAATTATTTGAAGGAATAATCTAGGATAATGGTATCCTCCCCCAGATAGGATTTTTTTGTTTCAGCCAGGTGTCCGGGATTTGATCCAGATGTAATTTCAAGACCTAAGTTGCATTAAGGTGATCCCAGATCACAGGTACTCCCAACTCTTGCTGAGGTTGTCAAAAATGCTGCTCAAAAAAAAAAAAAAAAAGAAAAAAAAATTCTGCTCAGACCTTTAGCAGTCTCTTTGAAATCAGAATCCTCTTCTGGATCAGAGAACATCCACTTGTTAATGGTGGTCCCAGCTTACCTTTCAGGATGGTCATCTTTTCCTGGAACTTGGCTCAATAAGCCTCACTATCCTGTTAACTTTTTTGAGGCTTTAAGGGAAAGTTTTGGAAAATATTTAATCCAGATATTTTAATTGTCTTTAGTGGGAGGGTAGATTCAAATTACTTCATTATCAGAAAAGGAAGAAGGTTTATTTTGTTTATTTTTTGCTTGTTCATTTGTCTTTAAACAAACTAACACCGGTCGTTCCTGGAATATGGGATTCTAGGGGGGAGTTTTGCTTCTTATGTGGTATACTATTTGTGTATTACTTTTATAATTAAAAAAATATAATTCCAGAAAAGAAAGGGAAAATATACGCAAAGGACCAGCACAAGATTGGGCATATTATCATCGCTCGAAATGTGATCTCTCCATTTGCTGGTTTCCTCTTCTTCTCGTTCCCCTCCCCCATCACCACCAGGATAACACTCTACCTTTCCTTGTCTTGCTGTCCTGGAGCAGTGACTTCCTCTTCTGTCACAGAGCCCCACTCCTGCTCCCCGGCCTCTGTGCACAGGCCCAATCTTCAGGCCTGGCCCAGAGCTCATTCCCAGCAGAGACTGAAGGAATTCGTATGCCCCTGGATAGACCGAAAATGTCATGGTGACTTCAAGAGGAGGTGCACTAACTACCTAACCATGGGAGAGACCCTATAGCTAGCTCTAGGGAGTAAACACTTGGGCAACCTCGTAATCATGGAGATGCCTAAATCTGGAATAAATCACACTGAAGACATACTCATTTACTTGACTCTTTGCCACGCTTTCCTAGAATAGGATTTAACAAACACTACTCTAGTTTGTAATCTTCCTGCAAAAGTGACAGTGGCAAGACTTGAAGCATCTGATGGCCTTTATTTCTGAAAGACTCATAGGAACAACCACTCAAGCACAAGACCTTTGACTCTCCATGGAAGGAATGTCGGGGATTCTCCTAGTCTGTCAAATCCAATCTACTTTCTGTGCCCTTGCTAGAATCTGCTTGTCTTCTACTTAGTGTCTAGTAGCGTCTGAATTTTTCTACTTAGTTTTCCATTCAATTTCAAGTTCTACCCTATTTGATATTTGTTTTCCTATTGAAAATAGCTCAAACCAGGCATGGAAGCCAGAAGTAAAAATGTCACAAATCACAGATAAGGGAACACAGGTGCTTTTGTGACTTTCTCTGCCAAGGTAGGGCTGTGTTTCTGGTTTACTTCTTTGGAGATGCAGCAACTTCCAGGCAATGTTTCTCACTCAAGTGCAGCACAGTTTACTTTTATTTAGCTAACACTTATGGGACCTATACTCAATATTTTAAAAATATTTATTTAAACTAATAAATAAATACTTAGTTGCAGCACACGGGATCTAGTTCCCTGACCAGGGATCAAACCCCGGCCCCCTGCATTGGGAACGTGGAGTCTTAACCACTGGACCACCAGGGAAGTCCCAATATTTTGTAATAACCTATAAGGGAGAGGAATCTGAAAAAGAATATATATATATACACACACATATATAACTGAATCACTTTGCTGTACACCTGAAACTAATACAACATTGTAAATCAACTATACTTCAATTTAAAAAAAATCCTAACACTTATATAGCACTTACTATGTGCCACACATTTTAACTGCATTATTCCCTCGTTGAGGGAGCAGTGAGTCATAGATGAATTTAAGAGAAAAGCCCAGGGGACAATTGTCTCTGTTTGCTGAAAGCGAGATGGAGCAGATGAAGGAAGCTCTGCATGGTCAAGGTGCTGACTTGGGAATCAAGGTTGTGGAGAGCAGACCACGGGGCGGGAGCCTCTAATGTGGCTGCAGGACACTGAGCTGGGAACTCTCCCGACTGGCATGGGGGATGCCTGCAAAGCCACATCAGGTTCGCATGTCAGGATTCTGGGTGGGGTCCTAGGAATGGGGAGTCAAGAAAAGCCTCCAGTCCAGCTCAGAGACCGGGTCATGCCATCCAAGGGACCCAGGATCTGGGAAAGAAGAAGGGGCTGGGTGGGAGGTGAAGAACCTTCAGGAAAATCCAGTTTCAGCCTTAGATCAATAGGACCAAAGCTATTTTGAGGTACAAATACTGGGAACATTATTTTAGAACCTCTTTTCCCTCTTTTTATTTTTATTTTATTTTATTTTATTATTTTTTTAAATCGTGAGTCTTCTCAGTTTATTTTTTATTTTATTTTTTATTATTATTATTTTTTTGCAGTATGCGGGCCTCTCACTGTTGTGGCCTCTCCCGTTGCAGAGCACAGGCTCCGGACACGCAGGCTTAGGTGCCACGGCTCATGGGCCCAGCCGCTCCGTGGCATGTGGGATCTTCCCGGACCGGGGCATGAACCCATGTCCCCTGCATTGGCAGGCGGACTCTCAACCACTGCGCCACCAGGGAAGCCCTTCCCTCTTTTTAAATTCTGTAAGTTAAAATAGCATTCCAGGACATTGTTCTCTATTTTTATTTTATTTTATTTTGTTTTATTTTATTTTATTTTTATTGAAGTATAGTTGATTTACAACATTGTACCAATAGGACATTGTCTAGGAATAAAACATAATATTCAAATTAAAAAGACATAATTTATATACAGTATCAAACTTCTTGAAAATTGTAAGTAATAAATTTTATCTGAGAGCTTGAAGTCAGTGGGCAACTTTCCTTTTCTCCTGGGTCTGATATGAGGCCAGCCAATTACACTGTGGACATAAGGATGGGGAAATGCCAGGAGAAAAAGAAGCAACACCTTGCTATCTATTAGTATCTAGCTTCAAGCAACTAACTGGCAAATCTACCAGCCATTCTCCCCAGTGTTCCAGAACAGGTCAGAGGTCCTGCTGACCTTCCCTGACTGTCCAGCATGCAGGGAGCCTGCTTTCTCTTGCTGCCTGTGAATCTGGGCTCAGGAAAGACAAGCCAGTCGGGTTTTTAGGCCCCGTCAAGTGTTGTCTTAGATTACATTCTAAAGGCAAACAAACACTGCTGCTGGGTTACCAGTAGATGGAGGGACGGCCGTCAATCATTGGAAAAGGATGTCGTTTGGGTTGGTTGGCAGGTTTTTGCTTTAGATTTAGTTTTCGTATGTTTGAACAATAGAGTCTGTCCACGTGTTTTACTTTGCTAGGGCTACCATAACAAAATGCCACAGAATAGGTGGCTTAAACAACATAAATTTATTTTTCATAGTTCTAGAAGCCGGAAGTCCAAGTTCAAGGTGCTAACAGGGCTGGTTTCCTCTGAGGCCTGTGTCCTTGGCTTGCAGATGGCTACCTTCTTACTGTGTCCTCACGTGGTCTTTCCTCTGCACATGTGTACCCCTGGTGTCTCTTTGTGTGTACAAATTTCCTCTTCTTATAAGGACACTAGTCATACTGGATTAGGGCTCACTTTAAGGGCCTTATTTTAACCTAATTACCTCTTCAAAGGCTCTATCTCCAAATACAGTCACATTCTGAGGTACTGGGGTTTAGGATTTTAACACATTAATTTGGGGGGACACAATTCAGACCATCACACCATGTTTCTGATTTATTGGAGGACTGTTCTATGATGATGCTTTTTTAATTTCCTTGCACAGTTATCAATATACTGCCTCTCACCTCCACATTCACCTTCCAATCCAAGCTCTGTGACAACGGCATCATGAGCATGATTCCTGTAGGCATTTCTCCTTTACAGCGTTAAGATTTCTCAGTAGAAATTTCTCCTCCTGGAGAGGCACTGCAGGAGGAAGAGGGCTTCTACCCGGCCTCCTCCGGCAGCTGCCCCTGCAGGTCATGGTGTTGGTGGAAGGTCAGTGGGAGGACCACAGTGTGGGTGTGAGACCATCCAGTGATGCTTTGTCCCAGAACACACCAGGAATGCGCAATCCTTCAGCCACCTGCCAGCCCAAGCCCAGCATGGGGGTTGCCACCAATCGCTCCACACCAACTCCAGGCCTCCCGTCCACACTGGTGCCCCCACTGCCTCTGCTTGCCTTCCCCTCTGGAGTTTTGTCTCCTGTGGCCCTCCTGATGCTGCGGTCCTCCCGACACGGACACCATATGACCTCCTGTCTGCACCAGCGCCCACAATCCTGCTGCATGCCTGCACAACCAGCCACCGACGGTGGCCTGCCTGTGCCTTGGAGGGGCTGCTTCCTGCTTTTCCAGTGACTGCAGACCAGTTCTGGCCTGGGCAAACCAGTGACCTTCTCTGACACCAGTGGGATGCACAGGCACCTTCTCCCCTTGGGGCGGGGACCCTCCCTTTCCAAGTTTGTCCTTTCTTGGGTATTCTCTGTCAGTCCTACAGAATCTTCTAGAGTTCATGTACATCTTATAGTTACTCTTTTATAATGGCTTCATAATTCTTCATATTAAATTGTCCTGTTTAAATCACAAGGTGGTTTCTGTCTCCTCACTGGACCCAGATTGACCAGAAATCAACATGTAATTAGCACTTACTGTGGTCCCTGAAGTTTAATATGCTATTTCACTTAATGCACTTAATTTCACTCAACGTGGTGTAGGATAGTGGATAAAAGCACGGACTTGGGTACCAAGTAGGTGTGTGTGACAATTCTAGCCCCACCACTTACCATCTCTGT
Organism: Mesoplodon mirus; assembly: GCF_964341445.2. Taxonomy (NCBI): domain Eukaryota; kingdom Metazoa; phylum Chordata; class Mammalia; order Artiodactyla; family Ziphiidae; genus Mesoplodon; species Mesoplodon mirus. The sequence continues at coordinate 178,737,169 of NC_138979.1, forward strand.
CATGTTTGGGTAGAGGATGCTGTGATGCACCACCCAGATCTCCCTTCAGGACCCAGGTTCTCATGCATTCAGCTGCCAACAATGTCAGCTGCTAAGAGCTCATGGCTCTGTTTTGCCCTGAAATTCATTTTTCTACTGAAGGAAGCTACCACGTCCAAAGTGACAACCCCTCTGGGGAGAAATCCACACCAGTGGCTGGTTGATATGGGGCTACAAACGCCTGGTCTCCCATGCTTTTATTAAGCCCATCTCCATATCAGAGTGTCCTGTGACGTGAGGTTGCTGTTGCAAGCGCATCGAACATCTCCCTCTGTCCAAACCTGCTTCCCTTGCTCCTTCATAGGGATGGTTCCTGAGAGCATTTTCCAGTAAAACTCCTGCATGCACATTTCAGAGTCTCAGAGTGTTTTTCAAGAACCTGAATTGAAACAATAAGTTATTGGACTCCTCTGAGCTTCTGTTCTTTCACTTATAAAAGAGAGATGATAATTGTAAATATGTCAGAATCACTGTGGGGATTAAATGAGATAATGCATGCAAATTGTGTAGCAAATTACTTGACACACACTTAGCACTCAAAGGAATTCGCTTTTAAGATCATTAATAAAATGAACACATGATTATCCCCATTTCATACATGGGGAAACTGAGGTTGGGTAAGTTTAAGTAACTTTCCAAAGTCACATAGTAGAGAACGATGACCTAGAGGGGTGGGACAGGGAGGGTGGGAGGGGGGCTCAAGAGGGAGGGGAGATGGGGACATGTGTCTGCATATGGCTGATGCGCTACGTTGTGCAACAGAAACTAACACAGTATTGTGAAGCAAAAAAAAAAAAAAAAAACAAAGAGTGGAGCTGGGATTTCAGCCTATATATAGTCTTTGTCTGCTACCGCTTTACGTTGTCTCTGGTTCTTTGGAGCTAACGTGGAAGTTTTGATTAGAATAAAAAGTATGTGGAGGAAGTTGAGAAGGGCAGGTAGAAGGTTGTCTTGGAGGCTTATGGAAAATGTGTGACCATCAGCTTCAAACAGGCAGAAAGGGGACCCAGGGAACAGATCTGTGCAAAGGCTTGTATGGGAATTGTATGAAAGAACGATAAAGCACTGGAATTAAGTAAAACACCCCAAACAATTGTTTGGACTGCCATTCATAATGCAGAAAGGGAAAAGTCGAAGCTATGTTCCTCCCAGAAGTTTTACTTGTTTTCAGAGTTATTTTTTTATTTTTATTTTTTTTAGTTTTATTAATTACTTTATTTATTTTTGCTGTGTTGGGTCTTCATTTCTGTGTGAGGGCTTTCTCTAGTTGTGGCAAGCGGGGGCCACTCTTCATCGCGGTGCACGGGCCTCTCACTATCACGACCTCTCTGTTGCGGAGCACAGGCTCCAGACGCGCAGGCTCAGTAGTTGTGGCTCATGGGCCCAGCTGCTCCGTGGCATGTAGGATCCTCCCAGACCAGGGCTCGAACCCGTGTCCCCTGCATTAGCAGGCGGATTCTCAACCACTGTGCCACCAGGGAAGCCCCCAGAGTTACTTTTAACTACTGGCAAAATTCTTAGAACTGGAGGAAAAAGCTATTTGGTGTTTTGCTCTTTACACAATTTGTACTATCCACAGGCGGTTTTACTTTTCCTTTTTCCACTCTGGGATAATGGAAAAAACAATTCTCTTTGTAAAAGATTCTCCTCAGCACCTCTGGTTGAGAGTAGAAGAAATATAAAATGAAAAGAAAAATGAATGAATTCTTGCTGTAGAATTGGGAACCAGCAGGAAACAGCAGGCAAAAAGACAACATTTAAAACATCAGTGTGTCAGTTGTCAACATCCACTCCTCTGCGCGTTATTGTCCCCAAGACACTTCCTGTGGGCTGAGATCTCACTATTGGTTTGGGGCAGTGCAAGGTCCAAGAGGGAATCTGTGAAAGCCTCCTGATCTTTCACCTCTGCCTGCTCTGTGCTGGACCCCGCAGACCATTTAAAGAAAGCAAACTTCACACAGATGGAGCATGTGGGTGGAAACATCATTAGCTGCCCCAAGACACAGCCTAGAAACAGGAGAGGCTGGACAGTGCAATGGAGTGCAGATCGGCATCCTCCAGCTGGAAGAGAAGGAAATTCTCTCAGGCTGAATCAGGGGGACTTAGAGGCTACTAGAGTTCATGTGATGGGTAACAGAAAGGAACTTCTAACCAGGAGCTGTCATGTGCACCAAGTCACACTTGTCTACAGATGCGGATGGATCATGGCCTCTACAGGTAAAGAATTGGAAGCTTTGGGCAGGGAGAGTAAACATTCAGTTTTAGAGAACTTTCCACCCAAGGCCACCTTTGGCTAAGGATAAGTGCTAAACTGTCGCCCCAATCCTGCTTGCAGATCCAAATTTCAAGATTCTCCCTTCCATCTCTGGCCCTGAGTGGAATAAATCATTTTGAGGAAACAGAATAATCATTTTATGTAAATGACCTGTGTTATAGTGCTAGAAAAGCCAAGAGAAAAAAGACTGACAAGTATTAGACACGATTAACACATTCAAAATGTTCATTAAGGTGGTCAGTTAAGACATGAGTCTGTAGTTTTCATATATATGGTAGAAAAGGCAGCCAGCAAATGGAAGGAAAAATCTTACACACAAGAGTAACAAGATGTGTAATACACCCGTGAATGACAGCAACAAGAGATGTGCCAGATCTTTAGGAAAAAAGAAAAAAGAAAAAGGAAAACTTGGTAAGGGCCACATACAGATGAGTAAGAGAAGAGATTCATCTTGTTCTTTGATGGAAAGACTCTACAATTTATAAGATGTAAATTTTCTCTATGTTGATTTATACATATGATATAATTCCTATCAATAACCCAGCAGAATTTTTCTTGGACTCTGACAAAAGGATCCTAAAATTCATCTAGAAGACTCATTTCATTTAAAAAATCCTGGAAAAATCTTTAAAAAAATAAGAATAATATGGGGGACTTGTTCCATACAATGATACTACAGTATTAACACACAAAGTACCAGGTACAAAAACAGACAGTTCACTCTGGCTGAGAGAGAGTCAAGAAACAGATTCATGTGTATAGGAGAATTTGATTTACAAAAGATCACAATTCAAATCAACTCTGGCTACCCAGATACAACTATTTTGGGAAGATAATCTGAAAAAAAAAGACTTCAATATCCTATAATTTGTATTTCCTTTGAGTGAACAATTTTAATTGCACAGATATATTCAAAGGATATGCATCTTTTTGTTCTTAAAATTTAAAAAAAACTTAAAACCTGTTAGAGAATTTTAAACTAAAAACTTATGTATGGCACACATAAAAATGCAATATTATGCAGTCATTAAAATAATATTTGTTATGTCCAAATAAAATTTTAAAAGCAGTATGTATGGTAGGATCTTGTTTTGGTGTGTGTGTGTGTGTGTGTGTGTGTGTGTATTTATTTTAGCAATGTATATATTATAAGAAAAGGATATGGCAAAGGCTAATAGGACTCATTCTGGGTGGTGGTGACTAAATTTTATTTTTCATACTACTTCTATGGACCTTATGAAGTGCACACAGTGATCATGTGTGGCTCAGGGAACTAAACATTAATAATAAAGGAAGCTCGTGCAGGGGAAACTCAAAAGCCCTCGTTGCTAGAGCAGGTCTGTCTAGTTTGCTGAATCATACAATTAATGACATCACCATGTGTCCTACTGATCCAGCCATGGGACATATATCCTAAGGGGAAGCACTCTCAGGGAGCAGCAGCGTCTTGGCCGACAGTGAAAAATCTGAACCCCTGTTTAATTTCCTATTTGTCTCACCTGAAAGCTGAGCTTCAACTTCAAAGCCCATTTGTTCAGATTGCCTTATGTAGTTCAGCCAAGGCGAACATCGTGGCATCTTCTTGACCTTTCTTTCTGATTGCAGGCATCAGTCATTTGAACAATGCTCCTGTGCCTCTTAAAATCAGAACAGGAAGAATTGCGCTAATACAAAGACCAACTGGAGCTGGATTCCAGGAAGAAAAAGATAAGTGTTTCTATGCCCACAAACGTCTATGCTCTCCCTTGCCACTAAACACTATGTAGCTGATACATTTCCTTTTGCTTCAAAAACCAAGAACTTATATCTAAATTCAGTGTACATGTATAGACAATATAAATGATAGACAACTTCTATTTCTGCATTTTTTCATACTTTTAAAATGGCCTTTTTTGCATTTTTTTAAAATCTTGAGTTATGTTCTTTCATATTATTTAGTTCCATAAATAGCTTGAAATCCTTTTGGAAGAAAGTTAGATTTGGGAGCCCTTCCCAGGGAGGCTGAGAACAGAAACTGACCTGCAGAGATATGTCTAGTGAGCCTGGCTTGTAAGGAGGCACAGTGACGGTTACAGAGCCAGTGCCGCAAGATCGAAACTCAGTTCCACAGCAGTAGTAGGCTGTGTCCTCCTAGCAGCAACACTGGCAGGTGCAGTGGGGTCTGTCTGACCTTCTCTCACTTGTAAGGCCATAAAAGGGAGCACTCCTAGCCATGAAAACTCAGGCCTCAGACTCCAGGGGGGTTGAAGCCAGAGGACAGGAGCCTGCAGTGGGTGGAGGCATCTGAGCCAAGGATGGTGTCTCCTCCAGCACATGGAGGGCTGCAGGCACTGACAGCGAGGACCAGTGGTGGCGGCTACGGTTGCAGTGGGGATGCTCACTCCATCACTCAGTGACAGGGAGCCCTTTGTGTTATGAAGTTCCTACTGCTCGCTGTTCAACAGGCCAATAAATTGAACCACTAGTTGTTGAGACAAGGAATAGCAACTTTATTTGGAAAGCCAGAAGACTGAGAAGATGGTGGACTCATGTCCCAAAGAACCATCTTACCCAAGTTAGAATTCAGGCTTCTTTTATACTAAAAGGGGAGAGCGTGTGGCTGGTTGTTGCAATCTTCTTGGTGTAGGAATCCTTTGTTCTTGTAGCTGTCCATTTGGGTCTTGTCACAATGTTCCTATAAGCCTCCAACAAGACAAATATTATTCTCTGTTCTGCAACTTTTTATCTCTATATGAATGGAAAAGGGTTATACCTGTAAGGATCAGAGCCTTGAGAATGGGGTATCATTGCCTATATTTCAGGCTGTAGGCAACATTCTTTTACAAAGAGGCAGAACCAGCATGACTAAGCACAGGCAACAAGGGTTAGAGCTAAGGAATAGATCCAGTATGGAGTCAGGTTTGTTCTTCTCTGTTACATTTGTTCTTCTCTGTTATATTTGTTATATCTGTTACATTCTCTGGCTCCAGGGCTTCTGATCCTTCATCAATGCCCCAGACACTCATGGCCGATCTGCCAACTCATTCAGCCTACTCTGACTCGAGAGCCCCATGCCCCTGTGGTCCAGCCTCTGCCTACCAGGTGAAGATAGTTATCCAGGGGTGTATGCAGAGGTGTCTAAGTGCAGAGATGAACAGCTGGGAACTTGTTACTGAAACTTGGCCTCTGTTCACCTGTGCCTAATAGAAACATGGAGACAGAGTTTTGGGTGAAGTGGAAAAGAGTAGCTCTTATTATTTTGCCAGGCAACGGGGGCCACAGTGGGCTAATGCCCTCAAGACTGTGTCCTGCCCTGGAGGGGGTAGTGAGGAGTCATAGTGTTCAAGGAGCAGGGCATGATCAGCTTGTGGTTGTTCTTCTGACTGGTTGGTTGTGAGGTAATGGGGAGTCAGCATCATCAACCTTCTGTTTCCAACCAATCTGGGGTCTATGTTCTTATGGTCAGCAGTTTTCATCTGGTAGGAATGTGTCTCAGGCCTTTATCTCTATCTTTCAGGGAACTGTGAGTTTGGTGATTCTGCTATGTGGCGGACTTATAGTCTAAATTGTTACCAGTTCCCCAGCCCAACAGCTATTCTTCATTTTTACATTTTCTCATTTCCCAGTCATTAACTCTCGAGTCAGCCTTTTACTTCAAAATACAAGGACACAGGGGCTTGTACACGGTTTCTAGTTCTCCTCCCAGGGAAGTCTCACTCTGGTCTTACCAGTCTTTCAATCGGAGGGTTTATCTGTTGCCTGCCTCTCAACCCCCATAATATCTCACATCAGTGCCTGTCACTTAATACCCAGCTGTGATAGTGGCTGTTCTTGTTTTTGTTTTTTTTTTTTCTTTCTTGTATGAATAGTATAAATAAAGTTGCCTGATCATCTATGCTGGAAGGGCACCCTGGTCTTAGTTCAAATTTGCCCCTAAAAAACTGGGTGACCTTGGGCAGGACAACAACCTCTTTAGGCCTCAGGAGCTTCCTAAAAAAAGGAAAATAAAAAAGAAAGAAGAAAGAACAATAGATAACATCATGCAGACCACAGAGCCCTCTTCCTTAAAGTGGGTCACACAGGACACCAAATCTGTGGGATGTAAGTGTTATGAGACAAACATATTCCTGTGATCAAATGACCTTGATAAACACTGGATTACATGAAGCAAGGTGATCTGGCATTGAGACAGAGACCAAGCAGGAGAGAAGGTGAGAGAGAGAGGTTATCCTGTCTGATGCCTCTGCAGTTTCCACTTTTCCGCAAATGCTTATATGGCTTTCAGAGGGTTCTTTGATGGCCCTACATCCTTACAATGGATACCCCTCTTCTCATACCAGCCTGAGCAGTTTTCTGCTCCCTAGGCCCAGACGGTCACCAACAAATCCCTTCACCAGTGCTGAAAATGAGGAAAGCCATTCTCTGGCCTGTCTCTCTGCCACTGTGTCTCTCTTCACTTCTAAACAACATCCTCTGCTTCTCCATTTCACAAGTGGCTTTTAATGGCTGACCCATGACCTTTCAGCTCTGGTGTCACAGTACTTTCACGAATTGCCAGGAAAGGTCTTGATTGGCCCTGTTCATTGTTTTGAGCTCAGCCACAACTCATGGGCAGCCAACCCATGGATGGCTTACCCTTGAATCAAGTCCCATCCCTCGCTCAGCTGGCCCTGTTCAAGGGCCTTCAGGGATGTCAGATTCCTTGAGATGGGGACATGAGCAGGTACCTCAAAACGTGACACTTCAGTCCTTGGGGAGGGGGTTGGGAAAGACCTAGAGAACTTGGGCACTCAGGCACCACAACTCATCATATTGTCTTCTTGGTCTGGAATTCCCAAGGTCCATCCCCACACCCATTCTCCCCTTTGTATCAGTTACTTCATAACAAACCACTCCAGAAGTTAGCTCATAAATCTTTAGGTCAGCTGAGCAGTTCTGGCCTGGCCCAGGCTTGGCTGATCTTGGCCGGGCTTGCTCAGCATCTGTGGTCAGCTGGCAGGTCAGCTGGGCCACTGGTTTCGGATGGCCTCACTCACAGTTTTGCAAGAGATTGGATGTCAGCCGTGGTGATGGAGGGTCCTGAGCCATGTGTCTCTGATCCTTCAGCAGGCCAGCCTGGATTTGCTCACATGCAAGGGTCTGGAGCTGGCTCTGCCTTACAGATGTCTCTTCTGAGTTCTCTTTTAACCATAGTCACTGCTCTTTCTACCCTGATGCCCAAACCAGCCTGCCCTCCAGCTTGATGGATCTTTCTTTTCTTCTGACCCCCTCACAAATAATGAGCATTTATACCCCTCCCTGGGTTGCCAGATTCAGCAAATAAAAACATGACAATATTAATTTGAATATTGTATAAACAACAACCTTTTTTTTTAAGTATAAGTATGTCCCAAACATAGCATGGGATATACTGAAACTAAAAGATTACTTGTTGAAATTTAAGTTTACTTGGGTGTTCTTATTTTGTCTGGCAACCCTCCCCTCCCACAAGTCCTTGGCCCAGCCTCAAGGGAGAGGAGAGGGTGCTGGGCTGCTTCTAGGATGCATCAATGATCCTCTATAACCAGCAGGGGGCAGGGCTAGCCTTCGCTAATAGGGCAGTGGGTATGGGATCAACATCTTCTCATTCTCTCTCTCCTTGTAAATGGTGGGTGATAAAATGTAGGCTGAGGGTACCCATTATTTGAGAGATCCCAATTACTTTGGGAATCATTTCCCTCTCAAACATGAAGCTGATCAAGGCATCACCATAGATCCACAAGATTCGGTATTGCCTCATGAATCTTACTCTATTTGGTGCTGAAGTCCATGGACTTCTGGGCCCAGGCTATCCTGATATTATTTAAACATTTAACAACCTGGATGTTTTATAGGTATTTCAAACTGGTGGCCCACAAGCTGAATTCAGGATTTGGATTTGGGCCCATGGGTGCAGACCCAATCTTACGTCCAGCCCTCTCTCCACATAGGAGAAGGCTCTGCTATGACACTCATTTTCTAACATCTCTGTATAACTACAGTAGTCAGTCCAGGTCAGAGCCCTTCAGGCAGGCTTTCAAGAGAGTCATCCCTTCCTCTAACTTGAGGGGGAGGGCTTTCTTTCTTGAATGAATGGGCCCCTCCCCCATCACACTTGCAGCATGAGGCATCAGGGCGAACATATCCCCTCTCGGTCTGCTCTTTGAGTACATCCTCATCCCACACTCCCTCATCCATCCATCTACCACAGGCTTTCTATCTTGAACTGTCTTCATGGTAGGATTCCAGATTTGGGTTTGGGCTTTGGAGGAAACAGTTCTTGTGGGGCTGAGGCAGATGTCACTGGGTCCAGCTCGGCTGACCAGGGTTTTGTGGATGATATTGGTTCAAAGACATTGCCAACAGTAAAACAAACCTTGATTTTCCATTTGCCTTTTGCATCTTGTTCAAGCACCACTATCAGGAAACTCTTGGAGAGGTGGGACTGTGAATTGGAGTGGACCATGGGCGTTTTCAGATCCCTGCCCTTTTACAATTTTAATAGCACACTGGTTTCTAACACATTAGTGAACAAAATAAATACAAACCCGCTTCTACAATGTTGAGAGATCCAGAGAAGAGGTAACAAGATTTCTCATTACCAAGGGTCTTCTCACACAGTGGAGTTGCCATTGGATATTGCAGATGAGTGTGGGGTGGTGTGGTCAAGGTTCCCTAGAGACAAAAGAATTTGAAAAAGAATAGATACATGCATATGTATAACTGAATCACTTTGTTGTACACCTGAAACGAATGCCATATTGTTAATCAGCTATATGCCAATATAAAATAAAAAGTTTAAAAAATTTAAAACCAGTAAAAAAAGAAGAAAAAAATGCCTAAATGCAATTGGGTTTATTATATGTTTTATGTACTGGTTCATTGATCTGTCTCTTTTGGCATCAGTGCAATTTTGCTTTAATTAATAAAATAAGATCAAGTTTAAAATCAATCAGTCAATCAGTAAATAGTCTGTATATAATCAGCTACTGTGTTTTTGGCAAATACAAGTTTATTACTATTCTTTTCCATAAAGAATTGCATTTTATTCTTGTTTATTATTACACAATGGTCTTTTCTAAAAAGAAAAAAAAAGTTTCCCTATAGAGAACCAATAAGAGAGATTATTTCTATGTATGTATGTATGTATGTATCTGTCTATCTATCTATCATCTTTATTTATTGGAATTGGCTCAAGTGACTATGGAGGCTGGCAAGTCCCAAATCTGCAGAGCTGATGTCCTAGTGTGAGGGCCATCAGGCAAGTGAATTCTCCCTTCCTCAGGGGAGGGTCAGTTTTTTGTTCTATTCAAGCCATCAATGAATTGAATGAGGCCCACTCACATTATGGAGGACAATCTGCTTTACTTAGTTTATTGATTTAAATGTTAATTTCACCCAAAAAACACACAAACACTCAGAATAATGTCTGGACACCAAATGTCTGGGCATTCCATGGACCATCCAAGTTGACACCTAATATGAGGTTATTACAGTGGGCATGGAATCGTAGCATGGGTTTCTCTTTGTAAGAATACATCTGGCTTCTGATTATGGGAGAGAGTCTAATATCAGACTCATCCTTCCTCAAGAAAACTATAAATGCTGAATAAAATAAAAAATATAGATGGTTAAAGGTACTGGAGAACAATGGAGAAGGATGAGATAAGGTTGGGGAGAAGATTCCAGAGAGAAAGGAATTGTGTTATAGTGAAGCTAACATTTGCTGCTGCCTTTTCCTTCTGGGACTTTTGCTAATTTGCAATCTGGGGCACAGGACACAGTGGCCTAGAGCCAATAATAGTGTCACTAGGCTGGGGAAACAAAAATGGGAGTTCAGAAGGAACAAGAAGTTAGGACCCGAGGGACCAACTTCCTAGAGAATAGAGAACCACAAGGAAGTGAATCCAGTGTTCTGCATACAATTTCCCTTCAAAGAATTTTCTGACTCCTGTGTGGTGAATGTACGGGATGAGATGCTGAATAATCATGAGAAAGTCACCAGCTAAAATAACACAGATTTTAGTAGGCTGATAGTACTCAGGAAACAAAAATTGGTGTATGAACATGTGAAGGGGCCAGGACTCTGGAAAACAGCCCACACTTTCAGTGGATACCTCCTCACTGCTACATTACCGGGGAGGCCAAATAAATCAAACCTCAAAAGAGACTGAAACCCAGTCTGTACTCTATCTGCCTGAGAGAAGAAACTCAAATCTCCTCTTGAGGAAGAAAATAGCCACAGCTACATAATTTTTGATATACATTGTTCGGCATCTAGTAAAAAATGACCAGGCATAACACATAACAGAAAAAAATAACTGAAAATGAAAAGTAGAGAATAAATACTCACAGGTATCTAGATATTGGAGTCATCAGACACAGACTTTAACCATGATTATTCTGTATAATAAAATAGATGAAAAGATAGAAAATTTCACAGAGAAGTGGAATCCATAAAAAGAATCAAAACTCTAGTACTAAAAAATTAAAATATCTGCAATTAAGAATAAAATAGAGGTATTTAACAGCAGATCAAACAGAGCAAAAGAGAGCAGAAGTGAGAGATGGGCAAGTAGAAAATATCCAGATTAAGGCCAGAGAGAAAAAAGAATAGAAAATGCAGAAAAGCACATAAGAGACATATGGGACATGACTGGAACATCTAATATATGCATAACTGTGGTCCCAGAAGAAGAAAAAAATTGGAATACAAGCAATTTTTAAAGAGACAGTTTCTGAGAAGTTTTCAAAACAGACATCAAATTGCATTTTCAAGAAGTTATATGAACCCCAAGCAGGATTAATACATGAAAAACTGTACCTAGGGACATCATTTTAAAGCAGTTGAAAGACCAAAAAAAAAAGAGAGGAGAGAAAGAATGTAAAGAAGCCAGAGGGGGAAAAATTCATTACCTTCAAAGGATTATAAAAATTATAGATAACTTTTCAACTAAAAATGTGAAAGTCAAATATAATGGAGTGACATATTTCCAGCACTGAAAGAAAACATCTGCCTACTTAAAGTTCCATACCCAGTAAAATTATCCTTCAAGAATGAAGGCAAAACAAAGGTGTTTTTATCTGAATCCGTCTGGTTCCTTGAACAGGAAAACAGAGGCACTGCAAGTAGTTTTTGTAATAAAGGGTTTTATTATAGGAACTGGGGATCCCATGAGTGTGGGTGGATTGGGGCTGGTATGAAGTTCTGGAAGGCTGCAGCTGGGGAAACAGAGAAAGTCACCAACTACTTTAGCTTGAACTACTGGAGTGGACAGGATGGCAAACAAACATTGAAAGCAAAACAAATTAAAACAAGCTAACAAGAACTTCTGACAAACAAAGCTGGAGGGCTTGGCTTAATATCAAGACTTGCAGAGCTGTGATAATTAAGATGGTGTAGTACTGACGCAAGAAAAGACAAATAGTTCAACAGAAGAGTAAATAGGAGTCTAGAAAACACCCTCTCATACTTGGACAACTTTAAAGCTCTCAGCTCTGTTCCTGGCTGGAATGAAGGGAGAACATTTATGTCCATTTTCATGGACTCTGTGATACTCATGGAAACTTGAGGTAGGGTGACAGTGGCTTTAATGCTATTTTCCCCACGGGGTCCTGTGTATACGTGTAGGTTGTACCTGGTCAGAGGCTTAGTTGAACATTCAAAGCCTATTTACCTGCTTTGACCCAGGGGCAAAATAAGTGTAGCTGGGACTCTATGGCATGGCAGAAATGATTCGAGACCCACCAAAGAGAACATCACAAGATCTTAAAAAATATACATTTTAGGTAGCTGTTGACTTACCTTGAAAATGTTCAGGTTCTTCATGAACTTAGGTTACCAGGAAGGAAGTGTTGGTGGCGGGGATAGATTGGGAGTTTGGGATTGACATGTATACACTGTCATACTTAAAATAGATAACCAACAAGGACCTACTGTATAGCACAGGGAACTCTGCTCAGTATTCTGTAATAACCAAAATGGGAAAAGAATTCAAAAAAGAATAGATACAGGTATACGTATAACTGAATCACTTTGCTGTACACCTGAAATGAACAGTACATTTTTAATCAATTATACTCAAATATAAAATGAAAATTAAAAAAAGAAAATAACCGGGTTCTTCTAGATGGTTAAAAGTTCAGTTTGAAGTATAAATACATATGGAATCTCCACTTGGGGAGAAATTTACTCAATTCACAGATGACTGAAAGTGACAGCTTAAGATGGGAAGAAAGAAAACAACCCAGTGAATGATCACTAACAATCAGGTTTCCAGAGAGAAAACCTGCAGGCTGTCATCCACGTGTGCCTCTGCAGTCTCAGCCCTGATCCCTGGGCCAGCGGCTCCCTCTGGGCGCCACAGTGCCATCACAGTGAATGTCCCTGTCACAGCAAAAGTCCCTGCAGCAAGAGCAGTCTTGCCCTCCAGATGGAATCTTTCATGCCTGGGCAAAGTCCCTGAAGGCTCTCCATCTACACCTTTGGGTTCTGAGGATGTGCTACCTATGTGGTTTCACTGGGAGGGTTCACATCTGGCACCTGGACCAGTGGCCACTTGGGGGATTTGGACATTCCCTAGACCTGAGCTATGCTCCGTGAGAATAAAGGACAGCCTTGAGGGCTGGGGCAGCCAAAAGAATAGGGTGGAGATGAACAAATGTTCATTGAGCACCTACTGTTTACCAGATGCTTAATGCTTCACATTCGTGACCTCATTTGATTTTCACAATTCTGTAACTTAGGTTTTATGTTTTCCATTCTTCAGAAGAGACTGAGGCACAGAGGGATCAAGCATCATGTCCAAGGTTGGCTGACCGGTGGGAGGTAAGAATTCACTAGTGTCCAGAAGTCTGCCTCAACGCTGGCATCCAAAGCCTCCAACCCTTGACCTCCAAATCCCTCTCCATCATGACCTTCCACTGTGACCCTACATGAACTTTCTGTTGCTGCAAACCTAGTTTTCTCTTCTTAGAACATACATTTTTCTTTCTTTTCCCCCGTGGCCTTTGCCCATAGTGTGTCTCTTCCACCCTCTCCGGGACTATCTTACCCTCTTTCCCTTTATTTAAGGCTTCCCTTGTTTTCAAGACCCAACTCGAGTCTTGCCTCCTTTGTGTGGGCGTGGGGGAGTTCTACCACTTGTGATTTTTGGTATAGCTTCTTCCTAGACATGTACCACACACAGCCACCCTCTAGGTCTAGACACTGACTTCATTGTGGGGATGTATTGTCACATGTATGGTACATACATGCAGCTAAGATGGCATTTCTGAGTTTCCCCACCACTTCCAGATTGATGCCTTTTTAAGACTGGGGGGCACACTTGTGGGAGTGGGACTTCTGACCTCTAAACAATGCATCATTGCCTCTGAATACTGCCCCCAAATTCATCCCACTGACCAAGATTGTGCCTAAGCCCACTGTCTCACCAGGCCATGTCAACCCTTCCACTTTCTTTGATCTTGGGGTTGTCCTTGGGCATTTGACCTCCATTTCTGGATTGGCCCATTATTGCATTGGCCTATCCTCACATCCCCTTCTTTTCATAGAACATGTCTTAGAGACCCTGCCCCGGCTTCAATCTCCTCTCAAGGTGAACTAACTCCTGACATCGAGGCAATGACGTTTCAGGACGACACTTTGCTGCATAGCCAAGATCGGCCACTATGAAGTGAGAGTGGTGCTTATTCCTCCTGATATCCTTTGTGCCTTTTCCTAGGACCCAAAAGACACTCAGGAAAGATCAGCAGTGGCGGCAGAAGTGGTGGACGTCTCTGAGGAGACCCTAATTGGAGGCTGTTCTCACCTCCAAATTTCTAACCACAGTTGACACTAGATTGGAGGAGATTGTAGAGTGAATGACTGACCGCTGTTCTGCGTGCTCACCCCCCCACCCCTTGTAAGCATCGCCCCTCACTGTTCACAAAACCCAAGGCCAACTTTATTAGCATCTTTGCACACTGATTAAAGGGTCCTCAGAGCAACCCTGAGATGCAGGCTGGCGCTGGCCTTCCTGTTTTTCAGGGAGGGGACAGGACACCCCCGGCCTCCTACCACCGTCACCCCGCAACTGGGTTGACGACTTTTCCCAGGAAGAGTAGGGTCTGGGTGGTCACCTCCCAAAGCAGCACCAGGAAAGGTCTGTTGAAATGGGCGTGTGGGGCCGACGTTGCGTTCAGAGTCTGGGGCTGGGAGAGGAGGCTGGAGGCCACACCTGCCTCTGTTCCCCGCTCACTCACGTCCACCGCCGCCTTGTGTGACACCTAGAAGGAGAGGAGAGGGGCAGAGACAGCACTGGGGCAGGGCGTTTCCAGGGGCCGATGCCACCTCGTGCGGCACGAGGGAGATGGAGGCAGTCGCCCCGTTCAGGTCCCGCCTTCCCAGGCAGCACTCCAACCTTTATTTCATTTCCCACCTGGTCCCGGTTTCTCCGTCTCCATCATTTCCTGGGGAGTCACCCTCACCGCGCTGTTTGTTCTTTGAAGGGGAGACAGATGGGCCTGAACAGGGCTGAGGGCTACCTGAGCATGCACCAGGCTGCAAAAACCCAACAGCGACTTTTAGGGGCATTTCCCAAGCACCTGGGTGCACGTGGCACAGACCCAAGTGTCATTTTCTGCTACGAGCTGCATTTGCCCTCTTTCAGCCTCAGTTTTCTCATCTTTAAAATAGCTTGCTCATCTAATTGGCTTTATTTATTTATTTTTTATTGCAGTAGAGTTGCTTTACAATATTGTCTTAGTTTATACCATACAGCAAAGTGAATCAGCCATACGTATGCATATATCCCAATTAGATTAAGGAGCTCCAAAACAAAAAGCACGCACATTTTAGAGATATGATGAAAGGTACTCCCATCTTAAAAAGTATTTGCATTTTAGAATGTTGAAATTGATGGATCAAGGTCCTGATTTGATAGGGCAAGTATGATTATAAATTAAAGAAACTTTTTTAAAAAGGTTCTGAAGAACCTGGGGGCAGGACAGGAATAAAGATGCAGACGTAGATAATGGACTTGAGGACACGGGGAGGGGGAAGGGTAAGCTGGGACTAAGTGAGAGAGTGGCATGGACATATATACACTACCAAACGTAAAATCATAGTTAGTGGGAAGCAGCCGCATAGCACAGGGAGATCAGCTCGGTGCTTTGTGACCACCTAGAGGGATGGGATAGGGAGGTGGGAGGGAGGGAGATGCAAGAGGGAGGAGATATGGGGACATGTGTATATGTATAGCTGATTCACTTTGTTACACAGCAGAAACTAACACACCATTGTAAAGCAGTTATACTCCAATAAAGATGTTAAAAAATAATTTTTTTAAAAAAGAAACTTTTTTAAAAAAACATGAAAAGAAAAATGGATTGCTCAGCCTGAGTCAACGGTTTTCAAAATAAGCTCAGTGAAACCAGGTTGTCTGATGTGCCGAGCCCTCCACTGGGCCCCATGAAAAGAATTCTGTTTTTTTAAAACCTCATTTTCACACAACTCCTTAGGAAGGATTCTGAGGCTTTAACTAAAAAAAGTTGAAAAATATTGGTGTTGACAGTCTCTTTCATTTCCGAAAAGTCTGTGAAGAGATAAATCTAACATCTGAGGTCACTGTGGAAGAAATTCTGTAAAAAACTAAACTATTTCTTTTCCTTTTTGTTTACCTTCTCCACAGAGGGTGCACATGCGCAATCACACACACACACACACACACACACACACACACACACAAGACCACATCCCTGTTCCTTGGTTTCACATTCCAAATCTCAGCTGGTCTTTCCCAAATAAAAGAGAGAAAACTTTCCTTATGAAATTTCTAATAAAGACCCAACTGATAATGGAAGATGATGGAAGAACAGAGAAGGGTCTTTTTTTGCCTTCCCTCCTGTGGAAAATTGCATTATTATTCTCAAGTATGAACTCTCCCTTCCTGTAGGATGTCATCAGCCCTCACCCATGCCTTGTGGCTTACAGGAGGTCACGAGCCCACCCCATTGACGATGGTCTTGACTGTGGGGCTTGCTTTAGCCAATGACTTGTGAGTGGCCTTGACAGAGACCACACGTGAGGAGAAGTGTTAAGAGATACAGCACATTATCTCTGCTTTTTTCCCACTGCTATAAGAATGGTATGTCCCAAATAGGAGCTTCTCCTTTGACCTACATTCTAGAAGAAAGAAAACATGAGAAGTAGATCTGTAGCCAGATGGTAGTGACACACCTCTGACATGTCATATGGCCAGGTAATAAATCTCTGTGATGATAAGGCACTGAGATTTGGGGATCATTTGTTATTGCAGCAAAACTGATGGATATACTTCCGGTTCATGCCCACTACTCTCTACAGCTATAACAAAGGCAGATAGAATCTCACCACCTGCCCTCGGAGGAAGTTTAAGGGATAAAAACAAGGCTAGTCCCACACCTGGGGAAACTCTGGCTCTGTGGATGACCTTGAATGTGTGTCGACTCTATTCAAGACTCCGTCCCTGCTTTGAAGAATGTAAAGGTCTAGAAGAAGTGGGTGGGGATGGAAAGGGAGATGCTTATGAAAAGAAGCCTTAAAGATTGTGATATTAAAAAGCCAGAATAGAAAAAAGGGGGAACTTGACTTTCAAATGCACCTCATGTCAGAGGAGAAAAGACACCCCGCCTCTGCCAACACACATCCACACTCACCACCTTACCCTGGAGATAGTTCTGTTGAGCTGCCCAGTGATTCCTGAGAAGTCAGCTTCTAAGTTGAATAAGCTGGTGAGACCAATATGGGGGAGTATCTCTTCCAGGTTATATGTTCCAGAAATGGAAAACCTTGGCAAATGCAAATCCATCAGGCTGGGGAGAGAATCAGATGGAGACGCGCTGCTGTCTTGTTATCTGTGCTGCTTTTGCCCTGTCTGGGGGCAGCCTGAGCTTTGGGAAGGAGATGTGCTTCTCAGAGTGTGGGAACCAGTCTTCTCATGACACTACCTGCTGTGCCAGGACATTCCACAACCCAGAGCTTCCTTCTCTTCACCTCACAGAGAGTCTGTGTCTGGATCTGAGAAGACTCCTGGCATAGCCATAGGTCTTCGTCTTTGTCACATTTCTGGAGGGCTTTCTAGGTGCCAGACATTGGATTACAAGGCTTCACTGACTGAAGCCATGTAATAACCATGGAAGTTAAGTACTGTTAACATTATCCCACCTCCATATCCGATTCATCAGCAAGCTCTGTTGGCTCAGATTCTGAACTATATCCTAAAACCATCTACTGGCAACCCCCTAATAGAAGGTGCACCATCTCTCACCTGTCTGAGCTTCACGGCCTGTTGAAGATCTGATGAGAGATCATGCATGTACAGTGTGGGCACAAATCAATGGAATAACTCTCCCTCCTGTTATTGTCATGCCTTTGCCATCAGATTGCCATATTCCTTGTGTTACATTCACAAGTTTCTTGTGACCCATAGAAAAGCTGTCCCTTTCTTCCTGGGATTATTCTCCTCTGGAATTATTGTCTGACTGTTGCCATGACACCTGCAAGCTTGCTTAGTTAATAGCCAGCTTGGAAACTTCTGCCTCGAATGAATTCAGATTAGAGATGCTAATTCAGGTTAGAGCATCTTTACCGGTTTAACTCCTGGGCCAATATGAGGGTCCAGATGTCTAACTGAAGTGGGAGGTAGTTGGAAGTCAGGGGTTGAATGGTGAAAAAAAGGAAAAAAATGTGGACAACAGAAAACAGGGCTTACTTGACATAATTTTTTCACAGGTAGAACTTGGAGAGTAGGCCCTACCAGGGAGGGGGCTTTGAGTACAGTCTAGCTGAGGGGTGTCTGTTAGAGAACCCAACGTACAGTAGGTGTTCAATCAGTGTAAATGAAGAAATGGAGTTACCAGGAAGCATGATTCCTCTGAAAAAACTAACCTGTCTCACAGCTGAATGGAGGGAAACCTGGCAGCCTGAATTTTCCATGTCTGAAAGCCCATTCAAATGCTGCCATGAGGGCTTCCCTGGTGGCGCAGTGGTTGGGAGTCCGCCTGCCGATGCAGGGGACACGGGTTCCTGCCCTGGTCCGGGAGGATCCCACATGCCTTGGAGCGGTTGGGGCCGTGTGCCATGGCCGCTGGGCCTGCGCGTCCGGAGCCTGTGCTCCGCAACGGGAGAGGCCACAACAGTGAGAGGCCTGCGTACCGCAAAAAAAAAAAAAAAAAAAAAGAACATATGCTGCCATGATATTGTAACTCTCGGGCACAGGAAATGGTATCAGGGAGCATCTGAGGTTTAGAAAAATAACTTGGATTGGTTTTGATTTTTTTTTTTTTTTTTTTTTTGCGGTACGCGGGCCTCTCACTGTTGTGGCCTCTCCCGTTGCGGAGCACAGGCTCCGGACGCGCAGGCTCAGTGGCCATGGCTCATGGGCCCAGGCGCTCCGCGGCATGTGGGATCTTCCCGGACCGGGGCACAAACCCGTGTCCCCTACATCGGCAGGCGGACTCTCAACCACTGCACCACCAGGGAAACCCTGGTTTTGATTTTTTTTTTTTTTTGCTGTACGCGGGCCTCTCACTGCTGTGGCCTCTCCCGTTGCGGAGCACAGGCTCCGGACACACAGGCTCCGCGGCCATGGCTCGCGGGCCCAGCCGCTCCGCGGCATGTGGGATCCTCCGGGATCGGGGCACGAACCCGTGTCCCCTGCATCGGCAGGCGGACTCCCAACCACTGCGCCACCAGGGAAGCCCCTGGTTTTGATTTTTGAAGGTCTAAGTGGGAGGTCAAAAGAGACCCTTCCTAAGGGGAAACCTACTGGTCTAGAAGATCCTATAGTATTTCCTCCTGTGATGGGGGAAGGGGCAGGTTCACTCCAAGGGAGCTTAGGAATACGGGGCTGGAATCAGAAACTGACCAGAGCTATGTAGATTCACAGACAACAGGAATAACACTTTAAATCCTGGCTTCTGTTCTTGAGCTGTGTCTCTTTTATTTGGTACTTGAATCTCTACCCCAAAACAAAACACCCTTTCTCTATCCTTGATACCCCAATGTCACTGGGGTGCTGAGAGAAGGCTCCCGTGGACATGCAGGTGACTGATGCCCACCAGTTGGTGATGGGGGATTAAAGATGGCCATCAAGATGTTTAGTCTATACGCTCCCCATCCCTTGAATCTGGTGGGTTCTGTGAAAGATCTGACCAATAGAATATGGCAGAAATGACACTGGCAAATTTCTGAGCCCAGGCCTTAAGAGAGCAGGAGCCTTCACTTCCTGCCTTTTAGAACGCTCCTTCTTGGGACGCTGAGCTGTCATATAACAATATCAACTGTGCTGAGCTGCTGTGCAGAGAAGCCCAAGCTAGCCTCATGGACATGCTGCATGGAGAGAGAGAGAGGTGCCTGCTCGGCCCTTAGCTCAGCCAGCTGGCCAGCCCAGCCTCCAGACATCTGAGTGGAGGAGTCTTCAATGTTCTACCCCTGGCCACCATCTGACTCCATCCTTGAGAGCCCCAAGTGAGAACCACCCAGCTGAGCCCAGTCCACCACAGAATTGAGAGAGATACCAGATGGGTTTTTTTTCAAGCCATTCCATTTTGGGATGGTTTGTTATCCAGCAAGAGGTAATTAGAACTTGAGGCCAGATTTTATCCCAGAGTGCCCCATAAAGGAAGATACACTTCAAGAGTGGGTAGCTGGAGTATGGGGTCTAGGGAAACCAGAAAAGGCTAAAACCACTGTGAGAAAAACCACAAACCAAAAAGCAAGTGAGGTGGAAGGGGGTAGGTAGAGATTCCCCCAAACTGGCAATTGGCATTTTGATTTTTACAATGTCTTTCTTGGTATTTAATTTTTTAAAGAAATGTTTTAATTAAAACAGAGGCACTCTTGAGAAATACCCACTGTTCTGTGGGGGTCATAATTATTCTTAATAATTGTCCTTGATCTGATTTGTTGCCTACACTTAACTACCTTCTGGTAGTAAATTATTATTTGGAGAAAAAGAGAAGAGCAAAGGCAGAAAGATGTCTGGGAGGGGATAAGAATGATTAATGCCTGGTGAGCACTTCTCCTGCACCAGGTACCAATTTCATATTCTATACATATTAACTCTATTAATCCTCCAACCAACCAATGTGGTGGTTGTTATGGCCCCATTTTACATGTGAGGAAATTCAAGGCCCGAAGAGCAAGAATTGCCCAAGACCACACAGTTGGTTAGCTGGTAGGGCAGTGAGCCAAGCCAGGGCTTAGGGTCTTGCAACTGGAGTTGATCAAGGCCTGCTCGAGTTCTTGAACAAAGTCCTTGCACTCTGGCACTTACCTGGGGAGGAGCAGTTGATCCCATTTCCTCAGGGTCTCTGGCTGCAGGGCATCCTCCACCTGAGCCATCTTTCCCGGGTCAGGGAGGATCAGCAGGGCCAGGGCGTTTCCACTGTATTCCATCTGGAGGACGGTGCAGGCCATCTCCTGGTCGTAGAGGAACCTGTGCATTTCCTTTTGGTGCATCATAGGGATGCGGAGAGAGGTCCTCTCATCCACAAAGAAGCTCTCTTGCTTTGGGGTCTGGTAGCAATTCAAAGGATGCTTCCACTTGGCTTAGGACACAAACCCCACAAAACCATGAGAACAGACTCTAAGACAGCAAGTTAGGCAGACATGCACTAAGCCACACTGGTTAGAGATGTAGAATCTGTCACAGTCTTGTCCCTGTGTGTAGTATCTCGTCTCTTTCTACTTATAATCTCCACTGACAACCACCTCCTGACTTGACCTCCTGAAAGCACCGATCTTGGTGACAGGGAGAGGAGGTTGGCTCATCCTGTCCCTCATGCCCACTTCCAAGTGACCAAGTACTGCTGATTCTGCCTCCAAAGCCACACCTTGATTTGAGGCCACCGTCTTACTTTGAACCATCTCACTAAGCTAATTTGTCTCTGCTCTTCCACCCTTATTCTCCTCCAACCATTTCCCAAATTGTAGCCAGACTGAACTTTCTACAACAGGTATGTCACTGCACTGCTTCGAACTTTTTGGTGATTTGGGGATCCCAAGATAAAGTCTAGGGTTCTCAACACAGCCCCTGATTACTTTTTTTATTACAACTCTCAGCACTCCCATCTAGGCATTCCACTATTGTGTTCTATGCTCCAGTCCAACTAAATTTGTTTGTTTCTTGAAAGTCAATGGCAGCTCTTTTCCTTGGCCCTTTCCTTACCTTTGGAGAATCAAAGATGATTCAGACTCAGACCGTAATGGTTGAACCCATGGTTGTGAGGGATACACACCAACCCTAGGATAGCGGTTGCCTCTGGGGAGGGATCGAAGGAGGAAAATGGGACCAAGGGATGATTAAAAAGGAATTGAACTGTATCTGCAATATTACATTAAAAAAAATAAAATAAAAATCTGAAGTAAATAGTAAAAATGTTAATACTTGCTAATTCTTGGTGGGGGGGAGTGCATGGTGGATTCTATGTCATTCTCTGCATATTTTGTAGGTTTGAAATAGGCAATAATATAAAAAATAAAATATTTCTCTAAAAAATGAAGTATTAATAGAAAAGTGAGATTGAGTGTCAGTGGTATTAAAAGTCAGGATAAAAGTAGAATAGGAAAAACATGGCAAGAGAAATCAAATATTGATAAATTAAGAAGTAGCCCTTGGGCTTCCCTGGTGTCGCAGTGGTTAAGAGTCTGCCTGACGATGCAGGGGACACGGGTTCGTGCCCCGGTCCGGGAAGATCCCACATGCTGCAGAGCGGCTGGGCCCATGAGCCATGGCCGCTGAGCCTGCGCGTCCGGAACCTGTGCTCCGCAACGGGAGAGGCCACAACAGTGAGAGGCCCGTGTATGGAAAAAAAAAAAAAAGAAGAAGTAGCCCTATAAGAACATTATTTAAATATGCAGAGGTAACTTTCAGAAGAAACAGCTACAGGCTTCTAGAGAGGTGCCTTTTAGGGGCAGGGCTGGGGATGGAGGAGCCGGAGGCAGCCCTCACCTTTGAAGAACATGTAATTCAAGAGAACCATGAGCGTGTCTTGGGTGAACTCCTCCAGGCAGTCCACGACCTGCCCATACGTTTGCTTCCTCACGAAGTCATTTATCTGCCTCCTAGTTGTATTAGAGTCCGTGAAATTGACAGAAAAAGCGAAAGCCCGGTACAGCTCCCTGATGTTGTCCAAAAAGTGCTGCTGAGGCTTCAGCTGCTTGTCCAGGAACAGGGAGTTGCCTACTTTCAGTTCAAGTTTGGGGCTGGGCAGGTCAAGGGTGTGGATGAGGCTCTGGAAGCCCCGGTGGATGTCAGCTTCTGGGGTCTCCGTGAGGTTGAAGCCGAGGCCTTCCAGAATCTGAGCTGGAGTGTCACCTTGAGCCCCCAGAGAGAGCAGGGCCAGGGTGCTGGAGATGCTCACCGGGGAGAAGAAGATGTTTCCTGAGGTTTCTGCTGCCAGCTGCTTATACAGACGCAAAGCGAAGTTGGTAATGGTGGGTGTGATTTTGCGGTAGGCGGGGAGGGCTTCCGAGAGCTGGCCACGGGGAGCTTCAGGCACCCCCAGGCTCTTATCTCCGCGGGCAGGAAAGGGCTGCGAGTAGACAGAGGCCAGGATCCCCGCTCCCAGCAGCCACTGCCACGCTGGCCCCATCCTCTAAAAACAAGAAGGTGAACACGTCATTCTCCTTCATAAATAGCTTCACAGTGTTTCATGTTTACACCGCAAAACTCCCATCCAAACTGGATCCCACAGAGGTGTCAGGCGGGGTATTGTAGAGCAGGGGTCCCCAACCCCTGGGCCGCACAGCAAGAGGGGAGCAGCGGGCAAGCAAGCAAAGCTTCATCTGCCGCTCCCCATTGCCTGCGTTACCGCCTGCACCATCGCAACGCAGCTCCGTCCATGGAAAAATGGTCTTCCATGAAACCGGTACCTGGTGCCAAAAAGTTTGGGGACCGCTGCTATGGAGGGCGGGGCGGGGATGAGCCAGCGGGCTCCAGACGCTTTCCCCCAGGCTAGAGTCAGAGCAGCGGCCTCTTGTCTGCTTTACATATTGATTTGCCTATAAGATTTTGCTGAGAAAAGGACTCTGGGCTATTAAAAAAAGAACTTCCGTGGTCTTTTCTGCCTGCCTTCCTCCCTGCATCTATCTTTCCTCCCTCTCTTCCTTCCTTCCTTCTTTTTCTTTTATCTTTCTCCTTTCCAGGCATTTTTTCAATCACTCATTAACTTTCAAAGACTGGGGCAACCCTCAATACTATGGAACAAATGGTCAGGACACTGTGACACGAGTGATGTTGGGCTTCCCCTGCACCTAGGTGTTGCCAGGAACTAGAATCTTGCTCACTGGAGGGGAGAGGATGACGTGTGGAACTCCTGGGCCAGGCTCTCCCAGAAGAGGAGTGCCCTCTACGTTTCTGGTCTTCATTCGCTGGAGTGTGGATGTGACGATCAGCCTTGGGGACCTTGCGGGTGGGCACAGCTCATGAGGATGAGGGGTGGCAAAGCCGCAGGATGGACGGAGCCTGAGGGTGGGGAAGAGACAAGGAAGATCTACTCTGTCCCCATCAAACCTGCTATTTCGAGTACCTCTTGTCACACGCAAGGGCTGAAACCTGTATCTTAGTTGATGGAGAGTTTAAGGAAAGATATCTGTTAACTTGTATCCCCTGCCCCACAAATTCATAAGTTGAAGTCCTTATCCCCAGCATGTCAGAATGTGACCTTGTTTGGAAATAGTGTCATTGAGATGTAACTAGTTAATATGAGGTTGATATGGGCCCTAATCTAATACGACTGGTGTTTTTGTAAAAAGGGGAAATTGGACACAGACATACACACAGGGAGAAGGAGATGTAAAGATGAAGGCAGAAATCAATCAGGGTGATGCTCTACAAGCCACGGAACACCCGAGATTGCCAGCAAACCCCCAGAAGCAAAGAGAGAGGCCTGGAACAGACTGTCCCTCGGAGCCTCTGAAGGAACCAGCCCTGCCAAACACCTTGATCTTGGACTTCTAGTCCTCAGAACTGTAAGAATCAGTTCCTGTTGTTTAAGCTGGGTGGAAGTTTGTGGAAGTTTGTTATGGCAGCCCTAGGAAACAAATGCAGTAACTCCTGTGCGTTAAGTTATAAAATGTGCCAGAAGAGCCTTCGTGTCACCCGAGGGGGTCAAAGTGCTTCAGGGTTGGGAACGAAGCTCCAGCTTGAGGTGAAGCTGCAGTGTAGACAATGTGCTTGTCACACACACATCCCCACGTGCACAACTCGGACACCCCCATCCCCCGCCTTGCTGTCCTCCGTAAGGTGTCTCGTCCCCTCGCTCCCTTCAAAACTGACCCTGCTGTTGTCCCATTGCCACAGCGGCTGTCCACAGTTAATCACCCCATCCTTGTTGCTCATCTGTCCTGATAAATTTTGTGTCTTAATCAGCACCTTTAATACCTTTTGCCCAAACCAATGATCTCTGGGTCGCTTACATATTTTTGTAGATGATTTACAGCGCCTGGTGCTCTAAATACCCAGCCAAACCCCCAAGGCCAGTTGTCAGGAGGGACGAATCTAGCTGCATTATCGATTACATTGAAACACATTTGCTGGTCAAAGTACTGCAGGCAGTTTCCCAATGCCACGTCCTACCCCCTCCAGCACAGCTTGCTGTAGGCCCGCTTAATTTCTCTTCATATTGGGAAGCAGAACAATTTAAAATTGGTCTGCTCCTGGGGAAAATTAGAAGCACAGCTGTAATAAAACTATTTCCAGTTTATTCTTTTTACCCCAATGAACTCACCACCATTTTCTACTTACTGAACCCCCAGGATACCCAAACTTGCAGAGGACCTACTTCCCAGAGGACTGAATTGTAAGTCAGGGGGTCCGGGTTTGAATCAAGGCTCTGCAGTTAAATCCCTGGGTGATATATGTAAAGGAAGCTCTCTGAACTGCAGTGTGTTACTTGCAAAATGCAAATGACAATGCCTACCTCCTGGGGGTGGGGTTGCTTGTGGATTATAAGACATAATATCATGTATATAGCACGTGGCGCATAGGAAGTATGCAGTGTTAATTTTCACTCCTTTCTACTGAGGCTGGATATAGTTACACCCAATTTATTCCTTTATTCCTTTTCCAGAAAGATCCCAGAGGAAAATTAAGAACTCCATGAACTTATTATAATAACCCTATTTGTTATTTCTTTTATGGTAGGGATATTAGCTATATTGTATCATTGGTTCCCAGCCAGATTTGTTCTCAAATGCAGGGGGAGGGGTGTGTGTGAAGCGGGGATAGTATTTGGATCATCTCAAAGTCTGGAGAAGGAGGTGCTATTATTGGAGTTTAATGGGAGAGAGAAAACTTTCGAAATGCTAGAATAGTCACAGCCAAAGAAGAAGGGTCCGTCCCAAATGCCAGCAGTGCCCCAGTGGAGAAAAACTTGCTTAATTTCTTTAAATTGAATCCTTATGAGAACCTTAAGACCTTGGTAATATTATCCCTGGAGAGAAACACCTATTAAGGAGAGAAACACCTATTAAGTGGCAGGGGCATGATTCAAATTCCAGACCAGGCCCCTGAATCATCACTCTTTCATATAACAGAGTTTCCAATAAAGTTGCTGCAACAACTTTATCATTTTGTTTTGGGTTTTATTGTTCCGTTTTCTTGTCTAACTTCGAGGAATACTGGGAGCTTCTCAAAAAATTTAAAGGCCAAGTTATCCATAAAATGTTATTTAAAACCTGAAGTTCCTACTTCAAGCCTTAGAAGGAGTACATCATCACGTTTTCCCTTTAGGGGACTCAGTTCTCCCATTTATTCTGCCAAAGTGAGAGAGAGAGACAGAGAGCTGCCACCCCGGCCTTCATTTCAGACACAAGCGTGGTACTCACAGTAAGGTCCCTGGGCTGGGAGCCCTGGGTCTTCAGCACTGCATCACCTCCTACCCACAGGAAAATAGTGTTTGAAGATCATGGCAGCCTAGTCAATATTTGTCAGGTCAATTCCTGGAACTGGTATGAAAACAGGAAGTGACCTTTTCTTCAAAGTTTCTGCCCTGCCGGCCTGTCCTACAAAGTGAATTGTGATTCTGGACCCAGCTTGGTTTGAGGATATTCTCATGTTGGAGATGGCAGCAGGTTGTCGCGATGCGGTGGCTGTTGATCCATTACCTGGGTTTGGTGTGTTCCAGGCAGTTTTCTTTATGAATCACTCTCACAATAGTAATGTGAAAAGTTAACTATACCTACTGTGATGATCATTTCACAGTATCTGTAAATCAAACCATCATGCTGTATACCTTTAACTTATACAGTGATGGATGTCAATTATTTCTCAATAAAACTGGGGAAAAAATGCGAGAGGCATGATTCTCTCTACTTTACAAATGGAAAGCTGAGGCCCAGTGAGGTCAGTAACTCGTCCGCTCACTAAGTGGGTGGTGGGGCCATCCTCAGAAGACAGACCTGACCCCCCAGCTGAGGCCTTCACTACAACGCTAAACCGTTCCGGTATTTTACTGATGCTTTAAATAAATATGATCCATGTACAGGAAAAAAAAAAAGACTGGAAGGAAATTCAGAGAATAGTGCAAAATTTTCTCTCCCGCCATATCAAAAGCTTTGTAAAGTGGGATCATTGATTTTTGTTTACCTAAGATCTAGAACCAAGCGTGGAACTAAATGAATATTTTTTATGAGTGAGTCTTTTGGTGATGGAATTGGGTAACTTTTATGTTCTTTGTAGATTTTTGTCTTCTCTTAATTTCTCAAAAAGAGCATGCATTTTATTTTTAACAAAAAACAATAAAACATTGTTAAAAAGTAGAATTATTTAATTGTACATGTAAAGCAAAATAAAAGCTCATTCAGGTTGGCACAGTGGTTCCAATCAAAAGGTACTTTTAAAACATAAAGGCTCCTAGGATACTGAATCTGATGCTATGATAGGGTGGGGCTGGAGGTACCTCTGGCCCGTCTGGTGTGTTAAAGCCCCACATGGAGAGCAGAAGGTACTCACAGTAGGACCCAACTGGTGTGTGCTGGAAAGGTGAAAGCCAAGGACACTTTGGCCAGGCACTGATGGAGTCTGGTACACCCACTGATGTTTGAGACGCTACCCCTGGGTCTAGAACAGTGCCGAGAACTTCCTGGGTGTTTTATAAAGACACATTTGCAGTATGAATAAACAAAAAAATTGAAGTACATGGCCAGAGTTCCCTTCTCACTTAAGAGGAATCCAGTTCACTCTTGGCTTGCACATAAATTACTTGGCGCTTTACAACCATGTGTCACGCGCTAGGGAAGAAGAAACAATCCCAGGAGACTCACATTTTGGAATCTATTACAGACCCCTCCACAGTAGAGACCCTCACAGAGCTGTGGTGGGAATGAAACGTTTGTACATGGGCAACGTTTATGCAGTGCCTGGCCCAGAGCAAGGAGAGAGAGAGAGAGAGAGAGAGAGAGAGAGAGAGAGAGAGAGATTTTAAGGAACTGGTTCACGCACGTGATTATGGAGGATGGCAAGTCCAAAATCTACAGAGTAGCCTATCAGCCTGGAGACCCAAGAAGATTGGATGTTGCAGGTCAAGTCCAAAGGCTGCCTGCTGGTAGAATCCCTTCTTGTTCAGGGGAGGTCAGTCTTTGTTCTATTAAGGCCTTCAACTTATAGAAGGCAGTCTGCTTTACCCAAAGTCCACCAATTTAAATGTCCATCATCCCCTAAAACACCCTCACCAAAACATCCAGAAGAATGTTCAACCACATATGTGGGCACTGTGGCCCAGGCAAGTTGACACCTAAAATTAACGATCACACATGTCATGTGTTAGTAGGAAAGGGGATTGAGTACCACGTCCTTGGGTTGCTTGGTTTCCTTCCTGGGGTGCAAACCTTTGACCTTGGTGCACAGACACCTCACCTGTGTGTCCAATCTCAGAGTCAAGGGGCAGGAAAATGTGCCCTTACACATATGAAAGTAAACTTCTCTCACCATCAACCTTGGAATCACTCCAGCTCACTGCTGCAGTCATAAAAAAAAAAGCCTACCCTGGCCTCTAGTGAAGGCACCACATTTGTGGCACCAAAGTTTGTGAGATGGCACAGCTCGCCATGAGTTTGGGCAGATGGGCTTTGTTAAGTCTGCAGAGTTGACCTGGGTGCCTACTGCTTCTCAGTCGTTTCCTGGGCTTTTTCCTGTATGTGCCAATAATCTTCTTGGCTCACGTGCCACTGCCTACCTCCCTTTAGCATGTGGGACACTGGACCCTCAATATCCTCCATGAATACTCTCTACTAAATGGGTCCAGGCCCCCAACATCTTCACGAGCACCTCCCCCCTCTGCTTCTGCTGTGGACCTGCTTGGAGATAAGCCGTACACAAGCATGGATCTCTAGCCCTTCCTCCCTCTGGTTATGATGTTGACTCACTTCCTGCACATTTTCTAGAACAATCCACTTTACTGTTCCTCTCTCGATTTAGCTTCCTTATTGAGCTACTTCTCCAAGCTGCTCTTGTGGCCCATCCCCAGGCCTCTTCTTTCTTGGAACTTGGGTTGTAAGTGGTGATGCAAGTGACAAGCTCTTTTCTTGGGCGTTTGAGCATCCTTGTTAAAGGAATGAAAGTTTTAGCCCTGAAGTGACTCCTTTGGTAGTGGATGGAGTTCCTTCAGGGTCACATCGTTCCCAGAAGAGAATACTTGGGTTGTGTCCTAAACCCCACCACAGAGGGACTTCTGTGGTTTGGGGTGACCAGCCCTCTTCTCATCCAGTCCAAGGCTCCTGGGTCTAATTGTGGCCCCCCAGGCAGCTCTGGCTTGGTCATGTCATCGCATGGCTCTGCAGTCAGTCCCCCCCTGCCTCCAGTCTCATTCCTGGCCTTGTGTTTTCAGCACTGAGCCTGGGCTCTCTACCAGAAGAGTTTTATTTCACCCTCTGTCCTAGTCTGCTGCAGTTGCTGCTCTGAACTAGCCCACCCAGGCAAGGTTCCGTCTCTTGGGTATCACTCTTGGGTCAACCTGTTTGGCCAGCGTCTTTGCCAGCTGTGCCCATGGCCTCTGGATCTGACTTCCCTTGTCAAATGTCTGGTTTCCATCAGATTCCATGATCCCTCCCATATGTCCAAGGCAAGTCATGGCCAGCCAGCTAGTTCCCAAGTCCCAGCCTCTCAAACACACACACACACACACACACACACACACACACACAATCCTGTTTTCCCCTCATCAGTTTTACTTCCTTTCCAGTAGGGGGCAGTAATAACTCCCTCATAGAGAGCTGTTGTACAGATGAAAAGAGACTGGAGCATGGGGCAGAGAAGCCGCTGCCAACATATCTGGGATCCTCTGCTTCTCCGGGTATCCCCATTTCCCCTTGGAGCTGGGTGAACACATGGAAGCCCATGTGTCTGTGGGTACCAACCCTCTTCCCAGCCTCCTCTCTGCTGTGGGACCTGCCTCTGCCCGGAGCTGCCTGGGGGAGTTAGTACAGCTCCTCTTGTACAGATGAGACGACAGGCTCTGATTGCCAGCTGACAGGAAGCAAGGCTGATGAGACAGTCACCGATGGAAACAGCTCCCCCGCACCTGCTCACCCCCTCAGAATTGCTTCTCTGCCTATGTCAGCCTTCTTCCAGGACAGAAGGTGCCCCAGCCAAATGTCTCTGGCAGGCCCCCAACCTGCTTCTTATCCTGTTCTGTTCTTGGACAGAAGACCAGCAGTGGCCCTCCCCACTCCATTCCCAGACCACACTTCTCAGTCTCAGCATTTTGATGCACAGGGTGGTGAATTGTATTCATTTTATTCATGACCAGCTAAGTTCCTGCGCAGCACAGCCTGGCCCCTCTACTCAGTTTTGGGGTTTAAGACTTTGCCCACAAAGAGGTCTCTTTGAGTCATCTGATCCTCCACAAACAGCAAGAAGGGTCTATTGAACTTCACGACCACAGGGACCTCCTTCGTGTCCACGGGGACCTTCCACACGTCCGCGTCCTTCGCTGCATCCGTGACTGAGCCATGCTCGCTCACCTCTATCTCAGCTTGATGCACGGCCTGGGAGAGACAGTTTCCCTCTCAGCTCTGGGAGTGAACTCACCTGGCTGGCTGGAGAACAAGCCGGGGCGGTGTGCCCAACAATCTCCTGTGGTCAAGATCAGGGAGGCAGCTTCCCTCCATGGCCGATGGCAGGTGGAGGAAAGCTGACTTCCATTCCTAGAAAACCACCCTCAGCTCCCAGCAGCTGGGTTCACCATTGAAGGCCAGGCGTCCCCGAGTGGGGTTGATACTAGGGTTGGTAATTGTTGAGTTCAGACTTTTTCAGTGCAGGGCAGACAGCTCAAGGTGTTAACATGTTTTAAAGGGAGGAAAGGGGAATAAAGCACAGGGGAAGGCTGGGTGGTCTGTAGGCTTAGAAAAAACTCCCATAGAACGACTGAGAGATAGTCATTTCCAACACTTTCTAGAAGGTTGTGATAAAAACTACTAGGGGGCTGGCTGTTCTTGTCTCCATCCGTGCAAGGACAATTTAACCTCCGTGTGAAAGTGCTTGTGCCAGAACATGCATGTTGGCCTCCCTGATCTGCAAGAGGCCCTGCTGGGGAACGTGGCCATGACATTGCTTGCATTACTGGTGATGGATTCAACATCTCTCAAACCCAGCCCAACAACCAGCACTCAGGGCACACCTGCCGGGTGGGTTCCGTTTGAATTGGACATGGTAAGTAGTGCTTACACCCACTGGGCCATGGGAAGCATGGCATCCCCTCGGGGTCCCAACCCTGGGAACTCCATCCAATGTCTGTGAGTGACAGGTTCATCATTTCCCAATTAAAGAACAGGACCCCTGCCCTGTCCCGACTCCCAAGGTCATTGGGAGACTCAAGCAAGAGAAACCATGAAAAAGTGCTTTGTAATTTGTCAGGTGCTGTATCATGGGGAGAGATTGTGTTTGCTATTTATGTCCTGGGCAAAGTCCTCAAAGTATCCTGGCCCCTATGGTGGCCACAAAGCAGCCAGCCAGTTAGTGACCTTGGTGGAGTCATTGGAGGGCAGCCCCTGTGCCCACCGGGATGGGTAAAATTATCTCATAAATAAATGTTCCCCGGCATCTGGATGTCTAACTGGCACCTCAAGTTTAGAGAGCCAGTCTCTGTCTGCTCCCCCAAACCACTCCTGCTCCATCTTTCCTGCCTCAGGCATTGGCTCCCTCGTTTCCCAGGCTCCAGCTTACAAACCCGACTCTTCCCTCCCTGCTCCCCAGCTCTGTCTTCAAAAGGCACACAGAGCCTTCTCACCACAGCTAACCCTCCCTCGAAGGCCCCATCCATCCTCCATTACCTCTCACCTGGGTTACCCACCAAGCTTCCTAATGGGTCCCCCTCTTCCTCCAGGGCCATTGCCTGTTCTCTGCATGGCAAAAAGTGGTCTTTTGTAAAACATATGTCAGCTCATGTCAGCCTTGGTGGTCTCCCATGTCAGTCAGAATAAACCCCCGTCCTGTCCAGGGCCTGGGACACCTACATGGCCTGGCCCTGCCTGATTTTTGCCCTCACCTCCTACCAGGCTCCATCTTACTCAGCGCTCTAACTGCCTGGGCCTTCTTGGGGTTCCTCAAAAATTTCAAGTTCCCATTCCCTTAGGATACACTTGCTCTCTTTGTCTGGGACACACGTCCCCAGGTATTTGCCTCCTTCTCTCTTCCGCCCTTCATTCAGGCCTTGGCATAAAGGCCAGCCCAGGCCTTCTCAAGCCTGCTCACTGCACCCCCGTGTGCTGTTCCCAGGTTCTCTGCTTTCCTTTCTTCACAGGAAGTACCACTGGTGGACTTAATACATGTCTGTCTGTTGGCGTGCTCACTGTCTACCCCGTCAATAGAATGGAACGGCTGTGAGAGTAAGATGTTGTCTGGCTGGCTCACGACTTCACCCTCAGTGCCTTAGTGCTTGATGCAATTCCTTTTGAGTGAGTGAATGACGAAAGAACCCCCAAAGCCCAGGGACCCAGTCAGATAAGAGCTATCACTGCTGTATTAAAAAAAATGTTTCTCAATCAGGACTGTGGTGGATAAAACAGAGACTCTAGAACTTGCCCCACTCACCTCCAAAACAGATAGAGAAGCCTTCTTTTTGATGCTCTGGGTGGCCACTGTTGTAGTAGGCTTATCTTTGATGTCAATCTTGGGAAGCAGATGTTTTAAGTCTATCTTGGAGGAGATCTTGAACTTGGGCAAAACTAAGTGCACCAATCTGTTGAGAATGAAAACGACAAGGAAGCTGAGCAATGTCCCTCTCCTGGGGTCTAGGGGAAGCACCTTGCTTAGGCTGAAAGACCTCTTCCGAGTGAAAAGGTAACAGAAGTGTTTGTTCTGAAGTGCTGGCTTGGGGGGAGATGAAAGATGCTGGGGTATGAGCTGCAATGTTGAACTTCCAAGCAAACCACTTACTCAAAATAGACCTTGCTATTCAAATGATTCCCTTCACAGGCTCTCTATGCAAGAGAAGATGAGGGTCAGACCAAGAGCATCCAGCCCTGAGTCCTTCCAATCCTTCTTCTGGAAGCAGGGGTTTAAATGGAGCAGTGACCCTAAATGTGGTGAGGGAGATGGAGGGCATGAGGTCCCCATGCTGCAGGTAGAGCAGAGGGAGTTTTCACAGGAGAGGAAGCTCCAGCCTGGATGATAAGCTTTCGAACAGAGAGGAGGACTCTTCCCTCTATAGGCCAGCAACTCTATGACTAAGGGAGAGTATCAGAATGCGTAGTGCCAGCCCTCCCACCCAAACTTTTAGACTATGTCAGTGTGGTGTTGAGCTTCTGATTGGCTAGCAACCTGTTCAGTTGGGTCTCTCTAGTGCTGTACCCCCTCTGTCCCAACCAGGAACGCTGTGGTAGGCACAATCATGGCAGAAGATGGCAGACCCCCTCTGCTGTGGCCCTCAACTGTAGGAGTAAATGCTGTTGAGAGATTTCTTCCCAATCTACACATTTATTGCCTGAAGACTGTCCCCCCACCCCTGCCTCTCAGATCAGTGGGCCATTGAAAATCATGAGTTCACTATTTAATTTATCCACATTTGATGGGACCTTGGTGAATATCATACCCAAGCTGGGTTAGTTCAATGCTCCCTTCCAGGAATATGCAGCAGGAATCGAAAGATACTCAGTTTAGTGTGGGGTGGAGCATTTGATTGAATGAAAGAGAGCCATGCCTGTCTACAGTGGTCTCAGCTTGAAATTTACCTGCTTAGGCTCCTTCCCTGACCGTCATAACTAATTAAGAGCCCTAATTAATACTTCACAACGGAATTCGCTGATGTCACCCGACTCATTATCTCCTTAGCTTTTACTACAATTTGAAATTGTGCATTTGTTAGTTGACTTTCTACCTCTTCCACCAGACTGAAAATTCCACGATAGTAGGGAAATGTTTGGCTAACCATTATATTCCCAGCACCAAGCAATTTCTCGCATACAATAAGTGCTCAGAAAATATTTTTTGGGTGAGTGGATCACGGGCTAACATGTGTGTGAAAAGTTGGTTTGCTGAGCTAGAGAGTTTAGAAGCAAGGACTAGTGACACCAAGAGAGATGGGGTTCTGGGTGCCCTTGCTGTCCCTTGCTCCAATCCCTCATGAGACCTGGCTGTGTTTATTCCCTGGGGTTCTGTGAAATTCCCATGTATCTTTCCAATAAATTCCTCTCTTTACCCATCCTGAGCTTGTATGAAGTGGGCTTCTGATACTGTACATGTGACAAAAAGAACCATAACTAACAGTTAAGTGGCTTCTGGCTGGTAAGGGGACTCAGGCTGCTATTCTTTCTGTTTGGTTTGTTTCATTTTCTACAAATATGCTAGGAAATAACCAGATCCTAAACTCCCCCCCACCAATAAGGCTTTTACATAGAGGAAGTGAGGGCTGAGCAAAAATGCAATGGGAATCTAGAATGTTCCTCCAGAACAGGATACCTGAAGTCACTGGCTTTCTGAAGTCTAGCTCGCTTAGCAGTTATCCCTCTTAGAGCAAAGTGGAATTGTCCTACATCTGGGAGCACGAGAATGATAGACACATTTCCTTTGTAAGGCATCTTAACCATCGTAGCAAGCAGCTCCTCTGAGTGGCTGTAAATCATCCGTTCTGTCTTCCTCATCATGTCCACCTGCACTTTGGTGTTTTCATTCACAAAGAAGTCCTCCTTCTGCGTGAGGTCGGTCTTAAAAGCTCTTTCCCAAATGCCTGGGGGAATCAGGAAGGAAAAAGTCAAAGAGTGATCTGGCAGAAAATCATCACCACCCCCAGGTTTGGGGAACCCAGAGGTCATCAGCTTGGGAAGGAAACAGTCTATTTTTGGTGATACCTTGACCTTAGTGAACAGAATATTTAAAATTCTAGACTGGTGCAAAGGAAAGAAAAGCTAACACATGATTTTCAAAGATATTCACCATAGAATTTCTTTAAATCTGTATTTCTCAAAGGATGTTTACCAAAATACCTGCCTCTGGAACTATAACACCAAGAAAGGATTCTGTCATCAAATAATTTAGGAAACATTGATCACAGCAACCCTCCTTTGAAAACTCCCACTGCATTTGAGTGTATTAAGAGTTCAAAGAAGTCCTATGGTAAAGAA
This sequence comes from Mesoplodon mirus, assembly GCF_964341445.2. Lineage (NCBI taxonomy): Eukaryota > Metazoa > Chordata > Mammalia > Artiodactyla > Ziphiidae > Mesoplodon > Mesoplodon mirus. Next base: position 178,772,061 of record NC_138979.1, read on the forward strand.
ATCTGTTTAAAATTTATGTAACTTATTCCAGGAGGGAAGCTTTTCATCAGAAAGACACACACCTGCACATACTTGCACACCACTGTGTGAAATCCTACTTTAACTAATGTACTTCCCCAGTGGATTTAAAAAAAGAGTCAAGGTACACACCAGTTAAAAAATGCACCTGTCACCCAGAGTGACGGCCATCTAGTTTGGTCTGGAAAATCTCTGCAAGTGTTAGCCTTGCTTCTGATTCTATAGCCAGGCTTATGGTCCTCTCTGTTCTGTTTTTACGACTTGCCTTCTAAAGTGTGATATAGATAAAGCTTTTGGAAAGCTTTTAAGAGGGAATCATGCCCGAGAGTTCTCTGAAGCATCCAGAGACATGACCCCTCCAAGATCATTTGTGGAGCACTTTCTATGTCCTAGGCACCTAGTTTGGAACTGTGAGTCCAAATATGAATAATGGTCCCAGTAGCCTGAGCAAGCATCCTGTGCTGGGAAGCATTGTTTTATGAGCATTTCCTTCACTTATCATGTAAAGAACAAACAATCTTCATGTCCTGGTAGGAACCCTGTTTAATCTACAACAGTTTATCCATTAATTGACTCATTCAAATCTGAAATTTCTTGAGCTCAAAAAATGTGCCAGGTACCATACTAAGTACTGAGGTTATAGCAGTGAATAAAACAGAGGACCTGTGTCCTCATGGAGTTTACTTTCTAAGGGGGATACAGAGAGAAAGGCAATCCACCCCTGTAAATGGTTAAAAGTGTAATGAGCATTAGGAAAGATGCAAGTAAGGAGATGAGTGCTAGCATGGAAGCACTTCCTCTGAAAGGCCAGGGAAGGCCTTCTTGAGGAGGGAGCATTGAGGCTGAGGCGTAAAAGAAGAGGGTCCTCCATCTGGCAAAGAAGGGGAGGGAGAACATTCCTAGGGAAGGAACATCATGGACTAAGACAGGAAAAAGCAGGATGCATTTAAGGAAGAAGGGAAGGTCTTTGTGGGCAAAGCATAACAATGAGAGGGGTAGTGATGGGGAGACACTGGAGGGGTCAGCAGGGCTCAAAGCACGCACAGCTGGGTCTGGGTGGGATTGCATGCCAAGTGCATCAGGACACTATGGAAGGGCTTCAGATGGGGCAATGATGTGATGTATGTTTTAAGAAAATTGTGCTGGTCTTTTAATGGAGAAGGGATTGGAGGCAGGCACGAATGGAAACATAGTAATTAGACAGCTGGGGCAAGTCATCTAGGCAAGAGATAGTGGTGGCCTTGGCTACAAAGGTGGTAGACCAGATGGTGAGAAGTGAACACATTCCAGATCAGTTCTGCAGGCAGAATCCATAGGACTTACTGTGTTCTTGAATCTGGAGGCTGGAGGGGAGGTTTTGTCAGGAGAAAGTGGGTGAATGGCATTGTGATTCTCTGAGGCAAGCAGATGCTGGGAGTGAATGGGGGGATTGTGTTCGAGGGTCTGTGAAACATCCCCAAAGAGATGTCAGTAGGCAGATGAGTATTAGAGTCTGGATCTCAGAAGAGGTGGTCCAGGCTGCATCTAGAGTGCGGGGAATAGTCAGAGTACAGATGGTGTTTGAGGTCATGAGCTCAGGTGAGGCAGGAGACAGTTTTAGAAGTCAGAAGAGGAGAAACCAGCAAAGGAGACAAAAGAGGCATGAGCTATGGGGTAAGAGGAAAGTGGAGGGAGTCCTTGGGCAAGGAAGATGGAAGGGGACCTGCCTTGAGGAAGGGGAGGGGACAAGCACTCCTTCACTGTGACCAGAGGGGTGAGTGAGAGGAGAGGTGTGTGAGCCTTGGGCAGCACATGGAGGACATCCTGTCAGAACTGCTTTCTTGTCCCCATTCGGGCAGGAGGCAAGGTCATTGGCTGAGAGTCCATGGAGGAAGGAGACTGGTAATGCTAAGTGGAGGAAGAGGGTATAAATAGATGCCAGTGAGCGGTAACTCTGAGCCCACCTGAAGAAACAAGGGCAACATCAAGATCTGTGACCAGGAATTTAAACTGCTCTTTTAGACACCTGGTGCGTGATCCTGAATTCAACAATGGACACAACTTTGAAAAGCATCTCATCTCACGCTGATCTGACCTTACAAAACAAGTGAATTAGCCAATGCTCATGCCTCTGCAAAAAGATTTCTTTTTCCCTTTTTTTACCAGCAAGAGTCATTGCCTTTTTACTCCAAAATATCTTAAGCACGGCAAACAAGATGACTGAGAAGATTAAGAGGAGAAATACTGAAAAATGCTAGACAACACAATGATATCAAAGTCAATTTAAAAAGTTTTGGGTCTACTGGTTTCTGGGAAATGGGATATACTGACAAATTTTTTTTTCCTGACTTAAATCTTTTAGGAAACACAAGGGCAAAGTTTACCCCAAATGGGAATTCATGCATTTAATAAACCTCACCTTTGAAGAAAACATAGTTGACAAGACATAGGACAGTCTGAGGGTCCAGGCGGGTGATTAAGTCTTTGACTTTCTTATGTATCTTTTCAGCCACATAGTGGTTGATGGCCTTCTTAGTTTTTTCTGTATCTTTAAAGTCAATCATCTGGATGTCCACTTCATGTACTCTCTCTATCTCCTGCAGAAACATCTGGTTGATCTTCCTGTTGTTATCAATAAAAAGAATGTCCTTGTGCTTCAGTTGTTCTTGCTTCACTAGCTCATGCCACTTCTGGACAAGATGCTTGTCCTTGTCCAACACTTGGATTTTTCTGAGGTCAAGTCCCAGGTCCTCAATGAGGTTGGTGTGTGTTGTGGATTTGACCCCCAGGGAGAGGGTGGCCAGGGCGATGGAGATGGCCACAGGGGAGAAGATGATATTCTTTCTGGGATCCTCAATTATCAAAGCCCTGAACAATTCTTGGGCAAACGCCTTATAGCCAGCTTCCGTCTTCTGGGAGAGAGATGGAATTTTCTTTAATTTGATATTCTGTTGGGAGTCTTGTTGCTTTTCACAGAAGATGCTATTAAAAAGGCCACAGAGGATGAGGACCAGAGACAGCACCAGATGTATTTTCCTGTGGGACATTTCTGCAACAATCCAGAGCTGTTATTGGAAGGAAGAGGTATACAGGTGAATATTCTATGGAATGTGCTCTCAATGCTGAGGGGATTGAAAAAGGCTTATTCTTATCTGGGTGCAGTTCACCTGGGTGGGGTTGCTATTTGTCCTTAATTGAAGGATCCTAGCTAAGTCTAACAAGGAAAGTCTAATGAGTATTCTGGAACATGACTTCAGACAAATTAAAGGTACATGACCTGATTAACGGGGATTCAGCTCTGCCCCTAGCCTATGCTGAAAGTGGGTCTTCTCCATCCACACTGGGGTTTCTTTTATCTTTTTTGCTTGCTCTTCTTTTTTTTTTTTTTAATACAGGGCTCGTGACAAAAATCCTGAAAAGTGTGGAAAGGAAAGAAACAAGAGGAGAGAGAGAGCACAGATTGCAGATTCAAACACCTGCAGAGATCTGGCCAGAAATACCCATGTGGAAAGACAGCAAGTATAATGCAATAGGGTGTGCTGGGGACTGTGGAAAATGGGTCATCGTGGCTAAGCTGAAGAAGCAGGTGTCACTCAGCTCCAGCTATGATTAGTGGCAGTGCTGGGTCAGTGGTGCCGGATTTTTTTTGTTTCTGAAGCATCTAGAAATCCAGATTTTTACATGGAAATTCAACCTTGCCAAAAGCAACTTGCTAGCAGCAGCTGGCCCAGATTCAGCCCAGCCAGATCTGGCTTTAGAGCTGCCAGCATGATTTCTAAAGTAAAGCTCAGGTGGTGCTCAGGTGACTTGGACATCAGCTGAATCAAGGGCCTGGCAAAGATCATCTCAGGAAATCCTGGTCACCTCGCTTAAGCCCTCCCTGTGCTCACACCTACGGTCCCTCACCCACTGTCAGGGCAAAAACCCTCTCTGCCCCCATAAGTGCCCCCCATGATTGACTGAGACCAAAAGTCAGGCCTTGCATCTGAAGGGGGCACCAATGGTGGATTTCTGGCCCCACTGATGGGAAAGGAGAAGAAGAGAACCATGACCTGAGTTTGCGTTCAAGTTTCACCTCTTTAGGGAGGGCCATGTCCTCCCTTCCTTATTTTCCTACAGTAACCAGCTCAGCTCTGGGTACAGGGTCCACCTCTCTGCACTGTCACTGCCACCACTGGTGACCTTTTTCATGGCTACTGAAATAGCATCTGCTGTGGACTAAGGCAGATGCTACTTGAACCATAGCAGAAGAGCAATAAAATGCCTACCCATGTGGACCCTCAGTGTCCCCAAGAGGAGAAAGATGACTTACCCTCCAGGGGAGCCTGCTGTTGTCTACTGCTGTTGTTCTCTGCATCCATCAGTGACTTATTTATACAGCCACTGGTGTAATGAAATGGATAAACCTGAATTAATATTAACTTGGCCAAAAGATTGTGTTCAAATATTGTCTAGAACAAACAAGAGATGAATCATTTCAGTCCCCAGTGAAACAATAAACACATTAATGGATTGTTGTACCGTTTGAGCTACTGTTCATTAAATTACTCCTGTGTTATTTCAATAAACACTTACTTAGCTCCTACTAAGAGCCATGCTCTGGGATAGGGACTGGGGGAACACACGACTTAAGGCCTGACCTCCACCCTTGAGGAGACTTCACCCTTGAATTCAAGGAGATCTTGGTTTTGAGGAAGAAACAAACATGTAAAAGGACTGTGGGCTACATTTTGACTAGTTCATGGGGAGTCCACATTACCAGTAAGGGGCTGTGCATGGAAAGAGAAGGGCACAGTTAATAATCTAGGACAATTAGGAGAGACTGAGTAACATTTCCTCTAAGTCTTAAAAAAATACACAAGAGTTAATGTATTGTCCGGGAAGCCTGAAGAGGGAATTCTGGATGCTGGGCTGGGGTGAAGTTCCCTGAGGGAGTGGTGGTCAAGGCTGTGTGTGCAGGGTTTTTCCAAGTCTAGGAGAAATTCACTTCTGGCATGGTGGAATGAGGTGAATGACAAATCTCCTCTTCAATAGCAACTGAAGAGGTGGACAAAATTGTCAAAAACAACCATTTCGGTGCTATAGAAAATCCACCAAAGGCCCACAACAAACAGATAAGTGTTCATTCATGAAAAGTACTGAACTCTGTGTAAGAACAGAGTGAGCCTGTGACATGCTTGTCTGGGGCTGCTTCCACCCTAATCCAGCTCTGCTGGTGGGTTGTCTAACCAGAGTGGGGTTGCTGTCGCCAGAGCAGACTCACTTGACTTGGAGCACTGTCAATTAAAGTGATGACATTGGTGGCAAGCAAAGTGTGTGTGAGTGTGGGTGGGGGCAGTGGTTCTGTTAGCCTGGAGTTGTGTTTGGAGCAATAAAGGGACTAATGGATTAGCAGGGGATTAAACAGGGAGTACCAAGAGGTGTTACAGCTACTGGGGGCTTGATGAGCTCTCTGCATATCCCAAGTTGAAAGGAGGTTCTGCACATGTGCAAACGGAGACTGGAGCAGACCCAAGCTACCCACACCTCCCTGGCCCTTGGGGAAGCAAGAGAGAAAGGTGGAAAGTAAAATATGATGGTACTTGAGGTTTGAACAGTCTCATCAGCGTACACACAGATCCATCAGCAGAAAGTAGAACCTTTATTGGCTCGACGTGTTTGAAAACAATTTCTGGCCAATATGTGGCTGAACAATAAGCAATACAGACACAGGGCTGACCTCTAGGAGGCAGGTTTAAAAATAAAGAAAAACTGAGAAGAAACATCATTGATCATAAATATCAGGGGAAACACACTTCACAGATTCAGTCCAAGCAAATTACTAAACAAACAAAACAAAAACTCTCAAGAGGGAAGAGTCAGAATCCAGTTACTGCTATATGTTCTCTAAAATGTCCAGCATTCAACCAAAAAAATTGTGAGAAATGAAAAGAAATAAGAAAGTGTGATCCATACTCAGGAAAAAAGAAGTCAATAGAAGTGGTCTCTGAGTGTCCCTAGATATCGGATTTAGCTGCCAAAGACTTCATAGCAGCTGTAATAAACATGTCAAAAGAACTAAAGGAAACCAGTTTAAAGAATGAAAGACAAATATGAAGACATTGATACAACAAATAGGGAAACTCAGTAAAGAGATAGAAATTAATTTTGAACGGGAATTCTGGATTTGTAAGTACAATAACTGACATAAAAATTCACTAAAGGACTCAACAATAGATCTGAGATGGTGGAAGAAAGAATCAGTGAACTTGAAGCTAGACCAATAGAAATGCTCCAATATGAGCAGAGAAAGGAAAATTTAAAAATTGAAAAATAAGTGAACAGAGCCTCATTGACCAGTGATACAACATCAAGCATACTAACATAACTGTAATGGGAGTCCCAGAGGAGAGGAGAGATAGAAAAGGGCAGAAAAAATATTTGAAGAAATACCGATGGAAAGCTCCTCAAATTTGGTGGAAAAACATTAATCTACAAATCCAAGAAGCTCAAAGAGATCCACACCTAGGCACCATAATTAAATTATTGAAAGGCAAAGAAAGACAAAGGGAAAATCATGAAAGCAGCAAGAGAAAAAATAACTTATCACATGCAAGGGAATAACAAAACAATTAGTGGCTGACTTCTAGTTAGAAACAATAGAGGGAGGAATGCAGTTGGATGACATAGTTAAAGTGCTGAATGAAAGAAAAACCTGTCAACAAAAAATTCTATCCAGCAAAACTGGGTAGAAAGATGAAGCTGAAATAATAACATTTACAGGTAAACAAATACTCAGAGAATAGTTGCTAGAGAACCTCCTTTACAATAAATACTAAAACAAGTCCTTCAGACTGAAAGGAAATGACACCAGATCATAACTTGAATCTACAGGAAGAAATAAACAATGATAAAAATGGTAAATATGTAGGTAAATATAGAGACTTTAAATACGTTTTCTCATTCTTCTCTTAACTTTTCTAAAATACATAAGATTGTGTAAAGCAGTAAATACAACAATGTGTTGTTGCATTTATAACATACATACACACAATATATATACAATAATAGCAAAAAGGAGGAGGAGGAAATGAAGCTATATTGGTCTCAAGTTTTTATATTTTACTGAAATTAATACTATTTTGAAGTAGACTGTGATAAGTTAGGGTGTATATTGTAATCCCTAGAGCCAACAAAAAGAAAAAAAATTTCAAAGAGGAATTAAAGTGATATACTAAAATGTTTTATTTAACCCCAAAGAAGGCAATAAAGGAGGAACAGAAAAGCAAAAAAGGCATGAGGCTGGCAACATGTGCGACATAATTCAAATATATCAATAAATACATTAGATATGAATGCACTGAACATTGCATTTAAGTGAAACAAACTGTCAGGCTGAATAAAAAAGCAAGACCAACCTATGTGCTGTCTACAAGAGACACAGCTTAGATTCAAAGACATAAATAGGTTAAAATGATGGGAAGTGTTATTCAGGATAGCATATAGTCTGGTCAACAAAACAGGTCTAACAATAAATTGAAAAGACAGAAATTATAAGAAGTATGGTGTCTGACTATGACACGTTTACAACAGAAAGAAATCTGAAAAAGCCATAAATATTTGGAAAACAAACAAAGCACTTCTATATAACTCATGGTTCAAAGAAAGTATCACAGGGGAAGTAAAAATATTTTAAACTAAATGAAACAAAAAAAATCAACATTTCAAAATTTATGGGATGCAGCTAAAGCAGCTGTTAGAGGGAAAATTATAACTTTAAATACCTATATCAGAAAAGAAGGTGTCAAGATAATTAAAGGGGGAGAGGATTAGTCTTTACAATGAATGGTGCTTGGAAAACTGAGAATTCATCTGCAAAAGTAAAACCAAAAAGCTTATAGCCTTACCTCTCAACAGATACCAAGTTCAACTCAAATGGGAGATAGATTTAAGTTTGTGTTAAAATCATTACATTCCTAGAAGAAAACAGAGGAAATTATCTTTGTGAACTTGGTTTAAGCAAAGTCTTCTTAGACCTGACACCAAAAGCATGAGTCATACAAGAATAAAAAAAATGATAAGTTAGACTTCATTAAAACTTTGGTGCTTTGGACATAATGAAAATGAAATATCTAGGCACAGACTGGGAGAAAATTTTTGCAAAATGTATATCTAATTAGGGACTTGTATCCTGAATATGCAAATAACTCTTATAACTCAACAATAAAAAGAAAAACAACCCAATTTAAAAATGGGCTAAAGGGACTTCCCTGGTGGCACAGTGGTTAAGAATCCGCTTGCCAATGCAGAGGACATGGGTTCAAGCCCTGGTCCGGGAAGATCCCACATGTCGCAGAGCAACTAAGCCCATGCACCACAACTACTGAAGCCTGTGCACCTAGAGCCCATGCTCCACAACAAGAGAAGCCACCACAGTGAGAAGCCCGTACACCACAACAAAGAGTAGCCCCCACTCACAACTAGAGAAAGCCCATGCGCATCAATGAAGACCCAATGCAGCCAAAAATAAATAAATTAATTAATTTTTAAAAAAATTGGCAAAAGACTCTATAGTCATTTTACCAAAGAAGACATATGAATAGCTAATAAGCACGTGGAAATGTGCTCAGCATCATTAGTCATTAGGGAAATGCAAATTTAACACATGATGAGATAACATTACACTCCCATCAGAATAGCTATTATAAGAAAGAAAATATCAATTGTTGGTAAGGATGTGGAGAAACTGGAACCCTCATATTAATACATTATTGCGGGTTGGAATGTAAAACAGTGATACCTGCTACAGCATCAATGAACTCCAACAGCATTAGAGTCTAGTGAAAGAGGCCAGACTCAAAAGACTATGTAAGATACAACTTATATAAGAAATCCAGAAAAGGTACATTTTCAGAAAGAGAAAGCAGATTAGTGGTGGCCTGGAGCTGAGAATGAGTACTAGGATAGGCTGAAAATGGGCTTGAGGACGTTGTTTGGTAGTTAAAATGTTCTAAAACTGGATAGAGGTGATGCTGCAGAATGTTATGAATGAATGAGAAATCATTGAATTATACATGTACAATCGTTGAATTTTTCGGTATGCAAATTATGAACTCAATAAAGCTATTTGAAAAAATAGAAAGATGGACAGTGGCGGCAGGCTTTGTGGGAAAGATAACGGGCTGCGGTCACATGGACCTGAAAGTGAAGACCAGAGCCCTGACTGTCGTCTGCGGGGCCACCTTGAGCAAGTTATTCATCTTTCTGAGCCTTAGCTTCCTCCTCTGTAATGGAGGAAATAGTATCTATTTTGTAGCTTGTTCTGAGAGCTTGATGACTTAATGTATGTACACAGTAGGCACCCAATACAGGATGCTCTCCTGGCTGACATCTGACATTCTATGGGGTTCTGAGTCCCCTGGGAGCCAGGCACTGTTCCTCCTGCCTTGGAACCCTGTCTCCACTCCTCCTCCTTCTCAGGCTAACTCAGCTCCTACCCACTCTTCAGGATTCCGCTCAGATCTCTCCTTGAGAAAGCCTTTCCTGACAGTTACCCTTCTCTCCTTCCACCTGGGCCGGGTTAGGCTCTGTGAGCTCCCATAATACTCCGTGCTCACCTCTCATCACGCTGGCTCACAGAATACTTGGATTCATTTCCTCGAGCCTGTGAAATCTTTGTTGGAATAATCTGTATGTAATTCATGATTCTCTCCTTTGTGCTGGCACACAGTAGGTGTACAAACATTGAGTAAATGAACAAATGAGTACATTATATTCCTCTGAGGGACCCTGTCTTCACAGAGAAGCCCCCATTCCCTCCCAAGGGCCATCCCTCTCTGCCCATATGAGGTGGGTCCCTTGGGGCATTTCTGAGCTAGAGGAGGTGGGGGTCCCAGCCCTCCTTCTGCCTAGACCACTGTGTACGCTGAATAGCAACCGTGGTCACCCCTGTGCCGAACGGCACCGAGTGTCACACCTGAGCTTCAGTATCTCACTTAACCCTCACAACAATCACACCAAGGCAGGTAGTATTATTACTGTTCCTGTTTTAGAGCTGTGGATCCAGGCTCAGAGAGGTTCAGTAACTCACCCACCGTCACACAGCTAGCAGGGGACAAAGCTGGGATTCACCCCCACGTCTACCTGACACCACAGCCGTGCTCCTAACCCAGTCATCTCCTGGCCACTCATCTCCTCTTTTGGTAGTAGATCCTGGACTAAAGGGTAGCGAGCAAACTTTCAGAGATAAGGGCTTTTAAAAATTCTTTAAATGCTTCCTCTCGTCTTCCGTAATGACATTATTTATCAAGGATGGCAACGTCAGCCTCCTTTCTTAAGTAAATTTTACCTAAGTTCCTCGGTACAGAGAGATTTTAATTTTTGGCTTCAACGAATAAATATGCCCCAGAGTATTTCATTTTAAAGCTGGGCCTCTGAACACATTTTCTGTGGGATCTGCTGAGCCGGGGGGAGTGAGGGTATGTTAGTACCAGAGATCAGCCCCACACCGGGGAATGAAAAGGGACCCTTTGGGTTGTAGATGGTCCTGAGATCTGAGTGGGACACAGGATGCCGGGCACACTGTGAGGGACGCTCTGGGGCACAAGATTCTGCACAAATGCTTGCCTTTTCTCCTCAACTCCCAGCTGGGAAAGGAGCAAGAAAGAAACGTCTTTGTTGTTTTAAAATGTTCCTGATATGGAAACAGTGAGAACAATGCCATTAATGGGTAGCCTTCACTGGACGCGGACAGTTTGCAAGGCATTGTCCCGAGGACTTTCTGTGTTGACTCACATGACCACCCAGTGATGCAGGAGCCCTGGGTTTCCAACCGTGACTGGGAGCTGGAACTGGAGGCTTTTGAAATCCTTTTTCCTGAGCTTCGTTGTCCCTTTTGTCCCTGTGCTGTGTAACTGTCCCGCACAGGGGTGGAGCTGGGGGGGGGGGTGGCGGTCACGGTTGCCACATCCCCAGGCCCAGCTTCTGCCTGTCTCGGCACATGGGTGGCCGCCGTTCCCCAGGGAGCAGTGGTACCATTTGAGGTGACTGTGCTGCACTCGGAGGGCTTTCTTAGTGCTTGTGCCCACGTGGATGCTTTCGAGTCACATCAGTAGCTCCAGATTCTTGTCCTAAAATTTCGTGAAGGGCCGTATTGAACCATCATTTACGGTATCTCCCCCTCCTCCACTCTGAATTGTAAACCCCACGAGGCAGGATTAGTTCCTTGTTATAGCCTCAGCCTCAGTGCTGTGTCTGGTCCACAGAATGTACTCAACTCACCTCAATGCCTGCACGTGGATCCACTGGGCAGGTGACTGGGCAGGTGGAGAAGAAACACCCACCTAGAAAAGCCAGATGTTCCAATGTCCTGAGTGACCATATTTCTATGATGTCCTTGCACAGACATGAGGGAGGTAGCAATTGTTTTTATTCACATTCTGGGGATAGTTAGTTAATAACTGAGGAATCCCATTAACAATAGACACTGCAGGGGGAGTTAGCTTTCAAAAGCGGTGGCTGCCATGCTCTGGCTAACTAGCATCAACACTAGGTTGATCTGGAACATTGGATCAATTAGAACTCAGATCTCAGTTCCCTCACCAGGGCTCAAACCCACGCCCCTGCAGTGGAAGCGTGGAGTCTTAACCACTGGACCGCCAGGTTTCAGTCCCCGTTTCTTTCTGTGTAAAGAACTTGGAAAAGACAACGTGAGCCCCCCTAGCACATCTGAGGTGGTGTGGGACACTGGTGCCCTCAGAATCTGAAAAAGAAGGAGCCAGAAGAGCCTGTCTGCAGAGGGGGTTGGGATGGGGGAGGAGGGAGGATGATGGAGCCGTCTCTGCCTGACACCTGTGGCCCTTGCACCTCTGCAACTCTGGTCCTGAGGAATCAGAGTAAGGCAGCCAGGCCATCGTCACTACCAACCAGCAGGGAGGAGGAGGACGAACGCAAGGGCTGTGTGTACGTGTGTGACAACGTCAGAGCCAGGAAGGCAGCAGCCCTGATGATGGAAAACCGTTGCACAGACTCAGAGAGGTCTTCACAGCCCATACCTTAACCCTTCATTTTCCGGTTTGAGAAACTCAACTGGTTTAATGCCCTCTCCCCACACACCCAGACTCCCTTCCTTAGCCAGTAACACCCTACGCGGTCTGACCTCCCCTTACCTCTCTGACCTTGGTTCTGCCATTCCAGCCACAAGGGCATCCTGCTGTCCTTCCAACACACCTGCTCACCCCAGACTCAGCCTCTGTGCTCACAGAAACACCCCTCGCCATCTCGTTTCCTTCAAATCATCCTATTCCATACCTTCACAGCACTGATCGTAACCTGCAACCATCATGTTTATTTATAGGTTTGGTTTTACAGTTGCGGTGGTGGCCGTCTGTTGCTCCCATGTAGGCCCAATTGGCCAGGGACTTGTTTGTCGGGTTGACTCCTAGCACATAGTAGGTGCTCAATAAGTTTTTGTTGAATGAATGGATGAACGAATTCATGCAGCCCCTGAACTGTCACATACTAACAACCCAGCCACTGCCAGTTAGCAAGATAGACCATCTTCAGGTGAAGACCCTGGAGGCGTGTGGGAACACTGTTGCTGGCTGAATTCACATTTTGGGTTTATTGAACTTATTATTGTAATTCTGCAATAAAGGGGACTGACCTATATGTCACCCTTCCCAGGGGCTCCAAGGACTGGAAATACACCAACCCAGAATTGTTCCATGAAGCTAGTCACCTGGAAGAATTTGTGGAAAAGAAACTGGAGGTTAATGGGCTTTGGCTTGCGACTGGGATCTCTGCTGCCTTTGATGACTGGGTTGAATGCGGCTCTGCCAGGGTCAGGTGGAACCTGAGAGCAGAAGGCGGCACGCCTCCACATCAGGGGCGTCAGGCAGCATGGATGATCACTGTCTCTGCATGTCAGTGTGTCTTCAGATGACAGGGCTTTTTCCACCTAGAACTTAGTGGAGTTCCCAAGTTTCCCAAGGGAGAGCATGGTCTGTGTGTCTTTGTTTATAGTCAGCAGCATGAAGGACCTATTGAAACAGATGGTGGAGTAAGAAGGGACATGGGCTGGACTATGAGTTTGGTGATGGTGGCTGCTGCAGCCTGGGTCCCCTCCTCTCTGACGTCCAGCACAGCCTCCTGAGCCACCTGCCAAGGGAAAAAGAAACATCAGCAGTTCGCAGGCAGACACCTTTATTTACTGAGTTTTGGTGTTTCGCCTAGGAACAGGGACACCCCCTCGAGAGGCTCCAAGGTGATACCTGGCCTTGGGTTTGCTCAACTAACTACAGCTGTTGTGGTTACTGGTCAGCTGGCCCTTAAGCACGGAGTTAAATGAGTCCCAGTGCTGCCACCTACTGTGGCAGAACTTATTTGGGTGCTGTGTGCTTCAATTTTCATTTCTATTAAACGATGATCATAACTGCATGCCTCCCACAAATTTATCCAGTGAGTTAAAGATCCTACAAAGCAAGTGCTCATGAACTTGCTAGCAATTGTAATCAACTACAATTGTTGCCCAGGAGACCTAGGTTAGGGGTTACTAAGTGGTGGATCCCTGCGTGGTCTTCTAGGGAAGAAATTAATGTACTCCCAACTGCAGGGGGCTGGAGAACCCCCGACAATTACAATCATGGTTTTCCTTTTTCTTTTTTAACATTTGAACTTTAATCACTGTTTTTCATATGTGCAGAAAAGCATCTCATGGGAAAGGTTCATTATGGTCATCATATTCCAGTGGGACCTGTCTGCATTCTTTCCCTGAACACCAGTGACAAAGATTCCCCTTCTGTGGCCCAGGACCACTTCTGACCGTTATAATCTGTTATAAAAATAAATGTTTAGGTTGGGGATCAGAAACTCATATGTGGACAGGGGCTGGGCCGGTAACCCCCATGAGATGATGAGATGTCTTGTAAGAGCAGGGGGCACATGGGGAACCTGGAGGGCTCCCTTGGGCTGACTGTTTGGGCTGACTGTTGCCATGTGGGAATTGGGCTTGGCACATAGTAAATGCTCAATAAAGAGAATCAGAATCTAAATTTTTAGGTCCAGTATGTTACATTTTAGAAGTCAGCTCCCTTTTCTCCCTTCCTCCCTCCTTCTTTTCTTTGCTCCCTCCCTCCCTCCCTCTCTTTTTTTCTTTCTTTTTTTTTTTTTTTGCGGTATGTGGGCCTCTCACTGTTGTGGCCTCTCCCATTGTGGAGCACAGGCTCCAGACGCGCAGGCTCAGTGGCCATGGCTCATGGGCCCAGCCGCTCTGCGGCATGTGGGATCCTCCCGGACTGGGGCACGAACCTGTGTCCCCTGCATCGGCAGGTGGACTCTCAACCACTGCGCCACCAAGGAAGCCCTCTTTTTTTCTTTTTCTTCCTCCCTTTCTTCTTCTCCTTCTTCCTTTCTTTTGACTGCAGACCAAACACAACACATCTACAGGGTACTCATGGCCTATGAGCAGCCACATTATGACCACGGTGTGAGCACCTAGGCTTTAGGGAGGTGAGGTCAAACGCCAGGGGACAGCTACTCATCTGCAGTGGGTTTGGGGCAGCAGAGCTGCCTGCCAAGTAGAGGTCTGATTCTCAGAGCACTGTAGTTGGACCTTAGGAACATTTATTTGAAGAAGGATAAAAAATGCCTGTGTATCAGTGATATGACAGCCATAAAGCCACAGGCCTGGCAGCCGTGAGATCCAGCCCTCCTGTTACAGAGAAGTCACTTTGCCTCTTGGGGCCTCTGGTTGCTAATCAATGAGATGAGGGGGCTCCACAGGCCAGTCTCTACAGGCCCTTCCGCCTCACGCTTTCATGCAAATATGCTAATCAACCAACTCACTTTGGAAACTTGAAGGAAATCTTTCTTTGTGATTCCAGAAAAATCAGCATTTTTGTCAAGGGCATCCCAGATGCCCATCTTTGGGAGGATATTTCCAGGTTATAGGACAGGAAATGGAACATTTTGGAATGAACACCTCTAAGCACCTGTGGAAAAGAAGAAAGAACAAGATGTGATCACGAGCCCATGGTGACCATTCTAGGTGACATTTCAGGAGACTCCGCTCTTCCTCCAGGCACTGGTTGCTGCCAGAGGGATCAATACATCCCAGACCACCAGCCCAGCTTGCTCTGGAAGTAAGCCTCCTGGATGAGCAAGTCCAACTTTGGAGATATACGAGATGAACAATGGGCCCCTTAATGAAGTAGGGGCAGAGCTGAGAAGGCGGACAAGCACAGGTGACTATAGCAGAGGCAGCGATGGAAGTGTGTCACCATCCCTGGCCCAGAGTGTGCCTCTCACCACCCTTCCTGAGACAAACCCTGCTAATCCCTGAGAGCAGCAAAGTTCAGTAGAACTTTCTGCAAAGTTAGAAATATTCTCTACCTGTGCTGTTCAACATGGTAGTCACTAGCCAGACCCACGTGGCTATTAAGCAACTTAAACGTGGATAGTGCCAAGAAGTAAATTTAAAATTTTACCTAAATTTAAGTAATTTAAATTTAGATTATGACATGTGGCTGGTGGCTCCTATATTGAACAGCATAGGCCTAGAGTTTGGTACACTTTTTTCTTTCTCTGCGGTGTTTTTTTCTGAACCAAGGGTGAATAGCTCACGTTTACTGAGCATTTATTATGTGCCAGGCATTGTCCCAGACACATTCATCAACATTATCTACATTTTAAAGATGGCAAACCTGGGCTTCCCTGGTGGCGCAGTGGTTGAGAGTCTGCCTGCCGATGCAGGGGACACGGGTTCGTGCCCCGGTCCGGGAAGATCCCACATGCCGCAGAGCGGCTGGGCCCATGAACCATGGCCGCTGGGCCTGTGCCTCCGGAGCCTGTGCTCCGCAATGGGAGAGGCCACAGCAGTGAGAGGCCCGTGTAAAAATAATAATAATAAAATAAAAATAAATAAAGATGGTAAATCTTAGTTTTAGGGCTTTTCCCAAGGCCATGTACTTAGTCACAGAAGTGAAAGCACTAAAGTGTTGGATGAACACTTCAATTCCTCATTGGGGGACTTCTTGGGACATCTAGCACAATGGACAGCTCTCTCGCCCCCGTTACTGTCTCCTGCACTGGCCTGGTCATCTCCATCTTCTTTCTGCTCTGTCTGCTGCTCTTTAGAGACCCCTCCCGCACCCCAGTCCCCGTGCTGCCTCCTCTTTCTCTATCCGTCCCTGGTTGCAGTCTAGGAAAGAAGGAAACTCTGAAACACCCTACAGTGTCCCTTGATCCCCACTTTGCCTTTGTGAGTGCTGTTTCCTTTACCGAAATACCCTTCCCAAGCCCCTATGTCCTTTCCATACCTGTGGCTCAAATGTGCCACCTCACTGAGGCCTTCCCTCATATCCCAGCTTCAGTTGTGATCTCTCTTTGCTCAGAAGTGCCTCAGAACTCTGCCCACCCATTGACCTTTGTCTTTCTTGAATTACCGTTATCCCTAAAACTATCTTTTCTCTCCTCCTAGACTATGAGCACCTGGGAATGATGCTAACGATGCCCAGAAAGTATTGCTAAGAGACTGTGCATAAGACTTTGACATGCCTTTTTATCTTATGATTCACATCCTTTTGATACTCTCCATAATAACTACAGAACTAATAAGAATATTACTACTGACTAACATTTATTGAACACTTACCATCCCTCAGACATTCTTCTAAGCACTTTAAAAATAGTAACTTATTCTGTCCTTTCAACAACCTGTGAGTTTGATATTATTATCCTCATTTTATAGCTGAATAGCAATGTTGTGTGTGGGGGGGTTTATGCAATAATTCTACAGAATACAATATTGAATTGGCTGATAGAGTGAGCTCTGCTAGCACAGAATAGCTACCGTGACATAATACTTTTGCAGTGATCTATTAACTACATGACCTGGGGCAATTCACTTCTCCTTTTGGAGCCTCTATCTCCTTATCTGTGAATGGGGGTGGTAACACTTCTCATCTGTCAGGTATTCGTGAAGTTCAAGGGAGAACATGTCTGCAGTCCCAAGCTCACTGTCCAGCATGTAGCTGGTGCTCAATTTGCAGGAGTGATTATTCAACAGCTGTTATCATGACCTTTTCCTCATCCTTGGGTGTGCACCATCACCTGCCTCAGGCCACAGCAAATTGGCATACATACCCACCTCTTCTGGAGTGAGTGGCTCCACTTCAGTGTCCTGGCTGACAAGGCGTGTTCCGGCTGCCTCATCCTGCCCTCACCAGGAAGGACAAAGAAGGCCACAATGTCTCTGCTGTAGTCCATCTGCAGCACAGAGTAGTTCAGCTCTGGATCCACCCCAAAAGGAAATTGTTCTACCTGGTGCATCATTGGAACATGCACAGTGGTCCTCTTGCTCAACAGGAATGGGAAGCTTTTACTTGTATATGCAGGGTTAAAGGGCTTCTCCTACTTGGCTAGCACAAAGAGAGAAGAGATGTCTTTATGTCAAAGTACAATTAGTGAGGTGAAGACAGCAAGAATGGTGAAGTCAGGACCTCTGAAAACTCATTCCTCCATAAAAACAATGAGAAAACTGCAACAATGGTCAGAATTAACTTTTTTAGAACTCTGGAAATTAACCAAATGCTTTCAGAAAATCAGGGGACAATTTATTAAAGAAAAACAACTAAATCTTGGTAAGAACAGTGAGCTTTGTGGTATTTTAACTTGCCCTAGTTCCATTCTCCACTTCTCAGTCTTTTGTAGCCTGAAAAAATAATGGCCTGAATTTGCAGTGAGATATAGCAGCCTGGCAGTCAGAGAAAGGAAAAAAATAGGGCTGGAATACTAGAACAAAGTGAGAGGACTGACACTAGCCAACTTCAGTACTTACTATAAAGCTACAGTAATCAAGACAGTGTGTTATTGATAAAAGAACAGACAAATAGATCAATGGAACAGAATAGGGAGCCCCCACCTTGACCCACATAAATACAGTCAACTGATCTTTGACAAAGGAGCCAAGGTAATACAATGGAGCAAAGTCTTTTCAACAAATGGTGCTGGAACAACAGACATTGATGTGCAAAAAAAAAAAAAAAAAGTTAAGGAGAGATCAGGACATTTTCCAATAATAAACAAAAACAGGGCTTTTGTCACTAGCACACCGGCCCTATAAGAATACTAAAATTCCTGCTCCCTCCACGGGCCTCATCCAGCAAGACTGGCGCCAGGAGGACTGTAGACTAAGTGACCCGACAGCAGCTGGCAACTCCAGCAGTTTTGGAGTAAGTCAGTGTTGGGCTTGTGTCAACTCTGACGTTCACGATGGGCACGTTTTTAACCTCTCTGGACTTCAGGTTTCTTTCTCCGCTCTGTGACATAGGGGTAATTACCTGTACCCTGTAGAGTTGCTCAGAGGATCAAGAGCAATAGGGCGCTTGCCTATGTCAGGCCAGTCCCAACGTGACAGCCACGTTCCCAACAGCCTCTTTGTTGAAACTAAATTTATGTAAATTGGATAACACTTTACTGTACCAAATACGACTAAAATTAGAGGAAAGTATACGAGGAATCTTTTTGCTGAATGAGTAATTCCTCTAGGAAACTGCAAATTTCTCTCCATTTCCATTTATTTGATTCACCAATGTTTTGTTTTGTAGCTTTGTGTCTGTTTGACTAGAGTTGAGTTTTCTCTCTAAGCTGGGCTCACATAGATCCACCCACCTACTGGACTCTTTATCCACACGTTCCAAGCTGAGCCTCTAAGCCATCCCCACCCTGGGCCCGGTGGGCATAGATCAAAGCCGCTTCTCCTTCATGGCTCTGGTGCTTTTGCGCTCTTCACTTGGGAGCGGGGTGGAGAGACAGGCTTGTGGCTGGATATTTGCGACTGTGAGGGGGGAGAGGCTGTAGGCGGGGACCAGAGGGAAGGGAGTTGCTGCCAGGTTCAGGGATGAGGCACCAGGGAGTGCCGGGCCATCCTACCAGGGGCCAGAGTCCCATCCTGGAGAGGTCTTGGTGGGGTGGGGCACCCGTTAACACCGTGTGCCTTCCCGGGAGCCCACATCCCCATCAGCAGACATGGCCTTGCTAGAGGACTTCGGACTCCGTGCCCCCAATCCTGCTGAGCGGGGATCTGGGCTGAGCAGGGGGCACCTTCTGAACTAGTAGCCTCTCAGGGGTGTTGGCTTGTAGGAGTCCCAGCCCCGTCAATGGCGCTGGCCTCCACGTGACCTTGGGCAAGTTGCTGCTTCTCTCTGGGCCTCAGGGAGGAGGCCTCAAAGGGCTCCTTACTTGACAGCCTGGGCTGCATGTCCACAGGCCTCAAGAGGCAGGTCTTTATGCTCTTGGGGGAAAGGCAAAAGGAAAAAAGCTTATTCTGTTGGCTCTTAAAATCCAACCTCCTGAGACTTCCCTGGCGGTCCAGTGGTTAAGACTTGGCGCTTCCACTGCAGGGGGCGTGGGTTCGATCCCTGGTCAGGGAACTAAGATTCCACATGCCTCACAGTGCAGCCAAAACAACAAAAAAAATCCAATCTCTTTCCCCGCTTGTCCTCTCTCCTCCCAACCTCCTGTCCACCCGAGGCCACTCCTTCTCTCTCCCAGCCCCACGAAGACCCTCGCCCCTCGCTCTGTGGTGACGACTGTGGCCTGGAGGTATGTGTGCGTCCTGCCGGGGGCTCTGCCTGTTGGGGTGACAGGGACACTCCATACTCTCTGTGCTCGCCCCGTCTGGGGTCCTCCTTCCCAGACCCCACTGCCTTCATCTCACCCTCCACCCTCACACCCCCTCAGTCCCTCACAGTCTTCCAGCCCCGGTCACTAACCACACTGCAGACAGCCTGAGCTTCCCCCAGATGCAAATCTCAGGGGTCACCCACCTGCCCAGATCCTTCCATGGCTCCCCACCAACCTGGGGAGGGATGCCCAACTCCTGGTGTTCAAGGTCCTTCTCCACTGCGCCCCAACTTACCTGCCCGCCAGCTTTACCCTGGAGCACACAGCTGGTCCTGTTTCCTGGACAGCTGGTCCCATTTCCCTTAGTCCACCCACCCTCTCTTGTCTTCACTTGCCTCCTTATCTAGCTTGGCTGTCAAAGAGCTTCATTTCCTTCCCAAACCCTATGCTCCCCGGGGCTGCTGTGTCTGTGACACTCACTTTTGGTGAGTCCCCAAACCTGGAATGAGCCACCTCTCTGCTCTTTCTCTGCCAGTGCTGCGGGGAAGGAGGCTCAGCAAGGCAGGCTGGTCCACTGTGAACTCCCAACCAGCCACCTCTATTTGCCTGGAAACAGAGCTCTCATCAACGCACTCGCGCACGGACTTTGGGGAATCTCTCAACCTTTTCCTTTTCCTTGAGGTGGACTCCTCACCTTGCCACAAACACATGTACCCACGCATGCATGCACACACATACGCACACCAGACAACCTTGCCTCCTACCTCACATTAAAGAGAGACCCTCAGAAAAGGAACTGCCTCCCCTCCCCCATCAGACATACCCCTGCTTTCCCCAGCACTCCTCCCCTCCCCCATTACTTCTAAGGTCCACCTCCCTTCCCAAACTCTAGAAACCTTCCTTTATCTCCATCACAGGACCCTTATATCTCTCTCTTCTGTGTTTAAACGCTACTCAACTGGATCCTTGCCACTGGCTTTTTAAAATAATTAATTAATTATCTTTTATTGAAGTATAGTTAGTTTACAACTAAACTTGAGTTAGTTTCAGGTGTACAGCAAAGTGATTCAGTTATACATACATATATATCTATTCTTTTTCATATTCTTTTCCCTTACAGGTTATTACAAGATATTGAGTATAGTTCCTGTGCTATACAGTAGGTCCCTGCTGGTTATCTAGTTTATGTATGGTAGTGTGTATATGTTAATCTCAAACTCTTGATTTATCCCTCCCCTTTCCCCTTTGGTACCCATAAGTTTGTTTTTATTTATTTATAAATACGTTCAAGTCTTGTCCGTTAAGACAAACCACCACCAACACCAACACATTGCCTTCTAGCTATTGCTCTATCTCCATCCTCCCCATCATGGCCCAAATCTGAAAGAGCTGTGTTTTCATGGCCTCACCTTCCACTCACCCTCTGGCCCACTCTAGCCTGGCTTCTGGGTCCACAGAACTAGGACCAGGCCATGAACATATCTAAGTTCTCATCTTACCTGACTTCCCAGGAGCCTCTGACACTGGAGACCACACTCAGCCCTAAGCATTCCCTCCCCTTGGCTCTGGGACACTGCGTCCTCCTAGATGTACCGTATCTCTCTGCTTCTCCCCCTTGTCTCCCCTGCTGGTTCCTCTTCTCCCAGTCCTCACATGTTGGCGAGCCTGCCAGCATCTGTACTTGGCTGTGTTGCCCTCTTCACTTTAATCTCTCCTTTCTCTCCAGCTGACCTCATCACGCCCACGGTTGCATTACTAAGAGATGCAAATCATTCATTACTTTCAAGCTCCAGCCCAGACCTTTCTTCTGAACTTCATGTATTTAACCACCTACTTGATATCTCCTTCTGATATCACAAATGAACCTTAAGCTCAATGTGACCCAAATGGGACTGAGAATCTTTCCCAAGCACCATCTCCCAACCAAAGTTACAACCAAAACTTCCTTTCAACATCTCCTTCCACGGCACCACCACTCACCTAGTTATTCAAACCCAGGACTCATCCTTGCACCTCCTTCTTCCTCACTCCCCTTGTCAACATATCACTTACGTAGTTTAAATGTTCCAACAGCCTCCTATTTCCCAGAGTGGGCACTGATCTTTAATCTAACCCACAGAGCCTGTGCTCTGCTGGCCTCTCTAACTTCATCACACATCTCAAAGCCAATGCTCAGACTGCTATGTCCAGCCATTCTGCCCATTTTCATGATCCTCACAGGTGATGCTTGTTGGACCCTACTCCTAGAGTGTTACCCACACTCCCCTCACTGACCTTCCCCCTAATTAATTCATATTCATTGTTTAGATCTTAGCTCATGTTGCTTCCTCAAGGAAGATCTCTTTGACTACCCAGATAAGAAAAATTCCTCCTATGAAATGTTTCCATAGCACCATCAACCTCTTAGTGAAATACCTACCATTGTCATAATTTTGCTTTTATTTGTGTGGCTGAAAATTTAATGAATCAGGAAGTTGTCTATATTGTTCTCCCTGTACAGCACTGTTTCGCCAATAATAAGTGCTCAATAATTGAAATAAAATTAGATGAGCAATTTATCTCTGAGGGGTGATACTGACTGGATACAAGCAAAGGAGACTTTTTTAGGGTCTTAATTAGGATGATCATCCCACAGGTATATACGTATATAAAATTTGAATTGACTTACACTTCTGGCCAAGATAAGTCTGACATTGGACTTGCAGTTAGAAAACTGGACAAAATATATGAAACAATTGAGACAAAAAATATGAAACAATTCAGACACTGAACTACAGGCAGAGAAGGGAAACAAATGAGGTAAGTCCAATAATTGTTTCAATTTTCTGCCTACTGGCACGTTCTGTACACAGGGAGGGGAGCCCAAGGAGAACATGGTAGGTTTGCTTAGAAGATGGGCATCAGAGTTTGGGAAAGCTGAAGAAGCTACAATTTGTGCAGCAAAAATGTACATTAGCTTAAATCCAAAGCTAAGTGCTCACCTCTGCATGCACAAAGTGAAATTCCACAAAGTTGGTCCAAAACAAAAATAAACAAACAAAAAAACCCTGCTGTTAAGATGTAAGCAGAACAATTCCTAGGATTCACATAGCATGTGGAGATATTTAGGTTATAACCAGCCAGAGTGAAGAGACCTCATGGAACACCTGGGGCATTCAGTAGAGACCCTGGAAGTTTTGCATCTTGACATTAGGCTAAATTAACTTTGGTTTAAAGCTGTTCTAGGCACCCTAACAAAACCTGAAAATATGCATTGACAGAATAAAGCAGTTTTGTAGGTAATTTAGTTCACTGTCAAAACCAATGTCAACACACCATAGAGGAATTCAACAAAACCCAGATCAAAAAATTGTAATGCCACAATGTCCAGCATCCAATCAAAAATTGTTAAATATTCTAAGAAATGGGAACATGTGATCCATGTCCAGAAGAAAAAAATCAGTCAGTGGAAACAGACACAGACATGACTGAAATTATGGAATTAACAGACAAGGACTTTAAAATAGCTATTTAAATATGCCTAAACAATAAAACATTGATATAATGTGATAAAAATCAAATGTATAGAAAATAATCAAATTGACCTTTTAGAGATGAAAAATTCAGTATCCAAAATGAAAAATTCACTGGCTAGGCTCATGAGAAAATCTAAATTGTAGAAGAGGTCAGTAAGCTTGAAAATAGAGCAATAGGAGCTCTCCAAACTGAAGAGAGCAAACTGGGGGAAAAAATAACAGTGTCCCAGTGACCTGTGGGACAAAATCAAGTGGCCTAACATATGTGTAATTGGAGTCTAGGCAAAAAGTGGGTAGGGGAGGACAGAAGAAGCTTTGAAGAAAAAATGGCCAGAAATATATGTGTAATTTACACTATATAAACTATACCTAAGTAAAATAGACTAAATAAAATAAAATGAAATGAATGCAGCCCTGCCATTTCTTTCCCTATGCGGTATGATCACACATGATTTTCAGTCTGCTGGATTGCCCTCGCCACTCTCTCACCTGACAAACTCCTTTCCACCTGCCAGCTCCAGTTCCAAATCACCCACTCACCAAGTATTCCTGGATCCCATAAAAAGTCTGTCCCTCCCTTTACAAACACCTGGAGCAAACCAGAGCGACTTACATTCCTACGTGTCTGTCTTCCTGGTCAGACAGTCAGACAGTTGTGTGGCTTCCTCCAGGACAGGGACTATGATCAGGGAGTGATGGGGAGAAGAATAAAGGGAAATATAAAGATGATGGAGGCCGTGGGAGGGCAGTGGGAGGAAAGGTGGGAGCCCCGAGGGCCAGGCTTTGCTGATTCACCCTCGCCCAGGGACTTTTGTAAAGACCTACAGTTGGCGAAACACAAGTTGGCAACCTAAAGGAGTATGGGGTTTTCCAAGCTTGGCTAATTGTCAGGAGAGCCTGTAGTCTTGTAAAAATTCAGATCCCCAGGCCCAACCTAGAACTGCAGAGTCAGGCTTTCCAGGGAAATATGAGAAGGCTTGGGAGTGGAGAAAGCTGGGCGCTCCCTCCCCACACCACTTGTGCCCTGGCCCCAGAGAGAAGCTCGCCAAGATTACTTTTGGCTCTGAGCTCCTCAGCTGCTGAGGTCTTGGACTTCCTGGAAAGTAAAGACCTGTTTCTCCCCAGATCATAAGACCAATCTGGCTGGATCAGCAACAAAGCAGGAGAGGACCCCCATTCACGGTACCATCAAGATGGAATCTTTCTCCCAAGTCCATCCTCCAACTGCCTCTCCTGCTGTGTTTGGGCCACTCTAGACTCTTCCTTTCTGGGCTATAGGATCTCCTGCCTGCCTCACATATCCTTATGCTTTGGTCCCATTCCTGGTTTATGAAGATCTTCATATCACTTCATATACTTTTCTCTTCATATGTATATATTTAATGTATTTTTGCTATTAACTGTGGAGCAGATTGGGTGCCTCAAGGCTGACCTTGCAATGCCATCTTAACCAGAAGTGACCCTTCAGAGCCTCCCAACAAGGACCCAACATTACCCACTGTGGACCTGTGCACCTGTCTCAAGGGGAAGGGCTACCCAGAGCTCCTGGCAACCTCTTTTGCTGCAACTTTGCTCATTTCTTAGCCTGCCTGGATGATCACCTGACTTTTAGGAATCTGAGTCAAGCTGAGGGTGGAGATGTGGAAAGGGGGTAGGTCTAGACAGATGCCCAAGCCCTGAGGAGTTTTTTTTTTTTCTGACTGTTCATCTGTTTCTGGCTGGTTTTGGAGAGGAGGTCTCTATTTCAACATTATGAAACACACAGGCTTCCCGCTCCAGAAGGGATCTTTCTCCTTAGGGGGCCCTTTCCCCAGCCTATTCCAGGAATCTGTGAGTCTTTTGTTTACATCATGCCAAGAAAAACAACAGCCAAAATGTTACCTGTGCTGGAAGGACAAGCGGCTTTCATGGAAGTGCACACAGTACACTTCCCTCCCCAGCCTGGATGCCTTTAACAGCCATCACAGATATGGATGAATGTTTACCAGGTGCAAAGTAGATTCACAAGCATTACATCATGGAAGCCCCTCAAATACCTTGTGAGATGTCTCTGACGATCCCCACTTCACAGAGAGGAAAAACTAAGGATTGGGCCCAATTAAGTGCCTTGCCTAATGCCACAAACCAAATGCAAGACAGAGCTGGAATTTGAAGTTCAGCCTATCTGACGCCAGGGCCTCCTGCCAACCTCCAGCGCCCTGAAGCCCCTGCCAAAGTCCTTAAAGTGAAAGGCCATTAAATGCAACACAGTATCTTGGGTTTGAGCCTGGAACAGATAAAAGGATATTAGTGAAAAAAAACTGTTGAAATCCAAATGAAATTCAGTTAATAGTAATGTACCAACATTAGTTCCTTAATTGTGTCAGGCGCCTCATGGTTATGTAAGATGCTAACATTGAGGAAATCGGGGCCAGGGGAAGCAGAAACCCTGTACTATCTTCACAACTTTTCTGTAAATCTAAAGTTATTCAAAAGTTTAAAATTTATTTTAAGAAAGAAGAATGGCCAATCAGGCTCATAAGTCATGAACACTTTCCAACCTTGGCCTGAGACTCCGGGGCAGGGGATGGGGGAGATGACTCCATGAAACAACCTCAAGTGCTTTCTACCTGTGACATGGACCCATGCAGTAGCAATATCTTTCCTTTACCAGCTCTCCTTCCTGATCTCCTCAAGGAGGAAGTCTCTCCTTGGTGCCAGCATGTCTTTACAGCCATTGGGTGGCTGCTAACTTTCCTTTTTAACAAAGTAGAGCAGGCTTCAGGTTCAGAGGCTGCAGGAGAAAATGGTCTCGGTGGAATATAATCACCACCTTGGTTGTGTTGTATATTTTTACAATTAATTTTTATTTGTGTCAAGTTTTTATTTTTCGTTTTCTATATTTGGTTGTGATATTAATTTTTCTGCTTAAACTTTTTTTTTTGCTTTTTTTTTCAAAGGTGCATTGATTTAAAGATCAATCTAGGTAAATAATGGAATGAAAGAGATGGGGGTTCAGCCACAATCATAAAAGTGGTTCAGGAGTGGATGAAAGTTGGGAAATTAAGTGGAAATGGAAGGCACGTTTCACAAAGAAAAAGGGTGCCTTGACCTTGGACTCTTATTGTCACACCTGATCACTGACGTGGTGACCCAGGAGGGTGGGAAACGCTCTCTTGGCAGGGCCTGAGCCAGAGGAAGCCGGCCACGGGACCCTAAGCTCTCGCCTGTCTTTCCCACACTGGCACCCTGTCTGGCACAGACTCAAATGCTCAAAAAATATTTGTTGACTCAATGAATGCGTGGAAGAATGAACATGCAGATAAAACTCTGGAGTCCGTTCTGTCATTTCCAATATGAGTGTCAAAGTATTGTCTGAGATAGAAGGGCCTTGGGGGACCATCCAGGGCCACCCCATCATGGCACAAATGGGAAATGGAGGCCTGGGAAGAAGAAGGTGTTTGCCCGAGCCACACAGTTTGCAGGAAAAGCAGGGCCAGGAAGGAAGGCTTCTCACCTGTGATTATCCTCGCCAGGATACCAGCCTGTCACTTCCGGTGTGTGACCACACGAATGACCTCAGCCCAGGCAGACAGGAAACCAGCCTCCTGGCACCCTGCGTGTGCTTGAAAAGCCATCTGCTCGGAAGCCACATAAAGGTTTTCTGCATTACTGGAAGGTCAAGTTGGATCACATCCCAGGGGCCTTCCTACCCTGGGATTGTGATGTTGGACACTTCCGTCCTTGGCTGAGGCTAGCCTCTCTCCTCTCATCAAGTACACCCATTCGTGGGCATCTCCTGGGCCAGAAGTCTCCAGACACCGATCATACCTCAGAGACCACGGAAAGCAGAATCTCAGGGATGCCACCTTCCCAAAGAGGTCGACCTGACCACCACCAGTCCCTCCAATCGCCCTGACCTGCTCTATGCAATGTTCTTATTTAGTTATCACTCCTGTTGTTTGTTATCTGCCTCTGTCTCCCAGCCTGGAAGCCCCACAAGGGCAAGGAGTTTGATATATTTTGTTTACTGATGTGTCTCAGCCCCTGGAACAGTCCCTGGCACAGAGTGGACACTCGGCAAATATTTGTTGGATGGATGGATGGATGGACAAATGTTCCAGAGTCCTAGCTCTGTGGCTTTCTAGCTGTGGGGATTTGGGCAAATTAAGTGATCTTCTGGAGCCTCAGTTTTCTCATCCGTAGAATGGAATGGCTACACTAACTTGAAGGGTTGGGGTGTCAGGGGTTTGGGGAAAGGCCTTATGCAGTGCCGGGCTTCTGAGAGGTATATAGTCAGTGTTGGTTACATCAAAGTCAAAACACATTCATCCACTCATGTGGTCTGTCAGTCCCCAAACATGTGGCCTGGTAAGGTTTCTTCGAAGAAGTAGGAGTCAGCCTTTTCTGGACGGATGAGTAACACGTTGAAAGGAACTGGTGGGGAACAAGGTGAGCATCCGGGCGGGCTGGGACGGCAGGAGCAGGGCAGGGAGGTGGCGATGCAGAGGGTGTGTTGAAGAAGCAGGCATGGCTGAGCCCCACGGCAGGCCTGCCAGGCAAAGGCACATGGCCTTCCCTCCCTGAGGAGAGAAGAGCTCTGGGTGGGGCTGGCTGTGTCCAGAACATGGGTGATTTCTGGGACAGTCTTTCTTTTCAGCAAACATGTACTGAGCATGTTATCCATGATGTGCCCTGGCCCTGAGCCCAGGGGACACAGGGACACCCAGTCTGCAGCCATCAGGACACTTAACAATGCACGAGTTTGTCTGGGTCACCCTCCAACTAAATGCCTGCTAAAGCTGTCCACAGTCCTTCAGTTAAAGACCAGCATTCTCCCTGTGGCCCATGAGGCCCCAGCCTACCTCTCCAGCCTCACCGCCCACTTCCTCCCACCTTATTTTGTTGCTCTGGCATGTTCATCTCATTTCAGTTTTTGTCCACACCACCATCCCACCTCAGGGCCTTTGCACATACTGTTCCCTCTTCTTGGTACAGTTTCCCTCTGATCCCCATCCCAGCTGCTTCCCCCTCTTTTTTGCCCAGGTAGAATTTATTTCTGTAGTGAAGAATGAAAATATGACTGTGAAAGTAGGAAATCATATAGAAAAATATTGAAGAGGTGCAACAGTCCTTTTTAGAATAAAGTTAATTAAAAGAAAGATGATTAAAGCACTAGATTTAAGCTTCATTTCCATTTGAAAGATGAACCAGGGTTTTCCATATGAGGAAAATACATGAGGAAAAATACACCCATATGCAGTTTTAATTAATAGCTATGGTTCAAAAACAGATGCTCCTAGCATTCAGAGCTTTTCCCAATTGTCATGTTCCCAGGGCCTGATCCCCCACTCTGGGTCAGACCCTCCTATTATAAACTCTCAAAGCACCCCATGACCACCTTTCATCATGTTCACTAGAGCTCATGATCATACATTTATGTGTTGTTACTCGATTCATGGCTGTTTCTTTCACTGGATATTAACTCCATGAAGGCAGGGGCCAGATCTGTTTGTATCAGCTTCTAGCCCAGGGAGTGCTGCCCCATAAGTCATTGTTTCATGCAGGATTTGATTGTAGCCCACATGGGGGTGGAGGGAAAATTCGGACCCAGGAGCCATCACAATGCGTGGAGGTGAGTACTTTACTGAAGGGCTTCTTGGTAGAGAAAATTCCATAAAGAGGTCATAATGGATTGGGCACTGAAGGATGAGTAGGAGCTCTTTAGGCAGGAGGTGAGCATGCCCAGTAGAGGGGACAGCACCTTTCAACAAAGGAGGGGGTGCTGAGGCTCAGAGGCTTTAAATGACATGCCCAAGTCACCCAGCTACTAAGTGGCTTACCCTCCTGTCCCATGTCCCCAGTGGCATACGTCATGGACCTGAGATGACTTCTGAGGGTTCTGGTATTCATCTGGTGTCCTCCTACCTCCACCCCCAGGCTGGTGCCAGGGAAATGGTGACTGTCAGCAAAGTACTCCACGGGGGTCCTTTTGCTCCCACATCTGTGTCCTGGGTGCAGGATCTCAACCTTCTTGCCCTCCCCACCCTCTCAGAGAGAGGCTGCTTACTCTGGTGCTCCCCCATCTTGACACTTAATACCCTAAACCAGCTCTATCCCTCTCCAGGCTGCCTTCCTTACCACCTTTTGTGGGGGGTGGATCTCCAGGGCCCTGTGGGTATCCAGGACAGAGGAGAAGGTGCTTATTGAATACACACACGTGTACACGCGCACACACACACATGCGCGTGCTAACCGGGACGGGGCAGCTCTCTTACCTTGGACTGGAGCTGAGGAATGACTAGCCGGACCCCCAGGTCTATGGGGAACCCCTCCCTTCCTGCCCAAACCAGATGTCATAGCTGTTTGCTGCCTGTGGCTGACCACTAGGACAAAGGGAAGTCACTTCACCTCTCTGAGCCTCATTTTCCACATCTGGCCTATGACTGTCCATTCTGACTGCTGGAGGGATAGCTGAGACCAGAACACAGAAGGCATTGTGAGCTGTGAATGCTAGGGGTTGGCAACTGCTGCCAGCTCAGGCTCCTTAGGGTCAAGCCAGGGAGGGTTTCCCTCCTCCCAAAACACCTTCAGATTTGGCTTTGGGAATTCACAGCATGAAACAACGGAATCAAGTGCTTAAAGAAACCTCGTACTCATATTCTTAGCCCTGTGAACACTGGTGCCCCCTAGTGGTCATATGCAGACCCTGCAGGGGCACGCTTTCCAGGAGCGGTGCATGGACCCCATTCACTCTTCAGCTGAGCTTGCTGACAGGTTCAAACCCCAGGGCTCTTCACTTTGGGTCGAAACAGTGGCTCTGGAGTCAGACAAACCTGGCATTGAGTCCCGACTGCTGCTACTCTAGGTTGCATGTACTCTAATGCTGGACCAGCCCCACTCCTGTTTTGCTGGGCTGAGTCTAGAGCTCCCATGTGGACCCTGTTGGGGAGATATCTGTGTAGCTCACATGCCAACCACTCAAAGCCAAGGGCTCTCAAAGGGGAATTAACCTCTCTGAAGCAGTGCGCTAGTTTCCTCAGAGCCCTAGAGGGGATTATCATTTATCCTCAATCATTGTCTATTTCTATAGGGAAACAGGGGCACAGAGAGGGTATGGCTTTCCCAAAGACACTTTGTTTCTAAGATTAGAACCCGGGTCTCACTCATTCCGGACCCCAGGTACTCGTCTTGGCTCACAGCTTCCCCATATTGTCCACCAACAGTCAGCAGACCTTGGGGGTGTTGTTTATTAAATCACAAAACCCCTCCACCTGCCGGGGTGAGATCACTGTCAAGTGGATGTGAGTGGGGCATCTAATCCTGACATTTGAATGGGGAGAAAACTGATGGCCAGAAGTCAATGGTGCGGCCTGTTTGGACAGTGGTTTGGGGAGCCCATGATAGTGTGAGATTAGGTGAGAAAGTCCCTGTGGTCTCATTCCCAGGGAGACAAAACGTATTCAACCCCAGAACACAGTAGGGGTCTGTAGCAAGTCGGATTTCCCCCTTATCTCCCAGAAGGATTAACATCTTTCCAAGGAAGAGCAGGTTATTCATTCCATTCTCCCTAATCATCAGCAGAAAGCGTGTTTATCTTGACCTTAAACGGTGTCTCCATGGGCAGTGTCTGTGCTCCGGAGCCCGCGGCCCCCTCTGTGCTCTTCTCATCCATCTTCAGGGTAGCCTTGTGTACCGCCTGAGGGAAACAGGAGCGAAGTCAGTGCTTGCGAAGCCACTTGGATATCCTGGATGGGCAAAGGCCAGCAAGAGGCCCAGAGAGGGAGAGGCCTCTGCCAGAGTCACCCAGCACAGCAGTAACTTGGCTGGTGCCAGCGGCCCCAGGGCTCCTGGCTTTTCTGCTGTCATCCCTGAAGGATGCTCAACAAGTAGATGCAGCATGAAGGAAATAAATGATGCAGGGGGAGCATCAGCTACAGGGAGGGGGACAGAGTGGGGTTTGCTATGTTTCCCATGACTTCCAGGGAAGCATCAATGGTAATAAACGCAGAAAGGCTATCCTGAACTTTAGCTGGATGGAAGGGAGATGGGGGCATCCCTGGCCCAAAGCCTCCAGCCCGCTTCACACTCCTTTCATCCTCCCTGTGGAATGTTAAGAAGGAGTCAGCTTCCAGGGTCTGATGACTCAGACCCCAGATCCACCTGAAAGGGCATCAACATCTGTGACTAAGTATTTGACACTGGGAAATTGATGGGCTTCTGTGAAATACTGACACATTTCATTCCGTTCTACAAAATGCTAACAATTTTACTGGCAAGCCAAGAGCTGATGTTTACATATAGAATGGCAGCTATTAACACATCTGACTGCGGAAAAGAAAAGGGCCACTGTACTCAATAAAGGCCTATAGGAAAGGGGCAGGTGGTATTGAATGTGTATGCAAAGTCTGCAGCGGGAAAAGTTTTAAAAGCAATAACATTCTATGAACTGTCTTCCTTCCTGTTGCAAGCTAGAAAATGCAGCTGAGTGAGCCACCCACTGTCAGCTCATCTTGGCAACTCAGATCCTTCCTAGATTGGCTTGAATTTAGCCCCAGCCAATCCCCACCCACTTGAGCTCCATGCCTTCCCACTTCCTATCCTTAGGCCATGCTGCTCCCCCTACAGGAAGATCTTGCCCACACCCTTCTCTGCTTGCTGAAATCTTCCCCCTTCTCAGTGCCCTTTAAGCCTAAAAGTAGGGTTGCCAGATAAAATACAGGATGTCCAGTTAAATTTGAATTTCAGATAAACAATGAAATTTTTAGCACAAGTATATCCCACGCGATATTCAGGATATACTTATACTAAAAAAAAAATCATTCATCACTTATCTGAAATTTGAATTTCACTGATGTCCTGTGTTCTATCTGCTAAATCTGGGCACCCTACCCCGAGTGGTCCTCTTTGATTGCCGCCAATAGGCAGGTGCTCAGCCTTGCTGGAGACCACGGAGTCCTTTGCTTGCTTATCTCTACATTACGTAGAACATGTTCACAACTTAATCCTCACAAGCCTAGGTCAGTTCTAGTCCTGATGAATGTTCCAAGCCTCCATCCATTGTTTGTTGCATTGAATCAACTTCCAAAGTAGGACCAGGAGATTGATGGTTCAGATTTTAAAGACTAGAAACACGAGGCT
This sequence comes from Mesoplodon mirus, assembly GCF_964341445.2. NCBI lineage: Eukaryota > Metazoa > Chordata > Mammalia > Artiodactyla > Ziphiidae > Mesoplodon > Mesoplodon mirus. The sequence continues at coordinate 178,804,295 of NC_138979.1, forward strand.
TGGGAGGTTATGTGATTTGCTCAGGATCATACGGCTGGTTAGAAGCGGAGCTGGATTCGAGCCCTGCCTGACTGGTGGGTGAGCTCTTGGCTCGTACAGCTGCTGGGACAGTGGCTCTGGCCTGGGGCTGTATGAAGGCTCCCTGTGCTGGATGGGGCAGCGTCGGGCCAGGCAGGCTTACCTCACCCACTTTCAGGCTTCCATGATGGGAGATTCTGGTGAGATCACCGTGTTCCTCAAAGATTCTGGTGATACCCAGGTAGGAAAGAGTCTTCTTCAGGTCGAGGTTTCTGGTGATGAACAACTGAGGCACAAACACATCTGTGACCCTAGGGAGTAGAAAGTGACCCAGATGAGCAGCAGGACCCTGCCATTTTTCCAGGCAGGCTTTAGGAGAGGTGATGATGAGGCATGTGTCCTCCCAGCCCCTGAGGTCTCAGAACTTCTCTCTATCCACAGAATGAGGAGAGGCTCCTTAAGCCTGGGATGGGGTTTTAAAACATCCATGCTCTCTGAACTGTGTTCCTACTTCCTATCAAAACTGCCCGTGCCCTCATCCACAGAAATGTCCTCGAGTCCCCGTGTCTCAGGATGCCTTCAGCACAGCCATGGAGGGTCTCCCCACTGTAGCCTCAGCCATGCCCAAGCCCTGAGCTAATTGTGACCCCAACAATCTGGTGCTAGAAGCAGCAGGGCCCTGAGGTCGGAAGCCAGTCAGAACTGAGTTCAGATCCACTCTGCCTTCCATGAGCTCTGTGACTTGGAGCAAATGATTTCACCTCTCTAAGCCACTTGTATGAAAATGATGATGGTAGCACCCACAGGACCAGAAGAGGGCTAAAGCGAATGCACGGAAGGTTCTCAGCAGCGTCAGTGATCAGCAAGTGTTCTCCCCTTGGCCTTGAAGGAGCAGCTTCACGTCCTCCGTGGGTGGGACCTGGGTTGGCCTCCCTGCCCTGGGCCTGGGGTCGGATGTCCTGAGGCACCTGTGGACCCTGGATTCCTGTCCACCTGGTCGTGGACCCCATTTCTTCTTGCTTCTGCAAGGACCTCATTCCTGCCTTCGTTTCCTTTTTCTCCTGCACCGTCCATAGATGACATCTACTGGATCACCCTCCGGGGAAGACTGCAGGCTCTAACAACCCCCATCTTCAAATCAAAAGCAAAAACATCTCCCTTGGCCCCTAGTCACGCCTCCAGCTTCCAGCCCATGTCTTTTTTCTTTCAGGGCAGAAGCTGCCTCTACCTCTATCTCCACGTTCCCCCATTATCGCCTCAACCCATTTCTCCAGAGTTGCCGCTGACGTTGCCTTGCTAGAGCCAGCAGCCACATCTCCGAGAGCGGCGCTAGACAGTCAGTGCTTTGTTCCATTTCGAAGCGCTCCCACCCAAGTCCACCCAAGTCCATGCCCTCTGCTCTCCCGGTCCTTCACCGGCCGCTCCTCTCGTCCTCTGCGGCTCCGCCTCCTCGCCTGTCTCTCATCACCATAGTGCTCCCAGGCTCCCCTCCGCTCCTCTTCTCTTGTATATCTTTTCTTCCTCCTGAGGGATTTCATTCTGTGTCGTGGATTTAAACACCAACGATAGGCCCAGTGACTCTCAAACTTACCTTTCCACTCATCCATTCATTAAACACTTTTTTTTTTTTTTTTTTTTTGCGGTACGCGGGCCTCTCACTGTTGTGGTCTCTCCCGTTGCGGAGCACAGGCTCCGGACGCGCAGGCTCAGCGGCCATGGCTCACGGGCCCAGCCGTTCCGCGGCATGTGGGATCTTCCCAGACCGGGGCATGAACCCGTGTCCCCTGCATCGGCAGGTGGACTCTCAACCACTGTGCCACCAGGGAAGCCCAACACATATTTCTTTTTTTTTAAATTTATTTTTATTTTTTTATTTTTTAAAAGCTATCAAAATAATTTTAATTATGAGAAGGAGAAGGAGAGAAGGAGAAGGAAAATAATTGCATATTCTCATCAGCTATGTTTGATCATCGTGCCTCCCCCAACACATATTTCTTAAGTGCCTACTGAGTACCAGGCTCTGTTCTACATGCTTAGATGCATCTAGAACAGGCAAAAATCCATGCTCTCGAACTTGTGCTCTAAAAGGGAAGACGGGAAGTAAAACCATCACAACAAAAGTGAGACATAAGCCTAGATACATGGAGTGGTAGTCTCAGTAAGTGCTATGGAAGAAAAATACAGATTGATCTAGGGGGATCAGGAATGCTGGAGTAAAGGGAAGATTTGAGCAAGCTTTCAAGGGGGCAAAGCAGTTCCGCAAGTTATATTTTTTTTCTTTTTTGTGTGTGGTTATTTTTTTTTATGAGTGAAATGGCAAGCCACAGTTGGGTTTTGAACTGATGAGTGACATGGTCTTGATGTGGGTTTAAAGCGATCATTTTGTCAGCTCTATTAATCATATACTCTTGGTGGTGGGGATAGGGATGGGAGTTGATGCCAGGAGACCATGTGGAAGCTAGTGAGCGCAGTGGTCAGATGCTGGGAGTCATAGAGATGGTGGGCAGAGGCCAGACTCCAGCTATATCTTAAAGTAGGGCTACTGGGATTCCCTGGTGGACTGAATGAGGGACTGAAAGAGTGATCAAGGAGGACCCCAGGGTTTTTAGCTTGAGCTCCTGAAAGGATGGAGTGGTCATTGAATGAGATCAGAAGCTTGAGGAGTCTCCATGGGGGGAGATCAGGATGTTCATTCCAGACGTGTTGAGACTAAGGTCTCATCAGGCATCGGGAGAGATCCTGGATAAGCAGATGGATATGCGACTCTAGAGTTTGGGAGAGAGAACTGAGGCTAGGGATAGAATGATGTGGAAGTCGTGGTTGTACAGGTGGTGCTGAAAGCTCTGAGGCTGATGCACACACTCAGAGGTGAGTATCAGTGAAAGAGAGGCACTCAGTTCTGAGACCTGGAGGAGAACGGGGGCAGTGAGGGAGACTGAGCAGGAGAGAGGTGAGAGGAGGGGTCCTGGAAGCCGAGTGAAGGACACCTCTTAAGAAGGTGGGGTGGCCAAGCTGGGTCAAATGCTGCTGACAGGTTGAGAAGGAAGGTCTGAAACTGGCCCAGGATTCAGCCACATGGATGCCCTTGGTAACCTTGGTGATGGAGGTCTCCATGGAGAGGTGAGTGCAAAGGCTGACTGCAGTGGGTCTAAGAGAAGATGGGAGGGGAGGAGCTGGGTACGGTGAGCAGAGGCAACTGCTTGAAGGTATTTACCTGCAAAAGGGAGCAAAGAATGGAGCAACAATGGAGGAAGTAAGGTCAAGAGAAGATTGTTTTTTGTTGGGAGAAATGAGAGCATCTTCCTATCTGATGGAAAGGATTCAGTGGAGAGCAAAAACATTTGCTGATGTAGGAGAAAAGGGAGTTTCTAGGGTGATATTTTTGAGTAGTGAGGGGAGATAGGGCATAAATGGGGCATAAATGGGAAGGTTGACTTCAGTTCATGCCAAAATGGGAAGGCAGATGCTGGAAAGCAGATACACATCCCAGTAAATTTGTATACGTGTGATGGGGTACCCAGGCTGGGAGTGGACCCTCAAAATTTTTACCGAGAAAATGGATATATCAGCAGTTTGATGTCTCCTATAGGTAGAGCTTTCTATTTGCCTTTGAGAAAACTGAGCCTTTCCTCTGGGGAACTCACCATGGCAGGTCTCTATGCAAAAATCAAAACAGACATCTTTCTTCTGAACAGACAAGAGTCCAGGCTATAGTCACCCACAGCCTAAATTCCCAGGTGTCCTGCACAGACAGCTAATTGGGGTGTATCATTTAGGTGTGTGTCTGTTGACTTGGTCACTTCTCCTGGGGAAAAGGTGAGTTTTCTCTTCAGCCTCTCCTAGAACACATGCAAGAGTCCATCCCCCTGCCCTCGCCTAGAGAGGACCGATGCAGAGGTATGGACTTGACAACTTGTCCTTCAGACCCAGTGAGCTCAGAGGGTAGGAACGTTGGACCCTCATTCAGATGAAACACAATTTCCTCCTTGGGAACCATGGGCGAGACCATTGCCCTGCATGGTGATGTGGAGTTTCCCGTGTAGGGGTGGACTTTACTGCTCTCAGCCATCCTGGGTCCAGAAGTGACTGGGGAGACAGGACCTCAGCTGGGGTGAGAAGAACACTCCTCTCCATGGTGCTCCTGGCAGGGATTCCTGGCTTCTAGGCACGGAGATTCTGGGAGCAGTCATGGTCAGGGGGAGGCAGACCAGGAGCTAGCTGGGAGGGCGCTCTGGAAGGGACCCTGAGAGAAGCCTGTGCCTGGACTCCATGAGAGACCACCTCCATGCACTGTAGGTATCCCTGGGCCCAGACTAGCTGGCCTGCAGGAGATCTCAAAGTGCTTATCGCACACTTGGGTGGAGGAGCAAAGGAAGGAGGGTGGGGCCCTATCCTGAAACCAGAGACATGGCGACAGTCCCCCAGGAACATCTGTATGTGGTTAGTAGTGGCCTCGTGGTGGTGTCAGCTCTGGGGGCTTCAGAGGGGCTTGGTGAGGGGAACATGAAGCACCAAACATTGGCACCAGAGCTTCAGCCCAAGGAAAATTGTCAGAAATGACTGGGAGAAGGAGATGGGGGCTCTAAGGATGCGAGTCCCAGTGATACAACTGCCAGGTCTCAAGCCACCATGATTTGAACAATAAATGATATGGGATCTTCTGAAGTCCACGTCTCATGAGGCCAGGACTTCTGGGTGAAATGAGGATGGGGGAGCTGGAGTCCTTCCACCTTCCTTTCCCCTTACACATCCCTCAACCCCTTAGGGAGGTCCCCAGGACTTCTCTGTGAATCTAAAACTCTGTAGAGCTCAGGCTGGGCACCACCAGTCTCTTTGAGGGCATGCCTGTGTTACGGGAACCCACGCCTTCACCTTCACCCGATGAGCTGACGTCCTGAGGTTCTCACCTGAGGGTAGGAGTAGGAGAACCAGATTTGCAGGACTCCTGTCATTCAGCAAGCCAGAGGTTCAACAGATCTGAGGACCTGGCAACTCTTCCTCTTCAACCTGTTAGAAGGGGAGGGAGAAAGTACCTTACTCTCGTGGCATGCCCTCTGGGGGGCAACACTGTGCTCAGGCACGTTTAATTCTCTCGAGTCTTATGAAGTCGGCATCGTATGACCACGTCATAGATGAGAAAGCTGGGTCTCAGCTAAGGTTGGAACCCAGACTCTTGTTTCTGTCTCAGGCACCAGACTTTGCCAACCCGAGGCCCCTGGTTTGCAGCAGGGAGGATCAGGGGGTGTTGTGTAGAACCCAAGGTGTAATAACCCTCGTGGGGCCAGCCATTTAGCCTGCTGCTTTCCCCTACCTTCTCCCGCCCCCTCCAAATAGTGACTTCATCTAAAGCATTCAGAACTAGAATTTCTCTCTCATGAGCTTGCAGCGAAATCTAGATATCTGAAATGCATTCTGCAATTCCCCCGAGGGTGTGTTCCCAGGTGAAGGAAGCTGCATTCGCTCGGTTACCACCCATGGACAGCCCAGCTCAGTCCTAGCATTGTCTCTGCCTCTCTTAGAACCCTCCTCAGTTCCCGACAGCACGTTGGGCATGGCAGAACTTCTCAATAAACACCTTTTGGATGGAGAATGATGGTGGGGTCAGGTGGAAGAGAGGACAAAAGGACCAAGGAGGAGGACGTCCTGATACCGCTTCTACCCAATGGAAGTTGCCCTTTCCACCTCATAGACCCACTGAAATGGAGCAGGACCTTATGGTTCTCGCCCCCCATGTCCTCAGCCTGCCTTTTGTCTGTGGAAAAACTTTAGCCAAAGAATGAGTTTAATCAGAGAAGTGAGAAAAATGCAGAAACAAAAGAAAACAGTCAAATGAAACCAAATAATAATAGTTTAGTCATGAAAGCAAAGGCAAGGAGCTTTAGTTCCTCAAGGACTATGGGTAATATTCTGAATCATATTTGTTGAGCTGTCTTATAGACACTGACACCCGCACCAGGTGGAGGATGTTAACTACATGATGACCAGTCTGTAACCATGACATAAGTTGTCACAATTCTGAGAACTGGCCTCAAAGGAATGGGAACAAACTGACCCTGGAACTAAAGATTAACTGTACTTAAAACAATGAAGATGACACAGATCAGACCACTGTATGACCAATTTCAAGATGACGGTCAGAGCTGACTATGCTGTTTCTGCATGTAGCTCCGTCCCTCCATCTATAAAAGCTCTTGCCCACTGATTGGGGTGGGAGGGAGTCGGCCTTTGGTCCGCCCTTCCCCCTGCCCCCTCCCCCGCCCCATTGCTGGCATCTGACAGAAAGCAAACTTTCCTTTCCATCAACTTGCCTCTTTTTTGGCTTTTGAGCGGTGACCAGCTGGACCCTCACTTTCGGTGCCACAGACCCTGTCCTAGCCCAGCAACTTTCGAGATACCTTAAAGGTCTACAGTGACATCAAGCCCCCAGGCCTTAACTCTAATGCTAGCTCTCATCTTTCCTGAGAAAAGCTATTAGGAGGCAAGTGCCTGGGAAGGATTCTGGAGGCTTGCCTTAAATCTGTTCTAACTTTATGTTTTAAAAGAAAATTATTTACTCACTTTGGTTCTTCAACTATTATTAGTATAACTAACTTGGGGCACACTTCACTGGTTTTATTATGACACCACAGTTGAAAACAGTCTTGTACAATGTACAACTCACAGCTCCCTTTGACACTCCAAGTGCTTTTGCTCACAGTTTCCCCCTGCCTGTGATTCTGTCGCTCCTATCCCTTCCATATGCACTGCTATTCAGCCTTGAAGACGGCACCAATGTCACCTGCACCGTGAAGCCCTCTCTGACCATCACTGCCCGTCAAGTTTTTGCTTCATCCTCTGCACTCTCATAATGTTTAAGCATCTATATTTTTATGACTTGTTTTCCAGTCTATCTCCTACCAAAATATAAGTTCATCATGGAGCCCAGAATAGGGCTTATCCATGGGGTAAGAGCTCAGTAAATCTGGGCTAGAAGAAGCCAAGACAGTGGGAGGAGATGGAGGAAGAAGGAAGACACTGCATGTGTCAGGCACCCTCTTTACCTTTGTATGAGTAATTTTTTCCATCTGGCAAAAGTGTTCATCCCCAAGGCTTCCTCCACGTGCTTCATTTTGCCCTCATCAGGAAGAATGAAGACTGTCGTCATGTTGCCCTGGTAGGGCATTTCCAGGACAGTACAGGAAAGCTAGTCATCATGACCAACTTCATACATGCCCATGTGGAACATCATGGGCACCTTCACTGCCTTGTTTCCATCCAGAATGAAATCTTCCTGTTTAGTTGCCTTTAGATCAAATTCATGTTGCCACCTGGCTTAAGATTGAAGAAGAACAAAGTGACACGTGTGTCCTGAGGGAGAAGAGGTTACTGGATCCAGTTAACCCCTGGGTCTCTGTCCACATGGACTTAAGGAAGGGGTTTGGATACTCGGGGATATCAGAGTAGGTCCACAGGAATCCCTGACCTCATACCATGCCCTGAAGACTTCTGGTGAGGTGAGCTTGGTCCCAGGGATCTGTTCCCAATGAAGCCAAGACTAGTGTTGCTGACTGAGAGGGGAGCTTCAGACTGTCCTAAGCCCAGGTGCTCCTGAGGCTGAGAAACCCTTGGATTCTGTTACAGAAGCAGGAAGTGGATTACACTTAGTGGGGGCTATTTGGGTCTGATGTGAGTGAAAATTCTCAAGTCTATTCTAAGTCAGCCCTGGAGGAGCCACTTCCATGTGGGACTAAGAAAACAAAATTAACAGGCTGCCCTTGGGAACGTGCTGAAAAGCAATGAACTCCTAAAGCTGGGTGTTTTGACCCCTACTTTTTCACCCTAAGGACTCTTTGATGGCATAAACTCAGACCTGGGTCTTTTCACACTTGCTACCCTCAGAGCCCCCAGTATAAGGCCCTTAGGGCCAAGTCACTGAGTTCAAATTTCTGGCTTTATTGCTGTAGAAGGATGACCTTGGACAAGTATCTCAATCTCCCTGGGCTTCAGTGTCCTTATCTGCCAAATGGGGATATCGATGGGAATCTCATAGGGCTGCTGTGAGACTTAGTAGGGAAAGGCAGCACAGCTCAGTGACTGTGTGTAGTGAGTGTTGAGTGGATGCTAGTCATCATCAGCATTATTGTCGTTGTTCTTGTTGTAATCTAGGGGATGTAGGGACTTTGGGAAATTCTTGATTCTCCTTTCTTCCCTGCTTTGGGCAGACTGAGATTTCAGTCTACTATTATCACTCCTTTTTTTTTTTTTCTATAGCCATCAATCTCCTTGTGGATTTGGGGAGAGCTGAACTTCCATATTCAGGACCACGTTGCTGACAGCCCAGTAGTGATCTTGCTTGGCCTGACGGTTATTGGCCTCTCATTCTCACCTATGTTGGCCAATATTTGTGTGTGTGTGTGGTGTGTGAGTGGGTGTGTATGGTGGTGGTGGATGAAGCTTGGATTGGAGAATATTTTTCCATCTTCTTTTTCAGTACCTTACCCTCAGACTTGAACAATCTATAACATGTGGTAAGAAGACAAAGGCATCGACCAAAGTGATCATGATCACCACCATCAACATCATCACCATCCTGGGCATCTACTTGGAGATATGGAAAGCACAGCCCTCAGGTCAATAGAAGTGGATTCTAGTCCTGACTTTCATTGGCTGGCTTTGTAACTTTAAGTAAGTCAATTAATCTCTCTCTGAATTTCACTCTCCTGATCTAAGAAGTGGGGAAAAGAATGTCAGTCCAACCTCTACAACCAATGTTGTGTTAGGATAATCAGTAATAATAAAAATTCACATATGGAGAATAGACTTCAAAGAATTCATTTCTCATACATTTTCACTTTGAATTCCAATAAACACCCTATGAGCTATGTATTGAGGTACTCCTTTTTCAGATAGGAGAAATAGGATTCAAAGGGACTAATTACATGTGAATTCAAGGTTACAGAGCAAGCAAGTGGACCACCTATGTATTTAATTCAAGTCTACTGGTCATCCTATCCTTTTCACATCAACATGCCCTAAGCTGTACCTTGAAAGAAAACATAATTGATAAGAAGCATCACAGTGTCAGGGTCTATCTTCTTGATTAGGTTGTTGATTCTCCACTGGGTTTTCACGCTGACATAGTCATTGATCTGCTTCTGAGCATTTTCTGAGTTCTGGAAGTTGGTGGGGACAGTGTCTGCCTTGTACAGGTTCTTGACATCTGTCAGAAACTTCTTCTGTGGCTTTAGCTTCTGGTCGATAAACAAGGCATTCCCGAGTCTCAGCTTATGGTCCTGGTTCACCTGGTTCAGCCTGTGGATGAGGTAATGGAAGCCTTCATGAAGATCTTTCTCAGGTATATTCCTGAAATTGAAGGCTTCCTTGATCTCAGCCAGGGTGGAGTCCTGGGCACCCAGACACAGCATGGCAAAGGCCATAGAGATGCTCCAGGGGGAGAACAAGATATTATTGTCAGGACTGTTGAAGGACAGCTTCTTGAACAGATTGAGGCCAAAGTCTGTGTTTCTCTTTGCAAGCTCCTGAGCTGTCATCCTTCCCTTCCCTGCTTGGCCCTGACTCACAGCTTCATGATTCTTTGGAGAGAAGTTGGGCTTCAGAAGACCTTCCACGGTGAGGAGCCCAGCCAGAAGCAGGCCCGGGCCCAGCATGGGGTTCATTTTCCTTGGAGATTGTCCTGTTGAGTAGTAGACCCGAGGTTAGCAGAAAAGAGAACAAAAGAACCCCATTACCCCTGTCTTATCCACAAGGAAGACCAATGAAAGAAGTGACACAGTGACCAGCATGTGCTGTGCATAGCAGTTCATAAGTGCTTTGACATCCATTACAGCATGTAGCCTTTGCAGTCACCTCAGGGAATAGAAGTGATTACATAACTGAGAAGTCTGAGTGTAGAGGAGTCTTATAGTAAGAGGATCTCAGTTCCTTTAAGGAACTGCTTCCTCCCTCCATTGGATCACAATAAGAATACCCTATGGTGTGGGCATCTGATGCAGGCTAAGCCATCATAACACTGTATTCCCCTGCCACACTGATTAGTTAAGAAATGAGAGGGTGACAAAAATCAGATAAATCAGTGTCTTTCTTTGAGAATGCAAAGTCCTCTTAACTCTGGGGTGACTGACTTAATGGTAAAGCCTTGGACCTGAATGTGGACATGACATCCACATATAGAAGGAAAGATGAGAGAGAGAGAGATGGAAAGAGAGAAATAAGAAGACATATTTGGTGACATCTTTAGAGTTCCTGGATTGAGCTTTACCTGAAGCCACCCACTTCCATTTTTCAAAGTTATAAGAGCCAGTAAATATCCCTTTCAGAGCTGGCTGGCTTGAGTTGGAGTATTTTTCCTTACAACCAGAGATAAAGTCCTTTGTCTAAGATCACATGGTAAGTGGTAGATACCCACCCCAGGAGAACCCAGGTCTCTAGCAAACTTCCTTCCCTAGACCTTTTCCAGGGAAGAAAAGAGGACAGCGTTATGGAGAGAAAAGGCCAAATCTGCCTGGCTCCAGGAGTGCTGCTTCTTTCACCACCTCTCAGGTTTGACATCTCCCCATAAGACTGTGAGCTTTTGGGGGACAAAAAGTTCATTTTCTGTTTTCCTTTCATCTTTAGCCCTTATGCTGCCAAACTACAGTATTCCAAAAAGTGTGTTCATTTCAGTAGTTGGACATGTTGATGATTCTTTAGACCAACTTATATGTCAAATAAAGGCAGATTTCTTTGCTTGGTCCTCTGTTATCAATTCCTGTGTTTTTTCCTGTAATTTACATCTTTACATACTGGTAATCTGTGGGAAATACTGAGCTGCTCAACAATAAAGGCTATTCCTGGTGGTTTTAGATTGGGTTCCTGAGAAGCAGAGCCTGAGACAAGGGTTCAGGTATATATTGTATAATGGGGGAATGATCTTAGGATGAGCCCCTCAGGAAGTGAGGGAAGCAGGGCTGGAAAGGGAAGGAGCTCAGTGAGGATGTGGCCTCAGATAACATCTACTCTGGACCGGATCCACAGGGCATGTCCGCGCCCTGGAGCACGGACACCCTGGAAGCATTGACCTTCTGAGGCAAGAGGACTGGCTTTTCAGAGGGAATTAGTCAGTGGCTGTGGTCTGCCCCTCAGGATGTAGGGCTTAGGGCATCACTTTCTGGGTCAATTAGCTCCTATCAGCCAAGGGAAGTTTTCTGGAGAGGAAAGGGCAGCTGTGAGCTGGTAGCTGCCAACTTTCACAGCATCACCAGCCCCGGGGACCTGGGCCCAGCAGAGTAGAGTCCACTGCAGCTAAATCCCTAGCGCCTGGCACCAAGTAGGCTCTTTCCAATTGATTGAAGGAGAGGACCAATGAGGAGCAGCACAAGGCCTGCACCCAGGAGTGCCCCCAAATCCCCACGTTCTTTGTGGCCCCAAAACCTCTATGCCAGGTCCTGTGGATATGGCCATCATCACAGCAGACATGAGTCTTCAGGGAGCTTGTGGCCCAGTGTTTGATACTGTACTGCCATTGCTTCCCATGATCCCTTCTGTCTTCCTAAGGAAACTTCACTTTTTTTTTTCAGGTGTCTACCTCAGGCAGCTCACATGCTCAGGGACAGGGAACCCCTCCCCAGCTCTAAGGGTAGCCCTGAATGAGTCAGGGTAACCTCCACTCCCCTGCTAGTGACTGGTCCCCAAGCCAGGCCTAATCCAATCAGTGCACAGTGAGTTTCTGCCCTGAGAGTTGTTCAAGGAGGGCCACGGGACTGAAGTGATCCAGTGAGGGTGTATTTCAGGGCTCTTTGCTGGAATGTTGGGGTGTTGCCCTCTCTCTTCCTCTGGATGTCCAGACAGATGTAGATGCCAGGGACTACCATAGCCCTTTGTCCCAAGAGGGGAGTGACTCTAGGACAAAGCCAGAACACAAAGAGGGTGCATACAAAGACTTTGCCAAGAAACTGGGGCGGGGGCCCAGAGTAAGTTCAGCTGGAGCCCATCCTACCCCTAGACTTCCAGTGATGCTGGTGTGAGTTATGTGGTCAGTTACTTCAAGGTGAAAGTATCCTAACAAATACGAGGTTTTTTATTCTTATTCATTTTTTTATTTTTTGTGCTGGGACTACTTACCAGGCAGACAGGAGTCCTGGCTCTGATCTTGCACTTCATAGCTGTGTGAAACTGTGGAAGGGCCTTCCCCTCTCTGAGCCTAGGTGACCTCTAAATACCTTTCACTCCTAATGACTCATTGTTTAGTAAAAATTAAAAACAGCTGGTGATGAACCAGGGCTCTAGGGACTGTCTGAAAATAGATTATAGAAGTGAAGATCAATAAAATCCCCGAGGTTGTTTCAGATAAAGGAAAGAAAACAAAATGGAAAGGACTCAATCTCTCAGGTTGGACCATACAATGTCTGCCTGATTAAAAATAGAAACTTCTCCTATTCAGAGTAGCAGGCCACCTTTGTGTTCATTATTTCCCAATGACTGGAAATGAAGAAGTTAAGACATGGCCGTCAAGGAGCTGAGAGAACATTCTAGCAGCAGGGTGACCAGCCAGGTGAGGTGTGAAGCAATTTGAGCAGGTTGCCCCAGGAGCCAAGTATGCATCAGGGCAGGACAGGGCTAGAACTCAGAGCAGAGAAGGGAAACTGTAGGAAACTCCATCCTAGAAGCATTTTCAGGCACAGACAGCTCACATAGGCAGTTCTACAGTGATGCCTGGTCAGTGACCCCTAAACGTTTTTTCCTACTCCACTGAGTTTCAGAAGTAAGAACTGATTATGGAGTTAGAAGACTGAATCCTGGTCTTATCCAGCTTATGTGTTTGTTCGGTGGCTCCCAATAAGCCTCTTTACCCTCCAGAAACTTAATATCTTCATCTATTAAATGGGGAGGAGGTGATACCTTGTCCCCACTGGGGACCCTGCTCAGGCCCACTGGGTGCTAACAGCCTGGCCTTTCTCCCCTCCAAGCAGCCCACACTAGCCCCATTTCTGGGTCCTTCCATCTGTCACTACAGGCCCTACACTGACCCAAACTTGTCAGATGGATACTAGTCCCAGATGCCCGAGTAGGCTAATTTTGATCCCATCAATTAAAATACCCAAGGGACTGGTTATTTCCCAATAAACTGATAGATTGCCCAAGTTGAGCAATTCTTTGTTCATTCTTATTAGGGACTGTGTTTATTTGGTTTTATTTACTTGAAATAAAATAAGTAAATAAAATAAAGAAGGAAAAGAACAGGATAGAAACCGAACTTTGTGGAGTACACATGGGGCAGATAAAGCTATAATCAGAATTTCCACTCTTCTCTGACTATCCTGGGTCCACATTCCCTAGTAATTTGGGAAAATATTTTTCTTCTCTTAAGAGTAGTAGAACGAGCATGGCATGGACTCAGGACTCATTGATCCTAAAGACAGATCCAAACCAGGTGTATTCCAGGTATAAACAAGAAGCCCTTTGGACGAGTGGTTGAGGTGCCTGAAGTCTACACAAGGGGTGAGGGCGGGGTTACCCACAGGGGGCGGGGCAGCCGGCGCTGCTTTGATGCCCCGCACCATCCTCAAGCCTGGTAATTGGAATACCCTCATTACAGTGACTAAGGGATGGGAACAGTGAGATATGATAACACTTTTAACAATAATAATATTTGTAATTTTACAAAGTACTTTCATACTTGTTATCACCAATAGTTTGAGGAAACAACACACCAACAAATGGAGCACACACAGGGTACAGAAGAATTACTCCACGCATGGTGCTTTGACTTCATGGTGAAAAGACCTCCTCCCCACCCTCCCCAGGTCACCTGTCTCCTGACAGTCTGCTATCCTATTTCTCTTCTCTGTGATGAAACTGAGCGAAAAGGAAAAGTTTAGTGGTGTCCGTCCTCAAGCCAATGAGACTAAAAAGTTTAGGATGCTTGGGACGACCTCCCATCTTGAATCACTTGAGCCCTAATGAGCGAGTGTCCACCAGCCAGAGGGCCCCTGCTCAGTGAGGGGGTCTCTGCCTGCACAGGCTGGACACAGGTGTCCTGCCCCACGCTGCAGCATCTGAGTCAGCGGGAGATACGGGGTTTCAAGAAGGCCCGGGTTGCGAGAGCTGTGACGTGAAGCTACCAGAAGCTTCCACCTGCTCCGACCTTTGCACTGGTTTGTGTGCCAGCTTTATTCTCTCTCTCTCTGCAAACTGGCTTCTGCTGTGATCCGCTGGGCTTCCGTCAGGGCAGCAAAACCAAGGAGAATTATGGGATATAAGGGATTACTGCTTTGACGTGTTTTCGGTTATCTATCCCTAAATGGGAATAAAGGTTCTGAAGGGATCCAGGTAGCCTTTGACAGACAGGTGGGAGAAAGAGCAGAGGGTTCCTAGGGTGGGACAGGGGGTGCCCAAGATGGAATTCCCGCTCTCAGACTGCCCTCCACTACCATTCATTCATTCATCCAAGTCTTCACTGACTGTTTCTCTGGGCCTAGCACTGTGGTAGCCTTCGGGGCTACAATGCTAAAATATTCCCCCAGGTTGCCACAAATGTAGGTTTTCCCTAGAAAAATACAATGGCTCCCTCTCCTTTTATCTGGAATCCAGTGGGAGAAAGGTCTAAAAATTCATCTCTAGGTTTGCTATGTCAAAGTCTGCTGATGTAGATAATTTAGTCCCCAAACCTGGATATTTAATAAAAGGAAAAAAATACAGGCTATAACCCCTCAGCTGAACTCCGTGCTTGAGTGGCAAAGGAATTGAGGTGACAATCAGGGTGGCCAGCGTCTTGGGAATTTTGGGGGCTTCAGGATTCGCCTGGGAGGAAGTGAGAAGGAGGGGAGAAGGAGGGTCCAGGCGGACAGAAGCCCCTCTGGACCTGGAATGCAGCCTGGGGAGAGCCCCCTGCAGTGCAGACAGGAGGCACTGAGCATGATCAGGTGATCTCCAGGTTGGCACGTGCCACCCGATGGCTTTTCTCCCCACTCTGTCTCTACTCGACGGGATAAAGTGTGCCAGCAGCTCTCATGTCCCACCTGGGTGGTGACAGCCATAGCCATAGGGGTTTCTTTGGATGATGAAAGCTCCACTCTGCCTCTAGAGGATTGTGGTGGAAAACAGCTTTCTCTGTCACTTCTTGGGTTGCTGTGATCCTGTTTCCTTTCTGTCCTTCCCAGCAGTTTCTAAAGAGATGCCCTAAGCCAACATTCCCTTGAACTTCTCTTTCAACAGGACTTTGATTCTGGACCCGTTGCATAACGTCACTATCTAAGGGGGCCCAACCTCCCACCATCAGTCTGCCTGGCTGACCTGCTCCTGTTTCCGAAGCAGCCCCCACAGGAGTCTGGTTCTGTGCTGTGGTGCTGGGTCTTCAAAGAGAAAGCAAGGGCATCTTCCATCGCCGGGTAAGTGTTTGTCCTCACAGCTGAGCTTTTTGCAGTTCATCACTCCCCCATGCGTTGGCCTCTACCCACCTTTCCAGAAGCATTCCTGCTAGCCCTTCACATGTCCACACTGCAGCTGACGCTGCACATCCCTTCTCCCAAACATCTGGGGGCTGCACTGCCTCTTGGAAACTCCCTCCCATCCAGCTCCCTATCGCTGCAGACAAATAGAGCCTTCAAGTCAAATTCCACCACCTCCAGAGAGCCTCCGGGGTTGTTTGCAGTTAGAAGAGGCCACACCCTTCTCTCCCCCACTGTACCTGACCTGCACGTTTCCTAGGGCACGGCTCATGGGCTGTTTGCTGCTTGTCATTTGCTCACTGCCCTGGTTTCAACACTACCTTCACCAAGAGCACCCATGACCTTATGAACCTGTGTGTCCAGCCCGAGTCTGGTGGACATGGAGGCTCACTGCCTTCAGCCACGGGGCTGTGGTCTGCAGACAGAGCTCAGCCCTCGGCTCCTTTAACCGAGCAAGATGGGGATTTAAAAATCCAGCCAATTCAGCCCAAGATGGACAACTCTACTGAACAACGTTCCCTCTTGGCCAAAGCTTGGTCACGCAGTTCCACTTTCCCGTCTGCTCCATCCCACCTCCCCTCACTTCCGTTCACAGGTGTTGATCCCCGTCAAGCATCTTCTACCCAAACTCCAACTCAGCCAGCAGCGCTGGGCCTTCTCCTGGGCTTCTTCATTTGTTCTTTCATTCAGCAAATCTTGATCCAGCCCTGGCCATGTGCAGACACCGTTCTGAGCAATTGAAATTTGGCAGCAAGCAATGTGGGACTTAAAGACCTGCGGGGAGAGAGACTAGAAAGAAGCAAATAAACGAACAAGACACTGTAAATGCTGTGAGAATGGACAGGCAATGGATCAGAGAGTGACTTGGAGGTAACCACCCTGGATGGAGGGAGTGTATGGAAAAGCTTCTCTGAAGAGGAGATGTTTGATCCGAGTGCTGAAGGTTGAGAAGCAGCCAGCCATGGGAAATGCTGTTCTATCAGGTTATTTTTGTCTGACTGCCCTGGACATCTCACCAAATGCTCCCAGGCCCCAAGTGGCCTCCCCTGTCCCCAATCCTTACTACACTCCTCTGCCTGGGTTCATGACCTTGGGGGATGGCACGCCTGTCCACCAGGCACTCAGCCCAGATCCTTGCAGTCCCCTGCCCCTTCCCTGTCCCTCATCACCAGGTCCTGGTGCCACCAGTCTTCTGGGGTGACCACACCCCCAAGCCAACCGCAGGCGGCCAGCACCCGTCATCAGCTGTTGCAATACTCACCTGACAGGTTGCCCTTCTCCATCTTTCACCAGCCTTCTGACTCGTCTTCTTTTTTTTTTTTTTTTGATACACATGTTCTTTTTTTTGTAAATTAAAAAAAATTTTTTTTTGGCTGCATTGGGTCTTTGTTGCTGCGCACGGGCTTTCTCTAGTTGTGGCAAGCAGGGGCTACTCTTCAATGCGCTGCGCGGGCTTCTCACTGCAGTGGCTTCTCTTTGCTGTGGAGCACGGGTTCTAGGTGCATGGGCTTCAATAGTTGTGGCACATGGGCTCAGTAGTTGTGGCTTGCGGGCTTTAGAGCACCGGCTCAGTAGTTGAGGTGCACAGGCTTAGTTGCTCCACGTCATGTGGGATCTACTGGACCAGGGATCAAACCCGTGTCCCCTGCATTGGCAGGTGGATTCTTAATCAAACCCGTGTCCGCCTGCATTGGCGCCACCAGGGAAGTCCTGACATCAGTTATTTATTGCCATAATAATGCTGCGTAACAAACAACCATAAAACTTCAGTGGTATATGATCATCACTGGTGGTGTGTATGAATGGAGTCAGCTAGGGGACTGGGTGCTGTTGATTTTTTTCTGGGCTTTGCTGGCATGTCTGGAAGTTGGCTGACTGCCACCTAATCTAAGCTGGCTTCCCCCAGGATGCTGGAGTGACTTAGCTCTGTTCCACATATCTCTCATTCTCCCTTAGACCAGCCTGGGTATCTTCTTCTCCTGGTGATGACAGAGGCCAAAGAACTCAAGTGGAAATATGCAAGGCCAGGGCTGAGAAATAGTAACCTTAATCTGTTGGCCAAAGTAAGTCTTGTGGTCGAACTTGGGATCCGAGCGGAGGGCACTACACATCGATGTGCAAAGAGAATGTGTGCAGGAAGGGGTGAAGAATCGGGGTGATGTTTGTCATCTACACCAGGGATGCTTAAGATCATGAACACATATAAAAACGAAAACTTTAATGGTCTCTATGCTTGGTGTGAGAGTGCTCAGTAAATGTAGGCTAATGTTATAATCCTTATCATGACTGTGAAGTATACTTTACAGACCCAGTACCCAGTAAAGGGGGTCAAAACTAGTATTCTCACTGCTCCAGATAAACTTGCAGGAACTCACGGACCTTCACTCTGTCCGTCTCACAGTTCCGAGCCCTCCCCACCACCTCCAACCGTGAACCCACTTCAGATGCATCTCATTTCTCCTCTGCTCTGGTTGGGGAGATGCGCTATTCATCCCTGTGAGCAGGAGCTCCTGCCTGGTCCCCGTCGACTCACAACCCTTCCCAGATTGCTCAGGACCTCCAGTCACAACCTGTTCTCCAGTCGCATTTGTTCTCCTTTTCAGTATGGCCCCAACCTGCTCTTCTGACCTCATATCTTCTTGTTCTGCCATTTTTACCCTGCGGTTCAGTCAGATGGGATCACTACTACCCATCCCCTGCCACATTTGCCAGGCCCCATGCTCCGTGTCAGTCACGGGTTGGCTGCTGGTCTGCTCCAAATCATCTTCACTCTGGAACCCAGATTCCCTCCCAGACACTGCCAGCCTCGGTGGAGGTGGGAAAAGAGCAGGGTGAGCTGCGCTTGCTCGTAAAGCCTGGTCCCAGAAGGGACATGCATCATTTCTGCACTTACTTGAATGCCCGGAGTCAGCACATCAACTTTTCTTAGCGAGGCGGCAGCTCTACTCCAGGTTCAGAATCCCTGAAACTCTTTGTTGGGAAAAAAATTTAAATAGATTGGAATATTTTGTTGCCAAGTGTTTTCAGGTTTACAGATATGAGGATATTTGCAGGTAACACCTTTACATGGCTTTCAGCAGCTACATTGCATAACAATAGAAATGTTTCCATACATCTGTTTTCAAGAGATGTTCAAAGCATGAGGCTGGTTTTTATTTTATTTATTTATTTTTTGCGGTACGCGGGCCTCTCACTGTTGTGGCCTCTCCCGTTGCGGAGCACAGGCTCCGGACGCGCAGGCTCAGCGGCCATGGCTCACGGGCCCGGCCGCTCCGCGGCATGTGGGATCTTCCCAGACCGGGGCACGAACCCGTGTCCCCTGCATCGGCAGGCGGACTCTCAACCACTGCGCCACCAGGGAAGCCCTGGTTTTTACTTGTTTGTCTTTTGAAAACTGTTACTTTCTCACTCATTATTAAAACCTTTTTTATATCAAAGAGACATTGTTTTTTGGAAATAAATCCACTTTGAAAGGAGACCCATTTTTAATTGCAGAGGAAAAATTCAACAAATTTGAAACACCTATCCTGTGTAAAAGAAAAAAAATGTGCAACTCATCTTTAAGAATCATACTTTCAAGTACCTTACGTAAGATAAGCAGAAAATTTCTGTGTGGTATCAAAGCTTTCAATATAAATAATTCCTTACCTTATGATTCCTAAAGATTCAATCTGAGATGTTTATTTTATAAAACTCATTATATTGACAATATCTTTCAAATAAAGACGTTGAAAATGACTGTCTTACTATATAAAGTATATTTTGATAATATAACACATTGATAATATGGTTTGCTTTCACTTATATAAGGAGATTCACATGTGGTGCTGCTTGTATAAACATATCCCTGAATTCTTTGTATCTTCTAGTCTAAACAAATGCTGCATCTGTGCCTACACTCTTTTTTTTTTTTTTTGCGGTACGCGGGCCTCTCACTGTTGCGGCCTCTCCCGTTGCGGAGCACAGGCTCCGGACGCGCAGGCTCAGCGGCCATGGCTCACGGGCCCAGCCGCTCCGTGGCACGTGGGATCTTCCCGGACCGGGGCACGAACCCGTGTCCCCTGCATCGGCAGGTGGACTCTCAACCACTGCGCCACCAGGGAAGCCCCTGTGCCTACACTCTTTCCCCATAAAAATATTGTTTTGACTTAAGACATAGCATAGTGTTGAAAAAAATATATTCTCCAGTAACCTTTCCTTTAGTGTTTCACCAAAAAAATAATAGTTTTTTAGGTATATTTCACTGCTGAAACAGAATCTAGCAAACTCTAGATCAAAAAGACTTTAGCAAACATCCAATTTGAGACATATTAGTCTCAGTACTGTCATCTAACTATAGAGCAAACCACCCATATGAGGAATTTGTTTGATTCAAATCCCTGCTTCGGATCTTCAGCAATGTTTTCTCTGGTTCATTAAACAGTATTTGCTAAAAAATGAATTCATTTTAGTTTGTTGCCATATGATTTTCCATGCACTAGTTCAGTTATTTTTCTAAGACCGACAGTATGTGACTTTTTGTTTTCATTATTAAGAAAGATATCTAAAAAGAGGCTTCTCCTGAGAACGTGGTCACATTATCTTTCTTGATCTGGATCCTGGCTATTTGGATGGGTTCAGTTTGGGAATAATTAATGAGCTGTACACTTATAATACGTGCTTGTTTCTGAATGTGTATTACACTTCAATAAAACATATTTAAAGAGATTTCTAAAATGTGTTATTAAAATGAATAGCATTTTGTAATGTGACAGATTGAATACATGAGTTTAGACAATGCTGAAAAAATCTAGAGATTGGTCTTAGTTTTTAAATAGCTGGCTAATTGTGATGATTCCACACGATCAGAGCTAATATTTCAGGGAATAACATCTGTTGAGGAGTCAGCCTTCTGGAACTGTGTTCAGCTGCAAGTAACACAAGACTTGACCAAATAACAGCTTAAACAAATTAGAAGGTTTTTTCATACAACAGAAAGATGACAGTTCTTGGCATTGTTTCAGCAGCTCACAGACATCAGGACTAGTCTTTTCCACTGTTTTGTCCTTTCTCTCAAGATCACAACAGAGCTGCCACACCTCTAGTCATCACATCTGCATTACAGAAAGGAGGAAAGAGGAAGCCACAAGGAGGAAGGGTATTACCTACGCTAGAAAAAGAAAATTCTCCCCAAATCCTTAGAAGATGTCCCATTATTTCTCCTTAGCCACATTTCTGCTCAATTATCATCTTTAGTAGGAAGGGAAACTAGGAATGGAGCTTTTTTGGAGAGCACATGGCTGCTCTGTATAAAACTGGGGTTCTGCTAGCAAGAAGGAGAGGCTGGCTGTTGGAGAAGCATTGAGCAGGGTCACAAGGCGAGGCCTGGAGTGGTTACGCTCATGGGTGTAAACCCGTATTTCAAATGATCTTTGAGGCCTTTGGAGCACTTTGGCTGATGCCTTATGAGATGTGGTTTGACCTTCAGAGTGCCTTGTGCTGGGCCTGATGGGAAGCCAGTATTCGGAGCAGGAGTAGACCAGAGCAGCCTTTGGGCTGGTGGGGAAAAGGCATTCTGTCTAGATGTATACAGCCCCTCACTTGGGAGGAAGGACTGGCCAGTGCAGTATAGATGGATTTCAGCCCCCACTTGCCTCCTGCCCGAGTGCCCTTGTGCAGTTTGCAACCTGCACAACTGTGTGCAGCAGCAATACATGTCAGTTCCACCATTTCCTGTTTGTACAGTTCTCTTTGCATAATTGGTTTTATTATCCATAATCTATAGCTGCTTTGTAGGAATCTCTTTAAGTGGGTTATTCATGTTGTGAGGGTTAGTTTAATTAACCCCTGGTTAATATAGTCTGTATACCCTGTCAGTGCGCTGAGCCAGAAACTGCAATCTGAACCAATCATCAGAAGTTGAACCAAGGACAAAGGACAATACTGCCCCTTGCACACCGTGGGGTGCTCCCCCCACCAACATAACTTGGACTCTGCACGTGGAGTTGCCTGGGTGACAGGTAACTGAGTAAGAGAGCTGGTGCAAATCACGTATTACAAACGAGCAGAGCTTCATTTCTTTTTTATTAAAACGATAAAAGGTAAACAAAGTTCTAATATTTTCTTCCATGTTTTCCAGGATGCTCTAAATGCACCTTGATGTTTGTTTATCTGTTTTACAGTGAATCAATTCAGAGGACTTACGATTTTTAAGAAAAGTCCTCTCTAAGGGAATCTTTTCCTCCCAGTCTTCTGATCATCTATTCTAGGATAAGCAAAATGGCTGAATTTCTGATTATCTGGTTCTGCACTCGTAGCAGACATGACTAGTCGATCCTAGGACTCTTACCTGCGGAGCCCAGCACCTCTCAACCCCGTGCTCTGGGCAGCTGTTAACATCTGATCAGGAGGCAGCGTCAAAACGCACCTATAGCTATTGCCCACCTTCAGACGTGGAGGGGCCGATTCAATCCAGTTCAGTCAACCTTTCCTGAGCACTTCTGCTGGACACAGGGAGAGAGACAAAGAAATCAGACCCCCTGCCCTCAAGCATAGGTACTTATAAACCCTCATCACAGAGTTTTCATCTCATCTTATCACTACATCCTATAACCATACTGGGAAGCCACCATACAATTAAGCTCTTCCTCTGTGTCCTCTGTTTATCCATCTATCAACAGGGGTTTCTCAACCTCGGCACAAATGACATTCTGGGCTGGATCATCCCTGGTGCGGGAGGCTGTCCTGTGCATCATGGGGTGTTCAGCCTCATCTTTGGTCTCTACCCATTAGATGGCAGTAGCCATCCTTCCCCCAACGATGACGATCCAAAATGTCTCCAGACATCACCAGAGGTTCCCTGGGGGGCAAAATCCGCCCCCACCCTAAGTTGAGGACGGGGGCACTAAAGCCCCATTCAGCACCAGATTCTCAGGCTAACTCAGGACACAGAGAAGAAATCAGCCTCCACAGAGGCTTGGGAAGGATTTCTGCGCCATCTGCTGGCGACTCGAAGCCTTGTCCTTGCCGAGCCTGGCGAACTGCCCTGCAATCAGCCAGATGGAAGCACCCCTGGGAGATGGATGCTCCGAGGCTTAGCCTGGGGAAAGGGCTGGAAAAGAAAATGGAGAATGTAAGACTCGTGTTCGTGCTTTGTATAATATTCACACGTTGGAGCATAAACCAAGGCTGCCGGGGTCCTTGGTGAAGAGCTGCGGTCTTCTCTACCCTGTGCTTCTCAGTGGGGTGACTTTGCCTCTCAGGGGACATTGGCAATGTCTGGAGAGGTTTGGGGTCGTCACAGCTGGGTGGGGGCGGGGGCTCCTGGCACCTAGTGGGTAGAGACCAGGGATGCTGCTAAACATCCTTCATTGCACAGGACAGCACCCACCCCCCAGTCCCAAATGCCAAGAATGTCAGGTTGAGAAACTGCTCTAAACCAAGCACTGAGCTTCCCAGAGTGTTCCTTGCCTCCTGGGGCAGACCCTGGGCCTGGGTGCACACTTATACACTCGGACACACACGCGAGGAGCCTGGAGAAGTGCCCCAGACTTCATGGGAAACGCGTTTGGAATAACGCAGGGTCAGAGGGGGCTTGGAACCCAGCCAGCATGGTTGTTTTCTCTCCTTGTGAAGCAAGCACCCCACCAGCAGCACACATTTACATGATGATTCCTGCAGACCCAGCCCTGGGCTGAGTGGACAAGTGAGTTGATTGCTGCGACCGGCGTTTCGGAGGAATGCAGAATATGGAGTTAGAAAGACCAGACTTGAACATTGGCTCTGTTACTTTCTCCCTGGGTGAGCTGGGGAAAGTAGTTGACCTCTCAGGACCTCAGTTTCCTCATCTGTAAAATGGGCGCAATACCAGCATACTAAGCTTACACAGTAGTTGAACTTATTTGGAGGAAGTAAGGGGGGAGATGGAGGGTCTGGGCAGCCACACTGTCAGCTCACACTCAGGGCTGGAACGACCCTTGGGCACAATCCACTCAGCTGCCAGGCACTCAGGAGGGGGCGAATGTCCCTGTCCTGAAGGTGACTCAACTCCTCCCTACCTTTGCCGCCTCTGTTCCTGTATCTGCCTCTGCCTCTGCCTCCCCAGTTCCTCTGCAGCTTCGGGGCTCCTGAACCTCACCACTCCACGCTAATGCACTCTGCCGTGCCTCCCTGAGAGAGGGGCCCTCACTGGTCAACCAGTCACTGGCCGCGCTTGGGGCCAGATCAGGGGCACTTCCCATGGCCCCCAAGGCCTCTAGCCCCCGTGGGAGGGGGAACGAGCTGTGTGTGAGACCCCCAGCCGAAGCCATGGCAGGGGACTCAATGGCACACAGTAGGGTCACCCTCAGGGGGCTGAGGGTGTGGCAGGTGCGGGTGGGGGAGGGAGGCGGCGCATTCAGGGGTACGTGGCCACGTATGTGCCGTCAAGGGCAGGAGGACACAGTCAGTGAAAGGAGAACCCGGTGAAGGGTAGAGCGGTGGCTTCTGGAAAAGAAGGAGGTGCACCGGGACGTGGCCTGTCCACTGAAGTGAGTAGGCTGACCGGGTGTCTGAGACTGCGTCCGTGCGTTTGGCCAGACCTTGGAGATTCGCAAAGCTCTTTTCAGCTTCCTCTTCCAGCTGATCCTCAGAAACCCCTCTGTGGTTGGAAGGACATCCTTATTTTCCAGATGTGGAAATTGAGGCCCAGCTGGGGAAATCACTACCCACTGGACATGCAAACAGCAAGGGCCAAGGCCAGGCCCGACGGCAGGTGTAACAGCAAGCTTTGTACAGCACGGCTGCCTGGAGCCAGGGCCACTTGGGAGAGCGGATGGAGGCTTCCCCTCCATGGTCTGGAATGTCTCCTTCATGGCCCGGAGCCCCGGCGCATCAGCACTTGGGGGACGTGGGCTGCTACCTTGCGAAGACAGCCACGCTGAAGCATCATCCCCTGGGCGGCCTCTGCATCAAGAGCACCGGCAGCTTTGTGGGCTGGGGGGCCGGGGGCGTGCAGCACTCCTTACTCCTTGGCACAACGGCAGGAGTAAATCCCCCCAGTCAGATACTGGAGCCCGTTAAAGCCCTGCTCCCTCTTCCAGCAGAGGACGTGGGGACTCCAGTCTCAGCAGGTCCGGGGTATCTGCTCAGAGCCCCCCAGTTTAAGGCCTGCCAAGAGAGAAATCGCATTTGGTTCTGGAAAGTTCTTCCTGGAGAAGAGTGGCCTTCTCATGGCCCTCTCTCCCCATGGGGGGCTTCCCCGCTGTCTCTGCCAGGACTCCTGTCACGTGAGGCTGTGCTTTGGAGGCTGGGGAGGGGGAGGGGGAGGGGACCGCTGCTTCTGTCAGCTGTCGCTGCCTCGCTGGCCGTAGATTGCAGGCCTACGAGTGTGGACACCAGTGACCCGCCACGTGCGTCTGCCGGCTCTGAGTGAGTGCAGTACCACCGCCGCCCCTCATCAGGCCTGCATTAAAAGCCTCAGCCCTAAGTCTGGCCGCGTGCCTCTGAGGCCCGTTTCCCTGCCGGTTTCCTGTAGGAGGAAAACCCAATGATGGTAGCACCTAGGGGTTCGTTCCTACAAAGTCGTAAGTTCTTCCTCCTCTCTCCTCTGCCTGTGGGAGTGTGGGGCACGAGCTCACACATGTCGTATAGAACTCCATTATAGAATAGAATGTAAATCATCTGTGTCTATAGAGAGAACTCTATATAGAACACTTATTATAGGATAGAATATAGAGCATACCGTATAGAACTCTCATTATAGAATAGAATATAAATCATCCGTGTCTATAGAGAGAAACGGAGATTCTAGAGACAGAGGGTATGCAGACCTCTGCGTAACCAAGTACAGACAACGTGTGTGACACATACAGAGGAAGGGGTGAGATTGGAAGGCTGAACTGTCTAGGTCTAAGTATGGATCAAAATAAAGGTCCCCCCAGAGCCACAGTGCCAGGCTTCCTTTTGTCCAGTCTGCCACTTTGGGAGCAGCTGCAAGGTTTTCGAGAGACCTGGGGGGCATCCTCTCGTCTTGGGGTGCTCGCTCAGCTGCTTGATGGCCCAGTGAGGCCGATCCCCTTCCCACTGCTCCAGCAACTCCCAGACCCCACTGGCATCGCATTGCCTTGGAGACGAGATTGAACGCACAGATGCCCAGGTCCACCCGGCCTGCTGAGTTGGCAGCTTCAGTGCGGCGTCTGGAATCCGCAGGTGATCCTGTAGCGTCAGGGTGAGTGTGTCTGGGTGACTCTGACACGGTGGGGCTGGGCTAGCATGTACTGGAAGAAGCCCTGGCAGCTTATTTGAGGGCAGACCTGCCGAGGGTGAAAGAATTGGGTCCCACAGTAGAGCAGGCCAGTTAAGAATCACCAGACTCCAGCCCAGCGAGTTGTACTGGCTTCCTCCACCCTCTCAGTTTTCAACTTCAGGGAATATCGACCCAGAGAGGGCTACCGTTGCCCGCCACTTTCCCCACCTCAATGCTGAGCCCAGGCCCTTGTCACCTGTTTCCTGAGGTCAAGACCTCCGGCCACCCCATCTGTTTCCCAGGCACCTGGCCGCCTGCTACTGGGCTGCTTTCTCGGGCTACGCTTACAGCCAGGGCCTCCGGGTCTCCACACACCAGGCTGTGAGGTCCCACATGCTCCCCGGGGGTCCCTGAAGTTGCACGAGCTGCCTTGGATGAAGAGTAACAGGCAGATACCCGCACTGGACCCCAGCTGGCAAAGCCCAGCCCCAAAGCCCCCGATCTCCTCTGACCCACTGAAAACCAGGGACTATTATCCCTGGGTACTGGAGGTGAAACAAGTCTCGGAGAATCAAAAGGTTTCCCCAAGGCCATTGCAAAAAATGTAACAGAAAGGGGCATCCTGGTATGTGTCACTGGTGTGGGAAGTGGGGGAGCTTCTCCATGGAGGGCAATTGGTCAAGGGTATCTGGAGTGGGGTGAATTGTATGTCCTTGTCCTAAGCCCTGGCCCCTGCAAAGGCAACTTTATTTGGAAAAAGAGTCTTTGTAGATATAATTAAGGATCTCAAGGTGAAATCATCCTGGATTATCTAGGTGGCCCCAAATCCTTTGACAGGTGTCCTTATAAGAGAAAGGCAGGGTGACATGTGAGACACAAAGAGACATATGGGAGAAGCCACATGAAGACGGAGGCAGAGATTGCAGTGATGCAGTCACAGCCAAAGAACGAGTGGCACCTCCAGAGGCTGGAAGAGTCAAGGAAGGATCCTTCCCTAGAGCCTTTAGAGGGAACTTGGCCCTGTCCACACGTTTTTGGCTTTTTTTTTAAAAGGTTTTTATAACACTTTTATTTATTTATTTGTTCATTTACTTATTTGTCTGAGTTTGACTATTTTATTTTATTTTAATTTTTATTGGAATATAGTTGACTTAGAATGTTGTGTTAGTTTCAGGTGTACAGCAAAGTGAATCAGTTCTACATATACATATATCCACTCTTTTTTAGATTCGAATGTGGGGTTATGTTTAACATTAGTTGCTGGTACCTGCAGGGACCACATGAAGGTTACCACCATGCTTCTCCCCAGCTGGCTGAAGGCCAATGCCTAAAGAAGGGAAAAACTAAATTGATTACCTTCCTTACCTCCAGGCTGCCTTTTCTGTCTGAGTATGTGACTTCCTGCTTGAATTCACTTCTCCTTTCTTGCCCTTATATGTAGTGCTGTTTTTTGGACAAAGGAAAGCTGGCTCTAAAATATCTGGATGTCTATGTTCTTATTCCACATTTTTATTTATTTATTATTATTTTTATTGAAGTATAATTGCCTTACAGTGTTGTGTTAGTTTCTGCTAATTATATTTTTTGACAGTTTCAATGTGTATTTCACAAAATATTGGCTACATTCCCTGTGTTGTACAATATATCCTTGTAGCTTATTTTATACATGATAGTTTGTACTTCTTAATCCCCTACGCTTATTTTTCCCTTCCCTACGGGTAACCACTAGTTTGTTCTCTATATCTGTGAGTCTGCTGCTTTGTTGTTGGCCCTGTCCACACCTTGAATCTGGATTTTCTTACCTTCAAAGCTGTGAGAGAATAATATTTCTGTTGGTTAAGCCACTTAGCTTACGGTGCTTTGTTAAGCAGCCCTTGGAGACCAATGTAGGATCACAGCCCAGATCCTGCTTCAAGGACTCGGTCCTAAGGAAGAGATGGGGAACGGATGTGCATTTAGGTCTAACGATGTACATCCCCCATAATCTCCTAAGGCTCAAAAGGAATTCAGAAGTAACTGAAATGTCCAGCGGCAGGGGATTGCCTAAATAAATGATGGCAGATCCTGAAGAAGTGATATTTTGGATGTTTGGAAGAATGTTGTAGTGCGGGGGATGACAGTCTAATGCTGGGTGGGAAGTGCAGGACACGAAGCTCTGTGTGTTAGATTGAAGTATATGAATTGCTGGTGTTCGGCCATTTTTGACCTCAACATCCACAGCGGTATGAAGGAGCTTCTAGAAGGAACATCTCTGACTTGGCGCTGGGGGCTGAGTGGAGGGATTAGGGAAGGGAGGGGCTCCTGGTCAGCAGGAACAGGAGACGGCCACCCAAGTGGGACAACGGCACGAGCTAAGGAAGCGAGCAAACCAACAGTGCATCTGCGGCTGCGCATCTCAGGCTGATCTTTATCTGGCCACGCTGGGCTGGACCTGGAGCAATCTGAAGGCTCCCCTTTTATCATCCTCCCCCAGCCTGGACCTGAGACAGGCCTGAGCCCACAGCTCTTCCTTCTCTCCCAGTGGACCCAAGGGAGGCAGCTCCCGAGCTCCCTGCTCTGGCCATCCTGACAGCCCTTCTCCGCATCCTAGGAAGAGGAAAGGGAGGGTGTGTAGCCAGAGGGAGCTGGAGACGTTCCCAAGGGAGAAGTTAGGGGCTGCTTTATGAAGAACCAGCTTCCTCGCCCACATGAGCAGTGAAAACCATGTAAGTGAACGTGACCCTTGTGACCTTGGTCTCTAGGAAGCTTAGCGGCAAATAGCCTTGTGAAAACTTCTAGCTCATAAATATGCACTTTCTTTGACTTTCCAGCTGTGGCATTCTGTTTCTGTTAATTTACTCTGACTTTGATAATATCTCAAAATCAGGTAGGGTAAGCCCTCCAGGTTTGTTCTTTTTTATCACTGCTTTGATCAGCATTCCAACTTCATTTATATTTTTCCTGACGGTGTGTCTGATTTTTTAATTTTTAACTTTTAACTTTAAATCTGGAGAGGTCCCCTAAGCCAGCCTCAAACCCTTTAACGAATCAAGTGTGACATAAACATTATTTTTTCCTCCCAAGAATGCAGAGCTGGAAAAGGCCTTGAAAATCTGCTAGCACCAAGGTTATTGCAAACTGGCAGCAAACAGGTTGAACCGGTAGAAGCCGTACTGTTTGAAATGGATGGATTTTAAAAAACTCATTTAAATTAGGGGCCCACGTTTTAAAATTGGGATAGTTCGCGTTAAAAAAGAAACCCAGATTTCCAACTCCCTTGGGACAATCAGAAGGTCTCTTGGCGCCATCGTTAGATCAGGCACCAGGTCCATCTAGACCTTCAACGAATTTACTGAGCATCTACTACATGGCAGAGGTGGCCCTGGCCACTGATGCTTTCCTGCGGTGCTCCTGTGACTTGCCTCACTATCCTGTTAACAGCCTGGTCCCCGAGAAGGTCCAGTGTGCAGCCCTTACTGGTCCAGCCACTTCCATTTACAAATGGGGAAACTGAGGCCAGAGAGGGAAAGGGACCTGCTGAAGGCCACCCAGAGACCATCGGCCATCAGGGAACTGGAACCCGGGCCTCCTGACTCCTGTTCCCAGCTACCCGGCCACCCTCACTGCCTTCAGTTGGGGGAGCCTGTTACTTTCACACCTCCCAGTTCAAGTTCATGTTATCAGCACATTCTCAGCAGCACCGGGGGCTCGCAGGCATCTGACTAATCAGAACCCAGGAAGCCTGCCAACTGAGTGACTCTGCAGACTCTTTCTAGGGTTGTATTTTTTTTTTAACTTACTGTGATGCAACCATCACCAGGCACATGCAACCCAGCCATCTCTGCACTGAAAGCAGCCATTGCAACGGATGCAGAGTTAATTGTCAGCTAACTGTCTCTGATGCGTTTGACTTCTGCCTGTACATCTGTGGGATGTTGGTAGGTTGGTCCCCCTCGCCGGGTTCTCCTCCCCCTGCTCCAGTTCCCTCTGGCGGGGTTTCTGTGGTGATTGAGGAGTGAGGAAGAGGGACTCCACTTTCTTTTTGAGAAGGTGTCTGTGGCTTCAGAGGCCCCCTGGGGCTGCTCAGATGCCCCGCCACCTGCCTCACCGGTGACATCCTCTTTGATTTGGGCATCGCACTTTCCCCTCGGCCTGGACTCGGGCCACACTTGTCTGCATGCTTGTCCTTGTCCCTTCTCTTCATGCAGGTCTTGGCTCAAAAGCCACCTCCTCAGGGTGGACTGCCCAGCCCAGTTGTTACTGAGTCCAAGCTCGCTCTGTTCACCGCACAACATACCGATGAATCGGAGACGAGGTGTTGAGGCAAAGAATCCGACTTTATTCGAAAGCCGGCAGACCGAGAAGACAGAGGACTAATGTCTCTAAATAACCATCTTATCGGGGTTTGGATGCCAGTTTCTTTTATAGCACAGAGATGGGGAGGAGATGAGAAAATAAAGTCAAAAGGGCATAAGTTTTGCAAATGTCCCCTGGAATGGCCAGCCTGGGGGAGGGGATGTGTTCATTTCTTCTTTCTTGCAGCCATCCCCAGGTGGACAGGGGCCGGATGTTTCCCTGAACAAAGGCACTCTGGTTTAACATTCAGGCAGAGGGGCAGGGTTCCCCAAGGCAGGCCATTATGTATACACAGTATCCTTTCAGTGAACAAAATCAATGGGAAGCAAAGGTTAAAGTAAAAGAAACAGATCCAACATGTAGTCCGATTGGGCTCCTCCTGTTAAACAATCCGTCTGTATCTCCTCTTCCCCCCATGTTCCTTTTGGCACGGATCTGAAATTCTATTATGTGTTTATTTGTTTCCTGTCCATCACCTGGACTAGGATGTAAGTTCCATGAGGGCGGGGACTTTGTCCTCCCCAAGGCTCAACTCCCAGAGCCCTGCACAGTGCCAGGCACATAGTAGGTTCTCAGTAAATGACTGATGACTCAGTGAATGGACTTGTGCCTCCTCTCCAGGCCCCGCCTTCCTCACCCTTGAGAATATCACCCGTCCCGTGTGGTGTCCTGCTACTTAGTGTCTGTCAGGTGACCTGTGCTTCAGAGTTCTTCCAAAAGAAAAAGGAAAAAGAACTGCTCTAGGAAAACCCTAAGTCTGGGACTGTTTGCAAGCTTCATGGTTATGTAACAAACCACCCCAAACCTCAGTGGTTGAAAACAACAATCACTTTACTTTCTCACTTTTTTTTTTTTTTTCCGGTACGCGGGCCTCTCACTGTTGTGGCCTCTCCCGTTGCGGAGCACAGGCTCCGCGGCCATGGCTCACGGGCCTAGCCGCTGCGCAGCATGTGGGATCTTCCCGGACCGGGGCACGAACCCGTGTTCCCTGCATCAGCAGGCAGACTGTCAACCACTGCGCCACCAGGGAAGCCCCACTTTCTCACTTTTATTGGGCTTAGATGGGTGGGAAATTCAGGCAGGGCTTGGCCAAGTGGTTCTTCTGCTCTACAGGGTGCTGGCTGGGGTCATTCGCTTGGCTGTGCTCAGACTGTGGGTGGGCTGGGTAAAGAGGTCCCTGGAGGCTTCATCCACGTGTCTGCTGCCTCAGTGCTCCTTCACGTGACACCTCCACCCCTTTCTCTCTCTCCCCCACCACCCGCCCATTTGGTTAGCTTGGGCTTCCTTACAGCATGGCAGCTCCAGGTCAGCCTCCTTACCTGGCAGCTGGCTTCCAAGAAAGAATGGACCAGCATGTGAGAGCAGAAGTTGCTGATCTCAAGGCTCAGCCTCGGGAGTTTATACAGCATCACTTATGCCCCAAAGGATTAAGACAAGTCACAGGGGAAGCCCTGACTCAAGGGAGGGACTGATCCCTTCCCAGGCCCTGTTTAAAGGCCCTGGTTAAAGGCATACTCCAGGGCACATGAGCTAGGGCCTCACCCAGTGCCACTAACTTGAGGATTGCAATTATTTACACCGTGTCTAAGCCAAATGATGGGCTAATACAAAGGAAGGGTTTACTGCTCAGTAAACCCTGTGTAAACTCTTACTAAGGACAAAATTGAGGGAGAATATCAGCCCAAATTAAGAGATCAGCATTTGTTATTCATTAAAATATGTGTGTTTTTTTGTTTTGTTTTGTTTTGTTTTGCGGTACGCGGGCCTCTCACTGTTGTGGTCTCTTCCGTTGTGGAGCACAGGCTCCGGACGCGCAGGCTCAGTGGCCATGGTTCACGGGCCCAGCCGCTCCGCGGCATGTGGGATCTTCCGAGACCAGGGCACGAACCCACGTCCCCTGCATCGGCAGGCGGACTCTCAACCACTGCGCCATCAGGGAAGCCTTTAATTACCTCTTTAAGACCTCTATCTCCAAATATGGTCACATTCTGGGGCACTGGGGGTAGAACCTCAACATATGATTGGGGGGCACATAATTCAGCCCATAATAAACCGCCACCTAGAATTTGTTTTGAATGTCAAGACTGATGACCCCACACGTGCACCCAGAGGGCATGGGGAGGTTTATTGTTCACATAATGAGACTTGCTGGGGAGGACAAGGCAGGGTCCCAAGCTGGTCCAAAAATGGCCGGAGAAAGCAGGAATGGGAGGCCGGCTTGGGGTTTTTACAGTGGCTGGTGGGAGGGGCTGGGGTGAGGATTGAACTACCAGCGGGCTTTCTCATCAGCTCGCCCAGACGTGGGGCAGAAGGGGGAGGAGGGATGCGACTGAGAAGCAGTCAGCCGCCAAGTATCAGAAAGTGGAGTGAGTCTCCATCACGAGAGCCTGCTGCAAATCCCTATATGTGCACAGTCTTTCATAAAGCCCCACCCTCCCTTATCTCACTATCCTTAAGAGCCCTAAATGGGCTGTCAGAGCCCAGGTGGCTCTGAGCTGAGGGGTCCGGAGGGGCTCAAAGTCTAGATTGTGTGTTCTACCTGCCTTTGGTTAGACCTGCACAGAGCCAGCAGTGCTCACAGAAGGGCCTGGTGGGGGCTGGAGACATGGGAGGGAGGGAGACAGAGTTTGAAAGACTCAGCTGGGCCTTGAAGACAAGAGATCCTCATCCCCTCCCTCCCCTCTTAGTCCAGAATGACTTTCACCTTCTGGAATCACCTGCTCAGGATCAGATAGGAAATCCTCATGGCTAAGATGCTGCTGCTCTGCACAGTCAGAGAGAGGAGTCTAATGCCCTTGAATCAGACCAAACCACGATCAACCTACATGCCCCCTCCTCCATGAAGCCCGCCCTGTCTCTCCCTTCCAATCCCTTGCTCTAAGGCGTATGGACGTGCCTGGGGCTGCCTCATGCTGTTGCAGTTCTTGGTCACACCTCGTCTCCTGCCCCCTAAGGTCAAGGTGGTGTCTTGTGCACCTGTGTGTCCCGGATGCTGCCTCTCCCATCCTCTCCCACCCCCTGTCCTTCATGCCCTGACCCTCAGGCACACTGGGGTCTCTGCACCCATCATTATTCCATGATTGTTTCTTCTGCAGAACATTTTTTCATGCTGTTCCCCTATCTGGAACACTGTTCCCTGCTCTAACCCTTCTCCTTTAACTTGGGAACTCCTCATCCATCTCAGCTCTGATGTCCCTTCCCCAGGACACCCTTCCTAACCCCCATCCCCACCTGCGGCCAGAGTAATTCCCTGTACAGTCAATCCTAACTCCTGAACTTATTCTTCACAATTATGTCCTACAGTGTGCGTATCCAGCCAATGAGAATGTAACAATGCTGTTCACCATAGCAGAAGCTCAGCAAGGAACTGGATGATTGATTGAATGAATGAAGGAAGGAAAGAATGGATTCAGAGATCAGCTGAAGTCTTCTCCTCCTTGAGCCATATGGCCTGAGAAGGAGCCAGACATCACCCCTACCTGCAGCTGTCCCAGAGTGATCCAAGGGTGCTGAGGTTCCCTGATTACTGGCAAGAGAGCAGCTTCAGCTCCATGATTAGAGAGGAAATGAGCGATTGGATTCCTGGACCAAGGAGGCATCTGTTCCCGCCTTTGCTCCTGGGGTGCGCCGTCCTTGCTGTTCCCACCTTTGCTCCTGGGGTGCGCTGTCCTTGCAGTCTACCATGTGACATCTTAGGAGGTTCCATCACAGAACCACGCCACTATAAAGCTGGCAGGCTTCTCAGAAACCACGTAGTCCAGGACTGCACACTGGAAGCCCTGGGCAGGATCTAGCCCCTCGATGGGTCTTGCCTGGCCACAGAGAGCTGATACCAGTTCCGCGTGCCCACTGTTTCCCACCATGTCACCCCGGAAGCTGCCTTCCCAAGTTTGTGAAGGCGCTGGAGTTTGCTGCCCCTGGTCTGGCCCAACTCTTTATTTGCAGGGGCAGGGATATGGCTGAAATGGTGGTGCGGGGCAACAGAAACCCAGAGAGGGGGATGGTAGTACTTAAGTTCACGTGGCAGTTGAGGGTCAGAGTGGAGACCAGGCCCACTAAGGGGCTCCCTTGAGCCACAGGAAAAGCAAGTATCAGGTGAACCTCAGCAAATAACACAAGCAGGAAGGGGTGAACTCTCTTGGGCCCCCCAGGAGGGAAAGGGGGTTCTCCTGGGAGGAGGTGAGCCAACTTGCAGTGAGTTTTCTCTCTCTATTGAGACTCCACACTGTACCCATGGGTCGGTTCATTAATAATTACCTAATCAGGGAGGTGGTAGGTGGTACAGAGAGGTTTCTCCAATCTTCCTGGGCTTGATAAATCCAAGCCACATCTAGAGCTCAGACAGGCACCCAGGGGCCGCTCCAGGATTGACTGTGCCGTGAGTAACCCTACGAGGGTCACAGTAGAGACTAAAAGGAGGATGACCAGCTGTCCCAGTTTGCCTAGGACTGGGAGTTCTGGGACGAGACTTTCAGCGCTAAAAGTAGGAAAGTCCTGGGCAAACTGGAACAATTGGTCACCCTAATTAGAGGTGACAAAGGCTAGAAAGACCCCTACATATGACTGCACCAACCTCCTTGCTGCACTGGGCAAGGAAC
The DNA here is from genome assembly GCF_964341445.2 of Mesoplodon mirus. Lineage (NCBI taxonomy): Eukaryota > Metazoa > Chordata > Mammalia > Artiodactyla > Ziphiidae > Mesoplodon > Mesoplodon mirus. The sequence goes on from NC_138979.1 coordinate 178,838,875, forward strand.
TGGTGCTCAGACCCAGAAGAGCCTCCTGCAAGGCCACGTACAGCTGGGGACCCAGGTCTTCTGGCTCCAGCTGCTTTTGGAGGGCTCCTGTCAGAGCTTCTGGGTAATCTCACTGCAAAGCTGGTGAGAAGGGTGTGAGAGGGGGTGAGGAGTGGTTGGTATAGGTTGGTAGGAAGCCATGTTAGGGGGAGGGGTGTTCCTTGTTATGGTCCCTCTCCAGCGAGCACAGCAAAGTTGAGTAGATGTAATAGTGACTGTATGGTCCCCACAGCCAAAGATATTTACTATCTGGCTCTTTATAGGAAAAGTTTTCTGACCTCTGGTCTGGGTGAAAAATGATGGAGAGTTGAGTGAGGGTCAAGAGGGACTGAGAGATTAAATGGGGTGGGATGGATGGAAGGCCAGATGGATGTTAGGGGTGACAACTGGGTTTGGGGCTGAGAACTAGGTAATGGTAGGGCCACTTGATGGGGCAGAGAAGATTTGGTGGAGAAAATCGAGCATCCTGTTCGGGGCAGGTTAAGTTCATTAGGGAAAGGGACGAATTCTATGCCTGAGACTTTGGACAAATCATGTGTTGAGCATCGGTGATCTCATCTGTACAGAGTGGTGATAAGAATACCAGCTCTGTTGACCTCTACCTGGATAAGAGGGTCAAACAAAATGGCATAAAGGCGATTTTGCAAAGTGTAAAGCACACCACGGATGTCTGTGGGGTAGTCGCTAACATAGCCTTTGGCGTGAGCACCTTTGACGTGATGGGTCACTGGGCTAAGGAAATAAACTCAGATGGTGCAAGGCACCCCAGGCTGAGAGTCCGGAGACCTGTGTTCTAGCTCAGATATTTACTAGTTCGGTGACTTGGTTAAGTCACTTTTGGAGTCTCTGTTTCCCCTTCTCTGTAATGAGAATGGAGTCCAGTGCCGTGCAGAGCTCACAGAGATGGGAAAGGAAATGGGATGGTGGACAACGAGCTGCTTTGTAAATCTGAAGCCCTGCTACAGAGTGTCGTGGCCCCACACACGTGGAAGTACTGGGTGTTTGCTACTCCCCTGCAAGCTCATCTGCAGGAGTTGAGAGTATCACTTAGATCCCTGGGGCCCTGCCTTCTGCCTGGCATCTCAGTGGGGTTGGGCCTTCTGCTGGGGAGTTTCCTGGGCACATTCTTTCCTCTTGTAGACCTGAGAGCACAGAAGGTGCATCTTGCCGACTGCCTGCTCCTCCGTCTGGCTGGACTACTGGTCCTTTCTCAAGGTCAGCGGCATCCCGAGCATCACGGCCAGGGTCACATCCACTGCCCCCATCAGGAGGCTCCAGGCACAGGTGAGGGCTCCCCCAGCCTCAAGGTCACTGCAGGCAATACTGCCTTTGCTCTCCGCTTCTACCACCTGATGGCTTCCCAACCCTATGGGAGCAACGTCTTCTCCCCGCTGAGCATCTTCGCCACCTACGCCATGCTGTCCCTTGGGGTCCGCTAGCACAGCCGGACCCAGATCCTCGAGGGTCTCGGCTTCAACCTCACAGAGGTGTCAGTATCTGACAGGGGCTTCCAGAACCTGCTGCACACCCTCCACCTCCCGGCCGACAGGCTGGAGATACGCGTGGGCAGCACCCTGTTGTTGAGCCTGGAGCTGCCGCTCCTTCCGAGATTCCTTAACGACTCCATGACCTTCTATGAGTCCAAACTCTTCCACACCAACTTCGACGACTCTGAGGGCACAGCCCAGCTTATCAACAACCAAGTCAGGGAGGAAACTCGAGGGAAGATTGTGGATTTGGTCAACGAGCTCAGCGCGGATACCACGATGGTGCTGGTGAATTACATTTACTTCAAAGGTAAGAGTCAATTCGTTGGTGGGTCCTACATCTTCCCTTTCCCCCTAATTTGTTGAAGGATCACATAGAAACTACCCCCAAACAGAAAGTGGGTGGGTTGGGTCTTATAGGGTTGAGCAGCCTTCTGAAAATTTAATGTTAGAGCCTCAGATAGTTAAGTTTGTGTAGTATTGATTTCCACCCCCTTCATATCTTTAGACATATTTTCTTATTTTTTTAAAAAAATAACAGCAATGTATGAAGTGCATTCTACCCAATGGTGACAAGTTGAACTGCTGGATTCATATCCAGCTTTGCCACTTACCAACAGTACAAACAGGGCAGGTTGTTTGCTTGAAGGACTCTTATAAGGATATGAGTCCCTGCTTCAAAGTTTTGTTTCTGAGAATCAAATGATGTCACATATTTGAATACTCCTTAGAAGAGGGCCTGAAGGGATCAGCAAACTACAGCTCCTGGCCACACCTGAAGGCCACGTGTTTTTGTAAATAAAGTTTTATTGGCACACAGCCACGCCCATTCATTTCTGTATTATCTCTGGCTGCTTTCACGGGACAGAGATTACTAGTTGCTACTGAGACAGAATGACCTGCAAAGTGTAAAATATTTACTTTCTTGCCCTTTGCAGAAGAAGTTTGCCAATCCCTGACCATTATATATGCTCAATAAATAGAGTATTTATAATTATTCTAATGATAACAATTTTGAAGACCTTTAAAAATACATATAAGTATAAAAGAAAAAATAAAAATTGCCCAGAATCCTACCTTCCTGAGGGAACCAACATTAACATTTTAGCCTAATTCCTTCCAGTCTTCCATTCACACACATGTATTAATAGAGTTGAAATCACAGGTAGGAACAGTTTTGTACAGTGTGTATCACTTAGGGTGCCATCCAGGAAGCATGGTCACCGTGAGTGGGAAGGGAAAGGGGTTGTGAGAGGAATTAGTCCTGGCATGTTTGTGGGTAGGACTCGGGAAGTGAAGGTCTGGAGGAAGAGGGAGTTGGAGGGACAGAGAAAAAGTCACTGGAGCCGGTGGACACGTTGGAATGTATCAGGAAATCTACATGCCAGGCACATCCAGCCGCCAGAGTGGTTCCATGTAAGGAGAGCTTGGAGAGAGGCCCAGGTTGAGCACCTGGCAGTGGTCTGGAGACACTGTTGGTCAGCAGGGTAGAGCTGGACAATGAACTTGGCGGAGAGCATAGGTGAGCTGGAGCACACAGCCCCTCTGGTCTGTTCATCATTTCGTCTGCCTTCAGCGGGCAATGGCTGCTTCATATCTGCCTCTCAATCCCCTGCTGTAACCACCTTGAATCTACAGGAAACAGATTCTGGGGAACAGTCCCAGACTAATAATCCAGCCAAACTGGTCACTGCTTGCATTTTTACATGTGGAATTTTCAGGCACCACTGAAAACTTAAAAAAAATTTTTTTTAAATTCTGCAATAAGTATAAATTCATAGGGAGTTGCAAAGTTGTACAGAGTGGTTCCATGTACCTTTCACTCAGATTCCTCTAGATAACATCTTACGTAACTGTAGTACAGTAGCAAACCAGGAAGCTGACTTGGTGATGATCTATAGACTTTATTCGGATGTTATCAATTTTCACATGCACTCATGTGTGTGTGTGTGTGTGTGTGTGTGTGGTTTTACACTATTGAAAACTTTATTTAGATCTCATTTTAGTGGCTGCACTATATTCTATTGACTCCATTCCATTTAAAATATAATATAACTTACATGTGTAGTATACACCATCACCACACCCAAAGCTCTGGCCAGAAATAATGAAGATTTTGGTGCTCTCTTCCTGAAAGAGACCTCGCTGCAGTTGCGTTACTGCTCGTGGCACAGAGAAGGAGGTGCTCCAGAAATAGACAGGAAATAGACATCCTGCCCTCCGACACATCTGCCCGTCACTCTGGGGACACAAATGTAGCCCCAAGACCTCAGTCCAGGTCACATGGTGATAGTAGTAGAACAACTGTGGCTTATCTTAAAAAACGGAAAGTCCCTAGAAGAAAACAAACCAAAGATATGCAGAATCTCTGTAGATAAAATTATATTGAGAGATATTAAAGTCGACAAATAAAAAATAGATATACCGTATTTCTGAATAGGAAGACTTAACATGGTAAAGTTGTCGGTTCCCGCCCAAATTGATCTAAATGTTTTAAAGTAATCCCAACAGGTTTTTAAAAGATTCTTTTTGGTACCAGTTAACAAGTTGATTCTAAAGTGTATATGGGAGAGCAAAGGGCCAAGAATAGTTAAAAAGAAAGAATCTGTCTGCTGGGGAGCAATACTGGTTATAAATATTAATTTAGACTGTGTGGTATGCATAGACCAATGGGACGGAACAGAGAGGCTGGAATGGAACCCAGAAATGGCTCCATGGATATATGGACATTTGATACTTGACCAAGCCTGCGTGATAGAGCATTGAGAAAAAGCATAGATTTTTATTATTTATTTTAATTTTTATTTTTTTATTAGTTTCTGCTTTATAACAAAGTGAATCAGTTATACTTATACATCTGTTCCCGCATCCCTTCCCTCTTGCATCTCCCTCCCTCCCACCCTCCCTATCCCACCCCTCCAGGCGGTCACAAAGCACCGAGCTGATCTCCCTGTGCTAAAAAGCATAGATTTTTAAAAAGCAGTCCTGGGACAGTATCCTCATGGAAAAAAAATGATTTTGTACCCCTCCATCCTACAGATCATAAGCATTCACTGCAGGTGAAGTAAAGTCCTAAATGCAAAAGGTAAGAGTAAACCTTGTAGATGAAATAGGGGAGTATCTTCATGACCTGGAGGTAGGAAAATTTTTCCTAAGCAGGACACAGAGATCGAACCATAAAGGAAAAACCTGATATGCTCACTGCATAAAGTGAAGAATTTCAATCATCAAAACACACAATTATGAAAGTGAAAAGACAAGTCAGAGAGGAAGAGAACACATTGGCAACACACAGAACTGATAGACAACTAGTGTTCAGAGAACTCCTGCAAATCACTAAGAAACAGCCTTATAGAAATATGGGTAAAAAAGTGAACTAGCACTGAACTAAAAAATAATAATAAAATAAATAAAAAACCAAACAAAACCCCAAAACCAAAAAAAAAATCCCCCCAAACTTCTAGTTGATCCATGAACATACTAAAGACTACTCAACCTTATTTTTTTTTTTGCGGTACGCGGGCCTCTCACTGTTGTGGCCTCTCCCGTTGTGGAGCACAGGCTCCGGACACGCAGGCTCAGCAACCATGGCTCATGGGCCCAGCCCCTCTGTGGCATGTGGGACCTTCCCGGACCGGGACACGAACCCGTGTCCCCTGCATTGGCAGGCAGACTCTCAACCACTGAGCCACGGGGGAGGCCCTACTCAACCTTATTTTAAACCAAGAAAGTGCATGTCAAAACCACAGTGAGCTACCACTCTATGAACATCAGGTTGGCAAAATTATTTAAGTCCAATGATTTCAAGTCATCGGTGAAGACAGGAAACAACCTTGCTGATATCCTCTGGGGTCTCTTATGTTAGAGCCTATCTGAACCCCCAGATCCATTCCCCAGGCAGGTCAGGTACTGAACGGATGAGATGGTGGAGGGTGAGTCTTGAGTGATGATGGGGGGATGCACTCCCGGGCTGGAGGATCGGCTTGTCGGTCCACGGCTGCTCTGTATCTTCTTCCCTCCAGCTCTGTGGGGGCCGCCATCCATCCCCTTGATGACCGCTCCCCATGACTTCTATGGTGATGAGGATACAGTAGTCCAGGTGCCTGTGATGCTGCAGGATACCCAGCACCACTGGTATGTTCACGACAGATTCTTGCTCCGTTCGGTGCTATGGATGGATTACAAAGGAGGCGCAACAGCCGTTTTCATCCTTCCTAACTGAGAGAAAATGGAGCAGGTGGAAGAGGTTTTGACTCCAGAGATGCTGACAAGGTGGAGGTCATCTGCCTCAGAAGAGGTAATCCATCAGGGCATCGTGCGGTGCAGAGTCTGCAGCAGTGCCCTTCACATGGACCCTTCCAATGAAAGCCAGTGCCCCACATGGGAGTGGAGGGGATCGCCAAATTATGGAAGAATTCTTACTTCCTTCAAGACTTCCCTTGGGTTTCCTTAAATAAGGAACACTCCTATTGTACCCAAAATGTGATTTCGCTCTCATCAGTGAAAAGAGAAGCAGACTAGGAGTTAGGAGTCTGGGTTCTAGATGTAGCCCTTGTACTGCACAAGCCTGGGGTGAAGTGACACTGGCTCTCTGAGGGTCCACCCTGTGCAATGCATGGGTAGACTTCCCGTCAAGATGGCTGACTGAGCTGGCGTAGAGAGGTTTCCACCCACCCCAGGAAATAGCAGGGAAGCTTTCACGTCACCATGGGGCTATGAGCAGGAAACGTCTCCAGCCACACATAAGAAAAAGACCTCAGGCCAAGGCCACATGTGGATGGAAGATTCACACAGCCCATGTGGTGGAGGAATTCCACCCAAAGAAATCAATGGGTCCCAAACAAGGGAAAAGCACGGGGCCTCATCAGAGACAAAGGCAAAACTGCCACACCAGGAGACTTGCATCTCCCTGGGCACCTGGCATGTCTGCAGAAAACAACCTCTGCTGAAGACGAACTCCCAAAGGAAGGAGGTCCTGCAGACGGCAGGCCCTGAGGGCAAAGAAGGAGCCTGGCTTTAAGCCCCTGACAGCACTCATCTGAGGGAGCGGCACAGGCAAAGTGTGTTTGTGACCCCAGAACCCAGATGGAATGTGGGCAGTGAGCACACGCAGTCAAGGAGAGCACAGCCAGCTGGGACACTTGGCTAATTCCTGAGTCCAGTGTTTTAACCCAGTGCCTCTTTCAGGTATTTTTACAGGAAGCTCAAGTTGTATATCCCCAAATTCTCCATTTCTAGTTCCTATAAATTAGATCAGATTTTGCCCAAGCTGGGCATCACGGACTTGTTCTTGTAGCGGGCTGACTTGTCTGGCATCACTGAACAGCTAAACCTGCAGGTGTCCAAGGTAAGTCATCAATGGATATCAACTCCTAGAGAGCTCAGAGGGGAACCTCCACCTCTTGGAAGGAGCTGGGTGCTGGGTGCTCTCCCTGCCACCACGTGAAGTCTCAGAGTCCAAGTTTTATTTAAGCATCCACTGGCATAGGGAGCAAAGAACAAACCCACCATGTGCTGGGTGTGGTACTTGGTGCTGCAGATCTAGGGTCCATCAGGTCCCTGCCCTCAGAGAGCTCTTCCAGTCAAGTCCAGGAGACAGCGCCCTCATAGATCATGGCAACTGAGAGTGACAAGTGCAATGACAGAAACAGAGGAAGGATACAGATGAGGCTGAGTTGTGTGTGTGTGTGTGTGTGTGTGTGTAGCATAAATTTCTTAGACCAGAGAAAGGGACCTATGACCTCAGCTACATACAACAAAGGTGCACTAGAGGGTAGAGTCTTGGGTTTGAGAGTTCAAATTCCAGTTCTGCCTCTTATGGCCTTAAAGGGTTACCCAGTCTCTGGATTTATTTTCCACATCTATAAAACAGACATAATACATTGACCTCTTAGGATGGTTATGAAGATTAAAAAGAGCATAGGCACATAGTACGTGCTCAATTAATGATTGCGATGGTTATGTATGAATAAGAGGTCATTCAGCTCAATAACCACCCCCCCAGTATAGATATTCTTGCTGTGATACCCCAACAAGTGGCTTTGATCTTCAGTGGTCTCTGGTTCCCCTCGTCTTCCCTAAGCCCCAGCTCATGCTCTCTCGGAGGTAACGCTTGTGATTTCCTTCCCAGAGTTTCCACAAGGCCATCCTGGAGGTGGATGAGGTTGGCACCCAGGCTGCAGCAGCCACCAGTGGCGTTGTCACCTTCTGGTCCCGGGACAATCACCAAGCCCTTTGGTTTAACCAGCCCTTCCTTGTGGTGATCTTTTCCACCAACACCCAGAGATTCCTCTTTCTGGGAAAGATTGTCAACTCCACGAAACCATAGCCCTCCAGGGCTGGCTTGTCTGTTACAAGCAGGAGGACTTGGCCTGGAGGGCTGAGTTTGAGCAGCTCTGGATTTGGAGTGAGGGATGCAGAAGCTGCTGAGGATCCCGGGCAGAAGTTGTTGGTGAAGGTGAGGGATGTGGGTGGTACCAGACCGGTGTGGACTGACACCCAGCTCCTCAGGGCTATGACACCTCACACAGATCATCTAACCTCTTTGAACAGGTTTCCACCCCGGAAAGTGGCAGAAACCCCCCAGGGTAGTTGTACAGATTAAACGAAATGATGGCTCTGAGCAACACGGCTCTGAGCTGGGCGGGGCAGCCTCAGGAGTCACCGACAGATGGAAGGTCCCACAGGAGGACATCGCTCAGCAAGACCAGCCCAGAGTTAATCACACCAGCTCCAGGCTACAGGGTCAAGGACCTGCAAGTGCTCAGCACCCAGAGCCCTCCAAGGCTCAGAGGAATGCACACCCCCCTTGCCGCCCCCTGGTTTAATTGGTCCATCTCCCCCATGCGCTTGCTGGGATGTTGGATTCTGTTTCTTAACAGCCAGGCAAGAAATAAAGTCAGGCCCAGGCTGACGCACTCCCCCGCCTGCCCCTACAGAGGCAGGGGGTGGGTGGATTTAAGAGTCCCAGACAAGCCTGCAAGAAGATGCAGGCCTAGGGTTACTATGGCAACGACACCGCTGGGGTGATGTGTGAAAGTGAAGCCCTGGTGTGAAAAAGGTGAGAAAAGGGAGGCAGTCACCCACCCCCCCACCCCCGGTTTAGCCTTGAGGGTGATGCCTCCTCATTTTGCTTTAGCTCATCCCTCCCCTGCTCAGAAGGACTCAATGGCTCCCTATTGCCTACAGGATAAAGTTCACACTCCTCTAACTGCAGTCAAGGTCCTCCCTGATCTGGTCCCTGCCTGCCTCTCGTGCCCCAGCCCCTCCTCTTGCTCTCATGGACCGAATGACTGCAGTCACGGAAACTCTTGCTGTCTTTCCAGGTTGCCCATAACTTCCCACCTTCGGGCCTCTGGTCCCCGCAGACCCCCATCACCCAGAATGCTCCCTTCCCCATCCCTGAGATTCTACCAGGATTTCCAACAAACGCCTCCTCCCCTCCTTAAGGCAGACTGTCATCCTACCAACAGACATGATTGGCTGATATTAATCTCTGCCCCGCATCCCGGCCAACCCTCGTCCCTCTTAGAAGGAGCATCTCAGAGGCAGGACCCTGTTCACCCTGCATTCTCTTCACTCACCCCAGTAACTGGCCTCAGCGCTGATCGTATGGTCTGGTATGTGGCTGAGGCCCAACCAATAGTTGGTGAATGAATGAATGAATGGAAAAGGCTTGCCCTGAGCAAGGTCCTCAAGCTATTTGTTCTGCATCACCACCCCCTGACACATCCCCGGAATTGATTGGGTAAATATTTAGTCCAGCTTCTCAGATTTCAAAATGCCCTTTTGGAGCATTAAAAAAAGAGATCTACGGGGCTGTGTGTGACCTATGTTTTACCTCTCGGGAGGCACACTTCTTTGGGACCGGGCGGGTATGCTAGCGATTTCTGTCATTCTCCTCTGGCAGGAAAGGCGAAATCTTTTTTGTACTTTGTGATGGGAGGGCAGAGGGAGGCAAGTGAGTGTCATGAGTGTCATCGTGGAGCCTGGGGGACCCAGGTGCTAGTGGAGGGACGAATTTCATGGCCCTCGTAAGCAGGTGTGGAGAGAAGCATCATGGGTTCATTTGGTTATTCATTCTCTCATTCAACAAAGAGTTACTGAGTGGAGATTGGCCACTAGCCAGGAAGCCAGAGGGATTTCCTCAGTGGAGGAAGAGGCACTTGAAATTTGGGGTGAGACAGAAAGCCTGCAGTCCCAGCCTCTCCGTTACCTGTGCTGAGGGGCTAGCTCGAACCTCTCCGGATCTCAGTTTCTGCACCTGTAAGTGGGCGTGTAATCCCACTGCAGCTGTAGCAGTGGGGGGCGGGGTGGTGGATGGACGTGGGATCCTTGGAAGATACTGGCCTGGGAGCCGCTAGCTCTGACTGCGCATGTGAACGTGTGAACATGTGGAGGGCAGGAGGGTGTCTGCTCCATCCCTGGCTGCCTGGGAAGGTGAGGAGTCCTTTTCCGAGACAGAGAAGGTCTAAGACTAATGGTTTCCAAGCTCTGTGCGCCTGCAACGAGCAAGGCACAGTGACAGACGCTTTCCGGGAGTTACCAAGGGGCCACAGAACATCTGAGCGTAGAACCTGGACTTTGGAGTCAGAATGCCTGTGTTTGAACCTGGAATCTACCAATGACGGAGTATACTACTTGGTTAGTGTATTAGTTCTGCTCTAACAAAGGACCACGTCGGAGTGGTTTAACAACAGAAATGTACTGTTCCACTCTTCTGGAGGCCAGAAGATCAAGGTGATGGCAGAGTTGACTCCTTCTGAGGCTGTGAGGGAGCATCTGTCCCAGGCCTCTCCCCTGGATTCTGGGGGCTTGCTGGCCATCTTTGGTGTTCCTTGGCTTCTAGATCTCTGCCTTCATATTCACATGGCATTCTCCCTGTGTGTGTGTCTCTGTCCAGATTTCCCCCTTTTACAAGGACGTCAGTCTTATTGGATTAAGCACCCACCTTAGTTCAGTATGACCTCATCTGAACTAATTACATCAGCAACAACCTTATTTCCAAATAAGGTCACATGCTGAGATACTGGTGGTTAAGTCTTCAATTCTGGGGGGACACAGTTGAACCCATGACATGGTGTGGGACTTGGGCCACCCCTCTGTGCCTCAGTTCCCTCACCTGTAAAATGGAAATGATGCTACCTAACACATAAGCCTACTGTAGATTCTGGATGAGGTTCTGTATGTAAAGCACACATCTTTGCTGTTCCACAAATGTTCATTATTGTTATTTCATTTTATCTTTGATCACAACTCTCCTCTAAAGCAGGGTCACAACTTCACATGCCTGCCAGAGCTAGCAAGTCACCTGAACAGGTAAAGTGGGCTGACGGTGGTGGGGACCAGGCAGGTGGAATAGTAAGAGCCCCCATTGAAAGGCATTTCTGTTCCACATTGTCACACACACACTCAGGGGGGTGACAGAACCCAGCTCTGCCCAGGGTGAGACTTGCCTATTGGGAATGGTGCTCTCTGTTGCTCTTGAGGTCAATGGAAAAATAAATCTAGCATGACTTACTGGGTCCTTTAGATTCCCATATTCTGGCCACTGGCCATCTTACTCTCTCACCCCAGTTGTCATGGACTGAATTGTGTCCTCTGAAACTTCATATATTGAAGCCTGAACCCCCAACGTGATTGTATTTGGAGAAAGGGCCTTTAAGGATGTAATAGAAGTTCAATGAGGTCATAAGGATGGGGCCCTAATCCCACTGAACTAGTATCCTTATAAGAGGAAGAGACACCAGAGCTTGCTTCTCCTCCCTCGCTTTCTCTCTCCCCCTCTTTCTCAGTCCCCCCATATGTACACAGAAGAGGCTGTGTGAGGATTCAGCAAGAAGGCACCATCTACAAGCCAGGAAGACAGATCTCACCAGAAATTAACCCTGACATCACCTTGATCTTGGACTTCCAACCTCCAGAACTGTGAGAAACACATTTCCGCTGTTTAAGCCTCTCAGTTTGTAGTACTTTGTTCTGGCAGCCAGAGCAGACTAATCCATGCCCTGAGACACCCTCGAAACTTTTCCAAGAGTACCCATTCCCAGCCCCCGTTCCTTCAGAACCCTTCTGAGTGACAATAGGCAGTCAGGGTTTGCCCCGTTCCCCAAATTCTCAAGATAGTCCTTAAAACGTAAGGACTGGGACATGGTACGTGGGGTGTCTCCACAGACAGGCACATGGGCTGGAGAAGTCCTTCAGCATCTGCTTAGTCCCATCTTTCCCACATAGTTTCATCGGGAACCTGTTTTGGAGTATTATACTAGTTTCCTGTTGCTGCAGTAACCAATTATGACACACTTAGTGGCTTAAAGCAACACAATTTATTCTCTTACAGTTCTGGAGGTCAGAAGTCCAAACGGGTTCCTGGGCCAACCTCAAGATGTTGGCAGGGTTTGCTTCTGGAGTGCTTTGGCCCACGGCCTCACATCACATTGTTTTTCTCCTCCTGCTTTCCTGATCACATCGCCTCCTCTGACTCTGATCTCCCACCTCTCTCTCTCTCTCTCTCCTCTCTCTCTTTCTCTCTCTCTCTCATAAGGAAGGACCCTTGTGGTTATGTTTAGGACCCACCTGGGAAATCCATAATAGTCCCCCCCCGCCATCATTTCAAGATCCTTAACTCAATCACATCTGCAAATCCCTTTTGTTATATAAGGTCACATTCACAGGTTCTGGGTATTAGGATGTGGATATCTTTGGGGAACTGCTATCCATCCTACAAAAGTAGGTAACAGTGATTCCCTCCTTATAGAACATAGTTTGGGAATCTCTAGACTATGAGATGAAGGACTCTTGCTTATGTCACATGGCACAATGGACAGAAAGCAAAACCTGGACAGAAGGGACCTACTTCCTCCTTGTTAATGCCTCTCCCTATTAGCTGTGTACCTTTGGGCTGATCACCTAACCTCTCTCAGCTTCCGTCTTCTCACGGATTCCATGGGGATGCTGGTGCCCATCATCTAGCGCGTTGCGAGGGCAGGGAGCACAAAGCAAGCACCTGATGCCTGGTAGTGACTGTGCTTATCTCTAGGTTGAGATAAAGTTCAGTATTATACCCTTTGCAGGGTGGTTGTAAGGACTAAAAGAGATAATGGGCCATAACTGGGCCCAGAATCAGGGAGCGAGAAGGGGGACATCTCAGAGGTTGTGGAGCGACCCTGGGTGCTGAGCGTCAGGATCGCTTCCTCTGGGTACCGCCTGGCCCTCTGTTTCCTCCACCAACTCCACACGCGACCGTCACCCACACAACCTCTGGGTCATGGCCACACACTGGATACCCCGGTACTAGGGAGCCCCAGGCATGGGGACCTTGGAAATGAAACAAGGGTTGAGCCAACACCCTAGCACTTGGAAATGTTCTTGAAAGTGTGGGGCTGAGTTTTGAAGCCCCAGTTTCAAGGTAGAAAAGGACAGTCCAAGTGAGCCCACAGAAATCCTGGAGACAGACCTTTGCTTAGCAAAGAGCACTGGCCCTGGAGCCAGCGACCTGGGCATTCAGCCCCACCCTGTCCCTAACTGATGCACATCTCTGAAAAGTTCCGTCATCTCTCTGAGCCTCGGTTCAGTTATGAGTGCAATAAGAGGGGTGGATACAGTGACCCCCTCATCTCAGCCATTGTGAGACCCTCTCAATCCATCTAATTTCCACCAGGATCTGGCGACGGGGAGTCCATGAGTCTAGTAAGCGCACAAGCCTTTGAAGAACTTGGGTCCTCACTCCTCCAGATCTGCAGCAAATTGGCTGCAGGAAACAAAGGGATCAGCCTGGAGGAAGGGAGGAGGTTTGAGAGGCGGTCCCTTTCCCTGTGTCTGGACCAGCCGGCAGCTGGTCACCTGTCCATCCTGGTCTGCCTGGGATGCTCGTGCCATTGCTGGCAGTTGGTGGCTGGTGTAGGGCTTTCGGGGCAATGACGAGACGGCCCTGGTCAGAGTTCAGATGGCTTTGGCTTGGTAGGCCTAGAAGCCCTGCCAGGACAGGACAGGGTGAGGCTGGCTGGGGCGGGGCCAGGGGAGGGGCGGAGTCAGGGCCCCACTGTAGTCGGTGACAGATGCTGGCTCCAGTCCAGCCAGCCTTCTGCTCTTTACCGAGCCCAGCCGACCGTTGCGTCTGCTGTGTGCACGCTCGGCCACTGGACACAGTAAGTACAGGCACAGTGGACGGAGGGCCGTGGGCTCAGGGGCGAGGAATGGACTCTGGAGTCATGGGATTTGGAGGGCTTAGAAACTTTGGAGGTGCCCCAGGGTGAGCAGGACACCGTGGTGGGGAGGGAGCCAGGGCCTCTGGAGCAGAGAAGTGGGGGACACCCCGCCCCTTGCTGTGTCGTCTTGGGGATGACACTAAATCTGGCCGAGCCTCAGCTTCCTCAAGGATAAGATGCAAATGACTGCATCCCTTGCACGGTGTGACTGTGAAGATTAGATAAGTGGTGGTTCTCACCCAAGTATGATTTTCCCCGCCGGGCACATCTGGTATGTGTGGAGGCATTTTTAGTTGTCATAACTGGGGCGCGGGGGTTGCTATTGGCTTCCAGTGAGTAGAGACCAGGGATGCTGCTAAACACCCTGCAATGCACAGGACAGCACCCACCACAAAGAATGATCTGGCTCCAAATGCCAATAGTGCTGAGAAACCCTGAACGGGGACAAAATGTCTGGTACCCAGGACGTGCTCGATAAACCGTAGCTTCTATTGTTTTCTGTGCCTGGAACCTTGGACTTTTAGAAACCAGGAAAAATGTTCAAATATAATCTGTTTCCCTGAGATAAGGCTGCCCTGCCCAGGGGCTGCTACCCAGAGTGGTTGTTAGAGCTCCAGATGCCATTTTGCCGTTCGTTAAATAAACAAAATGTGGATGCGAAGTGAGTGAAATTTTCAGTTTTTCTAAGGATGGGGCTTTTGGCATGAAATGCAACAGTAAAAGGGAAACTGCTCCCCTGGGCCAACAGCCTTACTGACAGATCCAGAAACTGCAGCTTGAAGAATAAAGGGGGCGGGAGGGAACTTCGGGAGGTGATGGATGTGTTCAGGTGGTGATGGTGGTGATGGTTTCACGGGTGTGTACTTCTCTCCAAGCTCATCGAGTTGTCTACATTAAATATGTACAGGTTTAGGGGTGTCAGTCCGGCCTCAATAAAGTGGTTTTTAAAAAGAAAGAAAAAGGAAACTGAAGCTGAGCTATTCAAGGTCAGCTGAGTTATTCAAGGTCAGCTGGCATGTTAGCCCCAGGGCCACGAGGGCTCAGCCCTGGATGCCCAGCCTGGCTCATTCCCACGACTCGGTGGCCAGCGTGTGGTCTAACACCTCTGAACTACAGAGAAGGAGACAGGGTCCATTCATCCATCCACTCATCCATCCACTCATTCATTCATTCACAGGGGTGCCTGAGCATCACCCCTTGACTGAAAGTGTCATGGCGGGACCAGCACAGATGAGGGTCTTCTCTCACAAGCACATGTTCTAGTGGGGGAGAGGCCGGAACAAGAGGGATCAACAGCACACGCATACGTAATTGCACTTCTGTAACTGATGGAGCCATGAGAGAAACAATCAAAGGGGCTGTTATAGAGCATAACCGCGGAGAGGGCGTGGTCATGTGTGGACAAGGTACCGCCAAGAAGTGACAGTCAAGTGGAGGCCTGGACTCAGGCAGAAACTGGTCCTTGTGAGAAAGGTGGAGAAACGGTTCCAGGAGGGAGAGCAGAGTGTGCAAGGGCCCGGGGCTGGGATGGGGCTTCTGTGTTAGGAATTGAAAAAGAAGAAGTGTGCCCTGGGAGATAGAGCTGGGCACGTGAGGCTGGGGACAGCAAGACAGAGCCAGACGGCACGCATCCTCACGGCTTATCGCACAAATCAGAGTTCGGTGTTACCAAGCCAGTAGGCAGCAAGAACGTTCTTAGGTAGGGGAGCGCCTTGACCGTGTCTGTGATTGAAGGCGATTCTTTCAGAGTGTACTTATGTATGTAGGATGGCTCTCAGGCCCAGGAGAAGTGGGGTCCAGGTGAAAGAAAAAAAAAAAAGGCTTCCATTAGGATGGTGGCAGGGAAAATGGGGAGAGGCAGGCAGATTTCGGAGCTACAAACTGGCAAGCCTTGCTGATAGTCTGGAGATGGGGAGGGAGGTTGGGAAAGTCCCCCAGGTCACTGATTCCAGGAAGCTCTGTCCCCTGGTCTTTAGGATCCAGGGGAAGTTGTGATTTTGTCTTTCGCTCTCTGCCTGGGCTCCATATCTTGTATCTATCTCCTTGCGTAATTAGCAGATAGTGGACAGACCCTTCTGAGCTGCACACCTCCCACGGCTGAGTCCAAAGTCTACCTCAGTGGGACTTTGTTGCCTAACATTTGGAATACACGCCAGCAGATTTTGGGTCTGGATGGTGGGGGACCAGGGGAAGGACTGCCCAGGGCCTGCTTACCCCATGCCCACCCTCTGTCGCCGCAAGTCCCTTTGACCTGGGATGCCAGATGAAATTGATCGATCTGCTCTCTTCCCTCTGACATGTGGGAGCATCTCTGCAGACACACTGGCGTCAGGGGCCCAGGAGAGGGTCAGCCAGGCCAGGCTCTGCCGGCACGCTGCGGGGACTGGTGTCCTGAGAGCCAGGCTCACAGAGCCTGGAGCAGACTCTCCACTGGCTCAAAGTTGGCACAAAACTCTGTAAGCTGTATATTTGTACCAGAGGCCCAGGAGTGTAATGGCAAAGACTGGGCTTAGAAACTAGGAAACCTGAAATGAGTACCCCCAGGGCTCCACTTTCTCAGAAGTAACCTCTCTGACCCTCTGTTTCCTCTTCCGTACAATTGTGACAAGGATACCAACTCCATGTTGCTGTGGAGGAGTGTAAATGAGCTAATTCAGGTGAACAGGTTGGGAGAGACCCAGGAATACTCACCAGTAGCCACAGAGGAGAGGGAACAAATGTGTCATTCCTCAGAGCCATGAAAGGGAGCCAAGAGGCAGTGTGTACACCAGTCAGAGGAATCTGGATTTTAACCTGGTTCCATCACTCACTGGCTGGGACAAGCTTTTCCATTTTGCTAAGCCTCAGTTTATTTGGCTGTAAAATGGGGCTAATAACACTTTTGGTAAAGATGAAATGCAGTAATATTTATAGAGTGTCTAACAGGTCCTTAATAAACAGTGGCTTCAATAAGAGGGAGAGAGAGAGAGCTAAATGGAGCAAGGTTTTCTGGGTCCCAAACCTGCAGCCCAGGGGAGCCTGAGGGAAGCTGAGCCTTTGCTCTCTACGGGGACTCATGGGGCGTTCAGAGAAGTGGCTCTGGCCCATCAGATCGCTGGTGTTTCAGGGGGGTCAGGCAGTGGTGGAGCCACAGCACCAGACCTCTAGGTTTTTATGAAGAAACTGAAGCCTGAGAGGGGAAGGGCCTGGCTCAAGGTCACCAGGCTGCAGGGGTGGGAGGATGGGAGACTGGAACTCTCACTCCTGCTCCCCCGCCAGCTGCCCCTGGGCTCCGTCCAAGCAGAAAACTCCTCTGCAGTCTGTAGCTATTCTTTGAAAGTATTTCTTTTAGGGTAATTATCAGCTCGGTGTTAATCTGTGTCTGGGAGCTGGGGGGTTGGTGAGCTGAACTGCTTCTTCAGCAGCATCCTGCTACATGGATGATTCTAACACTCCACACGCTAAAGGACACAGAGATCACACCACCCACCCGTGTCCTTTAAAGACCTCCGTGAAGGCAAGTCTCAAAGTGGGAACAAAAAGGGAGTGTCGGCCTGGGAAGCCTGTTTCTTAATTCTCTGCAGAGGAGGGGCTATCGGTGGTGACCATGGAGGCCAAGAATACAAGATCCGGAGGCTGTGATACAGAGGAGGAGGACCAGGGATCTGGGGGAACTAAATGGTGTGGAGGTTCAGAGCGTGAGTTGTGAGGGTCAGAACTAGGTCTGAACCCTAGTAGCTTTGCCACCACTAGCAAGCAAGGCATCCTCTCTGAGCCTGATGACCCGTCTGTAAAATGGAGCTAGCAATAGAACCTGCCTCCGTGGGCGGGTGTGAGGCTAAAGCAGTTGATATATGTCAAGACAGCACAGCACCCCGCAGTGGCGGGTGCTGGCGATGCACCTGGGCCTCCCACGGGAATGGGGACTGCTCAGGCGCTATATTTGGTTCAGGGTAGCTGGAGGTTCTGCAGACAGAATATTCGAAATGAACTTCCTTTGTGGGCTCAGGTGCAGTTTGGAGGCCAGGGGTGGTGAGCATGACTTGCTTGAGTCTGTCAGTTTCATTCAGACAAAGACGGCCAGGACTGCTGATCCCCAGGCTCCCTGGTGTCCCCCACGCCAGCCACATCTGATGCAGCTCTTTGGGGCTCTTTGAAGTTTGGTTTTGCGTGGGTCTGTGACTCTGTGTCTGTGCTCGCCCTGGGCCTGGGGCATCTGATGACACGGTGTCCACCGGTGGATGCATGCCAAGCAAGAGGTCTCATCAGGGGTCAGTCAGGCCACCGTGGGAATTAGTTGTCCAGCCGCCACCAGGCTGCCACGAGGGTGTGTGTGTGAAAGCATGTACCCCACGGTACAGCTGGGGAAACGGGGGTCTCGGGTGGGGCTCTGGCCAGTCACTGCCACACCGACAACTCACACCTGGACAGCATGTCTGCACCGGGCACTGCTCCAAGCACGTTACATATGTTGATCATTAAAGCCCCAGCCCCTGGTGGAGGTTCTGTCTAGACCTCCATTGTACAGGTGGGGCAGTGGCATGGGTGTAACTGACTTGCACCGCGTCACACGTTGGAGGAAGCAGTGGGACTGAGGCTTGAACCCAAGCTGCTGGGCTGCAGAGTCTGCACTGTTCACAGGGGTGGAAGGAAGGCTTTAGGAGGCCCGGGCACAGGAAGGGTTGGTTTCTGGTTGGAGAGGAGGGGTCTAGGAAGGTGGTCATGGGAGAGACTGTGGGCGGAGGACAAGGCCAGAATGATGGAAGAGCCCCCAGGGCCCACCTGAGAGGCTGTAGACAGACAAAAGGAAGCTGAGGGCCTCCTCACCTGGGGGAGACACAGAAGAAGAGATGCCTGGGGGCTCAAACAACACACATTTATGGTCTCACAGTCCTGGAGGCTGGAAGTCCAAGATCAGCAGGGCTGGTTCCTCCTAGGGCTTCTCTCCTTGGCTTGTATGTGAATGTCTCCTCCTCCCTGTGCCCTCACGTTCCTCACGTGGTCACCCCTCAGTCTGTGTGTGTCTGTGTCCTCGTGTCCTCTTCTTATAAGGACACCAGCCACATTGGATCAGGGCCCACTTGATCTCATTTTAACTTAATGACTTCTTGAAAGGCCCTGTCTCCAATACAGTCACGTTCTGAGGTACAGGGGGTTAGGACTTCAATGAATGGATTTGGGGGACACAATTCAGCCCATCACAGAAGAGAAGGGAAGTTGGGGGGCTCACGTTAAGAGGGCAGAATTTCCTCCAGGGGGGAAGGTGCCTCTGATGAGGGACAAGGGTGGCTTTGAGGGGTCCTGGAGCAGCCCCTGGGGAAGGAGAGGGGGACTGAGGGCATCGTGTGTTCACTGATGAACTACAGGAGGCTGGCACGCTAGCCACCGCGCCATGGAGCAGATGCTCCAAATGAACAGGGACGAATCCAGCAGTGTGGCAGGGGCCACGGCGGGTAGTTGCCCTGAGCTCATAGAAGGACGTGAGGTCTTGCAAAGGCTACACCCAAGGAAAGGAAGTGAGGGTTAGGAGCCATGTATGGAAACAGGCTGCCAGGTTCCGGTAACCTCAGAGACGCTAAGCCGGCAGAACACGGGAGAACCCTCCGCCCCACGGCCCATCACCCTGTGACTGTACCTCGATGTGGGTGAGGGAGGCTTCTCGCCTTGGTGACCAGTCCCCACCTGAGATCTCGCCCCTCCGCCTGGTCCTTGCTCTCCCCACCCACCGATGCCCATGTCCTCAAGTCTCTGTGCTGCACTCCCTCCCGCGCTACCTTAAACCCTCGCTCGCAGCCTCTCCGAGTCATCATCGCCCTTTGAGGCTGCTGGTTGATGGTGCCGCCCCCCAAGAACGTCAGCCTTGCTTGTGATCTTCCCATCCTCCCTCTGAGGTCACCTTCCCACCCTCCCTTTCAGGCCTGGGCAGCCACGATGCGGCTCTGCTTACTCCTGTGCCTGGTGCTCCTGAGCCCGCCGATGGCCGCCCTGCACCGCCCCCAGAAGAAGAGAGTTCAGGAGCTGCCGCCCGCAGTTGCCACGGTGGCCCCCGGCAGCCGGGACTTTGTCTTCGACCTCTACAGGGCCTTGGCCGCAGCTGCCCCCGACCAGAACATCTTCTTCTCCCCGCTGAGCATCTCCGTGAGCCTGGCCATGCTCTCCCTGGGGGCGCGGTGCAACACGAAGGCGCAGGTCCTGGCGGGCCTGGGCCTCAGCCCCCAGGAGGGCCAAGAGGAGGAGCTCCACAGCGCCTCCCAGCGGCTGCTGCGGGAGCTCGAGCGGCCCAGAGACAGCCTCCAGCTGAGCCTCGGCAACGCCCTGTTCGCCAAGCCCGGGGTGCCCATCGAGGCGGCCTTCCTGGGCGCCATGAGGACGCTGTACCTGGCAGACACTTTCCCCACCGACTTTGGGGACCCTGAAGGGGCCCAGAAGCAGATCAATGATTACGTGTCAAAGCAAACGAAGGGCAAGATTGTGGACTTGGTTAAGGGCCTGGATGGCAACGAGGTCATGGTCATAGTGAATTACATTTTCTTTAAAGGTAAGGCCCTGAACTTTCTCTTCTAAGATGCTTTTGTCAAAAAACAAAAAAAAACAAAACAACCAATTCCCGCACACGTGAAAGAGTGGGAGTGGATTTATTCTTTTCTGATCCTGTTGATAGAGTGAAGCCAACAGCAGCTGGGTGAGACTGCATAAGGTGGAGTGAAAGACCCCAGATGCTGTTTCCTCCACTGGGGAACAGCTGGTTCCTGTTTGTGCCCCTGGGGGCACTTAAAGCAACAGTTTCCACACAGGCTCTGAAGCACGAGTTTGTCGAGGCCACAATGCCAAAGAAACTGACAGCATGGCTACTCAGGGCAGGATTGTGGGCCTTAGAAGGGCCTTAGAGGGCATTCCCCCAGATACTTCCTGGTACCCATATCCTCCTAGGGGCTGTTTCCTCAGCCGAGAAATCCTGGAACAAGAGCCTGTTCCCCTGAACAGTCCTCTCTCCCCTCCCCAAGAGCTGACCTCCGCATCTTTATCTCCCTGGCATTTCTTGTAAATATACCTACTCATCTCAGCTTGTACACCTGCTTCTCCTTCTAGATACTGAGCCCCTGAGCACCCTGCACGGGGCCTGCTGAGGATGGGGGAGGGGCAGGGAGGGAAGAGGAAAGAGGAAAATAGTTAAACTGTTAACCAAGCCCCCCTCTTCCCGTGGTCACAGATGGTGAGTATCAGGCTCGGACTCTAAGATTACTTGTCCCCTGGTCTAGGGCTAGGCTGCAGAGGACAGCTGTGAAATAATCTAAGTGGGGCATGCGGGCGGGATCTATATTTGATAACTAGTAAGAAAATGGAAACAATTACTTGTCCCACTTTGAACAAAACGTCCCAAGCAGACAAAGCAAGAAGCATAATCACAGACTTCCCAGCAGGAAAAGTCCTGTTTTTGCAGGAACCTTACCAACCTTTCTCCCAAACCCAGATTGAGATCCAATATTGGGAAAAGAGTGAAAAAGAGAATAACCCACCCAGATATAGTGTAGCTTTGTCAGCCATACATATTCGTTACCCTCTTCACTGGGATGTTTGACCTTGAGTAGCAACATCAGAGATTCAGACAAAGAACATTAGGGGTGAAGGGTCTCTGAAGACACGAAAACCAACCTCCTTGTTTTGCAAATGTGGAAATAAAGCCCCACAAAAAGTTCAAGCCTGTCCCCCGAATTAGGAAGGGGCTTGTCTTTATATTCAAGAGGTTTGGCAGTCACTTCCGCCAGTAAGACTGCTCCAAAGAGGATGCTGTCTGTTTGGTAGGTTTACTGTCTGCACACTTTTCATTGGCAGCTGAGAATGTTTAATTCCTTTTCCATTTTAATCTTTAGCTAAGTGGGAGACAAGCTTCAACCGCCAAAGCACCCACGAGCAGGACTTCCATGTGACCTCGGAGACGGTGGTGCGGGTACCCATGATGAACCGAGTGGACCAGTTTTACTACCTCCTGGACCGAAACCTCTCCTGCAGGGTGGTCGGGGTCCCCTACCAAGGGAACGCCACCGCCTTCTTCATTCTCCCCCGCGAGGGCGGGATGGGGCAGCTGGAAAATGGCCTAAAAGAGAAAACACTGAGGAAGTGGCTCAAGATATCCATGAAGAGGTATTCTTCCCACTATTCCAGGGCCGGCCTGCTGCTGCACACCTTCAGGGCCACACGGCAATGGTGGGAGGACTCACCTGGCCTGGGAGCCGCCTCCCAGCCCAGAGGCATCATGTGAAGTCCCAGCCCCCTGGCCTGACCCAGCTAGAGGGAGCAGGGCTGGAAGCTGGGTTTTCTGGCGGGGCCATCAGAGTGGGCAGTGACCTCTGGGGACAGCCCAGGTCCAAGTCCAGAGTAGGATGGGTTCCATTGTAGGCAACGGGCTGGAGGAGCATTATGAAACCAAGAGGAGATGGCAGGAATACGAGCTCAGTAGCCAGTGCCCTGGGAGGGTCCAAGAAAGGTCTTCTCTTTCCAGGCAGCTTGAGCTTTACTTACCCAAGTTCTCCATTGAGGGCTCCTATCAGCTGGAGAAAGTCCTCCCCAAGCTGGGGATCAGAGATGTCTTCACCTCCCATGCTGACCTGACCGGCATCTCCAACCATTCCAGCATCCAGGTGTCTGAGGTGAGCCCAGAAGCTCCTGAGCACCTGCTTTCAGAAATTCCTATCCTATCCTATCTTATCCTATCCTATCCTATCTTATCCTATCCTATCCTATCCTATCCTATCCTATCCTATCCTATCCTATCCCATCCTATTCCATCCCATTCCTCATTCCAAATCCTTTCTCTCTCTCTCTCCTCTTTTCCCTCAGGAAGCAAAGGTTTCACTTTGCATCTTGTCCTCTGAACAATGGGAAACCCTATCCAGCACCGTGCCTTGGGGGAAGGTATCTTGTCTGAAGCAATCAAAACTAAAAATTGGATGCCAGCTCCTTCACTCACCAGCTGTGTGACCTCCAGCAATTACTTGACCTCTCTGAGCCTCCTTTCTCTCTATAAACTTGGAGAGTCACACCCTTGCTGCTAGATGATTTGAGAATTCAATGAAAGACACTCATGCAAAAAAAAAAAAAAAAAAAAAAAAAGACACGCATGCGCTCACCTGTAAGCCGTGGTACGCAGTAGTTGATCAATCACATCATCTCCTATCTGCTTCATGGCTCAGGAGCACAGAAACGTTGACAGTGATGCTGCGGGCAGAAGCTTGTCCGTTTCCCCCTGATGGCATCTCCCAGCCCCTGGTGGCTCGGTGACGCCTGATGTCTCCCCTGCAGATGGTGCACAAAGCCATGGTGGAGGTGGACGAGTCGGGAACCCAAGCGGCTGCAGCCACGGGGACGATCTTCATGTTCAGATCTGCCCGGATGAGCTCTCAAAGGATAGTATTCAACAGGCCCTTTCTGATGCTCATTGTGGAGAACAGCAAACACATCCTTTTCCTCGGCAAAGTGACTCGCCCTTGAGATGGGGATTTCTCCTGAAAGGCACGGGCTTCCATAGTGGAAGATGAGGGTGCACTATGGCCATGCATCTGCTGGTAGCTGGTGATATACACAGGTTTAATTGACTAATGAGGCTTCCACAAATAATAATAATAACAATAACATTGAAATACTGATGATTGCTTCTTTTCACATGATTGCAAGACGGGTGCTTTGGAGGACATTTGGTTTTGCTCTCACCTTTCATCAATGGAGATTAGCACTGAGATCCAGAGAGGCCACACAGCATGCTAGTGGCAGAGAGAAGCTCAGAATCCAATCCAGGAGGATTGTTCCAGTAGATATTTCCACCAGGAAGCATATTCCCAAGCCTAGTTCCCCACCTGTCTGCAATACCAGCTACCAGTTTGCCATGGTTTGGAAAGGACACTGGAATGGGAGCATGAAGTGGGGTTTCTGTCCCAGCTGTGTGACGTTGGGTAACACTGTCTGGACTTCGGTATCCCCACGTATGTGATGAAGGGTCAGGTCAAGGACTGGAGGATCCTTGAAATCATATAAAAAGTGTAGAATGTTCCCCACAAATCAGTTGATTTCAGTGCATCCAAGTGCCACCCATCTTTTAAGGAAAGCAGGTGGATGGCAGGGTGGACACGGCCATCCCAGGTTTGTACCGTCCTGTGGGTACATTTACAACCTCATGGGCTTGGCTGGGGGTGGGAGAATGGAGGCCTGTTGCCAATACTAGAGTATCAGTTGAAGACCCTGATGACTAACTGTGGGTTTTAGTGTCAGCAATAACAATAAAGCATTTTGCAAACACTGGGTGTCATTGGCCTTCTGGAAGTAGCTCTGGGAACAGCAATATTAATAGCTTATATTCCAGAACTGATGCTAGGTGCTTAATCTGGATGGTTTCATTTACCCCTCACAATATCCTGTACCAAGCAGGCACTCCTATTATCCCCACTTTACAGGTAGGGAAGGTGAGGCTTGTAGAGAACAGGTAATATACCCGGTCACACAGCTCCTTGGTGGTGGAGGCAGGATTTGACCCCAGGAGTGTGGCCCCTGGACCACCCTCTCAGCCCTGGGCTCTGCCACAGAGGAGACATGAGCCAGAAACAGAAGCCCAGGTCAAGTGCATCAGGGCACCAGCTCCCTTGTCATCCAGGTAGGATCACTCTCCTCCTTCACAAAACCCACCATGCTTCCTTGTCTATCAAATAAAGGGGATTGGACACTTTCAACAATCAATGAATGAATGAGTGAATGAGTCCTTCACTCAGTCTCAGACTTTCCCCTAATTAGCTGCCCCCAAGTCTGACCCCGGAGTGCCTGTCGCCCCACCTTACATGCCCAAAGCTTGCTTTCCATGAGCCTGCGCCCAGCACTCTGACTCCAGAGACTGGACAGTGTGGGTGCCCCTTAGAACTAACAGGGTCAGAACCCCAAGCTTTGACCATCCCTTAAAGTACTGAGCACCTACTATGTGCCAGCTGTGGGGACACTTTGCATCTGTGATGTCATTAATCCTTCAACAACCCTGTAAGGTCTATCTCAGCATCCTCATTTCACAGAGGGCAACATAAGTGCTTGCCCAGAGCCCCCCTGCTGGTGACAGTGTAAGGCCCAGGCTCGGGGACCCAGATGGCACAGGTGTCGGCCGGTGGCAGGGTAGATGGCTACAACCAGAGCCAGACGGCTTGTCTGCGTTTTTGCTTTGGGCTTGGGAACCTCTGGAGGATGGGGCCTCCTCATGGAGCCAGACCCACTCCTGTGTGCCTTTTCCTTTCGCAACACCTGGTTTTTTTGGCAAATATTTTTCTCAGAGTCTACTCAGCCAGTCCAAGGTCAGGGGGGGGTCCTGGCTGTGCCATGTGTGTAAGGCCAAGGTCCAGCGCTGTCTAAAGTTCACTCAGCAAACAGTCACAAAACAGCTCCCGTGTGGGGATCGGGCCGGGCTCAGGGCGGCCAATTTGGGGTGTCATGGAAGGAAGCTCCGAGCTGGGAGTCACAGCAGGTCATGTAAGTCAACTGTCACACGATCCTGGGCTGAACAAACTGATAGAGCAACTCAGAGACAGGGAAAGAGAGTTAACTTCTGAGGGCTCAGGGAAGGTTTTGCTGAAGAAGTGACACTGAGCTGATCTTGAAAAGCATGTAGGGCTTCACAGACAGCAGACTTGGGAACAGAGCTGAAGGGAACAGCTGGAGAGAGCATGAGGCTGAGTGAGCTGCAGTGTGGATGGGAAATTGTGGAGACTTCAGCCTGGACCAGGGCCAGGAGTGGGAAGGAGAGCAAGGAGGAAAGAGGGGACAGTGTTTGCGGTCCAGCGACAGGGACTCTGAACACGAGGCCCAGGTTTTGTCTCTTCTCTCTCCTCCTGATTTCAGGGTAGTTTGGCCATCCACGCCCCACCTAAATCATTCCCTGGACCTCTTCCTGCCCCTCACTCTCCTATCTGTGCATACCATAGATGCTTCACTCATCCCCCTAGGGGGCGCTCACACCCCTCCACACCTGCTTCTCCATCAGCCCCACCTGCCCCACCCTGGGATAGACCTCATTCATCAGGTGAGATAAAGTACCAGGTCTGTCAGAGCCCGCATTATAGGCATGGCTGTCCCCCTCAGGATCCCCTTTCTTAGCCGGCGTATTCATTTACTAGGGCTGCCATAACAAAGTCCCACAGACGGAGTGGCTTAGCATAAATGTATTATCTTACAGTCCTGGAGGCTGGAAGTCTGAGATCAAGGTGTCATCAGGGCTGGTTCCTCCTGAGGGCTCTCTTTTGTGTTTGTAGACGACCGTCTTCTCTCTGTGTCCTCACATGGGCTTCCCTGTGTGTGTGTATGTCTGTGTCCAGATCTTCTCATCTCCCAATCTCCACCAGTCATATTGGATTGGGGTCCTCCCTAATTTTAAGTTAATCATCTCTTTAAAGATGCCATCTCCAAATCCAGTCATGTTCTGAGGTACTGGGGGTTAGGACTTCAACATATGAATTTGGGGGGACACAATTCAACCCATAGCAGTCACCCCACCTTTGAGTTTCTTGGCAGCTGTTACCAAGTTCATTCGTGTTCTTAGGAACCCACTTTCATTTCCCTCTCTGACCACGTGCACTCTGAGGTCCTCCCCGTGTGGACTCCACTGCTGCCAGAAAGTGGAGGAACAGAGCTAGGGCCCAGAACTCCTTCCCCCACCTCTCCCTGCAGAAACCCATACCAAAAAGAATGAACTTGGTCTCCAGAGGAAGCACTTCATGCCCCATTAAACAGCCTTGCCCAGACTACACTTATTTATTTAGCTCTTTCATCCAAAGGCCATTACTCATGGGGTGCCTACAGGGAATCAGGCAAGGAGCTAGTAAAAGGGTGTAATGGTGAGCCCATCAGATGCAGGCTTAGGCAATAACCAGGTACACAAACAAACAAGCAGAATTACAAACTGTGATGAGGGTAATTCTTTTGTCCACAGATGTTTATTGAATATCCCCTGGCACTGCTCCAGGTGCTGGAGATAAATGAAGAAAACAACAAAGATCTCTGCTCTGGAGGAAATATATTCTAGTATGGAGTGACAATAACAAAAAAAAAATAACAAAGAATAAAAAAGAAAAGTAAAATACATCTCATGTCAGTTGATGGCAAATGCTATGGAGTGTGAGTTTGACAATTAGAGCAGGAAGTAAAGAATAGTAGTGCTAGGTGGAGAGACCTGACATCCACGACCTTGGGTGAAGTACCTTGACTGTGTGGTCAAGGTCAACTTCACCAGTGGTATGTTGTGTTATCATCTTGTTTCTTCTGATATGGGGTGATGAGAAGGGAGCATTGCCTCTGTGGGATCTTCCCCCAAACACATAACCTCACTCTGATCATGAGAAAACAGCATACAGACCCCAACTGAGGGACATTCAACAAAATACCTGACCGGCAGTACTCTTCAAAAGTGCCAAGATTATGCAAAACAAGGAAAGCCTGATGCTATGAGCTGAAGGTTTGTGTTCCCTCAAAATTCACATGTTGAAATCCTCACCCCCAATGTGATGGTATTAGAAGGTGGTGTCATGGAGAGGTGACGAGGTCATGAGGATGGAGCCTTCATGAACGGGATTAGTGCCTTTAAAAGAGATCCCAGATGGGCTTCCCTGGCGGTGCAGTGGTTGAAAGTCCGCCTGCCGATGCAGGGGACATGGGTTCGTGCCCCGGTCCGGGAAGATCCCACATGCCGTGGAGCGGCTGGGCCCGTGAGCCATGGCCGCTGAGCCTGTGCGTCTGGAGCCTGTGCTCCACAACGGGAGAGGCCACAACGGTGAGAGGCCTGCGTACTGCAAAAAAAAAAACCAAAGAGACCCCAGAGGTGAGGGTTGTGGTGTGATGAATTGGGAGATTGGGATTGACATGTATACACTGATGTGTATAAAATGGATGACTAATAAGGAAAAAAATTAAAACAAACAAAAAAAGAGACCCCAGAGCTCTCTCTCACCCCTTCCCATGTGCGGACACAAGCAGAAGAGAGCCCTCACCTGGCCATGCTGGTTTCCGGATCTCCAGCCTGGATGTCCAGCCTTCAAAACTGTAAAGAGTAGATTTCCACCATGTACAAGCCACTCAGCCTGTGGTATTTTGTTATGGCAGTCAGGACAAATTAAGACTCCTGAGAAACTGTCACAGGCCAGGTAAAACTAAGGAGACCTGGAAAGTAAGTGTAATGTGGTTTCTTGGATGGGATCCTGGAGAAGAAAAGGGACATTAGTGGAAAAAGTGAAATCCAAATGAGTCTATACAGTAAAAAGTTTCACTCCTTAGTTTTCAGAAATATACCATGGCTATGTAAGATGGTTATGTCACAGGAGCTCTCTGCACTGTCATTACAACTTTTCTGTATATCTAAAATTGTTTCAAACTAGAAAGTTGACTTTTTTAGTGAAACGTTAAAAAAAAAAAAAAGTAGGGAAGAGAATAGGTGTGGGGTTAGGGTTGTGAAGGCAGAAGCAGGAGACCAGTTAAGGAGGAGAACAGGGCGCTAAGAGAGATAGTTAAGGACTTTCTACAGCTGGGGCTCCAGAGGGAGCTCTGGGGTGGTGGCACTGAAGCCAAGAGCTGAGGGACAAGCAGGAGTGAACGGAACGAACGTTACTTGTGCACAACGTGAGTGAAGAAGACCCAGAGGTGGGAGAGTGTGTCCTGTTCACGGAACTGATGGGACACGGGTGGCTGGAGCCTGGGAGGCTCGCTCTTCACCAGCACCTGTTAGGCTGTGCAGGGTGCTGGGGGTGGGGGAGGCACTCCTAACACTGGGTAGCACTTGGATGCCACCTACAGCATGCCTGGCACTCTTCTAGGCCCTCTGCATATATCGTCTCAGTTAATGAAGAGGCAGAGAGGCACCTGTGTAAGGGTTTGGGATGGCAAGTGGGTGACGTCAGTGACCTTCTCCTGTTTCCTAGAGAGCTGCACCCCGAAGTGGACTATCTGCCACCTATCCCCAAGGAATGAGGTGAGAACGAGGTGACCCCGAAGTGGCAACATCTACAGACACAAAAATGCTTTGGCCACTTGGGAGAATCCAGTACGAGAGACCACATGCCATTCCTGATGGTGATTTTCTGTGAAGACGCAGAGAAGAGATAATGAAATGCTCCTACATGCCCGCTTTGTTAACTCGCCCACATGTGCACACGTGGGCGCACACAGCCTTCTGGAGATGGGTGGCTTCTCAGCAGCTACTATAGCTGCAGCCTCTGGTTGTACCAGGAGCTGAGCATTCATTGTGTACCTGGGCAGGGCGGGGTGGGAGAGATGGTGCTCAGAGTCTTCCCCTCTCTGGGCCCCTGCTTCTCCATCAGTCTCCCAGAGAGGCTGCTAGGAACCATTCGTGGCTTTGATCAGCAGGTACATTTCCTTCACAGATGTTAAGGGACCCGGGCGGGGTGGGGGTGGGTTGGGCTGGGGGTTGGGAAGATGGGTCTGGTGGGCGTGGGGTAAAGGAATATGGGACAAGGGCCTGGCCTCTGCTCCCAGGTGCGCTGAGCAAACACACGTGTCCATTTCCCCCACTGCCCGATGGGATGATGGCAACAGGGCTGTTTGAAGGCTTGGAGGAAACCAGGCAGGGGAAGGGGCCCTGACCTACAGCAGCATTTTTCAGACTGTGACCAACATCACCCAGAGAGCTTGTTAGAAATGCCTATTCCTGGCCCTTACCCGAAAAATCAGCGTGTTTTAACAAACCCCCACAGGATTCGGATGCACAGGGAGACAGAAGACCACGGGGTTTCCGATTTGGCTCAGGCCCCAGGGAATCTGTGCCCCCTCCTCCCTGCATCTGCCACCACCCAGCTTCAGGGCCTGAAGGCTCTTATACTCTACAAGCCTAGGGCCCAGACACTCTTTAGTATTAGGCATTTCTCCAGCTAGTCCTTGTCGAGCCACAGCTGGTAATAAACACAAACCCAGGCACATCCTCAGGACTCTGCCCAGAGGTCCATCCGTGGTGGAGCTTTCCTGACTCCCCCAGACCATCTCTGGTCCCCCACACCCACCCCTCCCTCCACCACTTCCCACACTGTATAGTTATCATCTCTCTATGTTTCTGTGTCTCTCACACATCAGGAAATCCCTGAGGGTTTGCCCCAGTGCCTGCCATGGGCCTTGGCCCAAAGTGCCCTCAACAAATATTGGGTGAATGAATGAAGGGGCTAAGTGGGAGGCTGCAGAAGATTCCATGCCTCTGCGAGTCCTCAGGCCACTGCCTAAGACCCCCTATTCCTTGAGCCCTGGACCCCTACCCGAGTGCATCGTGCAGGTGGGGCTGCTAATAACATATAGGACACCCAGATAAATATGAATTCCAGATAATGAATCATTTTTTAGCATAAGTATGTCCCAGGAATTGTGGGGTAGGTCCCAGGAATTCGTTTGCCAAATCTGGCAGCTCTGTCTCTAGGGAACAAGGGTGAGTGAGAAGCAGTCATCCCCACAGCCAAAAACCAACAGTGCTCCCTGCAGAGCTAAGGGGAAGTCACATCATGGGGACAGCAGGCAAAGGCTCTTGCTGTAAGGGGAGTGGGAATGGGTTTGGAGGAGTCAGAGGAGGGGCTATTCCACCAAGAAAGACCAGGGAGGGCTTCCTGCCACATGCTGTGCAGCCCTAGGTATAACAAAGTGGTTGATTCATGGGTGATTGAATCAAACTGAAGCCTGAGACAGAATGTTCTCAGAGGTCCCCTTGTTTATAAAGGGAGTTGAAACCCTCCCTTCTCCTGGCATGAGTTGAGGGACATGTGGGCTCTGCAGGGACAGCTCTACACTCAGGAATGTGCTTGGGGACCTGGTGCTGGTGTCCCAGCTGCAGAGGTGGGCAGGTCCAGACCACGTGGGTGCTGCTGGACCAGAGGATGGAAGGGAGGCCTAGGGTTGGAGGTGGGGACTTCAAACAGAAGAGTGCCCTGAACAGCCTGTATCCCTAAAGATGTTCTGGGGACCTTGCAGAAAACAGACTCGGAAGGAGCAGGCAGGGAGGAGTGCAGACAACCCAGTGGTCACTGACACAGGGACCAGGAGCTTGGACCAGAGTGTGGGCACCAGAGATGGGGAATAAGAAGTGGTTTCCAGGGATGTGGAAGAGGGAGATCTTGCCCCTTACTAAAGGGGAGGCTGGAGGAGGGAGGATGACTCCAGGTTCCTGGCTGAGCTGGGACGATAGAGGCACTGTTCACTGAGATGGGGAGCAGAGAACAGTGGGGTGGGGGTTATTTAGGGCATAGTCAGTGGGATAGATCACCAAAGAGAGAAGCCAAGGAGGAGCTATGTCAAAATTCTGGTTACCAGAAATCTCTGAAACATGGAGAGAGCTACAGCACCCCAGGTAAGAGGCAGGAGGTGATCGATGTGACAGGAGACCACCTGCGAAGGAGAGTGGAGAGTCCTGTGATATAGGAGAGGGTCTCAGGCCAGACCAGGCTGCCAAGGGGGTACAGGAGGAAGTGGAGTGCGTGCGAGGGCTTCTGGTCAACAGTACCCACATTAACCAAGAGTCCTGCAGCCTGCAGGTGACTTCATGCTCCAGGATCCCTAAAATCAGAAACTATTACTGTTCTTGTGTTACTGAACCAAACTTGGGTCTGCTCGCCCATGGGCAATGAAACCAGTCTGACACCAGGGTGTGGTAAAGGAAAGTGCAGCGTTTATTGCAGGGTGTCAAGCAAGGAGTACAGGCAGCTAGTGCTCAAAAGACTAGAAACTCCCTGATGGCTTTCAGGGAAATGTTTTTAAAGACAAGGTGAGGGGAGGGGGTTGTGGGGTACATGATCAGCTCATGGACATTCTTCTGATTGCTTGGTGGTGAGGTAATTTGGAGTCAACACCATCAACCTTCTGGTTCAACTGGTCTGGGGTCTATGTGCTAGTGGGCAGCTTCCACCTGCTGGGGTTTCAGTATCTGCAAAATAACTCAAAGGATATGGCTCAGAATATTATCTGTAGCCCTTGAGGAGGAACTAAAGATCCTTGATTTTGTTTAATGGCTAAACTATGATTATTTTGTCTTGCTTGACTGTTTTCCTTTGCTTCACACTGGTCAGTATGGCCATCGTCAAAAAATCTACAAACAATAAATGCTGGAGAGGGTTTGGAGAAAAGGGAAACCTCATCACTGTTGGTGGGAATGTAAATTGGTACAGCCACTATGAAGAACAGTATGGAGTTTCCTTAAAAAACTAAAAATAGAGCTACTACGTGATCCAGCAATCCCACTCCTGGGCATATATCTGAAGAAAGCCATAATTCAAAAAGATACATGCACCCCAATGTTCACTGCAGCACTATTTACAATAGCCAAGACATGGAAGCAACCTAAATGTCCATCAACAGAGGAATGGATAAAGATGTGGTATATATATACAATGGAATATTACTCAGCCATAAAAAGATGAAATAATGCCATTTACAGCAACATGGATGGACCTAGAGATTGTCATAGTGAATGAAGTAAGTCAGACAGAGAAAAACAAACATCATATATGATATTGCTTATATGTGGAATCTTAAAAAAGGGGTACAAATGAACTGATCTACAAAACAGAAATAGAATTACAGATGTAGAAAACAAACTTATGGTTACCAGGGGGTAATGGGGGGAGGGATAAACTGGGAGGTTGGGATTGATATATACACACGACTATATATAAAATATATAACTAATAAGGATCTACTGTATAGCACAGGGAACTCTACTCAGTACTCTGTAATGGCCTATGTGGGAAAAGAATCTAAAAAAGAGTAGACATATGTATACGTTTAACTGATTCTCTTTGCTGTACACCTGAAACTAATGCAACGTTGTAAATCAACTATACTCCAATAAAAATTTTTTAAAAAGCTAGTTTAAGTTTGTTAGTTTAATTAATATGGTTGCATCTTTAGAGTTATCAACATTAAGTCTAATACTTTTAGTGAACCCAATTTTAATATAAAATTGGTTAGCAAGAAATATAACTTGGTGTGATAAAATTTTCATAAGTAAATTAAATGTAAATGGGATGAGAGTTTTTAGGTGAACTCTAAGAATAATTGTGTTTTTTGGTATAACTACTTTAAAATAGTTTCACCAAATCTTTTGATAACTTGAAAAAAACTTGTTTTGTTTCAGAAACTATGTAAAATTCTTGGAAGAGTAATACATCCTGGTATAATGTTATCAGTCATAAATCTAGTTACTTTCTTCAAATGTTGTGTCACAGAAATACCAAATTTTCTTGTCAGTTTCATTATAACAAACTCTCAGATCTTAAATATTGGGTATTTATAAGTCTGTTTTCATTTACAGAGAGTTATTGTTTACACTGCTTCTTTTACAAATATGTTTCACCTTCAGAGAGATTCATAGGAAGGACTCTGGAGTACAATTTTCTGATAAACTTTCAGATCATATCACTGAACTGGATAAGAATTTACAGAACTCGAATGGAGAAACTGATGGTTTCATAAAACTGGGAAAAAAGTTCAAAATCAAGAATTAAATTCATGGGAATGAGTGAACTGATGAAGATGATAATAATTTGTATGACTTTTTGGTTTAAATATTCCTTATTTTTTAATGTTTCATTCTGCCAGATTTAAGGAACCCTCTTCTCTCAAGACATCTATGACTTGCAGCATTTTGATATTGTATAGCTTTGTAAACAAAGATGAAACATTTATCTTTTTCTCCCCATCTGAACTCTCCAGGACTCAGAAACTCTTAATGACTATTCTTATTTTCATGGCAATTTAGCCATTTACATAAATTCAAAATAATCTGCTCTCTTTAGAACAGGACACAATTGGAAAAACATTGATTTATTACCAAGGCTTTGTTTGGAATGTCATATTTAAGAGTATGCATAAATTCAGATATTACCATCCAGCTTTAAGGAACTAAGATTGACTTTATGTAGCCAAAAATCCCCTTGGAAAAACAGTCTGGTACTTTGTTTACAGGGTTCCCAGCTGTCTAATCAGGTGAGTAAGGAAGGTCACTTCCTGGCAATTGCAGGAAGCTCAAGATATTTTGGGGAACTCAAGAAGGGAGGGATTCACCTAAATCTATAGGTATTGCAGGCAAAGTCTGATTGCAAGTACATGACTTGGCTTTACTGGGCTTGAGAGGCCTTTAAAGGTTCATTCTGAGATTCCTAATGAAAAGTTCCAGGAAAGCAGATTTAAAAGAGCTTGTGTGATCAGTTGCTATTTTTGTTACACTTAGATAAATAAACAGGACAAGTTTATTGATACCAGACTTATGTTAACAAAAAATTAATCTTAACTTGGCAATATTTGGTAGAATGAGGGTGATTTTAGAGAGAAAAATTATGTTTCAGTAATGTACCTTTGTGGATAATAGATTCTGGTGCTATTGACTGTCTTTGATGTTTTGGTATTTACCTGTAAACTGAACTAGATCCTGAATTCTTCTAGTTTCCTCCAATATCTGGCTCTGACTCTCCAAAGTACTGTTAACAGTTTTTCCTCTAATCTTTTGGACTTGGAATCATTGAGAAATAAAACTGCCCTTTTTCTGAAGCCAGGTAAGCTAAAATTGTACAACTTGATATAAACCTCAGGGAAATCACCATAATAGCACATGTATAGACAATCTTTGTGCCTGTTGCTGTATAAGTCACTCAGAAAGATTACCTAAACACACGATGCCATCATCAGAGACATTTTAAACTGCAAAAAGAGACTTAAACCTTGACATCTAGAAATCTTTTTCAGCTGGCTCCCCTCTGGACTTGGTGCCTTATTTTAATCAAGATTGCAACTAGTCTTGCTAATCATTTTTCTAATTTGTTCTCTGTTGGTTTTAAACTTCTTATGTTTTATATCTCCCATTGTTGTACTATGACAGCCTCCAAGGGAGTAATGATAGCTTGACATCTGGAGGTGATTGATTACTCCCATAAGATTCCTCCTAATGAAGATCCACGAATTTCTCCTATATTGAGTGCTGCCTAAGACTTACTTCCTAGATGGCTCCTTATTGCTCAAATGTGGCCATAAGCTCTCTAAAAGCATATCTCCTGCACAACCACCTCTTTTCCTCCTCCATGGGACATGATTCTCTGGGAATAAGTCTTCCCAGCACCAAAGAAGTCCATGCCGATGCCAAGTAAACAAATGGTTGATCACCAGTGCTTTCCCCAAAAAGATCTCGAACATAAGGGGGAAATGTGAACGGAAAGTCAAGAATTAAGAATTGTGGCTTATGCACATCTCTGCTCAAATGGGTTCTGAACTTTGACCAATTATTTTCTTAATATCAACATCCAGAACATCTGCCCAGTCTTCAGACTCAAGATACATATCAGACCCTTACCGTAAAGTAATTTGTGACTACCTATCTACTTATTGGAACCTTACCCTTAAAAAATCATGACAACCTATCTCTTAAGGACAATTATTTCCTTTCTTGTGTCAAAGTCAATCATAATTCTTGCCAGATAACATTAACAGCCTCGTGGGTTTTGTCTTTATAAGCCCCTGACTCTTTCTCTTCCTTGGAACACTCTTTCAGTTTTACCTGAATTGGTATCTTCCAAACTGCAATTCCTAAGACTCTAAAAATACTGGTCTTGTTGCAGGCTTCTGTGTCTTCACAGTCAGCACATTCTGCTCCACTTCACCTGCTTAAGCTATATGGCTGTGCCCCATCAGCCTGTAAGGTGTACATGGATACTTGCGGAGATTATCAGGAGACGGATTCCGTATTAGTAGGTCTGGAGTAAGTCCCAAGAGTTTGCCTTTCTACAAGCTCTCTGCTGTTGGTCTGCAGACCACATTTTGAATATAGCAGGGGTGTCAAAGCTCTATTCCTATGGGCAGGGGTATCTCTTAAGACACCCGTATGCCATTCATTTCTCTTTTTTTTTCCCCTTTTGTGTGGTTCAGAAATATTGCCAGGGTCCCCTGGACTCAGAGGAGGGAATATTCAAAAAAGATTGCTGACTCAGGAGGCAAATATCCTTCAGTGATCCTGTAGCCTCAGTGGCCTGTACAGAGATGACCTGGAGGGGACCACTTCAAACATCCTCAGAGTTACTTGGAAAAAGTAGAAAAATCTTCTGCCTTCACATCGACTGGAGGTTCAGACTAAGTCATTTCAGTTTTAAGGAAAATGAAGGCTCTCCTGGGGCCAGAGAATTTGGGAAAACACTCAGGGAAAGTCTTGGGACATTGTTAGCAGTGATGCCTAATGTTCATTCTCATTTTCTCTCCCCTCCCAATTTTTAGCTAGGACATGGCACCCAATGTAGAATATTGACTGCACTGAGCAGCTTCCTTTGCAACTAGGTGTGACCATATGACCAAACTCTGGCTGGTGGAACAGAAGTGGAAATAACATAGACAACATTTAGAACATTCCATTCAAAGAAAAGGGTGTGCTTTTACCTTCCCCTCTTGCCCTTAACTGGAAGGTGGACACAGCAACGACCCATCTGGGACATGGCAAATAAACATGAGGAATGGCAAAGCGACAAGACAGAAGGAGCCTGAGTCCTGACAAAGTGGGACCAGACCACCATGTCAACCCACTGCCTGCATCTGGACCTACATGAGATGGAAATAAACTGCAGTCTTGTTTCAGCCACTATTTTTTTTGGATACTGTGTAGCTTAAAAATATGTAACTATTCTGGAACTATTTGGTGTTTGAAAGGACATAAATTGTCATTTCAGGAAGGATGGGACCAAAATCTTCTTAGTCACATCAATGCTTTACAGTCAACAAATATTTACTAAGTAGTAAAAGAGGGAAGCGCTGTACAACCCTCCAACCAAATCCTGTCCTACTAGAGCTTACATTTAGTATTATTACACTTAATATTTATAGACACCTCGGTCAGGGAAATTTTGTATCTGCATTTCAGAGGCAAGGAGATTAATGTTGATGGATTTACGGTGAATTGTTTGAGGTCACACCTGGTGAGTAGTACTTTCTTGATTCAGGTATTCAGGCTAAAGCCATACCCTCACCACTAAGCCAGTGGTTTCCAAACTATGCTTGGTGGAAGCCCCAGGGGTCACAGAGGTCTGTCAAGGGTTGTCATGGAGGGAGGGCTGTGACTAAGAGGGGTAAAAGGGAAGGATTTTCCCTTGAGCTCTAGAAAGGCCTGGGATTAGCTCAAAGAGAAATCTAAGGAGACCTCCAGGCCAGGAATGAAGGTCAACCAGCTCTTAGGGTGAACCAATAGTGAAGGGGTAAGGACAAAGGCCCAGACACAGCAGGCCTCCAAAGACAGATGGCGCCAGAGACCAGAGAACCCTGACACTTGCGCTCTCAGCCCTCAGCACTGAGGCCTTCGGGCCCACGCTCCCTCTCTGGGAATGTAAATCGATCTGTAGACAAAGTGCATTACCTATGAAAAACATATCTGAGTTTGTGTTTGGACATTCCTATCACATCCAGACAGGTGCACAGACATACACAAATCAAAGAAAAGTGACTTATAAAAGAAACACAACATAAGGTTTGGTAGGGCTGTCCCAGAGTGACACAATTCTAGGGACTATTTCCCAATGTCCTTCTCTGTATTCTCTGGGGTTTTATGTGGTCTTCAGTGAAGTTATCATAAACATGGGGAAAACTAACAAGACCAATATATTTTTTTAAAGATCAATAATCAGGGATATTTTTCAATGTCCCTTATTTTTATAGTCTGAGCTTTCACACATACTTAAATGAGTTTTCTTAACAGGAGAAAACACTCTCAAGGGAAATTTTTTTTATTTGTTTATTTTCAGTTTTCTTTCAAGAGACAAAAAGTTAGCGATTTCTGTAACAAGGTTGTTCAAATAGATGTAATAAATCCTGTTACCAGGAATGGTCATCTGCCCATTTCCAGTCTGAGGACAGAACACGGTGTTGTCCCTGCAGACATTTGCCAAGCAGGGGAGGAGATCTTTGCGGGATAAATAGACAGCAGCACCCATGAAAATCCAGCATCCCAGGCAGGTGGCGGCTCTGGATCCACTCCCCACATCCCGCTCTCCCGGCAGTTAATCCATGATGCTCCCACACTGAGAGCAAAGGGACCCCCTTTCCAGGGTGGTTCTAGGACCCTGTACGGGGCCTGTGGAACGTGAGGCAGGTGGGAGGTGGGGGGACTTCTGTCCGATGCTGGGAGCGTTCTGCCCCCTCGGAAGACCCGTCCTCTCTCTGGGTCTCAGTTTTCATCCTGCAAAGGGAGGGACATGCTACCAGGGCTTCTGGGGACATTTCGGCCTTTGACTCTGTGGGATTCTGATTCGAGCCAGCTGTGCAGCCCACACAGCTGTGCATCCACCTTCAGGGTCAGAACTTCCCTGAGGGCCGTGCAGTGCGTCTCCTTGCCTGGCACAGGTGATGCTCTCAGAGAGACGGGTGGATGGAATTAGTGCACAGTGTCCCTCTGGGCAGAGGCTGTGGGGTCTCTAGGGGAGTTCCCTGGGCTCCACTGTCCCTATAGGGCCCCCGGTCAAGCAGACAGGAGGGTGCGTCTGTCCAGCAACTGAAAAGACAGACTGCTCAAAAACAGAGCCAGCTCTCCAATCCAGCCAAATAATAAAAGCACTATTTCTCCAGGAATAATTTTGGAGGAAAACGTTTAACTCTTTTTGAGAGAAACGACTGCATTGGCCCTGAGTAAACTAAAAGTTGGGGCAATTGATTGCCTCTGTCCCCAGGCTTGTCCTAAGGCCTTTCCACTGGCCTCAGCTCGGCTCCCTCCCCTTCACCCCCTCCTCCTCTCCTCTCCCCTCTCCTCCCCCTCCTCTGCCTCTTTTCTCTCTCTCTTCCTGTCTCCTCCCCTCCCCCCCAGCAGCCCTTTCTCCTCTGAACTCTGAGATGAGGGGCCAGAGGCTGCAGGTAAACAGTCCTGTTTGCTGAGGTCTCCAGCTTTGAACTCAGCCTCTCTCGGACTTTCATGCAGTAGCTCTGTCCTCTGTTCCCTGTCTTCAGGGATCACAGCTCTGGCTTGTAGGGTCCTGGAGAGGGTGGCATGTGGAGGAGGTGACACCTCTGGAACTCCTCTTATGAGCCCAGCACCTTCATACTTTATGTCACCTGAGCCATTCAACATGGACAGAGATGGGAACTGAGGCTCAGAGAGGCTCAGGCACTTGTTTGTCACCACACCGCACTCACAAGGGGTCAAAATGGAATCCTTGTCCAGAGCCTGGCACTCTGAGACCACACTGCTTCTGCCCACTAGGCGGCCTTTACAGGTTTATGGTGGAATCAACCACCATGTGTCCACCTGCCAGGGGCTGAAAAGAACACTCTACCCTCCTTTGATCTTTACACCAACACTTATCAGGACCACGTAGGCTCCAGCGCTGTCCCCACTGCTTGTGGTGGCCTCTCTCACTGAACCCTCACTGCGACCCGGCACCACGATGTGAGTGCCTCCCTAAGGTCACACGCTTGTCATCAAGAGGCCGGGAGAGGTGCTGTGCCCTCTGACTCAGTCCAGGGCTCCGTCCTGGGGGGACAGAGAAAGAACATAGTGGAAACGGAGTCCCTGCTTCCTGGTCCCCTCTGACGGTGGCTGCTCCGCCAGCAGGAGGGGGATGGGTTCTCACTGGACAGCACCTCACACCCAGCACCAGCTTCTCCCTCGGAGCCAGGCACCCCAGGCTTCTTACCCTTGCTCCTCCACTCGCTTGCTAGGTGACCTTGGAAAAGCCCCTCTCCCTCTCTGGGCCCAGTTTCTCCATTGGGGAAATTCGTAACAATTACAAGACTTGCTTCAAGTCTTGTAAGGCCTTCTCCACCGACCTCCGGGATTCCGACACTGCCAAGAAGCTCATCAATGACTATGTGAGGAATCAAACGCAGGGGAAAATTGTGGAGTTGTTCAAAAATGTTTCCCAGAGCACAGTGATGGTCCTGGTGAATTACATCTACTTTAAAGGTGGGTACCCTGTTTAATTCAAAAGGAAACACACTTTTGGTTTTGTGTCTTCAGGGCTATTTCTGTCCAGCGTCTGCCAACTGTGTCATTCGGTAAAAC
Source organism: Mesoplodon mirus (assembly GCF_964341445.2). Classification (NCBI taxonomy): domain Eukaryota; kingdom Metazoa; phylum Chordata; class Mammalia; order Artiodactyla; family Ziphiidae; genus Mesoplodon; species Mesoplodon mirus. Next base: position 178,878,600 of record NC_138979.1, read on the forward strand.
ATTATAGAGCAGGCTGCTCCCGGCTGAGGGGGCCTTGGGCTCCAAGGCTCTGCCCCGATCATAGGCTTTGTCTATTTCGGGGTTTTCTCAATCACAGCTGACTATGCGGGACATAAGTGCAGGGGAACCACTAACCCTTTGTCTGAGCCAGAGGGAGACTTTTTATTCTGACTTGAACTTGCCTGGCTGCCAGAAGGAAGGCGTTTTCCTCTCAGCTCTCTCCGGGGTGGCTGGGAACTCCACGTTCCTCCCTGTTGAGATGCTTTCGGACACGCTCAGGAAGGCCTCAGCTGTGTACACTGTGGGCTGTGTCTGACGGGCTCTGTCTAAGGGGACTTAGTCTCTGGTGGTTGAGGTGAGGCTGGTGGCCCTCTTCACAGTGTGACAGCCTCTGAGCAGCCTGGCCAACACGAGGAACTTCAGTTGTGCTCGTTTATGACTAGGAGGGTGGAATTGGCAAGGCCATCATCTGAGGGAAGACTCAGAGGACAGCATCCAGGAAAGACTCTTTTCCAGATTCCAGCTGGCCCAGTGCCCAGTCCCATTGATAGAAACTCAAGATTGCAAACCTCAGCCTGAAAACTCATAAGGATCAGCGTGAAGGCAGAAGGATTTCACACACAGAGCCAGCAGTGCAAATAGGGACAGAACACAGGTAAAGACAGAAGGAATGACCATTGAGTCGGGGGTGGTCATGTGCCTAGGAGACACTAACTCTGGGGAGACAAGGTAGCCCTGCGCTGGCCGCTCCTGGATGCAGCCATGGCCAGCCCTCCTGGGTCTGTGTTTTCCTCTGTAAAGGAAGGCATAGAATCCCATTTCTCTGGAAAACTAATCCAGGCCTGTCCTGCTATGTTTGTTCTTTCAAGCTCCTGTACTTTCCTCTCGTACAACACTGCCCTGGTCTAGGACTTTCTCCTCCCAGATCTCCCCGCCAGGGGCGCCCCAGCCAGCCCGGCGTTCCCTCTGCTCCTGACTCTAACTCTGGGGACACAGGCAGGGGTGGAAACAAAGCAGGAAGCAGGGGTGGATACACACTCCATGAAGCCCCAGGGCCCTAATCTCCCCAAGAAGCCCCCATCACTGAATGCTCCATCCTCCTGCGGGGAGACCCCAGCCCTCTCCTCTACTGACCCCGCCCTGCCCTCCTGGTCCCCATGTGGCTCCTGCTTCAGCCTGGCTCACAAGGCTGCGGGGACATGTGCCCTCCCTGCAAAGCCAGCGACTAACCACTGGTCACTAACACTGCTCCCTTTAAGGACCAGGAGCCCCCATTTCTCCGCAGGCCCAGCCTCATCCCATCTCTCCCTTGCCCTGTCCCGTTCCTGTTGGTTTCTCACGTAGCACAATTAACCAGGTTTGTTTCATGTCCCCAATTCGCAATCCAGACCTGTGGGCTCACCCCCGTCCCCAAGGGCCTACCCACCTGCCCAGGTATATGTGCAAACCTAGCAGGGCCATCCCTAGAGGTACGTGGGGGGCTGCTGGTGTGGGGAGGGTCTTCCCCGCTCAGGGACCAGGGCAGAGGAGGGAGTGGCCAGTGGCTCTTGCACCACCGACCCCTCACCTGTCCCTCCACCTCTAGCCCAGTGGAAGAAGCCCTTTGATCCCAGCCGTACTTATAAGTCAGAGTTCCACGTGAGCGAGGACAGGACAGTGGAGGTGCCTGTGATGACCACGGGGGGCCTGGAAGCGCCTTACTTCCGGGACGCGGAGCTGCCCGCACCGTGGCGGAGCTCAAGTTCACCAGCGACGACCGCGCGCCCTTCATTCTCCCTGACGAGGGCAAAATGCAGGACGTGGAGGCCAAGCTGCTCCCAGAGACGCTGAGGAGGTGGAGAGACTCCCTGCAGCCCAGGTGACTGTCCCCAGGACCCGGAGCTGTGGGCCCACCTGCGTTCTCAGCCGTTCCCCCTCTTCCTGGACTCCGGACCCCCAGTCCCCGGGCCTCAGTAATGTCCAGGGGCGGGGGCAGAGGTGGGAGGGCCCGTCCAGGGGTGACCTTGCCCTTGGCTGCCTGCGTGGCTCTGGGCCTGAACTGTTCCTTCTCTAAGATGATGACATCAGAGGGGGCGGGGCTCAGGGTTCCTCTGACACTAACATGCGCTGAGTCATGGGGATCCTCACACAACCCCCGACACTCATGCTGTTCTCTCCGTGGCTCCACCTCTTGCAGGTGGAGGGGGGCAGATGGGACTGGGATCAGTGAGGGGCTCAAGTGAGACAGACGCTGAGCAACAGCTTTGCACTGACTAAACATTAATTCACTCATTTATTCATTCAACCGTTCAGCACTGATTGAATGAATTAATTAAGATCAAGCTATGTCTCAGGGACTAATTTAGACTCTGAGGGTAGGTCAACGAATAAAACAGTAAATTCCCTGCCCTAATGGCACTTACTTTGTAGTTGGAGGAGACAGACAGGAAATAAATATAATAAATTATTTGGTACTTTGAGAGGGGAGAAATGGGGAGGTGGGGATAGTAAAGCACAGTAAAATCATGAGAAAAATGGGATCCGCAAGTAGTTTAAGCAGGGAGGCCCTTAGGTGATGTTTGAGGTGAGGGATTGAGCCATGTGAATATGGTGGGGAAAAGCATTCCTGGCTGAGGGAACAGCCCGTGCAAAACCTGTAAGACCGGAGGGAGCCTGGTGTGGGTGAGGGTTGGTGAGGCCAGAGCAGCAGGGCAGAGGGAGTGAGAGGGAAAGCTGGGAGAGGTCAGGACCCCAGGGTGGGGTCAGGTCACTTGGAGCCTTGCAGACCCCTCGACTCGCCCCCCTCTAAGGGAAATAGAGACTCATCACAAGGTTTTGGGGCCAAAGAGTGAACGATCTGAGTCATGTTTTAAACGGATCTCCCAGGTTGCCGAATGGAGAACAGACAGCTGAGGACCAGCATGGAGGCAGGGAGACCAGCCGGGAGCCCAGTGCACTCACCCAGGGGAACCACTGGGGGTGGACCAGGAGGAACCGGGAAGGGCGGGAAGGGGTCGGGTTCTGGATAAACTGAGGGCAGACACACAGGCCAGGACATGGAATTCAGGAGACCAATAACAAGGGGGACAGCAGAGGGAGAGGCACTTCTGGGCGCACTGTCTGCAGGGGGCCTAGGGGAGGGTGTGTGGGCTGCTGCACAGGGGCGGGGGAGCCCCAGACCCAGGGTCCCACTCACCGGCTCACACTCCCCTGGCCACTCCCTGTGCTTCTCTGGGGCTCAGCTCCCTACTGAGAGGGGAGGGGCATCCTTGACCCACTGTCCTGAGTGGGAGGTCCTGCAGATCCACGGGGGAATGGGTGTGGAGGGCACTTTACAAGCCGCAAGGGGCGAGAGACCTGCCTAGAAGTGACATTGAGGCTGCAATCCCTTCCCCAACCCCTGTCCAGGGGACCGGACGCCTTGGGGCTGCCTGACTCTCAGCCCCTCCTCACTGCAGATCCCAGGAGACCCCAGGACATGGGGACCCACCCTGTCCCTGCACGTACTCCCTTCCCAACCCTTTCCTTCCTCCAGTACCAAGAGCTACCGCAGTGCAGGGGCTCAGTGAAGAGTTGTAAATGGATAGAATATTCATGGGACCTCTTTGATTTACAAGCACTGGGGGAACAAGCATCTACACATCCCTGGCCCATGGAGGGCGCTCACTAAGGATCTGTTGAATGAATGGATAAAGGGGAGGGAGGGAGGGAGGGAGGAAAGATGGCCCATGAGGAGGAATAGGTACCTCCCTGCTCCCAAGGGACTCAACATTTAATGGGAGCCACGGCCTCCTCGTATTTGGCATCTGTAAGAGCTGACACGTGACAAGAGTCTTAAGGGAAATAGAGACAAAGAGAGAGGAGGCATCTGTTGCTCCAAGAACCTGCTGCCACATCTGCTCAGAAGCAGATGCATCCCTGCCCTCAAGAAGCTGACTGGGAACACAAGATAGAGATGTTGGATTGGTTGATTCAGGTCCCCAAGGCCCTTGAATGCAGCCCCCAGCCCTCCACGTCCCCCCCAAGCCCCTTCCCGGCCCCTCCCCTCCCCACTGCCCACACTCAGGCTGCCTCTGTGCTGTGGGGCAGCCCTTCTTTCTTCCCTCTTTCCGGCACGTGCATCCTCCTGCCGCCTGGACTCCTCTTCACCCAGTCAGCTCCTTCCCCTCCTCCGGGGCTCAGGGTCCATGCCACCTCCTGCAGGAAGCCCTCCTGGTGCCCATGGAGCAGCCGCCCCAGCACAGTCTCCCAGCTGCTGGAGTTACGGTGTTTCCTGCACCCTACAGGCTTGCAGGGGAGAAGCAGGGCCAGGTGTGGTGCTGTGCACTGCCTGGCATGTTAGACTCCTGCAGATGGGAATGCGTAATTAACAGATTAAGGAGAGTAAGCCGGAGGGGTGAGGAAAATGTGGAAAAGAGTCCTTATTTCCAGCAAGTAGCGGGTGGTTGGAGCGGAAACCAAGGAAGAGGCTCTGCCGGGCTTTCAGATCTGGGGCAAGTTACCTAATTTTTGTGTCTCAGTTTTCTTATCTCTTAATGGACACAACAGTCTACCTTGTTGGGGTGTGAAGATAATTCAGTAAAAATTAATAATGTCCCATGCCTGGCATGATAATAAAGCTTTCATCCTTAGATTGTGCGTGCGTGTGTATGTGTAAACACTTACATATAACACACGACAGGTGTTCATAGATGTGTATATAAGTAATGCCTTACTGGCTCAGGAGATAACTTTTCTTCCTTAAAAAATAATCTGTCTGTTCATCTGTATAGTAGGACCATTAATTTTAGGCTTATCAGCTTCAAACGGGTGAGAAGGTCAAAAGAGACTGTGGCCATCAAAAACACTTGAGACCCACAGAGCACTGTACAAATAAAAGGAGAATGAATTCAATGCTGAATTAAGAGCGTGGTTAAGGAGGGAAGCATACAATCTTCTTGGCTCTTTTGGAGGAAATCAAAGACCTTGAGGCTTTGGGATTCTTCCTGTTCTAACCCGTGCCTCCTGGGACCTGCCAGAGGAAGGGGACTCATGCCCCTTAATTTAGTGCTTGCTTCCAGGGTTACTTCAAGTGGAGATCACAGCCCTCCTGCAGAAGAATCACCAGAGAGGGGAAGGAAGGAGAGCTTACATGCAGTGTCCCTGACTTCCCCCTGCCCTAAACCAGAATCTCCTGGGGTAAGTGCAGGATTTTAAACAATCTCCCCAGGCAGTTGTCATGCACACTGAAGGTGCAAAATACTTCTTGGAAAGAAACTCAACAGGTAGCAATAAAATGGGACAGATGATGAGTTCCCCATCACTGGAGGTGTGCAAGCAGATACATCAAGGATTCAGTGGGCAGACAATTATTGATTGCCTCCTATGTCTAAGTCAGCAAGGGAGGCTTCTCAGATGCTGTGGAAGGTAGGGTTGCGGTGTATTGCAGCCCTGATTCCGAGATGACGTTTCCACATTGGATATATGTTCTCTCACCTCTGAGGAGCACGTGATTCTCCAGGACTGCTGTGGTGTCATCCCGAGCTCTTCCACGCAGGCCTCGAACTTCCCCTGGATCTGCTTCTGCATGCTTGTGAATGCTTTTCTGGGCCTCCACCTGTTACTGCGTGGCCTCTAGGGGCCCGGGCCGTTAAATATGCACTGGCCCACGGTCAGGGTATCTGAGCAGCAGATCCTGGAAGCAATCTTGGATCTGGGCCTCGGACCCCACGGTGAGGTTGAACCAGGCCCTCCAAGAGGTGGGTCCTGCTGGGGGTTGGGGCCCCAAGGAAGAACATGTCCAAGGCCAAAGAGATGGTTACTGGGGAGGAGGGAATGTTCTATCCAGAGGCACCCAAAGCCAAATGCCTACAGAGGCTGAAGGCAAAGCCTATGTTGCTCTCGGAGATTTTGGGGCCATCCAAGGCTGTCCTGGGGGCTGGGGTCAGTGAGATGAGGATCTTCTTGGTTAACCAGGGCCAGACAGTGAGCCACAGCCATGAGCACGGTGATCAGCGGCCACTACCGAGGGATCTCCATCCTCGGGGCTCCTTGGTCTGGAAACAGGGGCAGGAAAGGACAACAACAATGACAAAAGTAATAGTAACGAGTGATATTACTAATTCTCGGTGTGCCTGCTCTGTGCCAGGCACTGTGCAAATGCTTCAGGGTCATGACCTCTTTTTTAAATTAATTAATTAATCAATTATTTTAACTTTTAATTTTATATTGGAGTACAATTGATTAACAATGTTTTAGTTTCAGGTGTACAGTAAAGTGAGCAGTTATACACATACATGTATCTATTCTTTTTCAAATTCTCCCAATTTACAGAATATTTTTTTCATCCTCACCACAGCCCAGTGAGGAAGGAAGGCACTGTTTTCACAGCCCCATTTGACAGAGAAGAAAACAGAGGCTTGGGAAGGTGAGGGAGCTGCCCAAGGTCAAGCAGCTGGTAGGTGGTGGAGTCAGGACTGAACCCAGAGCCTGGTGGGGGGCGGAGTCACAACCAGATGAGAGGATCATCTAGCAGACAGCCTGTCTGAACAGAAGCGCCGGTACCTTGTGCACCTGCTGCGAGCGCCTGACCCAAGCCAAGGACTGCTGGCAGCCAGCAGGATCTGTAAGAGGCGCAGAGTGGAATCCGCCCTACAGAATGTGTTTTAAATCACCCAGTTTGTGGTAAATTTGTTACAGCAGCCATAGGGAACAAACGCACTAGATGTTTTTAGGTAGAATTGTGAAGGACAAGTGGCCTCTTTCCCTACACTGGCTGTATTAAGCCTCTAGGAGGTTCCTGGGACAGACCTTAATTCTCTGGTTTTCCTGCTCTAGCTCAACCCCAGGGCTGAGCCCCAGGCAGACTCAGCCTGGCTAGTCAGAGAGTCTAAGTCAGCCCTCCCTCCAGGGGCCCCTGTGGACCAAGATCTTCCCAAGATCCTCTACGTCCCAGCATCTCCCAGGACCCTTGGACTCTGGTCTCCAGGTGCTTGTCCACCCATGAGACAGGAAACCTCACACTGCTTGTCCCTGCAGGTCCCCTGCAGCTCAAGGCCCCATCAATGTGCAATACAACTTGATTACTAGCTATTGATTAATATCTTCCTTCCATTACTTGTCAACCATTTTTTTTTCTCTAGGCTTCTTATCAGCAACATTTATACATGCTCACTTTTCACTCAACTTTCAGTTTTAAAAAATATATGTCTTCCTTTCTTTTCCCCTCCAGCTCCCCTTTGTTTCTCTGTCTTTGATGACAAACTGCTAGAAAGAAATGTCTCCCCTTGCTGTACCCCTGTGCACCACGGATTCTCTTCGAAACTCTACAGTCTGCTTCCTCCCCCCATGTCTCAACTGCCATTGATCCTGTGAGCCGCCAAAGACCCCACTTGGTAGGTCCAGCCTATCCTGAGGGCACTGTCCTTTTCCTCTCTCCCCATGTGTCCCTGTGACCCCTTTTCCTAGTCCTTCTCTGTCCTCTCTTCCTTTTCCTTGTCCCCTAAGTGTGGTCATTCCTGATGAGGGGGTCCCAGGCTCCCCTCTCTACACACTCTCACCAGGAGGGAGTCCTCACCAGGAAGTCTCGTCTCTCCTATGCATTAGCAGATTTCCAGGCCCTGCTCAGATTTCCTTGCTGAATGCCAGATCTGTAGAAGCAAATGCTTCCTGTTCTTTTCGTTGCGGATGCCGGCCAGGCATCTCAGGTCTATACGGGAGCTCATCCTCTTGCTCACAAATCATCATCCTCTCCCTACGTTACCCATCTCTCTAAATGGCTCCCTCCAGTTTCTTTAGCTCCCAAGCTGGCAACCTGAGTGTCACCTTTACTACAGACTGTCCTTATTTCTTCATGAATAATTGATTACTCAGTCCAATCCATGGTACCTCCTAACTGTGTCTCAAAATGTCCCTTTTTCTCTACCTTCACATCTATATCCCCTGATCGGTCTACTACCCTCTTCTCCTTAATTCCTACGATTATCTCCTGACTATGTTCCGTTCCATTTAGGCAGAGTAGTGTTGAATCGTGCAAAGAAAGCACTGGGTCCAAGGAAGGGGGTGGATTGCAGCCAAGAGGACTCAACGTTAACCATTTTACTGGCTGCCATGTTTTTACAGAGCTTCACACACAGATGACGGAGGTTCAGGGAGCACAAAGCAGCTCCCAGGATCACTTAGCATTCCAGAACTCAGCTGGGCTTAGAGCCCTGATGTCCTGGCTCTCCTGTTCTCCTCACCTTAGCTGGGCAACTCCCTCCTCTGCAGGGAATTCTAGACTTTCTTAATGTTGCAGTACCTCACGTAGACCACCAAGGCACCCCATGTATCACACAGATCTGGGATTAATTAAACTTGCTGAGTGGTAGGGACTATCACTTTGACAGCATCTCAGTAATGTTTCAAATGGGGAAGTCGGGAGAAATATAAGGTTTCATTGGCTGGAGTTAGTTCACAGTGGCTTTAGGGTGATAGTTAGAAAGTGTGGTCAGATTTTATAAACTAGATGAGAAGTCAAGGCTCTTATCTTTATAGCCCATGAGTCTGTGCAGCGTTACTCTTAAACCAGCTTGCTGTGGGCTTACCTTGGGACACATGGGTCTGAACAAGCTGCTGTTAATGAATTCTGGACTTAGAGAGTACCTGTTGGGTATGGCATATCTGTTTTGCGAGTCCTGGTACAGTTTTCTTTGCAAATTGTGATTTTACTTTCATTGCTTATTAGGATTGACAACTTTGCCCAGAAAGAGGATGCTCTGGGCGTCTGGGCAGTTGATGACCATCAGGAAGGGACTGTTGAAATGCACAAGGGTCGATTAAGTCCTCCTTGCAGAGAAGTGAATCTTGATTCCCATGGTAGCTGCTTCCGTGTGCTTCCTCAGCCATCTCAACCCCAGCCCTCATGCAGCACCGTGGGGCCAGTAGAACTTCATACACTTAGATATCAGAGCAGGTGTCTGGTGTGGCCCAGAGAGTGGGCAGTGCGGTGGGGCAGTGGAACCCAGCCTTTGACGTATGGTAATAGTAATATTATAGTAGTTGTAACTAATGGTCTTTTAGAGAAGATGCTCTCTGGTCCTTTAAGTGTCAAGGTAGTTAACAATGTCAGGTAATTTGGCCAAGGCTATGTTACCATTAAGTGTCAAACCAAGCCTGCCGAAGCCTGCTAACTCCAAAGTCACCATGGATAACTGCATGGCAGGAGAAAATACAGCAATATACAAATCACCCTGTGTGTTCAAACTCAAGGTACGCTCGCCTATTCAAACTCGAGGTACCATCTTGTTTCCAGATACCTCTATCTTTCCCCATCAGCCTCTCCTGTCACCACTCCCGATTTCCCCAGCCTGAAACATAAAAATCCCATCATTTGAATGACTCTCTGGTCATTATTTTCAATAGAATCACTTTTCCTTTGTGCTGGCAACTCATGATTCCTCCATCCCTCTACCTAGGGGGGAACTTTGACTACCATATCATCCAGCTTTCTGCCCTCTTTTTGTCTATGTCTGGACTGTGGAGATACCTGGAAACCACACCCCTACACAGGTCAGCGACCTGTCCTCCAGTCCCCTAGGGACCCCACTCATGCCTGCTTCTTGTCTCCCCTGTCCTAGACTTCTGATCCTTTTGCTTCCCCAAGATGGATTCAGTAGATAACATCTCTCTGCAGCACAGGGAAAATAGGAGTCATTTGAGACAAGCTCCCTCACCTTTTGAGCACATGCTTAGAGCCACGCTCTCAACCTTTTGTCCGCTCTCTAGGGTGGAATATGTGCCACGCTTCTGGTCAAAGGGCTCCCCGTCTTGTGCTCAGCATTCCTCCCATCCCCATCTCACCACCTCTGATTAATTTCTTCTATCTGCTATCTTCAACTTCTTTTTCTTTGTGACTTTTATTATTTGAACATGCTCAAGTCTCTCATTTTTTAAAAACTGGAATGCAAATCCTCACTTTGTCCTAAATGATTCTCAAGGTCTCCTTTCTCCAATTTCCTGCCTCTGATGCCAAATTGCTATGGAGCAAGGCTGACATGGTGGACTCCCCTCATTGACCCTTCATCTGCCCACCCCTACCACCAGTTCCTGCTTTCACACTCCACTGATTGTTCTTGCCAAGGTCACCAATGGATCACTGGTGGACCATCCCCAAGGGACACTCTTCCTCCTTCTCCTCCTTGCCTGCCTAGCCTTGTCCCATGCTGTGACCACATCTTCCTTTGGCCGTCAAGAGACCACACCTTTCCTCTTCCTACTCCTTTGCTGTCTCTTCGGAGGGCTTCTTGTGGTCCTCTAATTCCCTTACATGTTGGCTTTTGGCTAAGTTTGGCTCCAGGCTCTCAGCACCATCCATGACGTCTAAGATACCTGTCTCACCTCATGGTCTCACTCAACCACTGATGCACAATGAAATCCACCTCTCCAGCTCAAATTTTCCTACTAAGCGGGGGACCTTCAAGATGGTGGAGGAGTAAGACGTGGAGATCACCTTCCTCTCCACAAATACATCAAAAATACATCCACATGTGGAACAACTCCTACAGAACACCTACTGAATGCTGGCAGAATACCTCAGACTTCCCAAAAGGCAAGAAACTCCCCACGTACCTGGGTAGGGCAAAAGAAAAAAGGAAAAACAGAGACAAAAGAATAGGGACGGGACCTGCACCAGTGGGAGGGAGCTGTGAAGAAGGAAAGGTTTCCACACACTAGAAGCCCCTTCACGGGCGGAGACTACGGGTGGCGGAGGGGGAAGCTTCGGAGCCGCGGAGGAGAGAGCAGCGACAGGGGTGCGGAGGGCAAAGCGGAGAGATTCCCACACAGAGGATCGGTGCCGACCTGCACTCACCAGCCCGAGAGGCTTGTCTGCTCCCCCGCCGCGGGGAGCTGAGGCTCGGGCTTCGGAGGTCAGATCCCAGGTAGAGGACTGGGGTTGGCGGCGTGAACACAGCCTGAAGGGGCTAGTGGTCCACGGCTAGCCGGGAGGGAGTCTGGGAAAAGTCTGGAGCTGCCGAAGAGGCAAGGGTCCATTGTGCCGGGGTGCGCGAGGAGAGGGGATTCAGAGCACCGCCTAAACGAGCTCCAGAGACTGGCACGAGCCACGGCTATCAGCGCAGACCCCAGAGACGGGCCTGAGACGCTAAGGCTGCTGCTGCCGCCACCAAGAAACCTGTGTGCGAACACAGGTCACTCTCCACACCTACCCTCCCAGGAGCCTGTGCAGCCCTCCACTGCCAGGGTCCCGTGATCCAGGGACAGCTTCCCCGGGAGAACGCACGGCGCACCTCAGGCTGGTGCAACATCACGCCAGCCTCTGATGCCGCAGGCTCGCCCTGCATCGTACCCCTCCCTCCCCCCGTCCTGGGTGAGCCAGAGCCCCCGAATCAGCGGCTCCTTTAACCCCGTCCTGTCTGAGCGGGAACAGACGCCCTCAGGCGACCTACACGCAGAGGCGGGGCCACATCCAAAGCTGAACCCCAGGAGCTGTGCGAAAAAAGAAGAGAAAGGGAAATCTCTCCCAGCAGCCTCAGGAGCAGCGGATTAAATCTCCACAATCAACCTGATGTACCCTGCATCTGTGGAATACCTGAATAGACAACAAATCATCCCAAAATTGAGGAGGTGGACTTTGAGAGCAGCTGTAGACTTGGGGTTTGCTTTCTGCATCTAATCTGTTTCTGGTTTTATGTTTAGCCTAGTTTAGTATTGAGAGCTTATTATAATTGGTAGATTTGTTTATTGATTTGGTTGCTCTCTTCCCTTTTTTCTTTTTTTCAATATATTTATATTTTTTATCCTTTTTCTCTTTTTGTGAGTGTGTATGTGTATGCTTCTTTGTGTGATTCTCTCTGTATAGCTTTGCTTTTACCATCTGTCCTAGGGATTTGTCTGTCCTTATTATTATTATTATTTTTGTATAGTTTTTAGCACTTGTTATCATTAGTGGATTTCTTTTGGTTGCTCTCTTCTTTCTTTCTATTTAAAATGTTTTTATTACATTTTTATTTTTTTAATTTATAATAATAATTTTTATTTTTTATTTTAATAACTTTATTTTATTTTATTTTATTTTATTTATTTTTTTTGGTCTCGCTTTTCTTCTGAGCCATGTGGCTGATGGGGTCTTGGAGCTCCGGCTGGGTGTCAGGCCTGAGCCTCTGAAGTGGGAGACCTGAGTTCAGGACATTGGTCCACCAGAGACCTCCCTGCACCATGAAATACCAAAATGCGAAAGCTCTCCCAGAGATCTCCATCTCAATGTAAGATCCAGCTCTACTCAACGACCACCAAGCTACAGTGCTGGACACCCTACGCCAAACAACTAACAAGACGGCAACACAACACCACCCATTAGCAGAGACGCTGCCTAAAATCATAATAAGGTCACAGACAATTCAAAACACACCAACGGATGAAGTCCTGCCCACCAGAAAAGCAAGATCCAGCCTCATCCACCAGAACACAGGCACCAGTCCCCTCCACCAGGAGGCCTACACAACCCACTGAACTGCCTTACCCACTGGGGGCAGACACCAAAAACAACGGGAACTATGAAAAGGAGACTCCAAACACAGTAAGATAAGCAAAATGAGAAGACAGAGAAATACACAGCAGGTGAAGGAGCAAGGTAAAAACCCACCGGAACAAACAAATGAAGAGGAAATAAGCAGTCTACCTGAAAGAGAATTAAGAACAATGGTAGTAAATATGATCCAAACTCTGAGAAATAGAATGGAGAAAATACAAGAAAGGTTTAACAAGGACCCAGAAGAACGAAACAGCAAACAAACAATGATGACAACACAATAAATGAAATTAAAAATTCTCTAGAAGGAATCAATAGCAGAATAACTGAGGCAGAAGAACGGATAAGTGACCAGGAAGATAAAATAGTGAAAATAACTACCGCAGGGCAGAATAAAGAAAAAAGAATGAAAAGAATTGAGGACAGTCTCAGAGACCTCTAGGACAACCTTAAACAGACCAATATTTGAATTATAGGAGTCACAGAAGAAGAAGAGAAAAAAAAAAGGGACTGAGAAAATATTTGAAGTGATTATAGTTGAAAACTTCCCTAATATGGGAAAGGAAATAGTCAATCAAGTCCAGGAAGCACAGAGAGTCCCATACAGGATAAATCCAAGGGGAAACATGCCAAGACATATATTAATCAAACTATCAAAAATTAAATTCAAAGAAAAAATATTAAAAGCAGCAAGGGAAAAACAAAAAATAATATACAAGGGAATCCCCATAAGGTTAACATCTGATCTTTCAGCAGAAACTCTGCAAGCCACAAGGGAATGACAGGAAATATTTAAAGTGATGGAAGGGAAAAACCTACAACCAAGTTTAGTCTGCCCAGCAAGATCTCATTCAGATTTGACAGAGAAATTGAAACCTTTACAGACAAGCAAAAGCTGAGAGAGTTCAGCACCACCAAACCATCTTTACAACAAATGCTAAAGGAACTTCTCTAGGCAGGAAACACAAGAGAAGGAAAAGACCTACAATAACAAACCCAAAACAATTAAGAAAATGGGAATAGGAACATACATATCGATAACTACCTTAAGTGTAAATGGATTAAATGCTCCAACCAAAAGACATAGACTGGCCAAATGGATACAAAAACAAGAGCCATATATATGCTGTCTACAAGAGACCCACTTCAGACCAAGGGACACATACAGACTGAAAGTGAGGGGATGGTAAAAGATATTCCATGCAAAAGGAAATCAAAAGAAAGCTGGAGTAGCAATTCTCATGTCTGACAAAATAGACTTAAAATAAAGACTATTACAAGAGGCAAAGACGGGCACTACATAATGATCAAGGGATCAATCCAAGAAGATATAACAATTGTAAATATTTATGAAACCAACATAGGAGCACATCAATACATAAAGCAACTGCTAACAGCCATAAAAGGGGAAATCAACAGTAACACAAACATAATATGGGACTTTAACACCCCACTTTCACCAATGGACAGATCATCAAAAATGAAAATAAATAAGGAAACACAGCTTTAAATGATACATTAAGCAAGATGGACTTAATTGATATTTCTAGGACATTACATCCAAAAATGACAGAATACACTTTGTTCTCAAGTGCTCATGGAATATTCTCCAGGATAGATGATATCTTGGGTCACAAATCAAGCCTTGGTAAATTTAAGAAAATTGAAATCATATCAAGTAACTTTTGCAACCACAATGCTATGAGAGTAGATATCAATTACAGGGAAAAATCTGTAAAAATAGAAACACATGGAGGCTAAACAATACACTACTAAATAACCAAGAGAGCACTGAAGAAATCAAAGAGGAAATCAAAAAATACCTAAAGACAAATTACAATGAAAACATGATGACCCAAAACCTATAGGATGCAGCAATAGCAGTTCTAAGAGGGAAGTTTATAGCAATACAATCCCACCTTAAGAAACAGGAAACATCTCGAGTAAACAACCTGACCCTGCACCTAAAGCAATTAGAGAAAGAAGAACAAAAAACCCCTAAAGTTAGCAGAAGGAAAGAAATCATAAAAATCAGATCAGAAATAAATGAAAAAGAAATGAAGGAAACGATAGCAAAGATCAATAAAACTAAAAGCTGGTTCTTTGAGAAGATAAACAAAATTGATAAACCATTAGCCAGAATCATCAAGAAAAAACGGGACAAGACTCAAATCAATAGAATTAGAAATGAAATAGAGAAATAACAACTGACACTCCTGAAATACAAAGGATCATGAGAGATTACAACAAGCAACTATATGCCAATAAAATGGACAACCTGGAAGAAATGGACAAATTCTTAGAAAGGTATAACCTTCTAAGACTGAACCAGGAAGAAATAGAAAACATAAACAGACCAATCACAAGCACTGAAATTGAAACTGTGATTAAAAACCTTACAGCAAACAAAAGTCCAGGGCCAGATGGCTTCACAGGCGAATTGCATCAAACATTTAGAGAAGAGCTAAAACCTATCCTTCTCAAACTCTTCCAAAATAGAGCAGAAGGAGGAACACTCCCATACTCATTCTACAAGGCCACCATCACCCTGATTCCAAAACCAGACAAAGATGTCACAAAGAAAGAAAACTACAGGCCAATATCACTGATGAGCATAGGTGCAAAAATCCTCAACAAAATACTAGCAAACAGAATCCAACAACACATTAAAATGATCAAACACCATGATTAAGTGGGGTTTACCCCAGGAAAGCAAGGATTCTTCAATATATGCAAATCAATCAATGTGATAAACCGTATTAACAAATTGAAGGAGAAAAACCATGTGATGATCTCAATAGATGCAGAAAACCTTTTGACAAAATTCAACACCGATTTATGGTAAAAACCCTGCAGAAAGTAGGCATAGAGGGAACTTACCTCAACATAATAAAGGCCAACATCGTTCTCAATGGTGAAAAACTGAAACCATTTCCACTAAGATCAGGAACAAGACAAGGTTGCCCTCTCTCATCACTATTATTCAACATAGTTTTGGAAGTTTTAGCCACAGCAGAGAAGAAAAAGAAATAAAAGGAATCCAAATTGGAAAAGAAGAAGTAAAACTCTCACTGTTTGCAGATGACATGATACTATATATAGAGAATCCTAAAGATGCTACCAGAAAATTTCTAGAGCTAATCAGTGAATTTGTTAATGTAGCAGGATACAAAATTCATGCACAGAAATCTCTTGCATTCCTATACACTACTGATGAAAAATCTGAAAGAGAAATTAATGAAACACTCCCATGTACCACTGCAACAAAAAGAATAAAATACCTAGGCATAAACCTTCCTAAGGAGACAAAAGACCTGTATGCAGAAAACTATAAGACAGTAATGAAATAAATTAAAGATGATACAAACAGATAAAGAGATATACCATGTTCTTGGATTGGAAGAACCAAAATTGTGAAAATGATTATACTACCCAAAGCAATCTACAGGTTCAATGCAATCCCTATCAAACTACCAATGGCATTTTTCACAGAACTAGAACACGAAATTTCACAATTTGTATGGAAATACAGAAGACCCCGAATAACCAAACAATGTTGAGAAAGAAAAACGAAGCTGGAGGTATCAGGCGCCCCAACTTCAGACTATACTACAAAGCTACAGTAATCAAGACAGCATGGTACTGGCACAAAAACAGAAATATAGATCAATGGAACAGGATAGAAAGCCCGGAGAGAAACCCACACACACATGGTCACCTTTTCTTTGATAAAGGCAGCAAGAATATACAATAGAGAAAAGACAACCTCTTCAGTAAGTGGGGCTGGGAATACAGGACAGCCACATGTAAAAGAATGAAATTAGAACACTCCCTAAAACCATCCACAAAAATAAACTCAAAATGGATTAAAGACCTGAATGTAAGGCCAGACACTATAAAACTCTTAGAGGAAAACATAGGCAGAACACTCTATGACATAAATCACAGCAAGATCCTTTTTGACCCACCTCCTGGAGAAATGGAAATAAAAACAAAAATAAACTAATGGGACCTAAGGAAACTTAAAAGCTTTTGCACAGCAAAGGAACCCATAAACAGGTTGAAAAGACATCCCTCAGAATGGGAGAAAATATTTGCAAATGAAGTAACTGACAAAGGATTAATCTCCAAAATATACAGGCAGCTCATGCAGCCCAATACCAAAAAAAAACAAGCAACCCAATCCAAAAATTGGGAGAAGACCTAAACAGACATTTCTCTAAAGAAGATATACAGATTGCCAACAAACACATGAAAGGATGCTCAACATCACTAATCATTAGAGAAATGCAAATGAAAACTACAATGAGGTATCACCTCACACCGGTCAGAATGGCCATCATCAAATAATCTAGAAACATTAAATGCTGAACAGGGTGTGGATAAAAGGGAACCCTCTTGCACTGTTGGTGGGAATGTAAACTGATACAGACACTATGGAGAACAGTATGGAGATTTCTTAAAAAACTAAAAATAGAACTACCATATGACCCAGCAATCCCACTACTCAGCATATACCCTGAGAAAACCATAATTCAAAAAGTCATGTACCGGGCTTCCCTGGTGGCACAGTGGTTGGGCGTCCGCCTGCCGATGCAGGGAACACGGGTTCGTGCCCCGATCCGGGAAGATCCCACATGCCGCGGAGCGGCTGCGCCATTGAGCCATGGCCGCTGAGCCTGCGCGTCCGGAGCCTGTGCTCTGCAATGGGAGAGGCCACGACAGTGAGAGGCCCGTGTACTGCAAAAAAAAAAAAAAAAGTCATGTACCACAATGTTCATTGCAGCTCTATTTACAGTAGCCAGGACATGGAAGCAACCTAAGTGTCCATTGACAGATGAATGGATAAAGACTATGTGGCACATGTATACAATAGAATATTACTCAGCCATAAAAGGAAACAGAATTGAGTTATTTGTAATGAGGTGGATGGACCTAGAGTCTGTCATACAGAGTGAAGTAAGTAAGGAAGAGAAAAACAAATACCATATGCTAACACGTATATATGGAATCTAAAAAAGAAAAAAAAAAGCTTCTGAAGAACCTAGGGTCAGGACAGGAATAAAGATGCAGACATAGAGAATGGACTTGAGGACATGGGGAGGTGGAAGGGTAAGCTGGGACAAAGTGAGAGAGTGGCATGGACATATGTACGCTACCAAATGTAAAATAGAGCGCTAGTGGGAAGCAGATGCGTACTAAAGGGATATCAGCTTGGTGCTTTGTGTCCACCTATAGGGGTGGGATAGGGAGGGTGGGAGGGAGACGCAAGAGGGAGGAGGTATGGGGATATATGTATATGTATAGCTGATTGACTTTGTTATACAGCCGAAACTAACACACCATTGTAAAACAATTATACTCCAATAAAGATGTAAAAAAAAAATTTCCTACTGAATTTCAGATCCACAGAGACCATGATGTATTAGACTTCTCTTCTTATACAACCTACAGTCATGTTAAATTTCACATGTCCTAATCAAAGCTTATCATCTTCCTGCAAAAACTGTTATTCATTTTGTAATCCTTAACTCTCAGGACAATGTGGGAACTCCAGTTTCCCAAGCCTCCAGCCCAGCAACCTGGGGGTCATCTTTGATTTCTTCCTGTCCTTTTCACAACAAACCACTAATTCCTGTCAATTATATATATTAACATTTCTCCAATTTGTCTCCTTTTCTCTACCCGTCTTCCCAATTCCTTGGCTCAGCCTAGAAAAGCTGGTCTTTCTGTTTCTCCTCTTCTTATCCAACCCACACCCTACCCCCATCCATCTTCCCCTCATCAGCCAGGGTGATCTTTCCAAAGGGTAATCTCATTAATACATTACCTGTTTGTAATATTTCACCATTACCCACCTCTTTGAATAATCTAACATCATTGTGGGTGATGCCAATAAGACGACCAAATAAACATCCCCTGATCATACGCCCAGCCTGCAACAACAATAATTTGGCGTCCATCGGACTGTGGGATCCAGCACCATACACAAGGGACCTGGGAGGAATCTTGCCCTCCTGTGTGTCAGGTAATAGTCATCCAGACCTTAGTCCCAGCTGTGGACCCTGAAGTGACCTGTCAACTGGCTTCAGCCCCTCTTGACTGTGGTCTGGGATCCCCTGGAGAACACTGACTTAGAACATTACCCGCAGACAAGAGAGCCTTGTGAAAATCCATGAGTCTGGTGGAGAAGTGCCAGTTCACCCTGGAACAGAAAAAAAATTTTAAGTTTGGATGCACTCCAGAGAGTAAGAGGAACAGTTTGACTTATTCGTCACCGCTCTCCCAAGACAGCACAGCTTGATGCCCAGAGAGCCCTTCTCAGCCCGTGATTCCTCCCACTGGGGAAAGTAAGAGCATGTGAGTGATTGCCTACCTTCCCCACCACTGTGGAATGCTGCCAAAGAAGCCCATTTCTCTCTTGTGTCATCCAGAGTACTGAGTCCTGAGCTGCACCACCTGGGAGCAGTGAGGGGTTGGAATAAGAGCAATCAGGTCTTGGAACATATCACAGGGTTGTGTAGCCTACAAACTGTGTCACAGACTCCATCCGGATGCCCACAAGCCACTGGTAAGCCTTACCCATGGATCCCCCCAGCTTGTCTACAAGGTACCCGCAGTACTCTGCATGCCCCACTCACACCCCACAACCAGCTTCCTGTGCACACTCCCAGTGGCAGCAAGAGTGAGCTTTCTGGAAGAGTTTGAGAAGGATTGGTGTTAATTCTTCTTTAAATGTTTGGTAGAAATTGTTACTGAAACCATCTGGTCCTGGGCGTTGCTTTTGTTGGGAGATTTTTGATCATTGCTTCAATTTCCATAATTATATTGATCAATTCAGATTTCCTACTTCTTCATCATTCAGTCTTGGTAGATTGTATGTTTCTAGGAATGTATCCATTTCTTCTAGGTTATCCAAAATGTTGGTATATACTTGTTTATACTAGTCTCTTATAATCCTTTGTATTTCTGTGGTATCGGTTGTAAAATCTGTCTTTCATTTCTGATTTTATTTATTTAAGTCTGTTCTCTTTTTTTTTCTTAGACTAGCTAAAGTTTTGTTAATTTTGTTCATCTTTTCAAAGAAACAGCTCTTCGTTTCATTGATCTTTTCTGGTCTCTGTTTCATTTTTTTCTGCTCTTTGTTTTCTCCTTCTTTCTGCTAATTTTGGCTTAGTGTGTTCTTTTTCTAGTTCCTCAGGTGTACAGTTAGGTTGTTTATTTTGGATATTAACTCCTTATCATCTATCTGAATAATGAATCCACAAAACTTAATAACAATAAAATAAATAATCTGATTTTTAAAAGGGCAGACCTGAATAGACATTTTTCTACAAAAGACATACAAAAGGGAAACAGGTACATGAAGAGAGGTTCAATGTCACTAATCATCAGGAAAATACAAATCAAAACCACAAAGAAGTGTCACTTCACACCTGTTAGAATGGCTATTATGAAAAAGAAAATAGATAACAAGTGTTGTCCAGGCTGTGGAGAAATGGGAACACTTGTATACTGTTAGTGGGATATAAACCAGAAGAGCCACCATAGAGAACACTGCAGAGATTCCTCAAAAAATTAAAAATAGATTTCCCACAAAGACCCAGAACTTCTACTTCTGGATATATATCCAGAGGAAATGACATCACTGCCTCAAAAAGATATCTGTGTTCCTATGTTGATTTCAGTATTATTCACAATAACCAAGTAATGGAAACAACCTAGGTATCTGTTTAAGTGTGAATGGATAAAGGAAATGGTACATAGATGGATGGATGGATGCATGGATGGATGGATGGATGCATGGATGGATGGATAGATAGATAGAGAAAGAGATAGAGATATAGACTTAGATACAGATATATATGAGCATTTTACAGTCATAAGAAAGAAGGAAATCTTGACATCTGCTACATCATGGGTGGAACTTGACAGCATTACGCCAGGTAAAATAAGTCAGACAGAAAGAGACAAATACTGTAGTATATCACTTATATATGAAATAAAAAAAAACAAACTCATAGAAGCAGAGAGTAGAATGTTGGTTGCAAAAAGCTGAGGAGTGGTGAAATGAGGAGATGTGAGTCAAAGGGTAGAAACTTCCAGTTGGAAGCTGAGTAAATTTTGGGATCTAGTGTACAGCATGGTAAACACAGTTAACAATATTGTATTTATACTTGAAAGTTGCTGAGAGAGTAGATCTTAAATATACTTACCACACACAAAAATGGTAATTATGTAGGGAGATGGAAATATTAACTGACCTTAT
Organism: Mesoplodon mirus; assembly: GCF_964341445.2. Taxonomy (NCBI): domain Eukaryota; kingdom Metazoa; phylum Chordata; class Mammalia; order Artiodactyla; family Ziphiidae; genus Mesoplodon; species Mesoplodon mirus. Next base: position 178,899,353 of record NC_138979.1, read on the forward strand.
TCATAAGATATAAGTGTATGAAGTCATTGCTTTGTACACAATAAACTTACACAATGTTACAGGTCTATTACATCTCAATAAAGCTGGAAAAGAAAGAAAATTATTGACATGCTTTACAAGACATGGTCTTGTCTCTGTTGGTCCCCTGAGCTCAGGAGGTACCCAAATTTCCCCCAGACTCTGTGATCCAGACCACAGGATCTTCTCGTACCTGGGTAGGGCAAAAGAAAAAAGCAAAAACAGAGACAAAAGAATAGGGATGGGACCTGCACCAGTGGGAGGGAGCCGTGAAGGAGGAAAGGTCTCCATACTCTAGGAAGCCCCTTCACGGGCGGAGACTGCGGGTGGCGGAGGGGGAAGCTTCGGAGCCGCGGAGGAGAGCGCAGCAACAGGGGTGCGGACAGCAAAGCGGAGAGATTCCCGCACAGAGGATCGATGCCTCCCGGCACTCACCAGCCCGAGAGGCTCGTCTGCTCACCCGCCGGGGCGGGCGGGGCTGGGAGCTGAGGCTCGGGTTTCGGTTGGAGCGCAGGGAGAGGACTGGGGCTGGCGGCGTGAACACAGCCTGAAAGGGGGTTAGTGCGCCACGGCTGGCCGGGAGGGAGTCCGGGAAAAGGTCTGGAGCTGCCGAAGAGGCAAGAGACCATTGTTTTGGGGTGCGTGAGGAGACGGGATTCCTGCTCTGTGTGCCCACAGACAGCAGAACACCACCTAAGCAAGCTCCAGAGATAGGCGTGAGCCACGGCTATCAGCTCTGACCCCAGAGACAGGCATGAACTGCTAACACTGCCACCACTGCCACCAAGAATCCTGTGTGCAAGCACAGGTCACTATCCGCCCACCCCCTGGGAGCCAGTGCAGCATGCTACGGCCAGAGTCCTGAGACCCAGGGACAACTTCCCTGGGAGAACACATGGCGCATCTCAGGCTGTTGCAATGTCACTCTGACCTCTGATGCCACAGGCTCATCCCGCATCCCAATTATGACTACCATGTCCCTCCCTCTCCCTAGCCTGAGTGAGCAAGAGAGCCCTAATCAGCTGCTGCTTTAACCCCCTCCTGTCTAGGCAGGGAACAGACACCTGAGGGTGGCCTACACACAGAGGCGGTGGCAAAACCAAAGCTGAATGCCAGGAGCTGTGCGAAGGAAGAAGAGGAAGGGAAATCTCTCCCAGCAGCCTCAGGAGCAGTGGATTAAATCTCCACAATCAACTTGATAAACCTTGCATCTGTGGGATACCTGAATAGACAACAAATGTTCCTAAAATTGAGGCAGTGGACTTTGGGAGCAACTGTAGACATGGGGTTTGCTTTCTGCATCTGATTTATTTTTGGTTTTATGTTTATCTTAGCTTAGTTTTTGTGTTTTGCTTTGTTTTTGTTTTTATCTTTTTTATTTATTTATTTATTTTTGGCTGCGTTGGGTCCTCATTGCTGCACACGAGCTTTCTCTAGTTGCAGTGGGGGGGGGGCTACTCTGCGTTGCAGTGCTCAGGCTTCTCATTGCAGTGGCTTGTCTTGTTGCAAAGCTCGAGCTCTAGGCACGTGGGCTTCAGTAGTTGTGGCTCACGGGCTCAGTAGTTGTAGCTCATGGGCTCTAGAGCACAGTCTCAGTAGTTGTGGCACATGGGCTTAGTTGCTCCGCGGCACGTGGGATCTTCCCAGAGCAGGGCTCGAACCTGTGTCCCCTACATTGGCAGGTCGATTCTTAACCACTGTGCCACCAGGAAAGTCCTATCTTAGTTTAGTTTTTAGTGCTTGTTATCATTGGTGGACTTGTTTATTTGTTTGGTTGCTCTCTTCCTTTTTTTAAAATATTTTTTCCTTTTTTCCCTCTTTGTGAGTGTGTGTGTGTATGTTTCTTTGTGTGATTTAGTCTGATTAGGTTTACTTTTACCGTTTCTCTGAGGGTTCTGTCTGGTTTTGTTTGTTTACTTTTAGTTTTTTCTTGTTTATTTTTTGTTTGTTTTTTCTTTCTGTGTGTATATGTATGTTTATTTGTGTAATTTTGTCTGTTTAGTTTTGCTTCTACCATTTGGTTTGGGGTTCTATCTGTTCTTATTTTGTTTTTTCTTCCTTTTCTTCTGAGCCATGCAGCTGTCAGGGTTTTGGTGCCACGCCCAGGTGTCAGGCCTGAGCCTCCGAGGTGGGAGAGCTGAGTTCAGGACATTGGACCACCAGAGACTTCCTGGCCCTGGATAATATCAATTGGTGAGAGCTCTCCCAGAGATCTCCGTCTCAACACTAAGGCCCAGATCCACCCAACAGCCAGCAAGCTGCAGTGCTGGATGCCCCATGCCAAACAACTAGCAAGACAGTAACACAACCCCACCCATTAGCAGAGAGGCTGCTTAAAGTCATACTAAGTTCACAGACACACCAAAACACACCACCGGTTGTGGCCCTGCACACCAGAAGGACAAGATCCAGCCCCATCCACCAGAACATAGGCATCAGTCCCCTCCACCAGGAAGCCTACACAAGCCACTGAAACAACCTCACCCACTGTGGGCAGACACCAAAAACAATGGGAACTACGAACCTTCAGCCTTCAAAAAGGAGACCCCAAACACAGTAAGTTAAACAAAATGCGAAGACAGAGAAATACGCAGCAGATGAAGGAACAAGGTAAAAACCCACCAGACCAAACAAATGAAGAGGAAGTAGGCAGTCTACCTGAAAAATAATTCAGAGTAATGATAGTAAAGATGATCTAAAATCTTGAAAATAGAATGGAGAAAATAAAAGAAACGTTTAGCAAGGAACTAGAAGAACTAAAGAGCAAACAAACAATGATGAACAACACAATAAATGAAATTAAAAATTCTCTAGGAGGAATCAATAGCAGAATAACTGAGGCAGAAGAATGGATAAGTGATCTGGAAGATAGAGTAGTGGAAATAACTGCCACAGAGCAGGATAAAGAAAAAAGAGTGAAAAGAATTGAAGACAGGCTCAGAGACCTCTAGGACAACATTAAATGCACCACCATTTGAATTATAGGAGTCCCAGAAGAAGAGAAAAACAAAGGGTCTGAGAAAATATTTGAAGAGATTATAGTTGAAAACTTCCCGAACATGGGAAAGGAAATAGTCACTCAAGTCCAGGAAACACAGAGAGTCCCATACAGGATAAATCTAAGGAGAAACAGGCCAAGACACATATTAATCAAACTATCAAAAAGTAAATACAAAGAAAACATATTAAAAATGGCAAGGGAAAAGCAATAATTAACACACAAGGGAATCACCATAAGGTTAACAGCTGATCTTTCAGCAGAAACTCTGCAAGCCAGAAGGGAGTGGCAGGACATATTTAAAGTGATGAAAGGGAAAAACCTACAACCATGATTACTCTACCCAGCAAGATCTCATTCAGATTTGACAGAGAAATTAAAACCTTTACAGACAAGCAAAAGCTGAGAGAGTTCAGCACCACCAAACCAGCTTTACAACAAATGCTAAAGGAACTTCTCTAGGCAGGAAACACAAGAGAAGGAAAAGACCTACAAAAACAAACCCAAAACAATTAAGAAAATGGGAATAGGAACATACATATCGATAACTACCTTAAATGTAAATGGATTAAATGCTCCAACCAAAAGACATAGACTGGCTGAATAGATACAAAAACAAGACCTGTATATATGCTGTCTACAAGAGACCCACTTCAGACCTAGGGACACATACAGACTGAAAGTGAGGGGATGGAAAAAGATACTCCATGCAAATGGAAATCAAAAGAAAACTGTAGTAGCAATTCTCATGTCTGACAAAATAGACTTTAAAATAAAGGCTATTATAAGAGACAAAGAAGGACACTACATAATGATCAAGGGATCAATCCAATAAGAAGATATAACAATTGTAAATATTTATGCACCCAACATAGGAACACCTCAATACATAAGGCAACTGCTAACAGACATAAAAGGGGAAATTGGCAGTAACACAATAATAGTAGGGGACTTTAACGCCCCGCTTTCACCAATAGATCATCCAAAATGAAAATAAATAAGGAAACATAAACTTTAAATGACACATTAGACAAGTGATTTAATGAGCCAGGTTTTAACCTAGAAACTGGACATCCAGCAGGGAATGAAACAGGTAAAGCTCCTACTGTCAAGGTGAGTCATCTCTCTAGTTCTAGAACATTACCCTTAATGGAAGTTTGGGGTCAGTAATCCAGTGGTCTGCAAATGTTTTCTGTAAAAGGCCAGAGAGTGACTATTTTACATTTTGAGAGATACATTTGGTCACCTCCTCCCTTCCCCTCCCTTTTCTCCTTCTCTTTTCCCTTTTTAGCAAACTTTTACAAATGGAAGTTAAATATAATTTTAAAATATTTTCATAATATTATATATAATATATTAAAATATAATTCTTAGCCTGTGAGATACACAGAAACAATCTGTGGGCATATTTGGCCAGGGACCTGGTTTTACTGGGAAGTGATCAGATGCACATGGAATCCATAAATGTGAAGAAGCATTTCCCTCCTTTAGTTCAGGCTCACATCACAGCTTCCAGCCACAAATGTCCCATAGATGTCTGGGGTTTGGGTGAAATTCTTTGCCTCCCTCCCACCTCACCATTCCATCCCACCCTCCTTGCAATTGCAGGGAAGCCCTTCCCCACTGGAACCTTCTCGTTTTTCTCTCCCTTTTTCTCTCCATCTCTCTCTTGCTTCTATGCCCTCTTGGTCCTGAAAAACCCACTGCTTCTTTCATTTCCCCCAATCCCCTTCCCCTAGCTCCTGGTCAGGTTGCCAGATTGTCAATCATCCATTCAGTCCCACCAGGCTCCAGGTGGGACTCCCTGGGTGGGACCTGGTCGGTACTGCATGTTCCACAAGCAGACCTTCTAGTAGATAGTCTCTGTTTGACTTTGCTACAACTGACTGCCTCTTTGTGTAGCTATGATTCTGATTATGTTGATTATTTTGATTATTAGGTGTTGGTCTGCACTATCCTCCAGGGAAGTGGTTTAGGAAGAAGGAAAAATTCCAACATCTAATCTCATGACTTGCCCAAGGACCCACAGCTGTTAAATGGTTGAGCTGGTGGAGCTTGGAAAGAAAACCAACCCAATGCCAAAATCAGGCTCTCTCTACCCTTCCTGCTCTTTCTTAAAAAAAAAACAGGAAGACATTTCCATGCTTGAGCATATGAAAGAAAATTACAGTCTTGGGAGTATAATTCTTGCACAAGTGTTGGGGCCACTGCTTTTTTAAGGCATTGATTGTCTGTGGATCTGCACAGGAAGGCTGTGTCCTTTAGGTGGGGTGGGGTCCTAGCTGAAAGTGTGCTGTGTCCCCATCAGTCACCACTGAGTGAGAGATACATTTTTTTTGTTAATGTTCAGTGAAATGATCATTTTTAAATGCTGATAACCTAGAGAGAAAAAAAATGGTTGATAAGATGGGGAAGGACGATATTAATCCCTGGGTATTAATCAAGTTGGTATTGTGCATTGATGGGGCCTTGAGTTGCAGGGGACCTGCAGGAACAACCAGTGTGAGGTTTCCTGTCTCATGGGTGGACAAACACCTGGATACCAGAGTCCAAGTGTCCTGGGAGAAGCTGGGACATAGGGGATCTTGGGAAGAGCTTGGTCCACAGAGATCCCTGGAGGGAGGGCTGACTTTGACTTTTTTTAAAATTGTTTTTTTAATTTATTTTTGGCTGCATCAGGTCTTCTTTGCTGCACGCGGGCTTCCTCTAGTTGTGACGAGCAGGGGCTACTCTTCGTTGTGGTGTGAGGGCTTCTCATTGCAGTGGCTTTTCTTGTTGTGGAACATGGGTTCTAGGTGCGTGGGCTTCAGTAGCTGTGGTACATGGCATCAGTAGTTGTGGCACATGGGCTCAGTTGCTCCATGGCATGTGGGATCTTCCTGGACCAGGGCTCAAACCTGTGTCCCCTGCATTGGCAGGCAGATTCTTAACCATTGCGCCACCAGGGAAGTCCCTGACTTTGACTTTCTGACTAGCCAGGCTGAGTCTGTCTGTCTCTGGGGCTGAGAAAGACCAAGGAGAACACAGAACTAAGGACTGTCCCAGGAACCTCTGAAAGGCGGTGCTCAACACAGCCAGTGTAGGAAGAGATAGGGCTGCTCCTTCACCGTCATACCTAACAAAACCTAGAGCTTGACAGGTGTGTTACTTCCTATGGCTGCTTATACAAATTACCACATACTTGGCAACTTAAAATACAGCCTCTAGGGCAGATTCCACTCCTCGCCTCTTCCAGATGCTGCTGGCTGGCAACACCCTTTGGCTTCTGGGTGCGTCTCTCCAATCTCTTCCTCCGTAGTCATATTGATTTTTCTTCTTCTGTCTGTGTCAAAGCTCTCTCTACAAATCTTATAAGGACTCTTGCAATGGCACATAGGGCTCACAGAGATAATCCAGGACAACCTCCCCATTTCCCATCTCATGATCCTTTCATGAATCACATCTGCAATAATCCTACCTCCACCCCCATCATCAGTTTTGTTGGCATAAAAGTAACAATCACAAGTTTCACATGTTCAGACATGGATATATTAGGGAGTCATTTTTCAGCTTACATCAAAGGACAACAAAGAAAAAAATGAAATAAAGAGCTCTCAAATGCTTCATAAATGGCGGAGCAGGGAGAATGAGAGAGAGAGAGACAGACAGAGAGAGAGAGGTGAGTAGGGTAAGTATTTTGGATGGTCTCATCTTATTAGGATGGGAGTTAACCATGGGATTTGGGGCAGGTTAGTATTACATGTGGTGGGAAAAAAGATTATGTTTTGATTGGAATAAAGAGTTGGTATCTAACTTCCAAGGATAGTTGAAACATACATCCAATTATGAGAAGTGATAAAAGGAAGGTAAATATCAAAAGGTGTAAGTGTATTTGACCCTCCAAATGGATAGATGGCAAAAAAAGAAAAGGAAATAACAGAATTTTAGTCAAAGTCGGAAATACATGGAAAAGAAAAAGGAGTAAACAAGAAAGCAATATATCGTAAATCTAAATTATCATGAAGGAACACATGGGAGAATAAATTTTCCAAAGAGAACCAAAACCATATTTGCCATCCCACAATGTGACCTTGGAACTCCCCAGGTGGGCTTTTATGACCACATCAACCAGTATGGGAGAGGAGGACAAGTGACGCTCTGTGACTTCTGAGTCTACACAGTACTGTGAGGAAGGCCAAGCCACATGGAAAGGATTCATGTAGTTGTCCTGACCACAGCTCCAGCTGAGGTCTTTGCTTACAGCCAGCATCAACCACCAGACATGTGAGGGAGGAAGACTTAAATGGTTTCAGCCCAGCCATTGTCTGAGAGTAACCACAGGAGACACCCAGAGGGAAAATGACCTTTTTGAGCCTAGCCAGAGTCGAACACCAGAATTGTGAGAATTAATAACAAGAAATGATTGTTTTATAACACTACATTCTATACTTAGCAAAAATATTCTTCAAAATTGAAGGCTAAATATAGATTTTTTTAGACAAACCAAAGATTATACAACTCATTACCAAAAAATGGAAAAGAAAGTTCTTGGGATAGAAGGGAAATACACAGATAGAAAATGGTACCTAAACACAGGAATGAAGAGTAGCAAAAATAGAAAAAGTAGATTTTTTTCCTCATTTTGAAACTCTTTGATGGATATTGACTGTTTATAGCAAAAAAAAAAAAACAAGTTGCAAGGTATGGTGGAGTTTATAACATATGTAAATTAAAGATAAGACAACAATATCACAAAGTACAAAAGGGAAAAAATCAAGAATATTGATATAAGATTCTTACATTTTACTTGAAGAGGTATAATGTTATTTGAAGGTATACATTGATAAGCTAAAGATTTATTGTAAATTTTTAATCTACTGAAAAAATGTAAAACAAAGAAGTATAGCTTATAAGCCAACAGTTGAGTAAAACAAAAACATAAAAACTCCTCAAATAACCCAAAAATATGGCAAGAGAAAAAATTCAAAACACAGATGGATCAAATAGGGAACAAATAGAAAGTTAGTAGCCTACCCTAACCATATCAGTGATCACATTCTGTAACAAAAATTATAACAATTCATTAATTTATTCATCCATTTATTCACTAACTATTTATTGAGTACCTACTATCTGTTAATCACTACAGTCTTATTGAGAATACAATGGTGTACAAAAGTGTCAGAGTCCCAGCTCTCAAGGAGCTTTGAGTGTAATAATGGACACAGATAAGTAGCTTGCAATTAAAATATATTGTGATATATTCTTTGATAACAGAGTGGGTCAGGCTTGGCCTCTACCTCACACCATATATAAAAATTAACTCAAAATGGATCAAAGACCTAATTGTAACACCTAAACCCAAAAAAACTCCTAGAAGAAAACAAAGGACTAAATCTTCATGACCTTAGATTTGGCAATGGATTCATAGATCTGACACCAAAAGCATGAGCAACAACAAAAAAAGGAGGTAAATTGGACTTCATCAAAATTAGAACTTTTCATGTGTCAAAAGACACTATCAAGATTGCAGAAAGACAACCTGCAGAATGAAAGTAAATATTTCCAAGTCATGTATCTGATGAGGAAATTGTATCTAGCATATTTAAAAAATACATACAACTCAATAATTAAAAGACAAACAATCCAATGAAAAACTAGACAAAGAACTTGAATAGACATTTTTCCAAAGAAGATACACAAATGTCCGATAAGCACTGAACAAATGCTCACCATCATTCATCCTTAGGGAAATGCAAATCAAAACCCTAACCTGACATCTATTAGGATGAAATAATAATAATAATGATGATGATAGAAAATAAATAACAAGTGCTGTCAAGCATATGGAGAAATTGGACCCCTCATACATAGCTGGTGAAAATGTAAAATGATGCAGCTGCTGTGGAAATTGGTTTGGCGGCTCCTCAAAGAGCTAAAGGTAGAGGTACCATATGACCCAGCAATTCCATTCCTAGGTGTACACACAAGAAAAATGAAAACATACATTCACACACAGACCTGTGCATGAATGTTTACAGTAACATATTCATAATACTCCCCAAAATTGAAGCAGGCAGATGTCCATCAAATGATCAATGGATAAACACAGTATGGTACATTCAGACAATGGAATACTATTCAGCCATAAAAAGGAATGAGGAACTGACACACACAACGTGGATGAACCTTGAAGACATCAGCTGAGTGAAAGAAGCTGGTCACCAAAGATCACATATTGTATGATTCCATTTATATAAAATGCCCAGACATTAAATCCAGAGACACAAAGCATATTAGTAGTTGCCGGGTGCTGGGGAAAGGGGGTAACAGGGAGTGACAGCTTAATGGGGTATAGGGTTGCCTTTGGGGGTGATTAAAATAGTTAGAAACTAAGAAGAAGTGATGGTTGCATAACATGGTGAATGTACTAATTGCCACTGAATTTTACACTTTAAAATGGTTAATTTTATGTTATGTAAATTTCACCTCAATACATAGTGAGAGAGACTTAGAGGTACAGTAACTAAATGCCATGTGTAGACATTGTTTGGATCCTAATTCAAAATAACCAACTGTAAAAAAAGTTTGGGGGCTTCCCTGGTGGCGCAGTGGTTCAGAGTCCGCCTGCGCGTCTGGAGCCTGTGCTCCACAACGGGAGAGGCCACAACAGTGAGAGGTCCGCGTACAGCTAAAAAAAAAAAAAAAAAAAAAAAAAATTGGGGAACCAGTTAGGGAAGCAATGACTTGATACTTGATGTTATTAAGGAATTATTTTTTACAGTGTGATATGCTACTGTGGGTATAAATTCTTTTAAATTCTTACAGTTAAAATAAAATTCTGTGTAGGATTTGCTTCAAAACAACCCAAGGGGAAAACGGTTTGGGAGGTAGGGGGAAATGATGTTGGCCCCATGTTGATAATGACTGAAGTAGATTATATGTATGTGGGGTTCACTATGCCATCCTACCCATTTTGTATATCTTTGAATTCTTCCATAATAATAAGATGAAACAAACAAACAAAAAATCCTTGAGGGCAGGACTGTGCTTTATTCCCCAGTACTTAATGCATCCTTGGCATGAAGTGGGCACTCCATAGTGAACGAATGAATGAATGAATGAAAGCATGCATCTCATCATAGCCCCTGTTGTACCCTCTCATTAATGAACATTAAGAGAAAGAACTGAAGATCCTGAGAAGTCACGGAAAAGTGAGAGTGTGGGTGTTTATGTCCAGGCAGTGGATGTGCAGATTAAACCTAAAGTCATAAAAAACAAAGCTGGGAGAAAATGAAGTCTGGCTCACACCCATTAACCCATGAAATCTCTGTTTCTGCACTCAGACTGGAGGCCACCTTTGTGCCCTCTCTGCCACCAAGCCATCTCAGGAAAGACAAGGCTTTTGAGTTACAAAAGTTTTGTAAACACTCCTTCTGTTGAGTACATATTAACTTTTCTGTTTATGCTGCATTAAAGTAGAAAGTTCTATTGACTTGTATTTACCATTAAAAAACCACTCCAGCCAAAATGAATAAGCCATCATGATATTTGAAAGAGTAATTAGCCAAGCTCCTGGGAAGCAAGATCAATGTCCTGAGCTGCACTCCTGTGACAGGCACAACTGCAGCAGGAGGTGTCCCAGAGGAAAGAATGACTCCAGGAGAGGCTGGAGCATTGCTCCAATGAGGTCAGTGCTTCCCTGGTTTAAAGAATGTCCATCTGCATCATTAGGTTTCAGTTTTATGGCAACCTTGAGTGATCAGGAGGGCAAAGGAGGAAATTGAGACGCAGGAGAGTCAGGCTGCAAACACCCAAGACTCAGCCCAGGACCCCAGCTCCAGTCTCAGGGAGCCTCCCATGCTCACAGCTCTTTCTCTTCCACACATGGATTCCCACACAACCCGCACTGAGGGGTCAGTTGTTTTCCTCACTATAGATGATGGGCCAAGGGAGCTTCAGAACAGTTTGTGTCATCCCAAGAGGCCAGCCTGTCACAATCCTCCCGGCAGAGATGAGCTTCTGTGCAAAGGGCCCTGCAGACTTGCTGAGTGTCCCCAGCTCCTCTAAGGTTCAGACAAAGATTTCAATTTCAGGTGATTGTGGGGCTGTGAGTGAGGCTGGAGTCTTGGCCCCCAACCAGCTTGGTGAGCAGGCCACAGGTCACCTCCTCACAAGACACACACATGCACCCCTCAAGCTCCAAGAGCTGCACATGTGAGCAACAGGCTGTGGGGTGCCAGCTCACTCTGCCTCCATGACTTTGACCATACTCTTCTCTGGGCTGAAATCTTTTTCTTGGCTCTCTGCTGATCCATCTTCCAGTCTCAGCTCAGGAGCCACCTCCTCCAGGAAGCCTTCCAGGAACTCTCTAGAAATAAAGGCCTGCTGGATTCCTCCTATGGAGTCAATTGATGATTCCAGAGTTTTCCTTGTGGGCCAGTCACAAGGCCATGATGGCTCTGGATGAGCAGAGTTCAGAGGTTGCTGCCGCCACCAGCATCCAGCTCACTCCCAGGCCTCACCCCGACGTGGACCCCACACCCTCTCCAGGTGCTGAGTTCAATTGACCTTTTCCTGCTGATGACTTTCCACACAGAAACAGGAAGCCTACTTTTTCTGGGGAAGATGGTCAACCTATTGGTATCATGCCGCCTCAGGTGTACTGGATGACTCCAAAGGAACAGGGCAGGGAAGCACCCTGGGTGGTTTTATATGGCCCAGGAGACATCCCCGGACATCCGGGATTCCATTTCTTCATCTAGAAGTGAAATGGGAAATATTGGGGTTGGCCAAAAGGTTCGTCCCCGTAAGATGTTATGGAAAAACCCGAATGAACTTTTTGGCCAACCCGATATTTTGAAGCGGTGAGGAAGGCAGATAACTCTTGTACAAGCTTCATGCAGCCATGAAAATAACCACTGGCCCACGTGCCAGGAGCTTCTGTTGCAGAATTGGGTTTAATGAGATATTCCATATACCCTGGCTCCCTTGCCTGGTTTTTATGGGAACCTATGGGGTGAGGGTAAAAAAGGAGGTCAAGGCTGTGCCATCGAGAGCACACGTCCTATGTACCAGGTGCTTTATATATTTTATCTCATTTTAAAATTATTTCCCACAACATATAAACAACTGTTAAGCTGAACCATATGAAATTGATTATATTTGGCCTTTTTTTTTTTTTTTTTTTTTTGCAGTACGCGGGCCTCTCACTGTTGTGGCCTCTCCCATTGCGGAGCACAGGCTCCGGACACGCAGGCTCAGCAGCCATGGCTCACGGGCCCAGCCGCTCCATGGCATGTGGGATCTTCCCAGACCGGGGCACGAACCCGTGTCCCCTGCATCGGCAGGCGGACTCTCAACCACTGTGCCACCAGGGAAGCCCTTGGCCTTTTTTTTTTACCTGCAAATAAGGCACTTTTATATAGTTCCACTTAATACCATTTCTGCCTTCTCTTAGCTGAGGTTCAGAGCTTGAAAGACACGCCCCAGCTCACTCAGGTAAGAAGTAGCCAAGCTGGGATTCAGGTGTGTTTTATTTCAAAGCTAGACTTTCCATTCTCATTCATTTTCTAAATCGGTGATTTTCAAACTTGTTTGTGTGCACACATCCCCTGAGGATCTGTTAAAAAGCAGATTTTGATTCAGTAAGTCTGGCCCGGGGTCCTGAGGTCAGGCATTCCTCACAAGGCCCAAGGGTGCTGAGGCCTCTGGTCGGGCGACCACACTCTAACAGGTGCTAAATGCTCCTGTCCCAGGAGGGGTCATGTGGGTTTGGTCACCAGGGCACTGGAGCAGCACTGGCCCTTCAGTGCTTGTGTGGAGCTGGACATAATTGTGGCAAGACCTTTTTGAAGCCTGCAGACAAAGCTTGCTGTAGGGTTACCTATTAATGAGTGTTTTGCAGGGAAATAAGTATTTTAAATAAAGGCTTTTTGCCCATTCTAGGCTTACCATGGGTGCTTGTCACCGTCTGTGGGCTGTGTTCCATGTCAGTCACAGCAACTGGGACTTCGGCGATCAGCCGGCTCACATCCGTGTTCTCCAGCTGCGCAGAAGGGAACCACACAGGCTCTGGGGCCAGACACACTGGAGATCAGATCCTGCCCTGGCTCTCACCAGGTGCCCACCTGGAGTGGTAAGAGAACAACAGGCAACGCAGAGAGCCGGGCTGAGTGCCAGTCAACTGGCTATAACACATCATCCCATTTAACCCTCATTTAATATTTTACATTTACTCTCACAGATAAAACTGACTGATTTTTTCTCTCATCTCCAGTGAGAAGGTGCCCACCAAGCACCAGTGAGTCAATAAAGTTAGCCTCCCAGAGGGGGGAGCCCCAGAGTACACTGAAGATATCCCCTGAAAAATAGGGGTAAAAAGTACTGGAAAATGGGTGTCTTGTCTTTTGTTTTTTTGTGGGTTGACAATGAGGGCCCCAAACTCAAATGCTTACAGGGATAGGTGGACCTAGGGGGGCAGTTAGGGAAAAAATAACAGCACAAGTTCAGTGGTGGATGTCAGCTGAGCTGGTGTTGGGAAGGCATAGGGAGTGGTGGGGACTGGGGTAAACTGGGTCTCATCTAAAGGGGGCATCCAATGTTGGCCTGCCTGTGACAGTGGCTTAGATGAGACAAAACTTTAAATTCTGACCTCACATAAAAGTGAGCTGGCATGGTAGCCCTGCTTTACCCAGGCTTATTGTACACTGTGGGTGTGCCATGCCTAGGGGGTTTTCCTCACCTGCACACTTGAAGACCATGCACCAGTGCTTCCACCTTCCAGCCAACAGGAAGGGAGCAAGGGAAAAGGTACAACCCATGAGTTACACATGTCTCTTCAGCTCATCTCCTATTGGCCAGAACCTAGTCACGTGGTGCACCTAGCTGCAAGAGAGGCAGGGATGTATCATTTCTATCTTAGGTTACCATGTGGCCAGCCACAAATTGGAGGTTCTTTTATTTTAGAAGGGATGATTGGCTGTTGGGGGCCCCCTAATACACAGCCTCTGCCTAAGTTCTTGGCAGCCTCAGTTGGATATCACCTTACAGAAAGGTATCCCAGGGTTGCTGGATTTTCAATATTTTAAGAGAAACTAAAAAGCCAGGTTTTTATGTGAAAATGTTCCCATTTTTGATGCTGACCACTGATTCAATTTAAAAACTTCTCAGCTGGCCAACAGCATGTAGGGTAAATAAGCACTCAGTGGGTCCGGAAGGCAGCTGTGCAGAGCAGCGAGCAGTCAGCAGGTTCCCTAAGGCTGGCCCTACAAGATGCTGGCATCAGGACCTCTGTTAAAACCCAGTCCTGGGGTGTGACCTGCATTGAAATCCCCAGGCAAACATGAGACTGTCCCCCGAGAGTGAAGATGGCAGCTACGAAGCAGCTTAAATCACAAGACTACGTTTCAGAAATGTTTGCCCACATTTTACAAATGATGTACCACACTCATGTTTAGACTATTTCTGTTAATAAAGCCAGTTTATATGAAAATAATTGTTATAACAACATAATCCGTAATTTTGCTGAAATGAAGGCAAAAATAATAAATATTATGAAAAATATATGAAGATTTGTGAATTGTGTATATCTTTATTTCTCATCGAAACATTATCAGCCCATCAATAGACACCCAAGACGCATGCAATAAGTATTGAATTCAGTCATGATGGATACTTTGCTGATTTTCAGTCATGTAAAACAATAGCTGGAGCCAGAATGTTCAAATCTACTGTTTTAAAGGTATCAATTTTCAAGGGATGGATTTTTTTTTTCATTTTTATTTATTTTTTATTTATTTTTTGCTTTATAACAAATTAAATCAGTTATACATATACATATGTTCCCATATCCCCTCTCAAGGGATGGATTTTATTCCGAAGTTTGTTTTAGCCTGATTAGTAGCTTTCAATCTTTGGATACATGGGAAATGGCTTCCTTTTGTACTTTGTCCGAGGAGAGCCTGGCTTGGAGGTGGCCGGGGTCTCCTATCTGTCCCCTCTGGGCAAGGGTACAGCCCTGGAGGTGTGACAGCAGGAGGGAGGGGTGGGCAAAGCTGGGACTCCTCAGACCAGAAAGAGGCAGAGGCCTGGAACCAGAGGGGTCGCAGAGCAGGGGTGGGCCTGCTCAGCTGAATGGTTCACCCATCATCCATTCCACAAGCATCTACTGAGTGCTCACTGCACACCAAGCAGCGGGCATGGCTCACATTTACATGTTCGGGGTGCGTGAGGGAGCAGGGACCCACCCTACAGGTCACTCCATGGAGAAGACAGGGTCCTTAATGCCGGAAGTGCTAGTTGGGAAGGGCCCCAGTATCAGCGCTCCCTGCTTGGATGGCCATTGAGGATGGCCGGAGTTCCTTAGGCAGAGATTCTGGGCATATGATGAGGAATGTTGTGGGATGCAGCTGCTTTTCTGTCTTAGGAGGAAGGAAATGACCAGTTCAAGTCAAACAAACATGGAGGGTTGGGAAGGATGACCAAAGCCTGGGGCTACCAACCTTGACCTCAACCCACTGGACAGCTCAGCCTTCCAGAGAAGTGACCAGGGAGAAATTCAGCCTTCACCCAACAGCCCTGCCTGAGTACCTCTGCCATGCAGACTCGGTTGGGCTACACCCCGTGTCAACAGTCCCTAAAGAGACAGGAGCACTGGAGACCTACAATGAAGGGCTGTCTGGGTGTCCTCCCAATGACACATTTGAGCCTGGGTAGGGTGGCCAAGTAGTTAGGAACTGGGTTCACATCCTGCCTGATTGATATTCATCCTTTGTGGTAAATTATGTAACTCTTGTCCCTTGGCTTGCTTCTATGGGCTGGAAGTTCTCTCACCCGTGAATTTTTTTTGTTGTTTTTTGTTTGTTTGGTTTTTTTTGCGGTACGCAGGCCTCTCACCATTGTGGCCTGTTGCGGAGCACAGGCTCCGGACACGCAGGCTCAGCAGCCATGGCTCACGGGCCTAGCTGCTCCGTGGCATGTGGGATCTTCCTGGACTGGGGCACGAACCCGCGTCCCCTGCATCGGCAGGCGGACTCTCAACCACTGCACCACCAGGGAAGCCCGCGTGAATGTGCTTTTGCTAGTCCCTTCCCCATGGGGTTGTGAAGGTGAAATGACTTAATGTGTGGGACATGCTTAGCAGAGTCACCAGGCCAGGAAGGTGCCATGGAAATGTCCACCGTCATCATTCCTGGAGTGAGCTGAATGATGGCCCCCAGGAGGGAGTCCACATCCTAAGCCTCTGTGAATATCACCTTACATGGCAAGAGGGTCTTGGCAGATGTCATCAAGTTAAGGATATGGAGAGGTTCATCCTGGATTAAATCCAATGACAAGTGTCTTTATAAGGGACAAGAGAGGAAAAGACACAGGCACAGAGCTTGATGGAGTGATGCAGCCATGAGGAAGGCTGACAGTCACGGGAGCTGGAAACGCTAAGACCCTCCCCACAGAGTTTTCTTAGGAGCACAGCCTGCCCACACCTTGATTTGGGACCTCCAGACTCCAGAACTTTGAGAGAATGCACTTATTTTTAAACAAATTTTTATTGGGGTATAGCTGATTTACAATATTGTGTTAGTTTCAGGTGTACAGCAAAGTGAATCCATTATACATATACAAATATCCAGTCTTTTGTAGATTCTTTTCCCATATAGGCCATTACAGAGTATTGAGTAGAGTTCCCTGTGCTGTACAGTAAGTCCTTATTAGTTATCTAGTTTATACATAGTCGTGTGCAAATGTCAATCCCAATCTCCTGATTCATCCCTCCCCCTCCCTTACCCCCTGGTAACCATAAGTTTATATTCTACATCTGTAACTCTATTTCTGTTTTGTGGACAAGTTCATTTGTACCCATTTTTTTAAGATTCCACATACAAGCCATATCATATGGTATCACTTCTTTTGTTTTAAGCCACCCAGTTTGCAGTCATTGCTTTCGGCAGCCCTAGGAAACCAACACGATACATGCCACAGTCAGCACATTGGTGCCGATTTAGGGTCTGCAGTGGTATTGTAGTGGGAAAATGCTTGTTGAATGAATACCATGTGGGGCTGCACTTAGGGCTGGTGTGGCTTTAACCCCCACCTCTGGGTCAACAATGCCATGTCCTTTGAGTTCCCTGGGTGAGTCAAATCTGTGCTGGGTCCCATCCTGGGGATGGGTGGAGAGTCCTTTCCGGCCATTTGAGACTCTTGCCCAGGCCCTTCTCTGGCCAGGAGCTTCCTGGTCCAGCTCATGTGCTGCTCTACCCTCAGAGGCCTTGCTGAGTTGCTCCTTGTCCAGGCCTGCAGGGGCCCTTGGAGCCAGCCAGTATTCAGGTGTCCAGGTTTCCGGCCATTCTCACCTATCCCCAGGGGCCCTTTACAAGGTTTGGTCATCCCCAGGCCTTTGCAGGGGCCCCTGCTCATGTACCCAGTCTCCTATCTTCTGGGTTTAAGGGACTCTTTCCTGTTTGTCCCTCTGATCTGCCCGCCTCCCCATCGATACCCTGAGGGATGATCTGGTCCAAGTCCCAGGGGAGCTCAAGCATCCGCAATACCAAAGCCAAGGGAGCCCTCTGCTGTCTGGTTCTCAGTCCTATGACCCCAAAGTCCTGCAACAATGAAGCTCAAACACGTGTCAGCCTTCTGGGTCAGGCAAGCACACCAGTGGCACAGGTAACGTTGGAAAAGATCATCCTTCCACACGGGGGAGCTGGGCCCTGCCTTCCAGGAGCTCCCAGTGGATCAGGCAGAATGTCAGCCACGGCTATGAAGGAGGGTAAATTGAGGACAAGTTTAGCTTGAGGAGGAAGGCAAGGTAGCCTTTCAGAAAGACCTGGGGTGCCAGGGGATCCCGGGTGGCACCTTGATGCCAGCCATTGGCTGCGTGATCATGAGCAAGTCCATCTGTAACACGGAGGCTGTAACAACGCTTGACACGTCTCATTCAGCCCTCACTCCAGCCCCATGGCAGACAGGCTCCTTGCACTTGACAGTGGGGGAAACCCAGGGACAGAAAGACTTAAATAGCTGCCTCCTCTGAGCTTCCCAAACAGAAGTGATGTCACCCTGGATCCTTCAGAGCCCTCCACAGCTCTCCTGAGCCCTGACCCCTCCTCCCAGGTGGTTTGTGTCCACCTCTGATGCAGACAACAGACCATGCCACGTCTGGGCCACCTCTGGATCTTCCAGGGCCATGAGGCAGTGCCTGGGCCAGAGTGGGCAATCGGTGGACACTAGCTGGCTGGAGCCTCAGCAGATCTGGGCTGTTCCCAAGAGAGGAGAAGAGGAGAGAGGGATGGAGACTGAAGTGAGAGGGAGAGAGGTGTTAACACAGAGCCATTCTCTGCCTTATACACTCACACACACACACACACACCGGGCAGGATGGGGCAAGAGGGAAAGCGGAACCCCAGGGACAGCAGCAGAGAAAGGCAGCAGGGAGACAGGAGAGAAAATTTCACAGACTCCCAAAGCAGAGCAGAAGAAATTGTTTCCAGAGGCAGTTTGGAGCTGGCCCCCCTCGCCCCTGCAGCCCCTCCACTTAACAGGTCTAGAGGTCCCCTTGCAGCTGCCAGGACCAGGAGAAGGTGGAGGGGTGCAGGGGTGGACGGGGCCTGCTGGAGAAAATCTCCCCAAACCAGGCTTGGCATCCGAGCCTCTGATTGCCCTGAGCCTGGGGGAGGGGTGACAGAGAAAAGTGGTCCAATATGGTTGGTCCCCACGCACAGCCCAGATGCCCGTCTGCTTGTTAGGAGAGGTGGGCGCGTAACCTGAGAGCTCCGAAGGTGCGGCCCTTAAAACCAGGCCCTCGCTAAGCAGGGGGCTCTGTCTGCTGGATCTGGGGTTGGCAAAACGAAAACACAAAAACTCAAGTGCTGCTCGAGAGAAAATGCAGTGTGAAGTGAGGCGAGCCAGCTGAATGCCTCCTTTTTTTTCTTTCATTGTAATAAGAACATTTAACATGAGAGCTACCCTTTTGACAAATTTTTAAGTATACAATACTTTAAAAAAGTGTATTGTTAAGTACAGGCACAAGATTGTTCAGCAGATCTCTAGAATTTTTCATCTGGCGTAACTACAACTTTATATCCATCGAATAGCAATTCCCCATTTCCCCTCTCCCAGTCCCTGGCAACCATCATTCTACTCTTCGCTTCTAAATGAGTTTGGCTGTTTTAGAGACCTCATGTGAGTGGAATCATACAGTATGTGTCCTCCTCTGACTGGCTTATTTCACTCAGCATAATGTCCTCCCGTTGCATCCATGTTGTCACCTATTACAGAATTTCTTTAATTTTTAAGGTTGAGTAATCGTCCATCATATGTATACAGTGAAAAGAAAATCTACAGAATGGGAAAGAATATTTGTAAACTACATATCTCATAAGAGGTTAATACCCAAAATACATGAGGAACTTCTACAACTCAACAGCAAAAAGAGAAATAACCCTATTTAAAAATGGACATGGGACTTGAATAGACGTTTCTCCAAAGAAGACACACAAATGGCCAACAAGTATAGAAGAAGATGTTCAAGGTCACTAATCATCAGGGAAATGCAGATCAAAACTGCAACGAGAAATCGCCGCACACCTGTTAGGATGGCCATTATCAAAAAGTTAAAGAGAAGTGCTGGGGGTGAAGTGGAGAAATTGGAACCCCTGTGACTGCTGGTGGGAATATAAATGGTGCAGCTGCTATGGAGGATGCTCAAAAAATTTCACATGGAATTCCCATATGATCCAGCAATCCTACTTCTGAGTATTTATCCCAAAGAATTGAAATCAAGATCTCCAAGAGATATCTGCACTCCCATATTCACTGCAGCCCTATTCACAATGGCAGAGAAGTGGAGGCCGCCCTAAATGTCCATCGTCGGAGGAGCAAATAATGAATTCCTCCTGTTCTTTTCCTTCTTTCCGTCTTCAGTCTTCAACCTCTAATGTTAGAGCAGGAAAAGATCCCATGAGCATTTATCCCTGTGCTCTTCAAACAATGTCCCTCCGAGGGGAGGACGACAGGACAATGGGGCAAAGGGGGCCAGTGGGTGACGCTCCGTGTCCCCCACTCTGCTCCAAGCTGGGCTGTTCTGCTCCCTGTTATATCCTTTTTCATTCTTATTTTTACCTTTTCTCCATCACACCACACAGCTTGCAGGAGCCCAGTTCCCTGACCAGGGACTGAACCCAGGTCACTGCAGTGAGAGCCTGGAATCCTAACCACTAGGCTACCAGGGAACTCCGTTGCTCCCTGTTCTTGAGGCAAGATTTCAACTGAGAAAGAGATCGCACTGATAAAACTATTAAAATCTAAACAACTCCTGATAACACCATATTATATAATTTGTTATTCCCCCAAGGAATGGAAAGTGGCTGGTAATGTCCCAAGGCCTCATGGCTGGAATGAACAAAAGGCCAGCCTGAGGCACATGGGCCTCTGGGTCAGGCAGCCCTGGGTGCTCTCCTGAATTCTTTTTTAAATTTTTATTGGCATATAGCTGCTTTACAATGTTGTGTTAGTTTCTATTGTACCGCAAAGTGAATCAGCTATACGTATACATATATTCCCTCTTTTTGGGATTTCCTTCCCATTTAGGTCACCACAGAGCAGTGAGTAGACGCATATATGTGGAATCTGAAAAAAATTGGTATAGACGATCTTATTTGCAAAGCAGAAATAGAGACACAGATGCAGAGAACAAATGTATGGATACCAAGGGAGAAAGAGAGGGTGGGATGAATTGGGAAATTGGGATGGATATATATACATTATAGATACTATGTATAAAATAGATAACGAATGAGAACCTACTGTATAGCACAGGGAACTCTACTCAATGCTGTCCTGAATTCTGATCCTTTTTAGCTGTGTCACCTCGGGTGAGCTGCAGAACTGGCTTCACATCCCTTCCTTGTAAAACTGGGACCATGTAGTCCCTCCTTCATGGGGCCATTGCCAAGGTAAAACAAACTCTAACTCCACCGCCCTCAGGAGCTCGCCTGCAGCAGCCTTGGAAAACACAGCTGCTATCACCTGGGCTGGGTACCCCAGAGATCTAGTTCTGGCTTCAGCTTGACCACAGACACCTCCTCCCACTTCCCCGCTCTCTCCTCATCTGCTCAGCAAGACCATTGATCTACAGCCCTGATTCTCCACGTTGGCTATACACTAAAATCACCTGGGAAGTTTTAAAAGGTATTATTCCCCTCTCTCCCCAGGCCCCACTCCTACAGTTTCTGATGTCACTGGTCTGGAGTGGGCTTAGATATCAGTGCTTTTCAAAAATTCCCTTGGTCATTCTCAACCAGCGTTGAGAACCACCATCCTAGCTAATTTTAAGCCCCCTTCTAGCTCTAAAACTCTGTGGCTGGACTCAGCTTCATTCCAGAAATATCTGATAAAGTACCTAATAGGCTTCAAGCACTGTTAGGTCTCTGGTCCAGTGATGTTTGCATTCATTTCACGGCTTAAGAAATGTCTGATGTGGCTTAAGCTGGGAGTTTTCAGATGATTCTTTTCTTTCCTTGATATTAACCTGCTTTCATCTTGCTAATTTTCCAAATAAACTAACTTTGTGAATAACAACCATATGGCTCAAGTTCATTGTCCTATGATCTATACAAGTTAGATATGGGAATGAAATGGCTGTGAGCAACTCTCGCTTACCCTGATGTCAACATTAGGTCATTCCTACCCACCTTATCTTCGGCTCCAGTTTAATAATTTTTAAAAAGTTTGGAGAAATCCATAACTTTCACACATACACATAATGAGAAAGAAAGAGAGAAGGAGAGGGAGGAAGAGAAGAGAAGGAAGGAAGGAAGGAAGGAAAGAAGGAAGGAAGGAACAGATTCATTTTTATACAATAGCAATAATGGTGACAAATAAAACAGTCAGGAACAAACCTGGGAAATGTATAAGCTCTAGATGGAGGAGAAGTTTTAAATACTGCTGAAGAACAAGAAGAAGTTTCAAACAAAAGGAAGTCTTGGATAGGAAGACTTGACACTGTAAAAACGTCAGTTCTCCTCGAGTTAAGTTACACATTTACCAGGAACTCCATTAAAACATCAACAGGATACTGTAACTAAACAAGATGATTATATAATTCATATGAAGAAATAAATAAACAAGAATAATCAGTAAAATTATGAAAAGATAGAGAATATTAAGAAAAAAGGAAACTATTGGGAGAGGACTAGCATATTAAAATATATTACAAAACTCCTAATTATAGATTATGAAATTGTAATTTATGAATTATAAAACATATAATTAAACCCAAATGCTGCATGAATAGACAGACTGATCAATGGAACAAAATAGAAAATCTGTAGATACTCCCAAATTCATAATGGAATTTAGACCACAATAAAGAAGGTATTTCAAGTCAGTGGAGAAAATGTGGATTAGTCATTAAATAGAGCTGAGACAGCAAAGTTGTAGTCTGGAAATAAAAGTTGTATCCATAATCCTGGTCGAAATCATTGAGTCTGTTCACAGATATTCCAGCTCTCCTTCTGACCACGTGATTTGCTCTGATCAATGAAATGTGAGCCTAGGTGAGCCAAGGGGCAGTCTTTAAGAGCCAGGGAGTGAGTCACCATACCTCTGTGTTCCTGGCACAGTGACCAACAATGTTCTCTGTCAGCCTGGCTCCCAGAGCCCCCTGCTAACCAAAAATGGACATGTAATATGAGTAGGAAATTAGCCTTTGTTCTTTCAATGATGAGGCTCTGGGTTGTTACTGCAGCATACCATGAGCTTATCCTAACTGTTGCATTCACAGCCTACACCAGGATGAATTTCCTAGACATTAAAGATGTGAATGTAAAAGGTGAAACCCAAAAAGTACTAGAAGAAATCATGAAAGAACTTAAAACCTTGGAGTAGGGAATTCCTTTGTAAATAAGAAACAAAAACCCAAAACCTTTTTTTTAAAGATTAATAATTTTTCAAAATAAATTTATTTATTTATTTTTGGCTGCATTGGGTCTTCATTGCTGCGCAGGGGCTTTCTCTAGTTGCGGCAAGCCGGGGCTACTCTTGAATGCGATGTGCAAGCTTCTCACTGTAGTGGCTTCTCTTTGTTGTGGAGTATGGGCTCTAGGTACAAGGGCTTCAGTAGTTGTGGAACACAGGTTCAGTAGTCGTGACGCACGAGCTTAGCTGCTCCGCGGCATGTGGGATCTTCCCGGACCAGGGCTCGAACCCATGTCCCCTTCATTGGCAGGCAGATTCTTAACCATTTGCGCCACCAGGGAAGTCCAAGATTTATAATTTTAAATGCATATGAAAATTTAAAAAAATCACTGCATTACAAAAACTGCCATAAGCAGAGTCGAAACACAAAGGAAAAGCTTGGGTAAATACACACAACTTGTACTATGGAAAAAGGACTTATTTCATTTATATATAAAGAGTTCATACAAATCAATATAAAAAAACTAATGATCCAACATAAAAATTGACCAAAAAAATATTAATTGATTGTTCATAATAAAGTAAATGAACTTGGCTCTTAAACTTATGAAAATATCATTCAGGCTAAGAGAAATGCAAATTTAAACTACAAATGAGAAGCTCTGTTTCATCTGTCAGATTGGCAAAGATTAAAAAAGTTGATGCTGCATTGATAAGAGTGTGGGAAATAGGAAGTCTCATATATTCTTAGAACAAATATAAATTGGAACAGCCTCTCTGGATAGATACCTGATAATATCTCTTAAAATTTTACATACATATACCCTTTAACCCAGCAATTCCATTTTCTAGGAATTTATCCTGTAGGTATATTTACACAGGTGAAAAATGATGTGTATAACAAAGTTATTCATTGCAGCATCGTTGAAATTGCAAAAAAAGAAGGAAAAAGAAAAGGAAGCAACCTAAATACTCCACAGATAAATGACAATTTACATAAATGAGAGTCCATGCATACAATGGAATCTGATGCAGACAAAAAGAGTGAACTCATTGTGACTCTTTGTGAACTGATGTGGAAAGATCACCAAAATATATTGCTAAGTACATGAAAAAAGCAAGGTGTAGAACAGTGTATTACGCTGCCATTTGTATATGAATAAAATATTTCTGGAAAAAAATGTTCAAGTTGTTTAAAACGTGCTTCCCTCTGGGAAGGGGATGTCAGTGCCTGGGAGAGGTTTGGAGGTAGATTTGACGGTATTCCTTTCACTCATTTTGAATTTTGAACGATGTGAATATTTCCTCTTCAAAAAACAACTTTAAATAATGGGGAGAACAAAAAACTCTCTGAATGTAACTAGTTCTCTAGAGTTGGCCAGCATAAGACCACAACGAGGACCCATCAAACAATGAAATTAAGTGTTTATGTGTTTCTGTTTCTGAGTATTGGAAATAATTATGTAACCCTAGATGGGTCTGAAATCTCATACCAAGAAGGTTCAAGGCAATTGACTATAATTTCCCACTGCACTGAGTTTCGTATATTTCAGAACTGAAAGCCATTTCTTCAGAAAAGCTAAAACCAAGGTTTTTTTTAAAAGGTCAACTCTAATTCCACTTCAGCTGAGAGATTTTCTTCCTAACTAAAGCCATCAAATTGCTCTAGAGTATCAAATGTATTTTTTTATCTTCTTATCTTAGACAGAAGCTCCCATGGGATTGTACTCACAGCTTCCTTCTCAACGGAGACCATGAAAGGCCTTTGCCTTTCTATCCACTTAAACCACTAATTTCAGGTGAGAAATACCAACCTGTGATTACATAGGCAGAGGGGTGATGACACATTAGGGACCTGTGATGCTTCAGTAGGAGCTGGGGGACAAAACTGGGCCTCCTACTCAGAGATCCACCCTAATCCTACCTAGCCCACTCTAAGGATGTTGTACATAGGGTCAGCATGAGAAGGAGCTTTAGATCAGAAAGACATAGATTTGAGGGGACTTCCCTGGTGGTCCAGTGGTTAAGAATCCACTTTCCAATGCAGGCGAAGCAGGTTTGATCCCTGGTCGGGGAACTAAGATCCCACATGCCAGGGCAACTAAGCCCTCGTGCTGCAACTACAGAGCCCACACACTCTGGAGCCCGCACCCCACAACTATAGAGAAGTCTGCACGCTACAGCTAAGACCCGACACAGCCAAAAATAAACAAACAAATAAATACATATTTTTTTAAAAATGACATAGATTTGAATCCATGCTCCATTGAGGGATTTATGCAGAGTCCCTCACATTTGGAAACCATCCCTAGCAAGAGGCTCAGGTGACAACAGTGGATTCCCATTAGAATGGATACTGGAGAGCCAGGCACCATGACCGTGACAATAAAGATTTTGACAATGAGCATCCCAGAAGCACCATTAGGACAGAAGAATTAAGACTGCCTACAATTTAATAAGTCCCACATGAGCCTCTTCTTCAGCTACCTGAGGGGAGGAATAGTCACCCACACTCATTTCTGATAATGATTGAAAATGAATTTCCTGTCAACCGGATGGGAACTCAGAGCCTGATAAATTTAATTAAAAAAAAATAGGAGATGTAACGTTTCTTGTACACCTAAGTTGACAGACTAAAACAACTACCTACTACATTTTTATTGTTATTAATATTATGTTAATATTTTGTGAGAGATGCTGCTTTTCTGGTGTCCCAGCCTGTTGACTCACATAATTACGTGTCTGCCGATGGAACCTTCCTCAGGCTTTGTCTCACCCCCCAACCTGAATCTACTTGTTCAGAGTTCGGGTCTCTGCCTGCCGCTCCATTGCTCAGCCCCTGCCTTCCATTTTCTGCCCAGATCCTTTGGGTCAATGTGACACTTGTGCTTAGTTGTGCATCCCACATGGGTCCCAGACACTGTCCCTTAGCTCCACACTCTATTCCCATATAGGTTGGTCCCACCCACTCCCATATCTGGAATTTTTAGCACCAGTAGATGACCAAGATTGTCCAGAGGGGTCATCTAACTTGCCCATTCTGAACACCAAAATCTCTGCTAAATTAACCAGGTAAGGTGGATCCAATCTATTTTGAGAGCTTCTTTAACTTGGAATTTTATGCATAAAAGAAAAAAAAGTTCATCAAGAATCATTGACTCCATGTCTTGGAATAAGAACTGTATTAAGTTCATTTAAACATAAGTATAAGCATCACAGATGCTGTCTGGGGGTTTCTCAAGGTGCTTCTAGTTCTTCACCATCAATGAAGCAATGAGAACCTTAACCACAATGGCGAGAGAACAATCTGTGTTCTGGCTGACATGCATCCCTTTTCCCTTACCTCTGGACACTGTAATGCAGACTCTCTGCTGTATGGCTTGGCTTTCTCATCCTTGTCCTTTTGCCTTTGGATGCCATCTTGATGGGACCCCCTGTCAACAAGTTCTCATCAATTGCACTTTGACATGCTCAAGTTCCTTTCAAGAAGAATGCTACTGGAAGCTCCATCTCCCTCTCATATGTCTCTTAAAATTCTGGCTGATGCTGTAATTCATCTACTCAACAAATACATTACACTGGGTGCTTTTTCTTTGCCTCTCTTGAAACTCTGGGGATGACTTTGTCTGTTTGTTGGTTTCTTTGACTCATATCTGGTTTGGACTAGATGGTCTCAAATTCTTCCCATCTTCTGGGCCATGGCTTAAAGGGTTTTTGTGAGTGCTAAATGAGACCACATAATGAGGGTGTCTCACATGGTGCCTGTCATATAATAGCCACCAGGAACTATAGCTATAATTATAATTATTATTATTGTCTCAAGTTCAGGCCATCCCTCATGACCTAGCACACAATAGTTGCCTCGGCAAATATGTTTCAATGATTTCCAAGAAAGGACCCCAGTCTCTTATTACCATCTCTTTCTACTCCTCCAAATTAGAGTAAAAATGCCAAACGACTTCCAAAAACCAATGACGTGTCATTTTTATCCTACACGGTTATGGAAAACTGCCTACTTCGTTGAGGCAATTCCTTGGTGTGCACACAAAGTCCATTTTCAAATTCTTCTCTGATGTTGGGTCTTGACATTCAGCAAGCAGAGAAACTCAACATCCTGTGCTGATGATAATCAGACCGTTAATGGCATTCTCTAGCCCAGTAGGGAGGCAGCCTGACTCAGACGTCCTGGGGGACTCCGAACCCTCTGCCCAAGAAGCCACAATCGTGGAGATTATGTGAGTTGCCCTATTCAGAAGGCATCTGCTATGATTCAGCTCCCCCCTGTGCCCCAGGCCCCATGACCTCCTTATGCCCTTGGAATCCTGGTTCCCCCACCACCATGACACAGCTCATCACCCAGGCCCAGGTCTTTGGAGGCCAGCCCTGAGGCCGGCTAGCATCCAGACAGAGAAGTCCATTCATGGGTGGGCAGAAATCAACTCCCTGAGCCCAAGACATACAGACACAGGGTCACAAGTGAGGGAGGCTCTAGAGGCCGGTACATGCATTTTTTCCAAGCAGCTTGGTCCCCAAGGCCTGAGTAAACCTATTCTGCTACCCTCAAATCAGGAAATTATAAAATAGTCCAGTAAGTATTAAGCCATATTGCATTGGAAATATAATACATGACTTCTACTGGAAAGAAAATGTTATAAGATTAGATTAAACCCTATGAAATTGCCATTTTTGGAGGAAAAAAATGATTGAATATTGGCAAATTCAAATGGTTCAATCCAGTGGTAGTAGCTGGTACTCACTGGGCATTCATCACATACCATGCATCGTCCTATATGCTTTACATGCAAACATCTTTTGAGGGAGGGCTGTTATCTTTGTTTTACTGATGAGGAAACTGAGTCTCTGAGAGGTAAGGTGACTTGTCCAAGGTCAGGAAGCTTGTAGTGTGTTCCTATTGGGTTTAGACAATATGCTGAACCCCCTCTGCTTATCTGTTAATACCTATATTTCCAGCCATCTTTTCCTCTACCCTCTGGGACCACCATTCCCATGGCTGCACCCTAGCTTTGGTCATGGCCAGTAACTGACTACAGTTCACACGATGCTTTCAGAAACATCAGCATCTCACCCTTGATCACTATCCTCTATATTTATAGCACACTCACTCTAAGCATCCCATTCCAGTACTTTTTCATTCTATTAAATTATCCAGTCCCTGACTACCAACTTTTCCCCTTTCTTCAGACTCTCTCATGTGTTCATTTCCCTCCTCACCCAGCTGAGATTCCATATCCATTTTCTGACAGTCATTCCCTTGCATTTCTCTCCAATTCTCTTTCTCCCTTCACCCCACAAAGTATGCACCTGGTATCCCTTTTGATACCTGAATCAGTTTACAGAGAGGATACTGATTCTGGGGATGCCCGGTGCCCTTCACAGATCCAGTCAATACACAGGAGATTTAGTTCTGTTACCATGCTCCAAGATAGAACAGCTTAGACATTCTGGAGATATTTGCATACAAGCATTGAATTCAAATCAGAAGTTTCTAGTATTCTACAAATAAAAGAGGGAAGAAGCAAGTAAAATATTCCTCCCATCTTATTCTGAAAAATATCAAACACATAGAAAAGTTAACAGAATAACACAATTAACAACATACCCTCATTTTGAAATGTATAGAAATATTGAATCACCATGTTGGGTAACAGGAATTAACAGTGTTGTAGGTCAACTATTCTTCAAAAACAAACAAACAAACAATCAAACTCATAGAAAAAGAGAGCAGGTTTGTGGTTACCAGAGGCGAGGGGTGGGGGGGAATTGGATGAAGGCAGTCAAAAGGTACAGACTTCCAGCTGTAAGATAACTAAGCACTAGGGATGTCATGCACATCATGATGACTAATTAGCGCTGTATTCTCTAGGGTATGCATGAAAGTTGTCAAGGGAGTAAACCCTAAGAGTTCTCAGCCCAAGGCAAAAATATTTTTTCTGTTTCTTTAATTTTGTATCTCTATGATATGATGGATGTCACTAAATTCATTGTGAATATCATTTTATGATGTATGTAAGTCAGATCATTATGTTATATACCTTAAGCTGTATGTCAATTATATCTCAGTAAAATAGGAAGACAAAAAAGAACCATATACCCTTCTCCTAGTTTTACCGGTTCTTAACATTTTGCAATATTTGTGCCGTCTTGCTCTCTCTCTCTCCATATATACACACACACACACACACACACTTTTAAAAAATATATTTATTAATATATATTAATATATATATAATATATATTAATATATTTATTATTTATTTATGTATTTATTTATTTATGGCTGCGGGTCTTTGTTGCTGCATGCGGGTTTTCTCTAGTTGCATCAAGCAGGGGCTACTCTTCGTTGCGGTGCACAGGCTTCTCATTGCGGTGGCTTCTCTTGTTGGGGAGCACAGGCTTTAGGTGTGTGAGCTTCAGTAGTTGTGGTATGTGGGCTCAGTAGCTGTGGCTCGCAGGTCCTAGTGCGCGGGCTCAGTAGCTGTGGCTCACAGGTTCTAGGGCGTGGGCTCAGTAGTTGTGGCTTGCGGGCTTAGTTGCTCCGCGGCATGTGGGATCTTACAGACCAGGGCATTGGCAGGTGGATTCTTAACCACTGTGCGCCCAGGGAAGTCCCCCCCACACACTTTTTTGCCAATCCATTTGAAAGTAAGTTGCAGACATCAAGACACACACATATACATCTATGCTTATACACACTCCTGAGTGTGCACACACACAAATGTAGTGAAGAACGCCAGGCAGATATCTCTGACTCTCAGGATTGGGGCTCAGCACAATCCTAAACACCCACTCTCATGACTAGCACTGTTCAGGCTGCAGGAAATCAGAAACGTGTCTCCCTGTCTCTTGCCCCATGTCATCAAGACAAAGGATAAGTATGTCCAGATGCTGGAAAGGATCTTGTGTTGTGTCCCTGTTGATTTTGGAGACACACCCTGTTTCTGAGTTTAGGGAGGATCTGAGTGCTTAGGTAAGAAGAAAGACAGATATGTTGATTCGGATAGTGAGAATGCAATAGATTCTTACATGTGATGTATCATTTTATAGAAATACAGATGTTCATTTTCCTGCCTTATTTATGTTACCATTTGTGTCCCTGGAAGTACTCACAAATTAGCACAATATTCCCAAATAGTTGCTAATGGCAGCTGAGGAACATTTTTCAATATTAAATAATTATATACTCCCAAATCTGTATAACATAGGTCTAGACAAAACACTCATGAAGCGTGAGATGGATTTTTCACATTACCAATTATGCTAGAATTGCAAATGGCTTTATATTTATTTAAATGTTTAATAAGATTTAACTAGATTTTAAAATAAATTCTGCTTTATTTTTAAATTCTTATATAAAATTTTATATTTATTAATTTAAATTTGCATTTTGTCATTTAATGAAAGACAATTTAAATATGTTAGAAGAGAAAATCATGATTTGAAAACATGAAGTTTTTAATTTTCTGTGCAGAACATTTTTCATTTACACTTTAAAGAAAGTACACTCACATTTTGTAAACTTTGAATTAATGACATTTCATTGTTTAATACTTTAGCTCATTATTGCCAATAGAAAATATTGTGTAATAATCTTGATTATAGCAATATAATCAGTGATTTTGCTGAAATAAAAGAGTAAATGAAGGGATAAGATATTTTAAAATAAATATCGATATATAGCAAGTTAAGAATTTTGTGTTTATACACCATATTACACAAATATTGACAGTCCATCATCAGAACATGCAGAAATGCATGATAATAGTTAAATTCAGCTTTTTCTTAAAAATTTTGCCAGCTCTTAATCGTATAAAATTATAGCTTTATTTGTTTTGTCATTGTACAAGTATATTTGAAAAGGTAGGATAGACTATGCATTATTTAGTGGTTCATTAGTTTGGTTTACAACTTTTAAATGTCTAGGCATATGGTATGTGGGCTTCTAATTATGCTCTGATCCCAGGGTCTCCACTTATAGTCTCATTCTAGGTTCTGCAAATGTCAGGATAGGCCTGCACACACAGACCTTGAGACATATACACTTATCTCATTTACATAAGGTGTGAATGGAAAAACAAATATATATTAACAAGCCAAAACTCAGATTAGTTATAACAATGTTCCCCAGGACGTAGTAGAGAAATTGGAAGGCAAAGTGGTTTAATAATTAATAAACTATTAATTTCATATGATGCATTTATAAAACCAAGCAGTCTTAACAGATGCTGCCACAAAGGCAGTTGATGAAATTTGATATTTATTCTCAATTTAAATTTCTGCAACATTTTGGAAAATTAGGAAAAGTTGAACATCTAACTTAATCTCATATTTAATGGTGAAATATTGCAGATATTGCCATTAAATTGGGACAAGAAAAGGATGCCAGGGGATGTTTTTATTAGTTCACATTGTTCTTGAATTCCCATCTCATGCAATTCTGTATGAAGTAGAAATAAGAGATATAATTTCTGGAGGAAGAGATGAAATCAGGTATTTTTAGATAGTGTGATATATAAAGAAAACCCAGGGGAATCATTTGAAAAGCTATTTAAAAATAATGAGAGTTCAATAATATAGCCAGATTTATGATAAGTATGCCAAAGTCAATAGCTTTTTTTATATACCAGAAATAACAGATGAGAGGCCCTAAAGAGAAAAAGAGATTCCCTCCATAATAACAATAAAAAACATAAAATCTCTAAGAATGACTCTAAAAAGATAATGGAAGAATCTATATAAAGAAAAATATGAAACTTTACTGAGGACCAAAAAAGAAGACTTAAGAAAATTGAGAGACCATGTCCCTGAATGAGAAGACACGATGGGGAAAAGCTGCCAATTCATCCCACATTAAATAAAGATTTAATGCAATAACAGTCAAACCAACAGGAGGTTTTCATAATTTGACAGAAGTGGATATAAAGTGACTCTTTTAAAAAAGTTAGAGTAGTTAATAGAATTCTTTCAAGTAAGAGGAAAACACAGTCATTACGTTTCCAGTTATCAAAACGTATTATCAATGTACATTAATTAAAGCACTGTGTATGAATGTGATTACAGATCCATCCAAGGAGAAACAAAAGCCCATTTGTCTATAGCTCTTTAACAATCTTGTTCCAACCCTCTTCCCCAATTCCAATCGCTGCTGACCTGCTACATCCATCATTAGCACCAATTCAGTGAAAGTACAATCTACAAGATACTCCTTGATTTGTAACTTTTTATTATAAAGTCATATATTTGGAAAATGTAAAAATATTAATCTTTTAATGGTACAATTATAGTCCTTTGTCCCTTCTGGCCAAATGTTTGCTTCTTTTTTAAACTTTTAAATTTTGTTTATAGCATATTGCAATGCACAGAAATTTTAAACTTCTAGGCAGACAAATCTATTGATCTTTTACCTTGTAATTTCTTCTAATATTTTTAGGCTAAAAAATCTTCCCCAATTTAACCTAAGATAAATGTGACATTTTAAAGTGGGGAAAAAGCTGAACTTTTCAATCAATATTGTTTGGATAATGTGGTAACTACATTGACAAAATTAATTTTGACTCCTTCTCCATTCTTTATGTAAATATATTCCAAATAAAGCAACAATTTAAATGTAAAAAATGAAATTTAAAAAATGTATTAAAGTAAACATAGTGGATTTCCCTGGTGATGCAGTGGTTAAGAATCCACCTGCCAATGCAAGGAACACAGGTTCGATTCCTGGTCTGGGAAGATCCCAAGTGCCACGGAGCAACTAAACCCGTGCGCCACAACTACTGAGCCTGTGCTCGAGAGCCCGCGAGCCACAACTACTGAACCTGGCACACCTAGAGCCCGTGCTCCACAAGAGAAGCCACCTCAGTGAGAAGCCCACGCACCGCAACAAAGAGTAGCTCCCGCTCGCGGCAACTAGAGAAAAGCACGCACGCCACAACAAAGATCCAACGCAGCCAAAACAAACAAATAAATAAATAAATTTAAAAAACATAGGACGGGCCTTCCCTGGTGGTGCAGTGGTTGAGAATCTGCCTGCTAATGCAGGGGACACGGGTTTGAGCCCTGGTCCGGGAAGATCCCACATCCCATGGAGCAACTAGGCCCGTGAGCCACAACTACTGAGCCTGCGCATCTGGAGCCTGTGCTCCGCAACAAAGGCCGTGATAGTGAGAGGCCCACGCACCGCGATGAAGAGTGGCCCCCACTTGCCACAACTAGGGAAAGCCCTTGCACAGAAACGAAGACCCAACACAGCCAAAAAATAAATAAATAAATAAATAATTTTTTTAAAAAAGGACAAATTTGTTTGTGTTTATTGGGTGCGTGTATGTTTTCTCCTAGGCATGATCCTAAATCCAAAAGCCATCAAAGGAAATATGATGAATTGGACTATGTAAAACTTCTATATTCAATCAATATGGCAAAGGGACCATGAAACTCCAATTGGCAGAGCTCCATCCCAAGGAGAAGGAGGGTCAATAAGGAGGTATCTAATCCATGGCTCTTACAAAGCAGAAGCTTCCTGGCTGCAGAACCTAGCTGGTTAAGGTTTTTGAAGCCATCAAGCTTGTGCTCTCCATGCCATAGGGGTAAAAATTATGCCAAAAGACATGCAGCTTGCACTCCACACTCATGGAAAACACACTCAAGACCTCACTACGGTGGGAAATTTTCATTCCCCCCCCACAAAAAAAATCTCTTCTTCCTGTTATTGGTAGTTCTGAATGTTCGATTTTTCCCCGCCATGGGATCAAAGGTACCTAAGTGGATGACTGTAAGTAGAAAAAATAGGGGCCAGAAATCAAGTATTGGCAGTTTTTCCATTTTCATAGTGTGTGAATTTTCCATAGAAGTGAGGGGACATAAAGCATCATGCAGATCAGAATGTTTCAGGGAACGAGTTTCAGCAGTTCAACTTTATAATAAGTATAAATAAACGTGTTAAAATTTTCTGGACAATGCCAGAATTTGGATTTTTTTAAAAAATCAAGTGAATTCTTTTTATTGACAGCAACTAAATGGCGATTGTAGCATTTTTATCATTCACTATACTTTTCTGAGTTGAACTGCATGCAGGTGCATGTTTTTAATGTTGTCTGTCTTCTGTGCTATTCCTATAAGTTTGCTATTAAAACACATTAAACTATTTTTTTAAAAAAGAAAGCAGAGCTACAACTACTGATAAATGATAAATTGCTATGTGAAAAAGGTAAAAAATGTATAACAGTGTGTGTTATGTTTAATTTTAATTTTAATTTTAATACACATGCTATCTTTAAAAGGAAACCAAAAACTGGCAGCAATGGTTAAAACGGTGACCCTCTGGGTAAGGGGCTGGGAGAAGGTGCAGGGGAGGGGGGACGGTTAGAAACACACTTGACAGTGACATGAACTGGGGCCTGTTGAATTACTTACTGCATATTAACTACTCAAACAAATACATCTGAAATGTCTTCCCACCCTGAGATCAGATAAATAATCATTTATATTTCACTTGTTTTTACATTTAGCTCTCCAATTCAGTCGGGACTTCTGTTGGGAACTGGTACAAGACATTGCTTTTCCAACTCTGAGCCCAGGGGTCCTATGGAGTTACAGCCTTGGTGCAGGCTGCGGGGCTTCGGGGCGGGATGTAGGGAGAGAAGAGGAAGAGCTCAGCCTCACCTTCATCTGGATTATAAATCAGGACCCACCTCAGTTTTGCAGTGTGCATATAGAGGTGGAGATGTGCTGTTAGCAGTTGGAAATAAAGGTCTGGACCGCAGAGGAGGGGTCAGGCTTGGCAATGCCATTCAGTAATTTCAGAGAAAAGAGATGTCAGTATTCTTGTAGTCATGTTATCTGGAAAGCAGAAAGACAGAAAGAAACAGAGAAAAACAAAGAGGGAGGGCTCAGTGGTTAAGAATCCGCCTGCCAATGCAGGGGACACGGGTTCGATCCCTGGTCCGGGAAGATCCCACATGCTGTGGAGCAACTAAGCCCGTGCACCACAACTACTGAGCCTGCACTCTAAAGTCCACGAGCCACAACTACTGAGCCTGCATGCCACAGCTACTGAAGCCCGCGTGCCTAGACTCCATGCTCTGCAACAAGAGAATCCACTGCATTGAGAAGCCCACACACTGCAACAAAGAGTAGCCCCCGCTCGCCGCAACTAGAGAAAGCCCGTGCACAGCAACAAAGACCGAACACAGCCAAAAATAAATAAATAAATAAATAAATAAATAAAAGTTTAAATGATGCTTTAAAAAAAGAAAAAGAGGGAAGCAGGAAGAAAGAAAAAAAATCTAAACCATCAACTTAAATTTTTTTAATTTATTTTTAAATTGAAGTATAGTTGATTTACAATGTTGTGTTATTTTCAGGTATACAGCAAAGTGATTCAGTTATACAGATATATATCTATTCTTCACAGTTATACAGATATATATCTATTCTTTTTCAGATTCTTTTCCCTTATAGATTATTACAAGATATTGAGTATAGTTCCCTGTGCTATACGTTAGGTCCTTGTTGGTTATCTATTTTATTTATAGCAGTGTGTATTGTTAATCTCAAACTCCTAATTTATCCCTCTCCTCCTTTCCTTTTTGGTTCCAGAAGTTTGTTTTCTATGTCTGTGAGTCTCTTTCTGTTTTGTAAATAAGTTGATTTGTATCATTTTTTTAGGTCCACATATAAGCGATATCATAAACCATCACCTTTTGAAAATCTGACTTAGCCTTAAGAAGAAACAAAAGGGAAAGTACCACAAGCTTTTTAGAAGTCCACAAATGCGGTGGCCTTGTGGGTCTAGAGGACACGCACGTGACTGGGAACCTATGCCTAGGACGTCAGGTGGGAAACTCATGGTGGGAAGGTTGAATTCCAGGGCCACAGAGGCTGCTGACACAAGGAAGCTGAAAACCCACTGGGCTGGGATGGCTTGTTCCTGTACTCTTCAGTCTTTGCTGAATCCTACCGTTTGCCAGGAATGTCCCAGGTCTGGGACCAGCTCAGGGAGCAAACAGCCAAATTCTTGCCTTGATGGTGTTTCCACTCTAGGGGTCAGACAAGCGGCAACAACAGTGTAAATGTGAGATGTATAGTGTATGGGACGGAGATGAGTGTGGTCAGAAAAGCATGAGGCTGTTGGGGAGGGCTGGGGGATGCGGGGGTGGGAGATGGTGCTCAAAGGGTGTCTCACTGAGAAAGCCACATTTGAGCCTAGATCTGGGGATAATCTGTGGAGAACCAGGGACAGACGGGCCAGGCAGGGGCAAACCTGTGCATGAACCCCATGCAAGAGTGCTCGGTGTGCTTGAGGGAAAGCAAGGACAGATATTCAAAGAGGAAGCCTGGCAGTTTCCCTGGTGACCTCTCTACTGGGACTGGGACTGGACTGGATGGGACACTTGATCTCCAGATTTAGGACTCACATTTTGATAAGGACAGTTTGATGCCCAAGGCGTTTGCAGGTGTCCGTTAGGGTAAGATGACATTGGCAAAAGGTCTGTGGAGGCAATGCCCTACCCAGGAACAATTACCTTATGGATGCCTTTTAATGCCAAGAGCCCGTCACTGCTGGAAAGATTTGCTTCCTAGAACCTAAGTTCACCAGAAATGTCAGTTTCCTAAACGTGCCGATCCTCAAGTTTGGGGAAGTCCAAGTTTGAAAGGCAATATAGGATTAAATTCACACACACACACACACACACACACACACACACACTGGGTCAGATCCAGTCCTGAAGGGGATTGGAGAATATGGGTGTCCTCTGGTCACAGACAAAGCTCTAGGAACAGCTGTGAAAAGAGCCATGAGGCTGTCAGGGGGTAGTCGCCGTCACTCAAGGAGTGAGCCCCCAGCTCCACCAGAAGAATTTTCCAGTCTGTCTCCCCATGGAGGCCAGAGGGGCTCGGCTGGGTTCTGGCTTCTCCCCTGGTAAGAAAACACTGAGTCTCAACACTTTTGTGTTTCTTGCCCCCTTCTGGGGCTGGACCATCACTGTCAAGAAGACACGTGGTTCTCCAGTCTCTTCTCTGCTGAGATGTCTTCAAGACACAGTGCACA
The DNA here is from genome assembly GCF_964341445.2 of Mesoplodon mirus. Classification (NCBI taxonomy): domain Eukaryota; kingdom Metazoa; phylum Chordata; class Mammalia; order Artiodactyla; family Ziphiidae; genus Mesoplodon; species Mesoplodon mirus. The sequence continues at coordinate 178,936,324 of NC_138979.1, forward strand.
TCAGTGCAGGACCGTCGGACGCAGGCTGAGCCACCTCTAGCCAGCACCGGGCTGCGAGGTCCTGAACCTGTCCGCCTTCCCACCTGCTGTCAGACCCCAACACTCAGTTGAGGTCAAAGGACATCAATACTTAACTTCTCTGGGCTGCTATTTTCTCATCTATAAAATAGGGACCAAGGTGCCCCAACTCATAGCACTGGGGGTTCATCACACTGTCCTTTTCTTTTCTTTTTTTATTTAATTTTTATTTTATCTTGGAGCATAGTTGATTAACAATGTTGTGTTAGTTTCAGGTGTACAGCAAAGTGATTCACTTATACATATACATGTATTTATTCTTTTTTTTTTTTTTTTTTTTTTTTTGCGGTACGCAGGCCTCTCACTGCCGTGACCTCTCCCGTTGCAGAGCACAGGCTCCGGACGCGCAGCTCAGCGGCCATGGCTCACGGGCCCAGCCGCTCCGCGGCATGTGGGATCCTCCTGGACCAGGGCACGAACCCGTGTCCCCTGCATCGGCAGGCGGACCCTCAACCACTGCACCACCAGGGAAGCCCCATGTATCTATTCTCTTTCAAATTCTTTTCCCATTTAGGTTATTACAGAATATTGAGCAGAGTTCCCTGTGCTATACAGTAGGTCCTTGCTGGTTATCTATTTTAAATACAGCAGTGTGTACATGTCAATCCAAACTCCCAATCTATCCCTCCTCCTCACCCTTCCCCCCTGGTAACCATAAGTTCGTTCTCTAAGTCTGAGTCACAGTGTCCTTTTCAAAGACAAAGACTGAGTCTTGTTCATCTGAGGGTCCTCAGGGCCTGGCACAAAGCCCTGGGTTAGGCATTGTCCCATTGAAGTTGGAATGCAACTGCATGAAGATCCCTACAATTTAGTGTAAATTAATTTATTAATATTTTTGTGTCATCTTAAAGGAGCAGCGAATGAGGGGAGCCACCAGCTAACAGAGCTCAGAAAAGGCTCAGAAAGGTGGTGTGGGTTATAATCTATTCCAGGATTCCCATTCTGGAGCCCTTTGAAAACCCGTGGAAAACAGGGGGCATAAAATGGCTCTGATGAGCCCCACAAGAATGTTTTTTAAAGGGCACGTGGTCAGGAGACCAGAGTCCAAGTCCAGGCATCGTGCTTCCTGGTGGTAAGATCTTGAGCAAATTCCTTGACTTCCCTGAGCCTCAGTATCCTCATCTGTAAAATGGGAACAAAACTAACTGCCCTCCTATGTCCCCCACACTGATGGGGAGTGTCAGTGAGCTGATGTGTAAGATCACTGGTAATGGCGAGCGTGGGTGGAGGTGACAGCTGTGGCATAGCCAGAGGTGAGCAGGGCAGCCACTGTGGCGCTAACTCCAAGCACAGGAGGTTAAAATGTGACTCCATCTCAAGTCTGGACTGCAGACCCAGAGGCCAGTAGCAAAGCGATAGGTGCCAGACATCCCCGTACCTGAAGGTGAGGCTCTACTTACCTGTGTGGGATTCACACAGAAGGTGGATGAAACCTGTTCGGGTAACTCTCAGCCCAACTCCCAATATTAGGTGAAGGACAGGACAGAAAGGAGTTCTTGGGGACAGCTGCTGGGGTGTCCCCTGCCCCATGGAGGAACAATCCTCTGCCCTGAGAGGGGGTCTCAGGGGACCCCCAGATAGCTTATGCCCCCAGGAGATGCCCTCTGTGGATGCAGAGCTGGCGGGCGTGAGTCCCACGCCTGAGAAACCCTCAAGGCAAGAGGCCGAGCGTCCAGCCTGGAGCGGGAGAGAACAGAGGAACCGCGGCGAGGAAGGGGAGGGGCTGAACAGCACTTCCGCTGAGGGCGGGGCAAGGGCACGGAGGCTGCTCCTCCACAAACCAAGGGAGCTGGCTCGGGTCATCTTGGAAGGGACTTTGCCCAGAGGGCACTTGGAGGGGCAGAATACCCAGGACAGGGCGGGCTACAGATCCCAGAGCCTGAGGGGGAAGGTGAGAGTTGCATCCGGGAGCACAAGAAGAAGTGCGCCTGGGGGCTCCTGGTGGGGGGATGGCTAAGTTTCCCGCAAAGGCGAGAAGGATGCTCAGCGAACGTCGCCAAGCCCAGGTCGCGGCTGCTCCATCTAGCAGAGCATTCCTGCACCTCGCCTCTCCCTGCTCCTTGCTTCAGCCCTGGAGCAGCGGGAAGGACAGCTGAGGAGCCCCGGCCGCCTGCCGGCGAGAAAAGGGGGAAGAAGCCTCCCAGGCCCCCTCTACCCCTCACCCCCACCCCCATGGGCTCCCAGCTCAAAGCTGCAGGGAGACAAGGAGGAGTTTACCTCTTGGGTGAGATTCAGTGTTTTCATTATGACACTGGACAAAACAAAGCAATTGGGGCTTTTTAACTAAAAGTAGACAGGGGACATTTTGGTATCCAGGAGTGACCAGAAAATGTATGGGAGGGAACTTACCCAAGGCAGCATCTGTGGGTAGAGAAAGACATAGACCAACACCGGGAGGACATCCAGAAGCTTCAGGATGGACTCCTAAGGGCTCCAACCTGCCCCAAGTGGGCATAACTGTGCACAGAAGCATAATGCGTGTAGAGGGGTCAGGGGAACAGAAGGGTCAGGGCTAGTGAAGGGGGCGACCCAGCTTTTTATCCTAGGTGCTTTTTTTTTTTTTTTTTTTTTTGCGGTACGCAGGCCTCTCACTGTTGTGGCCTCTCCCGTTGCGGAGCACAGGCTCCGGACGCGCAGGCTCAGCGGCCATGGCTCATGGGCCCAGCCGTTCCGCGGCATGTGGGATCTTCCCGGACCGGGGCACGAACCCATGTCCCCTGCATCGGCAGGCGGACTCTCAACCACTGCGCCACCAGGGAAGCCCTTATCCTAGGTGCTTTTGTATTTGGGGATGCTTTTTGAAATGAATGTGTAGACAAATATCACTTGAGGAATTACAGAAAAAAATTATATCTATATATGTATACACACACACACACACACACACACACATACCATGTTTCCCTCCCTTAAAAGCCAATCTCTGTTCTTTGGCCCTGACCCCCACTTGCAGATATAAGCGGCTTCTGGAACCATCCCATAAATGTTTGCCACCGTCGGACTTCCCTGGTGGCACAGTAGTTAAGAATCTGCCTGCCAGGGGTGGGATAGGGAGGGTGGGAGGGAGACTCAAGAGGGAGGGGATATGGGGATATATGTATATATATAGCTGATTCACTTTGTTATACAGAAGAAACTAATACAACATTGTAAAGCAATTATACTCCAATAAAGATGTTAAAAAAGAAATCAATAAAAACCCAACAGTACCATAGGAAAATGGGCAAGAATAAGAGGATATAAATGGTTCTTAAATATTTGACAATATACTCAACCTCTCTCATGGTAAGAAAAATGGAAACTAAAAATACAATTAGATAACATTTTTGCCTATAAATTAGTAAAGTTTGAATGCTTTGCTAACACATTGATTTGGTAAAAGTGTGAGAAGATAAATCTCCCTACATTGCTGGTGAGAGTAATATCAGCCCAATCTGTAAAAAGAGCAGTTAAGACAGTTAGGCTATTAATACATGTCAAGTTATAAATGACCTTGACTCAGCAATAGCCCATCTAAAAAACTGGCTTACAGATATGCATGTACACAAATGAAATTTTACTTGTGTGTATGTAAAAATATCAATTGCAGATTTTTTTTGATTAGCACAATATTGGAAACAATCAAAATACCTACCAATAGGAAACTGGTTAAATGAATTATAGCAATCCATACAAGGAAAAACCATGTTTCTAAAAGAGAGTATAGTTCTACATTTGGGAATTTATCCTACAAATATTCTTACATATAAGTAATGTACTTACACAGATAGACTTGCAAAGTGAATGTAATAATATACAAAAGAGGCTATTTATTGAAGCATTTCTTGTGATTGCCAAGAGTTAGAATTAAACCAAATGTCCATTAATAGCAGATTGATTAAGTAAAGTGTGGTACATGTAAATGCTGAAGTACCATTCCATTGTAAAAATGAATGTAGAAACTCTATGGGTAAGACACTGAAAATTCTCTTCAGATAAATTGTTAAGTGAAAAGGCAAGTATATGTTATCTATCTTTTGTGAATAAAGAGGAGAAAAAATATATACATTTGTATTGTACTTACACAGAAAAACTCTGGAACATGGCAAGAAAATAGAAATAGGGGTTCCTGGTTTGGTGCTGGAAACTGGGCAAAAGGGGAATAAGAGCTAGAGAGTTTACACTGTATATCTTAATTTTTAAAAATGAATAATATTAATATATTGCTTCTTCAATGAATATATTATCTCTTTAATTTTTTTAAAAAAGAAAATCAAGAAAAATTAGTGGAAAAATGAAATGGTTCCAAATGTATTTATATTAAAAGATATAAAAAATATATTGCTAAGTAAAACAAAAGCAAACTAAATAAACATAACACAAAAGCAGAATAGCTTATGGAGTATGATACTATTGTGTTTAAATAAAAAGCCTGACTGCCAGGCTGCATATGCACAAGCTATCTCTGGGAGGATACACAAGAAATTAGGACCAGCAATTGTCTCTGGGGAAGTGAACTGGAAGGTTAGGGGACAGGGATGTAAGAGAGATTTATATTTGACGGTAACCCTTTTTGTACTTTCTGATTTTTTTTCCTATGTGTGTGCATCACCAACTAAAAAAATAAAATACTTTTTCAAAATTGAGAAAAAAAAAAAAAGAATCCACCTGCCAATGCAGGGGACACGGGTTCGAGCCCTGGTCCGGGAAGATCCCACATGCCGCGGAGCAACTAAGACCATGCGCTACAACTACTGAGTCTGTGCTCTAGAGCCTGCAAGCCACAACTACTGAGCCCGTGCACCACAACTACTGAAGCTTGTGTGCCTAGAGCCCATGCTCTGCAACAAGAGAAGCCACCACAATGAGCTCAGGCACCTCATCGAAGAGTAGCCCCCGCTCACTGCAACTAGAGAGAGCCCACGGGCAGCAACGAAGACCCAACGCAGCCAAAAAAAAAAAAAAAAGTTTACCACCATTGACCCAAATTCTGGCCTGCCATGGCCCAGCCCAGCAGTGAGGGTTGAGGGAGAAGGAAACACAGAGAAGAAGGAGGGGCAGACAGGTTGGGCTGGGGGAGAACCATATGCCTTCTTCTCCTTTCTTTTATATAAACACTGTCATTTGCCATTAAATGTGAAGACGACATTGACTGGAGAAACTGCCTGACAGCTCAGTGGAAAATATTCTCAGCTCATTACGCAAATATCCAAGGCCTCACTTTTAATTACTCACTTAGTGCCGGATTAACTGCCAGTCTCCGCCAACAGCACGGCCTTCCTCTCGGGGAGGTCAGAATGAATCAAGAGGAAACCAGATGAGCCTGAATCTGTCACCCACTCCCTGACTCTGGTAGGAAAATGTTTAGCTAGGAAGGCAGGGTCACCACACAGTCGAGGGGTATGACTCAGCCGGGAAACAGCCCCACTTCCTGTTGGCGTATTTTCCTTTGGTTTTAGCCCCAAGTATTATTCTAGGTGGAAAGACCTCCTAGAATGCTGTTTTCTTGGGGGAGTCGAAAGAAAAGCAGCCTGGCGAATGTGGGCTCACTTCGACGCCTCAGATCTCAGACCAAGTAAGGGCTTGCAGATGCTTTTGAGGTGGGCAGCACAAAACTCTGTGACATGGACTTTGTCATTCATTCCTTCCCCTCACACACATGCACAGGGCATTGACTTTGTGCCAGCTGCATGCTACACATGTTATAGAGTCAGAGATGGAAAGGGTAGGCCCACAGCCCTAGAGACTCAGTCCAAGGAAAAGAGAGACAGGAAAATAAATAAGAGTGATCGGTTTCTGTGGATGCTGGGACGGAAGCCTGCACGGGTACCGCGAAGCACAAACGAGGGGGTGGGAGAGGAAGCGGGAAAACCTTCGTGGAGGGGAGCTGGATCGGTGATGACCAGAGAACGAGGGCAAGGAGGAGCCGCGAGAGGTAGTGGGGCAGCGAAGTGTGAGAAAGTTCACGGGATGGGAAAGGGACTGACGTGGAAACGGGGGGCACGTGTGCTGCTCCTGAACTGCCCCAAACCCCTGAGCTCTCTTCCTGTACTTTAGAGTGTCCCTCTTAGGAGTCCTAGCCTTCCCCAGGTAGAAGCCAGCAGCTCTTCTTCCCAGCTTCCCTTGCAGCTAGGGCACAGCCACATGACCGTGAATCCACCAATCAGACACAGCCGTGGGAGACTTGATGGTATGACAAGGGATGCCTTGTAGGCTGGCCGTGCAGACTCCATCCTGCTGAGGGTGGTGAGACACAGTGCCCAGCATCATCAGCACCAGCTTCCTGTCTGTTCAGCGGCAGTGGCACTGGTTCCTCTACTGGGGTGGAGCCATTGCTTCTGCTTGTAAGGCTCCAAGCCTGCACCCTGGGCTCTCCTGGAGCCCTGGAGAGCTTCCAGTCTCCTTTTACAACTTCCGTTTCTCTTTAAACTTACTAGATGGGTTCTGCTATTTATAACCAAGCATGCTGTTTGGTACAACCCAGTGGTTTTCCGGTAGGTGCGGCAGAGACCTTACAGTTGGGGGAGTTTCCTCAAAGCTTGGACTGACGTAGGGGCTTCTGTGCCACCTCCACCCTTTCCCCCACCCCATCGCTCCACCCCCATCTCTTTCATACGCTGCCCTTCCAAATGAAGATTGCACTCATAATTCAATAACAGTAGCAATAGCACCTAACACTATGGAGCACCTGCTACATGTTGGGCGCCGTGTGGCAGATGGTATTTCCCAAGATGGCCAAAGCAGACTCTCCCATCTCACATGCTTTTCTTTTTCATAAATTTATTCATTTTATTTTTGGCTGCATTGGGTCTTCATTGTTGCATGCGGGCTTTCTCTAGTTGCAGCGAGCAGGGGATCTAGGAGCGCGGCTTCAGTAGCTGTGGCACGCAGGCTCAGTAGTTGTGGCGCATGGGCTTAGTTGCTCCGTGGCATGTGGGATCTTCCCAGGCCAGGACTCAAACCCGTGTCCCCTGCATTGGCAGGCGGATTCTTAACCACTGTGCCACCAGGGAAGCCCTCACGTGCTTTTACTTACAACATGGTCTTGACAGCCCTCCCTCCCCACCAGGAAGCACTTCTCTCAGCCCTTGAATGTGGAAAGGCCTCTGACTACTGCAGAAGTGCCACTGTGTGACTTGTCATAGAAGCTACTGCAGCTTCCACCTGGTTCTCTTGGGCTCTTCCGTCACAGAGCCCAGCCACCGCAGAGTAAGGAAGCCCAGGCCAAGTGTGGGTGGGGCAGCCTGCAGCCACAGCTGAGACCCTGGCCCACAGCCAGCCACCCCTGGCAGACAGATGAGAGAGGAAGCTGGGAGATGGCTTTACAGAGTAAAACCATGTGAGAGACACAAATGAGAACCACCAAGCTGAGCCCTGTCAATCTCCAGAAATGTGAGAGAGGTTAATAAAATCATCATTTTAAGCTGCTAGGGTTTGGGGCATTCTATTATTGCAGCAATCAATAACGGGAACACGCTGTTTAGTCTTTACCACAGTCCTGTGAGGTAGGTATTATTGCTATCCCTTATCATTACTATTCTCCTCACTTTTGTCAGTGAAGTAGCTGAGGCACAGAGAGGGTGAGTAACTTACTCAGGGACACACAGGTGGCTGGTGGTAGAGCTGAGATTCATACACAGACTGTCTGGCTTTAGAGTCAGTACGCATTACCACAATGGTGTGCTGACTTTCTTGAAAAGTCCCACTGTAAACAACAGAGTCATTGAAGGATTTTTAAGTGGGGAAGTGGAGAGGGGCAGCCATGGTCATATTTGTGTTTCAGAAAGATTGCTGACATGGTGGGGAGGAGGGATTGAGGACCGGTGTCAGGGCGAGGCTGGAGGTAGGGAGGCTGCCTCAGCCCCTGCAGCATCCAGGTGAGAGGTGACCAGGCCTCACTCAGGCAGTGGCCGTGGGGATGGAGAGAGGGAGACAGATATGAGTCACAGCTCAGGGGGAGCATTGCCTTGGCCATGGGAACAGGAGAGGAGGGACACAGAGATGGCGCATCAGAAAATGTCCCCATGGTTTACCTGGCTGTCCGGAAGATGAAGACACCAATATCTTACTGATTTCAGCAATCACTAAATGACACGAATCACTCATTCTTAATTGTCAGCCTTGGTTATCAGCTAATATCATAGTTACCATCAAACATCTTACAAGGATGAGCAGAGCTAAGCCTCGTAACAGTAGGAATGTGCCCTGTTCTGTTGTGTTAACCATCAACCCCACAAATATTACTCAGCCGTAAAAAGGAATGAAATAATGCCATTTGCAGCAACACGGATGGACCTGGGGATTATCATACTAAGTGAAGTAAGTCAGACAAAGAAAGATAAATATCATATGATATCGCTTATATGTGGAATATTAAAAAAACGGACACGATCTTATTTACAAAACAGAAATAGACTCACAGACATAGAAAACAAACTTAAGGTTATCAAAGGGGAAAGAAGGTGGAAAGGATAAATTAGGGGTTTGGGATTACATATACACACTATTATATATGAAATAGATAACCAACAAAGACCTGCTGTATAGCACAGGGGACTATATTCAATATCTTGTAATAACCTATAATAGGAAAGAATCTGGGGACTTCCCTGGTGGTGCAGTGGTTAAGAATCCGCCTGCCAATGCAGGGGACATGGGTTCGATCCCTGGTCTGGGAAGATCCCACATGCTGCGGAGCAACTAAGCCCGTGCACCACAGCTGCTAAGCCTGCGCTCTAGAGCCTGCGTGCCACAACTACTGAGCCTGCACTCTAGAACCCGTGAACCACAACTACTGAGCCCACGTGCCTAGAGCTCATGCACCGCAACAAGAGAAGCCGCCACAATGAGAAGCCTGCGCACCGCAATGAAAAGTAGCCCCTGCTGGCCGCAACTAGAGAAAGCCTGCACGCAGCAACAAAGACCCAATGAAGCAAATAAAAAAAAATTAAAATAAAATATTAAAAAAAGGAAAAGAATCTGAAAAGGAATAGATTTATATACCTGTATAACTGAATCACTTTGCTGTACACTTGAAATTAACACAACATTGTAAATCAACTATACTTTGATTAAAAAATAAAGACAAAAAATGTTAGAAGTTAAATCACAATAAAAAAAAAAAAGAAAGCCATCAACCCTACAATCTCAGTGATTTATCAGGAAAGTGTACTCTATCAGCATGTCCTCTGAGGTCAGCTGCTGTGGCTCCACCTTTTCCCCCTCCATGACCCCCATCTCAAACCTCACTAATCACCATTAGAGAGGGAAAGACAGCTTCGGAGAGACTCCTCCAGCAATATTTCACCCACAAGGGACATGGTTACACCCACTCACACTGATTGGCCAGAACTAGTCACCTGGCCCAACTGCATGAGAGTCAGAGAGCCCAGCTGCGTCCATCCCCTTCTGGCCAGCAGCAGGAGATCGGAGCACAAGGCGTGTCCTGTGCAAAGAGCAGCAGGCCTGCACCACTGTACCTTGGCTTTGTTTTGGTTACTATCATCGTGAGTTATTTATGCATCCTTTTCTTTGGCCGACTGTGAGATCCTCAAGGGCCAAGAGCCTGACTCACTCCTCTCTATAGCAGCAAAGCCTCCCATTGACCTGGGTGTTGGTTGCATAGGCAGAAAATTCATCAAGCTGTGCACTTTTGCTATATGTATATTGTATGTCAATAAGAAGTTAATTTTTAAAAAGTAAGGACCCACACACTCCAGCAGGGTAGAAACCCTCTTATTCCTGATTCTCAGAAGTTGGGGATAGAACCCCTCATCACAATCCCTCAGGGAATCAGAAAGCTGGTCCTAAGTCTGACAGCCATCAGTAGGGGCAGGACCAAACCAGCCTCCGCCCTCATCCATCCTCCATGGGGTCTCTCTGCTCTCCGGCTGAGGCCAGACAAAGGCACCGAGTGGCTTCAATGTGTTTCTAGTCAGCCTGAGCCTCTCGAATGTTTCTCAGCTGGAAACCTGGGCGAGGAGACGCCGTGTATCTCGGGACCTGGCGAACATCTGACCCGTCCTGGATGACGTTTCCTGGTCAGCTTATTAGGAACGAATCCTGGCTAATTCGGTCACCATCCCATTTCTCAAGCATGATTTGTGGCTTAATTGCAGCAGGAAAAAAATAATAAAACGTGCACAGCCCGGGCCATATCCATAATTCATAACCACAGTAAAACCCTTGACATGCCGTTGTGACTTATAGCAGTCTGAGGGGTATGCACCCTGGGGCCAGCAGAGGGCCCAGATGTTTCCGTTACAGAACATTTTAGAGTTCACGGGCTGGGGAATCCGGGCTTCCCAGCGATTACAGCAAAGCTCAGCCCTAGATAGAGGCAAAGCCAGAGCCCTGACCCTGGGTCCTAGGGCCTTGGAGGGGTCCATGCTCAGGCTGCCCTGGAAAGCAGAGCGTGTCGAAGCCTCAGAGGTTGCAGGCAGCATCTTGGAGGCAACTTCAAAGCATCTTAAGCCTACAGAAGGTCCTCATCATGCAGGAGGCTGGCCTGTGTGGGCCCCAAGAGAGCATGAGGCTGATGCATCAGGTAGGGGACTAGACTATGAGTGACAGAAAACCCAGGTCAAACAGCTTAAACCATAAAGGAACTTACTTGCTCCCATAAATGAAAAGTCCAAAGATTGTTTAGGCTTCAGGCGAGGTTTGATCCAGAGGCTCAAATGATGTCACCAGGAAGAAGTTGTCTTCTGCCAATTTTCTTCACCTCCCACTTCAGCCCCACTGGCAGTCCTAGGATTTCTCCCTCAAGAAGCAAAACGGCTGCACCAGTTCCAGACCTCACAGCCTCAGGGAAAGAAAAATTGTCTCTTTTCCCCAAGCATTGAACAAAAGCTCCAACTCTCACTGCACCCATTGGGTCAGGTGTTTGTTCTTGAACCAACTGGTATTTGAGAGGTAGGGAAGAGGGCAGAGCATGCCAAGCAATTCGAGTCAAGTGGACAACCGTAGGTCGAGTCCCTATACTCCATACATTTGAAAATGAGGGAAGGGTAGCTCCCGAAGGGGAGACTTGTTTTACCCAAAGAAGCAAGAATGGATATGCTGGGCAAGCAAAGGGCAGGTGTCTGCCGTGTAGAGCAGGGGTGGGCAGGCAGGGTCTGGGGGCCACTTCCAGCCAAACACTTGTTTTAGTAAGTAAAGTACTATTGGAGCACAGCCATGCTCATTCTTTTGTGTATCGTCTGAGGCTGCTTTCACACTCCAGTGACAGCTGATTAATTGCAACAGAGTCTGTCTGGACTGCAAAGCCTATAAAAGTTACTATCTGGCCCTTTACAGAAAAAGTTTGCTGACCCTCGACATAGAGGAAGGTCCATTTTAGTGGGAGCCTTCTGAGACGATAGCGAAACACAAACAGTGGACATTTCCAGCGTCCAGACGCTTTGAAAGCATAGTTGGTACCTGCTTCTGCCTTCTGTCCACACTCTGGCTGGGGATCAAGGGGGAGCCAGGGGGCCAGGAGAGCCAGGGGGCCAGGTGAGGTGGTGAGGGGCTTGGGGCGTGTGAGCACAGCCAAGTCGGGAGAAGGGCACCTGGTCCAGGATACACTGGCTGCTGCCCAGGTGACTTCGGTCAGGTCACATGCCTTTCTTGGACAGGTCAGGTGGATGGGATGGCCCCGAGGATCTCACATCTAACAGTCCATGTCCTTCTGGGGCATGACTAGAGGGAGAACCTTTCCCCTCCCCTTCCCCAAATCTGTCTGCAGGAGGAGGAACCCCTCAGCAGGGGGCGCCAAGAGGCACCACGTGATCACCCCTCTTTATCCAGCCCTCACCCTCCTGCAGGCCTTAGTCACCAGCTGTAATGCTAATTACCTGCTGGACTAATCCTCTTGCCTCTCTCTCATTTAGTTGTGTTCATCCTTTTTCAGCAGATCAGAAGTCTGAAACCTTCCCAGTCCCAGGAGTCTGGAATGCCCAGTTCTGGCAGGGTGAGATGGCTGATTCCCAGTTACCAAGGTGGTCTTCATGTTCAAGATTATGTCCGTGTTCATTGGTCCCTGCGTTTGGACTAGTGCATGAATGAGGCTGCAGACAAGGAAGATGCAGGCAAACCTTCAGAATCTTCTAATGCGCGCTAAGAACTCAGGTCTTGTCTTTTACACTTGCAGTTAAGAGCTGGTGGCTGAGTTACAAAAGATTTCTTCACTGTAGGCAGAAAAGCGTGTATCCACAAGCACATACACCCACAAAAATTCCATCAGCACTCTCATGCATGTCCAGGTACATATGGCAATACCTACATACATAGGAGGCCTTGCATCTGCCTGTACCACGTGTGAAAATACACATGCACACCCACGCAAGTGCAAGCACAGATTCATGCAGACAGGACCCCACTGCAGATCCTTGACTGTGCATCACATGCATTCACTGCAGGCTCAGGTATTAGCCCCTGTGTACCAAGGTCACCTTTAAGAGGCCCTAAGCATGGAAACGCTCGTGGAGCCCTCACACAGAATTTAAAAGAAAAGATTATTTTTGTAAATAGAGCTGCAATGAACATTTTGGTACATGACTCTTTTTGAATTATGGTTTTCTCAGGGTATATTCCCAGTAGTAGGATTGCTGGGTCGTATGGCAGTTCCATTTGTAGTTTTTTAAGGAACCTCCATACTGTTCTCCATAGTGGCTGTATCCATTTACATTCCCACCAACAGTGCAAGAGGGTTCCCTTTTCTCCACACCCTCTCCAGCATTTATTGCAATAGCCATAGCCAAGACATGGAAGCAGCCTAAGTGTCCATCAACAGATGAATGGATAAAGAAGATGTGGCAGATATGTACAATGGAATATTACTCAGCCATAAAAAGAAACGAAATTGAGTTACTTGTAGTGAGGTGGATGGACCTAGAGTCTGTCATACAGAGTGAAGTAAGTCAGAAAGAGAAGAACAAATACCATATGCTAACATATATATATGAAATCTAAGAAGAAAAAAAAAAGGTCATGAAGAACCTAGGGGTAAGACAGGAATAAAGACACAGACCTAGTAGAGCATGGACTTGAGGATATGGGGAGGGGGAAGGGTAAGCTGTGACAAAGTGAGAGAGTGACATGGACATATATACACTACCAAACGTAAAATAGATAGCTAGTGGGAAGTAGCCACATAGCACAGGGAGATCAGCTAGGTGGTTTTTGTTTGTTTGTTTGTTTTTTGCGGTACGCGGGCCTCTCACTGTTGTGGCCTCTCCTGTTGCAGAGCACAGGCTCCAGACGTGCAGGCTCAGCGTCCATGGCTCACGGGCCCAGCCGCTCTGCAGCATGTGGGATCTTCCCGGACCAGGGCACGAACCTGTGTCCCCTGCATCGGCAGGCGGACTCTCAACCACTGCGCCACCAAGGAAGCCCAGCTAGGTGGTTTTTGACCACCTAGAGGGGTGGGATAGGGAGGGTGGGAGGGAGGGAGATGCAAGAGGGAAGAGATATGGGAACACCTGTATATGTATAACTGATTCACTGTGTTATAAAGCAGAAACTAACATATCATTGTAAAGCAATTATGCTCCAATAAAGATGTTAAAAAAAAAAGGTTATTTTTTGGAAACGTCAGAAAACTTATGTTTGTGCTAAAAATGAAGCAGATGCTTTTCTATTTTTCTGATTAGAACTTTAAATTATTTTCCCTGTACATATTTATTTGTGCATTCATTTATTCGTTCACTCATTCATTTCAGCACCCCTGCTTTGCTGGAGCCCCGAGTATGTGTGTGCATAATTCTGCCTTCGGGATGACCCAGCAGGGATGTGCACATGTGTTCACACAGCTGCACACCCCGATGGCGAGTGAGTACTCACCAGTGCTCCCCATACGTGCGCACTGACACACACACACACACACACACACACACACACACACACACGTAGCCTAACGGAGCTCTGAGCTGGAAGCCCCAAGAAGGAATCCTGTGCTGGCACCTGTATGGTCAGACATAGCCAGCGCCTGTGTAGGACCCCTCTCCTCCCTCCTGCTGTTTTGGCCACTGCAGATGCCAAGCTCAGCAGGAAACCTCAGAATATGCTCTCCCACAGCGAGCCCTGCAGCCCTCAGAGGTGGGCAGGAGAAAGATGGGGGCGTGTGGAGTGGGGCCCAGGGAGGGAGGCTGGGCACACTCCACACTGGGGGACGGACTGGGGGGTGATGGGGGATGGCCCAAGGAGCCCAGGCAGGGGCCAGCACTGTGCCCTGGCTGTCTGGATGTCAGAAGATGACCAACATGCCAGCCTGACCCCCTTCGAATTATAATATGAGATCACCCTACTCCAGACTCAGACTTTAGTCCAATTCAGGATTTCCGTTTATAGCTTTCAAAACTGCTGGGTGGGTCCCACCTCCCATGTTCTGATTAAATTGGTCTGGGGCGGGGCCTGGGCATCTGGATGTATAAAACCTTCCCAGGTGATTCTAATGTACAGCCAAGGTTGTGAACCTCTAGTCTACAGAGCCCAGGTGAGTTCCTGGGACGGGGAACTCACTAACTGTCCTGGCAGCCTCCTTGCTCTGGGGACAAGTTAAGAGCCTTTCTCCACAGCAGCGTGGTAACAAATTCCCAGAACAGTGAAAGCAAGCTCAGGGAGTATCCTACCACCATCGTCATGGTTCTTGCTCCCATTTCTCTGGATGTCCAGTTCCGACGAGACCTGACTCCTCCAAAAAAGCCTGCTGTGAGGGGCTTCCCTGGTGGTGCAGTGGTTGAGAGTCTGCCTGCTAATGCAGGGGACACGGGTTCGAGCCCTGGTCTGGGAGGATCCCACATGCCGCGGAGCGACTAGGCCCGTGAGCCACAACTACTGAGCCTGCGCGTCTGGAGCCTGTGCTCCTCAACAAGAGAGGCCGCGATGGTGAGAGGCCCGCGCACCGCGATGAAGAGTGGCCCCCACTTGCCACAACTAGAGAAAGCCCTCGCACGGAAACGAAGACCCAACACAGCAAAAATAAATAAATAAATTAGTAAACTCCTACCCCCAACATCTAAAAAAAAAAAAGCCTGCTGTGACTACTGACTCCTGCATGTGACTTGCCAGGCTCTGAGCACCCAGAGCCCAAGGGCGGAGTCCTTGCTTCCTGTCCCGGGTGTCCAGCCCATGAAGGCACTGATGGCTGGCACATTAGAGGCTGGGGCTGAAGGAGCACAGGGCTGGAGTCTGGCACATGATGGTCCAGTGTGTGACCCTGGGCAGTCCCCCTGCTTCTCAGAGCCTGCTTGCTCGGCCACAAGGCAGGGAGATGCGCAGTGGCGGGGAAGAGGGGATGCAGCTGCATGAGATACAGCTGAAAGGATTTGTAGAGCATGACAGCACCTTGCCTGGCCTGCAGAAGGGGACCTATCATGGGTTCTCCCACCTGGAGCAGGGTGTCTGATGGGCAGGCCAACCTCTCCACTCCACCCAGCAGGCCCAGTGCCTGAAGGCCAACACTTTTTAGGGAGCCACAAAAATGTCTTCATTTCTTTTAAAATCAGAAGAAAAACTGAATGTCATCCAGCCTGGATTATATTTTTCTTCTTGCCAATGCTGTTGTAAAATACGAGTTTAAATGTCTTTATGGACGAAGGGGCCTCCAAAAGCCAAACCACAGTCCCATGGAGGGGGTGATATCCAGGCCCAAAAGCACACCCTGGGTGGACCCCACCACCACCACCTTCCAATGCACCCAGACCAGTGTCTCAGAAAGCAAGGTCTGTACCCGACAAAGCCAACTTCAATCAGCAGAGCTTCTCCAGGAAACCGAGGCAGGTGAAAGTGCAGGCTCTGGAGTTATATGGTTCAGACCTCATCTGTGTGTCTTAGGCAAGTTACTTCACCTCTCTGTGCCTCCATTTCTGCTTCTGTAAAATGGGGGTGTTCCCCCTCGGAGGGTTGTCATGAGGATTCAGGGAGATGTTGCGTTTAGAGACACAGGCACCTGGAAGGTCTGTCGTCAGCTTCAGAAAAAAAGGACACTCAGGGCCTTCTCAACCCCAGTCTCCCTTCTCCTGCTCAGTTCCTTGTGACCTTGGGTCAGCCACTACCTCACTCTCCCCTCTGTCAGATGTCCATCTGAGGGCGACCTGGGGCTCCAAGCCCCCTCCTCCCTTTCAGCTTTAATTTTGTAATAGGCACCCTGGAGGGAGGGTCTAGATCAATTCCCCCCAGACCTGTCCCAGCCGGTCTGCGGTCAAGCCAAAAAGGTGAGCCTGTGGGAGGGCCCTTGCCTGCGGGTCCCAAGAGCCCTGGGGATGAGGTTGACCTTCAGCCCTCTTGTGAGAGGTGACGTGGCTTAGCGCACTGGCTCTTAGTGTGTGGGTCATGGCTCACCACTTACACCCATGTGGCCCTGTGTGGGCCTCAGTCTCCTCATCTGTGAAATGGCCATAGCCATTTTCCAGGGCTGTGTGAGGATGCAGTGAACTCCCATTGGCTGCAGGCCCTGTGGGTGCTCAGCCACCCAGGGGACCCCCCCCCGGGCTGTTCCTACTCCTCTGGGCCTGGCTGAGACCCAGAAATCCCAGCGGCGGCTCTGTCTCCATCCCCCAGCAACACTCGGTAGGTGCCCAGTGAACACTCACACACAGAATCTTCCTAAAGCACACGTCGAACTTGACAGCTTTCTAAACGCTTTGCATCTGACAAAGCACAGAGACGCCTATCATCTGTGTCTCTTCACTAAGTCCTGAGATGTCTTGTTTTTTTGACCATGCCACATGGCCTGTAGGATCTTAGTTCCCTGACCAGGGATTGAACCCATGCCCCCTGCAGTGGAAGCGTGGAATCTTAACCACTGGAAGATTCCAGGGAAGTCTCCATATAAGTCCTCTTTCTTAATGATGATTTTTCTGACTATAAATACTGAAAGCACAGCAATGTATAAGAAGAAGAAAGATTACCCACAATCCTTCTCCCCAGAAGCAACTACCTTTATTAATATGTTGGCATGTTTTTTCCTACTCCCTTTGCTATTTTTAAAAAAACTTTTTATTGGAGTATAACATCCAAAAACTATGTACAGGGCATGCCTTAGTCCCTTTGGACGGCTATCACAGAACACCATAGACTGGGCATCTTATAAATGACAGAACTTTATTTCTCGAAGTTTTAGAGGCTGGAGGTCCGAGCTGAGGATGCCAGAGTGACCAGGTTCTGCTGAGAGCCCTCTTCTGAGCTGTAGATGGACATCTCCTCGCTGTGTGCTCACAGGGCAGAAAGAAAGAGAAGGCCTTCAGGGGTCCCTTTTATAAGGGCACAATCCCATTCGTGAGGCTTCAACCTCATGGCCTAATCACCTCCCCCAGGCCCCGCCTCCCAATACCCTCTCCTTAATTTCAACATATGAACAGGGGGGCACACAAAAGTTTAGCCCATGACAGTGCATAAACTGAAATGTACAGCTTGCTAAATATTTCCATGAATGTAGCCACCAGCTAGATCAAGCTGCAGAGTAATCCGTCTCCCCAGCAGTCTCCTTGCCCCACCCACGCCTGGCCTGAGAGAGCGGTCATTCTAACCTCTATCACCATAAATGAGTGTTGCTTGTTTTAGGATTTTACGTTCATGAGATTGTTTGTACCTCCCTTGTTTCACCCAATATAATGACCGGGAGGCCTTTGTGCTGCTGCCTGTATCTGGGTTTGTGCTTTTTCATGCACCATCATTAATGTGTCCATTCTGTTGACCGACTCTTGGGCTGTTTCTAGTCTGGGGCTATTATGAATACAGCTGCTATGAACATTCTTGCCCTTTGGTGGATTTCATACAATTAATACATTGTCATCATCATCATGTATATTATACATTGTACATTACATAGCATATCATATAAATAATAAATGCATTAAATAATATTAATACATTAATGGAAACTAATATAATTTTATCACAGTAGGTGAAATCTTAACTGTGGGGTCCATATTGTCACCTAACCTTACAATGCAAGTATTTCCCCACATCATTAAGACCCCTCCATAGTCGCTGTGCTTCAAGGCTATATAAAAAAAACCTGATTTTTTTTTCTATTTTATAGATGAGAAAACCGAGGCTCAGAGAGCGTGGCAGTGAAATCACACCTCAAACACTGGCCCCTGGGCTCTTTGCCCTCATTATAGAGTTTTACTGTGAGGAAGAAAACAGCATAAAATATAAACACGCAACCAACCAACCCACCAACTACAGAAAAGAACATTTCACACGCAATAGAGAAATTAAACGTTTAAGGAAGATGAAAGGCGTTTTGCGGGCTGGCTTTTACAAACATGAAGCAGAAAGAACTGAGAGCGCCTGCGTCCCACCCCGTCCTCCCGCCCGGGGCGTCGAGGGCGCCTCCGCAACAGGATTTAAGGGGGCGCTTGCGCTCGCCGCGCCAACCACTAGGCGGCGCCAGAGCAGCGCCGATGCCGGGTCGCTCAAGCCGGGCTGGGATGGCAGGAGGGGGCCAGGGAACCAACCCAGGGCACCAACCCAGGGCCTCTGACCAAGATTTCTGGGAAAAGACCAGGTAGGAGGAGAAGGCTCTGGCCGAGGATTAGAAGCTTTTTAAAGGATACCCTGCCTCCGCATGCCGAAATGTCCTGAGTTTTCCTTAAGCTTCCCTGACCTCATTTATCGGCCAGGAAGGATGGGATGAGGCAGTGGGAGGCGTAATCAGACTCAACGCAGGGAAACGGGGCGCTTCCTGCTGTCCCTCCCCACCCTTTCACAGAAACCCTCACCCGCTCGGGCCGCAGATGTAGAACTTTCCAGCCAGGCAGTACCCAGAGCCCAGCCTCTCAACTTTGCTGCCGAGTTCAGAGAAGGCCATCGCGAACTCGGGGCCGCACAGCCATCACGGGGCTGTGGTCTTCGTCGGGCTTCTCCGCATGTTGCTGACGCCCCGCTGGGGGGCGGCGGGAGCAGACAGAGAGGCACCCAGTCCTGGAGGTCTCCCTCTGCACCACCCCACCTCCTCCTGCGAAAACACTTCAGAATAATTGGAGTCTCCTGCAGTATACGAGAAGGAACTTTTCTAGTTGCTCTTCCAGACACACGTATGCTTTGGGTTGCAAGAAGACACTCAAAAAAGCTTTAAGACAAAAGCCACGTGGATGTCAGATGTGCTTGTGGGGCATCTCCCCAAAGCCAGCTGTGAAATCATCCATTCGGAGAGAACTCGGAGACGCTTGGTCCTACAGTTCATTCTGTGCACTGGGGACCCAAGAGGTGTAACTGCCCAGGGCCACATGGCAGACGTGAGGTCACTGACAACTGACACTCCCATGGGGTGGGGCTAGGGTGTCTCCTCAGTCCAGGGTCTGTGCTGTGAGGGCTGCAGGAATGACTTGAACCATCCTTCACCTGTGAGAAGCCCGAGACAAAAGGATGGGAAATAGAGGAGGGAATGCAATGGAGCAGAAGCAAGACCCCCTTCCCCACGTCAGAGGAGGCCACATTTCAGAAGGGGGGGGCCACCATTCTGGTACCCCTTCCACCTTGTGTCAAGTCCCTTCTCACATGGCAACAGTGAACTGAGAGCTGACACACACACCTGCACGCATGGAACACTGATTATCCAATACTTATTGCCATCGGCATCACTGTTATTAACTCTCGTAGCACTGGTCCCCCGCTAGGCGTGATAACTCTGCAGAAGTGTATGTTGTCCTCTCCACGCTACAGGAGAGAAAAGATTTGGGGAGGCAGTGTGCCCAGCCCCCACAGCTAAGAGCCGAGGAGGCTGGGGTCACAGCCAACGCCAGTGCTGGGGCTTCCTGAGCCAGGGGGACCCTGACTGTTCAAACTGGAAGGAAATGTAGCTATTGCCTTTCGAGGAAGCTTCTGGATGGTTGGCAAGGGCAATAGTGCATACATGTGTACAAATATAGTGGAAATCCTATAAATCATAATTCTGCTTTTAACATCCAATCGCTTCTCATGAAAATATTGGTAAAACCTCTGTCAGATAAAGAGAAATGCCTCCATTTGAGTTTGAACCAAATTCCCTCTCTGTCTTCTTGTTTTGATTCTGCAGCCACTTTTCTCTGGTCCCTGCTGTCCACATCCTTCTCCGCTATATAATGAGTGGGCACATCTCAAGTGGCTGGAAATTCTCAGTCTCCCCTGGCTGGCCTTCTCTCAGTGGCTCCCCACACTGGGTCTGTCTGTCTGGCTTTCCACTGGGCTGCATGATCCTTAAGGGCAGGACTGACATTCATTTCCTATCCCTAGCATCAGTCCCAGGCTTGGCACGAGAGAGAGGGTTCAGGCCTCTGGCTCAAGGAGCCCTCAAACTTCAGTTGCTGTTGAGTGGCAGAGGTCTCGGAAATAGAGAAGGCCTCATCTAAGTTATGATGTCAAGCTTAGACAATAAACTCCTTACTTTTTTCTAGAATCTCCAATACCACTAATTGCTAGACATTCATGGTTACCCCTAGACTCTGAGCTGTGGGTCTCCTAATTGAAAAGACTATGTCACCGCAAATAAACACACCTCAAACTATACATCAAAATAAAGTCCAAATGGAACAAATATTTATATGCAAAACAAAAACAAAAAAACAAAACACTAAACTCTAAATATGTTAGAAGAAAGCACAGCATTTTACATATACTTCCAGAATGGGGAAGTCCTTTCTCTAAGCATGACACACAACTCAAACACCACAAAAGACTGTTGAATTCTCATAAATGAAATTTTTGAAACTGCAAGGGGAAAAAATCAAATAAACAAAATCGAAAGGAAAGCAACAAACGGGGGAAATATCTGCAACTCATATCACAGATGAAGAGACACTCTCCTTGATATTTAAAGACCTCCTACAAATCAATGAGACCAGAAGTCCAATAGAAAAAGATCGACCCAGGACATGAACTGTCTCGGTTCAAATCCCAGGTCTGGGACTTCCCTGGTGGCGCAGTGGTTAAGAATCCGCCTGCCAATGCAGGGGACACGGGTTTGAGCCCCGGTCCAGGAAGATCCCACATGCCGCAGAGCAGCTAAGCCCGTGCACCACAACTACTGAGCCACGCTCTAGAGCTCACACATCACAACTACTGAAGCCCAAGCACCTAGAGCCCGTGCCCCGCAACAAGAGAAGCCACCTCAACAAGAAGCATGCGCACCACAACGAAGAGTAGCCCCTGCTCGCCACAACTAGAGAAAGCCCACGCAGCAACAAAGACCCACTGCAGCCAAAAAAAAAAAGAAAAGAAAAATCCCAGCTCTGCCGTTTACTAGCTGTGTGTCCTTGGGCAAGTTACTCGACCTCTCTGGACCTTGGTTGTCTTGTCTGTATAAGGATCCTGTCCTTGTGCAGGTTATTGTGAAGATTAAATACATGACTGTTCCCCAGAATTACTTCTGTTTACTTCTCTGCCTCCTCTAAGACTGGGAGCTCCCTGGGGCAGGGTCTGGGCCCAGCACAGACTCTCCTGTCCAGCAGCCATGTTTAGTGAATCGAGCCCATCTGCCTTGAACTTGCCAAGAATGACAAGGCGAGTCAGCATAAAGGATCCAATCCTGGGTCTTTTGGCCTAAGACTCAGATAACCCTGCTAAGGTCCCCACTGTGCATCCAGGTTAAAAGGAAGAAGAAAAACATGCTAAGGACCTCGAATGGCAAATGCAGCCCTCCACCAAACAAAGGTTATAGCTCCATGGGCCCTGGATGGAACTTAAAATTCATAGACTGTTAATTAGCATGTGAAACAGGAAGTTTCTAAGTAGCTCTGCAGCGAGGCAATTCAGCAGGCTTACAGCCAGAGCTTAAAAGCCCGGTTTAAAAGAGGGAGGGGGAAAAGGGAGGGCAAAAGCCCAAGACATCCCTGCTCCATTTTACATCATGGCAACCCACATGCTCATTTCTGCCAGGACCTCCTGGGGAAACACAGCCGCCTGTCCTCCTGGTGGGCTTTGAAAGGACATGGGCGGCAGCAACCCAGGGCTGGGAGAGAGTACAGGAGGATGGTGAGAGTGTGTGTGTGTGTGTGTGTGCACATGTATGTGTGTGACCACCTTCACAGGTCACTAAATGCTGTTCTTGCGTGCTTTTAAAGCCACTGCATCCTTGATAAACCAGGATTCAGTGTCAACTGTCATGGTGACATGACATGGTGAGATCAGGAGATTATGGTGGCCTTGATTCAGTGAAATGAATGCCTTCAGATCGATGCGAACATTTCTGGGGACCTTGAATCCCAAATTTGCAACTCAGTGACTTCCTTCCCTCCCTGGGCCTCAATTTCCCCCTCGACAGGGAGGCCTAGGCTCCGTAGCCTTCCAAGGGTCTGCACCCACACAGGTGGGACGTGCCCCATCCCCATGTGGCTCACTGCTCTGCAAGGCTGACCCTAGTCCAGAAGGCAGCATTTCCCATGCATCATGATTATGAGTTGACCATGTTCACACCAGCCACTGCTCTCTTGGTGCTCCTGGCACTGCCACAGGCTGCTCGTGGACCAGGCCAGCCCGCTGCCCAGTGCCCACGTCGGTTTAACTGCCCTCAGTGTCTGTGACAGGGCATCAGGCATCTGAGCTCACTCTGCTTAGAAAGTCATCATGGAAACATCCGCCTGCTCTCAATGATGTGTACGTGCAGGGCACGTATCCTGTACTTCAGCCTTTGAAATAGGATTATGCCACCAAGGGTCTAAGAAGCAAACTTTTGCTGAGTCTAAGAGATTCTAAAGGAACCTGTCCCCTGGTGAGGAAGCCGTTCCTCGTCTCTTCCAGCCCCTCGAGGCCTAGCCAATGGGCGCTGCCTCCAGGAAGCCTTCCCTTACTTTACCAGCTTTATTCAATGCTTGCAAGCTCCTTCTGACCAGCATGGGCTGGTCATCCACACCACACCAGGTGCTTTAGAGAGCCAGGTGACCTGTGAAGTTTCCCTCTCCAATCACTGGCTCCATTGCCCTGTGGCTTCTCTTGGACTGCTATCTACTCTCTCTCACCTTTGTCTCTCCCCCCACTCACACCACCACCCCTTGAATACGCCTAGCTTAGTACTTAAGAGCCAGACTGCCTGGGTTCAAATCCTGCCTCTGATGCTTCTGGCTGTGTGACTTTGGACAACTTAACCTCTCTGTGCCTCAGTTTCCTCACTTTTATAAAGCTCTTAGAACAGTGTCTGACCTGAGTAAGCACTTTGTAACAGTATTGTTTTAGGTGAATAAGGCATTAGTAGATTAGGGCATACATCATGCCCCTAGGAATCACAGACTCACGTGCCTAGAGACATCAGACAACATCAGACATCAAGTGAGTGAGAGGGCTGGATGTGGACTGTGGCAAACATGGGAGCTCCAACACCACCAGAGGGAGGGTGCAGCTGCTCAGCACTGAGCTCACTGCTCTGTGGGAAGGAGACACCGGATCTTTCCATTTTCAAGAGAAGCTAGAAGTTCTGAGTGTTTGTTTTTATGTAAAATCTCTTCACTTTCAAATATTGGCAGCTAATTTAGAAAAAGTTCAATGCATTGAAAATTTCTGTCCACACAAAGACTGACACATGGATGTTTATAGCAGCTTTATTCATAATTGCCAAAACCTGGAAGCAACAAAGATGTCCTTCAGTAGGTGATGGATAAAGAAACTGAGGGACATCCAGACGATGGAATATTATTGAGTGCTAAAAAGCAATGAGCTATCAAGTCATGAAAAGACATGGAGGAACCTTAAATGCATACTACTAAATGAAAGAGACCAATCTAAAAGGCTACATATGTATAACACCAACTATATGAATTCTGAAAAAGGCAAAACTATGCAGACAGTAAAAGGATCAGTGGTTTCCAGAGATGCAGGGAAGGGAGAGGGCTAAACAGGCAGAGCACAGAGGACTTTTAGGGCAGTGAAACTACTCTGTATGATACCATAACAATGGATACATGTCATTATACATTTGTGCAAACCCATAGAAAGTACAACATCAAGGGTGAACCCTAATGTAAACTATTGACTTTGAGTGGTAATGACATGTCCGTATAGGTTCATTGGTTACAACACATGTACCATCAGGTGAGGGATGTTGATACTGGAGGAGGCTGTGGGGGTGGGGGGGAAGGAGGTATATGAGAAATCTCTGTACCTTCTGCTCAATTTAGCTGTGAACCTAAAACTCTAAAAATAAAGTCTATTTTTTAAAAAAAGTCAACATATTGCTGGCCAAGCAAAACACATATACAGGCTGGCTAAGGAAGACCTGTCTGTTATCTTAGGCATGCACAGTTTTTGTTCAACAACTAGATTATAAACTCCGTGAAGGCAAAGCCCTGCTGTTCTTGTTCACTGCTGTATCCCCCGGGGTGGGGAGGGGTGGCTAGCACAAGGCTGGGCAAGAGTGAATGAAGGAAAGAATGAATGAATTGCATGTTCTTAACAAGCAAGATGATGGAAACCAATATTTACTGAGTGTCAACTATGCAGCAAGAACCACACCAGGCACTTAATGAGCTTTGTCACATGAATGTCACTTTAACACTCTCGTATTATCAGCTCTGCTTTGCAGGTGTAAAACAGAGGTTCGGGATATTGTTTGCCCAGTATCACAGGCAGAGCCTGGAAGCGTTCCCAGGGCTTCCAGAATCCAGTGGTGAAAGCTCCCACTCCAGCCTGCCCTGGTATGGGTGGAGGTTGGATGGATAGATAGATGGCTAGAGGGTGGATGGAGGGACAGATGAATGGCTGTTTGAATGGATGATGGATGGATGGATGATGGGTAGATAGATGGATGATGAATGGATCTGAAGAACCCTTTCCCTCATGAAAATTCCAGCGTAATCTTTCTTCCCTTTCCCTCTTCCCATCACTGCAGAGACTCCAGATATTTCCATTAAGCAGTTAAATGAGATGCCCAAACAGGGTTAGTTTCACAATTAGCAACAAAACCAGTTTAAACTGGGTTGTGTGTGCTGGGGGTGGGGGGTGGGGTGGGAGGAGTTACCTTTCTTTCCCCTTCACACCTTGATCAGGTATAAACAATGTAATAAGGTTCATCACAGAGCCATCCCCAAGTCCTGCTGCAGAATCCACATTTCCTAAACCCCTCCAGTGAAATCAGGAAAAGCCACCTCCCGGTGATAATGGGACCCTACTGGGGGAAGGGGCTGAGATGCACATGGCTCCCCAAACATTTCCCAGCACCCACTCCCTTCCTAGCTGTGTGATCTGGGGCAAGGAGCTGATCCTAGCTGAGCCTCCGTTTCCTTGACTGCACAGAAGGGTATGATTACGCATGTACAGTACCTAGCACAGAGTAGGTGCTCATTAAATTTTGGTTTCCTCTGCCCCCATGCTCAGCCCTTTCCCCAAGGGTTCATCCAGGTCCAGGCTAAGAAACTGGGGGACTGGACCATTTCCTTTGATAAGCTGAACATTCATGCACTTTCCTTGCACAAGGCGAGTAAGTACCAGCCTTGGGTCCCGGTACTTCTGACCTCCAGGCAGGAATGGTGGGGAGCTAGAGTACCCCTTTCGGGCTGAGGCAAGCGATGTGTTTAAGGCTCTTTATGCCTCCCCAGGTGCCCAATTCACTGTGAACGCAGGCCGTAACTTCAGACCCTCGGGATCAATGTTCCTTCCCCACTTAGGTGCCTGAACCAAGAGCTTGGTTAGCGTCAAGTGAAAGGGGCATTTTATTTGTCCCCAGGCTTCCCTGCCAAGGCCTGCCTCTGCTTTTTATGTGTCCCAGTAAAACCCCAAGGTCTTCTCTGGTTAATACAGTAATTATAGCTCCCAAGTCAGTGGAAAGACCAAGCCTTTCCCAGAGTCTCCAAAATGAAAATCTGAAACCTGGGCCATAAAAACCAGACCTGAGGACAGCAAACTGGAATCTGGGAAGCAGTGGGGCATCATGGGAAAAGCTGGAGGCCCAGACCTGGGAGAGTCTCAACTCTGGCTCCCACTCTTGGAGTGACCCTGGGTGAAGCACGCTCACTCTGTGGTCTCAGCTTCCTCATCTGTGTGATGGGGTCACCACCCAGAAGGATCGGGTGCCGGAGACCCTGGGGGCATCCATGCTCACATGTGCATTCATTCAACACGTGTTCATTAGTAGTCTGCTGTGAGCTAAGTGGTCAGAATAATTTATCTCATTAATTCTTTTTTAAATTATTATTTATTTATTTATTTTTGGCTACATTGGGTCTTCGTTGCTGCGTGTGGGCTTTCTTTAGTTGCGGCGAGCGGGGGCTTCTCTTCGTTGCTGTGCACGGGCTTCTCTTGTTACGGAGCATGGGCTCTAGGCGCTTGGGCTTCAGTAGTTGTGGCACACGGGCTCAGTAGTTGTGGCCTGCGGGCTCTAGAGAGCAGGCTCAGCAGTTGTGGCGCATGGGCTTAGTTGCTCTGCGGCATGTGGGTTCTTCCTGGACCAGGGCTCGAACCTGTGCCCCCTGCCTTGGCAGGAGGATTCTTAACCACTGCACCACCAGGGAAGCCCTATCTCATTAAGTCTTACACAGATCTCCTGAGGAAGGTAGTCTTATCTCCATTCAAAGAAATGAGGCTCAAAGAGTGTGGGCGACTTAACCAAGGCCAATAAGAAACAGCAGGGGTCAAACCCACGTCTCTTTGGTACTAAAACCTGGGCTGCTGCTACTAAGCTATGGAGGCCCCCACTGGATGCTCAGGTCAGAGCTGGAGTGACCTCAGGTGTGTCCAGGGGAGAAAACTAAGGCTCAGAGAGACTGACTAGCCCCGGGCCGTACCTATGTGTTTGTGGATCACTCCAGGGTTGAAGCTAGGCGTTGCCACAGATGAGTCTCTGGTCTCATGTAAAGCTCCACTTTGCAAAAGAAATGCCCAAGGTACGCAGCTACCTCTGTCCGTCCAGAGCAGAGTTACCCCGAGGTGGGAAAGTGCCAGCCATGGGGGACCCGACACCACCTTGAAGAACAGAGCATCACACAGTGGGAAAGTTATTCCCTTTACAATTCTTTTCCAGTCTTGCTGATGTTGTCTAGGACAAGAAAGGCTCAGCTTGGTGCTGATGTTTTTAACGCCTCCCCAACACCTATTCATCTCTGTTTTCCAACTGGGAGAAAGCGTATATGGGGGTCATATCCTTCAGCAGACAAAAGACAAAAGCATACAGCTAGGATGATAAACCTTGCTCTTCATTTTTTTTACTTTTAAGATAACTTTCTGTTTATTTCAGGGGGTACGGTTTTCTGTTTCTATATATAGTTTCCTCTGTAAGGAAATTTATTCAAGTAAAAAGGGGATCGAGGGCTTCCCTAGTGGCGCAATGGTTAAGAATCCGCCTGCCAATGCAGGGGACATGGGTGGTTTGAGCCTTGGTCCGGGAAGATCTCACATTGCTGAGGAGCAACTAAGCCCGTGCGCCACAACTACTGAGCCTGCGCACCACAGCTACTGAAGTCCACATGCCTAGAGCCTGTGCTCCGCAGCAAGAGAAGCCACCGCAATGAGAAGCCCGCGCACTGCAACAAAGAGTAGCCCCCGCTCACCGCAACTAGAGAAAGCCCACACGCAGCAACGAAGACCCAATGCAGCCAAAAATAAATAAATTTTTTAAAAAAGAAAGAAGATTGAGCTAAGAAAAAATATTAATTAACTGTGGATTTAAAATTTCAGTTTTTCCTACTGTATAGCACAAAGAACTATATTCAGTATCCTATGATCAACCATAATGGAAAAGAATATAAAAAAAGACTGTATTATCTATCTATCTATCTATCTATCTATCTATCTATATATATATATGTGTGTGTGTGTAACTGAATCATTTTGCTGTACAGCAGAAATGAACACAACATTGTAAATCAACCATACTTCAATTAAAAAATAAAATAAAATTTTAATTTCATTTTATTTAAATTTACTTTTAAATTGTCAAACAATAGATCAGGCACTTTGCAGCTGTGGCTCCCGCAGGGATCATGGTAAACAAGTCCCGTTCAGCTCCACAGCTCTGGTTCAGACTGCACTTGATCCAGACGAGGATAACGCAGAAAGCTGGGGCCACGACTGCATGTCCTGCCGTCGCCACACAGGATGCTGGGTAGTGCTGAGCCCGGTGACTGGCACTCCCCACTTTACCGCATTCCTAGCACGTACACAGTCGAAGCAAGACTCCAGTGTCTCTTGACTCTGAGGCTGGACAGGAAGGGGACTCCATTCTCCAGTCCTCTCTGCCCTAGCCGAGGACCTTGGGGCAGGGACCCCATGCTGACTTCTCTGTCCATCAAGAAGAACATGGAATCCCTCTGACCCCTGTGCTATGTGGTGACAGTGCTGACTTCCCCTTGTATGATGGGTACCCAAACTCTAGGAGAGTGACTTTCTGGGTCTGGGTCTGGTCTCTCCTCCAGCCAAGGTTACCATGTATTTATTCAATAAACAGTAACAGAATGCTTCTTACGTGTACTGGGGTTCTTCAGAAGTATTAACTCAATTAATCCTCATCATGCCTAGGGGGAGGTACTGTGGGTCTACCCATTTTACAGATGAGGAGACTGAGGAAGGGTGATCCACGTGGGACAACTAGAAGCAGCAGATCAGGATTTGATTTGCTGTCAGTGTAAGTCCCACTCCAGCCAGAGTGTCCTCCTCTGTTGATGGCGGAATGATGCCTCCCCGCCAGAAGCACACTGACAACAAACACATCAAAACCAGCACTGGGATGGGAGTCAAGCCTCCGAACTTCTTGCCCTGGTTCCCCCACGGCCTGCTGTGTGATCTTAGCCTAGTCCCTGCCCTCTCTGGGCCCCAGTCTTCTCATCAGTAAACACACAGATGTTATCCCAGATCAGGGGTCAGAGAACTACAGCCTTCAGGCCAAATCCAGACGGTTTTGTAAAGTCTTACTGGAACAGAGCCTCACCCATTCATTCACATATCGTCCATGCCTGCCTTAGCCCTGTAGCTGCAGAGTTGAGCAGTTGTCATAGACCCAAAACATTTACCATCTGACCCTTTAAAGTTTCCCACCCATGTCCTAGCAGATCCGGGCAGAGACTATCTTGTTTGATGCTATTTTCCCAGAGCCTAGAGCAGGAAATCTAGTGGGCTTCCCCTAGATGCTTGTTGAATGAATGAATGACTGAATCTCTGAGCTCCCTGCCTGCTTTGATGGCTGATCATGCCTGGTGGATTGAGGTCACCTCAAGGCCTGTGACCCACATGTCTCCTTCGTCTGTCATTAAGCAGATTGCCCAGTGACTGGAGGTCATGGAGATGTGCCATTCAGGTCTCTCTTCAAGAAGGAATTTGCGCTTCAGCTGCAAGAACAGAGGTTAATTGACAACCTTCAGCTGTGGGTACCATCCAGCTCCACTAGGCATTTCCGGGCCCGTCCCCAGCCCAAAACTGGCCACTCGTGCCCAGCACAGGACACCTTAACGTGCAGTATTTGTTCTGGAGCTCCGCACTGGGCTGGCCAAGACTGTCGGCCGTTCACAGGGGTCTGAGTCTCCCCCTGCCATGCCTGCTTCCTCTCCCTGCGTCTTTTGTTTTTTTTTAAATATTTATTTATTTATGGCTGTGTTGGGTCTTCGTTTCTGTGCGTGGGCTTTCTCGAGTTGTGGCAAGCGGGGGCCACTCTTCATCATGGTGCGCGGGCCTCTATCGCGGCCTCTCTTGTTGCGGAGCACAGGCTCCAGACGCGCAGGCTCAGTAATTGTGTGGCTCGTGGGCCCAGTTGCTCCGCGGCATGTGGGATCTTCCCAGACCAGGGCTCGAACCCATGTCCCCTGCATTGGCAGGCAGATTCTCAACCACTGCGCCACCAGGGAAGCCCTCCCTGCATCTTTTTTACAGACATTATCTGCATAAGCCTCTATCACTCCAAACCCCCCCACAGCAACTGCTTTCTGCAGGACCTGAACTGTCACGGGGACCAATTCCTCAGCAAGTGTTTATCAAGCACCTACTATATAAGGATCACTGGGCTAGGAGCTGGGGGTGGGGACCCATTCGTCTCAAGATGAACAGATCTGGTCACCAGGCTTGAGAGCTTGTCTGGACGGTAGAACAGTCAGCGCCCCTCCCACATTCCAAGCACTGAATCCTATGGGTTCCAATATTCACAGACTTGAAGCATGTTCCAGCTGAGCTTGGTGAGTATTTGGTATTTGTAGAGGAAGAGACTCGTCTCAGAGAGGTGCTGGGGACTGAGGGGGCCTATGTCCACCGCCCTCCTGAATTTGGAAGCAGCAAGAAGTAGGCGCAAGAATCATGGAAACGTAAATTGCAACATCAGGTTTATTGGAAGAACTGATTGAAGAGTGAGGCTTAGATCTGTGGCCAAATCCGAGTCCCTAAGACTTCCTGCATGGAGTTAAATTCAACCACACAACCGCAGGCCTCTTTCCTCCCCAAAGGAGGGGCTGGGTTGAGCCCTTTTTTCCCCATCCCAAAGTCACCGTCAGCTAAGTTACTCCTCCTCTTAAAGAAAAAACTGAGTCAGGGGATGGCGGATGGCCAGACTATTTACCTCTCACTGGTTAATCCTACAGCGGGGAGGGCAAAAACTCCCCCTCTCTGTGGACACTTGAGGAGAGCAGAATTAACAGAAGAGACTTGTCTCAGATCACACATGGGCTGTTGGTGGCAGAGTTGGAACTGGAAGGGAAAGAAAAACTGACATTATCGACCACAGCATATCGAGAGGCCTGGCAGGAAACAGGCAGCTCACTCCACAGCTGGAATCTGAGGAGAAGGTCATAAAGGGACTAGTCATAGAATGTGGGCAAAGCGAGAAGACCAGCAAAAGAAGATGCATTACTGCTCTTTAGGACTGAAGCAGGACAGATGTGGAGAAAACTGTGTTCCTGGATCCGGGTGAGAGCTAGAGCCTGGCGGAGGGGCTGCCCAGTGGGAATAGTTCTAGAGGGACTCACACCCTGGGTACCAGCCGTGAAGCAAGGAGGGACTGGGGAACAAATACCCTGACCTCTCTCTGCTGCCACCCTCTGAGCTCCTACTGGTCCTCCCACTGGCTGATGCCACAGAGCAAGGGAATCTGGGAAATGAAGTCCACAGGGGTGAGCTCCCCAGGCACAGAGCAAGAAGGAATGGATCTGGAGGGTGCTGGGGCCATGGGAGAGATGCAGGCCAGCAAAAAACGGCGAATGGAGAGGTCAAAAGCTGACTATGGCATGTGCTTTATGTACAGTATTTCATTTAATCCTCCCAGGATGTTTTGAGGTAGGAGACATCTGCCCCTTTTACAGATGAGAAAGCTGAGGCTCAGAGAGCTTTGGAAATGTGGACAAAGGATCACAGGAAAGAGTTGCTGGGGCCAATACTGGAACCTCCATCCCTAGAATCTTTCTTCTCTCCCACAGCAGACCCCATGAGGGGTAACCAAGCTTCCCAGGGCTCTGTCTGGGTCCCTGCCAGGCCGAGGAAAGGCTGGCTTTTCCTGACTGACTGTTCCAACGTTTTATAAATTCATCCTGCATTCATTCCAAGCACCTTTTTATTTGCCAATTCTGCAGTAAAGTGTGAGTCTCTGCTAATCAAGCCCCAAAGGCCGTTGACTCTGAGCGCTTTCAGCTTCATTACCCGAGTGCACCCCTCACTTGGTTTCTCCAGACATCCAGAAGCATCTGTTCAGCATGTGGCTCGTGAAGCCCTCCAACGCTCCCCTTCGGGAGCGCTCAGATGACTGTACCGACAGCTGAGAACAACAGGAGAGCGGGAAGGGTGTGAGAAGGGCCCCCAGCACGAAGGAAGAGGCTAGGAAGTCCTCCGTCGTTGGGGGCAGTGAGGCGGGGTGGAGGGACACTGCTCTTGGCTTCCGCACACAGTGGGTGCTTCATAAATTGTTCTGAAACGGGTGAGCACCTGCCCTGTGCCTGTAAGTACAGTGATTCCCGCACACAAGAACGAGTTCTGTTCCCAGAGCGCGTTCCTATTTGCTTGTAAGTCCAACAAAGTTAGCCTAGGTACCCAACTAACACAATCGGCTGTACAGTACTGTACTGTAATAGGTTTATAAGACTCCTCACACAAATAATACATTAAAAACACAAAACAAATACAAAACAAACACAAAACAAACACAAAAATAAAGAAAACAGTTTTAATCTTACAGGACAGTACCTTGAATGGTACAGCAGTCCAGTACAGCAGCTGGCATATGGGGGCTGGCATCGAGTGAACAGGCAAGAAGAGTTACTGACTGGAGGAGGGAGAGGAGGTGGGAGACGGTAGAGCTGAAGGGTCGTCAGCAACAGGAGACGGAGGGCAAGCTGCAATGTCACTCACGCCTGACGTTGATGGCACGCACGTTCGCATCTTTGAAAGTTCACAACTTGAAGGTTCATATGTAGGGGACTTACTGTACTGTATTTCCCTCCAGGGAAAATGTCCAACACAGAGCCGGGTGTTCACACACGTATAGTAGGTGATGAATGCCACAGGCTCCAGGCCTCAGGCCCTGGGTTCTAATCCTTGCTTCCCTGCTCACTGGCTGTGTGACAGTGGACAAGGACTGGCCTTTCAGCCTCGTTTTCTAAATTTGCAAAACAAGAATAATAAACATGAACCAAATGACCAGTCCCTACTTCATGGGACTGGTGAAAGATATGAAATGATGTAAGAATTGAAAAATAGTTAACCCTCTAAATGGTGCACAAAAACCATACAGTAAATACTTTTAAATGTAAAATACCTGTGGTTATTTTAATGAGCTGTGTGATCCTGGGCAAGTTACCTACCCTCTCTGTGCCTCAGTTCCTTCATCTATAAATGGGCATAAAATAGTGCCTACTTCATCAGGTTGTTGTGCAGATTACATAAGACAACCCATGTGAAGCACTAACACAGGCGCCGGGTGGACAGTATAGATTCCCTAAATGCTAGCTCTCTTGTCAGCAACTATCATCATCCTCAACAACAGCACCGGTCTCTCTTCCCCTGCCTAACTCCGACTCATCCTGCAAGGGTCACCTCCTCCAGGAAGGCCTCCTGGATCTTGCTCTGGGATCTCAAAGTAGCCGCATAGCTTTAACCTTCCCTCTATCATTGTTTTAGTTTTTGTTTTGTTTTTTTGGCTGCATTGGGTCTTCACTGCTGCACGCAGGCTTTCTCTAGTTGCAGCAAGCGGGTCTCCTCTTTGTTGCAGTGTGCAGGCTTCTCATTGTGGTGGCTTCTCTTATTGTAGAGCACAGGCTCTAGAGATTGTGGGCTCCAGTAGTGGCGCATGGGCTCAGTAGTTGTGGCTCGCAGGTTCTAGAGCGCAGGCTCAGTAGTTGTGATGCACGGGCTTAGTTGCTCTGCTGCATGTGGGATCTTCCTGGACTAGGGATTGAACCCATGTCCCCTGCATTGGCAGGCAGATTCTTAACCACTGCGCCATCAGAGATGTCCCTCTATCATTGTTTTGAAATGACGACCTCCCAGGCTGGTCTCTACCTACCGGCTTCTTCCCTGGGGCCAGGGCCCACTTCCTCTCTCCTCCATCCTCCTAGCACTGAACCAGGGCCCACCCCTCAATAGGATTTCCACCAGTGTCAGCGAGGTAAAAGGAATTAAACTGACATAATAGATATTACCTGAAACTGAGTCTGAATATAGGTGGTAAGGGAAACAAAAGAGAAATTCAAGAAAGATATAATCTCTGCTTTCCAGGAGGTAAAATTCTGTGTGTGGAGAGAGAGGTGAGCCAAAACTTGACAAGATATTACTCTCCCTGTTTTGCAGAT
This sequence comes from Mesoplodon mirus, assembly GCF_964341445.2. NCBI lineage: Eukaryota > Metazoa > Chordata > Mammalia > Artiodactyla > Ziphiidae > Mesoplodon > Mesoplodon mirus. Next base: position 178,970,022 of record NC_138979.1, read on the forward strand.
TATAAAAATTGAGGCTCAGAGAGGTTCGGTCACCTGCCCCAGATCACACAGCAAGAAGTGGCAGGGCCTAATCGGGAATGCGGGTTTGTGATGGCTTACCTGCAGCTAAGCCTTGTCACTTCTTTTTTCTATTTTTACCCTGTGTTTCCATCCCGAGCAACCCCAGATCAGATGTGTTTTACCAGCATTTCCTTCTAACTATAGCCAAATTCCTGGGTCAGCCAATCCCCAGGGCCCCTGCCTAGGGCAGACCAAACTCAGAGAGGAAATTTTGCATTTAAAGTCAAGGATTTCACCACAGTCCACACTGTATGGAAAGGTGGAGAGTTCACACTGAATCAAGCATCCCACTTCCCAGTCCTCAGAGGGCTTTTGGTGTGCGTGCGCACCGGAAGAAAAGAAAGAAATTAAAGGGGGCTGGGCCTTAAAGAATGTAGCCAGGGAAGACCTCTCCAGCTGAGACCTTCTTTTCCAGGACTAGACTTTAGAACTCCCTCCTCCCAACCCCCCAACTGGTGCTCATGCTCTGGGACCATCACACTCCCGCCAGGGCAGCCCTGCACCAGCCCCAAGGTGCACACCAAGCCTTGGGACTGTATGAAAGTCAGGGTCTAAGGCAGTGGGTCCGGGGGGGTTCTGCATTCTTCCAAGCTCCCAGGTAAGGCTGGTGCTGCTGGTATACAGAGCCCCCTGCCTAGAGGGGCAATGGGACACCCCCACGGGGCTCTTCTCCCCCAAGCCTTTCCTTCTAGTCAGGTCCTTCCCTCCCCCAGCCACCCCACCTCCAGACCCTCCACTCCCACTTAGACCTGAGGGGAAGTAGGGGGCAAGAGGCACAAGGGCTTCCCTTCCAAGCCCCTCCACTCTTTGATATGGACGTTTTTAAAGTCTTATGTACATGCGATGCAAAGAAAGGTCCAAACCCCTGCAAAACACCTTTCCAGCCCACGTCCACCACACTTCCAGCCCCACTGCCCCCCCAGTCCTGCCACACAGAAATGCTGGGCCTTGTTGCTTCTCATAGCATATCATCATGGTTAATAGCCTGGATTGGAATCCTGGCTCTGCCCTCTACTGGTGGCGTGACCTTGGTCAAGTTACATGGCCTCACTTTTCCTCAGTTTTCTCATCTGTAAAATGGGCATAACGACAGTACATCTACTTCCCAGGACTGTGATGGGGGTCGAATGAGTGAATGTTGGGAAAACACTTGGAAGAATATATTGTCAGTGCCTAGATTAAGGTCTGTTAGATGATTACTTAATTACACCCCACCTCATGCTGCAGAAACCCACAGCCCACAGCCCGGTCACTGCTCTTGGCAGGAGGCATGTGCTTGTCCTTGTCTAAGTACCTTTCTACACAACAAACTTGACAGCTCGTATTACTATGCCCATTTCACAGATGAGTAACCTTAGGCTCAGAGATGTAAGTTACACAGCCGATATTAAGTTAATTGGTTGTAAAAAACATGAAGGCATAGATCAATTTATCCCCAGTCCTGGACAAAGCACTGGACACATAACCAAACCCAATATTTGCTGGATGAATGAATGAATGAATGAATGATCCAAGAGCACACAGCCGTTTGTGGTGGGACCAGGACCTGAACACAGATGGTCTGATTGCAATGAGAGAATCCGACTCAGCCTGGAGGCCAAGGGGCTGACAAGCAATGAGGTGACTGGTAATTAAAAGTTAAAGTGCCTACAACTTCCGGTGCTTTAAATGACACCTGGAATATAACAGCCATCAACAAGTATTCTAGGAAAGAAAGAAGGAGGAAGGGAGGGAAAGAAGGAAGGAAAACACTGAATTAATTTTCATCAGAAGTTCCGCTGTTTCATTCCTTCAAAAAATAGCTATTAAGCACAGCTAAACGTTGGGCCCTGCTCTTGGTCCTGGGAGAACAAAAATGAAAATTTCTGCCTTTCTGTAGCTCACATTCTAGTGGGAAGAGAAGGACAATAAATAAAGAAGGATTTTTGAAAAGTAAATTATGCTGCAATTTGGCCAGTGGTAAGTGTTATTGAGAAGTATAAAAGCAGGGAAGTTGTTTAGAAAGTGGGAGTTGGAGGTGGGAGGGATTAATTGCCCTTTCACAGCTATACAATCCTATAGTGTGGAACTTTACTTGGGTCCTTTTCAATTAAAAAAAAAAAAAAAAAGAACACTAACTACCAGTCAGTGAGTGCCTACAGGTGTCAGGCAGTTTGCATCAGTATCTCTAGTAATCACCATAGCAACCATAGGAGCAGTACCAGCCTGTTTCACAGGTCGGGTTTAACTTCCAGAGGTCAGAGCATTAGTAAGTAACAGCACCAGTTATTTTCTCTCCGCTTTACATCACTCGTCTACATGTGTTCAGGGATGCGGGGCCGGGGTTGTGCAAATGTCATTCCTCAGATCCATCAGGCAGCCTGTCCCAGGGGACTCTGCCAAGTGGGGCGCTAGCAGGAGACTGGGTGGCAGGAGGAAGCGAGAGGCACAGCCTCTTTCCTGTCTGCCTGTTGTTCCTAGTGCTATCACCCGGCAATATCACCCTTCAACCCGACTCTGCACTCAGTTGCAGCCTCATTTCTTTCCCCGTCTCAGGGGTCTGATCCCCAACTCCACAAGCCCCTCCTCCAAGCTCCTCAACCCCAGTCCTCTTGTTCCCGCCCCCCCCTCCCCACTGTGGGTGGCAGCTGCTTCCCGCATTGACCTCTGGCTCAGCTCAAGGGTCTTTTTCTGCTCTTTCAGTCCTCCACCACCTGTGAAGCCCATTCCCATGTTAATTCCCTTCCCCGGAATGCCTACTGTGACTTGTTTTCCTGGATGCACCCCAACTGAAGTTGCAGGAGAGAGGCCCACAAAGATGGGCTTTGAATCAGTGTGGTTATGCCCTTGGTCTCGGACACAGTATGTGCCCTTGTCTTTGGAAGGCAGCACCCTAGTGTTCCTTGGCATGCAGGGTGACTATACTATTCATCAAGTCATCACTTGGGTGGCTTGGGATGAAGTGCCTTCAAAGCATTTACTGCTACTTGCAACGATCTTGCTCATGCATTTGTTCAGTCATCCATTTTCTGCAAGCTCCGTGGGTCCCAGGACAAGGACATTTCCCCAGTGCTGAGCACAGGACCTGGCACATAGTAGGTGCATGTTTCCAGATGGACTGAATGAACTCTGAAAGGCACAGTGCCCTGGTGGGGAATTTGAACCTGCCTTTACCCTGACTCCAGTTCCAAGGGATCATGGGACCTGCCAGACCAAGCTGGGATTTCCACATTTGGCCCTGGCTGGGGTCACCAAACTTGAAGAGGAAAATAAAAGCCGTGTGGGACAGCTGGAAGCATACAGGCTGGGAGTCAGACCCTCAGTTTCAAAGCCTGACTCAACCACCTAAAATTACTGGGGAACCTAATAACTCCTCTAAGCTTCAGTTTTCTTCATCTGAAATGAAATAATAATAATATCTGCTTAACTGGGTGTTTATGAGGACAAAATATCATTGTGCTATTATCAGCCTATTAAGAGGGAAATCGAATCAAGATCACAGATTCCCGGAATTCTAGTCTTGGAAGATAAGCAGACATTTGCTCACAAAGACAATAATGAACTTAAAATTAACATTTACTCCTGCGGTCAGCAGGCTTTTCCAATGTGCTGACCGCCCTCCACACGCCAAGCCCAGGGTCTCAATCTCACCTCTGTCCCCAACCCCAGGTTCCTGAGCTATGACAAAGGTGACCTTAGGCAAAGCACTTTTTCCCTCTGAGTATCTGTTTCTGCATCTGTAAAGTAGATATGGGAGAATTAAATGAGATTAACATCTATTAAGTTCCTAGAGGGAAGGCAGACAGTAGATCTAGATAAATGGTGATCTGCTCCCTCCAGGGATTGCTTTCTTTCTGCTACCAAAATTTCCCAATGTTCTCTGGTGGGGTGAGGAGGATAGGGGGTATCTGGGAGAGACACCATTTCACTCATTTATTCATTGAATAAAGTGTACACTATGTGATAGGTGGGAAGGTAAAGCCTGTGGGAATCCTCATCACTGAAAACCACTACCCTCTCTTCCAGAACTAAAATGACTTAAGTCCCTGCCTTGAAGAAGCTCCTGTCTGGGGAGATAGGTCTGAACAGGAAAGGCAATAAGGTGCAAGAAGTGCCAGAACAGAGGTCTCTCCTGGGCTGAGGACTGTCCACAGGAGGAGGTAACATTTTCCTGAGTCCACAAGGTTCCCAGGGGTTTGCAGAGCCTATGAGAGCATTCTAGATAAGGGAAAAACAAAATGAAGGCATGACAGATTCAGACAGAGGCCTATGTATAACTCAGCATCATGCAGGGTCTTAAATGTTGGGCTAACGTGGATGGGACTGTTAGATAGTTTAGAGAAGGGAGGAAAATAAAGGATGGTATGCTAGTGTGTGGGGATCAAGGATGGTACACTAGGAGTGGGGGATCAAGGATGGGTATGCTAGGGAGTGGGGGATCAAGGATGGGTATGCTAGGGAGTGGGGATCAAGGATGGGTATGCTAGGGAGTGGGGGATCAAGGAAGTGTATGCTAGGGAGTGGGGGATCAAGGATGGGTATGCTAGGGAGTGGGGCATCAAGGAAGGGTATGCTACGGAGTGGGGGGATCAAGGATGGGTATGCTAGGGAGTGGGGATCAAGGATGGGTATGCTAAGGAGTGGGGGATCAGGGATGGGTATGCTAGGGAGTGGGGCATCAAGGATGGGTATGCTAGGGAGTGGGGGATCAAGGATGGGTATGCTAGGGAGTGGGGGTCAAGGATGGGTATGCTAGGGAGTGGGGGAATCAAGGATGGGTATGCTAGAGAGTGGGGCATCAAGGATGGGTATGCTAGGGAGTGGGGGATCAAGGACGGGTATGCTAGAGAGTGGGGGATCAAGGATGGGTATGCTAGGGAGTGGGGGATCAAGGAAGGGTATGCTAGGGAGTGGGGCATCAGGGATGAGTATGCTAGGGAGTGGGGGATCAGGGATGGGTATGCTAGGGAGTGGGGGATCAAGGATGGGTATGCTAAGGAGTGGGGGATCAAGGATGGGTGTGCTAGGGAGTGGGGGATCAAGGATGGGTGTGCTAGGGAGTGGGGGATCAAGGATGGGTATGCTAGGGAGTGGGGGATCAGGGATGGGTATGCTAGGGAGTAGGGGATAAAGGATGGGTATGCTAGAGAGTGGGGCATCAAGGATGGGTATGCTAGGGAGTGGGGGATCAAGGATGGGTATGCTAGAGAGTGGAGGATCAAGGATGGGTATGCTAGAGAGTGGGGCATCAGGGATGAGTATGCTAAGGAGTGGGGGATCAGGGATGGGTATGCTAGGGAGTGGGGGATCAAGGATGGGTATGTTAAGGAGTGGGGGATCAAGGATGGGTATGCTAGGGAGTGGGGGATCAGGGATGGGTATGCTAGGGAGTGGGGAATAAGAGTGTAGGGGAGTGGGATCGAGGTTGCACAGGTAGTTTTCTGTTAGATCCTGAAGACTGTCTGCCTGGCTCAGACCCGTCACTTTATCATGCTAGGCTACATCACTCTTCTATCTCCTGCTGACTGAACATCTGGAAGCCAATTTGCAAGTGCTATGGTGGGAAAAAAAATGAATTAACGGCAAGCTTTGCGCTCATCAGAGTTCTAATTTCCACTGGTTTTTGGTTTTCAGCTCTATAAATCCTAAATGTGCCTTTTATTTCATATTTCCATCCTTTGAGGCCATCTGTTTGGCATTTGCCTTGTGCGATTGGGAAGGTGGGCAGGGGTGCCGGGTAAGCTCCTTTTCAACTTTTCATTGAAGTAAGAGGCCACGAATGTGCCCAAGGGCAGCAGGCAGCAGCCTGTCTCTCACCCAGCGCCCTAAGGCTGGTGCTCATCTTCCCATCCTCAGGTGCTTTATGAAGATGGCTCAATTCCAAGATGATGTATTAAAAATGCGATCCATAGGCCAATATAGGGCGACCTCACATGTTTCCAATTTATAGTTTCCAGTCTAGCATGTTGTAATACGGATTTTATATACATGTATAGTCAGGTTTTTTTCTTTTCTTTTTTTCTTTCAATGAGACTTACTTTTGCCTGTATATTTCCATTGTAATTTATCCAAATATGGCTGAGCTGGACCTGTGGGCTTTCAGTAGGGGACAAATGGTCACATAAATTTCAAAGTTGCTCCTTGTGACTAAGGAGGTCAAGAGGCCCCGTGAACAGAGCTTCGTGTACTAAAGCAGCTACTCTGTGCTGGCCACTGCTCTCATGCTTTTCCTGTGTTCTTTCAGAATTTTTTTAAACCAAACTGGAGTATTTTCTGTTCTGTTTATAAAATTAATGCAGGCTACATTTTTTTTTTAAATCATACACTATAAAATGGATTCAGTAGATTGCAAACAGTCCCCATACACTTATCCCAAAGGGATAAACACTGTTAACAATTCGGTTGGTATGTGCTTCCAGATTTATCCATGTATATTAAGAAAATATATAAATCAATACAAAAATCAAACAATACCCTTCATAGTGTTCCATAATCTGCTGTGCGTGCATGTGTGTGTGTGTGTGTGTGTGTGTGTGTGTGTGTGTGTGTTAACTTAGGTTTCACTCCTGGTCACTGAATGTACATCTACCTGATTTTCTTCAATGACTGTAGCATGTTTGGGGCAGGGGAGCCGGGTGCAGGGCACCTTCTTTGTTGAACCCGCGCTCTATCAAGGGCTGGGTATTTGTCAGTTTTCATTCCTACACCACACAGGGTGGTCCTGAACCTCCTCCTCCATACATCTTTGCCCTTTGTTCAAATTACTCCCCAGGATCAATTCCACAAGTGGAATTACTGGGTCAAAGAATATAAACGTTGTTGATTCTAATCCCCCAGTCAATATCATTGATCCAATTTCCACAGCCACTACCTGTGTAGGACGGGACCTCTTCCCCAGCCCCTGGCCTCACCACCTCATCTAAACCTTAGCTAACTAACCCTGCAAGGGAGAGCTTCATTTTCCCCATGCCCGGAGGAAACTGAGGCTAAATCCTTACTGTCTGAGATTTGGCCACGCCCATAACCCACCCGGAACCATCTGACTGCAGGAAAAAAGCACGCAAGGACAGAACAAAACGTGCTCTGAGCTGTCCTGGTTCCCCGCCGGGGGACTCCACAGAAACCCTGCAGAAAACTGGCGGCCCAGGCGGCTGAGGCCAAGTGCGCACCCACGGGGCGCCTGCGCACTAACGGGAACAGGGCGCCCCCTCCAGGCGGAGGCAGCCCTGCGCCAGGGAGCAGATTTGCCAGCCCAGCAAAGACTAACCGCCCACCCTCACCTGGCCACATCTCCTCAGGGGAACCTGCGCGTGCCCTGCACCTCGCGTTCCGCATCTGTCAGAGAAAAGAGTGATCCGTCCTGCTGCCTTTCGGGTCTGTCGCCTGTCACCTCTCTTGAGGATAAATCCCATCAAGGACGTGGAAGCAGACGTTTCTGGCTGGTTTTCATCCCAGACAAGGACTCTGGGCCTGAAGATTGCCCGCCCCCTGCCTGGCAGTCTCCCCGCCACCTCCCAACTCCGGAGACTGATCGCTTCCCCCAGCCGCCCCTGGGCCTGCGCGGCCCTCCTGCTCTGCATGAAAGCTCTTGAGTCCTTTTTATTGAGTTATAAAACCAGGATTGTTTTTGGATTGGGTTGGTAAAAAGGCCTGGAAAGTTGGTAATCTGAACTTGTCAGGTTTGTAGACAGATCTTGTTGCCCGGAGAGATATTGAGGGCTGCATTTGCAAGTATTATTTTCTTGTTTTTAGATGGTTCCGGAGGCAATGGGCTCTGTTCCCTCTGTGGCCACAGCGATGCTGGCCAGGGCTGCCGGTGTACCCAGCGAGAGGGGGACCGGGCGAGTCACTGGCCCAGGAGGGAATGCAGAGGACATTTGTGGGCCGTGGGGGAAGAGGTTTGAGGAGGGACCTAAGCTGTGAACCCAAGGAAACTGTCCAAGGCCGCCTGGGACAGGGTCAGGTGGCCCTGAGTCTGACAGCCTACTGATTCTGCCACACTTCACGTGTGACCTTGCGCAAGGCACAGGCCGGCTCAGGAGCCCCAGTCTCCACATCTGTAAGATGGGAACCCCGAGGTCCTCCCCTCCTTCCTTACAGGATCAGGCAGGCTGGACTCCTGTCCTGCAGGATGACCACTATTCTGTGTCCACATCCCTCCAGCCACAGTCCCAGTCATAAAAGAGGAGCTAAGAACAGCTCAGCAAATACTAGTACCAACTCCTACTTGGTGAACACCTCTGAGGCATCAGCCTCATCAGCTTCGAGATCCAGCAGTGTATGCATGGTACCTCTAATGCTCACAGTGATGATAATTCAGAATAATGGTAACGCCAAGAACGAATGTTTCCCAAATGCTCATTCTATGCCCAGCACCACCACCTCCTAGGTTGCTGCAGTGGCCAACAGGTGAAGATACAAAGAGCACATACAACAGTGCCTGGTTCCACCATCATCCGACAGGGTCAGTCAGTTTTCCCAAGGCCATGGACTTGAGTGGCAGAAGAGAGATTCGAACCTGTGCAGCCCCGCCTCTCAGGTGACGAGGAAGGACTCAGTCCCCCAGACCCTTGTCCTTCTGCCATGTTGTGTGGCTCCTGGAAGGGAAGAGGGTGTGGGGAGGAGGCTATTCTGTTATTGAGAGAGAGGATGAGGGAGTTCCCTGGCGGTCCAGTGGTTAGGGCTCAGAGCTCTCACTGCCAGGGCCCGGGGTTCAATCCCTGGTTGGGGAAGTAAGATCCCACAAGCCGTGGGGCACAGCCAAAAAAAAAAAAAAAAAATCCCACAGCCCCAAAGAAGCAGGGGTGCTCCGGGTCATCCCAACTGCACCCAATTCCAGCGTTTCCAGGCCTGCCTTTATGAGTACACTGAGAAAGGCAGGCACCACTCCTCCTAGGCAGAGTGCAAACTGGGGCTAATTTGAAAGTTCCAGAAGCACCCTCCCTCCCAGCCCCCAGTGCCAGTCTGAGAGCTCTCATTGTGCCAGGACCACTTAGCCTTGCAGCCAGCGGATCCCCTCGCCTGCAGAGGCCGGCGTCGGCCCAGGGACTGCATTCCATTTCACATCTCTGGCATGACGGCCCAGAAACTAAACAGCATCCCCAGGGCCAGACTCCTGCTAGACAGCAGCCCCGTTATAAAATAGGGTGCCTCTCTCTGACCTGAGCTCTGGATCCCATCAAAACGACGTGTGTCTTTCCTTTCCTTCCTCGAGAAGGTGAAATACAAGCCTGTAATAACACCGTGCCCCTGTTCTCCTCTGGACAAAAGTCAAAACTCGAATCTGATAAATCTGAAATCAACGTTAATTTTCTAATTGGACTTCACGGGGTCTGGACATGGTGTCAGAGCCCGTGGTATTTCACGTCGTACGTTATTGTCGGTGCTGACAGAAGAAATGAATCTTTCAGGAGATTCAAGGAAAAATTAGTATTTCCCTGATTCCAGGGAACGAAATACCCACCTATTCTACTTAGTACAAAGGGGCCTATGTCCAGCCCTTAAAACTTCGCAGTGACCCCAGCGGCAGACATTGGGTTGCCCTTACACCCCTCCACGCTTATTCACAGACCAAGGACCTTCCCCTCATTCTACTCCACCTCCAAGACTCAGTTCAGGATGCCCATCTCTGAGAATCCTTCCTGACTACTGTAATCAATTACTCACTTCTTCCTTGGTAACCGAGGGTCTGACATGTCCCTACGTCTTCCCAGCCCGCTTACGGACCTCACCTGGTTCCTTTGTCACTCCCCAAGCAACTCCAGGGCAGGAAGAATACTATTCTTCCATTCTTCCTACAGTACCCAGAGCAAGCACACAGCTCCCAGGAGGTGCCCTCTGAATGCTTGTTGACGGAGTAATTAGTATTTTTACAGTGTCTAGTACTTAGTACTTACATAGTATAGTACAGTGTAAAGCAGTGATTCTCAACTGGCCAATTTTTGCATTACCTGCCCCCAAACCAGGACAATGTCTAGAGACATTTTTGGTTGTCACAGTTGGAAAGGGGAATGCTAATGGCATCTAGTGGCTACAGGCAGAGCTATACAGTAAGACTTAGTGGGCCTGAGCCCCTTCCTGCATAAAAAATACATTAAAAATTATATTTTAAAACTAAGTTGGTGTGAAGAGAAATATAATCCAGGCTGGATTCATTAGTATATATTCTTTATTATTATATTCATTTTTTTCTTCTGATTTTGAAATTAAATTAAAATTAAAACATTTTTGTAAGCCCCTAAAATTACCATGAGCCTTAAGCAATGGCTCTACTGCGACTACTGGACAAGTAGGACCTGGGTGGAGGCCAGGGGGCCTGCTAAACATCTTACAATGTGCAGAACAACCCCAAACAGCAAAAAGTCATCCGGGCCCAAATGTCAATAGTCTTGAGGTTGAGAAACCTGTTATAAAGGAAAACTCCAGAATGTCGAAGCCTGGAAACTTAATGTCTGAGCTTCCACAGCAACTGTAATACAACACTGGAAGAACATAACTTTTGGTAATTAGCAAGGCTTTGGGGTAGAGAAGTGGATGAACACAGCACATACTTTCATGAAAGCATTCATGAATAATCCAAATACTTTTTTTCTTTCGTTCTCCAAATGGTGGATAAAGCACGGAACATAGATCTTATTCCTAGTCAGCTATGCAGGCAATGGGCAACACTTCATTACTCAGACAAATTGGGGAAATCCCATGATGCCCCCTGTCTCATGCTCAGCTTCTCAGTATCAGGACCCAGAGCTCACTGCTCAGCAGAGCAACTCAGAGGCGTCAGCACTGCACACTTCACCTGCCTTCCAAGGCGTCCAGGGCAGACCCACCCCAAATCCAGTACAGGGCTGACTCTTCCAAGAGATGCACCGCGTAACACAGAGTTTTGACTTGGGGGTCTGTTTTAGGGTTCTCCCAAGAAACAGAACCACCAGGATATATGTGTGTGCATGCATGCGTGTGTGTGTGTGTGTGTATAAATATGTGTGTAGGGACTTCCCTGGTGGCCCAGTGGTTAAGAATCTGCCTGCCAATGCAGGGGACACGAGTTCAAGCCCTGGTCCGGGAAGATCCCACATGCCACGGAGCAACTAAGCCCGTGCGCCACAACTACTGAACCTGTGCTCTAGAGCCCGTGAGCCACAACTACTGAAGCCCGCGTGCCCAGAGCCCGTGCTCCACAACAAGAGAAGCCACCACAATGAGAAGCGTGCGCACCGCAACGAAGAGTAGCCCCCGCTCACCACACCTAGAGAAAGCCGCATGCAGCAACAAAGACCCAACACAGCCAAAAATAAATAAATAAAATAAATAAATTTATAGAAAACATATGTGTGTACATATATGTATATTTGTGTGTGTGTATTTTATATATACATACATAGAAAGAGACTTCTTTTAAGGAATTGCCTCATGCAAAATCTGCAGGGTAGGCTGACAGGTGGAGACACAGAGAAGATTTGCAGTTTGAATCCGAAGGCTGTCTGCTGGCAGGATTGCTTCTTTGCTTGAGGGAGATCAGTGTGTTCTGTTCAGGCCTTCAACTGATTAGTCAGGGCCCACCCACATTACGGAGGACAATCTGCTTTACTCAAAGTCCACCAACTTACATCTTAATCTCATACCCAAAACAAAACAAAAAATACCTTCACAGCCAAGTATCTGAGTACTGTGGCCCAGTCAAGTTGACACATAAAATTAACCATCACAAGGTCTAAATTTTTTTTTTAACTTTCAGTTTCTTCTTTCTCTCTCTGAAAGACCAATGAACAAACATGCTGGGAGGGAAGATACACAAGGTTTCACATCAAAAGGAGGCAATTAGTATTCACTGAATGCTTTTTGTGCACCAGGCACTTTGCAAAGATGATCCCACGTCACACTCAGCCCCTGTGAGGGTGATATTGATGTCCTCACCTGACAGTTATGTCACTTACTCAGGGTCCCACAGCTTATCCTTGGCAGAGCCAGGATTCAAACCCAGGTCTCTTTTGAACCCAAAGCTGAGCTTTATCAACCCCCTGAAAGACACCAAGGAAAGGACAGAGGCTGCCCAGATAGAGGGACGAGCACAAGATCAGAGCAATGGGAACCCTTCAAGCTCTGCTTCTTCTCCTCCCCAACACTCTCACGCGTCTCCCTCTGCTCTCTTACACACTCACACACTCACACATACACACTAGGAATATTTAGAAAATGCACATAAAGTGCCTAGTAGTGCATGTATATTTCATGCATATTAGAACAATGGTAGTTGTTATAATAATAACCATAAATGATGTATATGTGATAGTGAAATAGTCATATGTCAAAGGTGAGGGAGGAGGGGCACAGGACATAAGAGGGTAGGGAGAGGTAATTTAAAAGTAATGAGACTGTGAAGGTGAACCCATGTGATACCACAGAGCCCCAAAGTAAATTATTAACACATTCCTTCATTCAGAGAATGCTTTGCAAGCCACCAGTTGACCCTCCTAACAACCTGCTGAAGTGGCCAGGGCAGAGACCCTATGCCCATTTCATAGGTGAGAAATCTGTGGCTTAGAAAGGTTAAGGGCCTTGCCCAAGGGCACACAGCATCCTGCTTTAAGAATGGGAGTCAGGCCTCCTGCCATCGCCCTGTCCACGGAGAGTAGATGCCTTCAGGAAGGGAGAGTCTGGAGGGTCTTTAAAGAGTTCAGCAATCTACTTTCTCTCTCAGGTCAGAATGGGACCCAAACTCCTTCCCCACAGAAGGTGTCACAAGAATCAACAATAGGGCTTCCCTGGTGGCGCAGTGGTTGAGAGTCCACCTGCCGATGCAGGGGACGCGGGTTCATGCCCCGGTCCGGGAAGATCCCACATGCCACGGAGTGGCTGGGTCCGTGAGCCATGGCCACTGAGCCTGCGCGTCCGGAGCCTGTGCTCCGCAACGGGAGAGGCCACAACAGTGACAGGCCCATGTACCCCCCCCCCAAAAAAAAGAATCAACAATAATCTCTGTGGTGATCCCTTCCTGGTCCTTGGCACAAAGTGTATAATAAATAAATAGCAGGAGAATACATAAATATGTACCAGCTGCTATTACTACCATGGTCATCATACCTTCCATATTCAATGGTCCGCACCGCAGCTCACAAAATCCAGAGGCCTTCGATGGAGAGAGGGGATAAAAAAAAATACCAGCGCAAGTACGTCTTACAGTCCTTTGTTCTGTCCCCTTCCTCCAAATGTCTCCCAGGACAAAGATTTCCATGGCAGCTACATAGCTATTCCCTCTTTTTCACCTCAAATGTTCCTATTTATGGTCTGCAAATGTTGGCAGGGATGTGAAGTAGGGACTTTTTTCATTTTCGCCCACAAGGCCCATGGCCATTACATCATTCTGAATTTCCTGGGCTTGTTCATGACAATACACCCACCCTCACTGTGCAGACATGGGGCTTGATTCTAACTACTGCACAGTATTCTACAGTGTTTGTCCACTGCATTTTATGTACCCATTCCTGGGGGGATGGACAAACACCTAGAATACCTCTGAATGTTTCAACAATCCTATGATGAATATCTTATAAATATCACCCTCTGGAGATGTGTGTAAGAGCTGCTTTGAGAAATAATATCCAGGGAAGACTGGCTGGGTCATGGGGTGCACATATACACCCCAATTACACTAAGGCCAGCAAGGGGACTGTCAAAGATAGCTGCATCCATCTAAACATTCCCACCAGCCCTGCACGAGGTTTTCTGTATCCCTGCATCCCCGCCAATATTTTGCAGTATCCTGCTTTCTATGTTATTGTTTTTGCCAACCTGATAGGTATAAGTGCTATCTCCTTGTTGTTTTAATTTGCATTTCTCTGTTTGCCGCTGAGTTTGAACTTCTCTTCATTGGCTTCTTAGTCTTTGGGGTTTCCTCTCCTGTGAGCCGCCTGCTCATATCTTTTGCCCAATTTTCCCTCGCAGTTCTTGTTTTTTCCTGTTTCACAGAAATTTCTCAGATATTTTCAGTATTAGTTCCTTGTCCATTTCTGACGTTGCAAACATCTCTCAGTTTGTTATCCATCTAAGAACTTACTCCAGAGTGTCCTTCACTGAACAGAAATCTTTAATTGTATTATGATCAAATCCGTCCCCTTTTTTTTTTGGACTTATACTCTGTGCTTTTGGGATACACACACGCCGCAATGCACTCTTATATTATCTTCTATTGATATTCTAGCCTTACCTTTCAAATTTAAGTCTCACTCCATCTGGAACTTGCCTTTGTAAGTGGTATTAGAGAATCTAGGGTTTTATTTACCTCCATTCAGTGGGTCAGTTTTCCCAACTCCAACCACTAGACTGTCCTTTTCTTCCCCCATTGGTTTGTGGGAGCATCTTTCTCATATCTTGAGTTTCCATATGCACACACAGGTCAGTCTCTGAGCTCTTTATTCTGTTCACTGGCCCAATGGAATGGTCTTTTTCTATACTTTTTTCATTACTACATCCTCTGCTTTTCTTCTTCAGAGTTGCCTCAATTATTCATGGACATTTATTCTTGAAAAAAATTTTTAGAATAAGTTTATGGAGTTCCCCAAAAAATCCAACTGCAATTTTGATTGGGCCTACATTGAAACAATAGCTTAACTTGGGACAATTGACATTTTTATAACATTAAGTAATGCTGTTAAAGAGTATGACTGTCTCAAAGGATTAATCTCCAAAATATACAAGGAGCTCAATATCAAAAAAACAAACAAGCCAATCCAAAAATGGGCAGAAGACCTAAATAGACTTTTCTCCAAAGAAGATATAGATTGACAACAAACACATGAAAGAATGCTCAACATTACTAATCATTAGAGAAATGCAAATCAAAACTACAATGAGGTATCACCTCACACCAGTCAGAATGGCCATCATCAAAAATCTACAAACAGTAAATGCTGGAGAGGGTGTGGAGAAAAGGGAACCCTCTTGCACTGTTGGTGGGAATGTAAATTGATACAGCCACTATGGAGAACAGGATGGAGGTTCCTCAGAAAACTAAAAATAGAATTACCATATGACCCAGCAATCCCACTACTGGGCATATACCCTGAGAAAACCATAATTCAAAAAGAGTCATGTACCACAATATTCATTGCAGCTCTATTTACAATAGCCAGGACATGGAAGCAACCTAAGTGTCCATCGACAGATGAATGGATAAAGAAGATGTGGCACATATATACAATGGAATATTACTCAGCCATAAAAAGAAACAAAATTGAGTTATTTGTAGTGAGGTGGATGGACCTAGAGTCTGTTATACAGAATGAAGTAAGTCAGAAAAACAAAAACAAATACCATATGCTAACACATATATATGGAATCTAAAAAAAAAGGTTCTGAAGAACATAGGGGCAGGACAGAAATAAAGATGCAGACGTAGAGAATGGACTTGAGGACACAGGAAGGGGGAGGGTAAGCTGGGATGAAGTGAGAGAGTGGCATGGACATATATACACTATCAAATGTAAAATAGATAGCTAGTGGGAAGCAGCCGCATAGCACAGGGAGATCAGCTCCGTGCTTTGTGACCACCTAGAGGGGTGGGATAGGGAGGGAGGGAGGGAGGGAGACGCAAGAGGGAAGAGATATGGGAACATATGTATATGTATAACTGATTCACTTTGTTATAATGCAGAAACTCACACACCATTGTAAAGCAATTATACTCCAATAAAGATGTTAAAGAATAAAATAAAATAAAAAATAAAATAAATAAAGAGTATGACTGTCTCTCCACTTTTCAGATATTATTTTTGTTCTTTAATATCAAATGTTTAAACTTTCTCCATAGAGGTTTTGTGTATTCTTTCGTTAATTCCTAGTTTTTACTGCTATTGTGAATAGTATCTTGGTTTTTATTATATTATATATGCATTATTATACATAATTATTGTATTATATTGTTTATATACATTATTATATTTTCTAGTTGGTTACTAATGATATACAGAAATGCTACAGATTTTTAAAAAGTTGATCATGTATCTGTATTCCATGCTTGACCCTCTTTTTAGTTTTTTTTTTAATAAATTTATTTATTTATTTTTGGCTGTGCTGGGCCTTCCTTGCTGTGTGCGGGCTTTCTCTAGTTGCGGCGAGCGGGAGCTACTCTTTGTTGTGGTGTGCATGCTTCTCACTGCAGTGGCTTCTCTTGTTGTGGAGCATGGACTCTAGATATGTGGGCTCAGTAGTTGTGGCACATGGGCTTAGTTGCTCTGCGGCATGTGTAATCTTCCCGGACCAGGTCTCGAACCCGTTTCCCCTGCATTGGCAGGTGGATTCTTAACTACTGTGCCACCAAAGAAGTCCTCTCTTTTTAGTTTTGATTCTACGTCTCTATTAAGAAGATCATGTCTTCTGAAGAAAAAAAGTATTATCTTCTTTGTACACTTATTTTTCTTTTCTCTTGCTTTAATTTTTTTTTTAAATTACTTTATTTACTTATTTTTGGCTGCGTCAGGTCTTAGTTGCGGCACGCAGGATCTTTCATTGCAGCACAAGGGCTCCAGAGTGCGTGGGCTCTGTAGCTGTGGCGCGTGGGCTATCTACTTGCGGCGCGGACTCAGTAGTTGCTACTCACGCTTAGGCTTAGTTGCCTCGCGACATGTGGGATCTTAGTTCCCGACCAGGGATCGAACCCGCATCCCCTGCATTGGAAGGCGAATTCTTAACCACTGGACCACCAGGGAAGTCCCTGTTTTTTCTTCTAATATTGGCAGGACTTCCTGCATTAAAGAGGAGTGGTGATAGAGAGGCATTGCTGTGTTTTTCAAAATCATAAAGAAAATATATAAAGTTACTTTGTTAAAATAAAGGTTGCTATAGAACTTAGATACATGACTTTTACCAACTTAACAAAACTTCCATTTTATTGGTAAGTGGTTTAAAAACAACATTTATCACTTCATGATATATTTTCCTGCCTCTATCTGAATTTTTTCAAGTAGATTTGATTTTTTTCAAACAGATTCTCTGATATAATACTGATATTATTGGGATAAGCTCTATTTGATTATGATGTACCATTTATTTTAAAGGCTCTTGGATTCCTTTAGGTAATATTTTATTTAGGTTATTTGTATCTCATCCATTACATAAATTGACCTGCAATCTATTTTCTTATATTTTTTTCTGAGTGATTAGTCTTATATATTTTTTCTAGTTTTGGAACCAATATTATCCTGGCTTCATAAAATAAGCCAAGCAGTTTTCATTCTTATATTTTCCACAATATCCTTCTAGAGATCTGGATGATTCATTCTTTATAAACTTTGTTAAAACTCACCTATAAAAACATCTGAGACTGAAGCATTCTGGGAGGAAGGTCTTTGCCTAACATTTCAAATTCTCTAATACTTTTTAGTGTATTCAAGTTTTCTTTTAAAATTTTTCTTGTGCCAAAACTTAGCATTTTATATTTTTTCAAGATGTATGTCCATGTCATCTAAATTTTCAAATTTATTAGTAATGGATATTTATAGCAATCTTTTCTTCCTTTATGTGTGTAATTGTATCTGTTGCTATTTATCCTTTATTATTTATATTTTGTTTATTTGCATCACCATCATCAGCCTTACAAATGATGTTTCTCCTGTTAATCTTATTAATATATTAAAACACCAACTGTTGGTGTCATTACTCTTCTCTACTTTTGTTATTGTAGTTATTCTCTAACTGATTTCCACACTTATCTTTATTATTGTCTTCTCTCTTATCAAACACATCTTTTTCTAATCTCTTGATTTGAATGTTTAGCATGTTTGCTTCACACTGAAATTCTTAATACAGTAAAAAGTCCAGTGCACTATGACATAGATGTAGATCACATCCTACAGGACTGGGCCATGTGACCTGGGTGACTCATTTAACTTTTCTGAGTGTCTGTATCCTAAACTGTGAAATGGGGTTGATGACCCTCTCTCCCAGGGTCCTGTGAGAACTTTATGAAATAATGTGTGGGAGGCACCTGGAGGATCCACAGATCTTAGTTCCCTTCCCCTCCCTTGTTCCAAAACTAATTAGAAAACTGCTAATCATAGATTCATGAAAATCTCAAAACTTTCAAGATGTGGTTCCCAGCTGGGGACAGTCTTGCTTCCCAGGCAATATTTGACAATATCTGGAGACAATTTTGGTCATCACAACTGGGGGAGGAAAGGGGTGCTACTGGCATCTAGGGAAGATCCCTGGGTAGAGGACAGGCATACTATTTACTAAACTTCCGACAAGTCATTGGATCATCCTTCACAACAAAGAACTATCTGGCCCCAAATATCAAGAGTGCCAAAGTTGAGAAACTCCCCCTTGAAGGAAATTCCAGTAGCATCTGGTTCTGTCTCCTTCTGAATATAAGAATCTTTTCCCCAGTACCTCCTCTGCTTGGGTACACCCAGGGACAGGAGGCTCACTACATAAGAAGACAGGTAACAAGAGTGGAAGGAACACAGACACTGGAGTCAGGCACTCTTGTACACTGGTCTGCCCTTTATTCTGACTTACCATCTGTAAACCTGTTTCCTCATCTGTAAAGTCGACAAATATGTAGCTATGATGACCATATAATCCAGCACAGGTCCCAGAATGTAGCAGGTGGTCAATAAAAGTTATCTTTTGCAGTTATCCCTTATTGCATCCAAGTGACTTTACAATTCTGCACTTTGGTGATACAGCTTCTTCTATCGGAAGGCCCCTAAACTGTTGGCAGAAAGTGATCAATAATGGTCATTCCCTCTCTCTGGGTCTCAGCTTCTGCATCTGTAAAATAGATGGTGCCACTAAATCAAATCTTACAAACTGCTTGCCCTCAGCCAAAGTCAATTTACAGATATGTTTGGTGTTTGGCCTGCATTTTTTTTTTTTTTTTTGCCTCTTGGAAGTCAAATCTATTTCTCATTTATAAAAATGGGATAGTCTACCTTAAAATCTGCAGATCTAGCATCTCTTGAAGAATAAAAGGTTTAGCAATACTGGGCCTATTTCACTCATGGCAACAATCTGGGGAAAGTGAGCAGTGTTGCTCCCATACAGAGGACATGTGTTCTCCATTCCCCACAATCCCCACCAGTCCCTATTGTCCTGTTTTCACTCACTTGTATCACTTCCAGCTCCTGTAGACATTTGACTTTATAATTCTTAAGATATATGGGCTCTCTAGCTCCTTTCATCTCTTCTGGGCTATGAACCCTGGAAACCATGGAGGAAATTTCCTTGATAAATTACCAGAGGAGAACTAACTACTGATGATTTGCTACAGGCTTTACTGAAAACAGAAGCTCTCCTAGACTCTGATTCCATTTTCCAACAAGGGAAAGAATGTCTCTGTTGAAAAAAAATCCATGGCCAACTTGTTCAAGTTAATGGAAAGGGTCCTTTGATTTGCAAAGCCCATGAAGACAGTGGCAGATCCAGAGCTGAAGAGTAAGGGAGCTGGGATGCCTCACAGGGACCTGGTGGTCTCCAAGTGCTCCAGGGCACAACCATGTTAGGTAGTAGTACAAATCTATCCCTGCTGGGGGGCCCCCACTTTTTTCACCAGGCACAAGCAGACCTTCAGGAAGTAGGTGGTCTGGAGGGGTGATGCGGTGGTGCCATGCAGACACAAAAACTAAAAAAAAAAAAAAAAAAAAAAATCCCCTTTGGCCCATCCTAGAGATGAAATTGGCCCCTTCCCAACTAATCTCTGTAGGACTTCTACATTTGCCAACAAAATTCTGTCCCCAGAGTGTCTTTGAGAACAAACTATGCAGCATGTTGGAGAACCCACAATTTAGGTAGAGCTGGCACTTAACCACACAAGCAACCTTGGACAAGTCACCCAATGTCACCAATCCTTAGTTTCCACATCAGAAAAATGGGATAACGATAACACCTCTTTCCCAGGGCAGCTGCACATGAATTAATGGGCATCTATTCCCCTTTGTTCTCTGGACGACAAAACTGAAGCTTGGGCAGGAGAATTGATTTGCAGCACGACGCTGCTTTGGGAGGTTCTTATGGCTGGCTAAGATGCAAACCCATTAATCAAATCCAAGGGAAAACTTATTAGAAACAGATCTCCAGTACAAACCAGAGGGTATTATTTAACCAGGAAAAAAAAATAATAAACATAGTAATATGTAGTGCTAGGCCTAGTTGTAGTAAAACAAATACACGTTCAAAGTGATGGGTCAGTCTTGTTAGTACAGGTGAGAAAGCATGTCTCGCGGTAGACTCCCCATATATGCTTGCTGAACTGTTGAGCTGAAAGCAATTTGTCAATTGTCTGGAGACCATTAAAATGTCCATTATCTTTGTTCTTTTTTGACAACTCTCCTGGGAATTTTTCTAAGGACCCAATCTTGAAGGGGAAAAAAATGAAAAGAAATAATGTATTGAATTCACTGTGTACATTGGAAAGTGCTTTACAAAGGTTTTCTAGAATTATAAGAAGTAATGGGTTGGACAATGAGGTCTAAGGGTCGAGATCCACTGGAGTGGTCAATGGAGCTGTGGTAACTGAAGATAATCTCCAGGCCCAGCCATCAGGACACATAAAGAAATGAGAAATCCTCACTCAATGGTATTTGGGAGAGACTGGGTAGCAAAAGGAAAAACATTCACATTATAATGTTAAGCACAAAAAGCAATGTTACAGGGGCTTCCCTGGTGGCACAGTGGTTGAGAATCGCCTGCCAATGCAGGGGACACGGGTTCGAGCCCTGGTCCGGGAACATCCCACATGCCGCAGAGCAACTAAGCCTGTGCACCACAACTACTGAGCCCGTGTTCCGCAACTACTGAAGCCCGCACGCCTAGAGCTGTGCTCCACAATGAGAGGAGCCACCGCGATGAGAAGCCCATGCACTGCAACAAAGGGTAGCCCCCGCTCGCTGCAACTAGAGACCGCTCGCAGCAACGAAGACCCAACACAGCTGAAAATAAATAAATTTATTTTTTAAAAAAAGCAATGTTACAGAGGTGATGATGGATCAGAAGGAGAATGAAAATGGCTGTGTCAGAATTGTAAGATTAGGGTAGACTTTAAATTTTTTTTCTGCAATTTTTATGATACACGCACATCAGGGAGAAATACTGTGTTCTGCACACCAGTTGAAACTCAGACCTGGAGTCTGTCCAGCTGTGGACCTCCTGATCTTTTTGCAATTGAAGCCACCCACTAAGCACCTACTACGTGTTAATGGGCACTGTGCCAGGCACATTCTGCTGTGCCAATGGGGATCTCCAATCCCTGGTGAACAGGTCTCAAAGGGAGGAATCAGCATCACAGACTCTGGAGAAGGGAAACCGAGAGAGAAGGGAACTTGCCCCAGGGTCATGTGGCTAAAAAGGGCCGAGTTGGGACTGAAGCCCAGCATGACATGTGCACAAAGTCTGGCCTCCTTCCAGCACCCAGTGTCCCCCAAAGAACTGGGACATGGAAGAGGGCACTAAACAGCCTTGAATGACACTGCAAAGGTCCTTCCTGTTCAACCCCTTACAGGACTTCTGATGACCTCTAGAGGAAAGAGGATCCTGTTAACAGAGAGAACGTAGTCCTGGGGATGAGGACCCTCCCCAGGTGAGCTAGAATTGAGCAGCGTTGCAGAGTTTTCACTGGTCATGTCCATCTCTGCATGGGAAGCCATACTTGTTTTCCATTGACTGTAGTGACGTAAAGAGCCCTTTCCATTTCCTCTTCCCTTACTATGAATTTCAGAATGTGCCTCTCTAAATGTATATTTCAGGATTCATACTTCTGGGACCTTGGGTTTAACTACACCTCCCGTCACAGTGTTTTCTATTACAAAACACTTAAAATCCCCACCATCATAGGGCAAGTAGGATCCAAACATTCAATCGCAAAAGGTGCATTGCATTATTATGAGGTTAGTGAAAATTGATATATTATAGGTGGTCTATATACAGTCACAAAAATCACAAAAGTATAGACAGTGAGAATTGTCCTATACCCTAAACTGAGAACGTCTCATATGATACCGAGATGGTCACTTCCTAGCCCTGCACACCGCCACGTCACCCCCTCCCCAGCATAAGGTGAGAACTTCAGGATCCTCCCACCACCAGCCTCGTGTACTGGAGCCCTTCATTGGTCAAGTTATACCTGGTCCACTTAACTACACATTATCACAGGTGTTCGCGTCCATCACTACAATGAAAGCCATCCAGTCTTTTCGCTGGTTCAGAGCTTCAGTCATCTCACTGAACAAAGTTAGGCACTTTTACTCCTCAGAATTGCAGAAATGGGTCCATGCATCCCTGTCCTTCCACCTTTGGTTCGTTTTTACAAAGTCTCCTTTCAAAGTGCCAAAAATGGCATCACCTGCCAATGTTGAAGAGATAACAATATCTTTCTTTGCAAGCCTTCTGTGAGTTCAGCCCCGTCTCCTACCTTCATGAACAAATATGGAAGGGGCTGTTTTGAGGGGGCTGATATTCGGAGCACAGCCTCCCTCAAGTCCAGAGGCTGGACAATGCTGGGATCACAACCAACAGCTTCCAACGTCCACCACACAATGCCACCGTAGCCCACTCAGTTTCCAAAGCTGTGCACATTCTTGGCTGCAAAATCACTTCTGGGACAAAGGAATGTTTCTGAATTCAAAACAATTCCACCTCAAACGTGTTCTCCACTATTAACAAACAGTTCAGGAAGAAATGAAGGAAGGTGAATCCCTCTGGGGACACACTCGGTTTTGCCCCGATGGGATCTTAGCAGCATCTGAGAGTCCTGTGATTTGACAAGGCCATCTACAAACTCCCAGGGTTGTTGATGAAGTTGGCTGTTCACCTGCAAGAATACTTGAGGACAAGTTAAGTCAGGGTGATGTTCCCCAAGCAGCCTTCCAGGCCAGAGGCAGCTGTGGTTTCCATTATACCCTGCCTCTCCCCATATTTGGGAAATCCTAGTGGACTTGCAGAAAGTGGAATCAGGGAGATTTTTTTTTAATGTGGTGGATGGGGCCTGTGTCTTTTCCACAGCTGGCTTCTAGCACTGCCCCACCCTCCATTACTGCAAGTTCACCTGCTTTGTAAGGATCTGTTACCCCTGCCCGTCCCTGAGTCTGGGGCAGCTGTGCAAGGCAGTGGGGGGGAGAAGGATGTAACATGGCCCTATGGAGATATGAGAGGTCCACTGCCTAGGCCCAGCTGGCTTGGCCTCTCCCCATTTCTCCCTTCTGAACCCCCTTTGGGCTCTGACCGGCCCTGGAGTTAATGACTACATCCATCCTTTGCCCCTGAAGGCCTTCCAGCTCCACAGCCAAAGCCCCCATGGAGCTGGGAGGGCCTGCAGCCCTGGCTGATCAGGCCCAGGCGGTTTCTTATTTATTTATTTATTTATTTATTTATTTATTTAATCTATCAGATAGAGAATTTTAATTAAATTGGCATAGTTAAGACCAAAAAGATAAAGTGGACATTGTAAGTGTATCTTCAGCCCTTGCCTTAACAGAGAAATGAACACAACTGAAACACAGGTGACTCTTGCTGGTCTATGAGACAGTGAAGGGAGCTTCCCAAGATTTAAATATATTAATATAACCACTTATAGAAACCTAAATATAAAACCAATCTCCTATATGGTTTGAGAAGGCATTCACCATATCCCTGAAAAGTTTAACCTTCCTTATTCAAGTTTAATCATCTCTTTAGAAGGGGAAAACAGTGATAGTACTTGCTGAACCAGAATTACTAGCAAAATTCAAAAAGCTGACCATATTCATTTAGCCACAAGCCAATCTTATTTAAATCAGGACAGAAATATTACATCAGCCATTCATGATCTGAATTCTACTATAGGAGATCAATTTCAATATGGTACACATGAAAAGTCATGAGACATCTGTTTCATAATAAATAAGGCAGTGGCCAACCATTGCTCATTAGTAGCTTTTTTGAGATAAGCTATCAGGTCTGCCCTTTCTCCCTTCTTCTTAACGCCAGCGAAGACCATTTTTGTTCCAGGGATGTACTTCTTGGGATTCTCCAAATACTCCATCAGCGTCTCCTCTCCCAAGGTGATGCCTTCGTTCTGTTGGCATCTGTGTAAGAGAATCTGACAGCCTGACCTGTCTTTTGCCCAAACAGACCATGGAGATTTGGCCCAGTCTTGTGCTTGCCTCCCTTTTCCACAGGGCACTGGGCACACGTCTGAACAAGAATCTTCTTGCCCTTCTCAACATTACCCATTTTTATTTATTTTATTTTTTAATTTTTTATTTTTTTTTGAGGTACGTGGGCCTCTCACTGTCGTTGCGGAGCACAGGCTCCGGACGTGCAGGCTCAGCGGGCATGCCTCACGGGCCCAGCCGCTCTGCGGCACGTGGAATCTTCCTGGACCGGGGCACGAACCCATGTCCCCTGTGTCAGCAGGCCGACTCTCAACCACTGCGCCACCAGGGAAGCCCGACATTACCCCTTTTTAAATCGTACTTTCTCCGTGCACGACTAAGAGGTTCCCGCTCGCAAGCCGAACGTCCGGCTCTCTAATCTCATATTTAAATAAATGCATTTAAGTTTTAAAACACAGAACGATTTGAAGAAGTATCAAGTAAACCATCATACAGACGTTAGGCTGACTGATGTGCAGCGTACGGCTGGTCCACATTTTGGCCATGCTGACTTAGATCAGCCTTCGAGTGTTTTGAACAAATTGTTCCTCTAAGGCCTGGGTTCAGGATGCTCTTTGGGGTTCCTTCCAAGCCACCAGCCTCCCTAGGAACTGGAACTCCTGTGCTCTACTGGAGCGATGTGATTCAAAGTCTTTCGCTTAGGCTAATCTATCCTGCTTTAAATCCTACAGTGCTATGGAAACTCAATGACAGAAGAGACAGCTGGTCGGTGACAAGAAAATACCATTAGAAGGCGAGAAGCAGCCAAACCCTCGGTAAGCGGATTAACTCACTTAGCTTCTGGAAGGTAAACTTTCTGGAGATGGCATCCAAGTCAGGAGGTGGGCCAGCTCCCTGTGAGGTGGGCTCCTGAATGCCGATGAAATGTGGGTTTGGAGCTCTGATGTAGATCCAGAGGGGCCAGGCATGGAATGCACAGCAGTCAATTTTAGCCTATAAATGCCAAGCTGCAGCACATTTGAAGTTGTGAGGAAGGGGAAAAGCAACAGGAATGAAAGCAAATATCTGGGAGGGGATTTTCTTTTTTTTTTTCTTGGCTGCACCATGTGGCTTGCAGGATCTTAGTTCCCCAACTGAACCCGGGCCCTCGGCAGTGAAAGCACCTAGTGCTAACCACTGGACTGCCAGGGAATTCCCTGGGAGGGGATTTTCTTTGGGCTCACTTCCCCTTGCATTCAAACCTATTAACCTTAGTCTGTTAGGCACACTTTCTTCAGGAATAATCTCACTAAATGCTGCAGAAAAGTTAGAAGGAGTTTGTTGGGCTTGATAGGTAGAGAAATAGACACAAAATTCACTAGCGTCAGTGGAAACTGCAATGTTAAGTCTCCAGGTCAAATACTAGAGTTGGAATCCTGGCCTAGAGATTTTTTTTTTTTTTTTAATCTCTACAGTTTATGCTCCTCATCAGAGATGAATGTTTTTCTTACTAGTCTTATTCTGAACAGCTACAAACTGGGATTCAACCCTGCCAGGCTGTGTGTGTGTGTGCACCTGACCTAGAGACTACCCTTTAAGTAATATGTGTGTGTTGTGTGTATTATTTTTAAAGAAATAGCTTGGCTGCTATGCTTCAAATATCCAAGGGTATTTGGAAAAGATAGTCTAAGACAGACTATTGATCCATTCCTCCAGTTTCCTAAGTGTTCAGTGTATATCAAGTTTATAGAGTATAAGATCAGCTCGGTGCTTTGTGACCACCTAGAGGGGTGGGATAGGGAGGGTGGGAGGGAGGGAGATGCAAGAGGGAAGAGATATGGGAACATATGTATATGTATAACTGATTCACTTTGTTATAAAGCAGAAACTAACACACCATTGTAAAGCAACTATACTCCAATAAAGATGTAAAAAAAAAAAAAGAACTTAACTTCTTACAGAAATGTCTTTACTAAATTGCACTGAAATGATAAGGTCTTTTGCTTTTACATTGGAATGTTATGGCATCTTTAGGAAAATCCTATGCTGCTTAATATTCTCACAAGTAAGGATCCTCATGAGAAAATATTTGTGACATTTGAATCAAAGATAACTTTATCTCTCTTAAGAGGTTGGTATGTTTCCTTTAATCAGACAAGTGTTATATAACTCATCATATTTCTATTTTTGCTTTGGCTGCCAGGAAATTCAAAGTTAAATTATCTGTTCAAGACCAGTAACTCTATTGGCCTAAATTTGGGGTATGATCATTTTTCCACTTACTTTAATATTTGCTTAATAATCCTCAATAATAATTTTAACAGTCCTACTTTATCTGAGTCTGGTATATATTACATCTGTTACATATCAGATATATATAATATACATGATATCAGGTCTCTTTTTGCTTGCATTTGACAGATATCCAACTCAATTAAGTTAAGCAATAAAAAGTGGGGAGGGGATTCTTATTGGCTCATATATCTGAAAAGTTGAAAAGTCCAGGGTAGATCCAATCATAAAACTTTAGAATAGGGACAAGTCAAAGGGACACAGGAACCAACCTGAAAGTGCTCCCAGTGACCAAAGCTGGAACAATATGAACAACAAAATAAATAACACGGAACTGAATTATAACCCAAAGTATAAAAGAAATATACGTGAGTCCATCCTATTAGCAATAGAAGCAAATGATGGAATAAATAGGAACAAGAAACAAATCTTCCTTACAAAAGAATTTCAAATAATATATGTAGAAGCTCCCTCTCTAGGATGTAGAGGTTAATTCCTTTGAGGGTGGACTAGATTTAGTGACTGGCTTCCAAAGAGGAGGGTATAAAAAAAGGAAAATAGTACCTTTACAGTGGAGAAGCCTGGCAAACACCACCTTGACCAAGCGATAAAGGTCAACATCACCAGTGATGAGTCATGTTGATATGATATGAACCCTCTGATATGATGTGATGAGAAACGTACTTCACATCCACGGTAGTCTTTCCAAGACTCCAAAACCCCAGTCTAAGCATGAGAAAAACATCAGACAAGCCCAAGTTGGAAAACATTCTACAGGATACCTGGCCAGGACTCCTCGAGACTGTCAATCAACGTCATGAAAAACAAGGAAAGACTGAGAAACTATCACAGACCAAAGGTGACTAAGAGGGCATAATGACTAAATGCAACGTGGTATCCTGTATTGGAAAGAGGACATTAATGGAAAACCTGGTGAAACCCACATAACGTCTGGAGTCTCGTTTACAGTAATGTGCCACCTTTGGCTTCTTACTTGTGGCAATTGTACCATTGTAGGTTATAGTGTAAGATGTTCACAATGGGGGAACCAAAACCCTCTGTACTAGTGTCACAGCCTGTTCAGGCTGCTATAACAGAATACCATAGTCTGGGTGGCTGATATCCAACAGAAATTTATCTCTCAGAGTTCTGGAGGCTGGAAGTCCAAGATCAGGGTGCCAGCATGATTGGGTTCCGGTGAGAGTCCTCTTCCTGGTTTGCAGATGGCCGTTTTCTTGTTGTATCCTCACAACAAAGAGAAAGAAAGGGATCCTGTGTTTCCTCCTCTTTCATAACGGCACTAATCCCTTTCATGAGGGCTCCCTCCTCATGACCTATTCACCTCCCAAAGGCCCCACCTCCAGAAACCATCACATCGAGGGTTAGGATTCCAACTTTCATGAATATGGAGGGGGGACACAAACATTCAGTCTGTAGTTATCTTTGTACCTTCTCTGGGAATTTAAAATTATTCTTAAAAACAGTTAAAAAGTAGCAAAGGGACAAACAGAAAATAAATAATAAATAAAATAAATCCAATCCCATCAATAATCATATAAATGTTAATGGTCTAAACACTCCAATTAAAAAGTAGAATGAGGGCTTCCCCGGTAGCACAGTGGTTGAGAGTCCGTCTGCCGATGCGGGGCACGCGGGTTCATGCACCGGTCCGGGAAGATCCCACATGCCGCGAAGCGGCTGGGCCCGTGAGCCATGGACGCTGGGCCTGCACGTCCGGAGCCTGTGCTTCGCAACGGGAGAGGCCACAGCAGTGAGAGGCCCGCGTACCGCAAAAGAAAAAAAAAAAAAAAAAAAGTAGAATGGTCAGAATGGATAAAAGAGACCCAACTTCAGCTTGTCTAAAAGTGATGCACTTTAATTTTAAAGGCACACAGATTGAAAGTGAATGGAAAAGTGATGGAAAATAATTTGTCATGTAAAAAGTAAGACTTAGAAGGATGGAGTGACTATATTAATAACAGGCTAAATACACTTCAAGTTATAGAGTATTCATAGAGATAAATTATGTATAACACACACGCATAACCCTGATTGATGGTTTAAGAGAGATCATCTTCATCAAATGGTGTTAGAGCTGTGTTTGGCCCAGTCTTACATTTGCCTTTTTCTCTTCATGTGGCTCCCTGTCACTTCCTCACCCCACCCCACTCCACTAAACCAATCTTAGCAACCTAGTATTGACCTTTTCCATATTTCCCTATGCTTGTAAAATTATTTCTAAGCACGTAAGACCACACATACATGTATATATACATATACAAAATATTTTTGTCATTGTTTTAGGAAAACATAGGTTCAAAGCATACACAGTCTGCTCCAGCTTCTCTTTTAATACCTCATGCAAATTGCTCCAGGTCCCCAGATAGCGTGCTCATTCACTATTTTTAATGAACTATTGAGAATGACCCATTACTATGAATTATCCACAATTTATTCAACATTGAACATATATCCTCACATTATTAGTATAAGGATTCTCAGGAGTGAGACTCTGGGTCCACGGGGCATGTGTGTGTAATTTTAATACATTTTGCCAAGTTACGCCCTGAGAAGTTGTCGTCACTGCGTGTCCACACCATGGGCGTGTGTACCCTCTTCCCTGCACAGGAAGAAGATGCCAGCTGTTCCACATGAATTCTGCACCCCCAGCCCCCATGGAGGGTGTGGAGCAGGTGGCACTGGGGTCACACCCGTCATGACGGGTCTCCTGGCTCACTCTGGGGAGACAGCAGCATCCACGCCCACAGCTCCCCCAGCTGCTGCTCGACTTGTCTGTCGGGGTCCCAAACCCTGGGTCACTTTATGTGAAGGAACCTGTTTGTGTCCACCTGGGCCAGGTGCTCCTCTGGGGAAGTACCAGCTCATCTGCAGCTTACCTGAAAGCCTCAAGGTCGTGGGCTTTGAGGAAATAAAAGACCAACTGGAGATCCAACGAGACACAGCCTCCTGGGGGTTCCAGCATATCCTCCTGGCTTCCAAATTGACCTTGTTCTCCCCACTGCAAGGTCATCTTCCTTTTCTGTTGCCAACCCTGCTGGCCGCAGACCCACAGCAAACTTGGGGACAACACACTGACATAGACAATTTAACTGGTTCCCAAGATGTGTAAGGTCCAATGCCTATAATAAATCGCCTATGACACTCACAGCTATTCTGCTTCCCTGAGGGAACCCTAATATTGTACACCACAATTATTCTCAATCCAGCTCTATGATAAAGCAAGCTTTGAGCCTTCAGGGTATATACTAAGACCAGCTGTTCCTATGGCCATCGCTTAGACAATGTCTGCTTAACTATAGATTGGAATTCACTGATGCAGTTTTACAGCAAGTCAATTCTGCAGACGTGTATTGAGCACCTACTGTGCGCTCTCCGTGAGGTCTGCCCTCACACTAGTAATAATCCTCTTTTAGAATGACAAAGAAAAAAGAAAATCTTGAGATAAGGTAAAAAACAAAAAGTTTATGCTTGTAGTTGTAGCAACTTCATATTAGATTAATCCTCCAACTATTTTTAACGACACTAGACCTTTCATTGGGTGATAAAAATGACCCATGGGTGCCAGCAGTAATACATAACTTTTTTGTGTGTGTGTGATGATTTCCTAAGAGGCTAAGATCTAACTGATTGCCCAATTCTGAGTTTCTTTAAAAAAAAAAAAAAGAATCTAGCATGCTAACATGGATCAGCATCTTTAAAATTTCAACAGTAGTTTAATTTATACCTAACATTTGGATTGGGAACTGCTTGAGAAGCATTCTTG
This sequence comes from Mesoplodon mirus, assembly GCF_964341445.2. Classification (NCBI taxonomy): domain Eukaryota; kingdom Metazoa; phylum Chordata; class Mammalia; order Artiodactyla; family Ziphiidae; genus Mesoplodon; species Mesoplodon mirus. The sequence continues at coordinate 179,000,199 of NC_138979.1, forward strand.
TCACCTTTTTTAAAAATTAAAAAGTAAGACAGCAACCCCCTTGCCTATTCCATGAAGGTCTTAAAACATGCCTGTAGGGCTTCGCAGGTGGTGCAGTGGTTGAGAGTCCGCCTGCCGATGCAGGGGACACGGGTTTGTGCCCCGGTCTGGGAGGATCCCACATGCCGCGGAGCGGCTGGGCCTGTGAGCCATGGCCACTGAGCCTGCGCGTCCAGAGCCTGTGCTCCGCAACGGGAGAGGCCACAACAGTGAGAGACCCGCGTACTGCAAAAAAACAAAAACAAACAAACAAAAAAGAAGATATGCCTGTAAATTCTCTGATGCTCCTCCCATTAAAAGGCATGTCTGATTGGCCTCCCCTTGACTATGCGCTGGCCTCTTTGACTCTCTTAGAAGAGACCCAGCTTGGCTTTGGAGGCTCATTCATAAGAGCAACACAGACTCTACCTGGCTCTGTCTCTATCAGGCATATGCTTTGGAGCCCTGAGTCCCCAGAAGGACTCCAACCACCCAGAAGTCACTATGCAGGAGAAGCCACGTAGCGAGTCCTTCTGATGAGTCCAACCCCAGCCCCCCTCCCATCACAACTGTGTCATGTGAAAACCGCCCAGCTGAGCCTACTCAACCTCCACAAGCCTCGAGGTAATGACATGTTATTTTAAACCACTAAGTTTCAGTGTGGTTTGTTATATGGCAATAAATAACTGGAACATTCTGGGTAGAGAAATAAATAGCAACGTCACCCTGCTCTCAGGACTCACAGTTTATAGGGAGACAGAATCACAGTTTCAATACCACATCAGGGCCCTATGGGGTGTATTCAAGGCTCAGAGGGCAACAGAGGCAACACTGACTTCCAGATTTGAATACTGAGGGATCTCACGTCTTGTGGGGTTTTTTAAGCTCTTTTATTTAGCAACAGCTCTGTGTTCATAAATGTTAGCAGACTAAAGCACTCCTGAAGCACAGTGAATCCACTGGGCTCCTGCGTCATCTGCAACAACCGGGTGGATGGTTATCAGCTTAGGATGGCACTGAAGGACCGACTCTCCTTACTATCCGATCCACATGGCACTGTGCATTCTGAAAATGTGAACGTGGATTTCATTTGCCACAGAAACTCTTCCAGATACTGCAAACTTTCCTCATGGGAAGCTTAGAAGGCAAATATTTCCTACCTCCCAATTTGGCCTGTAGGAAGGAGACAGAAGAAATGCTATGGAGGATGGGCTCTAGGCCGAGCAATTTACATCATCTCATTTGATCACAGGTCAGTCCTGCCAGGCAGAGCCTGTTACAGTCATCGTCCAGAGACAGGAAGCAAGTCTCAAGGAGAAAACCATCTGCCCACGGTCAGCAAAAAGCACGGCTGGGATGTGAAAACAGATGTCCCTGCCCCAAACCTCCTTCTGTTATGGGTTAAACTGTGTCTCCCCAAGGGCTTTCCTGGCGGTCCAGTGGTTAAGACTCCACGCTCCCAATGCAGGGGGCATGGGTTCAATCCCTGGCTGGGGAACTAAGATCCCGCAGGCCGCACCGTGCGACCAAAACCAAACCAAAACAAAGAACAAAGAGCAAACTGTATTCCCCCCAAATGATATGTTGAGGTCTTAACCCCCAGGACCTCAGAATAGCAGGAAAAACATCATTGCAGATGTAATTAGTGAGGATGAAATCACAATGGAATAGGACAGACCTCTAATCCAATAGGACCGGTGTCCTTATAAGAAAAGGAGAAGAGACACAGAGAGAAATACACAGGAGCGGAGGCCATGTGGTGATGGAGACAGAGATGGGAGGAATGCAGCTACAAGCCAAGGAATGCCGAGGATTGCCGGCCACCACCAGAAGCCAGGAGAGGCAAGGAAGGATCCCCCCCTTAGAGCCATTGGAAAGAGCACGGCCCTGCCGACACCTAGATTTTGGACTTCCAGCCTCCAGATCTATACAAGAGAATACATTTCTGTTGTTTAAGCCACTCAATTTGTAGTACTTTCTTACAGGGGCCCCAGGAAACTAATACACACCATGGTCCCCTAGAGTGCTGACCTCCAAAGGGGCTCACACGGGCCTGATTCTGACGATTTATCATGACCTTGACAATCTGAAGTAGCAGGGGCATGTTCTAGAGAAACTTGTGAAGGACTCGTTCTGTGCTCACATCAGGCCCAACAACCACAGATGCCATGTGGCCAGACTGAAAATGGTCTGGGATGGCCTGGGTGTCCGCATGTCAGGAAACTTTTTTAAGGAGCTGGGATTTTTTTGTTCCAGTGTGAACTATATCACAGGGTTCTTATTTATCCAAAGAATTTTCCATGTCAATAAAGACATTTGCAAATTGATTTAGATTAATCAGGTGTGACTGCTGGATAAACAGAGGGAAAAACTCTGTCACTGAGATCCGGGCACTGGAACAACCAGGACCCTGTGCACAGGCTTGCAACAGAGGCAGCGGCAGAGGCAGAACCGTGGTCCAGGAGAGAAGACGGAACCAGAAAGGGGAAGAAACCCGAAAATATGAAAACCGTCCTGGGGTATAATCCCCAAAGAGGCAGCTGGACTCAAAGGTCACCCAGGAGACGTGAGTTTAAATTATGGGCTCCCCAAACCCAAATGTGGGGGATTTCTACCTTCTGGCCTGCCCCTACGCCTTCCACCCCCCTCTCACCCCATCTCCATGCACAAACAGACACACACACACACATACACACGCACAGAAATATACCAGAGTCACACACACGCACACACGGAAACATACACAGAATCACACACACATACACCCTCGGGCACAGGGTTTTTAGAGACTATGTTGCATGTATTCACCACTCAGTCCCTCGGCTAAGTGCTCTCAGCGGTAGTATTATCTCATTTTCTTCTCACAGCAACCCTTTAAGGCAGTTGTTGCTAATCCCATTTTGCAGACAGGAATACGGAGCCCCAGAGATATTAAATGTCTGGTACAAGCTTCCAGAGTCGGCAAGCAGCCCAGCAGGGATGCTAATCCCTCCCCTGAGTCCAGATACGGGTCCCCACCTTTCCCACCAAAATACACAAACCCACGTTGATTCCATCCACACTGTTTCAGGTGCTAAGAAGAAAGCAATGAACAGGGCTTCCCTGGTGGCGCAGTGGTTGAGAGTCTGCCTGCCGATGCAGGGGACACGGGTTCGTGCCCCAGTCCGGGAAGATCCCACATGCCGCGGAGCGGCTGGGCCCGTGAGCCATGGCCGCTGAGCCTGCGTGTCCGGAGCCTGTGCTCTGCAATGGGAGAGGCCACAACAGTGAGAGGTCTGCGTACCGCAAAAAAAAAAAAAAAAAAAAAAAAAGCAATGAACAAACCAGACCAAGGCCTTGGGCGGTGGGGGAGATGGAGAAATGTTGGTCAAAGGTACAAACTTCCAGTTATAAGATGAATAAATTCTGCGGATGTGATGTACTACAGCTAACAACACTGTATCACATACCTGCTGACTATAGCTAACAACACTGAATTGCATATTTCAAAGTTTCTGTGAGAGTAGATCTCAAATATCCTCACCACAAAACCGTAAGGGTAATTAAGTGTCGGGATGGAGGTGTTAGCTAATGCTATGGGGCAATCATTTTGCGATACATAAATGTATAAAATCAACACACCGTACACCTTAAACTTACAGTGTTATAGGTCAATTATATCTCATTAAAGATGGGGGGAAAAACAACACATATTGTATGATTCCATCTATATGAAATGTCCAAAAAAAGTCTAAAGAGATAGAAAGTAGATTACTGTTTGCTTAAGGCTGGGAGTGGAAATGGGGAATGACTGCAGATGGGCACAAGAATTCTTTTGGGGATGATGGAAATGTTCTAAAATTAGATCGTGGTGATGGTGGCACCAATCTGTAAATATGCTAAAAATAGTAAGTATATAATTAAGTACATAATTCATATACTTAAAATGGGTGTATTTTATAAGATGTAAACTATACCTCAATAAAGCCGTTAATAACAACAACAAAACCGAAACAGACCGGACCCCACCCTCGGGGAACTCACGTTGCTCACCATCCAGGAGGGCCTATTCCTTTCCATGTGGGTCGTCTGCTTCCTCCAGGATGGAATGTGAATGTGCACGGGCATCCCTGGGGGTCTAGCACCTGAATCTGTGGGCCTCAGGTCGGGGTGCATTTCTAGCAAGCTCCCAGGTGAGTCCAATGCTGCTGGCCCATGGACCACATCTTGAGGAGCAAGGCTGCACTACATCTTGGAGAGGAGAGAAAAGGGTATATTTCATGCCCCATATCAGTTGTTGACTCTTTTTTGGCAGAGCAGCCCTGGCTACCTGACTAGTGAGTCTGGGAAGGGGACTGGCTAACAGGATGGGCGGTTCCCCATGGGACCACCTGCTTCACTCCTCTGACTCAGCCCCATGTGCCCTGTGACCCCCACCCCGGGAAGTGCTTCCTTCCAGGGTGCAGTCTTAGGGAGCCAGCAGCCCATAGATGGAGGCCACGTTCTCAATATCAGCCTCATCTCTATGTCAATTTTCCACCTGCTTTATTTCTGTAATTTCTTTTTTTTTAAATTTTTTAATTTTTTTATTTTTGTGGTACGTGGGCCTCTCACTGTTGTGGCCTCTCCTGTTGCGGAGCACAGGCTCCGGACGCGCAGGCTCAGCGGCCATGGCTCACGGGCCCAGCCGCTCCACGGCATGTGGGATCTTCCCGGACCGGAGCACGAACCCGTGTCCCCTGCATCGGCAGGTGGACTCTCAACCACTGCGCCACCAGGGAAGCCCTATTTCTGTAATTTCTTAATTAGTTCCAATCAGGAACAGGGAAGAGTTACTAGGCTGAATCATGTGAAATTGCCAACTGAACAGGTCAGTAGGTTATTGACAATTTGGTACAGTTCAAGCTAATGTTTATTGGGCACCCTCATATTCTAACACCACATACCAGTGGTTTTCAAACTCAAGTCATATCAAAATCACCTGGGAATTTGGAAAAACCACAAAGGCCCAGGGCTCATCTTACTTCAGCTCACTTGAGCCTCTGTGTCCTTCATCAGCCCTGTAGACGAGGCTACATACACCAAAGTTTGAGATGCCCCGTGACACGGCAAGCACGATGCTGAGTTCTCTGCTTATTTCATTGAATCTCTGGGACGACCCATCATGCCTGTGCCTGAGTCTGCTCCTATGGACTCTCACGAGCAAATTGTTAAATTTTTGGAAATTTTGTGAGTTGTCTGTTAAACATAGTTGTTATTAAAAATTAAAGTATATGAACTTACAGTTAAGTAAATTATATTAAAAGCATAGGTAATACGTACTCAAAACTCATCACTTCCTAATTATTTTACTACATTTTACTATCCCCTATGCTTTAGGAGCTACTGACAAACATTGTATCAGTATGTTGGAAATGATATATCATGGTGTGCGGCTGTAGTCTCTTCCCAGCTCTGCCTTCCCTGGCTTCATGCTGGTGGTTTGAAATCATCCATGATGAGAGTGTTTATACCGTGGAAGCTGGCAAACACTACAAGTTGGGCGTTACTTCCCCAGATCAGACCCTCGACGTCCCCATTTCACAGATGAGGAAACTGAGGTTTGGAGATTAAATGACTTTCCCATGATCTCAGGGCCCCAGTCTGAACTCAGACACTGACTCAGGAGCCCAAGTTTTTAACCAATGGGCATATTGTGCTTTTTCTTTGTATCTTTCCTAGGCTTGTGGCATGAATCTCCACCCAGCTTCCTGGAAAGCACATCCCCCTCCCCAACAACTGGCCACTCCCAGGACCCCACCCCCTCTTCCCCAGCAGCCTAAAAAGGAGGCCAAAATAATGCTCCACCAGCAGGGCCCATGGCCTCTGACAGGTCACGTACGTCAGCAGAGTCAGGAGTGGCTTTGTTGCCCAAGCCCAGACTCCTGTAGGGTCTCCCCACCAGTGGATGTCCGTACAGTTTAAGTGGGATAAATTAAATTGGGTGGGTGCTCTTGGTGAAAAAAGTCATAAAGAGATGGCAGAGTCTGGAGGTAAGAGGAAGGCCAGCGGAGTTTTGCCTCACAGGTCGGGGAGGTTGAGAAGATGCATGTTGAGAGAGGAGAAGGGGGGAGACGGGAGGGGTGTTGCTTTCAGCCCAACCCCACCCAGCAGTGGTCCCTTGGCCCCTCGAAGGAACCTGGAAAGAGAGAGGAAGGCAAGCCCACAGTGGGGGGACAGGCAGTGTGAGAGGTCCAGGCTGGTTTCCCCTCACCCTTCTCTCTCATTTTCTCTCCAAAATGTTGGGTTCCTAATGATTCTACCTCCAAGTGCCACTGCCACTCAGTCCCCAGAGGAGGAAATACTTGGGACAAAGACCTCCCTTGAATGATTCTATTTTTGTTTTAAAAAAGAGAATGGGGACTTCCCTGGTGGCACAGTGGTTAAGAATCTGCCTGCCAATGCAGGGGACACGGGTTCCAGCCGTGGTCCGGAAGATGCCACATGCCGTGGAGCAACTAAGCCCATGCGCCACAACTACTGAGCCCGTGTGCCACAACTACTGAAGCCCACACACCTAGAGCCCGTGCTCCACAACAAGAGAAGCCACTGCAATGAGAAGCCCGTGCACCACAATGAAGAGTAGCCCCCATGCTGCAACTAGAGAAAGCCCATGCATAGTAATGAAGACCCAACACAGTCAAAATAAATAAATAAATAAATAAAAAGAAAAACAGTGAATGTAGGGAAAAAAAAGGAAAAAGGAGAGAAAACTGAGGTTACAACTCGTTTATGACATAGTGTTGACAGCAGGATTCAGGGTGTTTTATTGTCTTTTTTTTTGGCACTGGCTTTCCCTTTGTTTTCCGGCAATAATACTGTACATTTTTTATAATGATGAGGAAACAAGTTATCTTTTAGGACGAAGGAGGAAGGGGAAGAAAACAGCAGAAGAAATCATCACAGCAATTATACAATTATGTAATTATGGGGCAAAAAGTACTTTCACATTAAATAATACATTGCTTTCTCCCAATAGCCCTGCAAGGAAGAAGCACAGACGTTGTTAATTCAATGTTTAAAATGGGGGAAGATGCTTATTCACCATAATTAAGATATGGAATCAACCTAGGTGTGTGTCAATGGATAAAGAAAATGTGGTATGTATATATTAATACAATGGAATATTATTCACCCTTAAAAAAGGAGATTCTGCCATTTAGGACAACCTTGATAAGCCTGAAGGACATTATGCTTAGTGAAATGGGACAGACACAGACAAATAGTGCATGATTTCACTTAGAAGTGGAATCTGAAAAAGTCAAACTCATAGAAGCAGACAGTAGAATGGAGGTTGCCAGGCACTGAGGGTAGGAGGGGGATGGGGAGATGTTAGCCGTAGGGTACAAAGTTTCAGTTATGCAGGATGAATAAGTTCTGGAGATTTAATGTACAGCATGGTGACTGTGGCGAATAATACTGTATTGTGCACTGGAAATTTGCTAAGAGAGTAGATCACATATGTTCTCGCCACACCAAAAAAAAAAAAAGTTAACAATGTGAGGTGATGGATGTATGAATTCGCTTGATTGTCGTAATTACTTTACAACATATTTGTATATCAAAATATTACATTGTACACATTAAATATAGTTACAATTTTTATTTGCCGATAAAGCTGGAAAAAATAGGGAAGCTGAGGGCTGGGGGCTGTTGACGTTTCCAAGGTCAAAGAGAGAGTCCAAAGCAGAGTCAGGATCTGTGGCTTGAAGTCTCTCAGCTCTAAATCCAGTACTCCTACCACTGCGTTGGGGGCACTCTCTGTACAAGTGACATCTATGGGATGTCTGTCCATCCAAAACAACCTCCCCTTACCTCCCCAGATCCAGAGGGGGGATGCTCCTGAGCATGTAGAATGAAGCATTTCTGTGCCCTGACCATGGATTTTGGGGGGGGGGGAGCACATCCAACTCATTTAGGGCTGATCAGAGTTCCTTTCCTTAGAATCTGGAGTTGACTCATGGAGAAATAGAGAGAGTGATGAGAGACAGAGAAAGAAGGAATGAGACCTTGTTCATGTGGCTGGTAATCATGGTTTGCCCTATGACATGGGGAACAGAGAACGTAGGTCTGCAGACACATAAAAATAAAGCAGAGACACAAAAAGGAACGGAGATGAGAGATGAAGGGAGAATCTGAGTGACCTTCTAAGGCCTTCATCAAGCTTAGCTCTGTGCTCACTTTGGCAGCACATATACTAAAAGTGGAACAATACAGAGAAGATTAGAGTGACCCCTGCACAAGGATGACATGCAAATTTGTGAAGCATTCCATATTTAAAAAAAAAAAAAAGCTTACCTGTGGTCCTGCCCTACATCCATATAATAAGTGCCATTTTTTGTTTTAAATTAAGGTAGGTTGAGTTGATATCTGTTTCTTGCAGCCAAAAGATTGCAAACTAACAATTCATTACTGCATGGATGTACCTTCCTCACACTGACTTTGAAACTTTTTAATTTACTAGAAGGAGGCCTATCTTCACTTTAAGTATTTACCATTATTTGTCATGGAACAACCAATAGCAAATATAATATTTGTCACTGGAACCCAGTAGCAATCCCTTTAAAGAAGGAAACAAGGATGCCTGCCACCAACACCATTACATTCACTATTTTCTGGAGGACTTGGTGCATGCAATAAGGTAAGGAAAAGAAATAAGAGAAACAAATATAGGAAAAGAACAGGCAAAACTATTATAGTTTCAGATAATATGATTATCCACCTAGTAAATCCACTGAATATCATGCTGAACCAGTAAGAGTTTGATAAAGTGGTTGGATATGATATAAAAAAACAAAAATCAATTATTTCTCTGTAGGCAAAAAAAAAGAAAAAAAAACGATTGTAATGTGTAATGGAAAAAAGATCTCACTAACACAATGAGAACTGTAAAATACCTAGGAATAAACCTAATGAGCATTGTGCAATTTATATGCAAAACACCATAAAACTTTACTAAAAAACAAAAAAGAAGAACTAGCTAAATACAAGGTATACCCTGAGGTCAACTGCATTACTGGCCCCAATTCTTCATCTCTGTCTGAATCCATTCCTTACCTTGGCCTCCTTGTGGGCAGAGTATATTCCTCCATCCCTTGAGTCTAGGCTAAACCATGTGACTTACTTTGGCCAACAGCATGTAAGCAGAAGTAACAGTGTGCAATTTGGAGCCTAGGTCTTAAGAGACTTCTGCTTGCTTTCCTGCATCTCTCCCATTTCCATGAAAGAAGCTTATCTCAGACCTGATGCCCAAAAGGAATAAAAAGGGAGCCAACCTAAGCCCCAACTTCAGTGAGGAGCTACGCCCAACCAGATGTATCTGTAACTTGGAGGGGAGCTACCCAGACAAGCCCAGCCCAGATCTGCCATGTCCAGCCAACTTATGGACTTGTGACCAATAATAAATAGATGTGTTTTAAGCCCACTGAGTTTCGGGATGCTTTGTTAGACAGCAAGAGGTAACTGATACACCCATATTCCTGGATGGTGATAATATTGTAAAGATGCATTCTCTGCAAATTAATCTATAAAGTTCAGTGTGATTCCAATCAAAATACCAACAGATATTTACTTCTCTGGGATTTAAAAATTAAATGGCAAAACAAAATTAGCTGCTAAATTTATGGAGGGAAAAAAACTAATGGAGGAGAACAAGATCTTACCCCATCAGATATTAAGAGGTACCATAAAACTAGGCTAGTTACACAACATGGTAACAGACAAATGAACCAATGGAACACAACCAAGGGGGAAATGATAGATAGAGAGATAGATAGATAGATAGAGATAGGATGTCACAGAAAAATAGAGATAATGCTATATTACAAATCAGTGGTGGGGGGTGATTGATTATATAGTAAATAGCATTGAAACAACCGACTATTACTTTGAAAAATGTAAAAGTAAACTCTTACATCACCCTAAAATAAATTCCAGATGGATTAAAGACCAACCTGCAATCAATCAAACTATAAAAGTACTAGAAAAAAGTACAGGCAACTAGTGTCATAATCTTGGAGTACAGCAGGCCCTTCTAAGCAAGACAGAATCCGGAAGCCTTTGAGAAACAGATTCACAAATTTTATTCCATAAAGAGTAAACGTTCTATACAGCAAAAGACCACAGATAAAGTGGAAATACAAATGACAGCTTGAGAGAAAATATTTGGAACACACATAAAGGCCAGAGGCTGCCCTGACTGGCTTAAAGCTCTGACAGTAAAGGGCCAACTGTCCCATCAAAAAATGGGGAAGGGTATGAACAGGCAATTCATGTAAGAGAGAAGAAATGCCAACAAGCAGTAAAAAAATGCCAACCTCTCTATTAGAGAGAGACAGGCTGTGCCAGGCTATCGTCACCCCCACCTCTCAGCCTGGCACAGCTAAGACTGACACCTGCAGGGGGGCAGTGTGACTAGTCAGCAACTCCTCCTGCAGGATCCTGTCCCCCAGGGGGAAGGGCAAATAGGAGCCTTGCACAGTGGTCTGTGAGTGTCAGCTGTGACAGTTAAAGGTCAGAGATGGCTTCCTAAGTAGCAATAAGGAGATAGGTCAAGAAATCAGGCACACTGGTTCCCACTGAGAGCAGGAGACTGATCTACATGACACATGGAGAAGTTCATGAGTTGTTCACGATGCATTGTTTAATGAAAACACACATACCCGTTCAGAGAGAGAGAGAGAGAGATGGCCTGGGACTTCCAAACTTTAAACAGTGGTTCTCCCTCAAGAAAAGCATTAAATGTTCCTTAAAAAACTAAAAATAGAACTACCATCTGATACAGCAATCCCATTCCTGGGCATATATCCAGAGAAAACGATAATGCAAAAAGATACACGCACCCCAATGTTCACTGCAGCACAGTTTACAATAGCCAAGAAGACATGGAAGCAACCTAAATGTCCACCAACAGAGGAATGGATGAAGAAGATGTGGTACATATATAAAATGGAATATTACTCAGCCATAAAAAAGAATGAAATAATGCTATTTGCAGCAATGTGGATGGACCTAGGGATTATCATACTAAGTAAGTCAGACAGAGAAAGACAAATATCACATGATATCACTCATATGTGGAATCTAATTTTTTAAAAAATGATATAAATGAACTTATGTACAAAACAGAGACAGACTCACAGATTTCAAAAAAAAACTTACCAGAGGGGAAACATGACGGGGAGGGATAAATTAGGAACTTGGGATTAACATACACACACTACTATATAGAAAATAGATAACAAACAAGGACCCTGCACAGGGAACTCTATATAGTATAATAACCTATATGGGAAAGGAATCTGAAAAAGAATGAATATATGTATATGTATAACTGAATCACTGTGTTGTACACCTGAAACTAACACAGTATTTTAAACCAACTATACTCCAATAAAAATTTTTTTTAAAGCATTAAATAGGAAGGGAAGATTTTCACTCCTTACTTACACCATCCTCTATAGTTTAAAATTTTACACGGGCATGAATGGTTTATGGAATCCTAAAACAAAAAAGAAAAAAAAATAGAAATGAATGAATACTTGTGTTTTCCTATGGGACAGATTTGGGTATAGAGATAGAGATAGGGATACAGGCACACCTGGTTTAACTGTGGCAACCCTGCATTGAGCAAGTCTATTGGTGCCATTTTTCCAACAGCATTTTCTCACTTCACAGCTCTGTGCCACATTTTGGCAATTTTAGTAGTACTTCAAACATTTTCATTATTATTATATTTGTCATGGTGACTGTGGTCAGTGATCTTTCATGTTACTCTTGTCATTGTTTGCGGGCACCAAGAACTGTGCCCACAGAAGATGGTAAACTTGACCAATAAATGATGTGTGTGTTCTGACTGCTCCACCAACCAGCTACTCCCCCATCTCCCTCCTTCTCCTCGAGTCTCCCTATTCTCTGAGATACAACAGTCTTGAAATTAGGCCAATTAATAACCCTACAATGGTTACCCTTTAAGTGTTTAAGTGAAAGAAGAGTCGCATGTTTCTTACTTTAAATCAAAAACTAGAAATGATTAAGCTTTGTAAGGAAGGCATGTGGAAACTGAGACAGACATAACGCTGTTGCACGCTTAGTAGACTATAGTATAGTGTAAACATAACTTTTATATGCACTGGGAAACCAAAAACTTCATGTGACTCCCTTTACTGTGATATTCAGTCTATTGTGGTGGCCTGGAACGAAACCCAAGATACCTCTCCGTAAGCCTGCATAGATAGATATAGATATACAGATAGAGATATGATAGAGAGAGAGATGAAATAGATATGGATACAGATTTTCACTCCCTCACCACTTTCTGGTATAAATTCACCGTCTTTAAAAGCTAGGAGCCCTTCCCAAGTGACCCACAGAACTGTGTGTGTCCTAAGCCATGAAGAGGCCATCACCAATTTAAGGCACAATCAACCTCATTAGCCTGATCCGGTGACATCTTTGTCTCAGGGAGACACTGGGAGCGTCATTCCAAGGGGAAGAAAAGCTGGGGATCAGCCCCTGTTAATGCACACTGTCCCACTAAAGCCCCGCTAATCCGGCCCTGCGGCCCCCATCCCAGGACTCAGCCCCTCTCTTGTGGCCCCCCGGGCTTCCTCACCGCAGCCTCTTTCAATTCCACCTGCACATCCTTCGTGTGGTATGTGGTCCCCTTGGTAAAGGCTTCAGTCGTGAGTGTTTAAAACCTTTATTAATCCTGAAGTCTTTCCTGACTCCATCTCTTTCCCTTCCCAGGTAGAATAACAATGAAGGGGATGACAGAGCAGCCAGCACGGGCTGGGCATGTGTCCTGCTCAGGCGCTGGGCTAAGGGCTCTCTATATATGTATAGGCGGCATCCAGTTAGGTCCTGGGCACCCCCTGGAGCAGCCGGTATCAGTAGGCTTAGGGCACAGATACGAAAACCGAGGCAGGGCCAGGGCTCCCAGGGAAGGCTGCATGCCCCCTTGGCTCCCCAGGTCCCCTGCTGGGCCCTGCACCAACCGCTCACTCCACATTGGTCACTGTCTCCATGGAATTCATGCTTCAGAGTCTGTCTCCTGCCTTGGCTGGAGCTCTGCCCTGTTCATCTTTGTATCCCCAGCTCCTAGCAAAGGACAAAGAAAGTGAGGGCATGATGCAGGGTCCTGAGAACGAGGCTGAACGGGGGCAGGAGTGGGCAGCCCTGTGGGACGGAACAGCAGCAATGATGGTCAAGACAAATGGTCACTTTTCATCATGGACCTTCGTCCCAGTGTTGGCTAAAAATAGTGCTGTCCCCATGGGGACTCTGTGTTCACACAGCCCTCAGTGGAGTCTTAAGTGGACCTGGTGCAGGAATGTCAATCCAGGCTTCACCATGTGCTGCCTGAGTGCCTCTCACACCCAGAATCTTCCATCTGGCTGGCCTGTTCCCCGCCCTCATGGAAGGCAGGAGCAGGCTACTGACCCATGCACCCAACTCACAGCACCTTCCTGAACCTCTGGCCCCAGTGCACCCCACACCCAGTTTGCAGAGCTCTTCCAGTTGACTTGGCCCTGGACTGAAGACCCAAGACTCGATCATGGCCTCTCCTCCCCTCCTGACCTGAGGCTCAGGATCCCTTCTTGGCCCTGTCTGCTCAGCCCCCTCTCCTGGTGCTCTGGGCACGCCTGGGAGGCCCCTGTCCTGGACCCTGAGCTCAGCTGCCCCTGCCTCACAGATGCAGCCAGTTACAGTGAGGTCCTGGACCTGCCCATTCTCCCCGAGCCTCCGTTCTTCATCTGGAACATTCCTCGCTCTATCTCATCCACTATCACCAGCATTAAATGGGAAAATGCCTCACTCATACTTGCTGAGCAGTCCAGGGTGGATGGTTTTTTTTTTTTTTTTTCAAGAAAGACCATGTTCCTGGCTTCCCTCGTGGCGCAGTGGTTGAGAGTCCGCCTGCCGATGCAGGGGACGCGGGTTCGTGTCCCGGTCCAGGAGGATCCCACATGCCGCGGAGCGGCTGGGCCCGTGAGCCATGGCCGCTGAGCCTGCGCGTCCGGAGCCTGTGCTCCACAACGGGAGAGGCCACAGCAGTGAGAGGCCCGCGTACCGCAAAAAAAAAAAAAAGAAAAAAGAAAAAAAGAAAGAAAGACCATGTTCCTATAGCTTACATTTGACCTCCCAGATGTTCTATCGTGGGTCTAGAAACAGAATACTTAGATGCAATATTCCACAGGCAAAAGTATGAACTGTTATCAACATCATATTCTCCCACTTCACTTCCAATTCATTTGAAGAGTCCACTCAGCCCTCCCTCTCGGAGGGAAAAGGGGAAAAAAAAGTTGCTTTTGTGCTTCCGAGACTGCTGTCCTTTGCCCTGGAAAGAACAAAGCCACGTGAGTTACGGACTCTGCTTTTATGCCGGAGGCAACCACACCTCTGAGAGGTGAAAACGCTCGCCTGTGTCACCAGCCTCACGGGGCCTGAGAAGCAGAGTTAATAAGCAGCCTGGCTCTCCATCCCCAGACGAGGGTTATTCCCACCACTTGGTCCTGCTCTGCCTGCTAAAGCACTTTTAGTACCTCTGTCGGCAGTCACGTAATTTGGACCAAATGCAGACCAACCCCTCAGGACGGCAAAGAAAGAGACGGCCTCAACCATTCAACTAAAGGGGATCGCAGTGACCGAAAATCGCTCATTCCCAGTGAGGAAGCAAGCAAAAACAAAAGCAAACTGGAGCGCATTCTGTCATTCTGGCAACAGATGCTCCTGGGGATAACCGTGTGTGAGGGGCTGCTGCATTCTGGATCTCTTCATCTTTGCTCTGCAAACAAGCCACTCTTCACAAAAGGCGAAGGCATCTAGATTTCCAGTGGCAGTGATGAGAATGCCCCACGCACTGGGAAGAATGAGCATCCTTGAAGTCAACCCCACTTCACAGCAAAGAGACACACCCACTCTTCATAGCCAGTTCTTTGGCTGGCTGGTGGTCACCTCCATCCCATGAAGATGCTGGTCGATATCCAAATGACCCCTCTACTTGGAAGCCCTCAGCTCGGCTTGGCCTGGAAACCGTTGCTACGTGTGGGGAAGGTTTTTCCCTCAAGTACTGAACGTAATAGCAGGCAGTGAGAAGGCTGCGTGGGCCAGCGGATGTCCCCGTGGAGCTGGCTTTTGGATTGCTGAAGACAGCAATTTATCTGGCCAGGCCTGCAACCTTCCAAAGAGAGATGAAGAAGCTGCTGGATGGGGAAAAGCAGATCTTTTTTGGAGTAAAAGGAAGGGTAACAGCGCCCGAGTTGGGTGTTCAAGGTTCCTCTCTGAACGAACAGAGGTAAGGAAAAGGGCTGGGGGAGAAACACAGCCCCTGGAGTCAGGTAGATGTGGTTTCCTGGTGCCTCTCTGACACTTCCTAGCTGGGAGATCTCCCCTTTCTGAGCCTCAAGCTCCTCATCAATCAAATGGAACAAATAATCATCCCCGCTGATAGGGGGAGGGTGAAGTAAGGCCTGAACATATAGTGTATAAATGCCCAGCATGGTCCCTGCACTGCTTTCAGTGTTCAGTGTGTGGGGCTCTTCTAGTAGAGTTATTAAGCAGAGACCCATGAAGATCTTAATGAAATGTCTACAGATGGCAGAAGCTCTGACGGGCAGTATTGATTAATAAAACTGGGAAGATGTATGAATATATATAACTAAATCATTTTGCTATACACCTGAAACTAACACAACATTGTAAATTAACGATACTCCAATACTAAAAAAACAAACGAATAAACAAAAACACTGGGAAAAACCATGTATAACCTAAGAAATCCAACATCTGGTAGGCCAGATCAATCTAGATGTTGGTTCCATTGGCAAAGGTAATCAAAGGGGTGTTATGGAATGAATTGTGTCCCCTCAAATTCAGTATTGGAGCCCTAACCCTCAGTGTGTGACTGTATTTGAAGAAGGGGCCTTTAAGAAGGTAATTAAGGTTAAATGAGGTCATAAGGGTGGGGCCCTGATCTGATAGGATTAGTGTCCTTATAGGCAGAGGAAGAGACACCAGGAGTGCCTGCACACAAAGGCCATGTGAGGACAAAGAGAGGAGGTGACCAGCTGCAAGTCAAGAAACCAACCTTGGGCTTCCCTGGTGGCGCAGTGGTTGAGAGTCCACCTGCCGATGCAGGGGACACGGGTTCGTGCCCCTATCCCGGAAGATCCCACATGCCGCGCAGCGGCTGGGCCCGCGAGCCATGGCCGCGGAGCCTCTGTGTCCGGAGCCTGTGCTCCGCAACGGGAGAGGCCACAGCAGTGAGAGGCCCGCGTACAGCAAAAAAAAAAAAAAAAAAAAAAAAAAAGAAAGAAACCAACCTTGCTGGCACCTTGATCTTGGACTTCCAACCTCCAGAACTGGAGAAAATAAATTTATATTTTTAAGCCACCCAGTCCCTGATATTTTGTTACAGTGACAAAAACAGGGGGTCTTGAGCCCCATCTGTCACTTGCTGCCTCCAGGGTTTTCATCTCCCTGGAACTTGCAAGGATAGCACTGAAGCCCCACCCAGAGCATCACAGGTACATCCAGGTCACCTTCTGCATGGCCGGATGGTGAGTGCCAAGGGGAGAGGTCTGCTTTGGACCTTCTTAGAATGATGTGCAAGTAAGAGAAATGGGTTCACAGCAATTCCTCCCTTTCCTTACCTCCAGGGGTGGGTTCAGTGGTGGCTCCCCAAAGATATGTCCATGTCCTAACTCTGGGAACTTGTAAATGTGACCTTATTTGGGGAAAGGGTCTTTGCAGATCTAATCCAGGGTAAGATGAGATCATTCTGGATTTAGGGTGGGCCCTAAAACTAATGATATGTCCTTTATTGTTTTATTTTTTTTTGACATCTTTATTGGAGTATAAATGCTTTACATTGTTGAGTTAGTTGCTGCTGTATAACAAAGTGAATCAGCTATATGTATACACGTGGCCCCATATCCCATCCCTCTTGCGTCTCCCTCCCACCCTCCTTATCCCACCCCTCTAGGTGGTCACAAAGCACGGAGCTGATCTCCCTGTGCTATGTAGCTGCTTCCCACTAGCTATCTATTTTACATTTGGTAGTGTACATATGTCCATGCCACTCTCTCACTTCATTCCAGCTTACACTTCCCCCTCCCCGTGTGCTCAAGTCCATTCTCTACATCTGCGTCTTTATTCCTGTCCTGCCCCTAGGTTCTTCAGAACCTTTTTTTTTTAGATTCCATATATATGCATTTGCATACGATATTTATTTTTCTTCTGACTTACTTCACTCTGTATGACAGACTCTAGGTCCATCCACCTCACTACAAATAACTTAATTTCAGATAAGTGTCCTTTAAATATGAGAAAAACAGAGAGAGATCTAACACAGAGAGAGACACTGGGGAGGTAGCCCTGTGAAAATGGAGACAGGATTGGGGTTAATGCAGCCATAAGCCAAGGACCGCCTGGAGCCACTGGAAGTTGGGAGAAGCAAGCAACAGAATCTCCCCAAGAGACTTCTGAAGGAGCACGTGCCTGCCATCACCTTGTCTGCAGATCTGTGGCCTCCAGAACTGTGAGAGAATAAATTTCTGTTGTTTTAAGCCTCCACATTTACCATAACATGTTACGATGGCCACAGAAAACTGATATGCCTCCCCATCCCCAACAAGTTCAATCCCTAATCTTAGATTCATGGACAAGTGAAATCAGAAGTAGCAAATAATGCCATGACACAGAGTTCCTAATGACAACAGCTCCCGTTTCTGGAGGATTTGCTCCTTGTAGACCCTGGGTTGAGTGTATTACACCCATTCTCTCCCTCGCGATGAAGAAAATGAAGCTCAGGCGAGGTGACTTGCCCAAGTCACAAAGCTCACACCTGGCAGGGCGAGAATGAGAACAGAATCAGTCCAATGCCAAAGCCAGTGGGATACTGAATCAGATCTGCGGGTAACAGCAACAAAACGCTCTGTGAGCCCCAGACCGTGGCAGGAGGACCACAAACAGAGTTGATGTCACAAACCCCAGCACAGATGAGGAAGCGGTAGTTCTCTGGGGTTTGTAGCAAGAGGATTTTATCTCGATGAACATACAAGGGTCTGTGAAGGATGATCATAGTGCCTTTGGGTCCCCTGGTGACCTACAAAGATCCAAACAGCTGGTCGCACTGCATGAGCCCAATCATTCAGCAAAAATCCAAACTCTGTAGCCTCTGTAGCTGCTTCCGGTCTGTCTGCTACTCACTCTGCAGTTGGTACTGCCTCCAGGGCAGGAAAGTGGAGGGAAAGGCAGACATGCACGCAGCAGTCTCCACCACACAGCAGGGCCCAGCAAGAAGAACAACCTCAAGCCGGTGGTGAAAGGCATGTACTCATTTATTCACTCACTCACCCACTCCTTCTACAGACATCTCTACGTCCTAATATTAGAAGTAACAACTATGTGACTCGTTC
This sequence comes from Mesoplodon mirus, assembly GCF_964341445.2. Taxonomy (NCBI): domain Eukaryota; kingdom Metazoa; phylum Chordata; class Mammalia; order Artiodactyla; family Ziphiidae; genus Mesoplodon; species Mesoplodon mirus. The sequence continues at coordinate 179,018,654 of NC_138979.1, forward strand.
GTATGCTCTTTGATCTCCAAACACCCTCCCTGATGCATAGTAGGTGCTTAATAAATACCTGTTGAACTGAACTGAACTTAGAGAAGGGGAAACTGAAGCCCAGAGAGGCGGGAGTCTTACCCACGCTCACAAAGGGACCAGAATGCCAAGCCTCCATAGAGCCCGGTCACATTCTCTTGCCGCACCGAGGCTCTGGGTCTGGGGCCAGTGTCTATTTCCCTGCTCATCTGACTGCCTCCTGAGCAGCTGCTGGAAGATGATAGGATTTTCAAGAGGCAGTACTATGGGGAAAAGAGGTATCCTTGGCAGAGGAAGCAGCATGGACGCATGCTCCGAGGCACACGTAGGGGCCAGGCCAGCCCGACTGCCTGGGTACTGGCCTTTCTACTCCCTTCTTTTTAATTTATTTATTTATTTATTTATTTTTGGCTACACTGGGTCTTCGTTGCTGTGTGCGGGCTTTCTCTAGTTGTGGCGAGCGGGGGCTACTCTCCATTGCGATGCGCGGGCTTCTCATTGCAGTGGCTTCTCTTGTTGTGGAGCACGGGCTCTAGGCACACGGGCTTCAGTAGTTGTGGAGCGTGGGCTCGGTAGTTGAAGCTCCCGGGCTCTAGAGCACAGGCTCAGTAGTTGTGGCGCATGGGCTTAGTTGCTCCGCAGCACGTGGGATCTTCCCAGACCGGGGCTCGAACCCGTGTCCCCTGCATTGGCAGGCGGATTCTCAACCACTGCGTCACCAGGGACGTCCTCTACTCCCTTCTTGAAGGTCACACGCTCAACCCCCTGGGCTTCAAAGTACTTCCCTCTACATGTTATCCTGTAATGCTTTCAGAAGAAAGATGATGAAAATTTCCTAACTTCCAAAGAGCGCTCACAGTTTTCCTTGCTGCCTTCTCACAGATCCTAAAATTAAACGGAACACTGAAATGCTCCAGCCAGGGGGATGGGAAAGAACAAGGCCCCACCCCCTTACTAAGTATCATTACAAACAAGCGTAGAAGGAGTTGGATTTGGGGACATCATTGCAGAGCAAAGCAGGATATTAATGTCCTAGGATTGCTGCAACAAATGACTGCAAACTTGGTGGCTTCCAGCAATGGAAGTGTATTATCTTCCAGCTCTAGAGGCCAGAAGTCCAAAACTGACAGGTTGGCAGGGCCAAGGCACCTCTGAAAGCTCTAGGGGAGGATCCTCCCTGCTTCTTCTCGCTCCCGGGGGCTGCAGGTGTCCGTGGCTTGTGGTAGCATCAGCCCAACGTGCCTCCGCTTCACAGAACCTTCCCCCTGGCGTGTCTTCTCCCCTTCCTCAAATCCCCCTTTGCTTTCACTTATGAGGATGCCCGTCATGGGACTTAGGGCCCACCCTAAATCTAGCATGATCTCTTGAGATCTTTAGCTTAATTACATCTGCAAAGACCCTTTTTCCAAACAAGGGCACGGTCACAGGTCCCAGGGGTTAGGACTTGGACATATCTTTTGGGGAACACAATGCAACCCACTGCAGGGAAAAAAAAAAGGAGGCCAAATGCTTTTAAGGCCCTACACTTTCCACAGAGGATACAAGCTAAATGGCACACAAAGGCCTTCTAAGGGATGGCCAGTTCTGTGGCCTGCATTGTCAGGGAGCCACCTAACACATGGCAGGGGCCACATGTCTTGGGCCATAACAGTGACAGGCTGGGTGAAAAACAGATACTTCCGTGAAGCAGCCTGGATGTGGGAGAGGCCAAAAAATAAGAGGTAAAGAATGTCAGAGCGGGCTTCCCTGGTGGCGCCGTGGTTGAGAGTCCGCCTGCCGATGCAGGGGACATGGGTTCGTGCCCCGGTCCGGGAAGATCCCACGTGCCGCGGAGCGGCTGGGCCCGTGAGCCATGGCCGCTGAGCCTGTGCGTCCGGAGCCTGTGCTCCGCAACGGGGGAGGCCACAACAGTGAGAGGCCCGCGTACCGCAAAAGAAAAACAAAAAAAAGAATGTCAGAGCTGAGAGGTGGCCGGGGACATTGATCAACATGGGATCACAGGACCTGTCACACAGCATGTTCACATCCGTCAAATCATGTGGGCCCTTCCACAACCCTGGCAGGTGGACAAGGCAGGATTAATGACTCTCCCTAACAGATGGGGAAACTGAGGTCCAGAGGTTGAGTGTGGTGGCCAATGGTCACCAAGCCAGGAGGTGGCAGAGGCCTACGTTCTGAGGCCGATCCAGTTCTCTCCCCATTCCTCCCACCCCATGCTTAGTCCTAATTCGAAGCCTAACTCGGCAATCATCAGCATGAAAGAGACAAAGAGGGCTGAGCGGGGCTGGTGCTGCCGGGGCCCAGCTCACAGCAGCGAGCCTCTCTGCCGACACACTCCTGACCTCCTGACCTCCACCGCCCCGTGCCCAGCCCCGTTTCTCAGGCCTGAGAGCTGTCCTTCAACCCCCAGGAAGAGCAACGGGGAAGGTGTTGGGAAATCCTTGCCGCCTGTCCTCTGGCTTTGCGCTCCAGGGGGTCCCACCCTCTCTGCCCGGCCCTGAGCTCAGAGGAGGGTTTAGCTCCTGCCTGTCCCCAGAAGCACTTGCCCTGGGCCAGTCAGTTCCTTCCTCTGTCAAATGGGAAGAACAGTCCCTGCCATGGCCACATCCCCTGGTTGTTGCAGAGACAGGGAGTGAACAGTTGTTAAGGGGGTTCTAGAAGCTGTAAGTTGTCGCACGCACGCTTGGGCTAGTGCCCGTGGGTGAGGATTGGTGCCTACGGCCGGCTCGGGACTTGGAACTGGGGAATAGGGGGAGCCTTGATGTGTCAGCGGCCCAAGAATTATAGCATCTGGAAAAATCACTTTGATGAACTCGACTACCAGCCACAAATCAGTGTATTTTAAAACTCGTTCCAAAAAAGGAAGAAAAAAAAAAACAATCTTCTTTGCAGAAGGCCCTGAGTGAGATGTTTTTCTCTCCTTCTGTGATGGCAGATGGAGAGGACGCTGAGCAGATGCTGGTGAGATATGGCCCCGCAGGCATCTCTGGGCCAGAAAGGCCTGTGGCTGACGGTGGATGTGAATGCTGTCTTAGCATGACCCTGGTCATCGCCTTGACTATCTCCCGACACCCGGGAGGAGAGAGAAGCCTATTCCGCAGGTGAGTTTTAAATAGTGAACTGAACACTACGCAGTGCCAGACTGTGGATTCCCAGCAAGCCCCTACCTTCCATTCCTTCCATTCTCTGCCCAGCCAAACCCTCACTGGTGGCACCCTGCCTACCCACCTCCAAGCCTTTGATCAAGCTGTTCCCTCTTCCTGAAGGACTCTCCCCTTCTCCCCTGCCCATCACCAGGTGCCTCAAACCACATAGCTCCAACGAGCCACCACGAGAAGTCTTCTAGGACCCCTCCTCCGCCCAACCACAGGATGTCATGGGGTGCCCAGCACCCTCCACCTCAGCACTGGTCAACTAGTATCGAATCAGCCTAATCCTCCTGCCTGAGGACAGACGCTGCTCCATTCCTGTTTGTGACCCAACTCAGCACAGGGCCTGGCACTTAGTAGGACTGGGAAGCGTTGGATGAATGGCTTGCACACAGGAACACTGGAGTGTGACAGCCAGACACCTTCCTCTCTGGTCTGAGCAGGCTGGCTTCCTTGCTGCCACCGTACCCGCTTGTCTTCATGCCTTTGCTCTGCCTGGCCAAATACTAACTGGTCTGCAACTCCCACTTCCTCCAGGAAGCCTTCCGGGGTTGCAGCCATCTTTCCTCTTGGTCTTCAAGTCAAAGTCACATAATCGAGCCCTTCTTGACATCCTGTTTCCTGTTGTCCTGAAGTTGTTTCTTGCACACACAGACTACAGCCCCAAGAGAGCAGCTCCCAGGCAGCAGGCACTGTATTGTGTTCTTCCATATGCTGCCTTATAACCCGCCCCCCCTACCCCCATCACAGGGGGCCTACTGTGCTAAGACCCCAGAGAAAGGAAACAAAGCATTAGGCAAACAGATGTAAACCCTGCCTCCATCTCTTATTGACAACAGACTCCATTTCTGGCTTAAACTCTAAACTCTAGACTGGCGAGAAGCAAACTTTTTCTATGAAAGACCAGACAGTTAATATTTTCCAGTTTGTAAGCCTTACTATCTCTACTGCAACTGTTCAACTCTGCCATTAAAGGGGGAAAGCAACTGTAGAAAACTCATAAATGAATGGGCATGGCTGTGTTCCAATAAAACTTTATTGACAAAACAGGCAGTGGACCAGATTGGTCCTCTAGCTGTAGTTTGTCCACCCCAGCTTTGGAATATTACTTGAGATGACATTGAAACCCCTCTCCACACAGACAACATCAGACCACACCATAAAATATCCCAAACTCTGCCTAACCCCTAGTTCCCTCCATCTCTGCAGAAGAACTGGTTTTCATCTCAGCATTTACCCCTGAAATCTGAAATCATAGCCTGTCTGCTTGGGCACTAAATGTGTCCCCCAACAGAACCAGGAACTCCAGGATACTCCAGTATCCTCAGCACCTAGAACAGTGCCTGGCACAGACAGGGCACCCTTTTAACGCTTGTGAACTGAATGGAGGCCATTATTATTATTATCATTGTTGAAAATCTTCAATGAATAATGTTGTTTATGTGCTTGTATTTTTAATGCGTTGATATATTTACCATGACTCATCATGTTTGCAAAACCCCAGGTGATTTTCATGTGTTGCAGGAAATTATAATCCTCTCACATTGGGAATGAGGGGGCTGACGCCGCCTGCTGGTGACCAGGCAGAGATTGGAGCCCAGACCTCTTGGTGGGTCCTTATTAAGGGAGGTAGCCTGGCAGTGTAGAGAGAGCACTGGACATGGAGTCTCAGATGCGACCTTACTTGAAAGAATGATGTCGTTTCACCTTCTGCAAAATGGAGACAATAATGCCAACTTCACAGGGGAAGGAACGGGATTAAATAAGGTACAGATGATAAGGCACTCAGAACAGTGCTGGACACGGCAAAAGCCGTTGAAGTAGCTGTCCTTACGTAACAAGATGACAGCAAAAACTTCCACCCAGCCTCATAAGGCTTAGAAGGGATTAGATAAGGGTGTGATTATGAAACTGTTGATCCTCCCAAACATATGATGCATTTTTTTTTACCACACCCTCCTGGCACTGCAGAAAATATTTCCCTTCTTAAAAAAAAACAAAACAAAACCAGAAAACTACAATGCAAATCTCTTCCATAAAGACAGAAATCAGCCATAAAGACCTATGATCTTTTCAGAGCTTTAATTGCAGTCAAGAAAAGGGTTAAGTTTCCATCCACTCACATTTGTATCAGAGTCCAGTTACCGTACAGGCCGAAACTGAAACAAAACCAAGGGGGTTTCATCACACTAAGGCATGGGGTCTCTGTTTCAACCCATGCACGTCGGGAATCTTCTTGCAGCAGAGGCAGACATGAAATGAAAACAGCAACCCTGAAACAGAGGGAGCGTCACCCTGCTCCTGGCATCCTGCACCAGTGGAGGGGGGACACCTCTTTGAAGGTTTCAAGCATGGCAGGAATCATCATGCATGCCCAGATTATGGTTAGGATGGCGGGCGGAGGGCGGCATCCACACACACACACAACTTTCCATCCTTGCCCACTTCAGTAGAAAGTGATTCACTTGGTTTCAGATTTAAATATTTATTCCTCAAATACAAAACAATGTTGAACAGGCACATCCCCTAATGTACCAGCCATCTGGCCTTCGGTCGGAACATCTTCAGATGAAACGAGCAGATGGGATTCCGACTTCACAGACTCCTGAGTCTTCTTAGCAGAGGGGGGAATCTTTCCAAATGCTCTGGGTTTCCCTGTTTCTTGGAGAAGGGCAGTTTTATTTTTCTGGTCCCAGAGTTTGCACTTTGAGGATTTTCAAAGGAGGATTAGCCCTACTCCATCTGGAAAGAAGCATTGCTTGGTCTTGCCAGGCGATGTCAAGAATTTCTTTAGGACACGAACGAAACAGGCACAGTCACCGTGAGGCTGGCTGGTCAAACGTTAACTGGTGTGATTCAGACCACGCTGGCTCCAGGGCTGTCTCTGCAGTGAGCTCCTACCTGGCTGGCGCAGGCCCTCCCAAGCCCACAAGCTCCCCCTCTCAGGAGGGATGCCCTTGACAGCCTCCCCATCGTCTGTGGAGCCCTGCAGCTATGTGGGACCACTGCCACTGTGCTGTGGATGACCTGTGGACACCGCACTTACGACACTCTGTGTTTCTCACTGTAGGCTGCTGGAAAACACAGGTCTTTTCTCCAAAGATTTCGTATTTTTTAGATATTTCTGTGCCCTCCCCCAAATTTTAAACCAGCTACCCTGTGTTAGCTCTGAGCGTGGTGGGGGTGGTGGTGGTGGTGGCAGTGGCCAGGAAAGAGCTCTCAGCCTTCCCCAGTTCCACAAGGAGAATTTGTCCCCTGAACCTGCAGAGCTCCCTGGCAGGGTCAGCCTCACTGATCACGCAGCAGGGGTGAAGCATCTCCTGGGCTCGGCATCCTACAACTGGTAAATCGGGGAGGAAATGATACAGACACTTTGCAACTCTGTCCATCTCGGCTAAAGTTATCTCACTAATTATAGTTTCTATAAATCAGCTCAGGGTAAGGGAGGGCATGCAAACACCCAGCTAAATGAATTTCATCCGACTGAACCCAGCCACTTGATTTGGTCAGCAGACACCAGAGGACCTCAAAATTAGGAAAACAGAAGGTGTAAGTGGAACGAATGCCTAAGGAGAGGAGGAGGGGTTGGGAGAGGAATTCTTAAGATCTCTCTTCACTGATGCGTCCCAGGGCTGGACACTTGAGAACAAATGAGGGCTGCTGGAATCCAAAAATTATAGACCCACTTTAAAATACCACAACATGCCATAATTCATCCTGTTTGTTCTGTGGGTTGTTTGCACTGCAAAGACAATGGCTTTTTACCTTGCCCAGATTTAAAACCCAGCTGTGACAAACAGAGGTCTTCCATGTTGTCACATGGCTCAAGGGACAGACCTCAGGGATACCCCATGTCCCACCGACAAGTGAGAAACCCCCACAACCAAAAGACCCAGCCCGATCCATGTCTCCCAGAACTTTCAAGGAGCTTTGCACTGGATGCTGTGTTTGGTTTTCATTTTCCTTCTGAAAAACTTCAAGGTCATTTCACAAAACTTGGAAATCAAATCCAAATCCACTCCCAGTTCGCCCCTTCTTTACTGTCAATCGTCATGTCCTAAATCTCTTAAGCAGAATGCAATCCATTATACCTTATCAGATACTTCCTTGTCTTAAATCCATGGCAATCACATTTAATTTCGTTAGTTTGTGTCCTGTGGTCATGCATAAACTCCTAAGCCAGCAACAATTAAAAACCAGGTGCATTCCTGAATTTCTAATTCCAATCTACTTAGGCAGAGCATTAGCCAGCCGATTTGAGGGTGGTTTTTCAAAATACACAATAATAAATGTGTCAGACACTCTGCTGGGTTCTTCTATTATCTCTAATCCTCTACCCAAGCCCATTTTGCAGGTGAAGAAGGAACCTCTCCCAGGTCACTTGACAAGCCCACAGCCTTATCCAGATGGAGGCTTGGACCAGTGTGACTTAAGGGACAGCCACCCAGCTGTCCACTCGCCACCTCATGTTGCCCTGCCCTCCCTGGGCTGGAATTCCATCTTCGTACAGGTGAAAGTTAGCATCTGTTTCACTTAAAGAGGTGACTGATTGGATGTGCAATGAACAAAGGAGCGTTCATTTGGGGAACCCTAGGTGACAGACGCAGGGATCTTTGGGTGGGGGACTTGGTGCCTGAACTATTTTACTGAAAACCTGGTACAATTCAGAAACAGCATGCCCTGTCACCCCTACCTCTCAGCCCCCGTTTTCTCCCACATGCCAAGAAATGAAAAGAGGAATCTGCCAGCCTGATCTCACACACCCCCACTGAAACGACATCCTTTACGACGCCCTTTACACAAGGCTCAGAATGTTAGCTCAAAGTTCCAAAGTCAGTAAAAGGCAAACTTGAAGAACTGTCATTGAGATACACTCTCCAAGGGTGCGGTTTGTAAAGCAATTGTTTTAAGCCCTTCCCCCTCCCCCATCCCCCCTGCATAGCCCGTAGCTAAGAAGATGAACGCACCCTCCCTGGAGCAAGGGGCCCCGCATCTTCCCCCATACACTCCGTGGTCTCTTATTGGTCAGCTCCTTGCAGCCAAGGGCCTCCTTGGCTCAGGTGACCTGGGGGACCCGTAAGTCGTCACCCCATATCTTGCCACCAATCCCAAGAGGCAGGTGGGGGCTCTGCTCAGGTCTGCTCTGCCCTTTACTAAGTGTCCCAGGGAAGGCATTTAGTCTCTCTGAACCTCCATTTCCCATCTGCAAAATGGGCTGCTACTCCCACCTCCTGAGGGCTCCAGAGGTGTGTAGAAGAGCTTGACAGTCGAAAGTGCTAGACTGATTGATGTCAGGGGTTCTAATGGTCATCACTGTTCTTTGCCAGAGCCTGTCTGGCACCTTGTGGCAGATTAATTCCTGTGTCCCCCAGGGGCAACTGCATTCACTCCTGCTGAACTTATAAACGCAGCTTCAATCACCACCAGAAAAGAACAGCCTGGGTTCTGTGAGGCAGCTTGATTTACGGAAAAGAGCCCTGTCCCTTGGAGATGGCAGTTCTCATCCTGGCCTTCTGTGATAACTTTGTGCCTCAGTTTGTTCAATGGTGAAATGGGGAGAACATCTTCAAGCGGGAAGGGGGACATGTTGTGAAGACCGGAAACCACTTCGCCCGTCACCTGGCTTACGTCCCACCCACATGAACACATACGCATCACTTTTCTAACACCGGGATCCAAATTCTCACCCAAGACAATTACAAGGTCCAAAGACAGCTCTTGAAAGCCTTCTGCTCCCAGACACCATGTGGCCCTCCCTGACCCCAACAGCCAGGCCAAGACGAAGGTCTGAGCCCCACAGCTGCCTGGGGAATGCAGGAGGAGGTGGCTGGACTCTCATCAGACCATCCTGACATTTCCCCTCTTTGCTCCAGATGTCTGTTATGTTTATTTCCTGTGAGCTGGGCCGATACTAAAGTGCTTCGTCGGGTCCTCCTGCGTGAAGACCTGGACAGGGGGCAGCTTTCTCTTGCCATCCTGGCCCTGCCCAGGCCAAGCTGGGAGCAGCTGTCCCGCTCCCCATCCCACCCCGCTCCTTGCACACCCCACGAGCTGTGGCTTTTCGCCAGGTGCCCGTGGGGGAGGTGTATCTGAGAACCTACCCCTCCCTCAATCCCCTTCCCTGTCACTTGTTGAGGACACTTCTCCAGGCTAGACAAATACAATTTTTTTTTTTAATGAAAGATCCCACTTATAAGGAGTCTAGGGACAAGCTGTGGAGAAAGACACACAGGAGATTATAGAGTTCTGGAGACGTCAGATTTCTCAGGGTGAAATGATGCTGCCTGCTTCTGTTGTATGTCAGAATGTTCTAGACTAAGGGAGTACTGGAGGAAGGGTGGAAGACAGGGCTCACCGTTCTCCAAATGGGACAGAGAGCAGCACCTAGGAACAGTGATACAGAAGGGGTGTCGGGCAGGCAAGGCTCTCCCCCTGGGAGTCTGATATCTAACGAGGAGGTACCATAATGGCCATTGAAAGATTCATTTGAAATTAATGGAGCAGCTTCTTTGAGTATTTCTCACCAGAACTGACATTAGTGGAAACATTTCCAATTACAATATAAGATTTACTTGGGCGAAGATGCAGTCTCCTCTTTATTTCTTACAAGCTGAATGTTGTTAAAAAGTATTTAACCTTTCTGAACCTTAGGTTCCTCGTCTGTAAAACGGTGAAAACATTCCCCATCTCAGAGTACGTGAAAGGTAAAATGAGATAATGTACATAAATCTTGAAGTGCTATGTCTGACATAGTATGTCATAATCACATTAAGAAAAAATAAGTAGCCATGAAAGATTCCCCCGCACTAGGTGTCATTTTACCTTTAATGAGATACATAGTGCCTCATGTCCACAACCCCCCTGAAAGGCAGATGCTATTACTGTGCCCATTCTACAGTCATGGAAGGTGAGGCACAGAGAGGGGTTCAGTCATTTGCTCAACGTCACAAATGACGGAGTCTGGAGAGGAACCAAGGCAATCTTGCCCCTTGAGGCAGACCTGGTCTCCAAACTGCTACCCACCTCCTACATTTAGGGATCCTCTTTATTTAAAAGGTGCTGTTTGGGAGCCACCCCTTATTTCCTAAGTGCTTTCACCTGCTCCAAAAGTCATTTCTACCTTTTAAACCTGATAAACGCTATAAAAAAAAAAACTACCGCTTCTTGTAAAAGAAAAAAAAAAAAGATACTTTGTGTGTGCTGTGCTCCTTGCCGGAGGCCGCCCAGGAGAAGAGAGGAAGAGCTCACCTCCTCGGCAGCAGACACATCGGGACGCTCTCTGAACCTGAGCTTCCTTGTCTATAAAATGGATTTAGTGCAAACCCAATAAAGTTTAACACATTAAAAGCTACTCCTGCTGGCCCTTGGCCTCCACTCCATCCTCCCCATGGTCTGGAGAACCGTACAGAATGCATGCTCTCATCTTCGCCCCCAGCGCTTCTCCAGCACCGGGAAGCTTCTCCAGGCCTTCCCAAGCTACTGACCAGCGCCCCAGCCGCTCCGGGGCTTCTCCTACTCTGGCCCCATCAGGGGCAGAGAAAGCCAAAGGCTCAGCACTCCCACCTCACTATGACTCTGCCACAGCCGCTGGTGTGCTCTAGGCCCGGGAGGCGGACAGAATGCAGGGCTCAGGATGTGCACCTGGTCATCCCAAACTCCCAGCGAGAAGTACGATGGGCCCCCCCGCACCGGCAGGCTCCCCACTGGGCTCTTGGGCGCACAGCTCCGGGCTGCCCAGCAGGGCTGTGGGGCAGAAACTTTCACCAGGGAGGAGGTGAGCGGCGAGAGAGACCAGCAAAGACCCAGGAAAGCTTCTGGAGAGAGGGCATGCCTGCCTAATTCCACGCGGACCCGCCGCCTTAGGTCTGGGGATTTTGCGGGAGCAGGGCCAGTGAGCAGGCTAAACGGACTCTGGAGACGCTCCCAGGATCCATCAGCTCCAAGCAGATCCTGCTTATCTGCTATCCCATGGGCAGCAGGATGAAAAAGGTCCTGGCTCTCCCCACGGGCGAGGGGCAACAGGAATCCCAGGCAGCCTGATCGCAGGGACAACGCGACCGCCCCCAGACAGCCGGCAGTGTCACTCTCCACCCCTGCCCGGAAACCTACAGATGAAGTTTACACCAGGACACCCGGTCCTGTGACCATTCGTACCCAGACTTTCTGTCTCCCTTTTTTCTTTTTTTCTTTTTTGGGCAGGTCTGAGCTGCCCAGTTTTCCTTTTGAAGCTATAGACTAACTAGATTTTTTTGGGGGGGGGGCTCACATGGTGCTGGCGGTGGGGTACGAAATACAGAATGTGGCCCGTCTACATCGCCGTCACTTTATTGTATTGTCACCGTTAACTTAACTATAAATACTACGGTGGGGAGTGAGTCGCCGGCGGCCTCGGACTTCGGGGCAGCAAGCCCCGGCGCGGCCCGACCCCAGGCGCCCACTCTCCGGACGGTACACTATTTACAGCTCCTCGTCCCTCTTTCTCGACCCCCCTCCCGCAAGGCAGCGCGTGTGCAAGAAAGTAGCATCGTCTGGGTGTGCAAGTCCTTCGAGTTAGGCAAGGGCCACGGCCGGCCCGCGGCCGTCAGCTGTCCGAGTCCAAATCGCTTTTACCTTCCTCTTCCCTCTTCTCAGGCGACGCCTTCGACGACGTCTTGTTCCACTTCTCGGCGTTTTCCGACTCCTCCGACGAGGACCGCTTCTGCCGCCTCCATTTGGCGCGGCGGTTTTTAAACCAGACCTGTTGCGCAACGGACGACAAAACAACGGTTAGGATCAAAGGCGCGCCCCCGCCATGCCCGGGCACCCCCGGGACGACCCCGGCGTGGAGAGGGAACCCGGGGACCCCGCGCGCACGCCATCAAAAGGAGACCGGCTCCCGCTTCCGTATTTTCATCCAACTTCCTGGGCCTAAAGCGCCCTCCAGTAGCCTCCAGGCCGCTGCTGGGATGTTTTTAAAGAGCAGGGAGACCCAAGGAGAACTGAGCAAACCCGGCTGGAGCCTTATTTCGCTGGGAAGGGCCGTGGGGCGCGCCCCGGCGGGGTCCCGCGCCTACCTCCACTTTCTCCTCGCGGAGGTGCACCTTCCGGGCCAGCTGCTCGCGGGTACCCACGTCTGGGTACTTGGTCTCCTGGAAGAGGTTCTCCAGAGCTTCGAGCTGCTCGTCGGTGAAGATGGTGCGGTGCCGCCGCTTCCGCCGGCAATGCAGCTGGTTGAGGAGCTGCAGCTCGGTGCGCGACAGGGTGCCCACGTTCATGTAGGGCAGCATCTGGTGCGGCACAGGGGACACCAGCACCGAGCCGGGGCCCTCGTAGCCTGCGACAGAGTAAGGCGTACGGTCAGCCGCCTCCGTTGCCACCGCGCGCGCACACACCCGCCCGCCCGCCACCCACTCCGAATTTAAAATCGTCAGCAAGGGGGTGCTGGGAATTGGGGGTGCGCGGAAAACAGGGTGTGAGGAACCGGGGGACCGTGCGACCGCGTCCACCCGCACACGCCCAAAGCCGCTTAGGCTAAATTCCAAAATCCTAAAAGTCTCCTCCACGCAGGCACTGTTACAGTCTCCGCTAACTCTCGCCTAAAGTTTGCAGCAAGTGTGCAAACGCCTGCGCCCGATCCACGAAAAGACGGGGGTTGGGTGGGGGCAGGTTTGCAAGAGGAGAAAAGTTGGTGCAAAGTGAAAAAGGCGAGCGCCACCGCCCACCCACGTCCCGGGGGCTGAGGACCGCGGCCGGCCGCCGAGGCCGAGGCCGGCGCGAGCGCGACCCTACCTGGGGGCGTCGGGACGCAGGAGCATTGCTGGGCACCCAGCGGCGGCACGGCCCCGCAGCAGGCCGGGCCCACGGGTGCCGCCTGCACGTGCAGCTGCCCGTAGAAGTAGTTGTTGTAGCCCAGGCGGGAGCTTCCGACCGCGGCCGGGAGGCCTGCGCCTCCGGGGGCCACGGGGCGCGGGTAGAAGGCGCCATAGTCCGAGGAGGCGCCGCCGCCGGCGCCGTAGAGCGAGTCCCCGTGCAGGGCCGGGAAGACGACGGGAGCCGCGGCGCTGGGCGCCACCGGCAGCACCGAGTCCTTGCAGCGCGGCCGGGCGGCCAGGATGTTGTCGATGCTGAACATGCTGGCGGGCATCCCCAAGCCCCGCGCCGGGACCGGGGGGCGGCGGGGACGCGCCGAGGAAAAAGCCTCAAAGTGGGGGGGTCCACGCTCCTCCCGCGGCAGACCAAACCGAAAGAGAGCGCCGGCGAGCGCGCAGCCCCGCGCCCCTCCCCGCCCCCTGCGTCCGCTCTCCCTCCTCCCGCCCTCCCCTCGCTGCAGCGTTTGCCGAACTCAACTCGCGGGTAGGACGGAGTTTAGACCAGCTGAACCTCTTGTTGGTTTTATACTGAGTCGACGTCATCCTGGATTTAGTTCCTGGTAATATGCAGATGACAAACAGAACCAGATTTGGCCCTTTCTGTTCCTTTGGGTGGGGGGGCTTGAACAGAGGGGGAGGGGAAGAGGTGCCAAGGGGAGGGGGCTACGGGGGCCTGAAAATAGATTGTGGATTGCGAATTAATGAAATTAACCTAATCTTTTCCATTCAGCCGCCCCGCCGCGGGCCGGCGGAGCTGGGCGGGCGTCCTAATTGCCCCGGTTAATCTCATTAATTCCACCGTGAGGCCGCCTTTAACAACTCCCTCTGCCGACCTCTCCGCCCCCCACCTTTTTTCCTCAGATTGCGTCCTATTACTGGGTGCGATTTCCTCTCCATGAAACTCAAATTCATTGTGGCCCGTTTTACTTTGGGGCTACATTTTCTTTTCCTTTCGGGATGTTTTGTTTTTAAAAATGTGAGGGGCTGCGGCCTCAATCAAGCGAGATTGAAATTCCGCTCTTCCTTCGGCCCCCATGCACTGGCCGCCTCATTTCACCTCTGTTTTTTCTCTTGACATCCTCTCCCGAATGGAATTGGTTAACCCCCCCCCCCAAAAAAACCCTTTTGTTTTTGCAAACGCCAAAATTTGTAATGACAAAACGACGAAAGAAGTGCATCGTGGTTCTTAATTGTGTGTGTGTGTATATATATATATACACACACATATAGATATTTTTTTGTGTGCAGTCACTTTGGGTCTGAAAACGAGCATAGCAGTCCCTAGGCCCTTACACAGCAGATACCAAATTCATCCACTACTTTAAAATTCTCCACCCAGAGTAGCAATCAGAAACGATGTTTCCAACTGCCTCCTGCGTGGGTGTCAGTAGGTTTCGTGTTTGTTTTTTAATTTTTTTTTCGGAAGTAGGGTGTCTTCTCCCTTAACCGTTTTTGTTTTCAGTGCAAAATACAAAAAAATGGGACTTTAGGGATTCTCTGTCCCCTTTCCCAACAATTGAATCGCATTTTACCCTTTCGACTTGCTGATTCCCTGACTGGGACAGGCCCCCCAAGCTGTCCTTCCCCTGGCAGTCCTAAGCTGGGATCCCTGGGCCCCGGTGGCCTGGACGAAGTTCGGCTCTGCTCTCGGCAGGCGGCCACGGTGATTTGCCGGATCCTCGGCGCGTCACGGCCCGTCAGCCGGAGCTGCTGGAGGCGCGTCCGGTCCACGACGGAGCACAGGCGGCCGAGCGCCCTGCGAGAAGGTAGGATACGCTGAGCGCGGAACGAAAGCAGCCCCCGAGGTCCTTCGAGCCCGGCGCAAGTCCCGGTCTTGCAGAGCCGTGCTTTCTCGGCCTTTCGCGCAGGCAACTCCGGCCACTCCAGGGGAAAGGGCAGTGCCGGGCCCAGGCGAGACTGCCTAGCGCCGGGGTACCGGGGCACCTCGGGTTTCCCGAAGGATGGCCGACTTTAACTCACGCCCATTTTTCGCTATTTCTTACTGGCTAATTAACCTGGGGCCCCAGCAAGAGTATCTGAAGTCGCCGCACAACGGCTAAGTATGTGGGCTGCCTCCTCCGTGGCTCTGGGGCAAAGGGGAAAGGGTACTTAATTGCTGGTTTCGGGTCAGAGGAGAGATTGCGCGGAGGTTTGGTCCTGCCCGCGCGTAGAACTCCGGAGGCGCGCAGCGCTCATCGGCAGAAGCTAGGCGGTGGCGCTTCTCCTCCTGGGCCTCCCCGCGTGGACCTCGGCGCCCTCATGCCCACCCGCTCACCCGCTCGTGGCTTGAGAGCTTTGCTTCTATGAGTGCCGAGCAACTTAGAAGTAGTTGTAGGAGGAGATTAGGGTAGGACGCAGATGGGTCTCAATTTGGGGATGCGCTGGATTTTTTTTTTTTTTTTTTTTACAATAAACACCGCTCCCAGAGGAAGGAGCGTAACCCCCCCCCCCCCGCAGAGAGGTCAGATCTAGGGAAAGAAGTGTATCTCCTCTCCCTCTCCCACTAACCAGGGATGGAGACTCACCCCCCCCCCACCCCGTTCTTAAAGACTTAAAAATCACCAGGTAGGTTCTGGACACACACATTCCCCGCCAACCTTTTCCGAGTTTAATTCTACAGGGCAAATGATGGAACACGACTAGAGGCTGCACCTTTAGCAGGGACTCTGGCTGCGTTTGTGTTCGTGGCTGGGCGCACGCGGCGGTGCGCGCGCGCGCGTGTGGATCTTTCAAGACCTTTGATGAGTCAGGCATTGGCAGCAGTACAGCGGGAAAGCGGGGCGTATTCCTCGTGGGTTTCTGCAAAAGTGCTCGGAGCAGCACCACGCGAAGACTTCAGCTTCAGATCTCAGAGTGCCTCCGAATTTTTAAATAAGGCCACCTCCTCTCTTACTTGCAACACGCCGTCCTGCCTCCTTCCACTGGGCACAGAGTTCTCTTTAATCATCAGATTTAGCAAAGCCCTAAGCTTCGCCCCTTGTTTTACTGCAGCTTTCCCACTGTGCCATCCGATTCCTGGAAGGAAGAGCACGGGACAGCGAGTCTGGAGCGTCAGAGTTCTAGACCTAACGTTGCCACCTTGCAAATCATCCCTCCTCTCCAGGCCTCAGGTTTTTTAGTTATTGAACCAATGCCAACCTTCATTGGGTCCCTTACAACCCGAACATTTTAATGAGGCTGGGCAGTTGTCCCCCGTTTGCTAAGGAGACCGAGGGTGAAATTAGAAGCATTTCTAGAACTTTTCATTGGGACAAAGGAGCCTGCTGTCCCCACCCCCACCTGAGGGCAGGGTCTCTGTATCAGCCAGGTCTAAGATGAGGAAATGCAAGGCTGAAAGCTCTGTCTTGCCGTGGGTGGTGGCTTTCCGGGAAGAAGTCACAGGGACCCCGAGGCCACCCCACTCCAGTTATTCAGCGGGCTCTCGCGGGGTGGGGGAGCTCACCCCGGTGCGATGGGGCCTCTTCCTCCAGGTTGCCCCTCAATCCAAAGAGGCTCCTCTGAGGCGGTAGGGAGGCGAGAGCCGTGGAAGGCAGTCAGGGGCGTTGCGCCTCCTCCGCGGGGCCGCAACCCACAAGTGTCCACAACGCGCTAAACAAACAATCAGTAGCCTCGCGTTGCTCGGTGCCATTGGAATAACAAATACGACGCACGCAAATTGCCTGCTTCGTGTTGCTAAGCGATTGTTTGTCGCCCTGCAAGCGCCGCTCAGCATGGGAGGGCCAGGAGCGTCTGGAGGGGCCGGCGAGCGCTTAGATCGGAAATGCAGTAAACACGCTCCTGATTTTCCCTATTATCACCCAAACACGATTTCACACAAAGCAATCACCACGCAGAAGTCTATGAAAATGTGTTTGTTGAGGATTCAGTCGCCCTGGTAATAGCCCTCATTTTTAAAGTATTAAAGAATAGATCAGCGGATTCCACATGCATAAGGTATATTTGCGGTTCAGCATCTATCAAGACGCTTTTGCACTGCGATCATCCTTAAATTGATTCACAGAGCGTAGATTAAATTGCTTCTCTGATTTCAAACCGAGTGCCCAAGTTTGGAGTGTGCATCTGGGTGTCTCCTCCTGCCCAAAGATATTTCATGGAGAAAACTGTTGTCCCGCTACCCATACACACACACACACACACACACACACACACACACACACACACACACGGCTATAAAAAGAAAAATGTATATGTGGCCCCAACTTCTTACGGTTCGTTCCAGGAACTTTCTTTTCTTAATTCTTTCAGCCTCTTGCCCGGTCACAGAGCAGAGTTCACAATCGGATGCGTTTAAGTAGGATTTTTCGTGGCACGTGCAAAAATCTGGCGTGTCCTTTTCAAAGGTACGGAGCCCCCTCGCAGGGCGAATTAGCCGGGTCAGAGGAACTGGGAACAATGCGTAGACCCGGCTGCAGCCAGGGCGCAGCGTAGAGACCCGCGCAGTCTGCACAGCGCTTATCGGTTTTATTGTTTACATTTGGACTTAAAAAAAAATCCAGTGTCTCGAAACCAGTTCGCAAAACCCGCTGCTCCACCGCCCTGCTGCTCCCTCGAAGACACCTTCGGGAGCCCCAGGGGATTTTCCGTGTGAGGTTGGGTGGATGGAGTTGAACACGAAGCGCAAATGCCACCCCACTAAGGGGAAGCGCTTAAGAGGGCTGGGTCTCCGGCTTCCAGCCCGACTTAGGGAAGCTTGCTAGCTGAATTTTGCTGGAGGTTTTGGAAATTCCAAATAAACCCACCTAGCCCCTAAGGACAAAATAATCAAGGTATTAGGAAAACTCATAACACTGGGGGAGAAGGAGAGGGTGTCGAAAAATGACGTGTTCCCAAGACATCAGAAAAAAAAAAAAAAAAAAGCTCTAGTTTTCCAGGGTTGCAGAAATCCACTTTCAGCCGAGCTATTTACCAAAGTTTGTTTCAAAGTGACTGCGCCGTCGCTTTTGCAAATCACAGAATGCAAATGACGATAATTTGTTCTCAGTGGAACTTTCTCTTGAAATGATTAGCAAAGTCAGTCATTTGAAAATGAGAGCGATTGCACAGACGGTTCCCGAAGCCCCTCGCTAACCGATATCAGCTTCTAAAGTTTTCATTCATGTAAACCTCATTAATGAAGATCTTTTATTTAAACGTCAAGGGGATTTGAAATTTAGAGTAAATTATGAAGCTTGTATGTCTAGCCAAGTCATGGGTCAAATGCATTTGTGAAAAACTGCTAAAAGAGCATATGGTTTTGAATTTTTCTACAATGACTAGTGTTTAAATAAATTGCTTGTACTGCTTAACTTCATGTGTAATTTTGACAGAAATTGGCCTATAGCCTTTTGATATGTAAACATTTCAGCCTTTTATGCGGTATAAAAAAGACACTTGCTTTTTAGGATCAGTTCAGGCAGTCACCCTGTAATTCAGAAAGCTGGCACCTACCATTACATTCTTGCTAGATTTCAACTTTCAAGTGGCAGCCTCAGGGAGAAAAAAAAAAAGGAAGGAAAGAAAGAAAGAAAGAGGATATTTCAAAAGCAATGTCCATTTGGGATTAAAAGCTGCAAATGAGGTGAGAACATGCCACTTACTATCTGAGAGAAATGGATAAACCATAGTTATTAAAGAACATTTTATGTCATCTTTCTTTAAACCAGCCTGGCTGAGGGGACACTTAAGCAGAGCTGGGACTGACTGGCATGTCATTAAATGCTTGTCTTAGTCCAACACACAAATAGGTGTTAAAAATCTAGGTATCACTTCAGGATGCTACCAGCGAAATGGCTCCATGTCACATTAAGATGCAAAAAAAAAAAAAAAAATCACTCAGTCTCGGAGGAGAATCATCCTGGGCACAAAATCACTGGACACAAATTACAGCACTGAGACATGCACGGGGGTCTTTCAGGGTGGGAGGCTCCTGCTGGGGGGTGCAAAGCTGGCCCAGGGCACAATTAAGAGACCACTCTGGGCTGCCAGGGTTCCTGAAACAGGTATAAATCTGCATAAACCCATTTGTTGCTAATATATCCGCCTCCCATAAATAAGCGTTGGAATGTGGATTGGAGGGTGGGTTGCTCAAGTGCTAGACGGGGCTATACGTTGACTTCCTGATCCCGGTGGCAGGGCTAAGGCTGCTCCTTCCCTTCTGTTCTCCGGGTCCTGCCCATATTTATCCTCCAAGTCAGCTTTGTCATATACAGACTTTCTGAGAGACATCGCCCCTTTTGTGAAGTTTTGAAGGAACTGGGGGGGAGAGAGAACAGGAGGCAACAAAGTGTTTCTTTGTGTACATTTGAGCCTTCAGAGCAAACTAAGATTCTCTTTGTAAAGATGGTGCTGGGGAGAAATGTAATTAAGAAAAAAGACTGGCTGAGAGAGAGACAGGAGGAGGTATTTTATTTACATTTTTTATTCATTCCAACACATCATATTGTGGTCAGCAAACCGGAAAGAAAGGACATATTTCATGACACGAAGAAGGCACCAAGCGGACTTTTTTGGTTTTTTTTTCTAAGCGGTCTACACTCCTGCCTAAACTTTCTGTCCATTTTGAAATGAATAAGGATAATTTGTTTTTCCTTTGCTGTAGTTTTAAAGTTCTTGGAAAAACAATTGATTTGCTAATAAAATAGTTCTGGAGCTTTTAGCTGATTAACTTTGAGAAACTTACCCTCCAAAATGTATTCGTGATCAAAGTTAGCTAGGCAAGATCTGTATTTTGGGTAAAAGAGGGACGCTTAATACTTAAAAGATAATTTGGGAAATTGAGGGGGCTTTTTTTTTTTTGAAGGAAAGAATATTGTAAAATAAACTGAAAATTATAAGAAAAGATAGCCATGCCTGGATGGCCACATTACGTGTATAAAGCTATGGATCTAGAAAGGTTAGTATCAGTAAAGATATATGTAATGTGGAACTTTGTTATTGTATTCATCTTTTTAAAGAGGACTCGATAAAATGGTCATTTGCTGGTACATCATCTTAAGATCTGGATTGAAATTTATATTAGATAGCATTGTTGATTCTTTTTAAACATTGGAGTAAGGAAACTAACAAGCACATTCCCAGATGTGTCTTGTTCTTCAAAGTAGTCACTGGAGAAGACTCCAACGTCTCTGTTTGTCCGCGGTTTTGAATAGTTTTCTGAACTTCTAGAAGGGCACTTACTTGGGCCCATTAATTCCCGTCTGCTTTTTAAAGAAGCAGCTAGACTCCCTTGCCCACTGGTTAGATGCAGAAATCAAGGCTTCCTTAGACTAAACAGTCAGGTAGAGTCATGGGAAATGGAGACAAACAAACAAAGCCATTTTCAGAGGTCACTGGTCATGTCACCTGCTCAGTCCCACCATCCGAAGGATCTGATGCTGTGACTCAACTATAGCCTGGCCTTGCCTTGGGCAGAGGAGGCTGAGCCCTTACCAGCCTGTCTGGATAATTCAGTTCTTCTCTGCTTGCCTGTGATGGGAAAAAGGAGGACAATTCTCAGGAAGAGCCTCAGGTTTCAGTTTGACTTGTGTTGGGGCTTTCATTGTCTTTTCTTTAGCCAGGAGATGAGGAATTTGGGAATCTCCCACCTTCCTCACTTTCTCACATTTGCACACCCCTCCTCCCTCAACCCCTTGCTCCTTCATTTTTGTACACTGATCATTTCTGGGCCAATCAATTCCAAAGCCGCTCCCTGGTCACCTCCTTTCTGGAGTTTGTGTGCATTTTCTTGTTTGGGGTATCTACCCGCAGTCAGGGACAAAAACTGAAGGATGCTTGATCCACGATGAGGATTTGGTTTCACTTAGCAGTAAAATTCTTTCTGCAGACCAGAAGGTCTTGGTTTTAAAATCACAAGAGTCTATCTCCCATGTCATTGGGTTGGTGTAATTTATGTATTATGTGGGGAAAGTAGTCTGTTTGTAGTAATGATAGCTTGGGGAATTCAGTATACGAGCCAAATGTAGGACAGTTGAGCTGAAAAGACCCCCTCTTGTCTACAGGATACCTCGCAGGATTTTTTTAAAAAATAGGTCCCCAAAGAGCATTTCATTCCCCTCTCAGAAGGTTTGTAGATATAGTCATTTTTGGTTCTGCCGGGTAGGTCAACACAATATTTGCGAATGAAATGGTGATGGCAAAACACGTTCATGCCCAACTACTGACAATTCTTTCTCTGAAACTTTAGAATTCTGGAATTATTTGGATCTTAAAATATCTCCAGTTGACTTTGAGAGAGCAACATAAGTTTTTGATAACGCTATCCACATTCTGATTTAAGCCGTGGCCATTCTTTCTTTCTTTCTTTCTCTCTCTCTCTTTTTTTTTTTTCCCAAAACCCTCAGAAAGTAGCTTTCCAAGTTAAACTGGGTTGATCCAGTGAATGTTTGACTTCAAATAATTTTTAAAATAACTTGTTCACCGTTCAAGTCCTTCAATAAAGGAGGAGCAGCAACTCCTCATGAAAAGCAACTCTGCTTGGCAAAGGAATTCCAGCACTTCTGACAAAAGATGGATATTGAATATGTGTGGCGAATGCCCCCACTCCATATTTCAGGGAAGTTCCTTATTGAATACTTCTCGCTCACAAAGCTGGAGTCACTGTGAAATCTCACTCCTCGGATCTCTGTCGGGGCTGAACTAGCCTCCCAACCTAGTAACAAATTGCCTTTTTATGGCTTCATGTTCTAACTGAGAGCAAACATCTGCATCCCAGGGCATTAAGCCATAGAACCTAGTATGAGGGCTAGCCATGACCATGCTAATCTGGTTGTTCCAGAAAATGGAGCAAATGGACCTGGCACAAAATTCTGAAAGTCCTGCCCAAAAGGAAGGGTGAAGGAGGGGGCCATCTCCGTGTGCTCAGTGGATGGTCACTGCCCTCCTGGGAGGTGGGCCCCGTTACTGTCTCCTGTTACAGGTAGGACACCGAGGTCAGATCGGGGCTTTAGTCTGCCCAAGTCTTCCAGCTGAGGTCTGGATTTGAACTCAGCTCTGTTTAGCTCCAAAGCCATCTTCTTGGTCTCATATTATGCCAGTAAAACAAGCGAAATGCCCAGCTCCTTGGCCTGGCATGCAAGACCTTTTGCTCCCGGGCACCAAGTACTTTTCCTGTCTTTCTTCCCACTGTTGTCTGTCAGGACTCCAGCCATGTGGAAGGCTCCTGCTCTCTGCCACTCTGTCTCTGTGCCTTTGCTGCCTCTGTTCTGTCTTCCTACATGGCCTTCCCCTGCTGGCTCTGCACAGCCACACTGGCTTCCCTGTCTGGCCGCGTGGATGTGGCCTCTGCCACTCTGAAGACCTCGGGGTCATTGTTGGGGCTTTTCTGTACTCCAGCACAAGTCCCTCTGGAGTCGAAGGTGTCCGACCTGGGACCACACAGGCAGAATCAGCATCAATTCAGCTCTGTCTCTCCCACCAGCTGACCCCAGGCCTTGGTGCAGTGAGTGTGCTAAATAACTCCTTGTTTAAGAATACGGCTTCACCCTTGCCACCCCCCACCAGCCCCCCCTCCTGCTTTTAGATCTCTCCAAATTCCAGGCCAAAGACCATTAGCAGGAGAGTGTTAATTAACCACAGTGGGTGCTTTCCTGAAATAGACAAAAAGAGGAGGAGGGAGAGGGTGCTGCGGTCATCACGCAGCCAGCATGTGCCTAGAAGTGGTCAGCCTGCAGTCACACTTGTGTCCCTTTGGCCACACCTGTGTACACTGGCAGGCTGACTGTCACCTTTGAACCTGAGGACGTACACGTCCAGGTGGAGTGTCCTTTAGTCATCTGGGTGGGTCCTGAATGAAGAGAGCATGAAGACTCCCCAGACCAGCCTGGGTTATGTCCCCATTGGAGCCTTCCTTTTCCTGTCTGTGAAACGGGGGAATAATCAGGAAACAAACTGCAGTTCCATCTCAGCTCAGACACCTGCCACGATCCAACATTAATATGAGTTCTGGCTGCATTCAGGGAAGACGCATTTCAGTTTCCCAGTGGTACAGCCTGTAAGGGGCCACATG
Source organism: Mesoplodon mirus (assembly GCF_964341445.2). Lineage (NCBI taxonomy): Eukaryota > Metazoa > Chordata > Mammalia > Artiodactyla > Ziphiidae > Mesoplodon > Mesoplodon mirus. The sequence continues at coordinate 179,041,651 of NC_138979.1, forward strand.
GGATGTGGGGGCAGAGCTGCCCAGACACAACTGACCCCCCAAAATGTTTCCTCCTGGCCTTGAGTAGTTGAAAAAGGCTGCCTCTTGACACCTAAGCAGTGACATATTGTTGGGAGATCCTCAACCACTTTTGAGGGTCCTATTTTAAGACCAAGGTTCCCACTCCCTGCCGCTCCACATTGACAAAGTCAAGGAAAGATCATCGCTTGGTCCAGCAAGAAGGATGACTCCAGTGGTGGAACTCTGACACCGGCAGTTCATCTAGTGAGAGAATAGCATTGAGGACTTCCCTGGTGGCGCAGTAGTTAAGAATCCGCCCGCCAGATCAGGGGACACGGGTTCGAGCCCTGCTCCGGGAAGATCCCACATGCCGCGGAGCAACTAAGCCCGTGCGCCACGACTACTGAGCCTGCGCTCTAGAACCCATGCGCCACAGCTACTGAGCCCGCGTGCCACAGCTACTGAAGCCCGCGTGCCTAGAGCCCGTGCTCCGCAACAAGAGAAGCCACCGCAGTGAGAAGCCCGCGCACTGCAACGAAGAGTAGCCCCCGCTCGCGACAACTAGAGAAAGCCCGCGTGCGGCCAAAATTTAAAAAAATAAAAAAATTAAAAAGATAGCATTGAACACTGGCAGAGTTCAACCATCTCTGTCTGATTCCAGAGCTTCTAATCCCCACGGTGGTGGCTGGGGAGAGGATTCTGAGCTGTCAGCTCCATGGGTGGCGTGGCAGCTACAAGTCCAGTCTCTGTTGTTAGGCTGACTCCCAGCTCTTGTGCCTACGTGCCGTGTGAACTGGAGAAGTCCTATAATCTCTCTGCGTCTCAGGCTTCAACTCTGTAAAATGGGGATGATCTGACCCCCTTCTCGGGGCTTGTAAGCACTCATCAAACAGCGGAATGTTTGCAGGCTTAAAGGCCTTAGCACATTAAGGGATTTTCACCATTAAGGCCCCCAGCTCTCCCACAGGAAAAATTAAGGAAGTTATTCATCAAGGGACAGAGAAGCCTAAATATCTGGGGCAGTTTAGATAGTGAGGCCTGGCCTTTGCTCCCTGCATAACAAAAGGCTCAAATCCTATCCTGGGGGAATTTCCAAGGAAAATGATACTTCAGTTAGGAATCACAATTCTCCACTTCTTCATTTGATTCTCAGATTAAAGCAATGGGGGACGGGGAGAAGGGGGCACCACAGGGTAGGGACTAGTAACTCAGCTTTCCTGATGAGGAAACTGAGGGCTAAAGAAGTCCGATTACTTGCTGGCTGGGCCTTCTGGTAGCCCTGGGGCTCCTGTCTAGCAGACCTCCGAGAGTGCAGCCTGGCCTTTGGCTCCTTCAAGTAACCAGCCACTCCAACTATTCTTGGGTCAAAATCAAGGTGACTTCCAGTGGTGATGCGTCTGAAAAGCTGCAGGACCACTTGCTGGGAGGGTGAGGTCCTCCTGCAAAGCTGTGCACACCTACCTGCCCAGGTGGAGGTCACCCTTAGCCTATCTCTGCCTCTCAAAAAAGCATGGGGAAACTGCCAGTTTTTAGGTCAGAGTTCAACTGTAATCCACACCTCATACCCCGCTGCCCCCCACCTACTGACAGGTTTAAAGACTCTGCCGCAAACCTGTTTTAGTGAAGCATTTATTATTCATAGCTTAATGTACTAAGTAAGGGTTAAGATTCAAGACCCCCTAAATAGATTTACCCTAGAAATCCCCTCCACTCTTACTGTACACAAGGTCTGTGGTCCTGCTCATGAAGATAATAAAATTCATTAGGAACACCCTAAATGTTCACCAGTAGGGTACTCATTAAATAACCAGTGCAAACCCGTAGTGGAAACCCCATAGCCATTGAAGGGAATGAGGTAACATATGTGTAACTGATATGAAAGGATCTCTAGGATGGATTGTAGCAACAGAGGCAAGTTGTGGAACTCTTGCATGGTATTACAGTGTGTGTGTATGTATTACATATACGTGACAGCACTATTTTCCAGGGGTTAATAAATATAAATGAGATAATATTTGGAAGGCAGTTAGCACAATGCCTGGAACATAGTAAGTCTGTACCGCGTTTGAGAAATAAATATAAACGCAAGAGAAAAAATCAGGCGGGTCCACTCTAGAATTCAGAGTTGTGGTCACCTCTGTGTAGGAGGGGCTGATGATTAAAGGGGACTCAAGCATTATCGCCAATGTTTTACTTTTGCACAAAGACACGACATTCACGTTTTAATTGTGGTATTCAAATTAAATATGCATCCAAACCCAGTAACTCCAAAATATGAAACTCCTCTCCTCTTCTGCACAGGCAGCGTTAGAGGGAAACAGCACCAAGGTCAAACAAACACCTTGAGATAAACCCACCCACCACCCACGCACCCATCTTCATTTCCTTAACTAACACCTCATCACAGGCAAACAGTATCCTTGGAAATGAGTCCCCTTTGCTAATGACTTACTCCCCTGGCTTCCTGGACAGCAGCTGGGGGAGTGGGACAGAGGGGAGTGTCCCAAGGAGGCAAGTTATAGGTTTAAAGCCTTAAGCCTGGATTCAAGTCCCAAAACGTGCCCTTCGTATGTGTAAATCACTTCTCCTTCTGGTCTCTGCAGTGGGAACCCCAATCTTTGTATATCTCTTAATTCTTTTTTTTAAAGGCACGCATTTTATTGGCTATAAAATATTAAGTTTTGCTGTTTGTGCCACACATGTACATGGGTGTGTCTGATTATCCTCTTAGAACGTAACTCTGCGAGTGAAGTTATTTGGTCAAAGGCTACACACATTCAAAACTTTGACTATTTAAAAAAGCGTGGGGCTTCCCTGGTGGTGTAGTGGTTGAGAGTCTGCCTGCCGATGCAGGGGACGCAGGTTCGTGCCCCGGTCCGGGAAGATCCCACATACTGTGGAGCGGCTGGGCCCGTGAGCCATGGCCGCTGAGCCTGGGCGTCTGGAGCCTGTGCTCCGCGACGGGAGAGGCCACAACAGTGAGAGGCCCGCATACAGCAAAAAGTAAATAAATAAATAAATAAATAAAAATAAATAAGTGTGTACCTCTTAATTCTTGAGAAACAAGTGGGGTGCATGTGAGCATAATTATAATTACAATCATCTTTGTTCCTTGGTTACTAACAGTGCCTGGCACTCATATAGATGCTCAGTGGATATTTGTGAAACTGAGCTGAAAATAGTTTATGTGGAATTAAATTAATGACAAAGGAACTGCTATTATAAAGCCTGCAATTAACATTCTGATCTTTCAAACACATATTCCCAGTATACTCATTCAGTAGATATTTATCATTTACCTTCCGTGTGCCAGGCACTGTGCTATGTGCTGGAAAAAAGGGATGAAAGTGAAAAAGTCCCTGACCTCACGGACCTTACATTCAAAAGAGATTTCCAGCAATAAAAAACTATGCCTAAGGAGGAAATAAAACAGGGGATCTTAGCTGCTCAGTGTAGCAAATGGGAACAGGACTTTTTTTTTTTTTGCATGTTACGCGGGCCTCTCACCGCTGTGGCCTCTCCCGTTGCGGAGCACAGGCTCCGGACGCGCAGGCTCAGCGGCCATGGCTCCTGGGCCCAGCCGCTCCGCGGCATGTGGGATCTTCCCAGACCGGGGCACGAACCCGTGTCCCCTGCATCGGCAGGCGGACTCTCAACCACTGCGCCACCAGGGAAGCCCAAACAGGGCATTTTAATCACAGTTCAAAGGGTTGCAATGAACAGAGCAACATGCGAGTTATTGGGAGTCACATAGACTCATAACTCAAATGTAGATACCACATGTGATCTTTATATATACATATTTGTATATCCTGATAGAGGTTTTTCTAATAAGCCTACCTGATCTTCAATCAGTGAAAGATCTGTTAGCCGACTGACGGTCTTGGGGAACGTAACTTTCATGCCATGAACTCTTGGACCAGCCATCGTACTCAGACCTGAGCTGACCTGAAACTCAAACTCCAGTTTCACCATCTCTTAGCTGGATAATTGGGGCGACAGAGCAAGTTCTCAGGGTGTCTGAGTTCAGATTGCTTGTTAGGACTGCTTTGCGGGTTGCTGCTACATGGAACAGAATTAACATAGGTGCAAGTCCCCAGCACACATTGGCTCAGCCAAGAGAGGCATTCTGGCCTGGGCAGGAGGGACAGCCAGCAAGAAACCTGCACCCCTGCAGAGGCAGATCACTAAATTGCATCCTGGGGAGGCACCCTGAGTGTTCAGATTTAGCATTTACCAAGGCCCTAAATACTTCTAAGGCCCAAGTCGTTGTATGGAGACTCAATTTGACTCAGAAAATCAACCTAGGTCCTCTTCAAGGGAAGGAGAAAGATAAAGAAGATCTTGATAGTATTTCCTTATCTTTAATATCTTTTCAAGCCCTTTTATCTTGCATTATTATCTCCATTTGCACATGAGGACCTGAGATCCTGGGAGATTAAGTGATCACACAGATTGTAAAAAAGTAGCAGAAGTATGATGTAAATCCGAATCTGCTCAAAGCCTGTATTCTTTTCATGCGACACACAGGGAGATAAGGAGGAAATGCAGTAGGATGGAAATTTCCAGCAAGGACTTTCGCCTGTTAGTTTGCTTGGGCAGGTTTTGTAACCTCCCCTGATCCTCAGTTTTTACATCTGTAAGACGGGGCTAATAGTAGTCCTATCCGTATAGATTGTCGTGGGGACTAAAGTTGCTATTTGTGAGTGGCTTTAGCGACATGGTGGTCCCGAGGGATGATGCTATGTGGAAACACATGGGCCTAATTCACAGAAGGCAGACTCTGTGGCTAGAGGAAAGAAATTTATGTTGCTTTTATTGTTTTTTTTTAATTTTTAATTTTTATTTAATATTGGAGTATAGTTGATTTATAATGTTGTGTTAGTTTAGTTTCAGGTGTACAGCAAAGTGATTCAATTATAAATAAACATATAGCCATTCTTTATCAGATTCTTTTCCCATATAGATTATTACAGAATATTGAGTAGATTTCCCTGTGCTGTACAGTGGGTCCTTGGTGATTATCTGTATTATATATAGTAGTGTGTATATGTTAATCCCAACCTCCTACTTTATTCCTCCCTACATTGCTTGTGTTTTCCTTTATGTGCACGTGAGAGTGTGATAGATGATAAAGATTACCTTATGGCTACATAAGCCTCAAGATCTCATCACCTGAGAATGAAGGTGCTAAGTGGCCTTTGTGTGCACAGACACATGTGACATCTTAGCCTGGTGCTTAGCAGGTGCTATGGTAGAGTTAATTAAGAGATCTGGTGAGCAGGTGAGACCAGGATTTGAACTAGGTGCCTGACTCTGAACAGACATGGGCAGCTGGCTGGCTGTCTTCTAGACCATTCTACCTCCTCTGGATGCTGCTGAGACTGGCAGAGAAAGGATTTACCGCAGCACTTTGCAGATTGCTGCAGGCGATGCAATACCTGAGTCTCACTGTCCCCGCCCTTACCCTCTGCATGACTTAGGACAGGTGGAGTGTTTCAGAGAAGCAGCTGACCGCAGGTATGGGATGTGGCCAAATCCCATTAGCTCTCTTCCTCTTTGGAAGAGGGCTGTGTGGGGCTGGAGTGCCCAACCAGGCCTGGGGGAGCCGATGGCACGGGCCAACTGACAACCAGGTCAACTGCGCAGAACTGAGAATGCGGCCCAGCAAAGCTGCTTCCAACAATGGAAGAATGTGCTGGAAACCTGGGTAATGCCACTGATGCCTTGGGACATGGGCAGCCCTCTGCAGAGCAGCAGGCCCGCTCTGTGAGACGTTACTGACCACTACAATAATGGGTGCAGTAATGATGGGTGGGGTCCCCCTAGCTTTCCCTGTACCTCTCTGAGGAGGGTCCTGCTGGAGGGACCCCTCATCCCCTGTTGAGTAGCCTGGCTCTCTGGTCCTGGCTCCAACATATTTTGCATAAGTAGCAAGCACCCTGGAACATGAAGGAAGCACCTTCAGTGTGAATCAGTTATTCACGCCCCAGGGTCGAGTGGAGTCTGAGCTCCATCGGGGCTGACCCACAGCGTGGGTAGCAGTTTGCATTTCCTTCTCTCTCTTGGGCTCAGGTCCCCTGGAGGACGGAGAAACCGCACAGACTTCACAGTTAGACTGCTCCAGGTTCAGCTGTCACCTCTGGCACTTGAAGCCATAGGATTGTTAATAAATCCCCTTAAGTCTGATTCAGACTCACTGCGCTCCTCTTTAAAATGGGAATAAAGACACACCTGCTAGAGCTGGGGTAGAGTGCCGGCTGACAATGGCGTCGGTGTCAGCCTGAAGGCTAAGGCTGCCTTTTAGGTTAGTCTTACAGGTTCCACTCAAGGGTCAGGCTTAGGTCTACAGTGAGGTCAGAGTTAGGGGCCACCACTGGGGGCTTGATGGGTCTTAGAATTAGTTTCGATTGACTTCAATGACTATGCATCTCCCAGAATTGCTGTAGGGTTAAGAGTCAACTCAGATTAAGTGCCTGGCATTTACTGTAGTTCATCAGTCCTAAAATGCGCTTTTTCTGTTATCCATATTCTAATGCATCCGATGTTAGGGTTGACTTACGCCTATGGTGAGCCATAATTAAATTGGCAAAACATTTATCTTTCTTTGTACACATAAAATAATGGTGCATCTGATGTGGGATGGCACCTTTGGTTAAGAGAAACACACGGGGGCTTCCCTGGTGGCGCAGTGGTTGAGAGTCCGTCTGCCAATGCAGGGGACGCGGGTTCGTGCCCCGGTCCGGGAAGATCCCACATGCCGTGGAGTGGCCGGGCCCGTGAGCCATGGCCGCTGAGCCTGCACGTCCGGAGCCTGTGCTCTGCAATGGGAGAGGCCACAACAGTGAGAGGCCCGCGTACCGCAAAAAAAACAAAAAAAAAAGAGAAACACACTGTATGGTTACTATCCTTGAGCCACCTGCCCTCTGCTTGCACATGAGTTTGCTCAGATGAGTCACCGAGCCCTCCCTTTGCTATGCCTGGGAGCTCCCATCCCCACTTTAGCATGTGTCACATGGCATTTTCTGCTCACTACATATTCACATTTTTCTATCCTACTCCTATAAGATCCTCCAGGGAAGGAACTGGTCTACTTTCATTCCCACGTGGTCCTGGTCCCCCAGGACCAGGGTCTGATATGAACCATGGTGTTAGTAAAAGCTGCCATTTATTGGGCATTTGAACAAACAAGGCATTTGCCAGAGGCTTTGCTTTTATATTCTCATTTAATCCTCCTAACAGCCCTCAGAGGTAGGTATTATTATTATTACCCCAATTGATAGGTGAGGAAACTGAGGCACAAATAGTTTAAGGGGGTTTTTTCAAGGTTACTTTTTAAATAATGCCCTTGGGGCTTCTTTAAAGACAATTTTTAAAAATTGCTTTATCAAGATATAATTCACATCCCATAAAGTTTACCCTTTTAAAGTGTACACGTCATTGATTTTTAGTATTTCCCAAGATTGCATAACCATCAACACCATCTAATTTCAAAACATTTTCATTATTCCATAAAGAGATTGCATGCCCATTAGCAGTCACTATCATTCTCTCCCCAAAGCCCCTGGCAAACACTAATCTACTTTCTATTTTTATGGATTTGCCTATTCTGGACATTTCATATATATGGAATCATACGATATGTGACCTTTTGTGTTTGGCTTCTTTCACTTAGCATGTTTTCAAGGTTCCTCTACGTTGTAACCTATGTCGGTATCTCATTCCTTTTTAAGGCTGACTAATATTCCATTGTATGGATAGACCACATTTTTTTATCCATTGGTCAGTTGATGGACATTTGGGTCATTTTCATCTTTTGGCTATTTTGACTAATGCTGCCATGAACGTTTGTGTACAAGTCTTCGTGTGGACATAGATGTATACCCAAGAGAAGTGAAAACCCAAGAGTAGAATTCCTGGGTCATGTGGCAACTTTATATTTAACCATTTAAGGAAATGCCAGACTGTTTCCAAAGTGGCTGTACCATTTTATATTCCCACCAACAATGTATGAGTGTCCCATTTCTTCCCCATCCTCACCAGCACTTGTTAGCGTCTGTCTTTGTTAATTGTAGCTATCCTAGTGGTGTGAAGTGGTACCTTATTGTACTTCTGATTTGCATTTTCCTAATGACTAATGGTGGTGAGTGTTTTTTTATGTGCTTATTGGCCATTTGTGTATTTTCCTTGGAGAAATATCTATTTGAATCCTTTGCGCATTTTTACATCGGGTTGTTTGTACTGTTGTTGAATTGTAAGAATTCTTTAGATATTCTGGACACAGTTCCCTTATTAGATATGTGATTTGCAAACATATTCTCTCATTCTGTGGGTTCTTAATAGCGCCAAAAATGATTTCCAAAGTGTTTGTATTATTTTGCATTCCCTTCAGTGCTGAACATTTATGTAGTTTTTAACCTTTATTCACCAGTTTTCAGACTAATGAGCTGGTTCCCTAGTTATACTCCAAGAGAGACCCAATGAGTTCTTTTTTTCCCCCCTTTCCTCTGAGTGTCACAAATTCATGGATTTAAATTTATTTTATGTGTTTCAGTATAGTGAAATTAATTTTCTTATTAAGCTCGCATTTTCCATCTTTGGTGAATGCAAATCTTTCCTCCTGAGTCCCAAGTTGACAGGGCCACAGTAGTTTTTTTGTTTGTTTGTTTGTTTGTTTTGTGGTACGCGGGCCTCTCACCGCTGTGGCCTCTCCCGCTGCGGAGCACAGGCTCCGGACGCGCAGGCTCAGCGGCCATGGCTCACGGGCCCAGCCGCTCCGCGGCATGTGGGATCTTCCCGGACCGGGGCACGAACCCACGTCCCCTGCATCGGCAGGTGGACTCTCAACCACTGCGCCACCAGGGAAGCCCCACAGTAGTTTTTCTTCCCTTTCCTTCCTCCCTTCCTCCCTTCCTTCTTTCTCTTTCTTTCTAGTTAAGGGAGCCAGGTAGATTTTTGAATTCTTCCCAGTACAAACTGGAACAAGACATGTGGGTATCCCTCCTCAAGACGTCCCCCCAGTCCCAGCCACTCCCAGCCTGAGCGCTGTAGCCACCATCCAGCAGACGCAGCCCCTGGGCCAGAACGCTCACCGGCCTTCCTCTTCACGGCTCCCCAGCTGCTCGCGTGTCTGCCTGGCTGTAGAGGAGCAGACAGTGTGCGTGTGTGGTTGTGTGGTGCAGGAGGGTCCAGAAGAAGCAATGAAGCAAAGCAGACGTGGGGCTGGGGCTGGGTGGAGATAGTGGCAGGATCAGTCACGGCTCACGCAAGGACCCACAGGACCCTGTGTCCATTAATTCTTCTGTGTTCACTTAATTCTTCTTTGGGGCGGTTCCGTCCAGGACAGCTTCCAGCGTGTCCCCAGGGCTCACCACCTGGGTGTGGTCCTGGTCTAGGAGGTGATCCAGCTTGCCATTCTCCCCGCACTCTGAGATGCTCTTTTGCTCCTCCACGGGCTGGGGGTCCTTTCTCCCAGTGAACCATTCCAGGTGGTAGCGCACGGCCCGGACCACGAAGGCCGCGGGAACGTGACACAGGGAGCATGGGTGCGCACCACGGTCCAAAGCACATCCCCTCCCTCCACGCTGCATGCACCCTGGAGCACCACACAGACAGAGCGTGGAGTCCCCTCCCACCCGGCCCCATTAGTCTTTCATAGCTGCCTTGCTCTCTTGTATGACAAGATGTTCCAGAATCATCTTGTTCATTTCCTGCCCGACACCTGGAACCCTCCATTTCTGGTTTCTTTACATGAGAAACAGCATTTAGAGACCATAGTCTGGGTACTGGGGCTGCTCATTTCTACTGACTGGATATCGTTTCTAGTCCTTTTCAGTGGATCTAGACTTAGCAGTTTTAATAAAATACAAAAAAATTTTTAAAGATAAAATAAGTCGTGAGTTTGTACTGGTCCTGTATTCCAAATTCAGGCTATATTTAACCTTTTTAAACTCAGATTTCTATCTCCTTTTTCCTACACCAAAATCCTGGCTCCCAAAGGCAAGTGGAAGGAGATAAGCATATAAGTGAAGTGCTAACAAAAACAGTTGACGTTTATTGAGTGATCATTACGTGCCAGGCCGCATCCAGTCCTCACAACCAGCCTAGGACCCAGGCACAGAGAGGCTCAGGAAGCTTCCTGGTCACACAGTTTGTTCAGGGCAAAGCCAGGATTCAGACTCAGAGAGCGTGGCTCCAGGGCGAGCCCTCCACTCTTCCCTCCTGAACTACCTCCTGGCTTAGGACAGAAGGCAACCAGAGCCCCAGAGAGAGGAGTGATACAGAGCTGAGAAACTGAGGAAAGGAGAGATCACTTCCACAGTGGGCTGGTGACACCAGGAAGGTTTCTGTGATGTTCCGTGTTCAGGGACACAGCCTAGGCCATGACAGTGACAGGCGAGGCCCATCACACCTGGTGCACAGTGGACCATGTTTCCTCTCAGAAGGGTAAGCAAGCCTCATTCACCACTGAAGCGGCGCCTGGGCATTTTGGGTAACTGACTTGTGTCATCTTGTTCTGCCCCATCCGGGCTGTCTTTGAGTGTGAAAGGGAATAGGAATGCCCCACACCCAGCAGAGTGAAATTCAGGTGAGGGCATCCCGAGAGGGAGTCCTATGACCAGCAAAGGGCTGGACCAGCCCATATGGGCCTGTCGCCAGGACCACCACGGTGGAATGCGGGCACCCTCTCTGCAGGAGTTTCATGAAGACATCAGTTGCACTCCCCTCTGGTGACAAATGCAGAAACTGAGACTGGGGAAGACTTTCCTAAGCTCATGTACCTACTAAGTGTAGAATCTGGCTTTGACCTCAAGCGTCAGACTCTCAGCCCCAGCCCCTTCCTTTGTGTTTGCAGCGCAGGAACTCAAGGTTGTTACACCCATGGAGGGTGTATTAGTTTCCTAGCATTGCTGTAGGGTGACTTAAACCACAGAAATTTATCGACTCACAGTTCTGGAGGCCAGAAGTCCAAAGTCAAGGTGTTGGCAGGGTTGGCTCCTTCTGAGACTGTGAGGGACAGTCTGTTGCAGACCTTCCTCCCAGCATCCAACAGCCTCAGGCATCCTCAGGTTACTGAAGATGTTCTCCGTATGTCTTCACGCATCTTCCTTCTGTATGTGTGTCTCTGTCCAAATTCCCCTTTTTTCATAAGGACACCAGTTGTTCTGGATGAAGGCCCATCCTACTGGCCTCGTTAATCAAGTCAAAGATTTGATTTCCTCTATAAAGACCCTATCTCAAAATAAGGTCACATTCAGTGGTCCTGGGGGTCAGGACTTCAATATATGAATTTGGGAGGGACACATCAACTCATAACATTGGGGATGAGGGAATCTTCCCCTACACGGTGCCAGCAAGCTGGGCAGAGCTCAGGCTCCGGCAGATACCTCCAGGTGGCTGCATTCCCTCCGAAGCCCTGACTTCACATTTCACTGCCACTCCTTTCCTGTATGTGTGTGTGTGTGTGTATGTTTGTGTGATGTGTGTCCTCTGTTCTGTGTCTGCTTTGTCTCTCCCATCTGATCATGAGCTGCTCCGGTGGCAGGGACCACATCTTGGTTATCTTTGTACTCTCCTCCCAAGCCATGCTTTACCGATTAAAATTCTCAATACAGTGGGGCAACATTTTCCAGTCCTTTATTTTAAACAAACTCAAGCCTTCACCTGTGTTCCCCCCCCACCTCTTTTACATCTTTAAACATAATTTGCAACTGTTCTCATAAAAATTAATTCAGGGCAAAAGTCACTGATGGATGTTAAAATCTCTGGGTGAAAATTATTAGGAAACATGATATGTATACAGACTCAAAACTACTAATCAGGGCTTCCCTGGTGGCGCAGTGGTTGAGAGTCCACCTGCCGATGCAGGGGACACGGGTTCGTGCCCCGGTCTGGGAAGATCCCACATGCCGTGGAGTGGCTGGGCCCTTGAGCCATGGCCGCTGAGCCTGCGTGTCTGGAGCCTATGCTCTGCAACAGGAGAGGCCACAACAGTGAGAGGCCCGCGTACCGCAAAAAAAAAAAAACAAACAAAAAAAAACTACTAATCAATTACAAAAAGAGATCAGAGATTTCTTGATAATCAAAAAGGAGAAAATCTAGTAGATACCACCTCAATCAGTGACTGCAGTTACCCCCACTGGGATAGGACCGACTGATCCTACCACCCCGCTACGGGATGCAGTGGGAGGGATACAGGATTGTTCATGTTGCATATTTGCAAAACATTTTTAATTTGAATCTAATAATGAGGACAATCAGACAAATCCAGATGGTGGAACACTGTATACAACAGCTACTCTCTGACCTTAAAAAATGCCAATATCATGAAAGATGAGGGCAGGCTAAGGAATTGTTCCAGATTAGAGGTGACTAAGGACACGTGACAGCTAAATGCAGTGTGAAACCCTGATTTCCATCCTGGATCAGGAGAAAGTTGCTATAAATGGCTGGTGGCCCCCACGTAGAACAGCACAGGATGAGACCATGAAACCAGAGAGTGGTGGGTTCGAATCCCAGCCCTGCCTCTTACTAGCTTTGTGAATGTTGGGCAAATCATTTAATGACTTTAAGCCTTCATGTTTCCTAAACTGTAAAACGGGATTTGCCTAGGGAACCTGTCTCTTAGGGTTGTTTTGAAAATGAAAGATAGTGATCTGTGTAAAGTGCTTCATGGAGTATTATGCAGTCATTCCTCCATCCATCCATTTAACCCATTCAACGCAGAAGGGTTGCCAGTTCCAGACAGAATGCTTGGCAGGTAGTAAGCACTCCCTTCAAGTGTCAGCATTCTATTTATCCTGAACAAATCACTGAGCAAGTGTAGATGAGGACCAGAGCTGACAGTGCTGTACTCATGATAAATGCATATGAGCGATGCTAGGAAGAAACAGCATTCCCTGAGGTGGCCTGACTCCTAGCTCAAAGGTGGACCATTCTGAGTGCCTGGATCTGTCTAGGGACTTGATTATTTGACAGTTGTTCACCCTATAAGCCTTTCCTGAACCAAGTAGTCGAGCCTGGAACTGTGAGATGAAAGAACGATTAGAAGAGGCGACAAGAAAAGGGTAGAGGAGTGTGGAGAAGTGGGAGCCAGGGAGAGGCCCGTGGGAGACAGATAGGACCTGAGGGCGAGACCGGAAGATGGGACAAGGTCCATGGCGAGGCAGATGGGAGATGATGCCCAGCATCAGGACCACCGTATGGACCCAATATCCAGGAAAGATGGAAGAAGTAGCTTCCTTCTCAGGTGAGTGGACATTTGAGTGATGTCTTGCACATGTAAGAGTCAAGGAGAGTCAGAGATGACACTTCTGATGGAAAAATCCATCCACTCGTGTGGAGGTCAAAGAGCAGAAAAGGGCCCTGGGAGTTTGGGGACTAGGCCAGGTTGAAAGGGTGTGGTGGGGAGAGGGCAGGGCATGGTGGGGGTTGGAGGGTGGGTGGACTGTGAAGGGCTTGGAAAGGTATTAAGGGAAGCTGGACTTTTATCAAATGGCATGAGGAAGGCGTGACCTGCTTCTGCTCTGTAGGAGCCCGGAAGGAGGCCCTTTGGCAAAGGTGGGCCCCTCTCAGGGGAGATAGGTAATGGATGATAAAGAGGAGGAGACCCCAGAAGTGCCCTGGGTCTTAGCTGGGCGTGGAAGAGCGAGAACTGCAGCTCCATCTTCTTCCTGGAAACCAGGTTCCCGGAAACCAGTCCCGTGGGATGGACCAGTGGAGAAGGGCCTTGCCCACAGCCTAAGTGTAAGAGATAACACAGGACGAAGCCCTTGATAGTGGAGTTAGGGAGAGGGGCCTCATCGGGTAGGTGCTCAGGAAGAGGATTAACAAGTTTCCTCTAACAAATCTAGGTCTTTCCACTCTGGTCTCTAGGCCTTTGCACGTGTTGTTCCTAGAAGCTAAGTTCAGTTCCACTGTTTGCACAGCTGCCCCTTTATCAGCAAGCAGGTCTTATCCAAACAGCACTTATGAAACGTCTTTCCTGACCACACTTGACAACACCATCACCTCTTCATCCTCCTCTCTCCCCACAACTCCGGCCGGTTATCCTATCTTACCCTGTTTTTAGATAGCACTTCTCACCATCTGAAATCCCATTATTTGCTTGTAATTGTCTATTTCCTCCCCCAGAAAGTAACACACTCCTGCAGGGCCTAGCCTCGTTCTGTGTTCTCTCTCCATCATTTGGGACAGTAGTTGACATCTGGTAGATGTCCATAAGATGGTTGTCTGAAGGAATACATGGATGAATGGATAGATGGATGGATGGATAGATGGGTGGATGGGTGGATGGAAGAACAGACAAACTTGCTGACTGCTTTAATGTGATTGAAACTAGGGTGGATGGAGAGCTGGCCCATAATCTGAACCGAAGATGGACTTCTGTGGTTTTTTTGGTGTGGTCCTCCTATTTCAACAGTGTTTCAGAGCTGGACTTGATCTTAGTGACTGTGGAATTTGCATGTGGTGGGGAGAGAGATAAAGAGACTGGATCCTAAAACAGGATATAGAGAAGCCACCCAGGAGCCATATCCAGTCTACACCAATGATTGGTTTGAACTGCACCATGTGGAAACATTATTTGGAATTAGTTGCCAGCACTTAAAAATCTCTTATGATTTCAAATAAATGTACATATCTATTTGCACTTAACCAAAAGATCTGACAGTATCAGGCCTGCATTATTACAGGGCGAAATTGGCTGGGGCTGGCTCACATTTGCTCCCATTTGATCCGGTGGCTCTAAAACCAACTGGCCGGCTTCCTCATTCCCACCCCAGGCCTGGCCCCATCAGCCTTTGAATTTGCTTCTCTTGCTCTAATGCACTAAATCATGATTCAAAGCAGTGGTTCCCAACTCTTTGAAGTATGACGACCCCTTTGGAAAATAACTTTTCCCTGTAATCATGAAATGAAATTCATGCTCACAGCAGGAACTCGAGAAACACAGAAAATCAACAGAAGATAGTAAACATCACCCACAGGCCCAACATGGAGAGATCAGCACTGTTTACACTGAATGGATGTGAGGACCCCTAAAATCTTCATGGTCCTCGCACTCTAGTGCAGGGCCGCAGAGCAGGAGGTGAGTGGTGGGCTAGCAAGCAAAGCTTCATCTGCGGCTCCCCATTGCTCCCGTTACCGCCTGAGCCATCCCCCTCTCCCCAGCCCCACAGAAAAATTGTCTTCCACAAAACTGGTCCCTGGTGCCAAAAAGGTTGGGGACCACTGCTCTAGTAGTTTTATATATAGTAACTAACTATTGACTGACTGAAATAAGATGTAATTAAAAAAACTATTTTTTTCAGAAACAGGGATAAAGGAATGTGTCTTCCCCTCAACACACTTTTTTCCCAGAGCCGTTTGGAAAATAGTCACACTTATACATGGGCACATATTACAGGCTCACCTAGTGGGTCCTTTTTGGTGCCCACATGGAAGTTCAGACTCTCATCTTTTGGGGCCCATAACTACTTCTACTTTAAGGAAATACAGGAAAGACTGCAACGTGTGAAAATTTGGCATTATGGCACTCATATCCCAATTAGATCCTGGCCAAATTATAGCAAACATACATTTTAGTGCATTGATGAGCTTATTGGAAATAAAGGCATTGTTAAGGGTCACTATAAATAAATAAGCAAGAAAGTAAATAAGTAAATATATAAATATCAGAGGGCTGAAACCAAAGCAAGGAATGGTAAATAGTAAGTGAGTAAATTGAGCAATAACTATAAGGCAGGGTTGTCCTGAGGTCAAAGACCTATATTGGCACCACCAATGAGAAACTAAATTTTGGGCTCTTAGAAAGTCAGGGGAGCTGAACGCCAGGATCTATATTGAGCCTTGGATCGCTAAAGACAGGGAAGAAAAGAAGAAAAATAAATGTAGCAAAGTGCAAAGTCAAATGATGTAAACAAATCCAGTTATTTCAATAATAGCAATAAATGTAAGGGGACTAAACCACAGCCAGTTAAAAGACAATGATTGTCAGATTAAATTTTTTAAAATTTAGCCATATATTAATTATAAGAAACAGATGAAACTATAAACAAAGAAAGGTTGTAAATAAAAAGAGGATAATAAATACACCAGACAAATAACAATGAATATCAAATCAAAATAATTTTAAGAGAAAAAAATGCAAAATTAAAGATAAAGAGGATCAACATATAATGATAAGAAGTTCAATTCACCAATAAGATAAGACAGTTGTAAACTTGCATTCATTTTATAAAGCCTCAAAAATATGAAACAAAAATTGAAAATAGCTACAGGGAGAAATGGATATATCATGATAGTAGAAAATTTCAACACATCTTTGTTAATTATTGAAATGTCAAACAGACAAAAAATTAGTAAAGACATTTGAATTACAGCTGACAGCCATGATTTTTTTTTTAAACTACCAAAAAGCTTTTATGCATACCAATTGCTAGGATGAGCACAATTCTTTTCAAATCCCAAAGAAATTACAATTTAAATAACTTCCAAAAGTTGTGCTTCACTGAAAAATACTGCCTATCTAGAATAGGTATATGAAAGAAAATATAAGAACTTTTTAAAAAATGTGAAAACAGAGAAGTATCTCTATTGTATTTCTCTTTTCTTTTGATTTTTTTAATTTTTATTTTTTTAATTTTTTTTGAGTATTTGGGGATCATTTTTTTAACCTAATTTTTTACCTCATTTTTTCTTTAATTGCATTTTTGCCTTGTTTTTTTTGTTTTGACATCTTTATTGGAGTATAATTGCTTTACAATGGTGTGTTAGTTTCTGCTTTATAACAAAGTGAATCAGTTATACATATACATATATCCCCATATCTCTTCCCTCTTGTGTCTCCCTCCCTCCCACCCTCCCTATCCCACCCCTCTAGGTGGTCACAAAGCTGATCTCCTTGTGCTATGCAGCTGCTTCCCACTAGCTATCTGTTTTACATTTGGTAGTGTATATATGTCCATGCCACTCTCTCACTTTGTCCCAGCTTACCCTTCCCCCTCCCCATGTCCTCAAGTCCATTCTCTAGTAGGTCTGCATCTTTATTCCTGTCTTGCCCCTAGGTTCTTCATGACCATTTTTTTTTAAGATTCCATATATACGTGTTAGCATACGGTATTTGTTTTTATCTTTCTGACTGACTTCACTCTGTATGACAGACTCTAGGTCCATCCACCTCACTACAAATAACTCAATTTCATTTCTTTTTATGGCTGAGTAATATTCCATTGTATATATGTGCCACATCTTCTTTATCCATTCATCTGTCAATGGACACTTAGGTTGCTTCCATGCCCTGGCTATTGTAAATAGAGCTGCAATGAACATTGTGGTACATCGACTGTTTTTGAATTATGGTTTTCTCAAGGTATATGCCAAGTAGTGGGATTGCTGGGTCATATGGTAATTCTATTTTTAGTTTTTGAAGGAACCTCCATACTGTTCTCCATAGTGGCTGTATCAATTTACATTCCCACCAACAGTGCAAGAGTGTTCCCTTTTCTCCACACCCTCTCCAGCATTTATTGTTTGTAGATTTTTTTGATGATGGCCATTCTGACCAGTGTGCGGTGATACCTCATTGTAGTTTTGATTTCTCTAATGATTAATGATGTTGAGCATTCTTTCATGTGTTTGTTGGCAATCTGTATGTCTTCTTTGGAGAAATGTCTATTTAGGTCTTCTGCCCATTTTTGGATTGGGTTGTTTGTTTTTTTGATATTGAGCTGCATGAGCTGCTTGTAAATTTTGGAGATTAATCCTTTGTCAGTTGCTTCATTTGCAAATATTTTCTCCCATTCTGAGGGTTGTCTTTTCGTCTTGTTTATGGTTTCCTTTGCTGTGCAAAAGCTCTTAAGTTTCATTAGGTCCCATTTGTTTATTTTTGTTTTTATTTCCATTTCTCTAGGAGATGGATCAAAAAGGATCTTGCTGTGATTTATGTCATAGAGTGTTCTGCCTATGTTTTCCTCTAAGAGTTTGATAGTGTCTGGCCTTACATTTAGGTCTTTAATCCATTTTGAGTTTATTTTTGTGTGTGGTGTTAGGGAGTGTTCTAATTTCATTCTTTTACGTGTAGCTGTCCAGTTTTCCCAGCACCACTTATTGAAGAGGCTGACAGCCATGATTTAATGGACATATATAGGACTCTCCCAACATTAAATAGTACTCATTCTCCTCAAGAAATGTGGACACCTGTGTTTTAATAAATTTATTTACTTTGTTTTTTATTTATTTAGTTTTGGCTCTGTTGGGTCTTCTTTGCTGCCCACAGGCTTTCTCTAGTTGCAGCGAGTGGGGGCTACTCATTGCGGTGCGTGGGCTTCTCATTGCGGTGGCTTCTCTTGTTGCGGAGCATGGGCTCTAGACACGTGGGCTTCAGTAGTTGTGGCTTGCGGGCTCTAGAGCACAGGCTCAGTAGTTGTGGTGCACGGGCTTAGTTGCTCCATGGCATGTGGGATCTTCCTGGACCAGGGCTCGAACCCGTGTCCCCTGCATTGGCAGGCGGATTCTTAACCACTGCACCACCAGGGAAGTCCCTGGACACTTGTGTCTTAAGATTCCTTACCATTTTTTCAAATTGATTTCTAATTTAATTGCATTGTGGTCAGAAAACATAGTTGAAATATATAGACTTTATTAAACCACAAAACATTTGTCATTATATTTAAAATAATCATATCATACAGGTATCATATATCCTCTAATCACAATGGAATTAAGAAAGTAGATATAGATAATGCAAAGACAAATTTTAGTAATCCTCTGTGTTTGGAAATTTAAAAGCACACTTCAAAATGAGTTATGAATGAAAAATTAATGTAAATTTTGAAATAATTTGAGTTGAATGATTCTGAAAATACTACATGTCAATGTTAAGCAGCAAGTGTGATACTTTAAGGAGAAATCCATACCTTTCAATAATATATTAGAATAAAGGAAAAGCTGAAAATGTGTAAACTAAAGAGAACAACAGAATACTCCCAGAGAAAGTAGAAAGAAGGAGACAATAAAGAAAGATCAGAAATTAATGAAATAGAAAAGAAAAAAGATGTAACAGAGCAAATCAACTAGGCTAAATATTGGTTCTTTGGAAAGATTAATAAGGTAGACAAACTTCTGGTAAGATTGATTTAAAAAGACACGCACACATAACAGTATTAGGAATTAAAATAGATCAAAACTATAGCTACAACTAAGGTTTAATAAAATTTTATACAAGTCTTTTTGCCAAAAATTTGAATGCTTAAATATAACTCCAAAATTGATTCAGAAAGGATTAAAAAGCCCAAAGTTTCTTATAACCATTTAAAAAATGAATAAGAGGTTAACTATCTTCCCAGATTTTTTTTTTTTTTAAAACAGGGGCATTCAACCAATCTTTCAAGCTCATTCCAATCTTACACAGAATCTTCCAGAGATTACCAAAAAATGCCTAACCCATTCTATGGTAATAATGTAACCTTGATATCAAAATCATTCAGGGACAGTATGAGAAAGGAATATTATAAGTCAATCTCATTCATTAACGTGAATGCAAAAGTCTTATCTAAAATATTACCACAGTGAAATCTGGCAATACCTAAAAAAGATAATGCATGAGAACTAAGTTGGGTTTAATCCCCAAAATGCAAAGGTGATTTAATATTGGGAAAAAATTATAAATATTCACTACTTTAACAGATTGAAGTAAATTAATTATCCTAGTATGTGTAGAAATAAGACTTCAGAAAATTTAACACCCATTTGTAATCAATCAGTTACACAAACACAAAAATATTTACCAAAATAGAAGTGGACAAAAGCTTCCTTGACAAGACAAAGGTATGTAACCAAATCACCAGTCTCAATGGTGGTAAATTTGAACCTTTTCCTTAGAAATTAGAGAGAAGACAAGAGTACATTCTATCCCCCTTACTGCTCCAGAGGTCCTAATTAGCACCATAAGGCAAGAAAAAGGTGTCAAAGATATAATGATTGGAAAAAAGAAATAAAACTGCCATTATTCATAGATGATATGATTATTTACATAGGAAATAAAAAAGAATCTACACATTATTAAGATTAATGAGAGTTCAGCAAAGTAGATATAAAGTCAATAATAGAAAAATGAATTCCATTTCTGTACACCAACAACAAGCAATTAGAAAATGCAGTTTCACTTGGAGGGCATTACGCCAAGTGGCATAAGTCCGACAGACAAAGACAAACACTGTATGGTCACACTTAGATGTGGAATCTGAAGATACAGCAAACTAGCGAGTATAACAAAAAGAAGCAGACTCAGAACAAACTAGTGGTTACCAGTAGGGAGCGGGGGGAGGAAATACAGGGGTGGGGGAGCAGCAGGTACAAACTACTGGGTGGAAGACAGGCTCAAGGATGTACTGTACAACACAGGGAAGACAGCCAATATTTTGTAATAACTGTAAATGGAAAGTAACCTTTAAAAATTGTATGAAAAATAAAAAGACTAATTTAATAAAAAAAGAAAATATATTAACTTAGAAAAAAAGAAAATGTAGTTTCAAAAATGATTTTATTTATTTAATAAATTTATTTATGTTATTTATTTATCTTTAGCTCCATTGGGTCTTCGTTGCTGTGCGTAGGCTTTCTCTAGTTGTGGCGAGCGGGGGCTAGTCTTTGTTGCGGTGCCCGGGCTTCTCATTGCAGTGGCTTCTCTTGTTGCAGAGCATGGGCTCTAGGTGCGTGGGCTTCAGTAGTTGTAGCACACGGGCTCAGTAGTTGTGGCTCGCGGGCTCAGTAGTTGTGGCTCGTGGGCTCTAGCCGCAGGCTCAGTAGTTGTGGCGCATGGGCTTAGTTACTCCACAGCATGTGGGATCTTCCCGGACCAGGGCTCAAACCCATGTCCCCTGCATTGGCAGACGGATTCTTAACCACTGTGCTACCAGGGAAGCCCTGATTTTATTTATAGTAACAGAAGAAAAGGTATGAGGCACTTACAGATAATTATTTTTTAAATGTGGAAGACTTTTATAGAAAAAAACATATACTATTAGAGAAAATCATTAAAGAGGTCATAAATAAATGGAGAAATATTTTCAGTTCATGGCCAGGAAGACTTGATATGTTGAAGGTCTCAAATATCTCCAAATTGAGCCATAGACTTAATTCAATGCCAATCAAAATCCCAACTGGATTTTTAAAGGAACTGAACAAGCTGATTCTAAGATTTATATGGAAGAACAAAGGCCCAAGAATAGCCAAGACATTCCTGAAGAAGCATGAAGTGGGGCGATTTGCCCAGAAGATGTGGAGATTTATTATTAAGCTCTGAGAATTATGGCAGTGTGTTATTGGCACAGAGAAACTGACAAGTGAAGCAGAATAAACAACTCAGAAACAAACCCAAGCACATTTGGTAACCTGATATCTGA
Source organism: Mesoplodon mirus (assembly GCF_964341445.2). Classification (NCBI taxonomy): domain Eukaryota; kingdom Metazoa; phylum Chordata; class Mammalia; order Artiodactyla; family Ziphiidae; genus Mesoplodon; species Mesoplodon mirus. Next base: position 179,063,055 of record NC_138979.1, read on the forward strand.
CTGACTGCAGCAGCATTTCGGGCCACCAGCAAGAGGAAGAACTAGTCTGTAGAAGATGCTGGGGCCACTCACTGGTATCCATGGGGAGAAAAAACAAAAATGGGTCCTTACCCCACCCTGTCACTTACAAAAACTAGATCCAGATAAAGGTGTACATAAGTTTTAAACTGTAAAACTTTTAAAAGATAATAGAGGAGGGATTCCCTGGTGGCGCAGTGGTTGAGAGTCCGCCTGCCATTGCAGGGGACACGGGTTCGTGCCCCAGTCTGGGAGGATCCCACATGCTGCGGAGCGGCTAGGCCCTTGAGCCATGGCCGCTGGGCCTGCGCGTCCGGAGCCTGTGCTCCGCAACGGGAGAGGCCACAGCGGTGAGAGGCCCGTGTACCGCAAAAAAAAAAAAAATAATAATAATAGAGGAGAATACTCTCATGACCTCCAGGTAAGGAGGTATCTTCTAATCAAGATTTAAGAAGGACCATCAGAGGAAAGACTGGTAAATACGACTTCAGTAAAATCAAATTCACCTTCAATAAACAAACCACAAACTGGAAGAAGACAATGGCCACACTTTAACAAACAAGGATTACCATCCAAGATACAATTCCTGTAATCCAATGAGAAAAAACAAACAACCTTACAGAATCAATTTTGATATTAAAAAGGGATCCTCCCATCCCCCGAGGTGTAAGCAGAGAGGAACTTCTGCTTTTTGGTGGTCTCTGAGTTTTGTGCTAGGAGAAAGCTAAAAAACCAGGTTTTACAGGAGTCCTCTTACTTGAAGAAATGGGTCCCTTCTACTTTGAGGAACTGGAGACAAGCAAACTCTACCTCCCAAGAGGCTGCAGGCAGCAGACTGAAGAGGAGAGTCAGGCAGGACAGCAGTGTTACTGGGTGGCTTCTGTGAGATAAGCAAAACTGTTTTGTAAACAGGAAAATAAAAACTTTTTTTATTGCCTTCTAGAGTAATGAAATTAATGGCATTAACATATGGACAAAGTATTTTAGAAACAAAGGGCGATTTTTATCAATGGCAGGGGGATGGAGGAGAGTGTGGGGAAGATCCCTTCCCAGTGATGAGTTATCAGCTTCTGCAGCTGGGTCTTAACTGGGAGCTAGGAGCCCTCAAGGGCAAAAGATGAGAAGAAGTGACAAATGAGCACCATGAGTGCCATGGCAGAAGCTTTTCCAAACTCCCAGCGGTCCAGCCTGCAAGCTGAGATGGTCAGACAGAGGGGAATTCATGCCTGGGACCAGCAGGGTGACCTCAGGCAGGTTGGGAACACTAAGCATCAGATTTCTCTCCTATAAATGTGGGGTGACAACACCTTCCCCCCAGGATGTGATGAAATATGACCTTTGTCATTTGGGTAGCCTGAAGCCTGGTACACAGTAGGCACTCAGCCAAGTTCCGTGGGCTCCTTCTCCCTTGGGAAACCCAGCGACACATCTGCTTCGGTTTCAGCTCTTTCCTCCCGCCTCCCTCTTTGCTGCTCCCCGTCTCCACAATTTTGCCTTTTCACTTTCCATCAACATTTAACCAGCAGTTTCCCTGGATATATTGATTTGGATAAACTCCAGCTGAGTTTCGAGCGAATGCATCATGGTGCACACAGACGTTAGAGCTCTTATAGATGGAAGGGACCCGTTAGGAATTACAGACTATGCTCGTGATCAAAATTATCATCAATAAAATAGATGATCACAATAATGAAACTTGCTGTCGTTTGGCCAGCACTGAGCCCAGGGTCTGAGCTAAATACAGTGCATATTTTCTCCAATTTAACCTCCATTTCATCCCTAGGACCCAGGCAGGCACTATTGTTAAGCCCATTTTGAAGATGTGAAAACTGAAGCTAGAGAGAGGTTGTGCATCTCGCTCAAGGTCATAAGGCTTGTTGGAGTAGGAGTCGTACATCTTCCATAGACCTGTCAGTCAGCTGAGCACAGTGGTGGTGCTGAGTGGTTGTGTGTAACTTGGCACAGAGGTTGGAAAGGTGACCCTGGGCTGACATCCCGGGCTCAAGCCGTACCGCCTCCCAGCTTTGGAACCTGAGGCAAGTGACTGCTCTGAGATTCAACTGTTCTCACATGTAAAATGGGGGCCAACACCAGCTTCCGAGCATTTTTGCAAGGATTCTATCAGATAAAAATATCTAAAGGGCTTAGCACAGTGCCTGGCACACAATGTGTGAGGATTAAGTGAGTTAACACATGTAAAGCAATCAGAGGCGTGCCTGGCACGGAGTCACTGCTCCCTAAGAGCTTGCTTTTATTATTGTTCTTGCTGATGACAGGACCATCCAGATTACAGACGAGCCCTTTTGCCAAGGACCCCGCATGTGCTCTGGGGTCGTATGAACAGATCAATCATGATCTGGGTCAGAGCCTCAACAAGTCACAGAACCCTTCCAGCCCATGATGTCTTGGGGAAAAAATCCGATTCTACACAAGCATCTGAATATCCAGCTTCTCTTGAAAAGCTAGATCTGGCAGTCCTGAGCTCACATTCCCCTCAGTGACAATTAGTCCTCTCTTTGTGACTGGCGTGTTTGAGACATGTGGCCTCGGTGGGGAAATGTCACCTGCCTGGTCCCTGTAGAGGCTGGAGTTTGTAACCCCTGGAGCAAGTGCCCCAGGAGCAAAGGTGTGACTTGCATGGTCTGAAAAGTGTAAGGGGGGCTTCTAGGAGAAGGTTATTTTTTGTTTTTTGTTTTTGTTTGTTTTTTTAAATTCTGAGACGTGGCAAATGTACTCAGAAGCATAAAGTGTATACGCCTAGTTTAAAGAAAATGCACACCCATTTCCTCCTACTCGGGCTGAGAAATTGAATATCACCAGTAACTCAGAGCCTTGGTATTCAGCGTGATCCCTGACCAGCATCAGCATCACCCAGGGGCCAGTTGGAAGGACAGCATCCCCGGCCCCTCCCAGACCTATGGAACCAGGTGACTCGCATGTACCTCGGAGCTGGAGAAGGGCTGCTTTCGAGGTGCCGTGTGCAATTCTCAGCTGTGCCCACCTCCCTCCCCTACACCCGAAGATTTTTTATCCAACTCGAGTTTAAGCTTTACCACCTGTGTAAGTATCTCCCCAACATATTGTTTAGTTTTGAACCTGGTGATGCAAAGAAAGGCGATGTACTTGCTGCGAGCTGAGTACTGGGCACAGACTCTGGGACACGCTCACTTCAGCTTCCCTGTGAGCTACCTGGAGGGGAAACCGGGGTGCGGGCACCCCCATGGGACATCTGGAGGGGTCGCCATGTGACACAGGACCTTGATGGCGGGGATCTTAGGGATGATGCCCTGAACAACCCGCTGCGGAGGCCCCCCGTGGAGGTCGCGCATCGGGCCAGTGGGACGGCCAGCCAGATGAGTGCAGGGAGACCCAGGCTTTCCTGGTTTTCTCTCTCCTTTCCTCCCATCCTTGTGGAACTGTCCTCTTTAAAAATCCCTTTTCTGTAACCTGGTGGGATTTTTTTTAAGGAATTGAAATTAGAAGTATGTGTTCAGCTTGCCCTGATAACCCAGAGCTCCTTGGCCAGGTCTTTGAGCAATAAAGAAGGTTTGGAAGGGCCCTGAGGAACAGCCTTCCTGTAGGACTGGAGCTGTGTAAGGGAAGGATGGTATCTGCTCTCCTAGGGCCGCTGTAACAAAGTACCACAAACTGGGTGGCTTAAAACACAGAAGTGTATTTTCGCACCATTCTGGAGGCTGGAAATCTGAAGCCAAGGTGTCAGCAGGGCCCTGCTCCCTCTTCCCGTTCTGGGAAGGACTCCTCTTCACCTCTTCTTATCTTCCAGTGGTTGCCAGCCACCCTTCGTGGTCCTCGGTTTGTAGGTGTGTTACACCAACCTCTGCCTCTGTTGTCACAAGGCCTTCTTCCTGTGTCTCTGTGTGTCCTCTTTTGTTTTTATAAGGACACGAGTCATTGGATTTGAGGTCCACCCTACTCCAATAAGACCTCATCTTCATGAATCACAACTGCAAAGACCTTACAGTAAGTCCCCTACGTACGTACCTTCCAGTTGCGAACTTTCAAAGATGCAAACGTGTGTGCCATCAACATCGGGCATGAGTGACATTGCAGCTTGCCCTCCGTCTCCTGTTGCTGATGACCCTTCAGCTCTACCGTCTCCAACCTCCTCTCCCTCCTCCAGTCAGTAACTCTTCTTGCCTGTTCACTCGATGCCAGCCCCTGTGTGCCAGCTGCTGTGCCGTACTACTGTACTTTTCAAAGTACTGTACTGTGAGATTTAAAATGTTGTTTTTATTTTTTGTGTCTGTTTTTTATGTTTCATTTGTGTGAAAAGTATTATAAACCTATTACAGTACAGTACTATGTAGCTGATGGTGTTAGTTGGGTACCTAGGCTACCTTTGTTGGACTTATGAACGTGCTCTTGAAACGGAACTCATCTGTTTGTAGGGGACATTGTATTTCCAAATAAGGTCACGTTCTGAGGTTCCGGTTCTGAGTGGTGGGGACACACTGTTCAACCCACTACAGATGGTGTGGCTGGAACTCAGGGGGAGACAGAAGAGCATGGCAGGGGATGCTGTGACCCATGCCTCGATATCTGGATGGTACTCTCCGCCCATGGCGGGTTTTAAGCATCTAGGTGATGCTACTCTCATCCCAACGTTCTTCCGTATCTCCACATTCCTCTTTGCCCGTGATGAGCCATCCTTCGAGGCTCACGTCAGCCCCTCTGCACAACCATCTCTGACCAGCCCTGAGGAGTTCACCGCCCAGCCCCTGCTCGGCAGCCCCCTCCCAGGCCCTGAGCTCCCCTGGGCTCCCCTGGCTCATGGCTTGTCATGACCTGTGGACGTGTCCATCTCTCCTCCTTGGACAGGAGCTCTTGGGTTGAGGGCCAGCTCTCATTCATTCCGGTATCCTCTGCTTCCAGCAAGGTTGGGGACAGCATGGATGGGAAGCCTGAGATGGGTCTCAGGCCCAGGGCTGACCTGTCAGCGTTCTTTTCCAAAGAGGTGTTTGCTTTTCTGCCTTCATAACAGGGCAGTTTTTCCAGATCAGAGATGCCTTCTGATCTCTTTTCAAAAATGAACGTCCTTCTAAATATGCCCCTATTCCTCAGCTGCCGAAGAAAGGCTGTTCGTCTTTGGAGCCCGGGTGCCCCTGTGAATCGGGCCCCCAAATCCATACCTGGCTCGCTGTTTGCCAGCCCCCTCCACCCCACTGCCTGCTGCTGGGACCCCTCGGTTTGCGGCCCTCCTTTGACGACAGGTCCCGCGTTTCCAGGACAAGCCTCGGTCATAAAATCAACTGTCCGCAGCCATTTAAGCCCAGGCATGGTTAATGCCAAAACTGGCCTCCAAATTGACAGTTAATGAGGGAAAATGCTGAGGAGAGCGTGTTAACAGACACAGGCTCAAGGTAATAAACAGGCCATTAAAGCCAGGTAGTAAACAGCTTGCCAAGCACCATTTATGAATTTATTTTTCTGAAGGGGAAAAAAAAATGAACCAACAAGGCTTGTCTCCTCTGGTGACTGGGTCCGACTGGCAGTCGGAAGAAGGGAGAGGTTCCTGACAAGGCCAGGGCTGGAGGGGGTGGCGAGAGGCTGCCACAGGAAGCCCCCTTAGGTTGGGATGTGCAGATGTGTGGGCGGGACCCTGGCACCTGGGCAGTGGGCTAGCTGTGGACTCCCACGGTCAGGACTTTGGCCCCAACCGTTCCATATACCCTTGCAGGCTGTATGTGGTGTCAGGAATCCTGGCACTGATCCTAGCTGGGCACTCTTTTTGGCACTGGGACCTGGGAGAAGTAACCTGATTTTTCCAGCCTCGGTTTCCCCACTACAATGATGGGGAGAGACTCCGTTGTCTCTTCAAGGCCTTGTACTGAGTTAAATACTGCTCTCCCCAATTCATGTCCTTTCTAGAAACTCAGAATACCACTATTTTTTTTAATTGAAGTATAGTTGATTTACAATGTTGTGTTAGTTTCAGGTGTACAGCAGAGTGATTCAGTTATACATAAATATGTATATAATGAATACATATGTGTGTGTATTCTTTTTCAGATTCTTTTCCATTATAGGTTATTACAAGATATCGAATATAGTTCCCTGTGCAGTACAGTAGGATCTTGCTGTTTATCTGTCTTAGATAGTAGTATATATTTGCTAATCCCAGACTCCTAATTTATCCCTCCTCCCTGCTTCCCTCTTCGGTAACCATAAGTTTGTTTTCTATGTCTGTGAGTCTGTTTCTGTTCTATAAATAAGTTCATGTGTGTCATTTTTTTTAGAGCCCACTTTTTTGGAAGTTGGATTGTTACAGATGTAATTAGTTAAGATGAGATTGTACTGAAGTAGGATGAGCCTTAATCCAATATGACTGGTGTCCTTACAGGAAGAGAAGAGACACATACAGGGGAGAAGGGCACAGGGGGACGGAGACAGAAATTGGAGCGATGTGTCTACAAGCCAAGGAACACCAAGTGTTGCTGGCCGCCACCCGAAGCCAGAAGAGGTGAAGAAGAACCCTCCCCTAGAGCCCTCAGCGGGAGCCTGGCCCTGAAACACTTTGATTTCAGACTTCCAGCCTCCACAACTGTGAGACAATAAATTCCTGTTGCTTTCAGCCATCGCTTGTAGTACTCTGTTAAGGCAGCCCCCAGAAACTACCACAGGCCTCCAGTTCTAAAATTCTCTACATGAGATGGTTGTACCTCAAATCCTTGCCAGTTTAAAGTGCATTTCTGGAGGACAGGCATAGAGCGTTTGCATATACCTGTGGTTCCGAACTAGGGTGACTGTGCCCTCAGGGGACATTTGCAACATCTGGGGATATTTTTGGTTGTCACCACTGGAGGATGGGGTGCGGTGTGCTCCTGGAATCTGGTAGGTAGAGGCCAGGGAGGCTGCTACACATCTTACAAAGAATTACCCAGGACAGTAGTGTTTGGACTGAGAGCCCCTGGCATATGGGACTATTGACTCATAGCCTTGTGGAAAGGTAAACTGAGGCAGGTTAAATTTTTTAAAGAGTTTATTTGAGCATATGTCAATTCAAATCAGGCAACCCCAAACCAAAGCTGGTTGGGAGCACTCCCCCAGCAGGAGCTAAGACAAGGTTTTCATAGAGAAGATGGTGACGCTGAGCAAAGCAATGATTTGATTGGTTATAAGCCTAAGAGGCTGCCTGACTTGGGAAAGCCTAGTTGGCTGTTTGTGATTGGCTGTTCATCAGTTTCATTTCCTCAGATTCTAGCGCATTGGCCTGGCTTAGCTTTCAGTGTGCTTACGGGGGCTACCAGGGTGTCAGAGCCGCCCCATCTAATGGGCTCCTTGTTGAATTACTGTTAACAGCCCTGATCTGGTCATAGTGCTTTATCAGAACCGACCCAGGAGAGTGGCCCGTGCCCAGTGCAGGCAACCAGACTCTTTAGCTATAGACTTATTCAACACAATGATATCAAATGATTGAATCTTTCTAAACTAAACTTCCCGTTACCACAACCCTCCCTGCAACACACATACACATCAAGATCAACAAGAGGGTTTTCAAAATTTGCATATATGTCAACTGACAGGTCAACAGGTGTGGGCACCAATCAGCCTGAGGACCAACACATTAGGGTTCACCAACCACCAGAAAGACCCCGAGATTTAATAGCTCGAAGACACTTGCAAGGGTGAGAGCCTCTGCTTCTCCTGACGCTGGAAGGCGCGTCCTTGGCCAGAGGCTCTGGGTCCCTCACTGGGTCCTAATCCATAGCAGTGCATCCATACCCACAAGGCAACTGACGGACCAGCCCTGAGACCGTTGAAGGTACCCCAAAAGAACATGTCTGGTAGAAGAGGGTGCATTAAGTAGAACCGTTAGTTTAGATAGATTAGAGAATTGTATATGTGGAGTTGAATGACTCTGTAATGGATGTAACTAAGTTGAGAAGGTCACTGCTGGCTGGTTTCCACATCTTGTGTCAAAGCATGTGGCGTGGGCATCGTCACACAGTTCATTCTAGCCTTTGACTCACACGGCTTTGCCAATGTGTCACCCACATGGGATGGTGTGTCACCCACCATCACATCCCTGATCCAGAACTGGCCAGTCCCTCACCTGGGGGTGGGTGCAGAGAGGTGCCAGTTGCTACTGCTACTCCTTCTTCGAGCCCCATATTTTAGTGAGCAGCAAGCAGACAGCTAAGCTCTGGGCTCTGGCTTCAGGGTGCTTCTAGGTTCGGCAGCTTCCCTGTGGCTTCTACAAGGTCCAGAAACTGCAGAAGCCACCATCCCTCATTTGTAAAGCATGGGCCATCATAATAGCACAAACCTCTCAGGGTTTCGTGAGGATAAATGAGATAATGCAGCTAAATAAAGCGCTTAGCACAGCACCTGGCACAAAGACCATGCATAAGAAACCTCTCAGATGCCTGCTTTGCACCAGCATCCTTGCACCAGAACCAGATTTCCCACCCTGCCCCACAAAGTATAGGCTTTGGGAGGCAGACACCAGCTGAGTAGCTTCTAGTCAGGGACTGATCTCTCTGAGCCTCAGTTTGCACAGCTGTAAAATGGGAATAATGCTTATCTTTGGGAAAATTAAATTAGATAAAACGCTCAGCAAGGTACCTCTGGGGTTTACACTCATTCTTTTCCTTTTTCCGGGTTCTTGTCAGGGTCTACCTGTCCTGCCACTGAGGAAATCGGGGCCTGGCTGGGAACAGAGTCGGGTTCCCTGGGTGCTGGTCACCAGCACCTGGAGGCCTCCTGGTCAAACCCTGGAAGCATATCCAGGCCTCGATTTTAGGATGTTACCTAGGGGCAATGCACCCAACTTCCCAATTTTACAAAAGGAAGCCTGACACCCGGATGGGACAGAGACCCACTTCCCTGAGGTCCCCCAGCAGGTCACAGCAGAGGCTCGCTCCTCTTTTCCTTTGCTGCCAACTTTATTCAGTAGGTGCTTGTGATCCCTGAAGAGCCAGGCGCCATGTGAAGGACCTGAAAACGGGGATCCCGTGTCTGCCTTCCCAACTGCAGTTGGTGAATGATGCCACCCCATCCCACCCTGCCTAAGATATGTCCATGGGTGACGGGGTCTTTGTAGATGTAATTATGTTAAGACTCTCGAGATGACATTATCCTGGATTATCCAGGTGGGCCTTCTGTCCGGTGACAAGTGTCCTTTCAAGAGACAAGAGGAGAGACTTCCGGGTAAGATGGCGGAAGAGTAAGACGCGGAGATCACCTTCCTCCCCACGGACACACCAGAAATACAGCTACACGTGGAACAACTCCTACAGAACACCTACTGAACGCTGGCAGAAGACCCCAGACCTCCCAAAAGGCAAGAAACTCCCCACATACCTGGTTAGGGCAAAGCGGAGAGATCCGCACACAGAGGATCGGTGCCGAGCGGCACTCACCAGCCCGAGAGGCTTGTCTGCTCGCCCGCCGGGGCGCGCAGCGCTGGAAGCTGAGGCTCGGGCTTCGGTCAGAGCGCAGGGAGAGGACTGGGGCTGGCGGCGAGAACTCAGCCTGAAAGGGGCTAATGTGCCACAGCTAGCCGGGAGGGTGTCCGTGAAAACTCTGGAGCTGCCGAAGAGGCAAGAGACTTTTTCTTCCCTCTTGGTTTCCTGGTGCGCGAGGAGAGGGGATTAAGAGCGCTGCTTAAAGGGGCTCCACAGACGGGCGCGAGTCGCGACTGAAAGCGCGGAGCCCAGTGACGGGCGTGGGACGCTGGGGCTGCTGCTGCCGCCGCCAAGAAGCCTGTGTGCGAGCGCAGGTCACTGCCCACACCGCCCTTCCGGGAGCCTGTGCAGCCCGCCACTGCCGGGGTCCCGGGATCCAGGGGCGGCTTCCCTGGGAGAACGCACGGCGCGCCTCGGGCTGGTGCAACGTCACGCCGACCTCTGCCGCTGCAGGCTCGCCCCGCACTCCGTGCCCCTCCCTCCCTCCCGGCCTGAGTGAGCCAGAGTCCCCGAAGAGGCTGCTCCTTTAACCCTGTCCTATCTGAGCGAAGAGCAGACGCCCTCCGGCTACCTACACGCAGAGGCGGGGCCAAATCCAAAGCTGAGACCCAGGAGCTGTGAGAACAAAGAAGAGAAAGGGAAACCTCTCCCAGCAGCCTCAGAAGCAGCGGATTAAAGCTCCACAATCAACTTGATGTATCCTGCATCTGTGGAATACATGAATAGACAACAAATCATCCCAAATTGAGGAGCCCGGAGTCAGTGCTGTGCCTCTGAGGTGGGAGAGCCAACTTCAGGACACTGGTCCACAAGAGACCTCCCAGCTCCACATAATATCAAACGGCGAAAATCTTCCAGAGATCTCCATCTCAACACCAGCACCCAGCTTCACTCAACGACCAGCAGGCTACAGTGCTGGACACCCTGAGCCAAACAACTAGCAAGACAGGAACACAACGCCACCCATTAGCAGAGAGGTGGCCTAAAATCATAAAAAGCCCACAGGCACCCCAAAACACACCACCAGACGTGGACCTGCCCACCAGAAAGACAAGATCCAGCCTCATCCACCAGAACACAGGCACTAGTCCCCTCCACCAGGAAGCCTACACAACCCACTAAACCAACCTTAGCCACTGGGGACAGACACCAAAAACAACAGGAACTACGAACCTGCAGCCTGCAAAAAGGAGACCCCAAACACAGTAACATAAGCAAAATGAGAAGACAGAAAAACACACAGCAGGAGAAGGAGCAAGATAAAAACCCACCAGACCTAACAAATGAAGAGGTAATAGGCACTCTACCTGAAAAAGAATTCAGAATAATGATGGTAAAGATGATCCAAGATTCTATTTCCCAGATCCAAAATCTTGGAAATAGAATAGACAAAATGCAAGAAACAGTTAACAAGGACCTAGAAGAACTAAAGATGAATCAAGCATCGATTAAAAACACAATAAATGAAATAAAAAATACTCTAGATGGGATCAATAGCAGAATAACTGAGGCAGAAGAACGGATAAGTGAGGTGGAAGATAAAATAGTGGAAATAACTGCTGCAGAGCAAAATAAAGAAAAAAGAATGCAAAGAACAGAGGACAGTCTCAGAGACCTCTGGGACAACATTAAACGCACCAACATTCGAATTATAGGGGTTCCAGAAGAAGAAGAGAAAAAGAAAGGGACTGAGAAAATATTTGAAGAGATTATAGTTGAAAACTTCCCTAATATGGGAAAGGAAATAGTTAATCAAGTCCAGGAGGCACAGAGAGTCCCATACAGAATAAATCCAAGGAGAAACACGCCAAGACACATATTAATCAAACTGTCAAAAATTAAACACAAAGAAATCATATTAAAAGCAGCAAGGCAAAAACAACAAATAACACACAAGGGAATCCCCATCAGGATAACAGCTGATCTCTCAGCAGAAACTCTACAAGCCAGAAGGGAGTGGCAGGACATACTTAAAGTGATGAAGGAGAAAAACCTGCAACCAAGATTACTCTACCCAGCAAGGATCTCATTCAGATTTGATGGAGAAATTAAAACGTTTACAGACAAGCAAAAGCTGAGAGAGTTCAGCACCACCAAACCAGCTTTACAACAAATGCTAAAGGAACTTCTCTAGGCAAGAAACACAACAGAAGGAATGTACCTACAATAATGAACCCAAAACAATTAAGAAAATGGGAATAGGAACATACATATCGATAATTACCTTAAATGTAAATGGACTAAATGCTCCCACCAAAAGACACAGAGTGGCTGAATGGATACAAAAACAAGACCCATCTATATGCTGTCTACAAGAGACCCACTTCAGACCTAGAGACACATACAGACTGAAAGTAAGGGGATGGAAAAAGATATTCCATGCAAATGGAAACCAAAAGAAAGCTGGAGTAGCAATTCTCATATCAGACAAAATAGACTTTAAAATAAGGACTACTAGAAGAGACAAAGAAGGACACTACATAATGATCAAGGGATCGATCCAAGAAGAAGATATAACAATTATAAATATTTATGCACCAAACATAGGAGCACCTCAATACATAAGGCAAATACTAACAGCCATAAAAGGAGAAATCGACAGTAACACAATCATAGTAGGGGACTTTAACACCCCACTTTCACCAATGGACAGATCATCCAAAATGAAAATAAATAAGGAAACACAAGCTTTAAATGATACATTAAACAAGATGGACTTAATTGATATTTATAGGACATTCCATCCAAAAACAACAGAATACACATTTTTCTCAAGTGCTCATGGAACATTCTCCAGGATAGATCATATCTTGGGTCACAAATCAAGCCTTGGTAAATTTAAGAAAATTGAAATTGTATCAAGTATCTTTTCCGACCACAATGCTATGAGACTAGATATCAATTACAGGAAAAGAGCTGTAAAAAATACAAACACATGGAGGCTAAACAATACACTACTTAATAACGAAGTGATCACTGAAGAAATCAAAGAGGAAATTAAAAAATACCTAGAAACAAATGACAATGGAGACACGACGACCCAAAACCTATGGGATGCAGCAAAAGCAGTTCTAAGAGGGAAGTTTATAGCAATACAATCCCACCTTAAGAAACAGGAAACATCTCGAATAAACAACCTAACCTTGCACCTAAAGCAATTAGAGAAAGAAGAACAAAAACATCCCAAAGTTAGCAGAAGGAAAGAAATCATAAAAATCAGATCAGAAATAAATGAAAAAGAAATGAAGGAAACGATAGCAAAGATCAATAAAACTAAAAGCTGGTTCTTTGAGAAGATAAACAAAATTGATAAACCATTAGCCAGACTCATCAAGAAAAAAAGGGAGAAGACTCAAATCAATAGAATTAGAAATGAAAAAGGAGAAGTAACAACTGACACTACAGAAATACAAAAGATCATGAGAGATTACTATAAGCAACTCTATGCCAATAAAATGGACAACCTGGAAGAAATGGACAAATTCTTAGAAATGCACAACCTGCCAAGACTGAATCAGGAAGAAATAGAAAATATGAACAGACCAATCACAAGCACTGAAATTGAAACTGTGATAAAAAATCTTCCAACAAACAAAAGTCCAGGACCAGATGGCTTCACAGGCGAATTCTATCAAGCATTTAGAGAAGAGCTAACACCTATCCTTCTGAAACTCTTCCAAAATATAGCAGAGGGAGGAACACTCCCAAACTCATTCTACGAGGCCACCATCACCTTGATACCAAAACCAGGCAAGGATGTCACAAAGAAAGAAAACTACAGGCCAATATCACTGATGAACATAGATGCAAAAATCCTCAACAAAATCCTAGCAAACAGAATCCAACAGCACATTAAAAGGATCATACACCATGATCAAGTGGGGTTTATTCCAGGAATGCAAGGATTCTTCAATATACGCAAATCAATCAACGTGATACACCATATTAACAAATTGAAGGAGAAAAACCATATGATCATCTCAATAGATGCAGAGAAAGCTTTCGACAAAATTCAACACCCATTTATGATAAAAACCCTGCAGAAAGTAGGCATAGAGGGAACTTTCCTCAACATAATAAAGGCCATATATGACAAACCCACAGCCAGCATCGTCCTCAATGGTGAAAAACTGAAACCATTTCCACTAAGATCAGGAACAAGACAAGGTTGCCCACTTTCACCACTCTTATTCAACCTAGTTTTGGAAGTTTTAGCCACAGCAATCAGAGAAGAAAAGGAAATAAAAGGAATCCAAATTGGAAAAGAAGAAGTAAAGCTGTCACTGTTTGCAGATGACATGATACTATACATAGAGAATCCTAAAGATGCTACCAGAAAACTACTAGAGTTAATCAATGAATTTGGTAAAGTTGCAGGATACAAAATTAATGCACAGAAATCTCTGGCATTCCTATATACTGATGATGAAAAATCTGAAAGTGAAATCAAGGAAACACTCCCATTTACCATTGCAACAAAAAGAATAAAATATCTAGGAATAAACCTACCTAAGGACACAAAAGACCTGTATGCAGAAAATTATAAGACACTGATGAAAGAAATTAAAGATGATACAAATAGATGGAGAGATGTACCATGTTCTTGGATTGGAAGAATCAACATTGTGAAAATGACTCTACTACCCAAAGCAATCTACAGGTTCAATGCAATCCCTATCAAACTACCACTGGCATTTTTCACAGAACTAGAACAAAAAATTTCACAATTTGTATGGAAACACAAAAGACCCCGAATAGCCAAAGCAATCTTGAGAACGAAAAATGGAGCTGGAGGAATCAGGCTCCCTGACTTCAGACTATACTACAAAGCTACAGTAATCAAGACAGTATGGTACTGGCACAAAAACAGAAAGATAGATCAATGGAACAGGATAGAAAGCCCAGAGTTAAACCCACGGACATATGGTCACCTTATCTTTGATAAAGGAGGCAGGAATGTACAGTGGAGTAAGGACAGTCTCTTCAATAAGTGGTGCTGGGAAAACTGGATAGGGACATGTAAAAGTATGAGATTAGATCACTCCCTAACACCATACACAAAAATAAGCTCAAAATGGATTAAAGACCTAAATGTAAGGCCAGACACTATCAAACTCTTAGAGGAACACATAGGCAGAACACTCTATGACATAAATCACAGCAAGATCCTTTTAGACCCACCTCCTAGAGAAATGGAAATAAAGACAAAAATAAACACATGGGACCTAATGAAACTTAAAAGCTTTTGCACAGCAAAGGAAACCATAAACAAGACCAAAAGACAACCCTCAGAATGGGAGAAAATATTTGCAAATGAAGCAACTGACAAAGGATTAATCTCCAAAATTTATAAGCAGCTCATGCAGCTCAATAACAAAAAAACAAACAACCCAATCCAAAAATGGGCAGAAGACCTAAATAGACATTTCTCCACAGAAGATATACAGACTGCCAACAAACACATGAAAGGATGCTCAACATCTTTACTCATTAGAGAAATGCAAATCAAAACTACAATGAGATATCACCTCACACCAGTCAGAATGGCCATCATCAAAAAATCTAGAAACAATAAATGCTGGAGAGGGTGTGGAAAAAAGGGAACACTCTTGCACTGCTGGTGGGAATGTGAATTGGTACAGCCGCTATGGAGAACGGTATGGAGGTTCCTTAAAAAACTAAAAATAGAACTACCATATGACCCAGCAATCCCACTACTGGGCATATACCCTGAGAAAACCATAATTCAAAAAGAGACATGTACCAAAATGTTCATAGCAGCCCTATTTACAATAGCCCGGAGATGGAAACAACCTAAGTGTCCATCATCGGATGAATGGATAAAGAAGATGTGGCACATATATACAATGGAATATTACTCAGCCATAAAAAGGAATGAAATTGAGCTATTTGTAATGAGGTGGATAGACCTAGAGTCTGTCATACAGAGTGAAGTAAGTCAGAAAGAGAAAGACAAATACTGTATGCTAACACATATATATGGAATTTAAGAAAAAAAAATGTCATGAAGAACATAGGGGTAAGACAGGAATAAAGACACAGACCTACTAGAGAATGGACTTGAGGATATGGGGAGGGGGAAGGGTAAGCTGTGACAAAGTGAAAGAGCGGCATGGACATATATACACTACCAAACGTGAGGTAGATAGCTAGTGGGAAGCAGCCGCATAGCACAGGGAGGTCAGCTCGGTACTTTGTGACCGCCTGGAGGGGTGGGATAGGGAGGGTGGGAGGGAGACGCAAAAGGGAGGGGTTATGGAAACATATGTATATGTATAACTGATTAAATTTGTTATAAAAAAAATAAAAAATAAAATAAAAAAATAATAATAAAAAAAAAAAGAGACAAGAGGAGAGGGAAGGCCATATGAAGAGAGAGGCAGACATTAGACACAGGTACCCTCATTATCCTATTTTACAGGTAAGAAAACTGAGACTCAGAGAGGCCAGGAGGAGGCGGAAGTGGGAAGGAAACTGTTTTGCTTCCAGCCTGTGCTCTTGACCTCAGCACTGGGCTGTCAAATACGGGGAGCCGTTCAGCTCCCCCTCTTTGGTCCTCTCATCAAGCCAGCTCTTCATAGAGACCTTGCCCAGCCCCGCAGCTCCATGGGAGCCAAGTCGGCTGAGAAATAATTACAATACTAGCAAGGAACAATTGCTGGGCATCTGCTGTGTGCCAGGCACTGTGCAAAGCATGTCCACGAATTAGCCCATTGCCTCTATAGAGCCTACAGCTCTATAAAGCAAGGGCTATTATTGTTATCATCCTATTTTACAGGTGGGAAGATTGAGGCTTCTGATGCACACCTGTTTGCCCAGAGTTCATGATCTCAAGTGCCCATGTTGCAGGAAGCACCTTTGAGAGGAAGACAGGCTGTTGGCCAGAGCGTTCGCACACGGCTTGAGTGTGATCATCCAAACCCCAACCCTGATGCTCTTCGTAGGTCATCGTTTGCAGCTCTTGACACATTGCTTAATCATCGAATTTCATTTGTCTGTTTTCACACAGTAGAATGGAACCTCCCTGAGAGTAGAGGCCACACCTAGCAAGGACGAGCTCAGTACGATTAGAAGAATAATCAAGTATCTCTGTCTCTCCACCACACTCTGGACTCTTTGGGGTCAGGACTTGTCCCGGGACCCGGGCATCTAGCACAGGTAGAGCCAGGGCCCCTGCGTGGCTAATGACCACCAAGCCCTGGTTGAAACATAAATGTGGAGGAGACAGAAACCCAAGGAAGAAGTCCTCCTAAAACAAACGCCCCCCATTTCTGGGCCTGATATATGTGAATGAAAATGGTATTTAATTGGCTAAAACCAGAGCTGTCATCACCTAAGCAGAGAGCCTGAAAATAGATTTTCAGCACATTATGCTTCTGCTGGGGAACTGTGGTGCAGCGGCCCTGGGAGTCCAGGGCTGCTGGAGATACCAGCAGGCGTCCGTCTGTCTGGGGAGCAGCTGAAGATTTGGTTATTCCATCAGGGGAGGCCGCAGCATGGGAGAAAGCTCAGGGGGCCAAGGAAGGCTTCATTTCCGGGAAAGCAGACAGCCCCGTTCATTTCTTTTGCCTCAGTAATGGTCATCATGGTTCCTTTGGGTCCATCGCTTTATAGTTTGCAAAGCGCTTTCACATTCACAGGGCTTCCCTATGTGTCCGGGAGTGGGGTCGGGCGGGATTGTCAGCCCAGGTCTATGGTTAAGGGAACCGAGGCTCAGGCAAGGCAGCTGATCATGCACTGCCACGCATCTTCTGATACCTCCAAAGGCAAGTTGTAGAGCATCATTTTCTTGCAGGTGTATTCTTCCGACCCGCGGGGTGCGGTTGTCAGAACGTGCCCTGCACGAATTTGGGAAGTCTAAGGAAGTCCTCCTGGGACCTGCTCGCTACCCCTGCCCCTGCTGGGTCACTCCCGTTCTCTCCTCCGTACACGCAGCTCTCCTGGACTCCTGCGGGTCTGCCTAGCTTGACAGGCCCTCTGCCAGGTGCAGTGCCAGCCCCTCTGCTGCTCTCCTTCCCCTCCTCACCTGCACTTGGTCCTGGGAGGCTCGGCCCGGGAACCACCCTGTCTAGGAGGCTCCTACACAGGCTTCCTCTGTACTCCCTTCGCAATCAGATTCCAGAACCTTCTCCCTGAGGCTGGAAGTCAAGGTGGACTACCCTTTGACAGAGATCGAGGGCTGCGTGGACCTGGATGGCATAGCAGGGGTTTCACTGAAGACAGCGGAATGCAGGGATGAAGGACACAGGCATGGGCAGGGCTGGGGAGAATCTCCAACGGGTGGTGAGGTGCCCCAGGGCTAGCAACGGAGGGGAGCTGTTACTACAGCCAGGTCTGAAGGGACAAGGGGGAGGAGGTCTACGAGAGGGCTGCAATGGAGCCCTGGCCTTGACCAGCTGCCGCCCAGCAGGCAGTGAGCATGAGTAGTAAACATCACCCCTGCCCTTTCTGCCTCCTATCAGCCAAACCCTACAAAAAGCCAGAGGGCGAGGGGCCTGGGTTACCTCCACACAGGTCAGCCTCACGGGCCTGCAGAGGAGTGGAAAAGGTGAAAGATCTGGGAGGCAAGTGGAGAAAACCCAGCACATGGGCTTCAACTAGCAGAGAGGCCCACCCTGGCCCATCAAACGAATCACCACCGGGGTGGTTTTGAATTTCAAAATTCAGATTCCCTGGCCCCTGCCCCGCTTCAGAGGTTCCAATTTAGTAGGTCTGTGGTGTGTCTCCGGAATCTGCTTTTTAAAAATCAGTGCTCTGGGTGATTTTTAAGGGCAGTGTCCGTACAATTTCAGCATTCTTTCTCAGGCCACTGGGAGCTCTGAGCTCTGGTCCCATCCCTGGTTCATTGACGACCTTGGGCCAGTCACCTCCGCGTTGTGGAGAATCAGTAAGCATCAGTAAGCAAAGAGGTCCGGAGGCTTCCAACCTGAGTGGACTGCACTAAGTTGCCAGCCATGCAGGCGGTTTCTGAACTCTTCCCCCAGCTCCCGGGATCCCCCAGCCCTCTGAAGTTGACAAAGGCCTAAAGAGATCAGGTACCTCGACCAGAGGCACATGGCTGCCCTCTGCGTTTGTTGTTCTCCTGAAATGAAATGTATGTTCTCCTGATGTGGATGGAGGTCGCTGACGCTGGGAACACAAGGCAGAGGCAGGGAGGCTGGAGGGAGGATGGGTTTATGTGGATTCTTGATGCATCTGCCCCCCACAGTCAGGCCACCATGGCAAGAGGGGGCAGAAAGGCTCATGAGCCACAGTCCACAATCCTTTGGGAGCCTTGTCTGGCTCTTCTGTACCTCTTACTTTGGTTGGGGGGGGTACCCACATATGATCTCCAGGAGAAAAGATGTAGAGCAGTCTGCCCCAAAGGTGACTGTTCTCGACACCTCCATGCCCCACCTCCCTAAGCAAGCCCCGTGAGGCCAGCTGGACAGGAGCACTCCCACTGCCACTGGAGCCCTGGCCTCAGAGCTCCCCGGCTCCCTCCACCATACGGTGTCATTGGGTCTCATTTATCTTTTATCCTGCGAGCCCAGCACAAGCCTAGAGCCCAGTAGGGGACCATGGCATGTTTGAAAAATAGACAAACACAAGGTCTACATGGACTTCTCTTGGGTATTGCCAGCCCCTAAGAAATAGCTGCATGTTATTTCTCTGACCTTGACTCCAGCTCACAATAAAGTCCACCCACCGGCCCAATCACCCAATGGAAACCCAGCCACCATTTTGTAGCTTGTTCTCAGACATCCTCTAGTGGCTGAGAAGGGCAGCCGCTGAGGTCAAAGAGCAGCCCTACCCCTGTCCACCAACGGGGTCTAGGGGGAGGGGTCCGCTGCCCTCAGAGAGCCTCCTGCTGGTACTATTACTAGTGATCATCATTGCCACTTACAAAGGCCCAGAGAGGTTAGGAGACTTGCCCCTGCTCACTCAGCTCATGAACAGCTTCGTCCTTCCTGGCATCTCCAGCATTAGACACTGCTGACCACCATTGCCACCACCACTGTCGCCCTTCTGGTCACTGCACTGACCAGCCCTCTTGTCCCTCGGTTCCCCTGTCATCTCCTTCTCTGAAGACACCATCTCACTGTCTTCAGCTTCTCATAAGATTCCTTCTCAGTCCTCTCTGCTGGCTCTGGTTATCTTGCACCTCCAGCTGTGGGTGCTCAGGCGTCTAGGAATCTCCCATAGGTACCTCTCCATCTTGATGAACCAAGCTGCCATTGCCTTCAGCCTGATCAGTTCAACTCCCTTGAAGGGATCCCTCATCCTTGTCAACTCTGTATCTGAAGTCTTTTTTGAAGACTTTCCACCACTTGGCCACTTTCCATCACTTGGCCACGCATCACTTGGCTTCCCCTACCATCATGCCGCGGTATCCCCCGATGATGTTCTCAGGGGCCGCTACAAAGAGAAGTCTCATGTTTGAAGCACAGCATTGAGTCACACAGCACTTGCACCCTGGTATTAAGCTGAGTCATGCTGAGTTTTATGTTTCCAAAGCACTGAGAATCTCCTTGGTTGGCATTTCCCGCCCCTAAGGATGCTATCAGAGCCTCCAGCCTCCTGAGCTGGGATTCTCCCTGCCCTGTATTTTTAGATAGTCCCCAAATGTTTCTTTAGCACCTGGACCCTGCTCTAGACTCTGGGGGTACAGCAGGGAGCAAGACAGATGAGGTCCTGACATACAAGGAGAGGAAACACAATTATAAGCAAAGGTCATTTCAGAGTGGGATGATGTTTGAAAAGAATATGGCGGATACGACATGATGAGGGTGTGAGGCCACGGTAGCTGGAATGGGTGAGGAAGACATCCTTAAGGAGGTGCCATCCAAAGGGTGAAAAGGAGCAATCCATGAGAAGAGATGGGAGAGGATCAAGTACAAAGGCCCCGAGGAGGCCGGTATGGCTGAACAGGGTGAGTGAGGGGGCTGGGGCTATAGGAGGCGAGGGCAAGGGGCAGGCAGGGGCCAGGTCGCTCTGGGCCTTGAAGACCATGTTAAGTAGTTTGAATCCTGTTCTAGGTCACTGGGTATTCATCTTACTGGCTGTGCCATGAGTGTGCATCTCTGACCCCTCTTTACCTGAGCCATTTCTCAGGTTGTGTTTATAGTGAACAAGCTTGAGACACCAAGTTATGTCCCCTCCACGACAAAGAGCACACTTATTTCCTGATTGCTGTAAAACGTAGCGTGTTCCCCGAGCTCAGAGCTCCTCTCCCGTAGTGCACACCCAGGGCACGTGCAGCTGTTCATCTAGGCCCATCCGTGTCACCTCTGTGGGAACTGGGGCTGAGGAACCTTTGGTGACCATGCTGATACCACCCACTCCTTTTGCTGTGAGTGACACAGTCTGGTCTCTGACCCAGGCGTCTCGTGTCATTTATCAGCATGCATGAAACCAGTGTGCTAATCTGTGAGCTTTCAAGTAAGGTGCAATCTCAGCCCCTTCTCAGTTCTTGACAGGATGCCTTTGGCAGGTGGAAGGACAGGGCATCAGGGAGAGGAATCAGGAAAGCCAGTCAGGAGGCTCTTGCAGCGAGGGGTCCGGATGGAAGATGACGGTAGGTCAGCCTAGGAGCCAACTGTGGAAATGGAGTAAAGCGGAGTGGTTTGGGATTTATTTTGGAGGCAGAGTTATTAGGTCTTGCTGAAGGATATAGGAGAGAGAGCAGTTAAGGGTGACCCCAGGTGTGTGGCCTGAGCAGCTGTGTGGGTGGCAGTGCCACTTGGTGAGACGGGGTAGACTGGTAGAGGAGCAGTTTGATGAGCTCTGCTTCAGCCACATTAAGTCCAAGATCCCTGTGAGACACTGGGTGTGGGCATCACCTGGGCTGGATGTGTGGACTTGGGAGTCGTCAGCATGCAGGTGATGTGGAAAGCCACGTCAGGGGATATGGGCCTCTCCCAGCCAGGAGCTGAGGCCTGTGCGCATACCCTGTGGAACCTCAAGTTATCCCAAGTGGGGCCGATGCTGGGCCTGAAAGGGCCCCTCTGGATCCCACTCTTCCCTGAACGTTTGGAGTCAAAAGGCCAGCCTTCAGAATCCTTGAAATCTAGACTTAACCACTTACCCTCAGTGCCCAACTGGGCAAATGACTTGGCTTCTTTAAGGTCTGTTTCCTAACTTTGTAGAACAAGAATAATTGTACTCACCTCTTGGGTGGTCCTGTGAATTAAAATTAGCGTAGTGCCTGACACAGTGTAAGCACTGAGCATCACTGCTGTTTCTATCTGTTCCTTCATTCAGTGAATGGCTTACGGTGCACACCCCCTGGGTCAGACACTGTTCTAGGCTCCACGGACACAGCAGTGAACAAAACAGGAAAGTGGGGCTTCCCTGGTGGCGCAGTGGTTGAGAGTCCGCCTGCCGATGCAGGGGACACGGGTTCGTGCCCCGGTCCGGGAAGATCCCACATGCCGCGGAGCGGCTGGGCCCGTGAGCCATGGCCGCTGAGTCTGCGCGTCCGGAGCCTGTGCTCCGCAACGGGAGAGGCCACAACAGTGAGAGGCCCGCGTACCGCAAAAAAAACAAACAAAAAACCAAAAAAAACAGGAAAATGGAGTGCATGTTCTAGTAGAGGGGGCAGACTATGAAAAAAATAGTCAAATGGAGAACAATAAATCAGGGTGTGGAAGGGCCTGTGCTGTGGTACTCAGATGCCCCCTTGTCAGGATGGCAACCTGCATTCCCCCACCTGCCAGGAGCAGCGGCTGCCAAAGGCTCTCAGCTGAGTCTCTCTCTGCCAGTTTCCCTCATGCAAAAGTCACACTAGCTTCCCGGGGGCATCTGCCTTCAATGACTGGTTGATGTTGGGTTGTAAAGGTCTTGGCTTAGTTGGGGGCAATTCTGCAAGGTCATCCCAGCTCCAGAGCTCCTAGAAGGTATGAGGCCTTTGTTATGCAGTAGAGTTTGAAAGTGTTGGATGGATGCATGCATGGATGCCTTGGGCTTTGCTGTATTTAACCTATTCACCTAAAGTCCAGTCCCTTTGGCTCTCCCTGTTGGCATCAACCCAACTTGCTCTCTGCCCTTTAGCATGTGGTACTGTGTGTTCACAGGTGCCATGTGCTACTGGCTGGCCTCTTCCCCATTCGCTGTTTGGGAAGTGGAATCATAGTACAGAGCACACTCTCACTCTGGAAAAAGAGAGACCAGGATCCAAGCTTGACTCAGCCATTCTCCCTTAGAGGGTCTGCTGTGTATCTTAAATTTTAAAAAATATCTGTTAAGTGCTTACCTAATGCAAGACACATAGTTCATACCCATTGAAGGTCCTTGTCCTCTTCTCTTTTCCTCTGTCCTGATTTTTTCTTTCAGTCCATATCCAGTGCCTCATACATCCTGAGGTTTCATTCTAAGAGCAGCAGCCACTAAAAATAAAAACTATTATTTCTCTGCATCCTGCCTCTTTCTGAAGACATGATGGGTAAGCTTACATTGAAAGTTAGGCTTGGTAAGGCTAATCAAAGGTAAAATCAGTCATCTGGAAAACAGAGAACTCAGAGGCACACGGAATAAGCGGTTGCTGGCGCTAAGGAACCTGGCAGACAAGGTGAAAAGGGGAATGTGGCCAGTGGCTTAGCTCTTATTATCAGAAAAAGGAGAACTCACCAGCCATCCCAGGAGATCAGACATGGAACATTCGACCTGCAGCAGAAGAAATTAAATCCCACACCCTTCTAAATTTCTTAAACTGAAAGAATTTTGGAATGTGGTGCCTGCCTATTCCTAGGTAGAATTTCTACATAAATCCTGGACTGAAGCAGGGGGAGGGGAAGTTTGGAAAGAGGGGAAATAGATGCTGTGAAAAAGTTATTAGTATTACACAGAGCAGTGGACTTAAACTAACATCTCTGATCTGATGTGTCTCTTGTGGAGAAATGAAAATCATATGTACGCTGGTCGGGAAAATGCTTCCACCTAATTGCTTGTGGATGAAGCACTTTATTTATAGATACCCAGAAAGAAATTTGGCTTCCCTGCTCTATAATACGGCAGGGAACACGGCCAGGTAGCTGCCGACTCCAGGACACTCTGTGTTCCATACGGCAAGAATGTGGAACCGCTTTCCATGTAAACACAGTGGTTCTTCTTTTTCCCTCTTATACTTTATCTTTTTTTAATTTTAGAGCTCTTTGAAGAGGACCCGGCTTAGCCATGTATGTAAGGGGCTAGTCACCCCCGCCGTGGTTAGGTGGTAGGGTCTGAGGGTGAGGGACTCTGCCAGACCTCACTGCTCTTCCTGATGCTTTAATTAACTCCCAAGGAGATAAGGAGGACAGTCTCCCCCAGCTCCCAGATTCTGGAAACAGTGCAAAAGGCGATTTCAACATTCTCACAAATTCTCTGGATTAAAAGGATATGAGAATCGGGGACGTTGCAGAGAATCTAATTACTGCCCCGTCCATCTGTCCTTTGCAGCAAGAAGGTCCCACAGGAGGGAAGCCTTTGCTCCACTGCGCTCGAGAGTGGGTCAGGGGAAGCCAGAGAGAATCACTGAGTGTGGGCCAGGACAAGCTTTGTTCCAAGAACGAATGGGATTTGGGATTTGGACAGCCGCGAGGAGTTCCTCAAACGGTGCTTCAGACCAAGGAGAGAGGCCTGAGGGTCATAATAGAGACCAGGTGCACAGGGCTTTACAGTTTGCAAAATGCTCTCAGCTACTCAGTTTTTCAGACCTTCCTTGCCAGCAGACGTTGATTGTGCACCTGCTGAGTGCCAGGCACGGCACATGACGGGTTTGTTTCTGGGAGAACAGAAACGATCAGCATCTGCCTGTCCCACCTGCAGAGGGGAGCCACATGCCCGTGAGTCTGCGACCTCCCTGCCATCACGGTGGTCCGGGCCACCATCGATTGCGTGCCTGCAGCGGCCTCCTGACCAGTGTCCCTGGTGGCAGCCAGCCGGATACCCCTGCAGACCATTCTCCAGAAGGAGACAGGAGGGTACTTTCCAAAATCCATCAGTTCATGTCTCTCAAAAGTAAGTCAGAAGAGTGGGAGGGAGGGAGATGCAAGAGGGAAGAGATATGGGAACATATGTATATGTATAACTGATTCACTTTGTTACAAAGCAGAAACTAACACACCATTGTAAAGCAATTATACTCCAATAATGATGTAAAAAAAACCCAAAAAACAATAAAACGGAATAAATAAATAAATAAATAAATAAAGTCAGTCAGAAACAATGCCAGGTAAGCAATCAGGTAGAGTGTCATCTGCATAGAACCTTCTAAAAGTCAGGGAATAGTGAGTTGAATGTGTCAACTTGACTGGGCTCCAGCACCCAGTTATTTAATTAACCACGAATTTAGGTGTTGCTGTGATGGTATTTTGATGTGGTTGACATCCACCATTGTACGTAAAGTTGACTTTAAGTAAAGGAGATAGCCCCTGATAATGTGGGTGGACCTCATCTAAGCTGTTAAAAACTTTAGGAACAAAAACTGAGGTTTCCGGAGAAGAAGAAGAAATTCTGCCTCAAACTGCAGCGTCGGCTCCCGTCTTCTGGTCTGAATGTCTCGTCTTCCAGCCTGTCCTATGCATTACAGGGACTTGCCAGCCCCTGTAATCCCATGAACTAACTCCTTGAAATATCCTCTTTATACACAACGCCCTATTGGTTCTGTTTCTCTGGAGAGCCCTGACTGATACAAGCATCCTGTCTCACTCAGAATAAATGCCCAGGTCCTTATGGTGGACGACAGGGTCCCCGCTCTCCGTCCGCCCCCCTCTCCAGCATCA
The DNA here is from genome assembly GCF_964341445.2 of Mesoplodon mirus. Lineage (NCBI taxonomy): Eukaryota > Metazoa > Chordata > Mammalia > Artiodactyla > Ziphiidae > Mesoplodon > Mesoplodon mirus. The sequence continues at coordinate 179,088,265 of NC_138979.1, forward strand.
CCAAGCACCCTCTCCCTTGTTCCTTGCGCTGCTGTGTTTTCTCACAGAGGCCTTTGCCCTTGCCTTTCCCTCTGTCAGGCATGCCCTTCCTCCAGATAAGTCTCACACTACTGCTGCTTCTTTCTCTACTTCTTCTCATGGTCTCTAGGAAAATGTTGCCTCCCCTAAATGCCACCTAACTACCAACCCCTGTCCCTCCCTACTCCCGCCCCTGCTCTGTTATCCCTCTTGAATTGGGTACCATCTGATGTAACATACACTTACTGACTTTTTTCTTTATTTCCTTTCTCCTCACTTGAGAATGCAAGCAACCTGAGGGCAGAGCCTTTGGTTTACCTTGATGACTGAGGTGTCCCCAGCACCTAGGTCTGTCTGGTACATAGTTGGTGCTTGTCTTAGTCAGCTCAGGCTGCTCTAATGAAATACCACAGACAGGGGTGACTTAAAGAACAAACATTTATTTTCTCACAGTTCTGGAGGCTGGACTTCCAAGATGAAGGTTCCGGCAGGGTTCTCTTTCTGCTGAGGGCCCTCTTCCTGGCTTGCAGACGGCAGCCTTCCCACCTAACTTAGTTACCTCCATAAAGGCTTCATCTCCAAATACAGTTGCTCTGGGAGGTTAAAGCTTCAACACATGAATTTGGGGGGATGCAATAAGTTCATCATCAGCACTCAACAAATGCTTGTTGAATGAACAAGAGGGCGAAGTAATGGAGAGTCAGGTGATCACCATTCAGAAGACCCTCAGCAGCCCGGATGGTGCTGGGAGCTTCTGGCAGGGAGGACTCCTGGGCTGCAAACCTGAAAAGCCTCTCCGTGCTGATGGCGTTCTGTTACCATTCTTTCTACTTCATACATCAGAAAAGCGAGGCTCAGTGGTGTTCAGCAACTCATTCAAGGCTGGAACTGGGGACCAGGAAGGTGGGGCTGGGGGTGTCAGTGGGGACCAAACAGGAGACAGAAACCATACCAGGTAGTTGAACAGAGAGAATCTGATATACAGGATGGTAAACTAGGTATAAAGTGGTTAATTGGGTAACTCAAAGGGTAAAAAGACAACTCTAAGGCATTTAGGAGGTAGCAGCTGCAGGAAGCAGCCTCCTCCTCTAGGCTTTGGGGAACAAAGGAAAGAGTTTGGAATGATCACAACTGAGACTCTTAGAGGACGGTGCAGGGGGCCACCCAGGAGGGCTCAGGCTGGCCAGTGGTGGAGTCTTTGGGGAGCGCGAGGCCCAGTGAAGGGGTTGTGTGAGTGCCGGAAAAGCTGCAAACCAGATTCAGTTGATCCTGTAGAAAAGCAACGATGCCAGATGATGCTCTCAGGAAGACCCTCTAGCCTAGGTGGGCTGCGAAAGTGGGTGGTGACCTCGTCCGGTCTCCTTAGGGAGAAGAGGTGGGGTTAGGGAAACAAGGGTGTCCACTACCCTTCAAAATATCAGAAATAATAAGAAAACTATTTCCATTTTGAGAAAAATATCAAAATAGTTATATGGTTGAACTTAGTTCTGTTTTCTGTGTTAAAATTTGCATGAAAGTAGGAAAGAAATCTTTGATGAAATTCTAGGAAGCACTTTCTATGATCTTCCAAATGATATTTTTTGGTGGCAAATACCACATTTTGTACTGAATTGAAAAAAATGGTAATAATGATAAAACTTCTTCAGATCACGTTATTAGTTAGACTAGCAAAGATGCACTATACATCTTCAAAATTCTTGCAAAGTGTAGTTTGATGTTTCCTCTGACAAATGTAGAAAAGCTGTTTGAAATATTAAGTTCCTTTAGGGGAAAAAATATGTTTTTAAACCTGTCTCCTTCCAACTCCTCCCAGCAAATGAGAAAGAGGTAGAGATGAAGATCAAAATATAAGCCAGGGTCATGGCAACACCTACTCAGAGAAGACCCCAGCTGGGTACCGGGTCAGAGATACCCATGGGAACACCTACAGAACAGGTGGGCAAGGTCTTTGCTTCTGGAGATAGTAGGTTATTGGCACTTACTTTGTGCCAGGGAGTATACATTTACTAACTCATTAATTCCTTTAACAAAATTAGAAAGTAGGCACATTACTTAATATGATAATCTCTAGGTCCATCCATGTTGCTGCTAATGGCATTATCTCATTCTTTTTCTATGGCTGAGTGGTATTCCATTGTGTATATATATATATATATATATACCACATCTTCTTTATCCATTCATCTGTTGATTGACATTTGTGGAGGAGAGATAGATTAGGAATTTGGGATTAACATATACACACTACTGTATATAAAATAGGTAAACAACAAGGACCTACTGTATAGCACAGCAAACTATATTCAATATCTTGTAATAACCTATAATGGAAAAGAATCTGAACAAGAATATACAGATGTGAATAACTGAATCATTTTGCTGTACCCTTGAAACTAACACAACATTGTAAATTAACTTTATTCAATTAAAAAAAAGAAAGTGGGCACATCGTTATTCATTCATGATGGAGGTTACAGGATACATATGCTAATATTTGTCAAGTCGTACACTTGAGGTTTATGCAATTTACTGTATGTAGGTTATACGTACATCAAACTTTATTTTTAAAAATAAGTCAAGAGCAGAGACATCAGCTGAAGACAAGGCCAAAGGCAATCACCTCTCTCGCCTGGACACAGGCACAGTTGCCTGGTACGTGGAAGACCTCGGTGAATTGTCATGGGAGGAGTGAATGAATGAATGGCATCAATACTCTCACATGAAAAAACATACCAGCTCCTTATAGAAGGGAAGGGAATGGAAAATGCAGCTAGACAAAACATTCCGGTTAATAAACCACAAATATCCATTTATCTGTCCAATCTGGGGAAAGTGGAAGAGTGCTAGGTGGCCATGATTACAATGCCAGCCCTTGTTTGGGCTGACAAATTAGTCTGCCCAGGGTTTGGGAAGTGAGGGAGCATCTCCCCGCATCATCCCACAGGCCAGGCGGCCTCATCTGATTTCAGTGGAATAGATGGAGGCGGCCTGTTTTTCATGTAGATTACTCGAGAGCTGAATGTAAATTGATGTAAATCAGGGAAGCAGATCAACAGCCACGGCACCTCATTCTCCGTGGTGGGGCCTCTCCTGTGCGTACACTGGCCATTGGCTCTCTGGGTATCTTCCCAATCTGAGCCAGGCAGCCTTCTGGGAGTGCAGATGAGGGGGGCCCGAGGAAACCTAAGGGGAGGTCATGTGGGCTCCATGGAGCCCTTGAGGAAATAGCATCTCCTGGGACAGATATCAATGGCAACTGCCAGCCTTGCAGCTCTCTGCGAGGGCCTCAGACCCATCCCGACTCTAATCGACACATCAAGCCTGCAAGAAGATGGTTATGGTTTTTATAAAGGCAATATATGTCCATTGTAGACAGACCCAGCAAATTTAGATAAGTGAAAAGAAAAAATAAATAAATAATGATCATCCACAACTCTACCCAGCACAAATAATCAGTTGAGATTTGGATGTGTTTCCTTGCAGACCTGTTCTAATATACATGCAGAAGTGTATGTCTGTTTTGAAATGTATGTGTTAATGGTTTGTCATTTTTAACTGTTTTATTCCTTTGGCTCCATGTAATGAGTATAGAAACCGAATCAGGATACATGAGGTTTTTCCATGACGCTAAAGGTGCTTAAGCTACAGGACCCCCGTTTGTTCACCCCCTTCCAGGGGCCTCTACCTAAATTCGCATTCATAATTCTGTGTTCTTTCCCTTGAAGAAAGGCTCCCCAAACTGTCTCTATGCTCTGTGAAACCTGATCCCACGCTGCATTTAACCGTCAACCAGTGCTATAGGTTGAATCATGTCCCCTAAAAAATATGTCCTAACCCTCCAGTGCCCACAAATGTGACCTTGTTTGGAAATAGGGTCTTTGCAGTTATAATCAAGTTAAAAGAGGATCATACTGGTTTAGGGTGGGCTCTAATCCAATGACTGGTGTCCTTAGAAAGAGGGAAATTGGGGGTGCACACACAAGGGCAAAGGCCATGTGAAGATGGAGGCAGAGATTGGAGTGATACATCTGCAAGCCAAGGAACACCAACCACCACCAGAAGCTAGTGTTATTGTGTTACTGCAGCTCTCAGAAAGCAGTACAGCCGGTGAACCCCAAAGCTTGCTGAGCACTGGAATTCCTGGGGAGGTGGAGGAGACCCCCAGGAGGTTGTTATATGATTGAGGCCCTAGATCAGTGTTGGTGGTATGTCCCTGGCCCACAACTGAGGCCACCTCCTCAGTCTGCAAACATCCCTATCTGCCTTAGGTAATGCTGGATTAAAAGGAAAACACATGTTCTTGTTAATTTCACTTCCTTTTTTTCTCCATTGACCCAAAGAGAGGAAAACATGTTTATTGAGCATCTACTAAGTGGCAGGCTCTGAGCTGCGTCTTCACTTTTGTCATTTATCTGTATAAATCTGACAGTAACTCCTTCAGGGAAATAGTACTGTCCCATTGTGCTGCCAGGAGAGCCGAGGCTCTGAAAGGTTGAATGGCTTGCTTGAGTGATGAAGAATGAGCAGATGAACCTAAAGGGCTCTAACACCAAAGTCTGTGCTCTTTCCCCCCTTGCTTCCCTAAAAGGGGCTTGGAATGCCGTGTCTAAATTTCAGCTTTCATTATCCACAGCTGGAAGTAGAAAGAATTGACTGGAAGCTCTGGGTCCAGGATAGAGTCTGGAAGTCTCCTTCAGTGCCTGGCTTTCCCATGGTCTCACCAGGCTGTGAGCCCCTGGACGGTAGGGTCAGCCTATCTGCTCACCACTGTTCACAAGCCAGTGAGCCCTCAGTAGAAGAAGGAATCTTCACTCTAAAAAAACCTTCAAAGAAAAAAAATGGAAAAGAATAATGGTTGTCGAGGATGTGGAGACATTTGAAGCCTCATACGTGGCTAGTTTGACAGTTTCTCAATGAGTTAAACCTAGGATTACCATGTGACCCAGCAATTCTGCTCCCAGGTATCTACCCAGAGGAAATGACAACAGGTGTTCAAGGAAAAAAACGTGTACACCCATGTTTATGGCAGCACTGCCCACAATAGGCAAAAGGTAGAAGCGGTCCAAGTGTCCACCAACAAAAAAAATGAACAAAATGTGTTATATCTGCACAATGGAGTATTATTCAGCCAAAAAAGGAATAAAGTATTGATGCATGCTACCACATGGATGAACCTTGAAAAACTTTTTTTTTTTTTTTTGTGGTACACGGGCCTCTCACTGTTGTGGCCTCTCCCGTTGCGGAGCACAGGCTCTGGACGCGCAGGCTCAGTGGCCATGGCTCATGGGCCTAGCCGCTTCGTGGCATGTGGGATCTTCCTAGACCGGGGCACGGACCCGTGTCCCCTGCATCAGCAGGCGGACTCTCAACCACTGCGCCACCAGGGAAGCCTGGTGAAATGATAAGTGAGAGAGGCCAGTCATAACAGGCCGCACATTGTATGAGTTCATGAATGTGAAAAATCCAGAATAGGTAACCCAGAGTGAAAAAATGCTGATTGATGGCTGCCAGGGGCTGGCAGGAGGGAGGAATGCCTAGTGGGGATGGAGTCTCCTTTCAGAGTGATGAAAATATTTTGGAACTTGATAGTGGTGATGGTTGCACAGCATTTTGAATATATTAATGCCACTGTACTGTATACATTATAATGGCAAATTATCAATATATGTTATATGTATTTTACCACAATGAAAACTATTTCCAAATAAACCTTCAGTGGATTTCTCATAATGCTGTTTTTGCTTTTTTAAAATTATTTATTTATTTATTTTTTGGCTCCATTGGGTCTTCGTTGCTGCTCGTGGACTTTCTCTACTTGCGGCGAGCGTGGGCTACGTCTCATTGCGGTGCGCAGGTTTCTCATTGCGGTGGCTTCTCCTGTTGCAGAGAACAGGCTCTAGGCACGCGGGCTTCAGTAGTTGTGACACGCAGGCTCAGTAGTTGTGGCGCACGGACTTAATTGCTCCGCGGCATGTGGGATCTTCCTGGACCAGGGCTCGAACCCGTGTCCCCTGCACTGGCAAGCGGATTCTGAACCACTGCACCACCAGCAAGTGCGATGCTGCTTTTTCTAATCCTCTCTCTTCTCTCTTGTCACAGCCAAACTTCTCAGAAGAGCGGTCCATACAGACTACCTTCATGTCACCATCACCTGCTCACCTACAACCTCCTCCCGTCTGGCTTTGGGCACCATCATGCCCCTGAAGTTCCATTAGATCACCTTTTCACCTCTCCTCTTACCTGGCCTGAAGGCATCATCAGACCACACACACACACACACACAGAGACACAAACACACACACACACACATACAGACACACACACACACAGACACACACACAAACGCTTTTTCTATTTGGGGTAGGCTGCCCTCTCTGAAGACGGTTTTGTTCCTGATGCAGCTCATTTGGCATTGGAAACTTTGAGACTGACACCTCGATGCTGACCTTGAACAAGATTTCATTCTCTGGTGGGAGAGATGGGGCTGAGCCCAGCAATTATGCGCTGATGGCCGTCAACCTAGCTCATCCTGGGGAAGAAGACTCTCGCCGAGGCAGGCATCAGATATGGAATATACATTCATGAGAGTCAAAAGGTAATTTGCACATGTCTCAAATTGTACCCTACCTCTCCCCTGTCAATTTTCCTCTCCCACGGAAGGTAAAATTAAAGGCTTTGGAATATTACACCTTTTAGTGGTTACCAGATGACAGGGAATCAAGGTGTCAAAGCTATGGACAGGCCAACAGGTTGAACTTGGACTTGGAATATCCCTTTATCACAGGTACAATCAGGGCACTTTGTAACCACATCCCAGAGACAATAGCAATTAATTTAGGAAAAAACACAACCTTGATGACAACTCCTATGAATAATTGTACCAGCATGCCTTCTGAGCACTTTGAGCTCTTGGGGTTCAACTTCACTGAAAATTGGAGGTGTCAGAGCACAGGGGTTCAGAATGCAGGCTTTTCTATCAAGACAACCTGGCACAAGTCCTGGCTCTGCCACTTACCAGCTGCGTGGCTTTGGACCAGTCACTTGCTTCTCGGACGCTTGGTTTCCTCTTCTGTTGAATGGACAGTGCTCCCATTCCTACAGCATGGGGGATTTTGTGATATTGAAAGGAGCACATTTCTCCACCTGATAAACCTTTATGATATGTCGGCCACCGAGATCGAGCTGGGTAAGACCATGCCCTCCTACAACCTATATTCTAGAAAATACTACAGGTACAGAACTCAGGCAAGGTCCGGCTTCCTGTAAGCCTTTAGCAAATGGTAGTTAATATTATTTTCAAGGAGAACACTTTTTCCTTTTTAGTTGAGATATCACATGCTATACAGTGCACAAAATATACTGCTCAGTAATTTTTTAAAAATAGGCTTTCTTTTTTAGAGCAGTTTTAGGTTCACAGCAAAATTGAGTGGGTGGTATAGAGAGATCCCATATATCCCCTGTCCCATCACCCCGACCAACACAGAGCCTACCCCACTATCAAATTCCCCCACCCCAGTGGTGCATATGTTACAATCGATGAACCTGCACTGACAAATCATCACAGAAAGTTCATACTTTACATTAGGCTTCACTCTTGGTGTTGTACATTCTGTGGGTTTGGGTAAACGTATAATAACATATATCATATATCATATATAATAACATATATCCACCCTTATAATATCGTACAGGATAGTGTCACAGCCCTAAAAATCCTCTGTGCTTTGCCTATTCATCCCTCTTCCCTCCCTCCATCCCTGGCAATCACTGATCTTTTTACTGTTTCCTTAGTTTTGCTTTTTCCAGAATGTCATATGGTTGGAATCCTACAGCCTTTTTAGATTGGCTTCTTTCACTCAGTAATATGCATTTAAGTTTCAGCCATGGCTTAATAGCTCATTTCTTTTCAATAAAATAGAATAACATTCTGCTGTCTAGATGTACCACAGTTTAAAGCTCCATTGATTTTTCATGTACACACATGTAACCACCAGCCAGGTCAAGAGATAGGACGTGTGTAGCCCACACCAGGCTCCCTCGTGCTCCCTCTCAGCCAAACCCCCAACAGTGACCACTTTTCTCTCCTCCATCACCAAGAATTAGTTCTGCCATGTTTGAACTTTATATAAATAGAATCTTACACTTTTACTCTTTCATGTCTGGCTTCTTTCATTTAAACTTATGTCTGAGAGGTTCATTGGTAGTGCCTAGAGCAGAGTTCATTTTTTCTTTGCTGTGTTGCATGGAAACCTATCTATTATACGTTATATCCTAAAGTATGCACATGCCTGTGTATCAGACACTGCGCTAGGCACCAAGGGATACAGAGGTGTGTCCAGCGCAGGCCTTGTGCTCAGGGAGTGCACAGCTTAAGAGTGGATGCGAAACATCCTAAATTTCCCCCAAATGAAGTGTCCCATCAAGTGTGTCTAAAACAAGGAGTGGGACTCCCCTGGTGGTCCAGTGGTTAAGACTCCACGTTCCCACTTGCAGGGGATGTGGATGCGATCCCTGGTCAGGGAACTAAGGTCCCGCATGGCACGGGACGTGGCCAAAAAATGTAAATAAATAATTTTTTTTTAAAAAGGAGTATATTATGCTTTATGGGAACACCACTGGGAGGAAATGCACTCATTTAAATACTCTTGAGCTCTCACAAGGTGCTAGGCCTTGTGCCAGGAGCTGGGAGGAGAGTATGGTGGATGAGATATGCTTTCTGCTTGTGGGGAGGTAATATCTGGGGACTGGGGGAATAGAGACAAGTTGTCATGTGATCCGTGCTATAATAGAGGGAGCACAACAGGCTGTGGGGAAAAAAAAAAAAAAAGGCTGTGGAAATCCAGAGGGAGAGGGGCCCCTCACAGCCTTGGGGCCGGGGGGGAGGGGCACGGTGCGGGGGGAGGTCAGGGAAAGTGCAGTAGACATTGTTGGTGGCCTGCCTACAGATACTCCTCCTTGGCTTCCCCACAGCCAAGCCGTCCTTGTGCAATAGTTTTCTCAACATGGTGGCCACAGAATCCTGAGCATCCCCCCAGCTCTAGAGGTTGACTCCTGATTGGTCCAAGCCAACCAAGAGGCTCCTGTTCCCCACCAGCCATTGGTTTAGCCATGGGCACGTGATGCATTCTGGCCAATTAGATATGAAAGAAAGTCACCGGGGGCGAGTGGATGGCAGAGCTTCTAAGAAACATATTCCTCGCTGATTAAAAAAAAAGAAGCAACTGCTGTACACTTGAAACAAACATACCATTGTAAATTAACTATACTTCAATTTTTAAAAATTTTTTAAAAAAAGAAGCAACGTCTCTTGGGAGGAATTACCCCATTTTTCTGCCACTGATCTTCATTATGAGTAGGTGACACTGTGTCTTTTTGCTTATTAAAATCTTAGCAGAATTAACCCAGAACTACTTCATCTCTAGACGTCTGGTTCTGTGCCACAATAAACCTTCAGTTACCTGCAGGCAAAAAACATTCCAGTTTATATTCTTAGAGGACAAGATTTCTTAGCTGAGTCTTCAAGAATGCTAAAGAATTAACTGCGGAGAAAACTCCATAGAAAGAATAACAAATAATTTGCATACAAACCAGGACACTGGGACAGGCATCTAAACCAACTCTCCACCCCGCATCCCCCCACTGCCCCGCCAGGGAAAATGGGACATAGGATAGGACATCTTTTCCCCAGTAAGAACTCAGAGCGAGCAAAGACATGACACTGCTTTTATTTTTGTTTTCTTTTCTTTAACAAACACAGGATGCTTATTCTGTATTGGGCATTGTTCTCAGAGCTTTAGAAATATTAACCCAGAAATGATCACCAGTGAGTTGGCAGGGGGGAGGCAGGAGGACAAAAGACAGGGATGACTCATAAGACCATGTGGGCTTCACTGAGATGGAGGTATTTAAGCAAGACCTGGAGTGGGAAGGGTATACCAGATGGGGGCACAGGCTGAGCAGGAGGAGAGGTAAGAGCAAGATGGTCAGAGAGAGGCAAAAACTCAGGAAGCCTGGAGTGCTGTGTGCAGAGAGGGGAGGGCATGATGGCCAGGGAAGGGTAGTCGAAGCCGGCTTGTAGGAATCTGGAGTGTGTCCTGAAGACCTCCAAGGGTCTGAGCAGCAGGGACAGATGCAGGCTTTGTGGGGTCAGAAGCTTATACAACTTGGGGGTGGGGATGCTCTTCAAGAAAAAAGGAATACAATTTCATAGGACACAGAAGGGGTCCATTCTACTGGGCATGAGTAAGTTTCACTAGCTTTGCAGGAAATGGCCTCTGCTGAGCCGAGAGGTGATCCAGTCACAGCTGGGCTTAGAGAAGCATTTGTGGCCCCAGCACAGTGCCTGGATGTGAGGGGGCGAGGTGGGAAATCTGATGACGATGAAGCATGTAGAAAGAAATTGGGAAACCGCATCTTGTACTCCATCAGAAACGTCCACAGTCCGTGTGGGGATAAGAGAGTCTTTGGCCACCCGAGGGGGGTCACATGGAAAGGAGGTGTTGTGGTACTCTCTGGGACCCATTCCATCTGCCCTCTGGTCCTAGTCTCTCCCTCTGTAGAGAGAGGAGACCAGAAGATATCTCTGAGCCCTTCTACCGCTGTCATTTGGCGATTTAAGGAGACACAGAAAGCCAATTGAAGCCAGCTTGGATTACAAAACTTTGCACCGAAAATGACCTCATATAACAGGACCTTCCTGGCAGTTGAGATGCATGAGATTAATGTTCCAAAATCCAGCTGGTTCTCAGAATTTCCCCAGACAGTTTGAAAACAAAAACAAACAAAAAATTTACATCCAGGTGACCTATGTGCAGCAGCAGACCAGGTCAGTAAACTCAAGCCAGGGATGGGGTTGAGTGGGGCTGGGAGTCCACAATGGGCCTGAGGGAGCCTCAAAGTCTTCAGAGTTTGAAGGGATGGAGGGAGGCAGGACACAGAGGAATAGGGCTACTTCCCTGTTCAGCCCCTGTGGCTCACTCTTAGCCCATTTTATACATGGGGCTTTTGAACAAGGTTTCATTTGTGAACAAGAGAAAACTTTGTGCTGCTAACAGTTTTTATTTTTATTTTTTGAAAACCACTGCTCCAGAGCCAGAGTTCTTAATGTGGAATCCACAGAACTAAGGGTCCTTAGCTGGACATCCAAGAGCTGGAGGACGTTTCTGGAACCCTAAACAGAAATCTGTGTGCATTTGCATACTTATATATTTCTGGGAAGAAGACCCCATGGCCTTCAACGATTGCAAAAAGCTCCTCTCACAAAAAGGTAAGATCTACAGATCAGCATTTCTCAAACAAATGTGCACAAGAATTCCTGGGGACCTTGCTAAATGCAGATTCTGACTCAGTAGGTCTGGGCTGGGACCTGAGAGTCTGCATTTCTCACACACTCCCAGGTGATGCTGCTCACCTGTGGACCACACACTGAACAAACATCTAGGACTACGTTGCCCAATATGGCAGATTCTGGCCACGTGTGGCCACTGAGCTCTTAAGATGTGACTCATTCAAATTGAGACATGCAATAGGTGTGAAATACACATCAGATTTCGAAGACTCTCTACCTGCCAAGTGTAAAATCTGTCATTAATAATTTTATATTGACTATATGCTGCAATGATAATATTTTGTATGTATTGGGTTAAGTAAAATATATTATTTAAGTTCATTTCAACTGTTCCTATTTACCTTTTTAAAATGTGGTCAGTTACAAAAAATATTTGAATTACAACTGTGGCTCACATTGTCTTTCTATTGGCTATTGATGGTGAAATGGCAGCTGACTCAGGAATGAAGAGGTGGTGTGGGGTAGAGGAATTTAGTCCCAGGGTCAAGTCTCAGTGGTCAGGTTGAACAGTCTAGACACCTTTTTTTTTTTTTTTTTTTTTGCGGTACGCGGGCCTCTCACTGCTGTGGCCTCTCCCGTTGCGGAGCACAGGCTCCGGACGCGCAGGCTCAGCGACCATGGCTCAGGGGTCCAGCCGCTCCACGGCATGTGGGATCTTCCCGGACCGGGGCATGAACCCGTGTCCCCTGCATCGGCAGGCGGACTCTCAACCACTGCGCCACCAGGGAAGCCCTAGACACCTTTAAATAGTCCCTTCCATGAGTTAGTCCACCTGTATGACAGGGAGGTAGGGGGGAAAGTGTCACTGAAGGCGCCTCTCAGTTCGCAAAGTCTCCCCCATGACCTCACCTCTCTCCATAGCTTAATGCAGATCTACAGTCTTCCACAGAGGCAGTACAAGGGTCAAGGGTGCTGGGCAGACTGCCTGTGTTCACCTCCTGGCTTGCAAGTTACCATCTGTGTGGCCTGGGGCAAGATGCTGCACCTCTGCTGGGCCTTGGTTTTCCCAGTTGTAAAATGGGCATAATAATAGCACCCATCACACAATGTCGAGGCGAATAAAAGAGTTAATACCTAAAAAAGGCTGAGACCGTAGCCTGGCTCACTGCACACCCTCAATTAATAGGAACTCATTGATATTACACACCGAGGTTAAAATCCACATCCCACCCCTTTCAGGTAAAGTGAACTTGACCTTTTACTTGTCAACCCTCTGGCCCCTCTTCTGTAAAATAAAGACCCCGACAAACAAACAAGAGAATAGTCATAAAGTGCCTGATGCTGTGTGTAGCACATAGCAGACCCTGAATAAATGGCGAGTCGTTATCCTCTTCCGCTCCTTTCTGCTATTTTAGTGTTTGTTCCGGGGACCGAGAGATGTTGTGTTTCATCAAACAAAAATGTCCCCCCACTCTACTGCATTGTTTCTCAGAGCAATCAAGCCTCAGGTGAAGGCATCCTTTTCAACAATGGGGGGTCCGGCACCAGGCCTGTAAACTTCCAGCATGAGCCTCCTCAGGATGCATTCTAGGCCCCATCCAGAATCTGATCAAAAATTAAAAAGAAAAAAAAAATCACGGTCGTGCACCAGCTCCCATAGCAAGGTACCTTGTGGATGGCCGCAGTGGGTCGTAGCGCTATTCGATTCATTTGCAAGGCCTGGACACTTTAAAATTGCACTTGGAGGCTGTGTCTGTATGCCTTCTCCTCTCTGCGTTGTTGTTTGGGTCTCAGTTGTAATCTATTTTAGTTTTGCAACTCCACACGACACTTCCGGTTTTGCTTTGCCAGACTGATGGGGTCCAGAAGACTGTGCATCCACCCTGTGTGGGATATTTCCAAAGCAGAGTTGCCTAGTGGAAAGGCCTGGAGAATGATTTATGGGTCGTGGAGAGCTGCCTTGCATGAAATAAAGGATGGGCTAATTAATGGGCTGGTCCCACTCGGGAGAAAGAGCATTTTTTTGTTCCAAGAAGCTGAGGACCACAACTATTTCAGACAAGCAGGCTTGGCAGTTCGTTTCTGCAGAGCCTCATGGAAGGTTGCAGGGCTCATCAACTTTTCCAGGCTTTAAAACAATTAGGCAGATGTGGTGACGTGGAAAGCCTGCCAGCGTTATAGCTGGAAAGCTGGCTTCAGGCCCCAGCTGTGCCTCTTGCTACCTGGCCTCTGTTTCCTCATCAGTGAAATGGGGGTAGTAATCCATTGCTCCAGGGTTGCTGAGAGGAGGGATAACGTGTGAGATGGTGTCCCTGACTTAGAATTGGTGCTTCACAAACATTCATTGAATTGAGAACCATTAGACAAGTGCATGCAGTCTTGGGGAAGAATTAGTGAGAGGGGCTTTGCAAGCTCTGTGTCTGTGAGAAAAAGACAGGAAATCTCTGAATTCAAAATGGTCCCCACGGCCACTGGGAGGGCTTCCTGAAGGCTCTGTGCTAAGTGTGTGTGTGTGTGTGTGTGTGTGTGTCCCAGGCACTATTTTATTTATTTACTTTTTTTTACAGTAAATTTTTAGTTTTTAATTTTAAGTACAGTTTTAAGTACAGTTGATTTACACTGTTTCAGGTGTATCTGTGGTAAGTCTTGCAGTGGTTGGGAGGAGAGGAGAAGACAGACTCACTGGCTCCAAGCTGGCTGTGCCTCAAGGCTTTTGGGAATGCCCTTTGTGGATGGATATTGTTATTTGATGCTGCTCAGAAAAGACAGCCAACTGTTTTGCGCTAATGACTAGCTGTTTCCTTTCTCTGTTCAAATTTTAATACCCAGGTACCCATTTGCTCCTTATTTTTTTTTTTTGACATTATAAATACTACAACATCCTCCCCTACACATACATACACACACACACACACACACACACACTGACCTATCCCATCAGCAGGGCTATTGACCCAAAGAGAATGTATACTCCCAGCCTCCCTTGCAGCTAGATGTGACCTTGTGATGAAATTCTGACCAATGGGATGAGAGAGCAGAAGTATGCAACTTCCAGGCACATCCTTATAAAGTAAGTTGCTTGCCCTCTTTTCCTCCTTCCCACTGGTAGCTACAGGAGCAGCCATCACTGCCCCGGGGCTGGGGATTGTGTGCTGAGGATGCTGCCTGCCAATGGGTTACTGATGACTTGGCAGAATAAAGCCAACTACTGGCCCTGGACCAACAGCCTACCTCTGCACTAATACAAGAAAGAGAAATAAAATTTTCTCTTATTTCAACTGCTTTATTTTGGAGTCTCTTTGTTAGAGCACTTTGGTGCCACCCTAATTTACACACAGGGACTGGATAGTGGTCCCAAAAGGGAAGAGTTTTGCCAAGACCAGCTCTGTAATGAGGGATTTGGGAGGTGGGTTCCTTCATGTTTCTCCTCAGAGCAACAGGATTTTTTTCTCTTGGGATTAGAAGTTGTTTATTGTTTTATTCTAATTATAAATGCCGTACCTGGTAGAAAAGTTTTGACAATCTCATCAGATGTAGGTCATCTCTGTGAATCATTTGATGATACATCCTTCTGGGAACTGTTTCTATGTTTCTTTTATGAAAGAGGATTCATAATATATACTCGGTTTTGTAATTCATGAATTTTTTTTCACTTCAAATTACGCTGTGAAAACTATCATTTGAACAAAGGAAGTACAGATGTTATTTGGGGTGTGTGTGTGTTAAATGTCACCATTTGTGCATACATTTGGATGCAAACTAAATCCCTGCAGCAAGTACAAAGTATGAATGAGATTATTATAACGGGCAAAGAACTAGACCTCCAAGGGCTGTATGTTTTTTGAGAAATTTCAACACTGAACAAATGAGTCTTTAGAACTCGTGAAAGATAATGTGTGGACTGCTCTATTTCTTTGAACTAAAGTTTCTTATGTCATAAACTTTAAGTATTTAAGCCTTTCTATTTTTAAGAAAATGCCAAAAAAGTTGTATCCTCCCTCCAAAGTTGCAGTGCAAGCACTTTCCCATGCTATTACATTCTCCTTGGAAAATATGACTTTTATCAGCTAATCATATTCCATAATATGGATAGCCCATTATTTACTTATCCAATTATTATTGCACATTTGATGATTTCATTTCTCCATTCTTTGGCTATTAAAAATACACTTAAAGACAAACCTAATATTGACGTCTTAGTGTGCATTTCTGACCCTAATTTTGGGGTAGATTTTTCAATGTGGAGTTATTGGGTTAAAGGTCATTACTATATTTAAGAATCGTAATACATTTTGCCAAATTTCCTTGGAGAAATGTTTCAATGCAGCACATTCCCACAAACAATATAGGAGAGTAGGGCTTAGAATCATGACCTAGATTGTGGCAACATAGGACCCACCAGCCCAGACTCCATCCCTGGTGTCCCCAGAGAGCCTGTTAATCCTTCTTTGATGAAGATGACAGCATGACTGGCTGAGGATGGCAGACATCCCTACTACTGAGTGGGAGTGGACACTGTTAGGGCACATTCTAGAGTGATTCCATACCACACAGAAACCCTGGTTGCAGGTCTGGCCCAGTCTGGATGTTTCATCTTTCAGAGTCTGTGTTCTCATTCCACACTGTACTGCCCCGAATGGTCGCTTTCTTTTGTTAGCATCTGTGTCTACAGTTTCTGCCTGTGTCGCTTTAAACCCAGTCCTTATTAAGGGTATTACCAAGCTGGGTAGTCTCCTTGAATCATCTCTGATGAAGTCTGCCACCAGGGACTTGAGACATTCACTCATCTCTTTATTCATTCATTTTGTATTCAACACATATATAATAACTACCTACTATGTGCCAGGTACATTGGGAAGCACAGTGGTGGACAAGACCTACCTGGTCCCTCTCTTCGTGGAGCTTATTGGCTAGTGGTGGAGCAACATAATAGGTCATAGACAAACAAAATAATATATAATTACCAAACCTTGATATGCACTATAAAGGACACAAATAGAACCCTATGCTAGGAACCTCTGTGAGTCTACTTCAGAGAAGTGGGCAGGGATGCTCTCTGAGGAAGTGGTATTTAATTTGAGACTTGAAGGATGAGAATGAGAATGGGATGATTGAGGGAAAAGTATTCTTGGCAAAGGGAACAGCATGTTCTTGAGATGGGAGAGTTCTTTGTGTTTATAAGGGACCAAAAGACAGCAGTGGGCTGGAGCAGAGGGTGACAGTGGCAGGAGGTGGGCTTGGAGCAGGCGGCAGTGAGCAGTTTTCCTTTTGTGCTAAATCCAAGCCACTGAAGGGTTATAAGCCGAGGCAAATGGAGGGTCACATGAGCCCATTTAGTAAATGGATTAAAGAGGATGAGGCAGTGGCGTGGCACCACTATTACAGGTATCCAGGAGAGAGACGATGAGGACCAGTACCAGGATGAGGGTGTAAAACGAAGCCAGAAGGAACTTTCATGGCATCCCATCCATGCCATCCGATTAGACATCGGGTCAGTCTGGGGCCAGGTCAGGCTGACCAAGGGCGGCTGTGGGTGCTGTCAGCTTTTCCCACGGGCCCAATCAGCAGCCACCTACATAGCGGGCTAGCCGAGCACCAGTCACACCCCAGACCCTCCCTCACCTGTGAAGACCTCGACCTCTGCTCATAGAAGTGCACTCCTTTCCCAAAGGCATGTGTAATTTTCAAAGGAAAAGTCAACCCTGAGAGGTCTCATTTCAACCTATTCTCAGTTACTGATGCCTGAGTGGGAAAGAGTTTCTTTTTTTTTTTTAAGCTTTTAAATTTTTTAAAATATCTTTATTGGAGTATAATTGCTTTACAATGGTGTGTTAGTTTCTGCTGTATAACAAAGTGAATCAGCTATATGTATACATACATCCCCATATTCCCTCCCTTTTGCGTCTCCCTCCCACCCTCCCTATCCAACCCCTCTAGGTGGATACAAAGCACCGAGCTGATCTCCCTGTGCTATGAGACTGCTTCCCACTAGCTATCTATTTTACATTTGACAGTATATATATGTCCATGACACTCTCTCACTTCGTCCCAGCTTACCCTTCCCCCTTCCCGTGTCCTCAAGTCCATTCTCTACGTCTGTGTCTTTATTCCTGTCTTGCCCCTAGGTTCTTCAGAACCATTTTTTTTTTTAGATTACATATATATGTGTTAGCGTATGGTATTTGTTTTTCTCTTTCTGACTTACTTCACTCTGTATGACAGTCTCTAGGTCCATCCACCTCACTACAAATAACTCAATTTCATTTCCTTTTATGGCTGAGTAATATTCCATTGTATATATGTGCCACATCTTCTTTATCCATTCATCTGTCAATGGACACCTAGGTTGCTTCCATGTCCTGGCTATCGTAAATAGAGCTGCAATGAATATTGGGGTGCATGCCTCTTTTTGAATTATGGTTTTCTCAGGGTATATGCCCAGTAGTGGGATTGCTGGGTCGTATGGTAGTTCTATTTTTAGTTTTTTAAGGAACCTCCATACTGTTTGCCACAGTGGCTGTATCAATTTACAATCCCACCAACAGTGCAAGAGGGGGGAAAGAGTTTCTGAGACTAACCCTTAGGCAAATTACCCTCTCTGCATCGGCCTCTGTTACCTTGTCTGTTAAGTAGGGGAGGGGGGTGTCTCCTCCCTGCCCTTTATTCATTCAATCACTCGGGGAGCCTGCTGTGCCTGGCCGGGGGCGGGGCATTGAGAGAAGTAAGATACGCTTTCTGCCTCCTAGAAGCTTAAAACCCAGTAGGTCTCCAAGGTTCCCGTGAGCCTGTAAACATAAACCTGCTTGATGTCCCCACTTTCCTGAGCATCACTCCTGACTTCCAGGCACCCACACTTCCTCTCAGACCTCATCCAGTGGGCTCTTTTCTTTTTCTTTTCTGTGCTTTTTGCTTTCTTTTCTTTTATTTTTTTAATTTTTATTTTATATTTGAGTAGAGCTGATTTACAATGTTGTGTTCGTTTCAGGTGTACAGCAAAGTGAATCCGTTATACATATACATGTGTCTATTCTTTTTCGATTCTTTTCCCATGTAGGTTACTACAGAATATTGAGTAGAGTTCCCTGTGCTATACAGTAGGTCCCTGTTGATTAGCTATTTTATATATAGTAGTCTGTGTGTGTTAATCCCAACCTTGTAATGTATCCCTCCCCCCTACCTTTCCCCTTTGGTAACCAGAAGTTTGTTTTTTACAAAGTGAGTCTGTTTCTGGTCTGTAAAAAGTTCATTTGTATCATTTTTTTTTAGTTTCCACATATAAGTGATATCATATGATATCTGTCTTTGTCTGACTTACTTCACTCAGTATGAAAATCTCAAGGTCCATCCATGTTGCTGCAAATGTCATTATTTTATTCTTTTTTTTGGCTAAGTAATATTCCATTGTAAATATGTACCACATCTTCTTTATCCATTCATCTGTCAATGGACATCTAGGTTGCTTCCATGTCTTGGCTATTGTAAATAGTGCTGCTATGAACATTGGGGTGCATGTATCTTTTCAAATTATGGTTTTCTCCAGATACATGCCCAGGAGTGGGATTGCTGGATCATATGGTAGCTCTCTTTTTAGTTTTTTAAGCTAAAAAAACTGTTCTCCACAGTGGCTGCACCAGTTTACATTCCCACCAACAGTGTAAGAGGGTCCCCTTTTCTCCACACCAGTGAGTCCTCTTCGTGGCATTGATGCCTCCTGGGGAATTTCTTTCTGATTTCTGGGCTGTGATGGAGGTTAGGGACTCACCCTGACTTACTGGGCTGGTATGCCCAGAAGCACAGGACTCTCACTGAGACCAATACCTGGACTTTGTGACAAATGCAAAGCAATGTGACATTCCTGCCCCTGGGACAGACTCTCACACCATTCCCTCCTAAGGGTTGCTTCTCCTACCCACCCTCATCAAAACCTCACTCTGGTCCCAGCATGGTCTCTTGCCTGGGCCAGAAACTGGTCATAAATGATTGTCAGAGAGAATTTCCATGGCCTGAAAAATTCAAACACAGCCACCAAGGCTAATGCCAGACTTCGTTATTGCGGTTCTAACGTGAATACTTTCTAGAAGGGTCTTGCTCAGGAAGCCAAAACCTGTTTGGTCTTTTTACAAGAGGAAAAAATAAAATAAGATCAAAGAACAGAAAGAAAAGGAAAAACTTTAGCTGTCACTGAAGGCATACTATGTGCCTGGAGGTCCCACATATGTTAATTTTCTGGTAGACCATTTTACAGATGGGCCTTCTGAGGCTAAGAGGTCAAGAAATTTGAACGTTCAGCTAATACATTTGAAGACCGGGGATCAAATCAAACTTGTCTCCGAAATGTTTCCTTTTTACTACCCGGATACCCAGATGAAAAAAGGACCAGAGTAAAGACAGATGGAATTTTGGACGTGGCTCACATACCCCTCCCTGTATTGTGGCTGATGGAGTTCCCTTAAGCCAGCCAACACTGCATGAGCTCACCATGTGCCTGGCGCCAGATGGCAGAGAGATCCCAAGACATGCTCCCTGCCCTCAGGGAGCTTGTAACTAACAGAGAGGTAACACACACACACACACACACACACACACACACCAGGAAAAGAAGACAATGCAACAGAACAAGGCTAAAAGCCAAGAGAACAGATGCTCCCGGGCATGGAGGCGGTGTTCCCTTCCAAGTATGTCTTTTCTTGGGAGGTTTCCTCTTCAATTGCGGGTAGTAAGCTAGCCCTACCATCAAAGGACATGACCATGGCAAAAATGCCCTTTGAGGGGAACTATTTGTCTTCTGGATATCTGAAAGAACCAGGTTCCAAGCTGAACGCATGCCTTCCGGGTTGGATACGCCCCGATGCCAGACTTCGAGTCCCTGCTGAGTCAGATTCCACCACCACTCATTTTACAGAGAACACAGGAAAATCCATTCTGGGGGTTGTTTCTGCATGATGTGTAATAATGGGGGAAGGCATCCATGATATGCTTAAAAGAAAGAATGGAAGGAGGAAGGGAAGGGAGGGTGGGAGAAAAGTGGATTTGATTTCTACGGCTACATAACAGATCACCACAGATGCAGCAACTTTAACACAATTGATCATCTTGCAGTTTCTGTGGGTCAGGCGTCTGGGCGTGGGTCAGCCAAAGGTCTGCCAAAGCGTAAATCAAGGTGCTGGCCAGGGCTGTGGTCTCACCTGGAGCTCTTCCAAGTTCGTTCAGGTTGTTGGCAGAATTAAGTTCCTCGCGTCCTTGATTCTCTGTTGGCTGTTGATCGGGGGCCCGGCACACGAAACTGGCTGCGTGGACACGGCTGATGAAGGGGCGTAGAAGCTGGCGTTGCAGGGAACACCCACTGTAGCATCAGGCTGGACTTTGTTTAGTTGAATTTGCTCAGTTAGGCGAACTTGAATTTGGTCAACAAGGTCAAGGGGAGTCCATCTTCGGAGGGTGATTTTCTGGTTCACTGACCAGAAAATCCGGTCAGTTACCTGAAACTCTCTCATTTAAGCAAACAACCTCTTCTTTTCTTTCCTTTTCCGAGAATTAAAAGTGACAACTTGAATTGTTTTTCTCTTCCTTCCAAAGCAATACATACTCATTGTAGAAAGAGGAGAAACCACAAATTAACAAAAAGACAAAATATACCCATTCAGAATCCCTCCCTAGAGGCCACTTTTAAGACTTTGTGTATATTTTTGTCCAAAATGAGAGGATATTATACATATTGTTTTATAACCCATTTTTTCACTGTCTATATTGAGAGGATCTCAGTATATCACTATCTTCCTGTTACTGCACAATACTCCTTTATACAGATATATCATGATTTATTTAACCAATCTCCTATTATAAACTATGTTGTAATGAACATCTAATAACTAAATCTGAATCATTTCCTTAAAATAAGTGCCCAGAAGAAGGATTAGTGGACAGGTTGCTTTCTGGGTCTCAATTTCCTCATCTCTGAAATGGGGAGAAGAGTAGTGCCCACACCCTAGGATTGATTGTGGGGCAATTGAATGGATAAACAAGATCCAGCACAGAGTAAATGTTCAATGCAAGTTGCTATTAAATTAATCAGCACCTTTTTGGAAACATGCTTTTTAATGGAAATGTTTCTAACATATAATAGACACATACACCTGTCTATCCAATGGCAGAATCTGAGTCTCCACCAGCCCGTGGCGGTCGGAAATCCAGTGTCCACCAAAGATGACCACCATCAATTTTTTCTCCCTGCACGCATTTGCTGCTGCTCACATCTCCATCCCCTCTGGATGAATCAGGTATGGCCGTGCCACTTGCTTTGGCCAGTAGAAGACAGAGGAAGTGAACCTGTGTGTCACTTCTAGGACCAGCCTTTCAGAGGACTGGCAGTTTCCTCGCCCTTGGAATGTAATCCTACTTTGAGACGGCCTTGCTGTGAGGAAGCCCAAGCTGGCCATGTGGAGAAAGAGGCCCAGCCAGCCCCCGGTGGTTCCAGCCACCCAGCTGAGGCACCAGACTTGGGACTGTTGTCGCCATCTTGGACCTTCCAGCCCCAGCAGACGGCACGCGGAGCAGAAGGCCCACCAGCTGAGCCACGTTCATAAACTGCCATCCAGACCACTGAGTTTGGTGGTTTGTCATTAAGCAATAGAGAACTGAACACCCTCACCCCAGGAGCCTCTTCCCCGACACGTCCAGGAATATTCAGGGGAGACCATTCATGTATTTGAATCTGAACCAGACTTTTGGGGCCAGAGGCCTCCACATCCCACCCTGCATGCAGTCACTCTGGTCAATGGTTCATCACAGAAGCAGCACCCATCCTCCAAGGGGGCATTTTGGACTTCTGTGCAGTGGGGTTGGTTGGTATAATAATTGAGGAGGGGGCATGGCTGGCATTCCTTGGGTGGACAGTGCCCCTGCCAAAGCACAGGTCGGTCCCACACAACAAAGGATTTCCTAAGCAGACATTCCTGTGAATAAATAAAAGCAAAAATCTTTGTGCAATTACCTGAGCCCAGAGTTGTGGTTCTTAACCAAGGGTGATTTTGCCTATTAGGGGACGTTGGACAAGTAGGGAGACATTTTTGGGTGTCACACTGGGCTTGAGCCTGACATTTAAAGGGTAGAGGTCAGAGACGCTGCTGAACACCCTCCAATGCACAGGAAAGCCCCCAAACAAAGAACGGTTGCGCCCCAGGTGTCAACAGTGCTGAGAAATCCTGATCCAGAGCCTTACTCCGTGTGATGTATAAACTCAGTTTATTCTGCAAGCTTGTAATATGCACTGAATTCTTCTGGAATGAAACTATCATATAAATCAATGGAACTTGATTAAGAATCATCCTCCATTCAGAAAATCCCCTCCCTGGACCCAAGATTTTTGCTCTGTGAGCTGCCAGCCCAATGCCATGTGTCCATGTGTCCATCCTCTGGGGGCAGCTCTCACATCAACAGTGATGCATCCGATAGACACTTGTGCCCCCTGCTTCATCCCAATGGAGTCCAGCCCACGCATTTACCTACTGAAATGCACACCATTTTTATTATACATCACTTTCTTTTTATCTAACGTTTAAGTTATTATATTAATTTGTAAAATTATGTGTGTAGTTACATGATAGGGGCTAGGAATCTGTGTTTCAGGATCATAAAGGGGAGGTTAAACTAAGTGTTGGAAGGGAACTTTGAGTCAGATGAGTCGAGAACTGTTTGTCCAGAACACGCTATGGGGCTGTCCCAGAAGCCAGAGTCTGACTCACCACTGGACAAATGTGCCGGCACCCTGGCAGAGCAAAGAAACTGGTGCAGACTGAGTGATCCCAGAGGCGTCATCACTAACGGGGGACCCAGACTACGGAGGGCTCCTCGAGACTCCAGAGAGGACTCACCATCCCTCGTGTTCTCCCAGCCACACGGGCTCCACGCCTCTGAAGGGCCAGGGACTCAGCTTCACTCGCGGCTGCTTCCCCAGAACCTGGCCTGCCATCAGGACCATGGGAATGGGACCAGCCCTGGGGTCAGCGTCCTTGTGGGCCAGAACCAGCATGCCCCTTCCACCTGTAACCCTGGAAAGGAGTCCTAACTGGCCCCATCTCTTCCCGCCCCCTGCCCTGGGCTCACTACTCTGGCCTTGGTCCCAGCCACCCTGTTCCTCTGCCTACAGTGCCCCAGCTCAGACACCAGGTCCAGTGACCCCCACTTCCCTGACTCTTCTATTCTCCATCAAAAATAACAATACGCCTGTCATCAGCAGTCCAGGTATAGCACACTTTTATTTACTTGGTTCAATTTGCTATTTTTAACAGCAAAATTAGCACCTGTCAATCACCACTTGCAATACAGCTAAGACCTTAACAATAATTACCATTTGTTATGGTCCTTCCCACAATAGCATCCTCAAGCTTATACTCAACATTACCTTGCTTTCCATGTTGATAGTTTTTGTTTTGTTTTGTGTTTATAGAAAGGAACTCTGTAGAGCTGCAGAAAAGGAAAGGTTTTTATTTTTTAAGCCACGTTGCATGGCATGCAGGATCTTAGTTCCCTGACCAGTGATCGAACCCGGGCCCCTTGCAGTGGAAGCGTAGAGTCTTAACCACTGGACCACCAGGGAAGTCCCCATGTTGTATAGTTTTATTGTATCTATTCAAATTCTCATATCTTTCTTTTATTTGCATTTAATTGTATT
Organism: Mesoplodon mirus; assembly: GCF_964341445.2. Lineage (NCBI taxonomy): Eukaryota > Metazoa > Chordata > Mammalia > Artiodactyla > Ziphiidae > Mesoplodon > Mesoplodon mirus. The sequence goes on from NC_138979.1 coordinate 179,112,240, forward strand.
CAAAGGATATCATACTGTATGCAGTCTTTGGGGACTTACTTTTTATTTTTTTAGTTAATATTATTTCTGGTACCTCTTTAAACTCCATATTCTACTGTGAAGACCCATCCATATTTTGCATTTGCTCATTCTCATGGTTGCATCATTGCATTCCATGGTGAGTACATTCTACAGTTTATTCAGCCGGGGTCCCGTGCTTGGCATTGGGTTGCTGTTAGGGGTTTACTCTGGTGAATGGCACTGGCTTTTCAGTCCACTCGGGCTGCTATCACAGAATACTGCAGGCTGGCTGGCTTAGAGAAGTTTATTCCTAACAGTTCTGGAAGCTGGAAGTCCAAGAAGACTAGGACTTAAGAACACAAGGCACTAGCAGATTTGGTATCTGAGGAGAGCCTGCTTCCTGGTTCATAGACGGCTGTCTTCTTGCTGTGCCCTTACATGGCATGAGGTGAGAGAGCTCTCTGGGGTCCCTTTTATAAGGGCACTAATCCCATTCATGAGAGCTCCACCCTCATGACCTATCACCCCCCAGAGGCCTCACCTCCTAACACCATCAGATGGGGGGTTAGGTTTCAACATGTGGACTTTAGGGAGACACAGGTATTCAGTCCGTAGCAGTGCTGCTTTGAACCATCGCTGCTCTGAACATGGCTCCTGCTACCCAGGGGCAAGGACATCTCTTATGCACATTCCTGGAAGAGGTACAGCTCTTCCCTGCCTCTTCACACAGAGAACACTAAACAGATCAAGCTCATCATTCTCCAGGTGTTGTGAGGTTGACATGATATTGGAAAGGACAAGGGTTCTGCAGCCAGAAGAACTGACGCTGCCCCCTGCCCCACCACTCACCAGCCGTGACTCTAAGTGATTTATTATCACCTCAGAACTTCCATCCCCTCACCTCTACATGGGTACAAGGACACATTCCTCTCCAGGATGAGAATTAATATTACTTCCAGCTCCTCAAAGTGAGGTACAGGCCCTGGGGACAGGTGTGATGTGCCATGGGAGGAACAGAGCACAGCTTCCTGCAACATCTGCTTTCCTCGACTAGCAGGCCAGGGGGATGATATTTTTGTGTTAAGTCAAACGCAGTCATGTTGGGTGGTAAAACAAAACACACATACATCTTGGGCGAAATCAACTGTAGACGTAAGAGAGGCAGCTTGTGGGCCATCGGCTTCCCAGGGACTCTAATGGTTCCCATCTCCAATTCTCAGCTCCGCACACACAGCACGCATCCACCTGCCCTTTCGGCATCTCCATTCTGATGGACCATGTCAGGTATCTCCAACCGCAGTGTGCAAAACAGAGCCCAGTCCGTCCCACCCCCAAACTCGCATCTCTTCCAACATCCCCACGCCTAACCCCGAGATCCAGGCAGTTCTCATATGTGTCTGTTCCATTTCATCCTGACTTCCCCTGCTCAAAAAAAATGACAAAAATAATAATAAACACATACACAGAATGCTTGGTACCATCCTAAGCATTTGGTATATAGTAGCTCATTTAATCTTGACGATTCTATGAAGTGGATGTTAGTATCACCATTTTACAGATGAGGGAATAAAACTCACAGAGATTAAACCAACGTTCTCAGGGTCCACAGTTTGCAGAGGCAGAGCTGGGATTTGAAGCCAGGCAGGCTGCCCCCAGTGCCCATGGGTGTGACTGCCATCCTAGACTGCTTCCTGTGAGCACCCTGCCCAGAAACCGGGATGGGGCCCCCGCAGAGCACACAGCCAGCAGGAGGGCCTCAGGAGGCTGAGGCCCCCCGCCATTCTTCCTGAGGTCCAGGCTGACTCAGTGCCAGGCTCGGGTGGGGCACACAGATTTTGTCCATTAGGGAGTTGCCAAGTACGCACAGCGGCCACTATAGAAGAATGAACCAGCTACGCATCGCCCCAAATTAAACGCAGCCTGACGTAGACTCACAATTGGCTGCCCACAAAGTAATCTTTGTCCCGCCCCCAGCCCCCCAGACCTAATATCATGATCCTATCAACAGAGAAGCTTTATTCGAAAGGCTTAGAGAGGAGCTCAGAGACGCTGGCGAGGATGCAGAGGTCACCCCAAGCTGCCCAGCAGTTACAGTGAGGGGTCAAATGCTGGAGCTGGATGCTCTACTCATGTGATTGCTCCAGAGTCAGACCCCACGTCTCCCAATACCCCGCTGATCTGAAGACGCTCCCCTGAGCCCCCAGGCTGGTTTTCACACTTCCCTGCCTTTGCTTCTGCTGTTCCCTCTGCCACGCACGCCCTTCCCTTTTGAGCAGCTCCAGCCAGGAAGGAACAGAAGGGGAATTTTTTTTTTAAGCAAACGTTTATTATGTTTATTGGCGTAAACTTTTAAAATTATATTTGCCTTGGATCCTTACTCTCTTTTGGTCATTTTATTTATTTATTTTTTAACATCTTTATTGGAGTATAATTGCTTTACAATGATGTGTTAGTTTCTGCTGTATAACAAAGTGAATCAGCTATACGTATACATATGTTCCCATATCTCCTCCCTCTTGCATCTCCCTCCCTCCCACCCTCCCTATCCCACCCCTCTAGGTGGTCACAAAGCACTGAGCTGATCTCCCTGTGCTATGCGGCTGCTTCCCACTAGCTATCTAGTTTACATTTGGTAGTATATATAAGTTCATGCCACTGACAGGAGGGGATTTTAAGTCAACCTCTCCCTGCCAACGGGTTCCCTCCTAGGCTACTAAAGGCAAGCACCAGTCAGATCATGCACCCAGCTCATAAGCTAAGGCACTGGTGTCCTGATAAAAGAGAAGCAGAGACACAGAGACAGAGACACACATAGAGAAGAAGGCCACATGATGACAGAGGCAGAGATTGGAGGAAGGCAGCCACAAGCCAAGAACACTGAGGACTGCTGGCAACCACTAGAAGCTGAAAGAGGCAAGGAAGGCTTCTCTCCTAGAGCTTTCAGAGGGAGCATGGCCCTGCAGACCCCTGATGTCAGCCTTCTAGCTTCCAGCACTCTGAGATAATAAGTTTGTGTTGTTCAAGTCACCTAGACTGTGGTACATTGTCACAGCAGTCCTAGGAAACCAATACACTGTCTAATAAAAAGGCATCCACGCAGCAACTTTTAGAGTGGATGAGCAGAGTGGCAGCTGTGAAGAGGTGTCCAAGTCCAACTCTCTCGTTCACTAGTTTTGTGTGTTGAGCAAGTTACCTATATCTCTGAGCCTCAGTTTCCCCATTTATAAAATGGGTACATTACCCCTGCCCTGTCTTCCTCTTAGATCAGGGCGAGGCTCAGAGTGGTTGATGGCTGCAGAACACTCCCCTTACTTTACGGTGCTCTGAAAAAGTGGAGTTTTAGCACCAAATGAATAATTGGCTCAGTAAACAGTATTGCACTCCTACTGTGTAGGCTTTGTACAGGCTGGAGGTAAAAAGACGGACTCAGGACCAAATTTCTTCTTTAGGGATCTTGGATAAGAGATACCAGATGAGTGGTAAGTAGGTTTCCACCAAATCCCCAGAAGAACTTTGTGAAATGGGTGCGTTACAATGCCTATCTTAGTGGAGACGGTCGAGTGGTTAAGAGCCAGGCCAGCGGGGCTCGAGTTCCGTTCCTGCTATGAACAAGCTGTGTGACTTCCGTAAACCTTCAGAGCCTCTCTGTGCCTCAGTGTCCTCGCCTGCAAAGGAGGTAACTAGTGCAGTCTGGCAGGGGTGTCTAGCACACGATGGCCCCCACTAAGCAGGGAGCTTTCTGCTCCTGGAAGCGTGTGGACAGAGGAAGAACAGACACGTGCCTGGGTGTGTGGACAAAACCCACACCCCAGGCAGGGGAATCCGGAGGCTCCTGAGCTCCTGAGAGCTGACAAATGCATCGCCTTGCCCTACAGGAGTGCCAAGGCTACGGCATCTCGACGAGTAACTCTAACCCAGGTGAGAAGTGATTGATGCCAGGAGAGCCGCGCATCAGAGGTGATGTCACCGAGGGGTCAAGGATGGCTTTGAGCAAGGGGCCACCTGAGAGGGCCTTGAAGGATGATTTGGATTTGGACCTTCAGGGATTCAGAGGAAGGACCCTCGTTGGAGATGGATAAGTCTACTCTATGAACGGGGACAGGTGAGAACAGCTCCATTTGATGGGCCTGTAGGATAGAATGTTGGGGGAGGGGAAGCTCAAAGGGCCTGAATGCCAGGCAAAGGGGCCTGGACATTGGCTGTGGTGCTGGGAAGTTCCCGAAGCACCAGGCTGGTCTAACCTTAATTGCTTTAGGCAGAGCCAGGCACCCGGTGGTTAAAACCTGCCTGCAAACCTTTGACCCGTCCTCTACCTTAGAACTGAATAGGATTGTCTCCAGTCCCCTGTGCATACGCAATGATGTCACCATGCTGGGGTTCTATGCTTGGATCTTAACTAGCTTCTTCCTTCTCTGTTTCCAGGTTTCTTTGAGGGATGAGGGTCACTCACAGGCTGGTATCTGGGGTTGGCAAGAGGGAGGCCAGCCAAGGGGAGAGAGGGATGATGCCAGCAACAGTGGGCTCCTCCCCCTTGGCCACGGGGCTCTGTTCTTGATGACGGTGCAGGAAAGGGCTGCTAGGATGCCAGAACCAAGACTGCTTGAGTGACAGCTCCAAGAAGGATCTAGAAAACATCATCAGCCTGTAGGTGGGACTATGCAGGGCATGGCTCCTGATAAGGTGCCATTTGCTGAGACAGGATCAAATCCTACTGCTTCTTTGCCCCAGTCCCTCCAGGAGACCCTAAGGAGTAGGACAAGAGGCCAACCCCCACCTTCCAACCTCCATATTCACCTGCCTCTTTGCTCTTGGTTGCCCATCTTGGCTGACCACCCTACGTCATCCTGGGCACATCTCCAGCTTTGGAAATGCTGGCAGTGCTTTGCTTTTATTTTCATTCAACTCAAGAGTCTGTTTCCAAGGATCTTCCCTGTCCCAGGTACCAGGCTAGGTGCTTTCACTACTTCATTTTATTCAGTCCTTCCAACAGACCTGAGGGGTAGAAATGATGACACCCTTTTTCCAGATGAGGAAACTGAGGCTCAGAGATGGGAAGAAATGTCCCAGAGTAAATAGCAGAACCAGATTTGGAATCTCCAGAGCACACACACGCTCTTCCCGATGATCAGCTCCAGCTCCCTCACGTGGGTGCTCACGATGGGGTTGAAAGCACAGTGCCTGCCGCTCAACTGCCTGGCTGAGAATCCCAGTTCCGTATCTTATTAGCTATGACTTTGGACAAGTTATTATTTCTGCTGTGCCTCAGTTTTCTCATCTATAATATGGGGATAATAATACTGAACTACTAGAATTAAAGAATGAGGGGCTTCCCTGGTGGCGCAGTGGTTGAGAGTCCGCCTGCCGATGCAGGGGACACGGGTTCGTGCCTCGGTCTGGGAAGTTCCCACATGCCGCGGAGCGGCTGGGCCCGTGAGCCACGGCCGCTGAGCCTGCGCATCCGGAGTCTGTGCTCCGCAACGGGACAGGCCACAACAGTGAGAGGCCCATGTACCACAAAAACAAACAAACAAAAAAAGAATGATTACATGAAAAATATTTTTAGCAGTGCCCAATGCATAGCAGATGTTCTTATTTTTATTATGATTAAGGAGGGCATGGCCTCCAGTTTGGTGCCAACCACCAGCGATGTCCTAACCTCACTTCAGGTTCTATGGTCCTGGGCACTTCAGGTTGCATGGTCTGTCACTTACCTATTTAATGACTTTGGGGACAGTCATCCCCCTCTGCCTCAGTTTCCCATAATATAAGATGGGATTTAACTAGGTCAGTGATTCTAACCCTAATGGAGTCGTGAGCCCTTGAGGATCTGAGGGAAGCCGTGAACACCGTCCAGAAAGAATTTTCACTCAGTCCAAGCATTTCTCAGCCCCCGACGTCCGCCCATGAGCCTCGGTTTGAGGGCTCCAGGACCTGTAGGCTCCCCAGGCTTCCAAGCAGCTCTGGCAAGACGAGGAGGTGGGTGTAGGATGGGAGCCAGGCTCCAAGAGTCTCCTCCCGGCTTTCTTGTCTTTTCTCCTTCCTCTCTTTCTGTATTTTCTGCTTCTTGAAACCTTGTTGCAACTGTGAGGTTAGAAAAAGTCCAGGGCAGAGGGTGACTTAGGCTGGACTTGCCCATCACGCCCCCCTCCACCCCCTGCCATTTCTGTCTGAGGTTTTCTCTGTCTCTTCCACTGCTCAGGAAAAGCCTTCCTTCGTGGTGGGTGGGGGTTGTGGGTGGAGAGAGCATGTTTATGAGAAAACAGCATAATCCATACTAAGGGAAGAAGCAGCAGGAGAAACCCAAGATGCTGGGGAAGGCATCCCTCTTTACCGGCTGGATCGGGGGCCAGCTGCCTGTGCAGCAGACCATCTCATGCATCACTCGGTGGCAATCAGGGGGGATTTACTGAGGCTATCCCGACAGGAAGGCAAAACCCAGCCCCGCCAAAAGAAAAAAAAGCCTCCCAGAGTCGGGCCTACGTCATGGAATTGTCATCCCCTCCCCACCCCCATAAAGGAGACCAGCGAGGCACCTGGGAGCAGTGACCCCCCCCCACCGCTGTTGGGGAGCAAGGTGGAGCCGTCAAGCCCTCTGGGTGGGTTCCCTGTCCTCGCACGTCTCCCCTCATAAATGGTCCAGGTGCCTGGCAGGCTGCTCTGGCCATTTTTATTTGGGATCGTTCCCCAAGGCCACGTGGCCAGAAAACAGGGCCGGGGACACAATGGTGGCACAGTAACCTGCAGCCTGGCCCCCGGCTAATCACTCAAAACACCTGGAGGAGCTCGTCCAAGGAAACAAGAAACAAAATCCCTGCGATTAGGGTTGCAGGCTTCTGGTGGTCCCAGCTAATCTCTTTCAGGTGGAGGGCCTGGTGGGGAGGCCCGGGCTGCCTCCCCAGCAGAGCCGTCCGGAGCTGGGGGCCTGGGGACCAGTGGCTGGAGCATGTCCAGCCATGAGGCACACAGGCTGGCCTGAGCGTCTGTGATGGCAAGTGCCCCATAAGTGCCAAGGGGGTTCGTGCAGACAAGCCAAGGGTTGTGTGGGAGCCCCATAAAAGAGATGAAGCTACTAAACAGACCACCCCCTCTCTATGGAGAGCCCCACACCCCTCAGTCCAGTCCTCAAGCAGGTCGCGAGACAGACCAGCCAAATGTCAGAGCGAAGATGAGTGACCTCTCAAATAAAATCAGCAAACATGGATCAGTTTTGCTCATTACATAAGTAATACATGTTTACTTTAAACATGTATCATTAAATTAAGAGCACAAAGTCCCACCACCTAGAAATAATCTTATTTCATATAGGAGGCTTAATCCTTTATGGCTATAGGTAGTGGACATTTATAAATGTTAAATGAATATTTTCTTCCCTTGACCAAAAAATGTCACACCTACCATTTGAAGCCTATTTTATGCACTCATCCTCCATACATCCTCAGCATCTTTCTATGCCATTCGTTGTTCTCCTACCTCACTTATGGCAGCTCCATAGTCTTGCCTTGTGTGGAAGCCTGAATTCATTTAGCTAATCCCAGACTGATGGCTTCTCCAGATTTTCCACACTCATGTTCAGGATTTCTTTGATGCATTTTTAATCTTGAAATGTCGTGAACTCCCACCTGGGGCACTGGTTGGAAAAAAAAATACAATGAAAAGCTTTAATGAATTGAACGAGAATTTTAGATGAGTTGGGTGTACTGAAAGGACATCAGCCTAAGACAGACTTTGAGGGGCGGGGATACTTTGGGGTGAGAAGTCAGGATCTGGTCCACCCCCAGCTCCCTCCACCCCCAGTTTTGCACATAAGGACACCGAGCCTTGAGGAGGCTGCATCTGTACATTATTTTTTCTTTAACCAGTAAAGAGCTGTGTTCTCCGAACAACCGTGGGCCCAAACCGCCTCTTGTCTTTTCAATGTTGGTTTTCGGAATGACTCAGCCTCCCCAGAAGAGACAAGAGGCAAAAAGGAATGCTGCCCTGCTGGAAATCCAGTCACTGCCCACCCCTGAGAGGGGCGTCCGGGGCCTCTCTGAGGACAGGCTCCTCGGTCAGGGCCGGGTTCACGGCCGGACACAGAGCCCCCCTCGGAAGACCCCACTCAGTGCCCTGCTGCTGCCGTCTTGAAATCCTGAAACAGTTTTGAACCAGGGACCCTGCCTTGCCTTCTCCCCAGGCCCTGCAAATTCTGCAACCGGTCTTGGCCTCAGGTGGACACTGCCACCTCCCTGTTGGTGTCATCTCAAGTGTCACTTGGAGAGGTCTATACACGAAGGCCTCTATGGGACAAGGAAGTTGGTTCAGGCCCTCGATGGGAAAAATGACTCAACCAGTGTCATGTGACCCCTTGTGATAGAGGCGGGGCCCAAGCCTGGATTCCCAGGTCTGGTGCCGAAAAGCAAACTGACCGCAGACCTAGTCTGGACACAACCATTTCATAAATATGGTGGTCACCCTTTTATAAACGGAGGGAAGGCCACACAAGGGAGATATTTGGAAGGTTCTGGCAAGGATTTCTGCCTGCAGACATGGCTTCCCCGGGCCTGCCTGAAGTTTACCATTAGAGAGAATTTGGGCTCTAGGCACTATGTCCCCAACCCGCATCTTTGGAAACTTGCATGGATTTATAAGCCCCCAAGTACTGGTTCTCCATCAGCTTAGGGTGAGCTACAGCCGTAATAATCAGAGCTGCCATCGGTTCAGGCCTGGGGGGATGGTGGAGAAAAATCAGACCCAGCCCACGGTCTCATGGGAAGGCCACTCCTTAGATGTCCCCAGGCTTCCCTGGCTGAGGCTTTGCAGTCCTGGGTGAACTTGGATACATCAGTGTACCACTCTGAGCCTCAGTGTCTTCTTCAGTGAAGTGGGGATAACACCCACCTTGCAGGGTCCTTATGAAGGTAAGTGGCTAGTACAGTGCCTGACAGAGTAATAAAAGGGTGTATTATTATTATCCATATTATTATGCAAAGTAAACATTATCTTGTGTTAGGGCGCTCTTTCACCTCGGAGAGGACTGCCATGACTGCTCATCTAGATTTCACCCTCTGTGAGGATGACGACTCTGCCTGCCTCACTCACTGCTCTATTCCCAGAACTGGCACTGTGCCTGGCACATGGCAGGTGCTCAATTAACCTCCGATGAATTGAGTTGCACGTGAAACTGATGTAACATTCACCTCTTCCAAATTCATTGGGTCTTGAACAGACCCCTAGAGAGAAGCCCTAGCCCCCCAGCCCAGCATTTGGGCAGTCGACAGTGGCCTCAGCTGGTCCTTCCAGCCTCACTCCTGCGATGTGCCACATGTTCCTCCTACAGGGACATCCTGACGTGAGCCCGGCCTTTCCCCAGGGTCCCTTCCCTTCCAGTGCTCCCGCCCCCTGAACAGCCCGGCTCCCTGGTTTCTGCTGGCCAAGTCCCATCAGGCGTCTGTCGCAGGAGTTCAGCTGAGCTGGAAGAGGGCAGGTTCCTGGGGGTGGGGAAGTGTTGGGGATGGACACGGGGACAAAGGTCATGGGTGGACAGAACGGAGGTTGTGGGAGGTGAGACAGGGAGGGGCGGAGGCAACTTGCTCGTCTGGCCTGGGTGGCCGGTGATGGTGATACCCTCACTGGAGAAGGACCACGTGTTGGGCCATCAAACGTGGTTACCCCAAACCCCGGGGAATGCCCGGGTGCCTCCTCCGGCCTTGCTCTGTGAGCTCGGATGCATTTATTCAATTCAATAGTCATCTTGGAATAAATCCAGAGGAACTAAAACATAGACCATGGAGTATTCCTGCTGATGGAGAGGAAGCACGGAAGGGAGGGGGCCCAGCAGAGAAGCATTCTGTTATAGAATACAAACACACACACACACACACAAAAGACGCAGGCACTGCATACACCGCATTTCCTCATGAGAGTTGAAATGTCATGGTCAGATGCACAGGCTCAGGGCTGGAGTTCAGGTTCTGTCACTTACTAGCTTGGGCAAATCATTTCCACTCCATCTCTGCTTCCTCATCTGGGAAATGGACCTCTTAGTTGCACCTCTCAAAGGTCGTTGTGAAGATTACTTGGCACCCTGCCTGGCACAGAGTAAGTGCTCAGTCAGCATCAGCTCTGAGTGATGCAACTCCCCAGCTAAACCTTCTTAGCCCCTGGACCTGCAGGCCTCTTTTCAAATTTGCAGTTGCTGTATTTCCTCCAGAATCTGTGCAGTGTGTTTTTCACGTGTGTGGGGACAAAATGATGGCGTTTGCACTGAGCCTTGTACCTTCCTCAGACTCAGGTGGCCGCGTGGACCGAGCTCATCCGAGTTCCCAGCGGTGGGGCCGGTGGGGATGCGTGCTTCTCCCATCGCCTCCACATCACCTCGCGCCCCTTTCTACTCAGCGTGCTCGCTTGGTGATTTCACCATTTGCCGACCCAAGAACAGTCATTGTATTGTTTCATCCTCAGCCCAATTCTACTCCCTTTACATTTTTACCGCTAAATTGAATCTACTGCCAGTAATCTAATTTACATTTGAAGGCATACACAATGCCAACACTACCAAACGCCAATAAAATTTCTAGTAAAACCCATGCTCGGTGCTCGTGTTTATGGAAACCTTAGCCTGCTCCTGCCCCAAGATCCCTGCAACCCAGAGCCCTAAATCATTCCCATATGACGGTGAGACACTCCGGGTGCCCCCGGCAATGGGGGACGAGGCCCTTCTCCAGGGCCTGTGGTGGAGACCCCAGAGATTCTGCCCCATTCCCTGGAAGAAGATGGGGTGGGCTGGCGCGGCGTCAGGTGCGCACACCTGGTGAATCAGGGCTGCACCTCCTGCCCCACCCCATTCCTCCCCATCTCCCTGCGTCCGGCCACACAGCTGGGGCCTCTTTCAGAAAGCGCTGACCATGCCACTCGGGTTTCTGGACTGACAGATGAGAGAAAATTCACTGGACTTGGTAATTCACTCTCTCCTGCTGTGTCACACTGTCCCATCTGTAGACCATATGACAAGCGTTTCACAGACTCATGGAAGCATTGGCTCTCAATTTTGGAAGCAACTCAAGGAAGACACAGTCCTTCTTGTAATAATAGTTTGAATGATAATAAAAATAAAAGCAAACACTTATTGGAGATTTAGTACGTGGCAGACACTGTTTTTGGTTCTTTGTGGCTATCAACTCAGTTCGTTTTGACCACAGCCCTGAGAGGTGGGACTTTTGTTATTCCCAGGTGACTGGAGAGGACACTGAGGCACAGAAGGGTTAAGAAACCTGCAAGGTCACACAGTAACTGAGGCACAGAGCCAGCTGTTCAGATCTGGAATCCACAGGTTCAGCCTCCCCCTGCATGATACAGACTCTTATCTCCATTGAAGAAGCACCTACTATGCGCCAGTCTCTGGACTGAGTCCTTTACGTATATTCTCTTTGAGCCTTGCAACAGCTCTGCTGTGCAGTACTGGTGATCCCGGAGAGGCTGATAATCTTGCATTTGTTTGTGAGCGTGTGTGTGTGTGCATGAGCATGTGTGTGTGTGTGCTGGTGAGTAGGTGTGTGTGCACATGTGCTTGAGATTTGCAAGCCCACCTCTTGATTATTGGGGGATCTTGGGTACGGAGGACTGAGTTAATCACACTCCTTGATTCATGGCTAAAGTCACTGCTGGCCCATGCTGGTGTCCTATCTTGATTGACTGATGATTCATAGACCAGTGCAATCCCTTTTTGCCCATTCCTACACCCAACATCGCCATTATTGTAAAACATGTTCTATTACTTTATGTGCATGTAATTTTACTGCATGTAAATATGATTAAGCTATAGATATCATGCTATAGATATCATATTGTTCTTTTTTAATTTTTATTCAATTCTATGTATTTATACTTTGTCCACGTTGCTATGTGTCTATCCCTAACTGCTCATGGTGTTCTGAAGTGTATACGTTGAGCATGTTTTAATTATCCATTCACCCAGTGATGGGCATATCAGTTGCTTCCAATGCCCCTAGAGCTAATCAATGATGTGATGAACATCTTCGTAAATATTTCCGTTTGGACTTGTGTGGGAACCTCTCTGGACCAAACACTTGGGAGTAGAATTGCTGGGTCAGAGGAGATACTTATAATTAATTTGATTGAGTTTCATCAGAGGACCCCCAAGGATGACACTCCACCACGCTCTCCATTCTGCTTCCTAATTTGTGCTAATCTGATGGATGTAAAGTGATAGCGCCTTGTTGGTTTAATTTGCAAGTCTCTGTGTTACTAATAAGAGAATTTCATCAGATGCTTGTTAGAATTTGGGGCTTCTTTGGTTTTGAATTACTTGTTCCTGTTCTTTGATCATATTTCTATTGGGATTACTATTTTTTGTTTTGTTTTTTGTAGACTTACAGCAGTTTATATATATTCTAGGATATCAGTCCCTAATTAATTTTAGATATTGTATGTATTTTATCCCTTTCTGTCATTTATCTAGTAGCTTTTTCTAGGTTGTCCTTCATTGAATGGAAATCTGTAATGTTGATGTACTCAAAATCCATCAGTTCTTTTCTCATACTTCATCCAAACCATAGTTTGTACTCCAGGGGTCTTGTATAGAAAGTCCTTTCTTGGCGCCAAGTCACAAAGATAATCTTCTGTAATCACCTTTATTATGTTTATGGTTTGTCTTTCACATTTAAGGCTTTAATCTATCTACACTTCAACTTTGCTTACACCACGAGTTAGGGATCTAATTTTGTTTGTCTCTTGTAGTGGACCAGTTTTCCCAACACCAAAACAACTTTTCCTTTTTCCTTTGAAATATGGTGCCCCCTTTATTGTATACTAAGTTCCCATATATGCATACGTCTCTCTCTCTGAGCTCCCTCTTTGCTTCATTGGTGATTCAACTCAATTTTGTTTGTGGAAAAGTAGCTTTGTAGTATGTTAATATCCGATGGATGGGGATACCCCTATTGTCTTCTCCTTTTCTCAGTTGATTTTGCTATTCACAGACTTTTATTCTTCAAAATAAGTTCATGGAGTCCCTCAACAAACCCAACTGAAATTTAGATTGAGATTGATTAATTTGGAGAAATGTGACATCTTTTAAATATTAAGTGACCCCATCAAAAGCATGAAATAAGTATTTATTATGGGGGTCTTCTTTTAAATCTTTTAATACAGTAAAACAAATTTTTTTTGCATGGAGGTCATGTGCTTTATTTTTTTTAATAATTTTTGAATTTTATTTTATTTTTTTATACAATAGGTTCTTATTAGTTATTCATTTTATACATATTAGTGTATATATGCCAATCCCAATCTCCCAATTCATCACACCACCACCACCTCCCACCGCTTTCTCCCCTTGGTGTCCATACGTTTGTTCTCTACATCTGTGTCTCAATTTCTGTCCTGCAAACCTGTTCATCTGTACCATTTTTCTAGGTTCCACATATATGCGTTAATATACTGTATTTGTTTTTCTCTTTCTGACTTACTTCACTCTGTGTGACAGTCTCTAGATTCATCCACATCTCTACAAATGACCCAGTTTCATTCCTTTTTTATGGCTGAGTACTATTCCATTGTATATATGTACCGCATCTTCTTTATCCATTCATCTGTCAATGGGCATTTAGGTTGCTTCCATGACCTGGCTATTGTAAACAGTGCTGCAATGAACATTGGGGTGCATGTGTCTTTTGAATTATGGTTTTCTTTGGGTATATGCCCAGTAGTGGGACTGCTGGGTCATAAGGTAATTCTATTTTTAGTTTTTGAAGGAACCTCCATACCATTCTCCATAGTGGCTGTATCAATTTACATTCCCACCAACAGTGCAAGAGGGTTCCCTTTTCTCCACACTCTCTCCAGCATTTGTTGTTTGTAGATTTTCTGAAGATGCCCATTCTAACTGGAGTGAGGTGATACCTCATTGTAGTTTTGATTTGCATTTCTCTAATAATTCGTGATGTTGAACAGCTTTTCATGTGCTTCTTGGCCATCTGTATGTCTTCTTTGGAGAAATGTCTATTTAGGTCTTCTGCCCATTTTTGGATTGGGTTGTTTGTTTTTTTAATATTGAGCTGCATGAGCTGTTTATATATTTTGGAGATTAGTCCTTTTTCCGTTGATTCATTTCCAAATATTTTCTCCCTTCTGAGGGTTGTCTTTTCGCCTTGTTTGTAGTTTCCTTTGCTTTGCAAAAGCTTTAAAGTTTCATTATGGTCCCATTTGTTTATTTTTGTTTTTATTTCCATTACTCTAGGAGATGGATCAAAAAAGATCTTGCTGTGATTTATGTCAAAGAGTGTTTTTCCTATGTTTTCCTCTAAGAGTTTTATAGTTTTTACATTTAGGTCTCTAATCCATTTTGAGTTTATTTTTATGTATGGTATTAGGGAGTGTTCTAATTTCATTCTTTTACATGTAGCTGTCCAGTTTTCCCAGCACCACTTATTGAAGAGACTGTCTTTTCTCCATTGTCTATCCTTGCCTCCTTTGTCATAGATTAATTGACCATAGGTGCATGGGTTTATCTCTGGACTTTCTATCCTGGTCTATTGGTCTATATTTCTGTTTTTGTGCCAGTGCCATATTGTCTTGATTACTGTAGCTTTGTAGTATAGTCTGAAGTCAGGGAGTCTGATTCCTCCAGCTCCGTTTTTGTCCCTCAAGACTGCTTTGGCTATTCGGGGTCTTTTGTGTCTCCATACAAATTTTAAGATTTTTTTGCTCTAGTTCTGTAAAAAATGCCATTGGTAATTTGATAGGGGTTGCATTTTTATTTATTTATTTATTTATTTATGGCTGTGTTGGGTCTTTGTTGCTGTGCGCGGGCTTTCTCTAGTTGCTGCAAGCAGGGGCTACTCTTCATTGCGGTGCACGGGTGTCTCATTATGGAGACTTCTCTTGTTGCAGAGCACGGGCTCTAGGCCATGTGGGCTTCAGTAGTTGCAGCACGCAGGCTCAGTAGTTGTGGCACACGGGCTTAGTAGCTCCGCGGCCTGTGGGATCTTCGCAGACCAGAGATTGAACCCATGTCCCCTGCATTGGCAGGCGGATTCTCAACCACTGCACCACCAGGGAAGTCCCCATGTGCTTTCTTTTTAGGTTACTTCCTACATACTTTATGGCTTTGTTGCTCTTGAATGCGGTATATTTCTTTTTTAAATTATATTTTCTGTTTATTGTTCATGTAGAAAAATCTACTGATTTTTAAATTTTATTTATTTATATTTTACTTTTGGCTGCGTTGGGTCTTCTTTTCCTGTGCGCAGGCTTTCTCTAGTTGTGGCGAGTGGGGGCTACTTTTTGTTGCGGTGCCTGGGTGTCTCATTGAGGTGGCTTCTCTTGTTGCAGAGCACGGGCTCTAGGCCACGTGGGCTTCAGTAGTTGCAGCACACAGGCTCTGTAGTTGTGGCTCATGGGCTCCAGAGCCCAGGCTCAGTAGTTGTGGTGCACGGGCTTAGTTGCTCTGCAGCATGTGGGATCTTCCTGGACCAGGGCTCGAACCTGTGTCCCCTGCATTGGCAGGCAGATTCTTAACCACTGCACCACCAGGGAAGTCCAAAATCTACTGATATTTTAAAGGTGGTGTTTTATTTAGAAACTTGCTGAACTTTCTTATTAGGTCCAATAATTTGTTGATTCTGTTTTATAAATAATTTTTATTTTTTGTGAGTCTGTAACTTTCTTTCTTGGACTGCCGTTGTCTAATTTAGGGATCAAGATAACACTGATAATCTGACAAACCTAACTAAATGGTTTCTTTTGTTCTTCATCTCCTTTTGAAATAATTTGTGTAAGATAAGAATTTTCTGTATGTGAAAGTTGGTAGCACTCACCTATAAAACCATCTGGGCCTGGGACGTTTTGTGATGAGGAGACCTAGACTACCATTCAATTTCTTTAAAATGTATATTGGTATATTCAAGATCAGTTATTTGTTCTTGAATGAATTTTTGCTCTTTTTTATTCTTCCCACATTTTTCTCAAGTTTAAAATGTATTCCTTTTAGTTTTTCCTAATACTTTTAAATTATGTTTTAATTTTCCTTATATCAATAGGTATTTTCCTCCATTTCAGTTTGTATTTCATTGTTTGCATTTTCTTGTCTATCTTAATTGATCTTTTTGAAGAAACCACTTTTGGTTTTATTAATCTTTTCCTTCTGATTGCTATTGTTGTTTTCTCCATTTCACTGATTTTTTTCATTATCTTCATTACTGTCTAACCAGAGCCAGTTCTAATCCAGGTCTTCTGAGCCTTGAGATGTCCTTTTTGTTTTGCTGTGTTACCTCTGTAACAGCTCCTTCAACGGACAGTTGACCTGTGTCTTGTGACTCTGAACTCACTGTCTTAGGATACAGCTTCTCCCACCTTTGGATAATTTTTGTGCAAGAAAATTCTTTCCCAGATTGACCCTTAAAATGACCCTGTAATATTTCTACTACATTTTGGCTACACAAAGAATGTTTAGTTAACCTTCCCAGAAATGCTTTTCAGCTATTTCAATATATTTTTAGGTGCTCTGAGTTTTCTCTTTTAAAAATAAATCATCCCAAGAAATTCCTTCAACTACCCCTTCGTGGTTCTATCTGTCACCTCTGCTCCAGATTTTTTCAGTCAGCCAGTGCTTCTCTTAAATAGCAGGGCTCGGAATGCAGGACAATTTCTCCAAGCGTGTAAAACAGAGTTGAGTGAAAGGGAAATAACCTCCTTCATTTTAAACGTTATACATCTGTTAATGCAACCCAAGTGGGCATTAACTCCATTAGCAAATACCTCACAGTGGGACTCATGTTGAACTCAGTGCTGGCCAAAACTCTTTATTTGTATACCAGGTACTGCTTAATTTTGACACCCCTTCCTGTTCCTGAGTAGTTGAAATGACTGACTCCTTCATTTCAACTGGGGGACATTCTTTCCGCATAACTGTTCAATCCTCTTCATTCATAAACTCAATGAATGTATATTAAGTAACTAATATGTACCAGACCTTGGAGATATAACAGAGGACACAGCCCATCACAGTCCATTCCCCAAGGCAGTCCTCCCAGCAAGGATTCATGAATCTTGCTGCAAGAAAATTGAACGAACTTGAATTCATTCACTAATTCATCCATTTTACAAACATATAATTTAACCTCTACTGTGTGCAGGATACTTCTTCCACTCTCCTTTTGCCTGCCCCACCTCTCTGGCACCCCCCAAACCTCCATGTGTGAGAAGCGATATAGGAGAAGGAGGAGGGAGCCAGGCCTGGGCCCTTGGTGAAACTTTCATTCTCTGCCCAGAACCTAGAGCCACAGCCTAGCCCTACGGTATCCCCAGCAAGACACCTCTTCCTCAGTGCCAAAGGTATGACACCCAGAATCCATACTGGCCCTCCAGCCCCATCAAGGGCACTGCCGGACCCTGGGAAAGCAGGGAAAGTCTTGTCTGTGTCTATTGGGAGATGGAGTGCCTGAAATCTGAGATTTCTCAGTGTGTCCACCAATCAGGCACTGGAGGTTATAGCTGGAAGGGTCACCCTCCCATTTTACAGATGTGGAGACTGAAGTGTCTGCAGGCCACATAGTGAGGCTGGGGCAGGGGACTTAGCAGACTTTGTTCCACATCCCAAGTCCAGGACTCGGTGGGGGGGGGGGCGCTGATGGATCTCCTTCTTGGGCAGGCCATCCGTCCAACAGCCCGGAGCTCTCCAGGAAAGGGGGCTCCTGCGGGGGTGGTAAGGGTTGTCAGAGGCAGGAGGGGCCTGTAGCAGGAAGCTGCTGGGACTGAGAGGGACTGGGAACTGAGGCTTCAGGCTCAGAGGCTTTGGGACAGCACAGGGGAGATGTGAGGAGGTGGCCACCTAGGCCAGAGAGTACGCTACACTTGGGTGGTCCATTAAGTACCAAAGTGCGATAATACAGCCAGTTGCTTCTTGTCCAGGAGAGGTTCTGCTTGAACCCAGCTCCTTTCTGCTCCTTTCTGCTCTATGGCCCTTTTCTCACCCAGACTGCCTGTGTCTGCCTCTCCAAGAAGTCCTCATCTCCGTGTTACCTTGAGGAGTCCTGCCACTGAGGGCAAGACAGGTGGCAGCTCTATCTGTGAGCCTGTGAGAAATGCAGACTCCCAGGCCTCCCCCCAGACAGACCTAGTGAATCACAGTTTGTATCATTTTTTTCCTTTTTTTTAAACCATTTTTAAAAATTGAAGTATCATTCATTTACAATGTTGAGTTAGTTTCAGGTGTATAGCAAAGTGATTCAGTTATACACACACACACACACACACATACACATATATATTCTTTTTCAGATTTCTTTTCCATTAAAGGTTATTACAAGATACTGAATTTAGTTCCCGGTGCTATGCAGTAGGACCTTGTAGTTGACCTATTTTATATGTAGGAGTGTGTATCTGTTAACCCCAACCTCTTAATTTACCCCCCTTTCCCCTTTGGTAACCATAAGTTTGTTTTGCAGGTCTGTGAATCTCTTTCTGCTTTGTAAATAACTTCATTTATATCATTTTTTTAGATTCCACATATAAGCAATATATGATATTTGTCTTTCTCTGTCTGACTTACTTTGTTTAGTTTGATAATCTCTAGGTCCATCCATGTTGCTGCAAATGGCATTATTTCATTCTTTTTTATGGCTGAGTACTATTCCATTGTATATATGTACCATATCTTCTTAATCCATTCATCTGTTGTAGGACATTTAGGCTTCTTCCATGTCTTGGCTATTGTAAATAGTGCTGTTATGAACATAGGGGTGCATGTATCATTTCAAATTAGATTTTTCTCCAGATATATGCCCAGGAGTGGGATTGCTGGATCATATGGTAGTTCTATTTTTAGGTTTTGAAGGAACCTCCATACTGTTCTCCATAGTGCTGTACCAATTTACATTCCCACCAACAGTTTAAGAGGAGATTCCTTTCAGAATCTGTGTCTTAACAAGTTCCCAGGTGCTCATTTAAAATCTGAAAAGCTGTGCACTAGATTGTAAATTCTAGGAGGTTTAGAAGTGTATCTGTCTTATTCACAGCACAAAAGTTTGAGAAGCACTAGTCCACCTGGGTGACTCTAGGCATGATATTTAAACTCTGTGCCTCTGTTACCTCATCTGTAAAATGGGAATGATAACAGTTCATGCCTCAACAGAGCAGTGGGAGGATTCATTGAGTTGATATAGAGTGAGCTGGCCCATAGTAACTGGTTTCTAAGCACTATTTTTGGTACTTCCAGTCCACTTGGATCATTTTCTAAATCTTCCTGGTCACAGAGGTAATCGGCTATAGTCTGGCTTTATTTAGGTCCCCATATTGTTTTTGTCAGAGTATGTACATTGCCCACTGCCCTTACAAGCCAACTCTGCCTATACTCTTTATTAGTTAATGGTCCATCCAATATTTTTTGAGCATCTATTGACACTATATGCCAGGCATTGTTCCAGGTGCTAGACTTACAGCAATGAACCACAAAGACAGAATCCCTGCCCCCCATCCTCAAGAACCTTACAGTCTAATAAAGGGAGACAGACATGAAGGCAAACAAACAAGCAAGGTAATTCAGTGTTGGGAATTCCCTGGCTGTCCAGTGGTTAGGACTCCGTGCTTTCATTGCCGAGAGCATAAGTTCGATCCCTGGTCAGGTAACTGAGATCCCACAAACCGTGTGGCATAGCCAAAAAAAATAATGATGATTCAATGTAGGGACCGGGCTGTACGCTGTCATTTCTCAGATGCGTTTTCCATATTTTTGCAAAGTGGTCACCTCAGCTCCCTTTTTTTTTTTTTTTTTGCCGTACGCGGGCCTCTCACTGTTATGGCCTCTCCCATCGTGGAGCACAGGCTCCGGACGCGCAGGCTCAGCGGCCATGGCTCACGGGTCCAGCTGCTCCGCGGCATGTGGGATCTTCCCGGACCGGGGCACGAACCCGTGTCCCCTGCATCGACAGGCGGACTCTCAACCACTGCACCACCAGGAAACCCCTCACCTCCCTTTTTAATGTCTTCAGAATCCTTTCTGGATCAATGCTATGGAATTCATAAAATTTATGGACACAAGTCACATATCTATTGTCAGCGTTGGTCTCAAGGTGGGTGAGTTCCTCTCCCTCCTCCTACTGCATGTGGGACCCTCCTGAAGGGGTACAACATGTAGGTCTGACAAGTCAGAGCATCACCCTACACTGGCCCCTGCAACTGGTCAGGGAGGTGGGCGTGTGACTTGAGCCAGGTCAGTCAGCCCCAAGCAGAGAGCACCCCCTACCCCCGACTTTGCCTGAGTGCGTGGAAAGAGGCTTTCTCTCTCTCTCACTGTAAGTCAGGTTTGATCTGGGGCAAACACCTCACCACCATGAAGGCGGAGCTTCTGAGAACATGGGGAGAACAGAGGAAAGAGCCTGCAGACAGAGAGGGACTGAGTCCTAGAAAGAGTGTAGGAACCCTGTCACCTGCTCCTTGACTTCTTCCACTGAAGACAATTTAGGCTATTTTTCTCATCCCTTCTCAGAGAGACATGAGGTTATCTTTGTTCTCACAGAAAAAATGGGGGTGCCATGTCATAATATGGGAGCCAAATACAATGAATTAACTGCAGTTCCAGAGTAGCACCCAACCAATGACACCCAGGAGTTGATGTATTCATACCCAAGCCCCCTGGGCCCTCTTGTCTTGAGTGCAAGCCCTGCCCTGACTCCCAGAGCCCCCAGCAGGACCCAGCTCCAGTTGTCCCCATGGTAACTGGCTTGCTAACATCTGATTGGCTGTCTTCCCTTCCCTGCCTCACTTCCTGATAGGCTGCCTTCCCTTCCCCACTTCCCTGTTAGCATTTCCTGGGATCACCTCTCTGATAAACGACATGCATCCTTTTTTCAGGGTCCACTTTCAAGGGAACACAAACTAAGGTGCCTCCCAGAGGCGATAGTGAAGTTTGAATGGGGGAGAATGTCTGGCACAGAGTTGACATCTAGGGGGCCCTCAATAAACAGTAGTTATTATTATTTCTTCTCTCTTTGGTTTTGAAGTGTGCTATACTCCTTTCAACTTTTACCTTAAGGGACAAAGAGGGAAGCCAAGCAGCCTTTGCAGGTAAATATTTATTACAAATTTTACTCACATGAAAGATATGTAGCACACAGTTAACAAATAATAAAGCTCACAATACTCCTCATTGTAAATTCCACATGGCCCCAGTTGATTCTCAGAGAATGCCTTCATTGATCATTCTTGAACTCCTATATCCATAGCCAAACTACGGATGCAATCGAAGAATGAGTGCACTCCAGACAAGAGTGTTGGTTGATGTTTTCACTTATGTTAACAAGTAAGACAAAAGCGAAATGATGGAGATTTCACCAGTTCACTAATGACATGTGCACCTTCTCCTCTGACTCAGATAATAGTTTTCAAAGGCTGGCAGAAGAGTTCCTCAATTTGAGGGGCTATTTATAACATAACAGCTGTAGACATGACATAGTTTAAGTTTATTCTGCATACTTTCTCAAGTCTAAATAATCACAACGGCAACATAAATTAAGCCCCGATGTGTAGCAGTTGTCCATTTACGTGGCGTAAATATTCCCACCATGGCTGGTTTCAAGCTATCAAAGCGATGTCGCCTGAATGTAGAGTTGGGAAAAGATGGAGGTAGTCCATCGTTATTTGTACTTCCATTAGAGGATAGCAAAACTCTAGTAAAATAATCAGGAACTGATGAGTTTTGACGAATTAACCTCTGATGAATTGAGTTGCAATTCATAAACTTTGTCTTATACAGCAGTTTTTTTTAATTCATAAACTTTGTCTTATAGAGCAGTTTTAGTTTCACAGGAAAATTGAGCAGGAAGTACAGAGAGTTCCCATATCCCCCCGTCTCCACACACACACAGTCTCCCCCACTATCAACCCCCCTGCAGTGGTGCATTTGTTACAATCAATGAACATACACTGACACACCCTCATCACCCAAAGTCCATCATTTACATTGGGCTTCGCTCTTGACATTGTACATACGTAAGTTTGGACAATTGTGTGATGATACGCGTTCATCATTGTAGTATCATGAAGAGTTGTTTTACCGTTACCTTTGTTTTTTGTTTTGGTTTGGTTTGGTTTTTTTGTCTGCGTTGGGTCTTCGTTGCTGCGCTTGGGCTTTCTCTCTAATTGCGGCGAGCGGGGGCTACTCTTCATTGTGGTGCACGGACCTCTCATTACAGTGGCTTCTCTTGCTGCAGAGCATGGGCTCTAGGCGCGCGGGCTTCAGTAGTTGTGGTATGCAGGCTTAGTTGCTCCGCAGCATGTGGGATCTTCCCGGACCAGGGACTGAACCCATGTTGCATGCATTGGCAGGTGGATTCTTAACCACTGTGCCACCAGGGAAGTCCACCTTTGTTTTTAATATGTTATTCAGTCGTAAGTTTCCATAATTTCGTTTTTAATGGTGACTCTGTTTAACAACCTGCTGGTAAAAGTCCTGAAATTTTAACAATTGGTTTCCAGGGGCCGGTGCCTGCCAGTTCCAACCCATCCCTGCCATTGGGCCTCCATAGAGAAACTGAGGTCGCTGGGCCTCACTTGTAAGGCCACCTAATGTTTTCCTGGCAAAGCCAGACATGCTCTGGGCAGCTCTGAACTTGGAAGACCCACCTGATAACTGGGTGGGGCCAGGTCTCACCCACTCCTCCCTGTCCCTCCCCAGGGTAGGTGCATCCAGAGCTCCCACCCGTCAGCTGCCTGTTGGAACTGCCTGATTTGGGGATGGGAATGAGACCTGGGAGCCACATGGGCAGCTGCACCAGATGGGCCAGAAGCAAGAGCAGCATCTCCAATCTTTGTATCCCTGCAGGGTGCAGCTGTTGGAGTTACCTCGATCATGCTTTCGGATGGGAGGACCTGAGAAGTTTACAGTAAAAATCAAAAACAATTTTACGGGCTTCCCTGGTGGCGCAGTGGTTGGAAGTCCACCTGCCGATGCGGGGGGCACAGGTTCGTGCCCCGGTCTGGGAAGATCCCACATGCCGCAGAGCGGCTGGGCCCGTGAGCCATGGCCGCTGGGCCTGCGTGTCCGGAGCCTGTGCTCCAAGGTGGGGGCGGGGTGGGCTGCGGTGGTAAGAGGCCCGCGTACCACAAAAAAAACAAAAACAAAAAACCAGTTTTACGTGGAGGAGGAATCATTTAATTGGATAGCTCCAATCTAAAGTTTCTCTGTTCACAGGCTTAACTAGCAGGGCTATTAGTTTTATTGCCCTCCAGAGAGATTTATACAGGGCATGCCGCCTTGAAGAGACAACCCTTGAAGGTGAACCCGGCTGGACCCGGGAGGGAGCCTCCTGAATGCTCGGAGGTCCTGGGCCCACAGAGCCAGGGGCTGGGGCTTCAAAGACAGCAAATCTCACAGTCTGTGGGGATGGACACTCCCAGTACAGGGAGATTTGTTCTGCAGTCCAAGGATACACAGATGAGGCATCGACCCAATTATCTACTTAACAAACACTCCTGTATCACTTGCAATGTCTCAAGCACTGTACTAAACACTTTGCAAATAATACATGTAAATGTCATGAACCAGGGGCTAGGAAACCCATTTTAGAGGTGAGTAAATCAAGGCCTTGGAAGGATAAGTGACAGGATTTGAACCCAGGCAGTCTGGCTCCAGCGTCAGTGTGAACCATTAGGAAGGCAGCCAAGAACACGGAGCAGCAGGGAACTTACCTGTAGTTCAGTTAGACTGGTGTGGTCTGTGTGAGCATGGGGAGAGGGGAGAGAGGGACTTGGGAACAGACTTCACACACATGCGCATGCACACGCATGCACACGTGCACACACAGTCGTGCACATGTGTATACACAGTCGTGCGTGTATACACACAACACGACCATGTATGTATGTATACATGTGCACACATGAAGACCTGTGTATACACATTGACACATCCACATGTGCACACACACACACAATCACACACTTGTGCACACACACTTTATTTGGACCCTGAGGGCACTGGCAAGTCCTTGAACCAGAAGACTGTCCCCATCAGAGTAGTGCTCTAGAAAGGTCCCTCCAGCCTGAAGCATGTGGGGAAGTCCCTTCTCTCTGCACCTCAGTTTCCTCCTCTGAAAATTAGGGGACCAATGTTTCCTATCATGAATGGGAAAGGTCTTTGTAAACTGTGAAAGTAAAGGCATGTGTGCTGTGTTTTCAGAAGTCCATATCCTTGTCAAGAGAATAAAATGTGGGGGCTTCCCTGGTGGTGCAGTGTTTGAGAATCTCCCTGCTAATGCAGGGGACACGGGTTTGAGCCCTGGTCTGGGAGGATCCCACATGCTGCAGAGCAACTAAGCCCGTGCGCCACAACTAGAGAAAGCCCTCACACAGAAACGAAGACCCAACACAGCCAAAAATAAAAATAAATAAATAAATAATTTTTTTTAAAAAGAGAGTAAAATGTGAAAGTTACCCACTTAGCTCTCAACACCTTATGTCACCTCGAGGGTGGTGGTGGCAATGTGTGTGTGTGTGTGTGTGTGTGTGTGTGTAGCAAAAGAAGAAACTGGGACCCCAAAATGAGTAAGAAAAATGCACAGGGTCACCCAACAAATTGATGGCTGAGCTAGGACACGAATCCAGCCCTGTCTGACTGAAATCCTCACGGTTCCTGCCTGATGTCTTGTTTCTCCCCAGCCACTCACCTCTTCTGACCGTTTGACCTCCTTATCCCCGGGGCGGGACTAGTGGGCACTTCAAGCCAGCCTCACAGGACAGCCGTCCACAAGCCATTAACCACTGGCAACCTGGTCAACTTAGAAAGATTGATGTGCCTTCTGCACAGCCTGAGAGGCTTTTACAGGGCTTTGTCTACCCCCTCCCTCTTCCTGCACACTTCCTAACTTTCCTTCCTACGAGCAAGGGTGCATTCCCCCAGGAGGGACCCAGTGGACATCAGAACAAGGGAGGCAGCTCACAGAGGCTTGGACTCCTGGCCTCAACACTCCCTAGTTGTAAAATGGGCATAAAATAATAGTTAACCCTGTAAAAACCACAAAGCCCAGGGCCAGGTTAAGAGGACGTGCTTGATAAGTGCTGAGAAATAAAAAGGGATGGGCAGGGGGCAACAGCCCTCCGGCGGGTGAAGGGTGAAGTGGGGATAGTTGGGCAAAAGGGTCCTTCATCTAACTTCCGAGAAACAGCGCCCGCTAGTCCAGAGAGCTGCCAAAGGAGATGGAGCCACAGAAGTGACCTCTGTCGCCATCCCCAGGCCCTGCTGCTTGAGTGGCAGCAGAGAACTTAGGGAACAGCAACCTCAGAGTTGGAAAGGCCTGTGGGCTTGAGCCCCAGCTCTGCTGCCTACTTGCTGGGCAACCTCACCAAAATCACACAGCTGCTCTGAACCTCAGTTTCCTCATCCATGAAATGGAGATAATTACATCTGAGCTCTGAGCTCTGGGGACTGTTGCAGACTGTGGAAAGGCAGGCCCAGAGTAGGCATTCAATCAACGGCAGTTCTCTGAGAAGCATCCCTCCTCACTGAGGCAGGGGACCTGCTCGGCAAAGCCTCAGGAAAACTCCAGACTGCCCGTAGGGAGGGAAAACTCCCAGCACCTCCTTTCCAGGGCATGGGGGGCTTCGCTCACCTCTCTGAAAATTAAATTAAAGCTCAACAGTAGTGCCTTTGTGGCTTACGCATGGCAGGCCTCGCCAGTGAACAGTCTTAATATCCACCGCTGACAGGATGGAATTAGCTGAATTTTTTTTGTTGGGGTCTTTATTTCTTGCTCTAACTTTTGTTCTTCCCCACAGGGGTGTTAGCTGGTGTTTAATCCCATCCTGAGAGCACTGGACCACTCTTCAGTAGGGCAGGCGGAGGCCTTGGCCCCGAGCAGACCAAGGTGAGTGCTCCTGGGTGGGTGGAGGGAATGTTCTGGGGCTCCCCGCACCCCCCGCCCTGGGTTGGCCAACACAGGCTCTGCAGGAACAAGAGAATCAATGAAGAATTATCGTTAAGCCTGCTGATCATTATACTCATTAGAGGTAACTGGAGCTCGCCTGGCCCAAACTCAGCTCTAAACCCCACTAAGACGGGACACACTCGGGAAGAATATGCTAGATGTAATTTAATAATCCTGGAAACAAGTCCACACACTTTTTTGTCTTTGGCCCAAAGGAGAGGTAATTCCTGATGCAGCCGGAAAAGTGGAACTGTGCCGACTTGAGAGAAAGGCCTGGGTTGGGTGGACGAGGACTTGGTAGGATTTGGAGGCCATGCTCTGCTTCTCCTGGAGAGAATCACGTCCCCTTCCTCCGCACCCCCAACAAGGCTTCTGCTGTCCTTCAGAACCTTCCAGAACCTTCATGTGCATTAGAGAATGGAACCCTTTTCTCCAGGTCCATGCAGCCCTGTGCTCGATGCTACCTGGCAAGAGGAGATGAGGCTGGATTTCAACCCCGCTTTGACCCCCTCTGTGCACCCCTATGTAGAGGGCTCCCCTGCCACCCCCTTGCACGCAGACTGCACCTTACAGTTTATAAAGCACTTTTGCATCCTTTACATCTTTGGATTCTCCCGCAAGTCTCTGAGAGAGGCGGGGTGAGATTATTACGGCTGTTTCACAAATAGGAAAATGGAGGCTCAGAAGTGTGAAATGTCTTAACCCACAGGGCTTCCAGGGACAGACAGAGGCTGGGTCTGGAACTCAAGCCTTCCGACTCCGAATCCAGGTACACTTCTTGTGTTCTCCAAGGCTGTTATGGGCTGGATCGCGCCCCCCCAAATCCAGATGTGGAAGTCCTAACCCCCAGTACTTCAGATTGTGACTGTATTTAGAGAGAGGGTCTTTAAAGAGGTGCTTAAGTTAAAATGGGGTCATCAGGGTGGGCCCTGATCCAATATGACTAGGTCTCTTTGTAAGAAGAGGAGATTCGGACACAGACACACAGAAGAAGGCACAGGAGGCCAACCCTGCCAACACCTTGATCTGACGACCAGCCTCCGGGGACCTTGAGAAAATAAATTTCTGTTGTTAGCCACCCAATTTGTGGTGCTTTGTTATGGCAGCTTGAGCTGGCGAACGCCAAGGCTTTATTGGGTCTCCCTGCCTCCACGGAGTCTGCTCTGTTAACCCGCCTCCTATTCGCCTTGCCTGCTCCTAGCTGGGCATTTGCCACCCACCTACTGGGACTGAGAACCCTGGATTTTGGAGGCGCCAGTGGGTGGGGAACAATAGCTTCCAACTCCTTTGTTATCCATCGAGGGCTTATGGGTGATAGAGTTTAAGGCTTCTTAAACCAATCGGATTTTTAGGCTATTCTTCCTCATTAATTTATGTTTTCATTAGAATTTATGCTATGATACCAGCTTCCTATGTTTCAAGAGTGCTAGAAATCTCTGTACCTGGGAACAGGACTTTTGGAAGAACTTTAGAAGAATTTTGTAAAATTCACACTTAGAATCATATACACATGTGTAGATTATACATTCAAAGATGTGTGCAGATGTGCTCCATGATTAGTTTTCTGTATAAGGTTATCCGTTGAAAATTATTTACACAACACATATATGTTTGTATATATGTTTTCATCGTATGTATAAAATTCTAGTTTTTAATCAGCCTATGCTTATTGTGAACATACTAAAAAAAAGTTATTTTCCCCCTAGTTTTCTTTTCTAGAAACCTGTTGAGATGCCTTTAAAAGAGGTTAAATTACTATAATATTGGTCACATTTTGATCTTGATATTTGCAACATTCTCATTTAAAATGTTTTGAGACTTACCCGTTAGAACCTTGAATTAGGCAGAAATCTTCAAAACCAACAAACTTTTTTTTTTTTTTTTTTTTTCCTGCGGTACGCGGGCCTCTCACTGCTGTGGCCTCTCCCGTTGCGGAGCACAGGCTCTGGACGTGCAGGCTCAGCGGCCATGGCTCACGGGCCCAGCCGCTCCGCGGCATGTGGGATCCTCCCAGACCGGGGCACGAACCTGTGTCCCCTGCATCGGCAGGCAGACTCTCAACCACTGTGCCACCAGGGAAGCCCCCCAACAAACTTATAATTTCCAGCACCACTCACTTTTTAGAAGGTGCTCATCACTCTTACAGGGTTGTGTCCCCCCATGGACCTGAGCACGGGGTGACAAGTAGACAGCAGGTGCATGATAAAGGCTGATGATTTCCCAGGCCTTGGTCCAACCTGCAGGGTCCTGACCCACTTGGGCGAGACCACTGGTGTCACCAAGCAGCAGGTCCTCTCGGGGAGGGCTGAGTCTTGACTTCACGGCTCCTGCCCCTGCCTCCAGCATCCCATCCTCACCTGGGAGGGTGGGCACTCTGACTGGGAAGGTCTGAGTCCAGCTCGGCAGAACTAAAGCCTCTCGCAGAGGGATGTTGAGGGCGCAGTGAGGGCATCCCAGCCTGCAGCCGCAGCAAAACCCGAAGAGCTCACCCGACTATGGCCCAACTTGGTGGGGGGAGGGCAGCCCCGGCCAGCCTTGGCTACACCTGGCTTCCCAGTGTGTGGCCACTGGGACCCAGCACACAGGAACGTGGCCCACGG
Organism: Mesoplodon mirus; assembly: GCF_964341445.2. Lineage (NCBI taxonomy): Eukaryota > Metazoa > Chordata > Mammalia > Artiodactyla > Ziphiidae > Mesoplodon > Mesoplodon mirus. The sequence continues at coordinate 179,140,756 of NC_138979.1, forward strand.
AGATGGCGGCCCAAGGAGAATCCCACCGAAGGGAGGCAGACAAGTGCTGAGACATTTGTGATTTGGGGCTGAGCCGGCAGGGCTGTGGAGGAGAGCGAGCCGAGCGTGGGGAAGCAGGGGAGGGAGCACGTGTTCTGATGAAACGTGAGGGTGAACAAGTGCCCAGAGGCGGGAATCAGCCTTGCACTTGGCAGCCCTACGGTCCATCCTCTAGGCTCCTTGGATCTGAAACTCCATAGACCAGCTAAGCGACCTTGGCCAAGCCTCCTCCTGTCTGGACCACTGAGAGAGGCAAGAAAAACCACTTGAGTTCCCTGTCAGCCTCCTCCGCCTTCCTGAGTCCCAACAGTGTGAGTGGGTTTGCAGGTCTCTGTGGGAGGCTGTGGAGAGGACGGGATTTTCAGGTGGGAGACCCTCCTGAAAATGAAAGCAAACTATGATACAAAGAATGGATAAACAGCAAGGTCCTACCGTATAGCACAGGCAACTATAATCTGTATCCTGGGATAAACCATGATGGAAAAGAATATGAAGAAGAATGCATATATATGTAGAACCAAATCACTTTGCTGTATACTAGAAACTAACACAATGTTGTAAATCAACTATACTTCAATAAAATAAAATTTTTTAAGATATGAAAAGCAAAAAAAAAAAAGAAAGCAAGAAGCAAGGAGAAAGTGGCTGTCCCTGGGGAGAAGCTGGTCTTCCCAAGCAGCCTGCCAGGAATGTGCCGACAGGGTAGGAACCCTGTCCCTGCAGTGCCAAAGCCCTTCCGTTGGCTCTTTAATAAAAGCAGCGTCTGTCTTGTGGACCCGAGCGCTCCGCCTTCCTGCATGGGCCCTGGACAGTACCTGAGATATGTAAACAAGGCCGGAGCAGCAGGCTATTGAATTAGGCCACTTCCTGCATTGCTGTCGTTGGCAGAGTGGGTCCCCCGTGATTGTTATCAGCTATAATCGAATCTGGAGAGTGGCTGGAATGCTAATACCTTCCTCAGCAATGCGTCCTTCTGCGAAGCTATCCCTCCCACTTGTCAAGTCTCTGTGGTGGCTCCAATCCACCCTGGCTGTGTTTCGAGGAGGTGGCTCTCCGGATGAGCACTGTCAGCAGGACAATGGGGCAAATGATGTTGTCTTGTGTCCCAGGAGAGGGCCTCCTACCCCAGCCCCAGGCTTTAAGTCTGATGGCCAATGAGAAGGTGACAGTGATGGATTGCAGCCGCTGCCCCAGCCCTGCTGGAAGGGTTCACAGGTGAGCACCAGGTGGGCTCGAAATGTGATCTGTCTGTGCCCCAACAAAATTTATTCATTCATTCATTCACTAAACAAAGGTGGGTTGTACACTTACGCACAGGGCATGGAATAAGAGGAGTCCTTGCCCTCCAAGGGCTCCCAGTTTAGGGCGCTGTCTCTCCAGCTAACGATAGCATGTACATTACAGCATGTGTATTACAGACACCAGGACAAGCACAAGATGGGAGACAGGGGTGCATTCTGGAGGACTTCCTGGAGGAAGCTGCATGTCTGATGAATCAGAGGCAGGACGGTGAGGGGTGGGTATTGTGGCAAAAGACTCTACTCAAGGGCCTTCGGGGGTCTCGGCAGAAGGTTTGAATTGGACAAATAGGAATCAGAAGTCACACCCTCGACATGGGTAAAAGAAAGGAGGGGAATGTTATGGTCCCCAGTTCCAGTGACGAGGAGAGTGGCTCCCTCCTTGCCAGAAATTGGGATGTGGCGGGGAGGGGAGGGCTGGAGGGAAAGCCTCAGTTGGGCTGTAGCTGCCTGAGGAGGGTGTGCTGATTGCTAACTGCTTTCAGGTGACTTCGTGCTGTGCTCGGGGGACTTTGTGACCTCCACAGGGTGTTGACAAGAAAGGCTGGCTTGTGCTTCACACCCAGCAGGGGCCTGAGGTCCTCCCCAAGCACAGGTCCAGTGGTGTCCTAGGCTCAGGACACAGATGTGAATAGGATGGATCACTGGGGTCCATGCACAGCCTGCAGTGGTGTCTCGACCCCCAGGAGCTCACACCATGGAGGGAAGAGGCAGGTGGGTAACGGGAAACAAAAAATCTGCTAAACAAACCAGATGATTTCAGTTGTAAGAGCTCTGAAGGTAATAAAGCAGGTGAAGTGATAGATAGTGGATGGGGGTGGGGTGCTGAGGTTAGATGATGAATGAATGAATGAATGAATCCACATTATGATCAAGTCCAAGAGTAACCAGTACATTTCCTGTCCCCTGCTAACTGACAAGGCCCCTGGTGAAGTGGTTCAGAGCCCATCTGTCTGAGCCTGTGTCCCAGCCCTGCAACATGTCCCAGTCACACTGGGCAAGTCCCTTAAGGTCCATGAGCCTTAGACTTCTCACTCCTCATCTATGAAATGGAGATAAACCTTAGTACCTGTCTCATGGGGTTGGTGCACTTGTGTATGTACGACTTCAGTCGCCTAGAATGGTGACTGGCATATGTACCAAGTTACACAAAGGTGCTGTGTCATGCTTATTGCTGGTGCCTCGGGCTGAGAAGGATTCTGAAGCCACATCGGGCTCAGTATGGCTGGGGGCCCAGGAGGAGAAGGGGATGCGCTCAGTTTCACCATCCCCTCTGACCCCAGTGACGTCATCCCCCAGTGACGTCATCCCCCAGTGACTGGCTTGGCTTGGAGCTTCCTTTTCTAGAAACCCCTTGACTCTCCTTGTCACGGCTCTGACGATGGTCTCCACCTCCCAAAACTCCTGGCCTTCCCTCTGCTCTCTTGACCTCATTCATTCATTCTTTCCCTCTGCCACAAGGGGTGGCAGGTTCATGGCAAAGGGGTGAGGCTCGAGGGTTTAGGAAGCCTGCCCGGAAAAGGCAAGGCTTGAGCTGGACTTGGGAGGGTGGGCGGGGCTTGGCCAAAGAGGAGGAGCATTCTGGGTGCACGGCAGAGAAGGTCCTCCAGGAGATGAGGACCAGCCTGGCTTTACCCGGGGAGGGGTTGGAGAGGAGGTTGGAGAGGGGGACTGAGGTAGAGGAAGTCTGTCCCTGCACCTGGAAGAGCCTCCCCCATCTTCCTTATGCAGTCGACTCCCCTTTTCCTTTCAAGACCAAGTTCAAACCCTGTAACTCAGGTTTCTTCCTGCCTCTACCCTTGGTATCACAGCCCTGCAGTCGTTGACACCACACAGGCCAGTAGCAGGCACCAGAGCTTAAGCCCTGGCTTTGCTGCCTCCAAACCCATGTGGCCTCTGAGCCTCAGCTTCCTGATCTGTAAAATGGGCCTAGTAATACTAACACCTCCCTCATATGGGGATTCATGCAATGAAGGACACAGCCCAGTGCCTGGCCTATAATAAGTGGTTAGTAATAGTCACCACATTGTATTATTTATCATTTATTCACTGACTACTCCCTGCCCCCAACCCCATGCCTAGCCCAGCACTGCAGGCCCCCAGAAGGACAACTAATGAACTGAAACTCTTAATGTGCCTTGTGCAGCATCGTTTTAAAGTGCTTTTACCTGTGTCAGTCCATTTTATTCCTCCAATGTGACCCTGCGGGACAAGGAGGGCTTGCTGCACGTTTAGGCCCACCTTTCAAATGAGGAGAAAAATCCCTGGCTGCTCACTGAGGCCCTGGGTCTTCTCCTCACCCCTGGTGCTTCGGCTACAAGATCTATTCCTCGCAGTGCAAGAGGCAGAGTGGAAACGCTCCAAAGCAAGGAAGAGAGGATACAAAATGTTACGTGGGTGACTGGTCCCCACCCCAAAGCTGGGTCCACACAGTGACCAATTATCAGGCAGGGTGGCGCATGGGGTGACCTCTGGCTGTGAGTGGCAGGGACAAGGCTGAAGGGGACCCAGTCCAATGGCAGAGCAGACTTTTTGGACCAGAACTCCCGCTAGGCCACTGGGCTCAGCAGATTTTTGTGGCAGGAAGAGGCTTCTAAAGACTTGCTTTGAGAAATTGGACATGCTTCTCACACAGTATCTCACGTAATCCCCACACAACTCCTTGAAACTGACATTATCATTATCCCCAATTTACAGATGAGGAAACTGAGGCCCAGGGGGATTAAGCAACCCACCCAGACCCCACTGTTCATAATAGGCAGCAAGCCGGGGATTCCGCCTGGACTTGTCTTTCCCCACTTTTCTTGTCACCATGCCCCTCTCAAGAAGGCTGATACATCAAGCCCGGAAGCCGTTCCACAGGCCTGTGTCCAACCCTCCACTCTGTTCACAATGGGATTGTAAAACATCCACGTATGGGGCACTTTCTACATTACAAAGCACTTCCACACACAAGGAACTCCGGCTGCCCCCTCAACTGGTAATGGTTTCTATCCTGGAATCTTTGTAAATACAAGGAATACCATCTACCTTCAGAGTAGAGGCTTGAAAGCTTAGAGCCCTCGTTACATCTATAAAACTCCAAGGGCCCTCAAGGCTGCCGATCCCAGACAACCAAGAAATACCCAGATGCAAATCTGCCATAAACACATCCTGTTTTTATGACGATGTCTCGCTGTCCCGGTGACTACGATGTCACCTCAACACATCATAGTTTAAAAGCTCGTCTCTGGGCACACATCCACTCATGCATGAAACACCTGCGGGGTGTCTCCCACGTCTCAGACTCAGGGCCAGGTGCTGGGTACACAGTGGGGCACAGGCAGCGGTCCCACCAGAGTTCCTGGGGCTCACACGTGGGAGTAAGGGAGGCGCAGTCGACAGCAGCCAACACTATGTACAGAACTGTGTGAAGGGGACCAAAAAAGGGGTTCTGGGTTGACCAGAGTAGACCACTCCGAGGGGCGGCCACTGGCCTGAACCCTAAAGGTCCATATTTGATTCTCACATCTCTCTCTGTGGCAGGTAGACCAGGCATTATTTATTCCCATTTTCCCAAAGAGAAAACCCAGGCTCAGAGAGATTAGGTCACTTACGCCAAATCACACAGCGAATAATCCACCGAGTCGGGGCTCTAAAAGGGGCTCCCTGGACCCCAAGCCTAGGGCCCTTTCCTTAGACCTTCCTGCTTTACATAGTTCCCCCCTGAAAATTACTCAGCAGAGTAAAAATTCAGAGTTGACATTTAAAAGCATGATGCCATAGAGTAGGGGGTGCCTATAACTGAAAAGATATTCTTTGTCCATTTCGAAAGGATCCCAGCCCATCCCGCAAGTGACACAGACACATTTAGGGAAGTTCTAATCATCACATGACAAAGCCGTGACAAGGAGCCCCTGCAAAACTCGTGTCCTGTCAATACGTTTTTAGCATGTCATCACCCCCAGGTTTTAATGGCCACTGACAATAAAAGCAGGACTCAGCAAAGGGTGGCAGTGTGTGTGTGCACACGTGTGTCTGTGTACGTGTGTGTATGCACGCGCATGCACAAGCATGCGTCTCCTCGTCTGCTCCCGGTGACAGGGTCAGGGAAGAATTTTCTGTGACTAATTAGGTTTTAACTTGCCAGAGAGAAAGTGGACATTGGCAGCCTATTGTATAAGAGTGAAACAAAGTTTGAACTAGAGTGAACTTAATTTCCTTTGCACTGAAAGGAAAGAAAGATTAATGAAATATCCCCAAATCCATCCTGTTAGTTTTTATTAAATCAGCAAATGAAATTTAACCTCCAATTCTGTTATAACCTCCTTTCCTGTAGATTGGGTTTCAACGAGCCTAAGTGAAATAGACACCCTCCCCCTAGAACAACATTTCGATATGAAAATTGCATTAGTGCCGTCAACATCGGGTTACCTGAGGAACAAGCCACTTGGAAAACAATTACATCCACAAAGAGAGGAATGACACATATGTGGCCTCAAATTTACAAGAGCCACAATGTTCTGATTATGGTATTTCTGCAAGGCCACTTCTCACCTCTGCTAAATGCTAATAAAACATTTAAAGTTGAATTTGATGTCACAGCAGCTGCAATACTTTCCTCTTTGAATAGAGGTGAGAAAAGGGAGGGGTGAGGACAGCTAGCAATAATCTGATCTATCTTGTACCTACTGTGCACTGGCTTTCTCCTGGGTATTGTTCTCATAAGGCTTCAAGGTGGTGGTACTTACCCATTACAAGGATGAGGAAACTGAAGTCTCAGGAAGACAAAGTGAATTCACTAGGGTCCCATATCACTTTATATATCACTTTGTTAATTGGATGAACCTGGACAAGCAAAGCATCACTATATGCCGCTTCCCAGATTGTCGTGGGAACCCCAAGCGTCCACACATACATGGTGATGATGACAATCTTACAACTTCTGTGCAACCCTTGGCTATTCCTGTCTCCTCTTATTTGACCTTCACCGTGGCCCCATGAGAGGGGATACTAATGCCACTTTGTAGAGTTTCAGAGAAGGGAAGTAACTAGTCCAGGGTCGTGGAGAGTAAGTAGCAGGGCTAGAGCTCAGAGCCTGGGCTTCCTCTCTGAGTCCAGGGCAAACCTCCCCAGGAGGCCCCCAATCGTGTCGGAACTCTTATGTCCTACAGGCTGCATGGTGAGGAGGGGAGAACATTCTTAGGACTTTCCCAACAATGGTTTTCAGATGAGTGACACCAAAAAGCCTGCTGTTATGGGATGGAAGGAAAAAGTACAAAATGAGGAGAGGTGACTTGGGGAGGCTTGGAATTATCTTTTTATTTCTGCAGGATTGAGGCAGACGTGCTTCTCTGTGGGACCATGGGGGTGAGGCTGGGAGAAACTACCAGATTCAGATCTCAGCCCAGAAACTCTTCCATCAGTGAGAGCTGCCGTCAGATGAATGCCTGCCTTAGGGAGAGATAAGAAGCTTGTCGCTGGCAGAGAGCAAATGTAGACAAACTGACCACTTGGCGTCGGGTTTGTGATGGGGATGCAGCCCAGGCTTCCGTCAATCTGGGATTCTGTGCCTTCGGAAACGTCATGTACATGTTTTCTCCAGGGCACGGCTCAGTGACCCTGAGGATGCAGACACAGATGGAGCGAGGGCAGTGCTGCCCTGCCACTTACTGCTGGTAGGCAAGCCCTTGACATCTATGAGCCTCGGCTATCTCATCTGGGAAATGGGACCGGTGGTAAGTCCTTCCTCACTAGGCTGTCTGTTGTCGGGATTAAACGAGAGAGTGAGTGTGAGTGCTTAATGCAGTGCCGGGCACACAGTAAGTGCTCAATAAATGTAGACTCTGATTTCAAGCCTTCTTCTTCCTTCAAAGCATGAAAATTCCTGCAAAACTCCTGGCTTAGAAACCTGAATGCTCATGCCTTGCTCAAGGGCCCCCAAAGATCTGCTCTCAGGGGGAGGCTGCATACATCAGAACATACATTCCAATGGGACCCCGTCAGTTTCCGAGTGCCCACATTTTGGGCCCCATCGCAACTCTATTAGCTGCATAAAATATTCGAAGCGATAGCCAAGAAGGAGGCCCCTTTGCCAAGGTTCCCCCAGCCCGTCCTCTGGAATTGATTACTCGGAGCCTTTCAGAAACGCAGGAATAAAACGATGCCAGGGCGGATGGACAAGCTGGGGACGACTCATGTTTCTAATCCAGTGGCCCCCCTTCGCCTCCCGCCCCGGAACAAAGTCTTCTCCCGTTTTTAGTAAACTTAACTTGACAATCGTCAAAGAGAATCAAACAGCGCAGAAACGAAGCCTTTAAAAGATGTCAGAAGAAGTCAGAATCGGTAGAAATCTACTACGCTTCCCAATGCCCCCCCCACCACCTGAATTAGTATTTAAATCTTTTAGGAACAGGCTCCAGGGGCTGAATTATTTAACTTGCTGGCAAGAATGCGCTTAGGAAGGGCACTTGTGTTTATTTTGGGTATTACCTCCTCACCTCTTTAGTGTAATCCCCGGACTTAATCGGAGGGTACTGGGAAGACACCAATTAACAGCACCGGCTGTATCCCTCCCCACCCCTAAATCCCCAGATCGGAGGCGAGAAGCCCCTGGAAGGTAGATAATTAGCAGAAGGTGCCGCTCTGTTCTCTGCAGGCCATGGGGTGGGAGAAGGCCCAGACCACCAACAGACTGAGGGGCTTTCAACACCCCCTGGCATTACCAGGAGGGCCTCCCCAGCTAAGTGGTTCCCACCCCGCCCCCTGCTCATTAACAACTCCAGCTGGGGGCTTCTCTACACACAAAGCCTCTTTACAGCACAAGGATTTAGCACAGAATAGGCCAGAGGTGCATCCCGAACATCTGGGCACAGCTGGTTTGCTGGGGCAGCACCGCAAGATCACGCACAATGTGACCAGATTCCCGGGGCCAATTCCCACTGGGGACCGAGGAGACAAAATGCATGTTTGTGGATCATCTCCCAGATGCCCTGAGCTGGGCAATTTATTGATGCTCTTTAATTCCACATAAAGACCCACATCTCCGCAGTTCCAGCCTGACGACCCCACTTCTGCTTGGGCACCCCAGATTTCCTTCTCAGCTTGGCCCCCATTGGGGGGAGGTGCTTGAGGTGAGATGGGGAAACCCATGCGTGGATATAGGTGTGGTATTTGCATATGAAGACACATCCGTCCTTCCACCAGTCACCAGCCACCAGCCTGGGCGTCTCCAAGACGGGGATTCCTCACGGCCAAAAGCAGCTGATGGGTGTTTGCCGGGACCTTGGGCTGCTCACCTCTTCTGTCCCCAGGAATGCAAGGCCTTCCCTCTCTGGGCTCTGTTGCCATGCTCAAAGGGGACCACTTGGAGACAATGCTACTGCTGCTTCCTTTCTAGCAACGAAACAGAATGTCTCCAGCCTACTTGGGTCGGGAATCTTCCCTCTGACCGTGATACAGAGGAATTGGTGGGCAGAAACCAGCTTGGTGAGCTGAAAAAGCTGGCGGTCAGAGCTAGGGCCGAAAACAATGTCCAAAAACAATGTCATTGCCCCAGTCTGCCTGGGCAATATAGATGGTCACTGGACGTCTCTGGTCACTGTCCCCTCACAGATGATAAAACCTGCCCTCTGGAGGCCACAGGAAGGCATGGGGCTGAGTACGTGCAGAACCCAGCATGTTCACAGTGCGTGGATGGACCTCAGTGAAGGAGTTTCCTTTCTTCCCCTGTGAGCTGAAGTCAACGAATGTTCTGGAAAGGTTTTAACCAGGAAGGTACAGCGATGGTAGTTTTCTTCTCTGATGGAGACACAGCCCTCCTTTCCAACAGCTTCTTGACTTTGTGAAAAATGACCTGGCCCCCTATTACCTGTGCATACTGGGGCCGAGCAAAGCAGACCTTAAAGGTTTTAAATCTGCCTGGGGAGATAAGCCTGAGTCTGGAGGCCTGCCTCGAGGTTGCTGCCCTGTGACCTCAGGGAGGCTCTGACCTCTGCCTTCTGCTTTCCTAAGTGAAAGCCCTGGGCTAACGCCACCCACCTCCAAAGGGGCCCTGTGGAGATCACACACACAGGGTGACCCACGAGGGTGAGGGTGGACATTAGCAAAATCAGCAAAATATAATGAAGAGGTCAGTCCAGAGGAGATGGATGCCTCCTGGTGTGTGATGAGCTTTGGTGCTGCTTGTGTGAGGACACCAAGGGTCAGACATCCTGAGCAATAGACCTGGCCCTGCTGCTGAACCACCCTTTGTCCTTATAGCCACGCCACCCTCTCTGGGCCTCTGTGTTCTCACCTCCCAGGGAGGGTGGAACTGGATGGGAAGGTCCAGTTCTGAGAATCTGTCTTGCAAGCGGGCAGACTGCATCCTGGAGACCCCTGGGGTGGCCCTGCCCCAGCCCCGGACAAGCATTCTTGAGTCAATTTATGGTCCTGTGGGTCTCCATGGGGCCTCATTGTTAGATGGGTCTATCTTGGGCTTCATTCATGGGCTTTCTGCTTAGATTGTATGGCAAGAACATTATTCATAAGGGAATTTTTCTAGACAGCAGATTCTAGCGATGGCTTTTAGGTCAGCGACCAGGGTGACATGAGCTTCCAAGAGCCACCATGATATAACCAGGGTTGTCAGGCCAGCCCCCTTCTCCCCTGCCATGAAGGGACCAGATTAGTGGGCTGTCCTCGGGAACACCTGCACAGGAAGGTGCCACTGAACAGTAGGATGAGGCAGGACTTTGCAGTCTGACGGCCCCGTTTAGATCCCAGCTGCACCCTTTGCTTATTGTCTACGACCTTGGGCCAGCCCCTAGCCTCTCGGAGCCTCAGTTTTCTCATCTGTATGTTGGGGATAATGGCACCTACTCCTTGGGTTGTTGGGAGGATTGAACGGCAGAAAGTTCACAGTGAGATGTACCCACAGAAAGTAGAATGATGGGGCTCCACCAGTTAAACTTCCTCCTCTAACCACTGCTTAATTCCTTCCAGCCATCCTGATGTCCTCAGTAGAGCGGTTTGACCTTGGACACAGTGGGGACCCATGCTGATCTACCACTTCATTCATTCTCTCTTCCATTCATTGAGGGGCTGTTTTTGAAAACCTACTATGTACTCCGTCTAGTGCCAGATCCTAGGGATAGAGAGATGGTGAATCCTCACTCCTTGCTTTCAAATGCTCAGGCTCTAGAGGAAAGATATATGTAACAATTACATGAGGGTGCAGGTTTACAAGGGCCCATGGAGGCACGAGAGGGCCACCCAAGCTTGCCTTTCTATGAAGTGGAGGATTTGGATGCCATGATTCCAAGGAACCTTTCTACCTGCCCATGGGAGAGGAGTGATCAAGAGGAATTCTCTCTGAGTCCCGTGTTTTGGTGTCTTTAATGCTCTGTACGAATGGTAAGCATCTTCGCCACGTCATCCTGGCCACTCTCGTGCACAGCATTCCGACTTCTTAAAGGATTCTTCCTTCCGAGAGCCCCTAGCCATGACCCCACACTGCAGGACACGCTGAAGTTCCCAAATGATGCCCAAGCTGCACTCATCATTCTAAAGACTGTCCTCCTCTGCTGGCTTCCAATCACAGCGTCTTCAGTTAATGACTTGGTGAGAACCCACAGGGGACTCCCCAGCAGAACCTTCTACCTACAGACCCCAAAGGAAAGCGCACCTAAGGGCAGATGGCAGCTCGTGAGCCCCCATGAATCTCCCCTCTCCCACTGCCTTCCAGTTCTGCTCCCCCATCACCAACACACAGGAACACATGCCTCCTCTCTTAATAGTTTTTCCTTTACGCACCAGAGTGAGATTTCACAAAAAAAGGAAAATCCTGGAAGAACTGGTTAAGGTTGGCTGCTGATGACTGGGTAACTCCTGGTGAGTCACTGGGCCTCAGGAAGATGTCAGAACATGAAGACGTTTGCCAGGGAGGTGGTGAACCAGCCCCCAGAGGCTCCTGTGATCCCTTCCCCCCACCTTCTCTGCCTCGAAATATCAAGGAGAGGGGCTTGGGGTGAATTATGTGAATAGATGTGGTATTTTATGAAATACAAGAAGAAAAATGCTCTAAAACCCATAATCATAAACACAGCATATGGAAAAAGGAAAGAGCTAGTTTTGAGTAAGAAGCGTCTTTTATCTACTCCCATCCCCTCCCCTTTCTGGTCAATATTAGATACATAATCAGAGAAATTCTTAAATTTCACCCAAGGCTTACTTGAGTTGGAAGCTTGATTTTTTTTGTAAAGAAATTCCCTACCATGTGTTCCATTGCAAGAAGGATTTTCTTTCTCAAATGCTTTCACCTGTCAAAAGCCCTCTGCCCAGAAACTTACCAGATCCCTCTTCTCTCTGGTTCTGCAAAGCAGAGGAGAAGGGAGATCATGTCCAGTGTCTACTGTGAGCTGGGCACACACGCAGACATCTGGCATCTCCCACTGGCTTCCAGGAAGGTCTGTGAGGGCAGTGGGCTGCCCACAGGCTCATGGGCTCAGAGAGGCCATGAGCCTTGCTGGGGAGCACCAGCTGGGGAGCAGCAGGGCCAGGAGGCTGTGTAAAAGCCCAGTGCATCCCACCTCCCAGACCTCTCATTTGAAGAGACTCCCTGTTAAAATGCAGAGAAATTGGGGGCAGAGGAATGTTTTCACCCCAATCAACACAGGTTAAAGTTCTCGGTTTCCTTCATGCTTCTATATTTTTATTTCTCTCCTAGAAAGAGTCACATGAAAAGATTGCTCAGTCACTTTCTCCTATCTGATATATTTCCTCCCTCCCTCCCTCCCTTCTTTCCTTTCTTCCTACTGCATTTTTCCTTTCTTGATTATTAATTTTTTTATTATTTATTGAGATCTGATAGATAGCGACATGCACACATGTATCAGCTTGTGATGAATTTGTAATATACATATATCCATAGAATCACCACTCAGTACACCCTCCTCCCTCCCCTCCCCTGGCAAGCTAGGTAAGGAATGTCCTGTTCTTTAAAAGCAGAGATTGCTTTCACTGGCCCTTCAGCCTCATTGCTGTATGGTTCGGTGAGTTGTTCTTTTTCCTTGCTGTATAGTATGCCATTGGGTGACTATAACTCAATTATTTATTCATTCTACTGATAACAGACATTTGGTTGTTTCCATTTTTTTTAAGTCAATGTGTATAATGTTGCTATGAGCTTTCTTGTACCTGACTTTTGATTGGTATAAACACATTTTACTTGGGTATATAACCAAAAGTAGAATTACCAGGTCATGTTGTATAGATGCTTTTCTTAATTATTATTATTATATTTTAGTTTCAGCAGTGATAGATATTACTGTAAAAAGTTAAATAAGAAAAAGTTACGTCCCACCTCCTCTAGACCCAACCCCCAGGGTATGTTCTAACACACTTTTCTATCTACTCATACAGCATACATGGACACATGCACCGTGCACACATCATGATCTTCACTTCTTTCTTTCCTTTTTCATTTACTTTCTTAAACAAAAATAAGATCACTCTATAACACTACTTGTGACTTGCCTTTTATTTATTTATTTTTGCTTAAACTTAGCATATCTTGGCCATTGCCCCAGACTGATACATATGAATCTACTCATTCTGTTTAATAGCTGAAATAATATCCCAGAATAGGGATGTAAAGTTACTTATTTGACCAGTATTCTCTTTTGATGGAGGTGATTTCTAGTTTTTTCACCTTAACACTCAATAATACAATGAAAATTTTGAGACATATGTCATTTAGTACTGCTGCTTTTATGTTTCTTGCAAAGTAGATTACCAGAATTATGATTTCTGGATCAAAGAATATGTGCATTTTCATAATTAAATAAATTTATAAATTTCATATATAAATTTAATATAGCCAAGTCAGACACAAAAGGGCAAATATTGTATAATTCTATTTATATGAGCTACAAAGAATAGTCAAATGTATAGAGACAGAAAGTAAAATAGAGGTAACCAGGGGCTGAGGGGAGGGGGAGATGGGGAATTCATGTTTAATGGGTACAGAGCTTCTGTTTGGAAAAATGATGGTGCTGATGGCTGTATAACAATGTGAAAGCATGCAATGCCTCAACTGTACACTCAAAAATAGTTAAAATAGTAAATTTTATGGTATGTGTATTTTATCACAATACAAACATTTTTTAATTAAAAATTAAAATGTAATATACCCAGTGATGGTTTTTCACTGATTTACCAAGTGCAGCAGACACTGGTGTCTCACCCCCATCTCTTCAGCACTCTTGGTTCTGGTATATTCCAGCTGCGTCCAACCGCAAGCTCCTGGACTCCTCACCTGACGGTTCCTGTGGCCTGCATGGTGGGGCGGGCGGACGTGCTGGGGAAATGATGCTCCCCGAGACCCCTCAGCTGATGGCAGATGGGCAGTGGAAGACAAAGGCCCCAGCTCCTTGCCTCTCAGAAGGAGCAACTCCGTGCCTTTGTCGACACCCTAGAGGTCCCCAGATGAGGGCCCCTCGGGAACCGCAAGATAACCTGCTTGGATGCACTGTTACCAGCTTTCTTCCCTCCCCTTTTCTGTTGCTTCCCCACTGCCTCTACTGTGCTTCCTGGGATCGCCTCCCAAATAACTGTGACACTCATAGCGTGTCACAGGGTCTGCCTCCAGGGGACCCATCCCAAGATGCCAGCTGTCTGTTGAACAGATGCCGTGGGCCCACACTGCCCTGGGCCTTGTGGAGAAGAGAGGAGTGAGCTGGCACGCCGCACAGCCAGAGGCAGAAGCAAGGCTCCGTGGGCTGCGAGGAAACCTCCCCACCCCCGTCAACCCGAAGAGTCTGGAGAAGAGCGCCACCTCTGGGGCTGCCACATCTGGACATCCTGGAAGAGACCCCATGCAGGTCGGCGGATGCGGTGGAGCTGGAGGGAGGGAGGTGAGCAATGTACTGTCAGGAGGACCTGCCCAGGCAAAGAGCCACAAGCTGGAGTCTGCAAGCCCCGTGCAGCTAGGGATGCTCTGGCTCCTGCCACGGATGTGTGACTCACATGTGCCCTGCAGTAGCCGGCAGGGCTGGGGCAAATCGCTCAGATTCACAGAGACTTTATGCTTCCTCTGGGAGGACCAAGTGAGTCAGCGTGCGTGGACGTGCTTTGCAAAGCTCAGGGCAGATGGTAGTCATTTGGGTTCGTGCTTCCTTAAGAGGGTGGACATCTGTGCCTGGGGGCTTAAAAGATGGCTACACCCCCAGCCTCCCCCTAACCCACGCTCTGCTCAGAGCCCTTTGGAGCAGTGGGATTCTTGAAACAGGAAGGATGGGAAAAGGCTGCCATTTCCAGTGGCCTTGCTGCTGTAATTAACAGTAACGCTGTGCTTTTAATGACCTTACAATCGGGGTGCCCTCTAGCAAACAGAAAAAAGATTTCTTACCAGTTTCATTCTCTTCGTATTTATTAACTGCCTGCAAAGTGGCTGGTGCTGGGCTGGGCTACAGGCGACATGGTGACACACAGTTCCTGAGCAGCTCGTGTTCTGGTTGGGGATGTACACCTGTGAATAGCCAGGTAACTCTGAGCAAGTCATTTCACCTTCTATTAAGCCTCAGTTTTCTCATCTGGGAAATGGGCACCTCCTACAGATGTTCTAATGATTCATTAAGCTGATCAGTGGGAAAGAACCTGTCCAGCCCTTGCCTGGGAGCCTAGGAAATGTGGATTCTAGTTGCCCACTCTGTACTCAGAGGAAATGTGTTAAACAACCAATGTGACCTATAAAACCCAGGGCACCGAAATTGTAGGGTATACCACATTTTAGTTATCCAGTCATCAGTTAGAGCATATCTGTGTTGTTTCCAAATTTGGGCTATTATGAAGAATGCTGCTATGAGCATTATTATATACAGGCAGACCTCGTTTTATTGTGCTTCACTGTGTTTCACAGATACTGCATTTTCTACAGATTGAAGGCTTGTGGCAGCCATACATCGAGCAAGTCTATCGGTGCTATTTTTCCAGCAGCATTTGCTCACTTTGTGTCTGTATCACATTTTGGTTATTCTCACAATATTTCAAACTTTTAAAACTTGTATTTGTGATCTGTGATCAGTGATCTTTCATGTTACTATTATGACTTACTAAAGGTTCAGAGGATGGTTAGTAGTTTTTAGCAATAGCATTTTTAGCAAAAATAGCGTTTTTTTAAATTGAGGTATACGTTGTTGTTTTTCTTGACATGCTCTTGCACACATAATAGACTACAGTATAGTGTAAACATAACGTATGTGCACTAGGAGACCAAAGTATTTGTGTGACTCGCTTTATTGCAACATCTGCTTTATTCCAGTGGTCTGGAATCGAACCCATCGTATCTCCGAGATATGCCTGTATGTCTTTGATGGACATTGGACACGTTTCTGCTGTGTGGACACTAGGAGTGGAGATGTTGGTACATAAATCATGCATATATTGAACTTCGATAGATAAGGCCTCACACTCTTCCAAAGCACATGGTACCAATTTCCGTCCCTATCAGTAGTGTGTGAGAGGTCTTGTAGCGCTGTGTCTTGGTCAGCACGTGGTATTGTGAGTCTTAAACTTTAGCCGTAATAGTGAGGCTGTAGTAGAATTGCACTGTGAATTTATTTTGCACCTCCCTGATAACTAAGTCAATGAAACATCTTTTCACATGTTTATTGGCCATTTGGGTGTCTTCCTTCATGAAATACCCATTCAAATCACTTACCTCCTTCCCTATTGCATTGTCTGTCATTTTCTTATTGATGTTTAATCATTCTTGACATATTCTGGCTACCAATCCTGTGTCAATTATCTGTACGGCAAATATCTTCTCCCACTCTGTGAGGATATTTCAGAGAAATTACCTCTGATGTGCCCAGAGCACACAGCTAGTAAGGTCTGTCATTCTTTTCTAAGGACACATGGTAAGTGCCCAAAGGTCTGCCTTCATGCTATGCTAACATCACTAAACCTCTAGAGTTAACACATCCTTGGCCAAACACAGAGCACCGACATTAGCCATCATGAACCATGAATGGGTCAGATAATTATTCATTGCTAAATAAAATAGCGTGTTGGGATAAGGCTTATACCCTGAGTTTTTGCATCATTACAAAATTACCTATTTGGTTAACATAGTCTCCTGTAGAAACCCCTGGGGAATTACCTATTCATTTAACTATGTTCTGAACACAGAACGATGCTCTTGGTAAAGCCCTAAGGCACACTCAGGTGTGGGTTCTCAAAGTGTGGCCCTTGGACCAGCAGCGTCAGCATCACCTGGGGACTCCTTAGAAACAAAAATTCTCAGGTCCCACCTCAGACCTTTAGGATCAGAAACTCAGGGGTCCAGGCATGTGTGTCTGCACAAGCCTTCCAGGTGATTCTGATACATGATTAATGTCTGAGAACCACAGTTCTAATCAATCTCATATTTATCAGGATGCAAAGGGACACTGGGCCCAAGCTTCAGCTTTCTGTGGCCAACATTTATTGCATATCTTCCAGGCCTTCCCCTGAGTAGATATCTGCAAATATTATCCAATTGAATCCTCAGGCTATCAGTAGTAAATCCATACCACTGATAAGAAAGCTGGGGCCCAGAAAGTTTGAGTGACTTACCCAAGGCTGCACAGCTCAAAGGTTGTGGGAGCCAGGGTTGCAGCCCATGTTCATCGGACTGCAAGGTCCATGGCTGCCCCACCTGCTGCTCCTGAAGTCCTGACATATCACTCCAGAAAAAAGTCACTACTGGGGTCCTGCCTTCTACCCTCATCCACATACTCTGGATTGAGAACTGGGGCTCAGCAAACACTAACTTCTAGAATGTTGGAGCTAGAGATGCAAACTATTATATAGAGAGTGGATAAACAACAAGGTCCTACTGTACAGCACAGAAAACTATATTCAATATCCTGTGATGAGCCATAATGGAAAAGAATATGAAAAAGAATATATATATATGTATACCTGAATCACTTTGCTGTACAGAAATTAACACAACACTGTAAATCAACTATACTTCCAAAAAAATTTTTTTTAATAGAGTAAAATGCAGAGGAGAAAAAGAATGTTGGAGCTAGGAGAACCCCTTGGCATCTAAATAAACCAATCCAGCTACTTACTAGGTCTACCATGTACTGGCCACTCCTTTATACACTGGGAGGCCACAGACAGACACCATCAGGCCCAGTCCCTGCCCTAAAGCAGCTCACAAGGCATTTGGACCAGACAAGCTGATCAGAGCTTTGGAGCTCAAGACTGGCTTTTTTCAGGAGCTGGGTTTAGCAGGTCACTGAGAGGTGGGCCGGCAGGACCTCAGCAGGTTTCCAGCACACAGGGCAGTTCAGGAAGAGGGGCTCAGGAGACTGAGGAAGGGATGGGAGACTGTGAATGTGGAGCCATCCCCGGATGGGATTGGGAAGAGAGGGCAGATGGAGTGAAGCGGAGGAAGAAAGCTGAGCAAGAGGTCAAGGTCAGATTGGTCAAGGAGTTTGGACTTTATTCTGTTGAGTCAAAGGGAGCCACTGAAGTTGCAGATCTGGGGCAGGAGAAGGGAGTGACCTGGTCTCAGGGACAGGAAGGTCATCCGGGAACATGGCCCTCCATCCCCTTTTGCCCAACCAGTCCCTGGAGCAGACAGGATGGTCCCGGGGCAAGGAGGGGGTTGAGGTTGGAGTGGGTGGCAGGAGTGATGTTCAAAATATTTCCCAGCCAGAATGGCGTGGTCATTGACTAACCAGCCAGAGTGGACATCAGCCATAAACAACAGGCAGAGACATCCTGGTGCAAACCGACTAGTCACCAGCCCTGATTTACCCTGGAGGCTGACGTTGGCTTTGAACACCAGCATGATTGCCCAGGACCTTAACACTCTTACCCCGATGCTCTTAATCTCAGCAAGTCCAGCCGTCTTAGAAATGTTCACTCTGTCCCGGGTGGACAATGTCTATTTCATAACAGCTGTTGGGGGCCTCCCTGACTGGATGCTACCCAAGAAGGTGCCCCGAGTCTGGGGGTGGACCTGTTCATACCTGCAAAAGTATCATCTTAAGGGGCCAGGAGCAAACCAGACCAGGGGCTGCCTGATGACAAATATGAAATACGTTGGGTGACCAGTCTTTGTTAGGGTTTGAGAATCCATCAAAGGTTTTTAATTAAAGTTAAGAGGATCTTTGAGGAGTCTGTGACTTTCCAGTCTGTGTGAGTGAAAGATTAGTTCTGCTGATTGATGGGCAGTGGGTGGTGGGTACGAAGCCTCATTCAGAAGATTCTCTTTGAGACCAAACACGTTGACTCGTCCAGCACTCAGTTTCAATGAGGGCTGTGAACCCCCAGCAAGCTTAATCTTTTTGCTGTGTAAACCCGAAGTCACCAATTCCAATTCTTTTCATTTTTTCCGCCTATATTCTAGGTCTCCTAACCTCTCGTCCAGGAGTCTTTGCATTAGCGCCTCAGGCCTCCTCTTAGTTATTGTTTAAGAAAATGGCCAGTGGTCATTGGAATGGCTGACCTTTTTCTAACATTTACTACCATTTCCCACATATTCTTACTGTCTTTACTTCCTAGCTCCCAAAGGAGGCTGAATTCCTATAGTTCTATCAGATGGGCCTGGTAGCAACACCTGATTTAAGAGATGGGCCCAATTTTAGAAAACTCAATGCAGAGAAATGAAGAAATTGGAATTTAGAAAATAGAATCCTTGAGGGTTGAGAGAGGACAGCTCATCACATTATAAAATGATCCTCAGTTTCAGCAAAGCTTTTCACCTGGTTGAGCAGGCCTCTTCTGCTGCATTAAGGGTCTGGTCAACCAGACCATGTGCTTTGTACCTGCTGCGTGTTGAGCACTGGACGAGGAGTTAAGAACAGCAAAATGATGACCATATGGTGTGAAACCAGCTGTGATAGGAACAAGGCCATGGGAGAGCCGGGAACAGAACAGTTAATCACCTACTGCTTTGGAATGTCTGATTCCCTAATTAACCTCCTCCTCTTCATTCTACAGGCCCTGTGTTCTATCGGTATAGACCCGACCTCTTTTGCATGAGAATCGGTTGGGTAGAGGCATCTCAAGAGCAGTGGTCAACAGGTTTTTCTCTGGTCTCCTGGTCCTTAGCACACAGTACTCCATAGCATTCCTGGCACATAGTAGGTGCTCAATAGATGTCTGGTCAATCAGTAATCAATATAGGAGTGAGAAGACTAGGGCAAATGAGGGAACTAGAGTCTAAGACCTCTGCCAGTTGGATCTGAGAGAAGACAATGACAGCATGAGCCAGTTGGAAAACAGAATTCAATTTCTTAAAAATTCAAAATATGTGGAACATTTTCAGGCACTGAGTGTTCCAGTCAGAAATACTGGTGTGCGGTGGAGGGGGCAATGGTGATGATTGGTTTCAGTGTGGCCTGGGGACAGGCAAGTAGATTGAATGGCCTCTTGTAGAATGATTGCAGGGTTATTAGCTGATTCAACCGGGAGTGTGTTGGAAGAGCTCTGGATTTCTTCACCCACTGGAGGATGCAGGCTAACTGGGATGGGGTTCGGTGACAATTGAAGTTGGCATCTGAAACCCTATTTGGGTTTTGTTTTTACTCTGAGGTTTAAAAACTGTTAGCCTGTGCTCATGGGTCCCCAGTGCAACCAAAGTCCATGCAGTTCCAGAACCACAGAGTGTTCCGGTTGGATGGATCTTGAGTAGGACGGCCAACCATCCCAGTTTGTCCAAGACTAACCTGGTTTTAGCACTGAGAGACCTGTGTCCTGGGAATCCCCTCAGGCCTGGGCAAACAGGAACAGGCACCCAAGTCCTTAATGACCATTAATGGACCCAGACAAACCCAGGTTTAGGCCCCAGTGTGTCCCCTTCTTGGCAAGGTGACCTCCAGCTTCCTTCTCTCTGAAACAGGGGGACTAACAGTCTTGCTCCAAGGTGGTATAAGGATTAAGTAAGCAAATGCACATATGACGCTTAGCACATTGCCTGGCCCTACAAAGTGGAGGAGAAAGTATAGCTGCTACTGTTCTTGTTACATTCCACACAGCACACCTACAGATGAAGCCCAGAGAGAAAACTGACTGGTCAAGTTCTCCCAATGGGACATAGTGGAACAGCCAAGACTCAAAGCAAAACCCTTGACTCCTGATCCAGTGCTCTTCCTGAAACCAGACCGATAGAGTCATGGGCTCCCCTTAGGCTCTCCCAGGTCTCTGCCAGCCACTCCTGCAGCACACAGGTTTCTCCCACATTCAAAGGCAAAAGCCATTGCAACAACTGGAGCTCTCTGGTCACAGCAACAGAAATGGCTTTTGGCTAACCAAGAAGAAAGGGAGATTATGGGAAGGACATGGGGGCTCCCAGGACCACATGGAAAGCCAAGGAGCCAGCTTGGAAGAGGAGGGTCAGACGGGTCAGGTAGTACCTGAAGGTGCTGCTGGCAGCAGGGTCTACGTGACAGTGGCTCCGAGGTGCTTCCACCAGAATGAATGCATTCAAAGAATTTTTCCATCCTTGAGCCCACCCAAGGGTCCAGGACCCAGGAGAGGGAGCCCAGTTGGCTGAGCTCAGCCTTTGGCAGGGCTGGGAAGGAAGAGAAAGGATGGAACAGAAAAACCTCCGGAATTCATCTGCTTTCATAGCGGAAGGGCGGACACCACCACCCAGTATGCCACCAACACTGCATTCCAAGGGAGTACCCCTAAAGGAAATCAGGGTACCCTTAGGAAGGAGAAACTGGCATGAGGCCGGTGGTCCCAAACTACAACTGCCCACTCCAGCTGTGAGTTTAGTGAAGGTTGTTCTAGAACCACCTTGTGAGGGACCCAGCTCTCCCTTCTCCCCGTTAGAATTTGGCCTGAACTCACCCCAGTTTCCAGAAGGGACCTGCCCATGCCACCACCTTCCCCCTCCAATGTGACACTTTCTCTCCCAGGGGCCACTTCCTCTGTTCTGCCCCCCCTGACTTGACTTCCTCAAACCAAGACCCCTAGTGAAGGAAACCCGTTTGGGGCTGGACTAAAACCTGAGCTGACTGCAACTTTTGAATCCACATGAAACCCAAGTCAAACATTCCCCTTGGAACAAAGTTGCTGCAATTTTGGTAAAACCACTGTAATGAAACAGTAGTAAATGTCCCAGAAACTCTCAGTGTGAACCAGGACCAGAAGCCTGTTTTCCCCCCCAAATAGGTCCATTTTTCACTTTCTACTTTTCCAAAACGTTCAGAGTAATGACTTGCTGAAATCTTGGAATATACCACATTATTTTGAAGTCCAGGCTGTCTTCAAGGTTTTTTTTTTTTACCTCCAATTTAACTTGCTGGGCGCCTCTGGAGTCTGGTATTAATAATAAATATTATTGCCGTGCATCCTTATTTTTCCCTTAATTTAATTAGAGAAAATGTAATAGCCCTTATGAAAACAATATATGAGTTTTCAAACCTAATTAACATGATACAAAGTGCGCAGGTCACAAAAATTGGTGTTTTCTCTGGAAAGCTTCCATGCAAATAGATAAAAACAAAACTGCATTTAATTCCACAGCCTGGGCTAACAGGCAAATCAGAGATGACGGGCTTTTGCCCGAGGGCTTGGTCTGCTTGTAATAAATACTTTCCTTTTGTCACGATTCAAGGGGGACCAAGAGTGATACACGAACCCTATCAAATGGTCTGAGGGGGAGTCCAGTCAGCCGAGACTGGGGTTCAGCCTTGACCATTCATGATCCTTAAGCTGAAAAGCAACCCAGATGCAAAGGAGCCTGGCTCTCCCGCGTGGCCTTTTGTACTCTGCGTGCGGTACCCCCGCCTTGGTTCTTGGTCAAGGTGGGCCTGTCCCAGGTGCCGAGCATCCTTCATCCTCCTCCAGTGAGTCTCCCTGGGCACTGGGCTCTGGCCAGTCACCAGGAAGAGTGAACAGAGCCCCAAGCTCGGAGCCTGACCCTTTAGGGTTCTCCAAGGCCAAGCAGGAGGCTCTGTGGTTACTCGCTTGGTGGGGAAGGCAGCACCCCTCAAGTGCCTGGCTTGGGCTCTGCCAGGAACCTCACCAGCCTCTCCAAGTGCACACATGGGCTCACTGCTCAGGACACGCCTCCTTCCTTCCTTTCCACAGCAGTCCCCAAGCCAGAAGCTCATCCCACTTTCCTCTCCTGGATTTGAATCCAGCCCTCCCGAAGTGGAGACCTGAGCAAGTCTCCCGCCCAGGTGAGGCTGCTCCATGAAATGGACATAGTAAGAACCTCCTAGCCCTGGAGGAAAACTTAAAGTGCCTACTGAGTGCTTAGCACAGAGTAGGAACTTTTTAAATGTCGCTTCTTTTTCTCTAGAGCTGATAACTCCCACTTATTTTATACAAAGTCTGAATATGGAGTGGGGAAATTTCCTTTTCTGCAGTCCCCCATCTTCTCCTTTTCTGCAGACTCATAAAGCAGCAGCCTGCAGACCCTTTTCTTTGCAAAGGCTTTTCGATCCTGCTTCTGGAGGAGTAGCTGCATCTTTGTGTCCATGTGTTGTCCAGGTCAAGGAGCTGGAAGTCCAGGAGGAGAGAAAAGATATGGGAAGTAGGGTCCAGCCCCAGGGGCAGAGGCTTCAGGACCAAGGGAAGAATCAGGGTTCCCAGCACACACAACTATATTCTGGGTTCTGGTCGGCTCTCCCCGGGGAACTAGAACAGGGACTGGGGACATAGACCAATGCAGAAGGCCAAGGGACCCCACCTGCCAAGGACAGTATGACTCAGAAGGTTTGGGGTAATCGGTCCAGATACCAGGTTCACAAGTGGCCAAGACGAGAGTCTGTCCCAAGCCTGCTGGCTCTCAACACAGTGCTCCTTCCATTTCTTGAACAAAGGATGGGCCATCTAATTATAAGACACCAAACTGGGAAAGCGCTTGTTTATAGTCAGGCGTGATTATATTGTCATGGTAGTTATTATGTAAATGGTAACTATGGTTATTAATTAAAGCGTGCTTCCTAAATGCACGTGTCACAAAGGCTTTAGCAAACAGGATGCAGACATTGGGTGTTGCTAATGGTGCTGATTCTAATTTTCACTAATTCACATGGGCACATAGTCTCTGTTGGCAAACTTGAAGCGTCCTTTCACTGAATTGTGGGTGTGGGTAAGTGTGTGTGATTGTGTGTAGACCAGAGAGAAGAACACCCATGAGATAAAGCAAAAGACCCCCACGAGCTGACTTTCAATAAACATGGAGTATTAATACACGTTTATCTCCTCTCTCTTTCTCTAACACCTTCTGAAGTGACGGTAAAGGAAAAACAAAGGTATGTATCCTCAAAAAACTGGAGAATCGAGGTGGGGAGAGGTAGGCTCCAGAAGACAAGAATTGACCAAAAAATTATTAAATGGACAATATTAACTGACTTAGCAGAGCAGTACCATACCTGCCACGGGGGAGGGGTGGGAGTGGAGAGCAACTTCAAAAATCAAGCTGATTTAGGAACCAGACCCCCAAAGACCCAGGAGCTGGAGGCTGCAGTTTCCTCAGAGGGTTGGGAGCCAGGTATGTCTTGAGATAAGAAGATTCATCCAGAAATCATGTAAAGAGCAGTTAGAACCCGAGTTTCCCTTCCCATCACACTCCACAATGTGACACCCGCCCCACATGCTAGCAGAAGGCAAAGGTTAATCTCTGAAGAAACTGAACTAGGGAGGGAGGGAACCCAAGGACACCAGGCCCAGCTGAGGGTAGAGTGGGTGCCATATTGGAAACAGGGAATGAAGTAAGAGTGGTGTCCTAAATGGTGGGACCCCCTGACCTTTCCCCTTCTAGGCTTCCAGGATTCAGGCAGCTTCTTCGCAAGAATGAGCCTGGAGCGGACCTCTCTAGGAGAACTGACTAATCTGAGAAAAAAATAACTATAGCTACTCACACTTGGGGTCCCTCCATGAAATAGCCATAACTCTGTAAAGAGACCTACCAGTCAACATGACCCACCCTGCATCCAAAGCTTCCAACCAGCTTTTTAGTTCTTTGTTCTTAAGCATGAACAGACAGACAATACTTACCAAACCTTCAAGAAAAGCACTAAAACCAGAGAACAGAACAAAGGAACATGTTGGAAACAAAGACTTCAAAAACACGAATTAATATCTTCAGAGAGATAAGAGAAAATATTGCATCCAAGAACAGGATGTCATTTATAGAGCTCTTAGAAACTAAAACCTACTTCAAATAAAAATTCAGTAAAGGGTGGGAAAATAGAATTGAGGGAATCTTTTGGAAATTATAACAGAAAGACAAAGAGCTGGAAAATAGAAAAGCCAGAGAAATGAGAGGATCAATCCAGGAGGTCCAATAGCAAATTATTAGGATTTCCAGAAAATGAGAGAACTGAGAAAAGAGAAAGAAAATAAATGATCAAAAAATACAATTCAGTTTGGTGTAGTGCAATCAAATGAGTTTCCAGATTGAAACAGCCTCCTGAAGACCTAGTTCAAGATAGAAATAAAAGGTACTCACCAAGGCACATCATCAAGGAATTTTCGAAAATCAGACATAAAGGAATCCTACATGTTTCTGGGAGATGGGAGAAGCAGGTTCAATACAAAGCATCATGAATCACAGTGGCACTGAATTTGTCAATAAATGGATGGTAAAAGATGATGGAACAATGCCTTCAACATTCTAAGGGAAATGATTTCCCACCAAAATTTATATACTCAAAGTATCAACTGAGTGTGAGGATAGACTAAAGAAAATTTTAGATATGGACAGTGTCAAAAAATTTGCTTCCATGAACCATGTCTGAGGAAGCTGCTGGAGGATGCATTCCACCAAAATCAGAGAGTAAGTCATGTGTCTTAATCTACCAGGGCTGCCATAACAAGATACCATAGACTGAGTGGCGGAAAGAACAGACGTTTGTTTTCTCACGGTTCTGGAGGCTGGAAGTCTAACACAAAGGTGCCAGCAAGCTGGGTTTCTGGAGAGAGCTCTCCTCCTGGCTTGCAGACAGCTGCCTTCTTCTGTGTCTTCACAGGGCCTTTCCTCCATGCATGCACATGAAGAGAGATTTCTCTCTTCCTCTTCTTAGAAGGCCACTAATCTTATCAGGTTAGGATCTCACCCTTATGACCTCATTTAACCTTAATTACCTCCTTAAATGATCTGTCTCCAAATATAGTCACAGTGGGGGTTAGGGCTTCAACATATGAATTGGGGGATACAATTCAGTCCATAGCAACATGGAATCCATGAAACAGGTAATTTAACACAAGACGAAGGGAAATTTCCAGGACAGCTGGGCCACAGATCTAGAGAACAGCCAGAGAAAGAGCAGAGGGTGGAAGTTTCCAGGTTTTAATAAGGAAACGGGCAGATTATTTATCGTGTTTGAATGTATCAAGAGAAAGTTCACACTTCCAGCAAAAAAAATTGGAATACACAGAAAAAGACATTTTTTAAAGTCAATAATCAGCTATTTGAGAAGTAGTAATTAATATAAGGAAGGAAATTCAACCACAATATACTATATGGCTTAGCAGTGAACAATATTTATGTACTCCTAACGTTGTAAATATTGAGTACTGATATTTTTTAAATTGTGACATAACTATATTGAATCTAAATGCATTATACTTTTCACCTATGAAAGTGTTAAAAAAAATTGTCAGAGTACCAAGGTTTGCTCTATGTGAAGCATCACCCCTTTCAGTCCAAGGCAGTGTCTCCCCCTCCTCTGAGCTCCCTCCACCCTGTACTCCCCTCTCTCCCAGACCTTAAAATACTGCATAGTCAGTGTCTTTTTACATGTCAGCCTCCCCAAGAGTGTCCTTCTGGAGAGCACATTTAGTGAAGGAGACAGAGAAAAAATACAGCAAATGAGAACACTGTAGCCTATTAGAAGTGTTAAGAGCTATGAGAAAAAGAACAATTAGGACTGGGTAATGGAGGCTGGGAGTGCTGGAAGAGGGATCATTCTGCATTATTAAATAGGAAATGGGGAGCCACTGAAGGTTTTTGAGCAGAGGAAGGGCGTGACCTGATTCATGACTGCAGAGGGACCAGTAAATGGCTATTGCAGCAATGCAGATAAGAGAAGGTGGGGGGCTTCCCTGGTGATGCAGTGGTTAGGAATCTGCCTGCCAATGCAGGGGAAAATGGTTGGAGCCCTGGTCCGGAAAGATCCCACATGCCGCGGAGCAACTAAGCCTGTGCGCCACAACTACTGAGCCTGCGCTCTAGAGCCCACGAGCCACAGCTACTGAGCCTGCACACCTAGAGCCCGTGCTCCGCAGCAAGAGAAGCCACTGCAGTGAGAAGACCGGGCACCGTAATGGTGAGTAGCCCCTGCTTGCCGCAACTAGAAAGCCTGCGCACAGCAACGGAAACCCAACGCAGCCAAAAATTAATTAATTATTTTTAAAAAGACATGATGGGGACTCTGTGGAGGTGGACAGAAAGGATTGGCTTCTGAATATATTTTGAAAGAATGAGTGAATGAAACCAACCCACATGAGATTCTATTTGACATCAGTTTTCTTGGGCAATCTGGAGAATGAGGATGTGGTTTGGAGAGAGCTGTTTCCTCTGACACCCAGTTTCCATTTTCTGAGAGCTCCCAATGTGAAAGTCTCTCCAATCCACTTAGTCTGGTCCAGGACTGGAACCCGAGGAGGGGAGAGACACATAGCTGAGCCTGCAATCCTTACCTCCCATTCCACTGCTATCACCTCTCAGCCACGTCTCCTGAGACTGCTATTGGCAGTTCTGAAACCAGGGTCCTCCCAGGCCCTTCCAGAGCCCCAGTCAGGGGAGGAGGCCCAGACAGCAGGACCTTGGTCCTGGCATTTGTGTAGCATCGGGGGTTCTGCAGAGCAAACGTGAGAAGGGAGGAGAAGTGCCATTTACTCTGTGCTGAGCTCTGCACCTGACACCAGACACTGGCCTCCGCCGTCTCCTTGAACTTGAGCAACCACCAAATATTCCAGATCAAAAGACCCAGGATGATGGGGACAAAGCAACTTGCCTAAGGTCACCCACAAGCAGAAGGGGCTAGGGCTGGAATCCACCCCGGAAGTACTGATTGCAAGGCTCCTGTGCTCTCCAGAGGGCTGAGGGTGGGTCTGCCTTTGGACGAAGCCCTCCAGGGTTCAACCACAACCTGCCCAACTGACTGCAGGAATCTAAACCTGGCCTTGGCCTTTGTGATTTACAGAAATCCAAATGGCGGACAAGAGCTGCCATTGATTCCTCAGGGTGACCTGTCACTCAGATCTGCTGATGCCTCAGGACCTCATCTGCCTAAGGCTTCAAAACTGGGGGTCAAAGGAGTGAAGGAAACGTTCAGAGCCCCTTCTGAGAGAGGGATGCTCGTCCTTACAGCTCTGCTTCCCTGCATGCTCCCTTAGCTGTCAGACACCCCCACGTTTCACAGCCCCCTCCCCTGCAGCAGCATGCAGCAGTGCACATTTATGCAAACCCCACCTACAGCTTCTGCAAAGATGGTCATATGGGCAGCAGCTGGGACTCCCAAGTTCCTTTCTATAGGATCTGAAAAGGAGCAAGAATTACCCATGTCCTGCTTCCCCCAGTGGCCTTGAATGGGTAATGGAGGGGAAACAGCAGATCCAAGTTGCAGTTTTCTTTTCAAGATAAAACATGGAAGCTTTGGAGCCAGATGGGCCAGAATTTGAGACACAGGTCTTTTGCTTCCCTCTGTGGGACCGATGGCAATTCTTTTAAGTTCTCAGAGCTTCAGCTTTCTAGCCTGTATAAAGGGGAGCCTGTGGGCCTGTTGTAAAGATCTGAAATAGTGTGTGTGAAGTCATCAGCACAGGGCCTGGCACATGGACGCTCACAGCTAGGACTGGGGATCAAAATATCAGCATGGAGGGATAAGAGTCTTCTAATTTCTTGCCACCTGAGACCAGAATTTGGTACATGTTTTGCAATGGGAAAATACACTTTAATCACATTTTATTTTATTTTACTTTACTTTATTTTATTTTACAGGGTTTGTTATAAGGATGATAATGATGAGATGGAGGTGAAGGGGAAGTGATAATAATAGCAATAGTTCATGGAGCAGTTAGCATGCAGTAAGCCTTTCCCCACCTGTCCTCGTGTCAGTGCTCCTGGCCACCCAGCTCAGCAGGTAACCCAGGAAGGAGCAGGGCTCGGGCCACAGTGCCTGTGTTCACGTCCAGGCTCCTCTGTTCTCTGGATGCATGACCTGGGGTGACCTGCTTCGCCTCTCTGTGCATCAGTTTTCTGACCTGGAAAATAGTTTAACAACTGTACCAGCCTCCTAGATTTGAGAGGAGTCTGTGAAATGATGCACAGAAAGTGCTAGAACAGTGACGACTACCATGTAGTGAGTGCTCAGTACACTTAAGTTAGTACTGTCTCCATTTGACAATCACTTGCCCAAGGTCACCCGGCTCATCAGTAGTAACTTTTATTTATTTATTATATTTATTATTTTAAATGAATAAATAATAAACCTCACAAGCCATTACTGAGCACATGTTGTAGACCAGGCAGGGTAATAGGTAGGGATGTGAGATGTGAAGGGAAACACTTTCCAAAGGCAGTCACTTGCCTCCCCAACTACTATGGACTGAACTGTGTCCCCAAAATGCATAGGTTGAAGTCCTAACCCCCAAAATGACTGTATTTGGAAATAGAGTTTTAGGAGGTAATTAAGGTTAAAAGAGGTCATAAGGGTGGGGCCCTAATCCAACAGGATTGGGGGCCTTATAAGAAAGAAATCTCTCGTTCCCTCTACCCCCCACCTCTCCCTCCCCTCTCAGCTCTTCAGTTTTTTGGGTTTTTTTTAATTTTTAAAAATTTTTATTGGATAATAAAACACACTTTACAATAGTGTGTTGTTATACAATAGCGTGTTCGTTTCTACTGTACAGCAAAGTGAATCAGCTATACATATACATATATCCCCTCTTTTTTGGATTTCCTTCCCATTTATGTCACCACAGAGCACTGAGTAGAGTTCCCTGTGCTATACAGTAGGTTCTCACTAGTTATCTATTTTATACATAGTATCTCCCCTCTCAGCTCTTCCACATGAGCACACAAGAGGTCATGTGGACACAGAGGGAGAAAGAAGCTATCTAAAACCAGGATGAGGGCTTTCAATAGAAACCAAACTTGCTGGCATGTTGATCTTGAACTTCCAGGCCCCAGAACCATGAGAAAACACGTTCTGTCTCTTAAAACCCCCAGAATGTGGTATTTCGTTATGGCAGCCTCAGCTGACTAATCAGGTTCTGTTAACAAAGTAGATACTAGATGGGCAACAAGAGTTTGTACCACTCAAAACCATGCAGTGACACATAACAATTAAAAAGACAAGGCCCATCTCTAAGAACTGGTGTGGAAATATGACCAAGACAAGATGTTGAATAGAAAGGCAAGTTGTAGAACAATTCATAAAGTATAGTCACTGTATGCAAAACAAAATACACACACACACTCACAGACAAGTACAAAACAGTGCTATGTATTTCTGTTGGACCTTATTTAACTATATAATATACAGAAAAAGTTCAAGAAAACTAGACTCATCAAACTAGTTTCCTTGACTACTTCCAAAGAGAAGACTAACATGGGAAGGGTCAAGAAACACTTTAGCTTTCTGTGCAGTTTTTAACTTTTACACTGAAAGTATAGTCATGCATTGTGTTTCTTGAGGACTAAAAAAAAGTAATAAAATTTATAAAAAGAAAAAAAAAGAAGGAACGTCTTCTCTGATGTGATCTATGCCTCCATCAAACACATAAAAGCTGCTGGCATAATTGTCTAATGCCTCTTCACCCCACACCCCATTACAGTTCTTAAATGAAAGACTTTTTGAAAAGAGGAAGACGGCAAAGAGGATGAGAGGGTGGTGAAATCCATTAGATAATTTGCAGAGAGGAGAGCAGGGCTGCAGCAAACAAGAGGAGAGATAAGGGAGAGAGGAAATTGGATCAAAGCCTATAACGTAAGAGGCATCAGTATTTGACGCACGTGCTCTCGTTGAATTTTCACAGCAGCCCTGCTGAGCATTAACCCAGTCCTGCAGAGACCCAGTCCCCCCAGCCCCCTGGCACTGCCCTCTTTCTGAAAAGCAGATCAGACAGTAACTCACTCTTCTTGGCAAGATGCAGCCTGCGCTCCTTGGCTGGTGCACCTCCTCTGGGGTCATCTGGCACGCTCTGTCCTGAGGTTGGCACAGCAGGAGCCAGTGGCAGCCCTCAGCCTTCACACCCTGGGCTCCTGAGTGCCTTCTGTGTCCTTAGAAGGCCAACCTCCCTCCTTCTGCTAACCCAACACCAAAGCCAGGCTGACACACTTGGGTAGGGCCAGCCTCAACGACCCAAGTGAGCCATCTCCTGAAGCGACAGTGACAGGGACAAGAGCTTCTTGGAAGTACATGGGTCACAGTCCAAAGACTGGGGCACCAAAAAGATCATCTCTTCAAAGTGTGTTTAAAACCAAAAGGTTTCCTTTTGAAGGGAACTGGGAAAACCCAGACCCCATGGTTCATAGCGTCCTTCACACAACAAGTGGATGAGAATATTTTGTTTTATGACAGAGGGGAATGGTGAGTGCAAGACAGAGCAAAGGGATGTTTTTATGGATGTTGCTGTTTGTTTCATATTAATTGGTTTTTTTAAGTTGAAAATAATGTTTGCATGTGGTAGAAGAAAGGTAAGCCAAACAGAAGGATATTCACTAGAATCAAATCTCCTTCCCACCCCAGAATTAAATGCTATTACCAATGTCTTGTGTCTCCTTACACATACACACATGTATATGTGCACACACATCTGCTTTTTCATGCATACGAAAGTACTTTCATAGTAGACAAATACCATTCAGCGTTTCATTTTTTAATTGACAATGTATAAAGAAAATATGGATGAGGAGATTTCCCACCCCTAAATCATCTCAAGACCTAGCTAGACCTTGGTCTAAGATGTATAATCTGATATTGCTTGAAATGTAATATGAAGATGGTTTATGAAGGGGTGGGTATCAGGCTACAGAGGCCCCCAAGGAAGTAGAACAAGTGTGTAGCAGGGGGACCCTTGGTGACCAGTGACAAACGCAAGACCTGAATGACAGGTACAAGTTCTGTTATAAACTAGTTATAAAATGCTGGAGGAAGAAGGGATTGGTTCTGAATGGAAGCATCCGGAAGATGGGCCATGACGTGTCCCCCTCTCAGGCTGGAGGTCCTTTTCCATTCACAGGGGTATGGAATCACCCTTTCACGACATGTGGCCTGAGCTGGTGTAGAAGGTGGCCTAAAATGTTTCAGATTTGAGAAAGTATCACATATCACACTGCAGTGCAGTCTGGGCAGCATCTCCTAACTGAATACACTAATATTTCTGCAGAAAAGATTTTCAATAATTTTCAGTTATTAAAGCTTTTTGAATTCAGAAATGAGTATATGGGATTGTGGACCTTAGTAAAAGACCTAATTCAAAGAGAAGAATATTAGATCCAATAAAAAGGAGTCAGATTCAAGAAGCAATTGGCCAGAAATGAAATTAGTAAATATGCTGCTAAATCTAAACAAACACTGTTTGTATAAAATTTTTTAAATTCATGAATTAGGAGAATTTTAAACACAAGAAAGAACTACTTGACAAAAATTAGAGGAAAATTGGGGGGGAGAAGATAAGAGTTAAAACACTCTAAAATCATTGCATGAAACAGAAACAGAATCACAGACATAGAAAACAAGTTATATATATATATATATATATATATTATATATATATATATATATATATATATACTCTATATATATATTCTACATATATAACTAAATCACTTTGCTATACACCAGAAACTAACACAACTCTGTAAATCAACTATACTTCAATAAAATGAATAAATAAAATCATTGTATTTTCCTGGAGGATGGCAGAAATATTTCATAATGTAGAAGTTAAGCACTCAACTTGAAAAATGTAAGGTCGAACACTAAAATGATAAAAGAATAACTTCCAAACAATCAAAAGGGGGGAAGAAGCTAATGAAGACTTGATTTAATGTTATAAAGCAGGAAAAGAGAAAAGAGAAAAGCAGTGAGAAACCATAGTGAATAGAAAACACAGAGCCAGGTGGCAGGTCAGCCCAAATACATGCAGCAGGTATAAATGGATCAAACTCATCTATTAAAAGAGTGAGATTTTTTTTCAGAGTGAATTTTTCACGACCGAATTCTATGATGTTTCAGAGATAAAGCTAAAATAGGATGCCACAGAAATATGGAAAGTAAAGATATAGAGAAAGACATATAAGGCAAATAAACACCAGCAGAAAGAAATCTTGTGTCAGACAGATAAAACAGTCTCAAAGATGTTATTTAACTGTGTCTCAGTTAATACAAAAAGCAAAAAGCCCAATCAGCTGTATGAAAACTCAGAATTTATAAAATAGATGAACTCCAATATATTAGTCCCAGACTTCACATTACAAGGGAAATTGTCTGCTAATGTATCTATGTTGGCCTCTAGACTCCAAGCTCCTGGGAGGAAACAAGCTGTGTCTTATTAGTAGTTGCTCAATTCCCAGCACTTAGTCCGGGTCTGACTTAGAGGGTTCTTAATAAATGTTTATTGAATAAACCAGTGGTTCTCGAGCCTGGCTGCACATCAGAATCTTCTGGGAGTTTTTAAAAATACTGAGACCTGGGCCCCACCCCAGACCAATTAAAAGGAAATCTCTAGGGGTGGGGCTTCAATATGGTATATTTTTTAAAAGTTCCCCAGGTGATTCTGATGTTTGGCCAGGGCTGAGGACTGCTGGAATAAATAAATGACTGAATGACCAAATGAATGAGTGTCTCTGATTTACAAAAGAATTCATTGCAGGATTCCTTTTAAAAGCACGTTCCCATGGTGCATTTTCAGTGTAATTTAATTTTAAGAAATTTGATTTACACCCAATATTGCCAGGACAATCTATTTTGTAAAGCAAGGAACATCTGTATTATCTATCACTTTTTTTTTTTATGGATTTGGGAATATTCTGTTTCTCCATTTAGAAGTGAGCTGGAGGCTTGAGCAAAAACTGTATCATTTCCTGTACTCTGAAAACTGCTTTCTCCCACTCTGGCATTTAGAGACTCTTTCCCGGCAATATTAAGCATGCAATTACTTAACGAGACACTGAAAGCAGTTTTGAGAAGTATAAAAACATCTTTTCTGGGCTTGCTGCTCCTGATGTTATGGGAGTGACAGATGATGAATCAAACCGAGTCCAGCCAAGGCGTTTTAGGGTCCTCCTGTGTGCCGGCACTGTGAGGGTGCTGGGGGCAGAGCGGGAGAGGGGCTCAGGTGGGCAGCAGAAAGGAGGGCTGGCAGATGGGCATCCAGGTGTCAGGTGAGGGGGCAAGAGATGGCACTTTCCTAAAGCAGCGTCCATCCAGTGCTGGGCAATGAGAAGACAGATCAAGACCTTCTGATGAATCTCAAAGAGGCTGGAATAAGGAAACATCTCACAGAGGAGAGCGCCTTGGAGCTCTGTCTTAACAAATGGGGAGGATGTGAAGTTGGGGGAGTGAATTCTGGCAGAGGCAACAGTGTGAGGAGTTTGGGGAACTGCAGCAGACAGAGAGTGACCCTGTGGGAATGCTTCCCGGGGGTCCTCTCCCAAAACTTGAGACCCCCTCATACCCACCTTGTCCCCAGAGTCCACGCTGGCCACACTGTGCGTTTACTGCTCCTTCCCGCCACCCCCCACCCACTTTCATAATTGCTGTATTCGTTTCCTAGGGCAGCCTGAACAAGGTACCATAGGCTGGAGGGCTTAAAACAACAGAAACTTCTTTTCTCACAGAGAGCCTCTTCCTAGCTTTTGGTGTCACCAGCGATCTTCAGTGATCCTTGGCTTGCAAGATAGGTCATTCCAATCCTCCCTCCTCACCTGGCCTTCTCCCTGTGTGTCTTCACACCATCTTCCCTCTGTGCCTGGCTATCTCAGTGTCCAAATTTCCCCCTTCTATAAGGACACAGTCGTATTGGATTAGGGCCCGCCCTAATGACCTCATCTTAACTCAATTTCCTCTGTAAAGACCGTCTCTCCATTACAATAGCCAAGACATGGAAACAACCTAAGTGTCCATTGGAGGGGTGAATGGATGAAGAAAACGTGGTATACATACAATGGAGTATCATTCAGCCATAAAAAGGAAGGGGATCCTGCCATTTGCAGTAACATGGATGGACCTTGAGGGCATTATGCTACGTGAAATAAGTCAGACAGAAATGATCTTCACTTATATGTGGAATCTAAAACAAAACCGAACTTAAAGATACAAAGAGCAGATTTGTGGTTACCAGAGGCAGGCATGGGAGGTGGGGCAATTGGGTAAAGTAGGTCAAAACGTACAAACTTTCAGTTATAAGATAAGTGCGTTGGGCATGTAATGTACAGCATGGTGACTATAGTTAACAATAATGTATGGTATATACGAAAGTTGCTAAGAGAGCACAGCATAAAAGTTCATATCACAAGAAAAAATAATTTTGATTACGTGTGGTGATGCATGGTAACTAAACTTCTTGGGGTGATCATTGTGCAATACGTACATATATCAAATTATGATGTTGCACACCTGAAACTAACACGATGTTATGTGTCAATTACATCTCAATTTTTTAAAAAGACCCTGTCTCCAACTAAAGTCTAGGGGTTAAGACCTCAGCATATCTTTCATGGGGGACACAATTCAACCCATAACAATTGTAAAAGTTGAAAGATGGCCCCATTTTTGTTGTCACATCTGTCTTTTTCCCTATTTCCTTTTCTCTCCTGCCTCTGAACTATTAGAGTTTCTCCTTCTTTTCCCCCAAATTCTGATGCTTTTGCATCATCCTCCTTCCCCCACCCACTCTCACTGCCCATGTGATCCTTTCCCACCACCCTGGACCGTTGGCCCACCCGTGCCTTCTGCAGCCTGGGTCTCACATGAAGCCCCACCCGTCTTGCCCTCTCTCCCCTCCTTGTCCCTGCGGCTCAGTGGTCCGAGCACAGCTGTCAGCCCCTTTCCCTCCAGCTGGGGTTGAGAATAGCTCTCCCTATAGACCTCAGAGTCTATTCACTCAAGGCAACCCCGGGCCATCGGCTCCAGGTACGGTGCTTTTATGCAGCACTTTGCTGGCCTCACCTTGGGGACAATTCCACTGGGCCTCCAAATCCTCCATTTCCCCTGTTGTCAACGGCAGCATCTTAGCGGTAACCCCAGAGCATCCCCACAACCCCTCGTCCTCCTCTTTTCTCTCCCAGTTAATCCCAGCAAAGTCCAGTCTTAACTTGTCCGACTGTCCTTCAACAGGATTTCGGCTCCCCCTTCATCTGTCTCCTGGTACATTCTTGAGTGTCTGCAGCTGAAGCTGTATTTCTTCGCTGCTTCCCTTTTCCTCTTCCCCTCTTATCATGGCTTGCTCCCTGCCTTCTTCTTTCGTTCCTCCATCTGTTATTTATATGAAGTTCCGTCCATGTTCTTTATCCTAGAGAAATTCCCTGTCGAGGCTCGGAAGGGCCAGTGCTCCCTCTGGACCTTGGCTTGTCCTGCTGCTCAGTTTTTTGTTTTTTGTTTTTAATTTATTTGGCTGCATTGGGTCTTCGTTGCTGTGCTCGGGTTGCGGTAAGCGGGGGCTACTCTTCGTTGCGGTGCGCAGGGTTCTCACTGGGATGGCTTCTCTTGTTGCGGAGCACGGGCTCTAGGCACCCGGGCTTCAGTAGTTGTTGTGGAGCACGGGCTTAGTTGCTCCGCGGCATATGGGATCTTCCCAGACCAGGGCTCGAACCCGTGTCCCCTGCATTGGCAGGCGGATTCTTAACCACTGTGCCACCAGGGAAGCCCCCTGCTGCTCAGTCTTTGCTGAGTCATTTCCACTCATCACATGAGGGGTGTCACCTGTGTGGACAGTGCCTGGGCCGTGACCCACAGATGCCTGGGTGTGATACCACTTGGTCACTTTGGCAGGTGTACTCTTAAGTGATAAAGAGTTTGGCTTTGGCATCAGACAGATCAGGGTTTGGAATCTCACTGTCATTTATGCCAGGGATCCCCAACCCCTAGGCCACGGACTGATACGTGTCCAAGGCCTGTGAGGAACCGGGCCACACAGCAGGCGGTGAGCTGTAGGCGAGCGAGCAA
This sequence comes from Mesoplodon mirus, assembly GCF_964341445.2. Taxonomy (NCBI): domain Eukaryota; kingdom Metazoa; phylum Chordata; class Mammalia; order Artiodactyla; family Ziphiidae; genus Mesoplodon; species Mesoplodon mirus. The sequence goes on from NC_138979.1 coordinate 179,177,195, forward strand.
AACTTCACCTGCCGCCCCCCATTTGCTGCCCCATCACTCGCGTTACCTCCTGAATCATCCCCCCTCCACCCCGTCCGTGGAAAAATTGTCTTCCACGAAACCAATCCCTGGTGCCACAAAGGTTGGGGACCGCTGGTTTATGCCGTGTGACACTGGGCAAATTCTGTAACCTATCTAAGTGTTGCCTTCCTAATCTGTGCAAAGGAAGACAGAGCAGCATCTACCTCAGGCAGGCCAGGGATCTATTAGGGCCCAGCAGGAAACAGGTGGCAATTTTGAAATATAATTTAGGATTATTCAAGAAGCGTTTATATACAAAGAGTCTATTACAAAGTGTTGGGTTGCAGCCAGCTGAAACTACCCCAGGCCTTGAGACACAGGGGCAGTGGGGAGGGGAGGGCGTAGTTACAAGAACCCAGAAGGAGAAAGTCCTAGAGAGTCAGCCACCTTGAGAGAGGAGAGCCCGATCGAGGGTCAGCGTCAGGTCTACAGGGCAGGGGTCAGGGGAATACAGACCCCCGACCCTCCTTCTTCTTGCCCTCCTGCCTCCTCTCATTGGCTGAACCCCACAGGAAGCCAGAGTCCAGGGGCCCTATCCACTTGTGCCATCAATGTCTGCCTCCCCAGCAGCCAGAACTGTAGCGGGAAGAGTAAAGAGAGGATCTGGAGGAGCACGTGGATGAATCAGCAGAGCCTGCACATCAAACAAGATCGGCACGTAAGACCCAGCACCTGGTGCATATCAAGAGTTCAGTAAATGTGGGCAACTTTCCCCTCCTCTTCTTCATTATTATGACTATTTAGAGAAAGTAAAGCAGTCTTTCTTGACTTTTCTCTCAACAATTCTCTCTCTGCAAGAAGAGAAACTACCAGTAACAGCTTCCTCATTGAATTGTTCAGACATGCCTGCCCACTCCCAGTCCTCTTCAAAGTATCCCCCAATGTTTCCACCTGGCCTTAGCTGATTGGACCAGGGGCGGACACCTCACCCTGATAGGCAGAGCACCCCCCAGTGTTTCCACCCTGGCGTTCGCTGATTGGACAAGGGGCGCATACCTAGGAGGCTGCTGGCTGGTGATTGGCCAACCCCAGCAGCTCTGCCTTAGAGGGTTTGCATGTGAGCTGTTTCGAGAAGTCAGTTTATAAGTAGGTCCAGAAGCAGGCAGAACAGGTGGGGAGCTGAGGCACCACTAAGGTGACTAGTAGAGATCGAAGAGCAGATACCTATTCTGAAAGGCTGGAGATGGGCTTGAGACTCAGAGCTACTCCTTTATCTCCAGTGCTGGTCTAGCTTTCCCTCAGGCTGGTGGCGGGGGGCACCAAGCTTCCCTGCCCCCTCACTTCCCGCCTCCTCTTACAGTAGCATGCCTCTTAGCCGAGCTTGTCCTGGTCAGCTGCGACAAGGATTCCTAAACTCTTCGCAGGCACATTTTCAAAGTCAGCATGTATGGCAGGCAAGCAGGTGGCACGGCCACAGCCCACCTGCTGCTCCTGAGAAAAGTGCGGAAGGCTTACGATGAAGAACATTCCCCTCTCCCCCCATCCCCCCACCCGCCCCCCATCTCTAGCTTGTCAAAGCAGGAGGGGAGAAGGGTCAGGTGCTTTAAATATTAAAGGACCTCTCTTGATTATGCAGTTACTTGGTTTGTTATTTTTATAATCAGGAGGACCCACTAATACGTTAAAGGAATTTATTCAATATAAATATTGGACAAATATTTAGCTACAGTGAACCGTGGGGAGGTGGGAAGTAATAGAGCATAGCAACCAGCTCAAACATATTCATTTATCCTCACTGTGCAAGTTTGCATAATTAAAAAAATAATAATTAATTGCCTTTGCTTTCATCTCCAGACACAAAATATTTTTCTCTCTGACACATCTGTTGGGCGTGTGATGTATGTTTTCTCCTTTCTCTTTCAGAATGGAAAACCAGTCAGGTGGAGTCAGGCCTGCTCTTGTTTGCAGATGAGGGAGCCAAGTGCCCACAGGGCTGGTAGTGCATTGCCCAAGATCTCAGGAGGTTAGAGGCAGAGAAGAGACTAGAACCACGGTGTAGAGCCCCCAGGCCCTGCTCCTGCCAGTACCCCACACTCTCCTTGTTACCTACGGGCAAGCTGTCCTCATGGAGTTGGGCATTGTGAGCCTGCGCAGGCTTCCAGAGCAGCTGCAAGGCCACCACCTCCAGGAAGCCCTTCCTAATGGCCCCAGTCCGTTTTGACCTCTCCCGATTTGGGTTTGCCCTGTGCTTCATCCATATCTACCTTGATGTACCTGTTTGTTGGATGAATGAGTGCATAAATGATTGAAAGAATGAAAAGAACAGTGATTCTCTTGGGATGTCAGTGGGCACTTTATAAACTGGTAGCCAGAGACGGTATGAGAGGTGATGAGAGGGGTATGAGAGGTGATGGGAGGGTAGAGGTTAAGAGCAGAATGGCAGGGACCTGGCTTCTAACTCCACCCTACCACTCACTGGTGGTGCTGCCTTAGGCCATTTCCTTAACCTCCCTTAGCCTCTGTTTACCTGTCTACAACCGAGGATAATAGGAGCCTCTCACTCCATTGCACTGTTGTGGGGATTAAACAAGAGAATGCAAGCAAAGCATTAACACCATTCCTGGTACATAGTAAGTGCTCAATAAACACATTATTAAACAGATGTTATCATGGGAAACAGTTCCCACCTCGTTAGCTTTATGTTTCTTCTCTGTGAAAACAAGAACCCACTTTTTTGTTTGTTTGTTTGTCACTCACATCACTCTGTTATTGGTCAAATCAGTCATACAATCAACTGGGTCATTCCATCACTGGATGACTTGAATGATATTTTTTTTTCTTTTTTTTTTTTTTTATACAGCGGGTTCTTATTAGTCATCAGTTTTATACACATCAGTGTATACATGAAGGACCCACCTTTTAATAACACTTCTATTTTTCATTTGAACTGTGAGCATTGATTAAATCTAACCTCTCTCTTGTACTCACCTTCCAGCTCAAGTTCAAAATCCTTTTTTTATCTCCAACAATGTAAGTGGTGCATCCTTACTGGGTCTCAGTTTTGCTCCCGGGGCCTCTACATCTTGGTTAAGGCTGGGCTAGGGTGAGTGAGACACTTATCTCAGGCGCAAACTTAAGAGGGAATCTGAAAAACTCAGCAATCAAGAGAATTAACACATATATTTTTATTGTGGCAAAGTATACATAACATTCCCAGTTTAACCATTTTTAAGTGGACAATTCAGCAGCATTAAGTACATTCACATTATTGTGTAACCATCACCACTCTCCATTTCCAGGACTTTTTCATTGTCCCGAACAAATTTTGGGCTGACTAAACAGTAACTCCTGAGAAATAATACTGTAATGCAATGTTTTTAAAAAATCAAAATTAGTATAAAAAATCTGCAATGACCAAAATAACAAAACTTTAAAGCAGAATGAGTAAGTTGAAGTGAATTAAATTTTTTTTTTAATGTCACTTGGTCAAGAGAAACTGCCAAACATGGGAATTCTCTCCACTGAAAATGAGGCTAGCAAAGAAGTAAGTTTTTTTTTTTAACTGAAGTATCGTTGCGTTACAATGCTGTGTTAGTTTCAGGCATACAGCAAAGTGCTTCAGTTATACGTATGTGTGTGTGTGTATGTATGTATACTCTTTCTCAGATTCTTTTCCATTATTGGTTATTACAAGATAAAAAAAGTAAATTTTTGAAAATATTACTGATGAGTTTGCTTCCATTAAAGGCAGGAAAGTAAAATTATAATAAATTCTGTTTGGGCTATTAATAAAGTAATTAAACTTAAGATAGTCTTGCGGAACCTTTGTTCCAAAATTAAGAATTTCAAGACGGCAGCAGGAAAGCACTAAATCAAGTCCAAGGCTCTTCTGAGCGTAGGGCGCTGTGTGTCTGACCAGGGCATCACCCTTGCAGCTGGCTCTGCTGTCACTATTGCCAAAGGAGGTCCCCAGTCTGGTCCCTGCAGTCCCCAGTCCGGTCCCCTCTCCTCTCTCAGTTGGGTTTCCCTTTCTCTCTTCATCGGCCCCACCATTTCACAGCTCAGCACTGCAGGCATTGCCCTGCCTAACCTGACTCCACGCCCCCTGCAAAACATCCAGCCTAAACCTCCTCTGAATGAAGCAGGATGCTGAGCGGAGAGTGTGTATCTGGGCATCCATCTCTGGAAAAAATAACCCTATGTTCATATGGACATTCATTCATTCATTCATCCAGGTACTCACTGAGCATGTACTGAGCACCTGTGCGCCAGGCACTGGGCTGGGCATTCTGGATCCAGATGAAAGCAGCACCAAAGCCCTGTCTTGGGGGCTCCACAGGGACCTCAGGAAGTAGGCAGATGATTACAGCGTGGGTGCCCCGACAGGACTGGCGGCAGAGAGCAGGGGTGCCTTATCTGTTGGAGTGAGCAGAGCGCGGCCCCCTCCTGCCTCTGTGACCCTGCAGGGTAGGCGGCCTGGGGATCTCTTCTCTCTGACCTGGAAAGGGTGCAGTGAGCCCTGTCTCAGCTTCTCCCCCACCAGCCCTGGGACCTTGCACAAGTCACATCACCTTCAGGGCCTCAATTTCCTCCCTTGCAAGTGGAAAGCTATCGTCCAACACACCACCCAGGCTCCTCAAAGTAAATCAGCTAAGTGCTTATAAAATCCATATACATGTGAGGGAGCGATCCTGTGATCACTGAGCCCCAGGAGCCACACTGACACAGATGCCTGGCTGTTTAATAATCATTCAGCAAACATTGGCTGAATCCCACTGTGTGCTAAGCCCTGTGGCGTCTTAAAGCTCATTTTGTATTTCCATACATCAGTTTTATTCATTCTTCCAGAAAAAGAAGATCATTGCTACTGTCTATTTTTACAAATGAGGAAACGATGTTACATTGAAGCTCAAGTCACTTGGCTAATTGGGGGCCCTCTGAGATTTGAACCCATCTCTGACTCTGTGCCCAGTTCTTTGGTTGTACTTTGAGACCTCTGGCAGACACTCCCCACCTGGCTCGGGGAAGGGATTCCAGGAGGGGGTTTCCATCAGCCTCTTCCTGCCTGCTGCTGTGCATCCCACCCTCCAGCCCCGCCTCTGCAGGCACCCCTGACCTTGGGGCCTGCGCTCACTCTAGCTGCACAGCAGCAGCATCTGACAGGAAAAGCCTTGAAGCAGGCAGACCTGGCCTTCAGCACCAGTTGTACTCGGCTGGGCCTTGACCTTGACCTCTACATGCTCCTCTGCACAGTGGGAAACAGGTCCTACGGCATATGGCTGTGAGGACTGCACAGGGCTGTGTGTGAAAGGGCCTGGCACAGAGGATGCTTTTCTCTTTACCCTGAGCCCATCGGAAGGGACGTGGCTTTATTGCACTTGGCAGTGCTCCTGCCAAGCTAGTCTCTCTGGAGCAGGTCACAGCTTCCACCTGCAAGCTTGGTTAGAGGAACCACCATTGCAATCGGCTCCAGAGCCACCCCCGGCAGTCTGTCACCTGTTTACAAGCACTTTCAAGACCTCACTGTGTCCCCAGCAGTGTGCTAGGCACGCAGCTGACCCAAGGGAAGACCTGGTCCCTATTCTTGGGAGTTGGCAGCCTATTAGTGGTGGCAGGACCAAGTGGACACTCCTGGGAAGTAATCTGTGTCCCTCCGTGTTGGCCACCGAAGCCCTGTGAACTGCTGACAAACTTCACTCCACCCTCCTGAGGGTTGCATGCTATTTGGGCTGTGTGCATTCCAGGAAGTCTTCCTGGAAGAGGAGGAGGCTGAGAGGTGAAGGGGCTTCTTTGGTTCTCTTCCTGGAGGCACTGGGGTATCAGGAAGGAACGTCGGTAAAATGGGCCTAATAATATGACTCACCTCCCAGGATTGTTCCAAGGCAATAATGAAATAACAGAGATGAAATGGCTTTGGACACTGAGTGCCATATAAATGTCAGCTGCTATCATCTCACCAGCAGTGCCAGCTCTGCTTCCTGAAACACCTCTCCCTACGGGGCACCCACTTTGGCTTGGTTCCTTGGGCTCCAGCCCTAAGGTCCCAGTGTCCTGTCTCACCCTCTTCTTCTATCCTGACCACTCGACGTGCCATCAACAGGACCTCTATAAAGACTGTTGAGAAACAGCTCATTTTCTCAGAGTTAAATATGTAGAACGTCAAATTTACCATTTTAACCATTATAGTATTTACATTTTAAGTGTACAGTTCAGTGGCAATGGGTATATTTACACCATTGTGCAACCATCACCCATTCATGTCCAGAACTCTTTTTATCATGTCAAACAAAATCTCTATACCCATTAAACCCTAACTCCCCTTTCTCGCCTCCCTCCAGCACCTGGCAACCACCCTGCTACTTTCTGTCTCTACGAATTTGACTAAACTAGGTATGTTGCATAAACGGAATCATACCCTATTTGTCTTTTTGTGATTGGCTTATATCACTCAGCATAATATCCTTGAGGTTCATCCAAGTTATAGCATACTGTAGAATTTTCTTCCTTTTTAAGGCTGAATAATAGTTCATTGTATGGATAAACCACATTTTGTTTATCCATTCATCCATCCAGGGACACATGGGTTGTTTCCACCTTTTGGCTATTGTGAATAATGCTGACATGAGTGTACAAACATCTGTTCATGCCTCTGCTTTTCATTCTTTGCAGAATATACCCAGAGGTGGAATTGCTGGATCATATGGTAATTCGATGTTTCGTTTTCTGAGGAACTGCCAGGCTGTTTTCTGCGGTGGCTGCACCACTTTCTATTCATCAGGGTTACATTTGACCAAGTCTTTTCGAGCTTATTCTGTGGCAGGTGTAATATGAGTTAAAAGCCCATATAGAAGGTAACATTTACAAATAGGAAAGACCAGGTCAAGGAGCAACTAGGGGACTTTCAGAAAACCTAGGAGGAGCCATCAGGAGGTATTTGAGGAAATAACTCTGAGCATAGCGAGTGCCAATATGTAGAACGACTGCGTTCCAGAGCCTTTGAGCGTACTTGTAATCACGGATAATTTTATTACTTCTTACCAGATGCCTGGTAAACCCCTTAATATGAAAAGCAATTATTTTTCTTTTGCTAAAGGACTTGGGAAATACCTATTCTGAAACCATGAATACCAGAGGTACCAAACAGAGCAAAAATGCCCATGCAAAGCCATCTAGCTGTCCCAATAAAGAGCATTATAGGAACAGGGAATTTTTTGTACATGCTTATAAAATTATTATACTTGTTTTGAGAATGTCCTGGCTTGAGCATGGCTGTTACAGACTCATTTCATAAGTTGATTTATTTTTTTCATGGTATCTGCAGGAACCTGTGTTTTCATTCCAGTTGGCTTTTTTGTTGTTGTTGTTTCCCTTCTCACCCCTTACCCCACCCCCATATCACATCTGAAAAATCTCTTTCTGGCACATTTGAAAGTGGCAAGCATTGTGAGAGGTCCTCAGTGTTCCGGAATCCTTGTTCATGTTCTCAGCTGTTAACATTCCGGTTTGAGACTGCCCTTGCCTTAAGTATTTGCTGGCCATTTCTGTTGTTGCCTTTACCCAAATAACATCGACTTCAGCTCGTTGCTCTCCAGGAAAGGGCCGGTGAGCAGTTTTCTGACAGTTGTGTATTGAACGCAGGTGGCTTCATGAATGCATTTTCTGTCTGACTCAGTACATTAACCATAACCCACAGTTTCTTCCAAATGAACTGGAATGAATTAAATTGTTTAATAAAACCTTACTTACCTGGATAAACTCATTTCTATTTTGCATTTAGATTCCCTAATGCACCTTTCCAGATTGTTATTTGTAAAATAAAAAGCTAGACGAGTTTACTTAGAAAGCCAAACATCAGACCCTAATCCTGGTTTCTATTCAAGTGCTTTGCAACGTCTTTTTTTTTTTCCCACATTTCCTACCACGATATGAACTGTTGCATATTTCATGTAGCATGAATTGATAACTCCCACCCTGGGTCCAAATTAAGAGCTGGGCATTGAATTTGCTTCTCTACAAACTTTTCTTTCCCTCACATGCCTGAAGCCTTACTGGTTCAGACAGAGGGGAGACAGAAGTTGCATATTGGGAAATTGATTTTAAAGCACTGCCCACGCAGAATGCCTGGACTGACTTTGGGTTGAAGCTCTCCAGGATTATCAAGGGTCCAACTAAGAAGCTGCTGATAGGAAAGCTTCTATACCCCCTGTAAGATCATTCTAGAAGACTGAATCTTCTAGAAGAGCTAACTTGGTAAACTGAGCTAGAGGGTGGTTTTTGGAGAAATCTGGGCCTGAAGAATCAATAATCGTTCCTCTCTTCCTTGCCAGAAGCAGTTTCTGGCATACAGTGAGCCTTAAGTGAGCGCTTGCTGAATGAGTTAACTGAATAAATGAATACCGAGGATGACTTACTTCGTCATGTTTCTCTTTTTGCCTTTTTCCAGAGACCCGGTGCCAAATTCAGTGCTCAAATACAATTAACTACGTTAGCTCGGATATTTGATCTCATTGCTTCCCCTCTTTCTTTTTAAAAATTTAAAAGTTCTACTTAAGCAATTTTATTATATACCTGCCTTAATGTAAAGTGCTAATGTCCGTCTGATTGAGCCAACACACACCAAGCATATATTTTTTCAGATGTCACCTCCCTTAATCTGCTCGCCAGCCTTGTGTGCCAGGAATCAGTGCTCTATTTAACAGATGAGGAAACCTAAACATTTTTGTCCTCGACTTTCTGGGGTCAGGGGAGTGGTAGCTGACATTTCTCTAGTGCTTCCTGAAGGCCAGGCAGTGTGCTGATCATTTGACTTAATCCTAAAAAAAAAAAAAAAAATTCACCAGGTCGATATTCTTCCCCATTTTATAGATGAAGAAACTGAGACTTGGGAGATTGAGTAATTCACTAGAGGGCACACAGCTGGGAAATGGAGGAGGTGGGATTTGAACCAGGACTCTGACCTCGCAGATCATTGCACCCAACGTGATTTGTCGGTTCAATGCGAGAATACTGATGCATCAATGTCTTCATTCAGATGTAAATTATTTCTTCCCATAATTGCAGTGATCCAGATGCCTGTACACTACTAACTGGGCTTAGGCTAAAAGCGAAGTGAGTATTATTCCAGAACGAAATGGCTACTAGACCAGGCACTGCTGGAAGAAGGGATAGTCTCAGGCTGCATGAATTCAGCTTTGCTGTGTGTTTCAGGGGCCCCCGATGAAGAAAGGGGTCTGGCCAGGCTGGAGGGAGCCCTAAGCCTGACACTGTCCCCACCTCTCTGTTCTGAACTCAGGCAGCATCTCCCTTGGGAAGCATCTTCCGCTGATGAAACCAGGCCATCAGACTGGATGTTGGCAGCTCAATGAACCTTCTTTCTCTTCCCTCCTCCTGGCCTTTTGCAGGAGAGACAGCTCTGAACAGCCCCCTGCCTGCAGGCCTGCTGTAAATGAGTCCTTCCCGTCAAACTGCCTGAGAAACTCGACAGGAACGTCAGAGATGAGGTGCTTGAGGTTTATCAAGTTTTCGAGATTACATCTCCATAAACCCCTTTACAAGGCCGCTCAGCACCGGCGTCCGGAGCCTCCCGGTACATCACTGCCACCTCTAGTTCGGTGAGTCAGGCGGCCCTCACCCACCGATCAGACCCACCGTGCCATTGTGAGGAGGAGGGGGAGAAAGCCCAGTGCTGGTTCCCTTATAATCAAATTGTCACTGCACTCTCTGACAGGTTTTTAAGTCACTTAAGGGATCTATTTATATGTGAAAGCATCAGCATCGTGCAGTAAATCCAACCACAAGCCAGTCCCATATTTTATTAAGTTTAAGTTCAGTGAAAGTGCAGAGCAGACGAGGGTCCTGTGTCTCTCCGTTACATCTGATTTGCGGTTCCCATAAAAAGGCCCACATGCCGCTGTTTCAGATGTGTTTTGGATTGAAAATAGGATTAATGTGCTAAAGTGTGATTAGAATGGTTAAACACGATTAATTGGAACAGACTTCTGCTGCCAGGGGAGCCCCTCCGAGCCTGGCCCGGCTCCAGGTTACCCAGTGAACAAAGCCGGCCAACTGTCCAACTTTCCCTGCGTCTCGCCTCATGTGCCTTGCCCCTTGCATTTTCTCATCGCCAGCCTGTCTCAGGGCAGATTAAATGCAGCTGAGAATGTGGGTCTTGCTCAGCGGCCAGCGTCCTCTGGGAATAGGCAGGAACCTCGGCCTGGCCGGGCCTCGACGGGACGGGCCAGGAGCTGCCGAGTGCCGGGGGCAGCAGGCCAGGTGGCTGGGCCGGGGGTGGGAGTAATTTGGGAGTTTTTAAATGATCTATTAAACCCCTGAACTTTAATCAAGCTGCTACCACACTGACGGCGCTGATTTATCCTCAGAGGCCAGGCCCAGGCCCGGAGCTCTAGCCAGGCTCCCACGGGCCATTTGGGGTGGGCGAGCAGGAAGGTCACCCACGATCCCTCTCTGGGTGGTGGGGGGGGGCGTTTGTCTTCAGCCACAAGGCTGGACAAAGCCTTCATCCCACCCCCTGCCCCAAACACAGATGAGGCTTTGAAGTGGAGCACAGCCAAGCCTCTTCCCGTCCTGCATCCCGAGGCCGCCTGCCTGGAGGTCTCTCCTGGGCTGGGCTCTCGAGGCCCTGGCTGGCTTCCCCCAGTTCAAGTCAGGGGTAAATGCAGTCTCCCAGGCTGAGGGTGTCCCCGAGTCAACAGGCAGACCTTCCAAGGAGGGAGGATCATGTGATTCCGTGTAAGGCCGACTCAGGGTAAAAATTTTATAAAAGAGTCATTTCTTATACCAGGTAACTTGAAAGGACTCATTTTAAACAGTGAAGAAGAAAAGTTACTAGAGGCCATCTGGCTATGAAGGAAAGCGTGTCCTGGAAGGGACACGTCCCCCGGGTCCTGGGGCTTCGGAACAGCAGGCCAGGCAAGGCTGGGTTCGTCAGGGAGCTTGGCTGTGATCAGCTGTACTTTTATTTTTTCTTGGGTTGGCTAAGTAAATGTGTGTATGAGTGTGTGTGTGAGAGAGAGGGAGCATGTCTGTGGAGTGTGTGTGTGAAAGAATGTGTCTGTGTGGTATGTGCGCCTGTGTATGTGTCCATGTGTGTTTGTATGAGTGTGTGTGTGTGTGGTGTGTAGGTGGGGTATGAGTGTGTCTGTGTGGTACGTGTGTGTGTGTTGATGGGGAGACACTGGAACCAGGGGTGGGCCCTTCTAGAAAGGTCAGTAGTCCCAGGCTCAACCTTACCTCCGTTTGCCCTATCCTAGGTAGGTGGCAGCCTCAAAACCTTGTGGGGCATGAGTGGTTTGACCCTCTTGATTTATGGTCTAAACTGAACACTTGAGAGTAAAGAAGGTGCCGGTGCTGATCACAGCACGAGCAGAGGTGCAAACGGGAGCTGAGCTGTCACCCAGTTTGTGAGGGTCCAGGCCCCGGACATCATCCTGGCCACGGACAGAGCCCAGAGAGGGGCGAGGCCGCGACCTAGACCACACAGCGACGCGGGTGTCTGGAGACGACAGCAGCCCCGTCTGCTGCTCTTTGGGGGGTGGGATTTCAAGGGGTTCCATTCCATCACGCTTCTGTTTTATTCTCGCTCCTTCTGGAACACTCTGCCTTTTGGTGCCCCCCCCACTCCCACCCTGTGCACCTCTGCCCATCTGCCCCACACACCGCCCTCAGCCGGGTCTCCTCTGCCTCTCCCGGCCCAGCCCTCAGTCACCCTGTAAACATGTCTCCAACCCACCTGCGTGTCCAGAGCCCTCACCCCAGGGTCACACAGGGTTTGTCGTGACTCCCTACCAGCCCTGCCGGCCACGGTGAAGGGGTGAGAGTTGGAGCTCGAGGTTCTCTGACTCGGGTCCAGACGGCCCTGCCTGCCACTCACTGGCTGTGTGGCTGGGGGTGAGTGACTGAACGTTTGTGACCCTGTACATCCTCACCTGTAAAATGGGGGCCATGTTCCCTCAAATCTGAGACTCGCATTTTTCATAGAAATTTGGGTGCATCGCAATTCAATGCACATGTTGAATGAGGGGATCCTTCTATCTTTCCCTAAAGTGCTGTAAATAAAAGGAGTGCTGGGTCTCCCAGTTGATGGGGAGTTGGAACTGAGAAAATTCGAACACCCCACACACAAGGTTGGTTCCAGAGATTCAGAGGTGTCGTTTGTGCAGAACAGTTAGCACGATGGCAGCACCTGCTCGGCCCTGGGTGGAAGTTAGCGATTCCTAGGAGGAGCACAGTGAGGCGGGCTGCGTCTGGTTTCCTCCCACACTGTGGGGTCTTGGAGGGGCGGCCAAGTCTGTGTCCTCCACACCTGCTCAAGGCCCCCGTGAGAGGTCTTGTCACTACTGGTGACCAGAAGTTTCTCCCAGCCAGCATGAAGAGCATCCTGGCCTCGCTGGCTAGGCCGTCCCCAGGGGAATGGGCCAGTCTTAGCTCTGCAGCCACCTGTTTGCTTTTCTGGGAAAATATGCATCTTGGAGGTGCGAGGCCTGGAAGGCCCTGAGCCGCCTGACAGAGGGCACCATGAAAACCAAGTGTTTACGGGACTTACAAACAGCAATGTTTCCTCAGCGCCCCAGGCCCATCGCAAAGTCTCTGGAGCAACGTGAGGCTGTTTGAAAGGAGAAGGATATCCAGGCCAGGATTTCTGCTCAGCCCACTGCAGGGGATTGGAGTGCTGGGGGACTCTCTTGTCACCTTCCCCCCGAGGACAGGGAGGGCTCCTCTCAACAGCACAGAGGCCACCACCGCTGGCCACAGGCCTTCACATCCACCTCGGCTGGGCCAAGGCATCCATGCTTCCCCTGCAGGAGGACCCAGCACCCAGCACATTGTTGATTAAATGAGTAGATGGGCCTGGAGTGAGGGAAGTGACATGCCTGAGTTTTAAGTGCTGACCCTTGAACTTGGCAGCTCACTTAGAGAAAGTCTCGGTCAAGTCTCACCTGTCATTGGTACAGAACTGACAGCATCTCAGGAGACACACCACATCTCATGGCCGCAGGCTACATCCAGCTGTAAAGGGGTGTCTTGATTTTTTTTCGGGGAGGGGGTTTAAGGGTTTTTTTTTTTTCTTTTTTTCTTTTTTTTTGTGAGGCCCCACTTTCACGGTCTGTATCTGTACTGAAAATCAAGGTCAAGAGAGCTTTTGCCCTTCTGCTCCACGGGAGGTTTCTGCTCTCCCTGAGCTCGCTTTAGGACATCGGTTTTTGTGGGTTTTTGAAAATATTTATTTATTTTTTTGTTTACTTATTTATTTATTTTGACTGTGCCAGGTCTTAGCTGCCTCATGCAGGATCTTTGTTGCAGCACGCAGCATCTTTAGTTGTGGCATGCGGGACCTTTTAGTTGCAGCATACGAACTTCTTAGTTGCAGTGTGCATGTGGGATCTAGTTCCCCAACCAGGGATTGAACCCTGGCCCCCTGCATTGGGAGCATGGAGTCTTACCCATCGGACCACCAGGGAAGTCCCAGGGGTGTCTTGGTTTGAGTTCTCCCAAATCAGAGCCCTGAGACCAGAGCTTGGCACTAGGGGGCAGGTGAATGATCTAGGAGGTGGTCCCAGGAAGCGGGAACCAGAGGGAGTGAGGAAGTAAGCAAAGCCCGAGAGAGGCCGAATTGCTCTGGGCCACTGGGGCTTGGTCCCGCTGGGGAGCTGTGCAGAATGTACCACAGAATTGTCCCTCCAAGGGGAGGAGGGACCTGTGCCCAGAGACTCCCATCCCCTTTGGGTAAGACTCCTCCGAGGTATCAACCTTCCAGCCTGCCTCTGCTTGCAGGCTGAGCAAGCTCCCTGTGCTTTCTAGAAAGTTCTGTGGCCTAAAACTGAGAGACAGCCGGTGCTTGTGTGGGAAGCCTCGCAAGGGCAGGACCCGATTATCACAGCTGCCGTTAGGTCAGGGGTCTGAGGTGATATGGTGCAGGGTACCACCAGCATCCACTGCCAGTGGGACAATGTTACCACCCTGCTCCGTGCCCACCACCGGTTTTCCATCCTGGACCGTATCATGACTTTTGTGGACCCCTTAATCCCTCACACAAATATTAACTTTATATTTTACACCTACCTTGGTATAAGATAACCTGGGCCTGATTCATTATTATGTATGTAGTACTGTATTTACATTTTTCTTTTGGTTTAGAAAGATTGTGATTAATGGTTAAAGAATGGAATATTACAATGGAATATTACTCAGCCATTAAAAAGAATGAAATAATGCCATTTGCAGCAACATGGATGGACCTAGAGATTATCACACTCAGTGAAGTAAGATGGACAGAGAAAAACACCATATGATATCACTTATATGTGGAATCTAAAATACGACACAAATGAACATAGCTACAAAACAGAAACAGACTCACAGACATAGAGAACAAACTTATGGTTACTGGGGGGAAGGGGGGGGAGGGATAGATTGGGAGTTTGGGATTGACATGTACACACTGCTGTATTTAAAACAGATAACCATCAAGGACCTACTGTATAGCACAGGGGACTCTGCTCAATACTCTGTAATAACCTATATGGGAAAAGAACTTGAAAAAGAATAGATACATGTATATGTAAAAAAATAAATAAATAAAATAAAAAGATTGTGATTAAAACATTTTCATGGGCCTTTAAAAGTATGGTGGGCTCTGGGCCTGGGGCCTGGAAAATATGGACTATTGGAGAAGCCAGCCCTGTTCCCACTGCTCCTGGTAGCATCATCCCCCCTCCTCCCCAAGTCCAGACAGGCTTGTGGCCCCTGCTGTCCCACTCTGTTCCCCCAACGCTGGCCACCTTCTGTTTGGGAGCTGTCTCAAGCCCAGAGTTGTCTCAGGTCTCCACTGAAATATCACCTCTGCTTTGAGGTCTTCCTTGCTGTATCCTCTCTCCTAGCATCCTTTTCTTGGCCTTCATAGCGCTCAGCATCCTTCCAATTACATATGAATTAATTTGCTTGGTATTGAGCACCCACTTCCCCATCCCAACAAGCCCCATGAGAGTAAGGACTGGGTCTGTGTGATCCATCACTCTATCACAAGGTGTCAGCCAGGGAACTGGAGTAAGGTACCCAGAGCTCACTCAGGATGAAAAACTTGTTCTCGGGGCCTGGGGGTGCCTCTAACAGACAGCCCTCAACTGTCTTCCCTTAATGAGATTGCCTTCACCTAAGAGATTGTCCTCGCCCTGGGTCTTCGCACCTTCCAGGACAATCTGGGGGCTAAACATTCGGCCCTCTCATCCCTCTTGGGACAGCTCTGATGGGTCATCCCAGCTGCAGAACTCTCTCCGGGCTGGGCTGGGGGCCTCTATTGGGACTACATCACAGCTCGACCTCCCCCTCCCCCAGTCCTACTTCTTCCACTCCATCGCACAGGTGTTGATCTGAGGGCACCGCCACCAAACTCCCTGCACCTGGTCTCTGTCTCCTGGGAACGCATCAGCAACAATGGCGCTCTCAGACATGGCCGTAACTCTCATCCATACAGAATGAACAATGTAGGACTATATCAAGAGAAACATGAATTTATTAAGAGCCTATTGACATTTCTGGATTTGTCTCCACTGAAGAGATTTTGAAACAGTTTTTCTTGCAGCCCCCTCAGGGGCTCTCAAGGGGGACATCAAGGTGGCTTATTCTGATAGGTAAGGCATGGCCTCTCACCTTCACCACATCAATCCAAGTAGCTCTGCTTTAGTCCAGTTTTATGCACTGGGTGTCTGCATCCAATTTTTTTTTTATATCTTTATTACAATTACAATTGCTTTACAATGTTGTGTTAGTTTCTGCTGTACAACAAAGTGAATCAGCTATATGTATACCTATATCCCCTCCCTCTTGCGTCTCCCTCCCACCCTCCGCATCCCACCCCTCTAGGTCGTCACAAAGCACTGAGCTGATCTCCCTATACAACAGCTTCCCCCTAGCTATCTGTTTTACACATGGTAGTGTACATATGTCAATGTGACTCTCTCAATTCATCCCACCCTTCCCTTCCCCACTTGGGTCCACAAGTCCGTTCTCTACATCTGCATCTCTATTCCTGCCCTGCCACTAGGTTTGTTTGAAGAAAATGTTCTGTCATTACCAAAAACAAAGTTTGAAAACCACTGACTTAAGTGATCCAGTAATGATGCCAATGATGGTGGTGATAGCAAGTGTCCAGCTGATGTCCTCTGGGCCAGGTGTGCCACAACTTCGCTCACCTCATCCTCATGTCCATCTCATCAGGTCAAACACTCTCCTTGCCTTACAATTCAGGACACTGAGGCACAGAGACATTAAATGATATGTCCAAGGTCACACAGCTGGGAGCTGACACAGCTAGAATTTCAACTCATGTTTCATGGAATTTAATCCCAGGAACTGCTAGAGACGCAAGATTTAAGGTCACACCTTCTAGAACACAGCAGATCACAATTCTCTCGAAAACTTTTAGAGGAAAGCACCCAGGTTTTTTTGAAAATCAAAAGCCCTGCATCCCACTAGCTATCTATTTTACGTTTGGTAGTGTATATATGTCCATGCCACTCTCTCACTTTGTCACAGAAACAGCTGAATGTCACAGGGAGATCAGCTTGGTGCTTTGTGACCACCTAGAGGGGTGGGATAGGGAGGGTGGGAGGGAGGGAGACGAAAGAGGGAAGAGATATGGGAACATCTGTATATGTATAACTGATTCACTTTGTTATACAGCAGAAACTAACACACCATTGTAAAGCAATTATACTCCAATAAAGATGTTAAAAAATAAAAGCCCTGCAGACTCTGCTCTTTGCTGTGTCTTTTCCTGGGGACGGTCTCTGCCTGAACGGGGGTGGGGATGCTAGGGAGGAGGAAAGAGCAGGAAGAAGGGTAGTTGAATATTTACAAAACTATCCCAACAACCCTCTGATTGTCCAATCTCCTTATTTCGCAGGTCGTGAGACTGGGGACGTGACTTGCCCGTGGGCGTACAACATTCAGCGTCTCTGCTTCCAAACCAGGCCAGGGCTCTGACCACACTGCCGCTGCCTCCCTTACTTTCGGAAACGTCCAGAATGAAGACAAGAGCCTCTCAATACCAAATCTTGTCTAGGGGAAAAGTCTGACCTCAGTGCATTGCTGGGGGCCCTGGGCTCCAAGGGATCCAAGCACCATGGCGGTTGCCAAGCTCCATCTAATCCAGTTTCATAATGTGGTGTATTTAGCATTAAGCTTAGGTCCTAGGACCTCATCAAAAAAGGAGGGCAAAGTTCCTCAGGGCTCCTGAGGAGAGATGCTTCAGCTGAGTTTGGCCTACGTTTCCTCACAGGATCCATTCACAGTGAAAATAACATCTGGGATTCTGCCATGCGGGCCTCACCCAGCTCCACAAAGCCCGGCCCTACTGGACCCTACAGGGTTCAACTGGATTCACAGTACGGCTTCAGCCTGGAGGTCCATGGCTGAGTGAGTGGGGCGGGCTTTGGGGTCCCCAGAGAGGAGCTTCACCCCCAACCTCCTTTCTTTTGTACATATCTGGAGCAAAGAAGAGGGTGCCTTATCCAGAAAGCTTAGATAGTCATCTGGTTTTAAAAGAAAATGGGAAGGAGATTCATATACTGCAGGACTGTTATGTTGGTTTTATTTGAATGTCTCTTTTCCTGTACCCCTTGCCCGGACCAGCAGGATCCCCACTGCTGTGGCATTTTTTTTTTTTTCGCGGTACACGGGCCTCTCACTGTTGTGGCCTCTCCCGCTGCGGAGCACAGGCTCAGCGGCCATGGCTCACGGGCCCAGCCGCTCCGCGGCATGTGGGATCCTCCCGGACCGGGGCACGAACCTGTGTCCCCTTCATCGGCAGGCGGACTCTCAACCACTGCCCCACCAGGGAAGCCCTGTGGCATTCTTATACAATGTCCTGGAGACATTTTATTAACTGAATTCCTCATTGGACAGAATTGTATTTGTCAGGGACAGTCCAGTGCAGAAGGCAGAGTTAATGGAACATTAACCAGATTTCTGGTCAACCTCACTGTCTCATACTGGAATGTATATAATGCCAGACAAAGATAAATAAGCCTGAGGTTTGGGGTAGTCTGTGCCACCTCTTCTTGGGCAGATGCCTGATTTCTGTTGGACTTTGCCCACATTTGGATGAGGTGAGGGGCCTCCCACCTCCATCCTCCAAGTGTGTACTAGCTCCAGTCTTCATGGCCCTCTTGGTTATGAAGTAGCCCAGATTGGGAACTTCATCTCTGTAATCCCAAAGGAGCCATCAGCTGTGAGTGCCTGCAAACCAATGACACTCGGCATTCTCTGAATTATTCTCCCCTGGATTACAAACTCCTTGAGGGCAGGGACCTGAAGCACATCATCTCTGCATCCTCCTCCCATGCTGCCCTGGAGAGAGCTGAGTCAATCAAGACCGATATGCTCATTTGGCTGATTTGGGCTTCAGTGGGATCTATTCCCGGAGAAATCAGCTTTGTGACATAGGCAAGGTACCTACCTCTCTGAAACCCAGCTTCCTTGTCTAGCAAATGAGGATGGTTATCCTAGTCTGCTCTCATTCACTAAATAAATGTTGATGACCCATCTTCTGTGTGCAGGCACCATGTGGTTGCAACCTGGGGTGGGGAACATGGGTGCTGACAGAGAGAGAGGAAAATATCCTGGAGAGATTTCCGTATCAGTTCGTAAAGAGCTTCCTAATTATTTTCTCCAGCTACATGATATTCCATTTAATGGAAGTGCCCTTATTTTTTTAATTGAAATATAGTTCATTTACAATGTTTCAGGTGTACAGCAAAGTGATTCAGGTATCTATATCTAGATCTATCTACCTATCTATCTATCTATAGATACATATGTTCTTTTTCATATTCTTTTCCATTATAGTTTAAATTTGTTATTACAAGACACTGAATAGAGTTCCCTTTGCTATACAGTAGGACCTTGTTGTTTATCTATTCTGTATATAGTGGTGTGTATCTGTTAATCCCAAACTCCTAGTTTATACCTCCCCCTACTTTCCCCTTTGGTAACCATAAGTTTGTTTGATATGTCTGTGAGTCTATTTCTGTTTTGTAAATTAGTTCATTTGTATCATTTTTTAGACTCCACATATAAGTGATATCATATGATATTTCTTTTTCTCTGTCTGACTTACTTCACTTAGTATGATAATTTCTAGGTCCATCCATGTTGCTGCAAATGGCATTATTTCATTCTTTTTTATGGCTGAGTAGTATTCCATTGTCTATACATACCACATCTTCTTTATCCATTTGTCTGTTGATGGACATTTAGGTGGCTTCCACATCTTGGCTATTGTAAATAGTGCTGCTCTGAACATTGGGTGCATGTATCTTTTCAAATTAAAGTTTCCATCTTTTCTGGATATATGCCCAGGAGTGGGATTGCTGGATCATATGGTAATTCTATTTTTAGTTTCCTGAGGAACCTCCATACTGTTTTCCATAGTGGATGTGCCAATTTACATTCCCACCAACAGTGCAGGAGGGTTCCCTTTTCTCCACACCCTCTCCAGCATTTATTTTTTGTAGACTTTTAATGATGGCCATTCTGACTGGTGTGAGGTGGTACCTCATTGTAGTTTTGATTTCCATTTCTCTAATAATTAGCGATGTTGAACATCTTTTCATGTGTCCATTGGCCATCTGGATGTGGAAGTGCTGTTATTTCTTTAGTGTCTTGATGGCATTTAGTTTATTCTCATTCTTTAACTTCGCAAGCATCGCTGCAATGAATAACATGCCCACCTCTTGCTGTGCTCACATGAGCACACTTCTGTAGGACAGATCCCCCAGATGTGGACCTGCAGGCTCCCAGGGCATGTCTAGATCTCCCAGTTTCCCATCATAGAGATTAATACTCAAGGATCAGGATGGTTTATTTCCCTACTCCTTGACAAATCAGGGCTTTATCAAATTTACTTTTGCCATTTCAAAAGAGGAAACTCACAGATTATTTAAATTTGAGATTTTCTTATTTTTCATGCTTAAGAGCCATTTGTATTTTCTTTTCTGTGAACTGTCTGTTCACATTCTTACCTGATTTCCTACTGGACTGTTGGTCCTTTTCTTATTCATTTGTAGGAGATCTTTATATATTAGGGAAATTAGCCTTTCATATGTAACATGAGTTACAAGAATTTTTGCCAGGTTGTTTGTCTTTTGTTTCTGATGCTTTGCCCATAAAGAAATTTTTGATACTTATGTATCTAAATTTATCATTCTTTTATGGTTTCTGGGTTAAGTGTCATACTTAAAAGGCCTTTCCCACTTCAAAATTACTTAAAATTTCTCCCATGCTTTCTCCTATATTTTTATGGGTTTTTTGGGGGGTTTTTTTACATTTAAATACTTGATCCAGTTGGAATTAATCCTGGTTTAATGTGTGAATTATAGACCCCAAATTACTTTTTTAATCAGTTAACCCTATATCATTTACTGAATAATTCATTTCTCCCCACTGATTTGAGCGTCCAGTTTTATTCTTCATTAAATTTCATCACGAATTTTTTCTATAGTAGACTCCCTATTTTTGTTCCCCTGATGCCTCTGTTTATTCATACATCTGCACCATACTGTTTAATTACTGTAGCTTTAGAATATGTTTTAATATCATATAAGGTCAGTTTCCTCACAGAATTTTCCTAAGTGTTTTTGCTTGTTTATTTTTCCATGTGAACTTTTGATTCAGCTTATTTAGTTCCAGGAAGTAAAAAATCCTGTTGGTATTTTTTATTGTAAATTCATTAAATTCATAGATTAATTCAGAAAAAAATATTACAAATTTAGGATGCCAGGTCTTCCTATCCAAGACACTTCCAAGGATGGAAGTGATAAAGGCATATGATAAAGTGATAAAGTCTTGAGTCACCCAGTAGAACCTGAAAGTTCTTTTTTTAAACAAAGATCTTGCCATTTCTTGTTAAGTTTAGTCACCTCCTTCACCCTTGCAGTTTTCCCCCATCCTGACCCCTCTCTGATTCTGGGAACATATAAAGAGTCTGAATGTCCAATGGTGTCAAGGTGTGGGGGGAGGGGAGCCCTGGGTTCCTGCCTGTGACAGTGACAGGTCCATTTCCATGGCCCCTTGGTGTCTGTCACCTTCTGTCTCCTTCCCTCCACACATGATCCCAGTACCCAGTTCCTGTGATTCCCAGGTCCATAGAAAACCTGAGCAGCATTTCCTCTAGGGGGTCTGAGGGCCTTCCTGGGCGCTGCCAGGCAGCAGGGTCTGTTTCTGATGCTCCAGACCACAGCCCAGGGAAGCTCTTTCCAGCTCGAGGAAAGCCCTCTCTCCCTCTTGCTTCTCAGGGCTGCCCTGCTTCCTCCCTCAAGCACTATGGGGTTTGCTTTTTGGAAAAAAAAAGACCAAGAAATCATGCAGGCCACTCAGGGCTTCTCCCTGGCCATAGAATCTGCTACCTGCTTGAAGAGGTGGAGGGAAGTAGGGAGATACAGGTAAATCAAAATGCTCCCAGCCTCACATATTTTCCCCTCTGCTCTCCTACAAGCAAAGCCTGCCCAACCCTCGGTGTCTCCTCCCCTGCTTCCTTCAGGTGCTGCTCCAAGTCCTACATAAGTCAAGAGACCAGAGCTGAGCCCTGGCTTCTCAGGTGCCTCCACAGCCTCCCCAAGGTCAAGGTCCTGAGAGCTCTGGGGAAGCCACCATGGAGGGAGCAGAGGCGACAGCTAGTCACCGGACACAATTCAGAGTCCCCTGTTCCTGAGCCAGGGTCTGAGATGCATGGGGCCAGCAGGGTCATCATGACAAACAACTCCAGGGGGTGCTCTTCACGTGGAGCACATGGCAAATGATGCCTCCGGCAGCTGTGCGGCAACTCCAGTCCTTGATGATTGAACAAAACATAAATAAAACAAGAAAACAGAGGCTCCCTCACAGCTGCTGAGCTCCATCATCTCTTACATTTGCATCATGCTTTGTCATTTACGAGGAAAAGCCTCTTCCATTTTCTCTTTAATTCTCAGAATGGCCTTGTGGGGTAGGCAGAAGAGAGATGAACGCTCCTGCCTTGTGGAGAAGGAGATTAAAACTCAGAGATATCAAGCAAGTGTCTCAGAGTCACAGAGCATGTCAGGACCTACAAAGTTCAGCAAGCTTATAGGCTTAAACATTGCTCCCATTTTATGTAATGATCAACTCACATCTCTGTCTCCCCCCTACACAGAGTTCCTTAAGGGTGTGGCCGCTGCTTCCTGTTAGTCCTTGTCTTCCGTGCCCCTGGCAGTGCTTGCAAATGTTTTTTAAGTTGAGGGGACTCAGCGCAGGTGGAGTTGCCCTATCACCACGGAAGTAGCTGATGTCAGGATGTGATGGGCGAGCTGGGGACGTGGAAGGCCCCTCCGTGGCTTTGATTCCCATCAGCCCAGGGCAAGCAGCTGGAAATAACAAAGACCACAACTACCACAGAAACACAGCCATCTTCTCAGCACTCACCACTGTCAAATTTTCTGAGTCACTTGTTTACTCATTCTGTTGACTCCTTACTCTGGAATTTCAGGTTCAGGAGCGAAGAAATCGCCTGCCCTGTTTACCATGGTATCCTCAGCAGCCAGCCCTGAGCGTGGCACATAGTTGGTGCTCCATAAACATTTGTTGAATGCATGAATGAATGAATGGCCAATTATAACAAATGCTTGGGAAGACGTCACAGCTTATAAAACACATTCTCATGGACTCCAGTTAGTGATTGCTGCATTACAAGTCAAACTTAATGTCTTGAAATGGCAATGCATCCTCACAGCTCTGTGTGTTGACAGGGCACTACTGTGTGGTCCTCACGCAGTCAGATCTCCACTTGACGGCACTGGACTTCCACCGTAGGTCACTCACATGGTTGGCAGGCGATGTCGGGGCATTACCTGAGCTCTGACACGTGGCGTCTCCATGTGACGTGGGCTTGAATAGCACAAGATGGCTAGATGCCAAAAGGAAGCATCTCAAGAGCAACCATTTCAGGAAACCCAGGCAGAAGCTACACCTTATGACACCATCCCTGGAAGTTGCAGAGCACCATAATCTATTGACCAAATGAGTCATTCAGATCAGTGTAGAGACAAGGAATGAAGAATGAGACCCCACTTCTGCATGTGAGGGGCAACACATGCATATGGGGAGGGAAGGGTCTGGTCGAGGCTGACTTTGAAGGCTATCTACCATATACCATCTATCATCTCAACTTTCGTTCCTTTTTTTTTTTTTTTAACCATGAATGTTTAGCGGGCACCTACTCTGTGCAGGCGCTCTAAAGGGCTCTGGGCGTGGACGGTTCATTTCTGCCCTGGGCTGGGGCTGGGGCTGGGGCTGGGGCTGCTTGCTCTCAGATCCAGTCTTTGACCTCCCTTCCTGGCCCTGAGTCTTGTGGGACTGGCCCCTGCAAATAAGCTCCCTTGCTAACTGGCTTCCAGTGGGTGGGTAGAAAGTGGAGGAAGGAGGAGCCCGGGTATCTCCCTCACCCCTCACTCAGGCAGCATTTCCAGCAGAGACTGTGTCCCCTCTGTGACCCCAGCCCCACCCAGCTGCCCTGGCTCTTAGGCTCTGGTGACACCACCTCATCCCTTTGCCCTACCTTCCCAGGCAGTGGTGACAGCTTCCTGCCCCTGCTAAACTATGGGTGGCCCCCAGTTGGCTTTTCAGATCTAACGCCTTTGTAACTAATTCTCCACCTTCAGTTCCCCCTGTTGAGCTACCTGGTGTGGGTTCTGTTATCCCAACTGACACATACTCCTCTGGAATTCCATCCAGTGTGGCTAAGCTGAGGCTTCTTATAAGGCTTTTCAGGAGAAGACCCAGCCTTCTTCAACTCGTTGAGAGCAGCCATTTGACATTCTAGATTTCGAATCCAAAAATGATACAGCAGCCCGACTTGCACACAAGATTTAGGGTTAGCTGAAACCTGGGAAGACTTGGGTAGGATCCATCTCTAGATTGAAGCTCATCCACCCGGTGGCTGAGACTCAGCCACGCTCTACACAACAAGCTCAGGGCTCAAGGCACGTTGTTAACAGGGAAACACACAAGAAAGGGGTCTCAGAATTCTTTCTGCAGCCACCTCTCCATTTCATTAACAGTGAGGTTGAGGGTTAAAGTATTAGCCCAAGATTCCAGGACTGTTACCTCCAGACCCTACCCAGTGCTCATTCTGCTTAGCAGTGGGGTGGGGAATCAAAAGGGCTTCAAGGTCAAAGACCTGCGTTCAGATCTTGACACTGTCACTTCTGACTGGGGGAAATGGAAATGCTTCCAATGCCAGAAGAACTCAGCATGTTGCAGGGCTGGACAGGGAACCCAGCTGGATGGTGGGCTGAGTGCAGTTCCCATCCAGAGGGGGCAGCTCTGATGGGTCATGACCATGTGGAAACAGGGCTCAGTGTGCCCACATCTTCCCACTGTTCAAGAAGAGACTTAAATCCCCCCCCCCCTTTTTTGGGTAAAATTTTCCTATTTTCAAAATACTATGCAG
This sequence comes from Mesoplodon mirus, assembly GCF_964341445.2. Lineage (NCBI taxonomy): Eukaryota > Metazoa > Chordata > Mammalia > Artiodactyla > Ziphiidae > Mesoplodon > Mesoplodon mirus. The sequence continues at coordinate 179,201,676 of NC_138979.1, forward strand.
CTCAAACAAAACCCATCTGCAGCTGGGGGGAAGCTTACGGGCTGCCAGTTTCCAACTTCCAATCTGAAGAGTTGACAGAAGTTGGAGGGCCACCCCAGGCCCACTTCCTGTTAGCATTAGCCATCGGGTGGTCTGGTTTCTTTTTCTGCTTTTCCCAAGAATACAAGAATACAACTCTCTGGGAGTTCCTGTTTTCTCTCCAAACAGTACAACAGGCGTGGTAAACTTTGGTTCCCTCTGAACGATTCATCTACAGGTAGCCCCCATCACAGAGCCCAGGACGGAGGGGTGAAGAGTTGCACAGGTGTTCCTCCACCTGGAGACCGCAGGCAACTTTCTACATCATTTTCATCTTCTGGTCTGTAACCCACCTGATTGTATGCAGATTCCTGAGAATGCTTTCCATATTCACAGCTCCCAAAGTACCATTAAGCAGTCCAAGTTGGAAAATAAAACCCCATTCCTGACTCGGTTAAGGCTCTACAGTCTGGCTTTGGTTAAAATGAGTTTCCTTTAGCAATGCCTCTCTCTGTAATTATTACATAGGAAAGGGTATGTCCCTTATCTGGAAAAAAGTGGTCTTAGGATTTCAGCCTGAGGCTCTACATCCAACAGAAGAACTGGACAGGACTCTTGAAGCGGGGAAGAGAGAGTCAGAGGGCTTCCGAGTGAGATGGGCACCCTTCAGCTAGCTTCCACAGAGGCTGATAAACTCTGCATCTACCTGGTTTAATTCTCCTGGCCGTTCCTGCACATCCACATGCAAGTCCAGGAAATGCCCAGGATTTCAGGTCTTGGAGGAAATGGAGAGGTGAGCTGGTCTGCACCCACCTGGAGAGTGAAGGTGACTCGCTCAGAGCCCTGTGACTGGATAACAGGGACAGCTGGCGGGGACCCACAGCTCTCTCTCCCAAGCAAGCCAACATGCTCCTCCTAGACTCGAAACGTACCTTGGCCTGATTTGGATTGGGTGGCATTCTTCAGACATTTGTTCATGGGACATGAAGACTCTGCTGAGCACCAGCTCTCAGAGGCCATGACGGAGACCCAGAGAGGTGACCACCTGGCCCCCAGGGAGTTCCCAGTCCAGTGGGGAAATAGACGTGGGACAAACAATTGCCACAGAATGCCTCTGGTGCCCTTTCTAGAATGCAAAGAAGGGGAGGGGGCGGGAGGTGGGGTGCAGGTCAGGAAGGTCAGGGGAGCTTCACAGAAGACCTGCTTCAGTCACATCCAGAGAGGTGAGTTGCTGGTTACCAGGCAGAGCCTGGGGAAGGGGCGTTCATGCTGAAGCACCGACTGTGCAGAGGCTGCCTGGTCTTGCCTGGGACTGTGGGAAGGCATGAGCTGAGGCCCCTGAGCCTGGAGGCAGAGCCACGTGGAGAAACCCCAGGGGCAGCACGCAGGGGAAGGAAGCTGCGGGAACTCCCACCTCCACCTCCCTTGCCAGGGTGCGCCTGTCCTCACAGCCGACCCCACTGGCTCAACCTTCCTCTGGATGGTTCATCAGCTGAGAGGATGAAGTTTGCAGAAGGACATCCTCGAGTCAGTAAGAAGATGGACTGAACTACGAGACAATGAAAGGAGGACAAAGCCAGGTACAATGAAGAGGTGAAAATAACACTAAAGGAAGTACCACCAAGTAGTAGGACTTTATGACCCAGATTTGCCGCTAGCAGGCTGTGGTGAGGTCCTTCTCCTACACTTTCCCTCCGTTGTCTTTTTTTTTTTTTTCAAATTTATTTTTTATTGAAGTATAGTTGATTAACAAGTTGTATATATATTTTTTCTGCTTTATAACAAATTTAATCAGTTATACATATACATATGTTCCCATATCCCCTCCCTTTTGCTTCTCCCTCCCACCCTCCCTATCCCCCCCACTCCAGGCGGTCATATATACACTACCAAACATAAGGTAGATAGCTAGTGGGAAGCAGCCGCATAGCACAGGGAGATCAGCTCGGTGTTTTGTGACCTCCGTTGTCTTTTGAATCTGGGTGATAAATCGCTACTTGGCTGGGAAAGTTCGGGGAGTCCTGGACAAAGGGCACCCAACAGTGCCTGGCACATGGCAGGCGCTTCCTAAGTGGCTGTCATTGCTAAGCCTGGCTGCAGACAATCACAGCTTCAAGAGTTGAAAGGGGATTCTCCAGACATAAGATTGTAAAATAAGCTTAAAGAATTCAAAAGGAACCAAATCATCAATGTAAGAGTTTAGGCCTTAGGACAAAAGGGAATAAACCCAAATCTGAGTTTGGGTTTTCTTGTTTGTTCTTTGGTTATAAATGAAGCAATGAACATCCAGGTACAGCCAGTGGTCCTCAAGGTGAGGCCATGCCAGGACTTGCAGATTCCTGGGGGCTCTCGGTTCCAGGGAGACATGCAGGAACAGAGTGGAAGGTAGGACCCTTGGCTCCCCCCTCCCCCCATCCTTTGAGATTAGGACTGGGGAGAACACAGGACCCTCAGCACCGGCCCTGGGAGCCACCAGCCTGCTCCTGCCCGCAGCCCAGAGGGTACAGCGCAGCCTGGGCTCCTGCGTTGAGCCTGAGCCGCCTCCAGCTAGGATCAGGACTCTGCTGCAGCCCCAGGGCAGAACACAAAGCTCCCTGCTGAACTGACGTGAGCATGGGGTGGGGGACAGACCCCCCTGAGTACCACCTTCCTTGGTACAGAGGGGATGAGCCCCTCTGAGCGACACTACACGTTCCAGCTGGGCCAGCATGAGGGGGAAAGGGCTCCCCCAACATACTCACAGATGCCTCGCTCGGGCTGGGCTCCCTTGGCTCTGAAGCCCCAGGGCCAAGTCTGTGTCCACCTTCCCTAGTCCTAGACCCACTGTTTGTACCATCACTGGCCTTCCTTCCACCCTATGGCTACTCATCTCTTCGTCTGTTCACTATGGCCCCTTCCCCATTTCAGCAGATGGCTGTGGTCTACTGGAAGGAAAGCGGGCAGGGTGTTAGAAGGAATCTAGCTGATGCCCTGACAACCCCCAGCAAGTTCTGTCCCCTCGGTAGCCCTCCATTTCCGCTGACTGCCAAATAAAAGCCCTGGACATCAGCTTTGTTCTCTCCAATCCTCTGAGACAACAGACAGACCCTCTCCCACTCTCCTCTTCCTTCACTGAGACCCAGGATCAAAAGTGCTGACCCACATCTGGCGGAAAAAGCCCCTAGAGGGGTAAGACGTGGAGTGACCCACTGGCCTGGTCTGCATGGGACTGGGAGGTTTGCTAGGATGTGGGACTTCTGGTGCCAAACTGGACGGTCCCAAACAAGCCAGGAAGGCTGGTCACCCAAGTACAAAGGCAAGATGATTATCGCTACCCTCTTGCACTTCCAGAGAGGAAAAACACTGTTTCCTGGCTGGTTTTCAGACTAATACATCACCAGAAACTCCTTTAGGAGGAAGATGACAAGAAATAAAAGGCTTTGCCTGTCATCAAATGAACAGCCTTAGCTACTTCACCAAAAGGGGAGGCATATAGTTGTAGACACAAGGTAGAAAAAGTCTGTGCTCACATATAAATCCCACATCCGGGGTGCTGTTGACAGACAGAAATCTTAAAGAGATGAGAGAGACGAGGGTGGAGGTCTACCCAAGAAGCAACAGTTAAAGGAACTGAGGACTTGAGCCTTGAGAGGAGAAGCATTGGGTGAGCTGACATTGACCTTATAACCCTAACCCTAACCCCATCCCCAAACTTAACCCCAAGCCTAACTTGATGGTGTCTAACCTGCAGAGTTGGACGGGGAAAGGGAGCAAACAATTCCCCTGGTACCCAGATAGGCACCTGGACGATGGGAAGGAGCTGATACAGAGAGGTAATTAAAATCAGCTGGACCTGCCTGGTCAGCGCTGCAGCCACTGGCTGTCTGTGACCATTGGCCACCACATTTGAAGTATGGCTTGTGCACCTGAGACGTGCTGTGGGAGTCAAACACACATGGGATCTGGAAGACGAGTGTGGACAAGAGAGCGTGAAATCCCTCGTTAACAGGTTTGTTTGTTTGTTTGTTTTAACATGGATTATATATTGGAGCAATTATATTTTGGATATGACGGGTTAAAATATTTTTTTCCTTTTCCTCATTCTTATGAGGAATGAGGTCTCTGTCATGGGTGGTGTTTAAGCAGACAAATGCCAGAAGATCTGTGATTTCAACACAGGGTGGGGTTGGGACTGGATTGTACCCTGAGCCACATGGTGCAACTGACCTTCCCCAGGCCTCTCTCCAATCATCCAGTCTGCCTTCCCTTTGTCCCCCGAAGAGAAGAAAGGGCACTGACATGCAGTGAGTGTGTGCCCCATGCTATTATTAGAAACCACTCATACCCCCATTTAACAGGTGAGAAGACTGAGATCAAGGCTGGCCCAGAATGGCATAGCTGGCAAACAGCAGTACCAGGATGAGAAGGAAGGTTTGCCCAAGTCTAAAGCTTTCCCTTAAGGTCCTGGCATCATAGAGATTCATTCACTCAAGAAATCACACCACAGGGCTTCCCTGGTGGCGCAGTGGTTGAGAGTCCACCTGCCGATGCAGGGGACATGGGTTCGTGCCCCAGTCCGGGAAGATCCCACATGCCGCGGAGCGGCTGGGCCCGTGAACCATGGCCGCTGAGCCTGCGCCTCCGGAGCCTGTGCTCCGCAATGGGAGAGGCCACAATAGTGAGAGGCCCGTGTACCGCAAAAAAAAAAAAAGAAAGAAAGAAAGAAATCACACCACTAAGACGTAATATGTATAATTGAATCACTTTGCTGTACACCTGAAACTAACCCAATGTTGTAAATCACCTATGCTTCAATCAAAAATAAATGTTAAAAAAGAATACAAAAAATCAAATAGAAATAATTTAAAACAACACAAAAATGGGGAAAAAAAGATTCAATGAAATGAATCGTTTTTACTGCTTCATCAAGGGTATTCACAAGTGACACTTGTTTTTTCCTGCCAGGGTGTGCCTGTAAAGAACACAGTGACTGCTGGTCCGTGTGGTGCCCCCGCCCAGATTCATGCTAAGGCAGCTGCAGTCTTACCTACGTCGCTTTTGCACCCTCAGTGCAAATGTCTACATGACACAAACGACAAACAGCATCTTGGTTTCATTATGGAAACAGTTTTGACCCAGCAGATTCCCGACAGGGTCTCAGGCAGGCTCCAGGGGCCTGTGGACCACACTTGGAGAATCTCTGTGTAACCCCAAAGCTGTAATGTCTCTGATGTTTGTCCCCGATGTCCATCCATGTCCTCCTCTGCCCAGGATGGCCCCTGTCCGCCTGCCGTCCCACCACCATCTCCCCTGCTTCCTCCTGGCCAGGGCTCCCTGCCGTACCTTGGATGGCCCCCACGCTCCACTGGCCACCCATCTGGCCCTGCTCCAGATTCTGGTTCCTTCTTGTCAAAATGTGCCTGCCCGTGGCCCACTGGATGTAATGGTCCCTCTTGCCAACCAGCTTAAGCTTCCAGAGCCGTAGGGTTTGGGCTTCAGCTCCTCCACAGTAAGTGACAGGCTTCACCTCTCTGAGCCTCAGTTTCCTCAGGCATAAGCTGAGGATGAAGGAGGCACTGCCCCTGAGAGTCTGGCTAGGAATAAATGAGGTAACCCACGGAAAGCACAGAGCACACGGGAAGGGCTGCATACATGTCCTCTGGCTTCTGTATCAATCACTGCTCTCAGGGTCTGGCAGGGGGGTCAAGGCAGTAGTTGCAGCCCACAAAGCCACTGGCCTCCACAATTCCTCTTGCACCTCTGACCACCTCAGGGCACGGCTACCTGCTCATCCAAGTTCCGTGGGCCTTGGGAGTTTATGAGGCCCTGGGAGGGAAGAGAAGGGTCAGCAAACCCCTCTTTCTCGCACTCTCTACAAGCAAGGACCGGGACGGGTGGAGGCATGTCTGAGCATCCGCTTCAGGACAGGCAATCAATCCTCCAGGAAACTTCGTAGGGCAGCTCTGGGCCTTCTAGAGCTTCCCTGCATGGCCGTCCTTCAGACCCATCAGAGAGTTAGAAAAGCTTCAGCAGCCTCACGGGGAGACTGTCGTTATTAAACACAGGTGTCTCCGTCAGGCCTCGGTCCCTCTTGGTTCACGCTTCTGGAGTGATCTCGCAGCGGGAGTGTCTGCCCACGTGGTCGCCAGACCCGCATCCCCTCGTTGGCTGGCTCTGGCCGTGATGGAGGCCCAGGATGTGGGTGACTTGTCACTCCCCCCAACCTCCACTTTGGTTCCAAGATACTGTGTTTTGTGCACGTCATTAATTCCTGGCAAAAACCTCTCAAATTTAAAAAAAGAAAGACACGCTCCGAAATCCACTCTCGGCCCATCAGTGTAGAGCAATCTAGAGACCAGGGCTCCTCGTCAGCACAGAGGCAGAGTCCCAAGTGGCCGAAGAGGTGGTTAGTTCATGCAGACGTGACCTCACCTCGGGCCTGGTTTTGGGTGCTGGTCCCTGCTGGGAGGACTGTGACCTTCCAGGGAGAGGGCGGTGATGACATTTTCAACTCCTTCCTCGTTGCCAGGCTTGGGGGAGCCTTTGAGGGGCAGAAGTGAAGGCAGTGGAGGCGGTTGCACAGGAAAACCAAAGGCAACTGGACTTTGGACTGGTGGCCTCGATCCTAACACCTGTCTATGGAGCCCTCCGAGTCCATAGGGCTGAGCACTTCATGAGGCTTATCTCACTTCCATGTACCAGCAGCCCCGGGGGGGGGAGGTGCTGTAATTACGTCCCTTTGAAGGGGGCCCACTCACTCATGCTGGCTTTTTTCCCCATGACATGGGGGGGCACTGGTCTTCTCAGCACTGGACCCATCCCTGGGCCTCTCTGGGTCCCCGGCACCCTACTCAGACATTCGGTTTCTGTGAGATGGAACATGTATGCACCCTAAACTTCTCCTCATTTCGTTCCATGACAGTATGTGCTGGGGAACGTATTAGCAAATCTTTCGGAGTTGGGGGGACTCCTTCTGTGTCCAGAAAGGGGCTGGAGGGAGGGACAGGGAACTGACATTTGGGAAGTCCTGCTCTGCGCTAAGATGTCCAGCCAAGGGCTTTTACGCTTGAGCATTTCATATTTAAATGTAATCGTCACAGCGGTCCTCCAAGGGGATTTCTATTATCCCTAGTTTATAGGTGAAAAAGCTGAGTCTCCCAGAAACCAAATGACATGGCCAAGGTCACACAGGAGTAGGTGGCAGAGCCGGGATCTGAGCCCAGTTTGCTGACCCAGGGAAGCAGGACACGCCCTCAGCCTCACCGCAGTGTCCCCTCAGCCTTGGAGGGTCAACAAGGCGAGGCCTCATCGCAGACCGGGGTCCTCAAAGGCAGAGTTGGCACCTTTTCCACCTGCGTGTCTCCCACGTCCCCTTTCTGCCCTGCATACAGTTGACACTTAACACACTCGGACTAAATGGTTGAATTCACGAAAAGGCAAATCACGATGGGGCACGAATTGTGTGTCGCTCTAAGAAAGGCTGGTTTCACTCTCTTCACTGGAGTCACCCACAAAATGGGAAGAGTTCCCTCAGGGATGAAATGCTTTGTAACAGCAGCTAAGGGAAGGGGGTGGGTGTGGTGTGTTTGGGCCCTCGCCATGGTCAGGGAATAAAAAGCAACACTGGGGAAAGAGCTGTTTTCAGATGAGCAGTAGATTGAAATAGAAGCCTCAATATTAAAAATGCTTTTCCTTAACACTGAACTAAGAGACACGTTTCTGGTGGAGCTTGGAATTTCTTAGCACTTATGTCTCTGCTTCTCATTTCCAGTCTGGTGTTCAAAGGGAAACTGGAAGCAGTTAAATATCCAGGTATCAAGGGACATGCTCGCAAGATTTAGATTCAGTTTGGGTTTGTTAATGAATATTTTTCTTCTTTTTTTAACATCTCCAGTCTTTCTCCACTTCTTGAGACCTCAGACTCACCAGACTGGCTTTTTTAGCTAAAGGGGTCTGTAGAGACCACTTGGTTAAGGCCCTCTTTTTATGCAATGGCTCTCTGGAAGGTCAGATAGGGAGGTGATTGGCCCAAGGTCACTCAGCAGCTCAGGAGTGAGCTGGGAGCAAAACATTTGACTCTGCAGCCCCTGTAGGGGGGCTATGTCCTCTACAGATTTGAATGATATGCTCTTTTCCAATTCCTTTTCTTTGTCTCAGGCTGGCCTCCATGTGACATTTAGTTCTACCTGAAGTCTTGGCCTCAGATGCAGCAGTGGTTTGGCTCCTCAGCCTTCATTTTTGGAGAATCATCTCTCCCCCTTTCTACAAACATCAATGTGGTTCCCGTGGGGCTGGCCCAGTAGAACAAATGTAACCAGAGTGATCCACTGGGATGGGCTCAGGTCTGGACCAATCAGAGTCTTCCCTGGGACTCTGGTGGAACTTCAAGGTAAGACAACCATCTTCTCTAGCTTTGAGACAATCAAGACAACACAGGCCTGGAGCTACCACGAGCCATCTCTCTGCCACATGACGAGAGCCTGCTGGAGAATGAAAACAAACAGAGTTGAGAGATGGGGGGAGGGGAATCTCACTGACATCATTTGAACTTCCGGGTCCATCCATACCAGAAGAGACCACCCCCTTGGAACTTTCCAGAAACATAAGCCCATACATCTCCTTTTGAGTTGGATTTTGATCATTTTCAAATGAAAGAGTCTCGACTCATACACAGAACTTGGAGAAAACCTGTTCTGAAGGCTGATACATAGAAAGGGTGATTCAGGGTCCCCCTGAGACATCAGGGGCCTCCCCCTACAACCTCACTAACAAGAAGTATATGAAAGTGAATACAAATTTTTGTTCATATTTTGCCCATGTGTAAAGATTTACTAGCAGGCAGGGACAAAAGCTGTCCTAGACCTGTTCAGTGATTCCTTGGAGGTCCAACCTTCAGTTCTTTTAGGGGCACCTACAGCAGACATGCCCATACTCTAGCTGCAAGATTCAGCAAAACTTCTCAACAGAGTCAGGTAACCAATACTCCTATAAGCACCCAAACAGAGGGCTGATTTAGAATCCTAAGTCTAGGGCATCGTGACAAAGGCTAGAGGACACTGGCCTCTAGATTCTTAAAGACTGTTTATGCATAAGCAGGAGGACCTGTACAACACCCCAGGCAAGCTGTGCCTTTGAACAGCAATCATTCACCCACGGAAAATCATTTCTAACATACATCAGTAACAAGTCTCTGGTTTTAATTGTAGATACAGAGTGAAGTAAGTCAGAAAGAGAAAAATATCATATACTAACGCATATATGTGGAATCTAGAAAAATGGTACTGATGAACCTATTTGCAAAGCAGAAATAGAGACACAGATGTAGAGAAAAAAATGTATGGGCACCAAGGGGGGAAAGGAGGGATTGGGATGAATTGGGAGATTGGGATTGACATATATACACTACTATGTATAAAATAGATAACTAATGAGAACCTACCGTATAGCACAGGGAACTCTACTCAATGCTCTGTGGTGACCTAAATGGGAAGGAAATCCGATCATCTACACATATAGCTGATTCACTTTGCTGTACAGCAGAAATTAACACAGCATTGTAAAGCCACTATACTCTAATAAAAATTTTTTAAAAAAAGATGGCTGATGCATTTCTAGCAGCTTCTAGAATAGGTCAATTTTTTTAAGTAAACTTTTTATTTTGGAATATGTTTAAATTTATAGAGAAGTTGCAAAGGTAGTACAGAGAGTGCCCATATACCCCTCACCCATTTTCCCTGCTGTCTCACATTACCAAGGAATATTTGTCAGAACTAAGAAACTAACATTGGTGCGTTACTATTAAGTAAACTCTAGACTTTATTCAGCTTTCCCTAGTCTTTCCACTAATGTCCTTCTTCCTTTCCAGGAACCCATCCAGGAAACCACATTACATTTAGTTGTCATGTCTCCTTAGCTTCCTCTGGTCTGTGATAGTTTCTCAGACTTCCCTTGCTCTTTATGACCTTGACAGTTTTGAGCAGTACTGGTTAGATATTTTGTAGAATGTCCCTCAGTTTGGGTTTGTTTGATGATTTTTTCATGGTTAACTGGGGCGATCCGTTTTGGGGACCATAGAAGTAAAGTGCCCTTTTCATCACATCATGTAACTGGTTCAGGCTATTAACACAGCTTATCACTGATCAAGCTGATCTTCATCCCTTGGGTAAGGTCTTGTTTGCCAGACTTCTCCACTGTAAAGTTGCTTTTCTTTCCCCCTTCCCATATTCTGTACTTTGAAAGCAAGGCAATAAGTCGAGCCTACACTCAAGGGAGAGGGGTTAAACCCCATTTCCTGGAAGAAAGAGCTTATCCCCCCTCCCTGAGTGTGGATTGGATTTATTGCCTTCCTATCATCAGTGAATTCTTCTGTAAGAAAGATTTATCTTCTTTTCCCCTATTTATTAAATCATTTATTGACATCAGTTTGGACTCATGAATATTTATTTTATACTTTGGGCTATAATCCAATAGCATATCCTTTTTGTTCTTTTTCTTTCTTTCTTTCTTTTTTTTTTTTTTTTTTTGGCCACACCACCGTCTTGTGGGATCTTAGTTACCCGACCAGGGATTGAACTCAGAAGTGACAGCACAGAGTTCCAACAAGTGGACCACCAGGGAATTCCCTCCAATAGCATATTCTTAATTTCATTGCTCAAATTCCAGCTTTGGCCACCGGGAATTTTTTGGGATTGGCTCCAGGAACGTGACATTCTGGTGAGTAACTTCTTTTTTACTTTTATAAATTTATTTATTTTACTTTATTTATTTTTGGCTGCATTGGGTCTTTGATGCTGCGTGCAGGCTTTCTCTAGTTGCGGCGAGTGGGGGCTACTCCTTGTTGCGGTGCGCAGGCTTCTCATTGCGGTGGCTTCTCTTGTTGTGGAGCGCAGGCTCTAGGCGCGCAGACTCAGTAGTTGTGGCTCGCGGGCTCTAGGGCGTGGGCTCTAGGGTGCAGGCTCATTAGTTGTGGCGCATGGGCTTAGTTGCTCCACGGTATGTGGGATCTTCCCGGACCAGGACTCAAACCCGTGTCCTCTGCATTGGCAGGCGGATTCTTAACCCACTGCGCCACCAGGGAAGCACTTGGGGAGTAACTTTAAATGCTAACTAACCCCCTCTGCAGTGGGCATTCCTGAGTAAAGTATACTTGTGACATTACAAGTGTCCTCTAGAGCAGGGGTCCACAACCCCCGGGCCGCAGACCACTACCAGTCCGTGGCCCGTTAGGAACCAGGCTACACAGCAGGCGGTGAGCAACAGGCAAGTGAGGAAAGCTTCACCTGCCGCCCCCATCACTCACATAATCACCTGAAACATCCCCAGCCCCCCGGCCCCGTCAAAAAATGGTCTTCCGTGAGACTGGTCCCTGGTGCCAAAAAGTTTGGGGACACTGCTCTAGAGTGTAGATTAAGACTAACCTAATAAAATGGCAATCAAGCTGTTTGTACTTTGTATCTTTTTTTTTCATTTAACTTTTCCATTAACGTCTGTATAATGTTGCACTGAGTGGGTAAACTATAGCTTATGTAACTCTTGTGTTTTGCTATTATATGTAACACTGAATGGACATTTTTGTGTGTTTTTACATTTATATTTATTTTCTCATGAAAATGATTAAAACTCAATTCCCGTGGCTGAGTCATTTTCGAAAGGAGTTTTAGACTGCCCCCAACACTGTTTGTGAGTTACTAAAACTATTATTATAAAGCAGATTAAGCAAAAATGCAATAAAAGAAGCAATAGAATGCATACTCACTAACACACGCAAATATTTAACCAACGCACACATATGTACCAGGCTGGCTATGCATATGTACACTATAGCGAGAACAGGGAGGTTGACCAGACGACCTTTTAGATTTTCTAGGTCTTTTCTAATTCTGATCTGTTATGATTCTACACATGGTGTATGATTATTAACATTTATTAGATAAACATTTTTGTGCTTCTTAGGAGAAACAAATTCCACCATTGCTTTGGGAAGGGTAACATAACCATTGCACCATCCCTGTCACGTAGCACAAGATCCCCACCTTCCAGGCATCATGCTTAGTGTTTCATATCCCCGCACTCATTAATCCTGCCCACCTCCAGAGGTAAGTCCTGCTGGTATTCTCATTGTGCAGAGGTGGAAGCTGGAAAGTTTGCCCCAGGCACACCTCTATTACACGTACGGCAGTGCAACTTATGGCTGGTTGATTTGTGGATCTTCCCATTTCTGTGAACTTCTTGTTTTTTAAATAAATTTATTTCTTTACTTATTTATTTATTTTTGGCTGCATTGGGTCTTCCTTGCTGTGCACGGGCTTTGCTTTAGTTGCGGCGAGCGGGGGCTACTTTTTGTTGCAGTGCACGGGCTTCTCATTGCGGTGGCTTCTCTTGTTGCGGAGCACGGGCTCTAGGCGCGTGGGCTTCAGTAGTTGTGGCATACAGGCTCAGCAGTTGTGGCTCACGGGCTTAGTGACTCCACGGCATGTGGGATCTTCCTGGAGTAGGGCTCGAACGCGTGTCTCCTGCATTGGCAGGCAGATTCTTAACCACTGTGCCACCAGGGAAGCCCTCTGTGAACTTCTTGAGAGTGGGGTCTATGTGAGGTCTTCCTCTTTTTTTTTCTCCCCAGTGCCCAGCACAGGTCCTGGCATATAGTAGGTGCTCACTCAATACATAACAACCGAGCCATTGAGGCAATAAAGGAGAAGGCAGGGATCAGGATATAAATACCCAAGTTATTAACAAAAAATCCTAAGTTAAAAAACAAGCCTTGGGGCTTCCCTGGTGGCGCAGTGGTTGAGAGTCTGCCTGCCGATACAGGAGACGCGGGTTTGTGCCCTGGTCTGGGAAGATCCCACGTGCCGCGGAGTGGCTGGGCCTGTGAGCTATGGCCGCTGAGTCTGCGTATCCGGAGCCTGTGCTCCGCAACGGGAGAGGCCACAACAGTGAGAGGCCCACGTACAGCAAAAAAAAGAAAAAAAAAAAAAAAAAAACAAGGCTTACACAAAGTGTGCAATAAAGAAAAAGAAGTTGTTGCCCTTGGGATCCAAATCCCAGTCACACCCTGACTCTGTCTGGGCTCTCTGAACCTCAGTTTCCTCCTTTGTAAAATTGCTATGATCCCTCCTACCTTAGGGGAGCTGTGAGAATGAGAGACAATGGACAGAAAATGCCTGGTTCAGTGCCCCCCGCAATATAGATGCCCAATGAATTGCAGCCATAATAATACTATTTATTAGGCAAGTGATCTGGACAATCCTCTTTGCTCTGGATTTCTATAAAATGGGGACAATAAAGCATTCTCAGAAATCTATAGAAAGGGTTAAATGAGGAAATGCAGATGGACCCCTAAGATGGTTCTGGACCTCGGTAAGGGCTCCACCAGGGGTCACGAAATTCACCTGTAAAGACATGTAAGATACTTAATGTGACTGTTAATCTCTTCTTTAAAAAGAGAACCTCACATGGTATGCCAAAACTGCCCATAAGAAGTCACATCAAATTGGATCTTTGGTGCCAAAAACAACAGCTGAAAGTTCAGTTCAGCAGCACGCGGTCAGACTCTGGCCAGAGTAGACACAGCCACAGACCCTAAGCCGTGCCAGTGCCTGGGCCTCAGAATTGGCGTAGGTTCCTTCTCTTCTGAGACTTGGGACCGAAATGCCCATCTTCTCTTCCTACCTCTGCTTCTGCTTCCTCCACTCTCCGCCTGCATCTTGGGCAAGCTGGAACCTCTCTCTAGTTTAGCACAGTCCTGAGAGCACAGGCTTAGGGGGTTCAGACAGATCTGGGTATTATTCCAGGATCTGCCACTGCTGTGTGGCCTTAGGCAAGTTACAAACCTCTCTGTGCTTCTGTTTGCTCATGCTCTCTATCTGATACTTGATATGAGGATTAAATAGTAAGTGTGTAGAAAGCCCATACTTAGCCCAGTGCGTGGCACAGAAGAAGCAAGCAATGCATGGCGGCTGTGACTCAATTTACACAGGGATGCTTGGGGACAAGGCTGGTGATAGGCAAAGCCCTGCATAGTAGGTGCTCACTAGATGTTTTTTTGAATGAACACATGGATGTATGAACACTGCGTGTATGAATGAATGAATGACGGTGCAGCCCCTTTCCTCCTGAGGGCCTCTCTTCCCCTTCCCCTGTCCTTGGCCCTTTGGTCTGCAGAAGGCTGCCCACCTTTCCATCTGGGCTGCCTGCGCCTCTGGGGGGCCTCCTGTCTTGGCCACTGCACTCCTCAGCCCCTTCTGAGCTCTCCTGGCCCCCATCAGCTTGGCTGTGGTGATTGGTGGCTGGAAGCTGAGCATTCAGCCCCTCTCCCTTTGTCACCCAGACCTGGCTGGCCGTGCACTCAGAGGACCGCAACACGATCCCTGCCCACCCCACTCCTGAGCCCCCTGCTCCCGGGGCATATTTCAGAGCTGAAATGAAAGGTGAGAGGTGGGCTTGGCGTGCTCTGGATTAACCCCGGGAGGGACCACGAAATACTATAAACAGCATCACGTCAACTCGAGATTTAGCATCAGATCCCGACTTGAGCGCGAGGAAACGGGGCTGTGACAGGGAGACGCTTCCTCCCAGACGAATGTCCAGAGGTGTCTGGAGAAGGGTGGTGATGACAGGCAGAAGGCTCAGCGGGGTAGGAAGTGGCGGCTTATGTGCTGCAGGTTTCTCCAAGTGCTGCTGAGGGGAGCCGGTGGGGAGGGGCAGTGGTGGGCTGAGGAGAACTGCGCCCTTGTCCTGTTTGCGGTCAGCACGGCTTGGGGCCACGGGTCACCACGGACCAGGCAGAGAAGGGGCGTCCCCCAGGAGCTCCCAGGGCCCCCAGGGGATCTCTGCATCCCTCCCAGAAAGACCCCCACTGCGTTTAAATATTCCTAAAGCTGGAAAAACTGCCCCCCCCCACCGCTCCCCACACCGTATCAGACCCTCCAGGAAAGTCCTTGCTCTGGTGACTTCAGAAACCTTTGGGAAAGGTTCCATGGCATGGAGTTGAACCTTTCTGGAAACATTTGTCCTGCAGCAATGGGCCTAAGATGAATGAGACCTACTTCCCTAGGGAGAGGTGCCAGATGAAGACGAAAAAGGGAGAAATCTTGGTGACTTCCCTGCTGGAGAGCCCGCTCCCGGCCTGGGCTGCCAACGTGGACAGCTGCCCTCAGCAGGTCTGCATAAAACAGCGGATCCAGCCTTGTTCGGAGCAGACACCACCCAGCAGCTCAGGGTGTGGACCCAGGCGGACAGTCCGGACTCCATCATTCGTCAGAGGTGGAGCAAGTCCTTGACCTCTCCAAACTCCAACTCCCAACGGGGACCATTTTATGGAATGAATAGTCCAGCTCTTAAGACCCATTTTCCCCAGAAGGCAATGCACCCCAGAATATTCCACAGTCAACACGACAGCCTTCAGGCCAAGCCTTATGCCATCAAATAATGAACTGGCTGAACAGCACCAGCAGGTTATACCCTTTCACATTCTTTTCTGTATTCTGTCTTTTGCATGAATAAAGCAATACGTTTCCAATGATTTTCTTTTTTCTTTTTTCCTGTTGAGAATCACATTTCTGTTAAGTACCATCATGTTTCAAATGAATCTAATCATTTTCAATGCAAGTGTTTTACATTTCAATTACTTTTTTCAGAAACAGTGAATCAGAACTGTTTTACCCACCGCACCTTATGGACAAGGAAGATGCCAGTGGTTGGGGGATCTGACGAAATGACACTGGAATAGAGCATTGCATGTTTATTTATCTCACAGGCTGATTGAGGACACACTCTAGGGCCAGGCTCCAGGGCCCGGGGACGCTCAGATGTCATCCCTGCCATCCAGACGTCATGGTGTTAGAGGAAGACGGGGCTCCAAGAGAGGACAGATCATCCTGGGCTAAAACTGCTTTGACGGAGGCGGGGACCTGGGCTGTGGGAATACATATCTCTGTCCACCAGAGTCCTCAGGGGAGCCTCCAGGGTAAGTGACGTCAGGGCTGAGCCCTGAGGATAAGTGGATTTGGGTGGGGGACATTACGTGCAGAGCAAAGAGCAGATGTAAAAGCTGAAAGCTGTCCAGGAGTCTGGCATTGCAGGCTGTGAGGCATTTCGTAGTACAAATGGGAGTAATACCAGCACACGTGAACTGCTTGCCTTCTGTGCGTCTGGCACCGTGCTGACCTCTCTACACTACCAGCTCGTTTGATCCTCACAACCTTCTGATGGACCCATTTTACAGATGAGGAGACCGAGGGAGGGTTTGCCAAGCTCGGAGAGCTAGTAAGTCCCAAGCCATCTGACTTAGCACCTATAATGTCCTTTTGGTCGTCATTGTGCTGTTTGGGGAAGAAAGGGAGGGTCTTGTCAATTTGCTGTCATTTTACAGAGCCGGTAACCCTTGGAGGTAGGTGTGCTGATGTCCCACTTCGCAGGCAAGGGGTCAATGGCTTAGAGCGGAGGGTTACATGGCCCAAGGGCACATAGCTTCTGGGGGCTGGGAAGGAGTGGGGAACAGGTCCTACCGCGTGGCCTCTGCTCTTCCATTCCAGAGCTGCCTCTGAGCACGAACATCTTTAGACCGTCAGAATTAGCAGGCCAACACCCTCCTTGGCACACTTCGTCTGTTTTTTCTTCTGTTGTTTTTTGTTTGTTTGTTTATTTTTCAGCAGAAAGGAAATTAATCCGAGTCGAAGGCTAGTCCCAGCTTTCCTTTCTTGCCTCTTCAGGAGAGTGAGGCTGGGCTTCCCATCTTGGGCTCTGTTCTCAGCTCGTCACTCCACAGGCCCCCAAAGTCCACTCCTGTCCCTGGTCATCTGGTGTCACTTCCCTCCTTCAGCCCCATGATGCAGTTGGCCCATCTTCAAGGCCCTGCCGATAAGCCACCTCCTTCAGGAATCCTTCCCTCAGCCAGGTGAACTTGACCTACCCTTCCATTATCACCCCGTTGCACTTCCTGCTTGGTCCTGGGGTGACTGGAGGGGGTCCTTGGAAGGACCCCAGCTCGCCAGCCGTTCCTGCGGCCAGTCATTGGACCTCTTGAGCCTCAGATCCTTATCTAATAAGGGGGTGAGGGACACACCGACAGGACCAGCCCCTCAGGGCTGCGTGAAGATTAAACAAGGTAAGTACTGTGCACAGCGCAGCTCGTGTTCAGTAGCTGTGAGCTGCTGTTACCCTAGACCCAGGGAGTAAGCGAACACATGTTCTGTGGCCGAGTCTTAGGTGTCCGCAGGCATCTCAAACCCCAGAAGCACAAAACACTTCTTGGGACTTCCCTGGTGGCACAGTGGTTAAGAATCTGCCTGCCAATGCAAGGCACAAGTGTTCGAGCCCTGGTCCGGGAAGATCCCACATGCTGCGGAGCAACTAAGCCCGTGCACCACAACTACTGAGCCTGCGCTCTAGAGCCCCTGAGCCACAACTACTGAGCCCGTGAGCCACAATTACTGAAGCCTACGCACCTAGAGCCCATGCTCTGCAACAAGAGAAGCCACCGCAATGAGAAGCCTGCGCACTGCAGCGAGGAGTAACCCCGCTCGCTGCAACCAGAGAAAGCCCGCTCACAGCAACGAAAACACAACATGGCCAAAAACAAATAAATAAGAGAAAAGAAAAAAGAGAAAGAAAACACGTCTTGTTTCCCTGACTCCCCTGTGACACGTACATTGTGAAAAAAAAAAAAAACAGCCTCTGGAGCCGGGCCAGGGTTTGAATCCCAGCTCTTCTGTCATCTTGCTGTGTAAATTTGGGAGAGTTACTTAACTTCTCTGAGCCTCAGTTTCTTCAGCTGGAAAACTAGGATATTTATACCTACTTTGTGGGTTGTTACGAGAAAGAAAAGAAGATTCATTCATTCATTCATCGATCAGAATATTCTTTGAGCTCCTGATCTGTGCCACACACTGCACTCGGGGCTGGGAATGCAATGGTGAACATGACACAAGGCCTGGCCTGGCAGGGCTCACGGCCTGCCCACCATGCTTCACAATTTCTGCACCAAGAGAAGAGCTTGGATGCCCTCCGACTTCATTTTCCAGCTTCATTTGCAGGAAGAGTCAGGATCTGAAGCCAGAATACACTGGGTTTGTGGGAGACATAAGTTTCCTTCTGCAGCCAGCAGGGAGGAAGCAACTTCTTCTTCACAGAGCTGGTGTGTCTCCCGAGGTTACATACACCTGCTGGTGTTGGGGTTCCAACAAAAAGGAGTAGGGGCAGGCAGAGAGGTTTTCCAATCCTCTGGGTTTGGGCAGAAACCAGAACACACTTTGCCAAGCCATCCCTCTCCATCTTGGAACAAGTGGGTGCTCCTGGGGAGATCTTAATTCATCTGATTAGTTTCACTGACACCAAATTCATCCAGACATTGCACGGAAGCAGCAGAGGCCTGGGCAGCTTCTGCCCTCCAGAAGCCATCGGAGTCCCCAAGTGTCCCTCGGGCTCAGACAGAGCATGTGAGGACACTCCTCTCCCCTCCTCGGGGCTGCTCTGGTGCCCCAGGCCCCACGGAGCATTCCTTTCCCCTCCGTCCCATAAAGTCTCCCCTGAACACGGTCCCTGCCTCTTCTAACCCTGACGCCTCTCTCCTCAGGGCTCAGAAAGAGCTCCAGCAGCCAGGAAGTGGAAGTCCTCGCCCTGGTCCTCCAGGGATCATGTGTCTGCACACATGTGCATACCTGTGCACACTGCAAGCAGGGAAGCTCACTGGCCCCATCAACTGCCTCTTCCCAACAGATCATCAGCTCTATGGAGGTTGAGAATCTGTCTGTCGTGTTTGCTATGGTACCCGTGTGCCGGCAGTGGAATCCAGCACATGGGATAGAGGCTCCATAAATACGGCAGGAACAAATGAGTGAATGATAAGCTTTCCTGAAGCACCTCTGAGGGTGGGGAAGAAACTTGCTCTCCTCTATGGAGCACCTCCTGTGTGTCAGCACAGAGCCTGATACCTCATGCTGTCTCTTTCTCCAACCACACTGTGACCGGGGGTCACTGTGCCCATTTTGCAGGGAAGGAAACCGGCTCAGAGAGGCTACGTAACTTGCCCAGTGAATGACACACAGCTGGAATGGATGAGAGCAAGGGTGCATGTGCTAGCCTGTCAGACCCCAAAGGCACATTCCTCCAGGCCACCCTGCCTCTCTTCGAGATCAGTGAAGAAATTGAGTCCCAAGCCTCAGCCAAGCTACCTTGCTGACTCGCCATCAGCCTGAAAGCCCCTGAGAGGGGGCCTCACTGGAATACTGAGGACAGGACAGCTGTGTGATGCTAAGGTATGAACCCCACACCCCAGTGGCCTGACGCACTCGTGCAGCCACGGCTTATCTTTAGCTCACATCACAGTCTGTGTGGGTTGGGCGGCTCTCCCAGTGGCTTTTCTCAAAAGGGGACTTAGCATATGGCTTCCAAGTTTGCAGTAGAAGGGGACAAGAGGGCTGGGGGCCATGCAAGATGCTTCTGAGGCCAGGCCAAAAAGGGAGAAATTTCCACCAGGTTCCCTTCACTCCTTTCCCTGCTGCACCTAGCTGCAAGGGAGGCAGGTACAGTCTTCCTGAGCTCAGGGGAGAACCAGTGCTGAGCCCCAAACCTGGGTCTCCACTCCCCTGCCCTCAGGTGGCCCTGCCTCTCCCCCAGCAGACCCTCCTTGACCCTCAGAGCCTGAGGGACAAGCCAATACCCTGAAGCCTGAGCATATATACAGGGTTTCTCCCCCAGGGCTCTAAAGCTGAGGCTAAGGGCTCCACAGGGTGCCAGGTGACACTCAAGACACTGGCCTGAAGCTGGATGATCCCCAGCCTGGGCCTCTCAGGAGGCTCCTTCCAGCCCAGGGGAGCCCCTCCCCACATTTGGCCCTGAGCCCTGCCCCCGTTCCTGTCCCAGCCCAGCCAGGGGCCCCATCACGGCATCCCAGCGTGCCAAGCCCAGCTCCTCTACACATAGCCCTCCCCCTGGACCCTGGGGCTTGGCTAGAGGCAGCCCCAGAGGCTCCCAGGAGCCTGTACTATCTCTGCTCTGGCTCCAGAAGCAGGATGTCCAGCCCGAGCTCACAGAGACAGGGGTACACCCACCACTCAGCAGAAACCTGGGTCCCCGCTCACTGGGGCCCAACTTCAGGATTAGCCTCAGAGCCAGCAAGGTCTGGAAGGGCTCCAGGCTGGATGCCAAGGCCAAGGAATAGTATGCACAACCCTGCTGGGGGGAGAGGTGTGAAAGCTGTGAGCTCTCTTGGAAGTATGGGGTCCAAGGGGCCTGGAGCCCCGCAGACACATGGGGAGTAGAAAGACCCCGAGAAACCCCTTTGCCGCTTCCTTACCAGCCACCCCGTGAAGCTGGGATCTTTCAGCTGCTGCCACATCTCGGGGAGATTCCCACTAGTCTGAGGCTAGTGTCACCTCCCTGTGACCGGCCCAAGGACAGTCTGTACCCTAACAGGGAGAGTAGCCCATCCCTGGAGTGGTATCTCTAGAAGGAAGGAGGGGTCCTAGACCATGGATGGGGGTCTCAGCAACTCTTCAGGAGACCTGTCCTCACCAGTCCTCAGGTACCACTGCTAAACTGTGCCCTGGACCAGGACCTGGGAAGATGCCCTCTATAGTAGCATTTCCCAAAGCAGGTTCCCTGGAACACTAGCACCCTGATGCTCTACCCTCAAAGTGGTTCCCTAGTCAAGTAAGTTTGGGAACTGCTGCCCACCGTATGCAACCACCCTCTGCCTCAGTCCACCTCAGAGAGTCACAGTGAACCTTAGCCTATAAAGGCTCTGACAAGTCCTGCAGCAGAAACCTGTTTTAATTTACTTAGCTTGGCACCTCTGCGACTGTGACCACAGAACCCTTTTTGTACTCATTACCTGGTGGCAGCTCTATAGACAACACTGGAAATCTGTCCTAGACCATCCTCGACCCAGCTTCAGAGGTGAATCACACTTGGTCCCTGATCTGGATTGCTCCCCTCCTTGGGGGGCAGCAAAGGCAGGGAGCCGGCAAATACAACAGGTGTGACCAGTGCTTGGCCCACCAATGCCATTCAACAAAAATTCATCCCCCTATCTGCTTTATTTCGACTATAACATTATCTTTACCTGAGATATTATATATGTATTTGTTTACATGTTTATTCTCCGTTCCCCTCTCCTCTTACTCAAATGAAACCTCCAGAGGGGAAAAAGTTTTATCTGCTGTGTTTACTGCTTTATCCCCACAAATCCTCCCATGTCTAGGACAGTGTTTAGCATGTACTGGGTGCTTAATTAATTTTGGTAGAATGACTTTATTAATTTCTAATTAATGAGGAAAACCAAGCACAAGGAGAGGACGTAATTTACACACGGTTGCATGGTTATTCCTTGGTAGAGTCGAGATTGAAAGCCAAGAGTCCGACATCAGAGCTCACACACTGACCACCCCGCTCCCTCCAGCACCAGGCTCCTCTGAGTGAGTGAAAGACTGATGCAAAGCCATTTGTTTTCTTAAAGTTGACAACCCGAACCCAGTCCCTACCTTCCTTTGCACTTGACCTCTACAGCAACCCTCTCCACACCTGTCTCAGACCCTGCCCCCAGGCCAGCACCTGGCAGGGGATCAGGGCACCTAAGACCCACCCAGCGATGCTGAGAAGGCCCCAGCAATTGAACCTGGGGGAGACATTCGGGGCAGCCATTCTGGATTCTCCACGAGGAAGACATCTCCGGAGAGTCCAAGAAACTCTACTTGACAGCTTCCAACCCTCTCCTCCCTTCCTCAAATCTGATGCCAAATGAAGTGGCCAGATAGAATGACTCGAGGTTGGCCACTCCCTTCCGTTCTCCAGTCTAATACAATGAGAGAATGGAGGAGGAAAAGAGCTAAGTTCAGACCTGGAAGTGCTGGCTTGGCTCCACTGCTGTGTGATCTTGACCAGCTGGCCCTTTTCTGGGCCTTGGCTTCCTCTGCAGAGAATAGAGAGCAGGGCTGGCACTGCTGGCCTCACAGCACTGCCGGAAAGATCAAGGCTCATCAACTGAAAGTTCTACAGAAATCTAATGCTTGCCGGTGCAGAGGTATGGGCAAGATGCTGGGGGTCCCAGAGCCAGGGGTTGGTCCCTAGTCAGGGGCGATCGGGGAAGCTTCCCAGAGGCCCAAATGACCTTTGACCTGAGTCTCCAAAGATGAGTTGGATTTTTTTGGTTGCAGATGAGGCTAGAAAGGAAAGTTAAAGCAGATTGCACAGGCTTTGAAAGCCAGGACTTTCTCCTGGCGGCAGTGGGAAGCCTGTGAGGGTTTTAAGCACAGTGCTCTTGGGCTAGCTTTTGTTCCAATGTCAGGATTAAGTTCATCTCTGATTTACAGAAGACTCAAAATAACAGTGGCTTAAACGTATAAGAAGTTATTATAAGGCAGAAAATAAGCCCAGAAGCAGGCAATCCAAGACCGGTAGAGCAGGTCTGCAGAGTCCCCAGGGACCCAGGCTCCTTTCTGCTCCACTCACCTCTGGATGTGGCTCCCATCTTCAATATCACCTCATGGTCCAAGATTGCTGTTGGAGCGGCAGCAGGACAAATGAACGGGAGTAGGACAAAAGAGACACACCCCCATCAGAGTCAGTTCCTTTTAAAGAGCCTTCCCAGAAGTCCCACACACAACACTTACTCCCATCTTATTAGCCAGAACTTAGTCTTGTAGCCACTTGGCTGCAAAAAAGGACTGATGATAAAGTCTTTGTTCTGAGTAGTAATTTGACCTGCTACATATCAGAGCTCTGTAACTAAAGAAGGTGGGATTGGATATTAAATAGCCATCTGGCAGTCCCTGCTACAGAGGCTTTTGGCTATAAGAAGCGGGACACCTGACACCCAGATTTTAATACTTCCTTGACGAGGAGTCTGGAGAATTATGTCCCAGGGTTGAGTTTCTGACTCAACAATGACATCAAAACAGAGATTCTTTCTATCCTTTGTTCTGCCATCCTTAGTATATTGGACATTAATTAAATGGTTTATTATCAAATAGCAACTTAATATTTGAAAAGCACTTATGCTACATAAAAAGAAAATGTGTTAAATATATCACCTCACAATCACAAGATGACTGCCACAGCTCCAGACATCACATCCTGTCCCTATATCCTATGATGGAGGAAAGGAGGAAAGAGGGCAAAAGAGTTTTCTCCTTGTGCCATTCTTATGTCTTGTCAGGAAAGAAAAACTATCTCAGAAGCACCCCTCCCCTATCAGACTTCCTTTTATGTCTTATCGACCAGGAGTAGGCCACAGCCCATACCTAGACCAACCACGTCACAGGGGGGCCATGGTTGCCATGAATGGCTTAGATCAATTATGATACACCTCCAAGGCTGGATTCACTGCTGCCCAAACAAAACCAGGGCTGATTCAATCACAAGGCAGAAGGGGACAGGGCCAGTGGGTGGTGAACCAACCTTGCCTGCCACACTTTAGAAGAGAGTGGAGGTTCGGAAAACACCGAGGAGCTGCTGAGACTGGGCCAGTGGGAGGTGCTGAGAGATGGAGAGTCAGCCACACCAGGGAGCCAAAAAGCAGCCTCACGGGGCAACCCGGGCCCTGCACGTTCACCACAATCTTCTCTTTTTCAGCAAAATGGCTGCTCCTCCTGGGGCCCAGGGCTGTGCTGGCCCGAAATGGGCCATGCAAGTGCATGTGGGCAGCCCCCGCACTGACTCTTAATTGCATCAAACCCTCTCCCTTTCTGCCACCAAGGACGCATGGTGCTCATTTCCCCGGTCCCCGCGGGCACAGGGGCTCCAAGCAGAGTGTGTCAGGAATTCTGTGTTTTCACCTTGGCCTGAGCTTCCCAATTTATCTTACAGTTTCATTAAGTCTCGCGCCACATACCACAGACATATTTCTAACCTAACGGCCTGTTGCAGGGGCTCCAGGATGCTACGAATGAGTGTTCTTTGCCTGGTTTTCTTTCTTAAAACCAAATAATTATTCACCACTCTCCCCCTGTGTCTTGCACGGTTCACTTAGATTAATAACATTTGAGATTCTGCCTATTAGGTATCGAAAGCAGCGAGCGGGGGCCTTCCAGCCAATTCCAATTCCAGATACTGCATGATGGAAACTATTTCTCCCCGACCCTCTTGCCAGCAACAAGCTTTTCTCTAACGGCTTAATTAGGATTCAAGATTGCGTCCAGAAACCCAGAGCCTCAGAAGGAGCCAAGCCAGTGTGTTTACAGACTTCTGTGTTCAGTTCATTTCTGGTTTTGTATTTTGCAAGAGGAGAGAAAAGGAAATGGCTGAGAGAGAGACAGAGAGATGGAGGGACAGAGAGATAGAGACAGAGAAAGAGGTGGGTTTTTAACAACAGGAGGAAGCTTCAAATATGGTGGAAAGGCAGTTAGTTGGCAGCCAGCTGGGAAGATGGGAACAGAGAGAAGCAGGTACTGAAATGCAAAGACAGTTCGGACATGCCAGAGATCAGAGCAATGAATGGGCTAGCTTGACCTGCCACACCGTGGTGACAAGAGATTATTAACCTGTCCTGTCCATCGCTCCTGATGGGGCCCGAGCAAGGGGAGGAAGACTTGTGGTTTTTTTTAATTTTGTTTTGTCTTTTCATTTTTATTGAAGTGTAGTTGATTTACAATGTTGTGTTAGTTTCAGGTGTACATCAAATCTAATCAGCTATACATATATATATATATATATATATATATATATATATATATATATCTCCACTCTTTTTTAGATTCTTTTTTTTTAACTTTTTATTTTATGTTGGAGTATAGCCGATTAGCAGTGCTGTGATAGTTTCAGGTGCACAGCAAAGAGACTCAGCCATATATATATATATGTGTATCTATTCTCCCCCAGACTCCTTTCCCATCCAGGCTGCCACATAACATTGAGCAGAGTTCCCTGTGCTATACAGTAGGTCCTTGTTGGTTATCCTTTTTAAATACAGCAGTGTGTACATGTCAATCCCAAACTCCCTAACTATCCCTTCCCTCCACCCTTCCCACTCCTGCCTGGTAACCATAAGTTCATTCTCTAAGTCTGTGAGTCTGTCTCTGTTTTGTAAATACGTTCATTTGTATCATTTCTTTTTAGATTCTGCATATAAGCGATATCATGTAACATTTCTCTTTCTCTGTCTGACTTACTTCACTTGGTATGACAATCTCTAGGTCCATCCATGTTGCTGCAAATGGCATTATTTCATTCTTTTTTATGAGGAAGCCTTGTGTTTGAAAGCAGCAGAACTCAAGTTAAATTCTTTCTCCATTCCTTGCCAGCTGAGTGGCCTTGGTCAAGTCACCTTACCCCTCTGAGTGTTAGTTTCCTCATCTGGGAATAATAATACTGGGATATTTCACAGAATTATTTTGAGGCTTATAAAAGAAGTATGAGAAAAACATTGGACAATGACAAACAATGGTAAAAATGAGCAGGAATGAGTTGAATCTGTATCCCATGGACTTTTATGTCACCCTGGAGATGATGGCCAAACCCTACAGCTGGACAGTGGACAGGCCTCTAAGGAGCTGTGGGCACAGTTTACACTCTCTTGGCCTCAGTTTCCTCATCTATAAAATGGGTTAATAATAGTGTGGTTTAAAAGACACGATGCACATAAAGCCCGTAACTCAGTGTCTGGCATGAGGCAGCTGCTCACACCTGGGGGTGAGCAGGAAGTGGCCTGTTCAAAGCCCATCATTGTCGTGGTGAGGAATCTGAGGCTGAGAGCAGGAAGTGATATCTGCTGATCCACAATGAGTTAATGGAAGATCCTGGTTAGGACTCATGTGATATTTTACCACCAGCCAATAGAAATACGCGCCCATTTAAGTGCATATAAAGGGATCAATAGAAGCCAGAGAAAGCATGAAACTTTGACAACATGCTGGTAAGAAAGAATTCAGGAATTCAAAATAAACTTTAGCATAAGAAGGGCAGACGCCAGAGGGGCAATCCTCCTGGGAATGTTCATTTATATTAACGTCTTTCTTATCAAAAGTGGAATCATCAATTAGGCCAATTTCCCAATAGCTCTTAGAAAGTGCCATTTTGCATCTGACCCTGTCTAGGGATCCTTGGACCCAGCATTGCTTTTACGTGTGAGGTTGTCTGTTACAGAGTTCGTAATAGCAAGACATTGAAAGCATCCTGTATGTTGGAGGGTTAGTTAAGCAAAGCATTGTCATCCAATATGAGACAAGTGTTCAAATTGACATCTGTAAAGAATTTTTAAGGAAACAGGAAAAATACTTATGGTATAATGTGAAGAAAAAGATACAAAGGGACACAAAACTGCATCCATGATTCCAACTGCATAAAATAAATGTGTATGCATTAGTGATGCTGAGCATCTTTTCATGTGCCTCTTGGCCAAAAGGAAAGAGAAAGTACATTTTCAGAGTGCAAGGGAGTCAAGCTCCAGCAGGCCCAGCTCGCCAAGCACAAAACACAATAAAAATTTAGAAGAAGGAGGAAATAGAGTGATGTAGGTCAAAGGGTACAAAGTTTCAGCTCTAAGAAGAATATGTTCTGAGGCTCTAATGTACAGCACGTTGACTATAGTTAATAATATGGTATTGAATACTCAGAGGTTGCTGAGAGATTGTCAGCATTCTCACCACAAAAAATAAAAGTTAACTATGTGAGATGATGGAGGTGGTAATTATCTTGGTCTCAGTAATCATTCCACAATGTCAGTGTATGTCAAATCGTCACAGAGTACCATTTAAATATGTACAATTGTATTTGTCGATTATTTCCAATTATTCCTTATTAAAGTTAAAAAAAAACTTAAACGGAAAAAAACCTGCAAAATTATCAGCATTTCCTTTACAACGATCTATTGCTCTATAACAAACCACCATAAAATGTAGCACTCAAAACAACCTCAGTTTGTTATTTCTCATAATTCTGTGGGTCAGGAATTCAGCAGGGCTCAGCTGGGCAATTCTGCTCCACGTGGAACAGGCAGGGATCACTCAGTCCTCTGGCTTCAGCCATCTAGACATCACTGTGGAGCCTGAACCTGAATGCTCCCTCTCTCTCTCTCTCTCTCTCTCTCTCTCTCTCTCTCTCTCTCCCCACCTCATTCAGTCATCCAGCTTACGCTACTCTTCAGCATGCTGCCGGCTCCCCAGAGCACAAAGGCAGACACTGCCGGGCTTCTTTACGGCTGTGCCCAGAGCTCACATACTCCCACTCTCTCCACACTCTGTTGGTGAAAGCCTTCCTGGGCCAAGTCCAATTCCAGGAGAAAGGAAAGAGATGCCACCTCTTGATGTGGGAGTAGCACTACATAGAGGAATGGGAGGAGGTGCAGACGGCCACCTTTGGAGACAAGAGCCACAGTTACCAGGTTCACCTCGGTCTGTTCATGATGAGAGGAGAGCAACATTTTCCCATGACTGTAATGCTGGTGCATCTGCCCCGGACAAAAGAGGCCTGAGTTGAGCTCTTGGTCCACGTTCTAACAGACATTGGCTCAAATCCCTGTTCTACCACTTACTAACTATCCAATAAACCTCTCTGAGCCTCAGTTTCCTCACCTGTAAAATGGGCATAGTAATGTCTGCCTCATATGCTGAGAGAATTAAGGTAAAATGGGTACCCCAGTGTCAGGCCAGCATAGTTATCCAGAAAATGTTAGTATTTCCCCTCCTTCTTTCTTAGGCCTTTTATAGTAAAGTTTGGGAAGTAGAAATGAAGATTTATGCTTTTTCAAGCCTTCTAGGATTATCAGAGCTCTGAGCAGACATTCTGGAGATGAAGGAGTAGCTAATGCTCTGGGCAGTCTAGCAAGTTTGCCCACCCTTTGATAACAGGCACTATGGGGGTGAGCACGTGACCGAGGCCTGGCCAATCATAGTATCTCCTTCTTTTGAACCAAGGATTCATTCAAGGGAGCACATGTGACTCAGGTGGAGCCAATCAGGGTTATTCCCTGGGATTTCTGAGTCTGAGCTGGGGAAGTAGCCTTGCTTCTGGAGTCCAAGAGCTAGAAGAATGGGATGTTAGGACTACGGTCCGCTATCTTTAAGGCTGGGCTGATAAGGTAAGTGGAAAATAAAGAGAGCAACAGGGTCCTGGCAGCCCTCTAGTTTGGTAACCCATCCTTCAGTTCTAGGACCCAGCCACAGCTGCCATAAATTCTGTTTCTGCAGAAGCCAGGAAGCGCCGGGCTTCTGACATTTGCTAGCAAGTGTCCTGACTAACATAAATTTCAAGAGGCAGAGAGATACTGGAGGTGGAATAATGGACAGAGAGGCAAAAGGAGGAGGACAGAGAAACACAGCAGCCAGAAATAGATCATTCCTGGGCTACTCAAACTGCTCAGGATAGCAACCGAGTAAAAGCCCAGCACCACCGCTTCTCACTTGCTCACTCGCCATAGGAGATAAGAACATGACAGTTCACTGTGGTATTATCTAGGGAAATGGAAAATAAACATCAACAACCATCAACAGGAGAATGGCCAGATAAGCTGAGATAAATTCATACAGTTGACTACATAGCAATAATTTAAGACAACGAGAAAAATTAATGTATTGCAAATAATCAAAAGTAGTGACATGAGAACACCTACAAGACATATTTTTGAGTGAAATCTAAGTACAGAATGGTAAAAGCAAACAAAGAAACGATCAAAAACAAACAACAAAAAACAAACAAGCACGCATACAGAGAAAACAGCATTCTACAGTGTCCATATAGTGTATAAGTGCATGGATACAAACCAAGCTGATGGCGGTTTCTTCTGGGAAGTGAAACAGCGACTAAGATTGGATCTGGGAAGGAGTCAAAATGGACTTTAGTCTTATCTATAATGCATTCAGGTTTATAGATATATGACATAGTATTTTAAAATAACCACCATGGGGACTCATGACAGTTTAATTTTGAGATCATTGATTTCAACATCCTTAATTTAGAGTTGAAGAAACAAAAAGACTCAGAGAAGGCAAGTGACTGGCCCAAGCCCACACAGGGTGGAGATTTTGTATTAAACCCAGCAGAGTTCCAGCCCAGGGTCTCCCTAACATGTCACACTGTCACCCCCAAGCTGAGGCAACCAAGCTATCCTCTCAGCATTAGACAATGCCCAGGGAGACAGAGAACTTGTGCCTTCCATGTCCTTATCCCATATCCGGTCATCATCCACATGCCTGGACAGACAGGATGCAAAGGGAAGAGGATTAGGCCAGGAGGCAGGAACCGGTTTGGGATTTTTCTCTGCCCTCAACCTCCCGGTGGGTCCTTGGGTGAGGGGGCCACTGACTCAGTGGTCTCCCTGCTTCCTTTCACCTCTCAGGTGCTACCCTCTGTGAACTTTGCCTGCGGCCAAGTCCATATGCAGCATACACTCTGTGTGACCCTGGATCTTTGCCTCCTGTTCATAATTAAGAGAAGAAACCACCAAATGAGCAAACGCGGAAATATATGCAGCAATGAAGGCTTTTTTTTTTCTTTATGTGAACTATTTTGGCCTAATTCATTTTTTACAAAGAGAACGACTAATATTTCATGGGGAGAGATAAGATCTTACTTCAATTGACCTTGAACTGAATCTACAAATTTCTTAGAGGTGACCTCTTCATTGACGCTTGATACACATTCACAAATAAATGAACTGAGAAGATTCTTATTTAGATAACTAGTCCAATCGAGGATCCAAAATAAAGGCAGATGTCCAGGGCTCATGAGGAGAGTCATGGAATCATGGAATCTTAGAATAACAGATTTTTAGAATGATAGAATTATAGAATCTTAGAGTTGAAGAATCCATGGTTAGAGGGGACCGCTAAGGTGAAATAATGAAAGATCTGAACTGTGAACTCTTTAGGGAAGGGGTTAAGTATTGGTCATCCCTAGCACCGAGCCTGGCACACAGTGGGAAGCCAGGGAGGGAATCATTCATTCAGCAAAGCTCTGTTACACCCCTACTATGCACCAGAACCCGAGTGACATAGAGAATGCAGATATGAGTTAACACAGACCCTGCCCTTGAGATGGCTGGCTGGAGAGGATTCTGGACCAATTTCCTCTAATACATGCCCTTTACCCGCCCAAGCTGTTCCTTCAGGGTGCCCCCATCCCCTCCCGGACCTTGGACCTGGATTTCAGAGGGCTGCCACCAGGGATGTAGCGGAATCTCCCTGTCCCTGAGTGGGACAACTGGTAGGCTTTTGCCAACAAAAATAACAGAATGAAAGAAAAAAAAATGTAAGGGAACATAGCCCGAATTCAATTATTTATGTTCTTTTCCATATACATCCTGTTATAGGTCTTCATTAAAATGGGAATATTATTTGTTGCTCAGTAGGTATCAGGATATTTTTAGTGGCAATTCTGCTGTAGGTCAAAATTTAAAGGCATAAAAATATATGGGTTCAAATAATCGTCCCTCACTAAGCTTCAGCTTCTGCTGACCACATTGACTCCTGCTCTGCACGGCCCCATCAGTAAGCCTGAATGCGGCACAGCAGTGGGTCTGAGGAAATTTAATAGATAACCTAGCAGGGAAGACTTCTGCCACCAAATATGTTTGGGAAATGCTAGTTCAGAGTAAATTTCAGCACGTTTCTTTACAACAGGACTTCTCAGAGCATTTATCGTGCTAAAGTTCACAGTGAACCTCCATAGGGGGCACTCAGGATGTAGTTAGTTTTCTCAACGTAACCTGACCACCGAACTCTTTTGGAGAAACCCTGAGCTGGGGGTAGAAATCGAACGCGGTAAAGATGTGACCAACAAACCAGCACATTCCCAAAGTGACACAGTAGATCCCAGAGTTGATGCTCTCAGGATCTTTTTCATCTTTGCATCCCTTCAATGTCCCCCTGGGCTTTTTGTCCAGCTGAGCTGCCCCGAGCTGCCGTGGGCAACCACCTCCATCATGAGGTTCTCTCTTTCCAATCCCTTCCTCACCCGATGGGCGCAGAGCCTTTGGTGGGCTCATCCCCACTCCCCAGCTCCTCATGCGTGAGCCAGAGCAGCCATGGCAGATGGGGAAAGAACAGCATGCTTCGGGGGCAGACCCTGCGTGGTCCGGCACGGCTGATGGAAACCACGTTAAGGGATTCAGGCTTCATCTGAGAAGCCAAGCCAGCATTGCTGCAGCATCAGGTCAATTCTGCCTTTCCGTGGAGAGTTCCTTGGATCATGCCTTCCCTTCATTTGTCACTCTGCTCCAAGCATGCTCCCCAGTGACACGTCCCTACCTAAAAATCCATCCCACACTCTCTGTGCCTTTGCTCGTCCTCTTTATTTTTTTTTTCAGAGTATTCATCACTCCCTGACATATATCATAAGGTGGGTTTTATCTGTCTCTTATCTCTGTCTTCTGCCAGCAGGCAGGGTCCAGGAGGCCTGACACTTAGGTTTGGTCACGAATGTATCCCCAGCACCCAGCACAGTGCCTGAGCACAGCAGACTCTCAAGAAACTGTGAACTGGATAAAGGATTTTAAGCACAAGAGCAACATGGCCAGAGAATTCTTAGGGTGCTGTTTCTAGAAGCCATTCCTTATGCAGCTGTTCAAAACATTGGCTTTTTACTTAAAGAAATGCATTATTCATAAAGGCATGATTCCAGCTAAATACTGGCATCGACAACTCCGAATGAAGAACTAAAAAAAAAAAAAAAATCAAAAGACTTAGAATTTATTTAGTCCAAACATCTCAAACAAGAAGTCCAAGGATAATCTCTAATGAAAAATAGGCTTTGTCCAGCATATAGCCAACTTTGTATTTAATGCCTTTAGGTCACTATGCCGTAATTCTCCACCCTCCCTTTGGTCTTACACTTGACTCATTTCACCCATTTACATCACCAGACTTAGGTTATTTGTGGATATAACTTGATCAAACTTCCATTTCCCGTTTGAAAACACATACTCAGAGACGGGGTGGGACTTACTCAAGGTCTTACAGCTTACCAGGAGCTGAAGTCTGGACTACAACCTGTGTCCCCAGACACCCAGCCCACTGCCCTGCCCTCATGCAATCTTGTCTTCCTATTGGCCAGACCGGACCTGGGCCTGTCATGTCTCCCACAGGGGCTGGAGTCCCTTCCTCTTGATAGACCACAACTAGGAAAAGGTCAAGAAAAGCAAACACTAGCTTGAATGGACCCGATGGACAGTGGGGCAGCAGAACAGGCGAAAGCTGACCAAACACCTTGTCAAGGTCACACTTTATGTGCCCTTGAGTGGCTCCACAAAACCCTGCAGGCAGGACATTCACCCTGCTTCCAAAAGACCTTTTGGACAAGTTCTTTGTGATTGCTCCTATCCTGAAACATGTTCACTCTGCCAGCAAACTCTTCCTAAGAAATTTCTAGTATTTCACAGTGGGGAAGACATGGGCTTTGCATGCAGAGAGACCTGGGATGGAATCTCTATTCTACCCCTACTGACTGGGCACATCCTTTAACCATTCTGAGTCTCAGTTTCTTATCTGAATATAATGAAGGTCATAAAAGCCTCCACAGCCATTTTTTTTAAAGAAAAAAAATGAAAGAATGTGTTTCAGCTGCTTAGCACAGTTGATCGCACATAGAAGAAACTTGAAAATGATGGCTACTTGTCTTAGCTGGGTTCCTGCAGAAGCAGACCCTGAGACAAGAATTCAAGTGCAAGTGATTTACTCAGTCGTTGATTTCAGAAAACACCAGGAAGGAGTAGAGAAGTGAGATGGTGAAGGAAAGCAGCCAGTAAAGGGTGGATTACCACTGCAAAACCAGAGCTCAGTTCCACTGGGAAGTCTGGAAAATGGTGCAAAATACATGCCTGAGTTATCCCCTCTAAGGGCTGAGGGAGCTGGGGTATTGATCTACCAACTTCCATTAGTCATCGGTTGAAGGTTGTTCCCAAGAGGTGCTAATTCCCCAAAATGTACAGCCTGCCTCGCTTACATTCAGAGATGATTCCAGACACAAGGAGAAGATCCTGGAGCAAAGAGATGTGGGTGCTGACAGCTGAGAGTCAGGCTGGTGTGCACTGAAGTGGTAAGAGTGTCAAGATAAGGGCAGGGCGGTGACAACATCTGCTACCCTTCTGTTTTGCCTCATCAAAAATGGCTAAGGTCTGTGTCTTTATTCCTGTCTTACCCCTATGTTCTTCATGACATTTTTTTTTCTTAAATTCCATATATATATGTCAGCATACAGTATTTGTCTTTCTCTTTCTGACTTACTTCACTCTGTATGACAGACTCTAGGTCCATCCACCTCATTACAAATAGCTCAATTTCATTTCTTTTTATGGCTGAGTAATATTCCATTGTATATATGTGCCACATCTTCTTTACCCATTCATCCGATGATGAGGATATGGGGAGGGGGAAGGGTAAGCTGTGACAAAGTGAAAGAGCAGCATGGACATATATACACTACCAAACGTAAGGTAGATAGCTAGTGGGAAGCAGCCGCATAGCACAGGGAGATCAGCTCGGTGCTTTGTGACCGCCTGGAGGGGTGGGATAGGGAGGGTGGGAGGGAGACGCAAAAGGGAGGGGATATGGGAACATATGTATATGTATAACTGATTAAATTTGTTATAAAGCAAAAAATAAATAAATTTAAAAAAATGGCTAAGTTAGTCAGAAAGAGAAAAACGAATATCATATATGAACGCATATATGTAGAGTCTGAAAAAATTGGTATAGACGACCCTAATTACAAAGCAGAAATAGAGACACAGATGTAGCGGACAAATGTAGGGATACCAAAGGGGAAAGGGTGGTGGGATGAATTGGGAGATTGGGATTGACATATATACACTATTGGTACTATATAAAATAGATAAAATAGATAATGAGAACCTACCGTATAGCCCAGGGAACTCTACTCAATGCTCTGTGGTGACCTAAATGGGAAGGAAATCCAAAAAAGAGGGGATATATGTATATGTGTAGCTGATACACTTTGCTGTACAGTAGAAACTAACACAACATTGTAAAGCATCTATACTCCAATAAATTTTTGTTTTAAATAGCTAACATTGAATGATCCCTTACTGCCTTCAAGGCAATGTCATGACTATTTGACACATGTTCTCTTGTTTAATACTCAAAACAAATCTAAGAGGTGGGTCATACTGCTATTCCAGTTTTGTAATTGAGACAATTGAGGCCCAAGGTCATGTAGCTATTTGAACCCAGGCTAACTCCAGAGCCCACGCTCTCACACACACCATGACACAGCCCATTAGTGGTGAAATCAGATTCCAACTATAGAGCATTTCTTCACTGCTCAGTGTGTATTTGCATTCCATTCTTGGCTACAGACTTTCCTAGGCACAGTGATCTTCTGCAAGCCATTTGAGCTCTTTGGGCCTCAGTTTCTCCAGCTGTAAGATGAAGCAATAATCATACCTACTTTATAAGGTTACTGTCAAGATGAACAAGAAGGTAAATTAAGCTTAGCAATTGGCATGTGGGGAATTCTCAGTGAGAGCTATTATTTTTCCCTCTATGGAAACCTCAGTATTTTCTTCTGTAAAATAGAAAAATCAAATCAAATAAACCTCTCTCAAAGGACTTCGTGTTTGTCAAGTGAGAAAGGATATGTAGATATTACCATTTCCATTTCCACAAAGATAAGAAAGTGGAAGCTGAGAAACTTACACAATATTATATGAGAATTGGGAAGGAAGTTAATGCTGCCCCCATCACTTTCCACTCTCCCTCTATCTAGGGCAATGCCATTCATCCCCATGGCTTCAATGACCATTTACACAACTTCAGATACTGTATTTTTAAAGTTTTGTTTGTTTGTTTGTTTGTTTGCTTGCTCTTGGTTTTTGTTTTGCATGGGGTTTCTATTTCTCTGCTGATGTTTCCTTTCTTTTCATTCATTAAGAGCATATATTTTTCCTTTATGTCATTGAGCACACTTACAACAGCTGGCTTGAAATCTTTGGCTCCTAACTCCAACATCTGCCATGTTGGAGTCAGTCTCTATTAATTAATCTTTTCTTTTATTTTTATTATTATTTTTTAACATCTTTATTGGACTGTAATTGCTTTACAATGGTGCATTAGTTTCTGCTTTATAACAAAGTGAATCAGTTATACATATACATATGTCCCCATATCTCTTCCCTCTTGTGTCTCCCTCCCTCCCACTCTCCCTATCCCACCCCTCTAGGTGGTCACAAAGCACCGAGCTGATCTCCCTGTGCTATGCGGCTCCTTCCCACTAGCTATCTATTTTATGGTTGGTAGTGTATATATATCCATGCCACTCTTTCACTTTGTCCCAGCTTACCCTTCCCCCTCTCCGTATCCTCAAGTCCATTCTCTAGTAGGTCTGTGTCTTTATTCCTGTCTTGCCCCTAGGTTCTTCATGACCATTTTTCTTTTTTTTTAGATTCCGTAGATATGTCTTAGCATATGGTATTTGTTTTTCTCTTTCTGACTTACTTCACTCTGTATGACAGACTCTAGGTCCATCCACCTCACTACAAATAACTCAATTTCATTTCTTTTTATGGTTGAGTAATATTCCATTGTATATATGTGCCACATCTTCTTTATCCATTCGTCTGTCAATGGATACTTAGGTTGCTTCCATGTCCTGGCCATTGTAAATAGAGCTGAAATGAACATTTTGGTACATGACTCTTTGAATTATGTTTTTCTCAGGGTATATGCCCAGTAGTGGGATTCCTGGGTGATATGGTAGTTCTACTTTTAGTTTTTTAAGGAACCTCCATACTGTTCTCCATAGTGGCTGTAGCAATTTACATTCCCACCAACAGTGCAAGAGGGTTCCCTTTTCTCCACACCCTCTCCAGCACTTATTATTTGTAGATTTTTTGATGATGGCCAAATTCTCCTTCAGTTTGTTAATATGGTGTATCACATTGATTGATTTGCGTATATTGAAGAATCCTTGCATTCCTGGGCTAAACCCCACTTGATCATGGTGTGTGATCCTTTTCATGTGCTGTTGGATTCTGTTTGTTAGTATTTTGTTGAGGATTTTTGCTTCTATGTTTATCAGTGATATTGGCCTGTAGTTTTGTTTCTTTGTGACATCTTTGTCTGGTTTTGGTATCAGGGTGATGGTGGCCTCATAGAATGAGTTTGGGAGTATTCCTCCCTCTGCTATATTTTGGAAGAGTTTGAGAAGGATAGGTATTAGCTCGTCTCTAAATGTTTGATAGAATTCACCTGTGAAGCCATCTGGTCCTGGGCTTTTCTTTCTAGGAAGATTTTTAATCACAGTCTCAATTTCAGTGCTTGGGTTTGGTCTGTTCTAATTTTCTATTTCTTTCTGGTTCAGTCTCGGAAGGTTGTGCATTTCTAAGAATTTGTCCATTTCTTCCAGATTGTCCATTTTATTGGCATAGAGTTGCTTGTAGTAATCTCTCATGATCCTTTGTATTTCTGCAGCATCAGTTGTTACTTCTCCTTTTTCATTTCTAATTCTATTGATTTGAGTCTTCTTCCTTTTTTTCTTGATGAGTCTGGCTAATGGTTTATCAAGTTTGTTTATCTTCTCAAAGAACCAGCTTTTAGTTTTATTGATCTTTGCGATCATTTCCTTCATTTATTTCTGATCTGATCTTTATGATTTCTTTCCTTCTGCTAACTTTGGGGGATTTTTTGTTCTTCTTTCTCTAATTGCTTTAGGTACAAGGTTAGGTTGTTTATTTGAGATGTTTCTTGTTTCTTAAGGTAGGATTGTATTTCTATAAACTTCCCTCTTAGAACTGCTTTTGCTGCAGCCCATAGGTTTTGGATCGTCGTGTTTTCATTGTCATTTTCTTCTAGGTAGTTTTTGATTTCCTCTTTGATTTTGTCAGTGATCTCTTGGTTAGTAAGTAGTGTATTGTTTAGCCTCCATGTGTTTGTATTTTTTACAGATTTTTTCCTGTAATTGATATCTAGTCTCATAGCGTTGTGGTAGGAAAAGATACTTGGTACAATTTCAATTTTCTTAAATTTACTAAGGCTTGATTTGTGACCCAGGATATGATCTATCCTGGAGAATGTTCCATGACCACTTGAGAAGAAAGTGTATTCTGTTGTTTTTGGATGGAATGTTCTATAAATATCAATTAAGTCCATCTTGTTTAATGTATCATTTAAAGCTTGTGTTTCCTTATTTATTTTCATTTTGGATGAACTGTCCATTGGTGAAAGTGGGGTGTTAAAGTCCCCTACTATGATTGTGTTACTGTCAATTTCCCCTTTTATGGCTGTTAGTATTTGCCTTATGTATTGAGGTGTTCCTATGTTGGGGGCATAAATATTTACAATTGTTGTATCTTCTTCTTGGATTGATCCCTTGATCATTACATAGTGTCCTTCTTTGTCTCTTGTAATAGTCTTTGTTTTAAAGTCTATTTTGTCTGATATGAGAATTGCTACTCCAGCTTTCTTTTGATTTCCATTTGCATGGAATATCTTTTTCCATCCCCTCACTTTCAGTCTGTATGTGTCCCTAGGTCTGAAGTGGGTCTCTTGCAGACCGCATATATATGGGTCTCGTTTTTGTATCCATTCAGCCAGTCTATGTCTTTTGGTTGGAGCATTTAATCCATTTACATTTAAGGTAATTATCGATATGTATGTTCCTATTACCATTTTCTTAATTGTTTTCAGTTTGTTATTGTAGGTCTTTTCCTTCTCTTGTGTTTCCTGCCTAGAGAAGTTCCTTTAGCATTTGTTGTAAAGCTGGTTTGGTGGTGCTGAATTCTCTTAGCTTTTGCTTGTCTGTAAAGGTTTTAATTTCTCTGTCAAATCTGAATGAGATCCTTGCTGGGTCGAGTAATCTTGGTTGTAGGTTTTTCCCTTTCATCACTTTAAATATGTCCTGCCACTCCCTTGTGGCTTGCAGAGTTTCTGCTGAAAGATCAGCTGTTAACCTTATGGTGATTCCCTTGTGTGTTATTTGTTGTTTTTCCCTTGCTGCTTTAAAAATTTTTTCTTTGTATTTAATTTTTGATAGTTTGATTAATATGTGTCTTGGCATGTTTCTCCTTGGATTTATCCTGTATGGGACTCTCTGTGCTTCCTGGACTTGATTAACTATTTCCTTTCCCATATTAGGGAAGTTTTCAACTATAATCTCTTCAAATATTTTCTCAGTCTCTTTCTTTTTCTCTTCTTCTTCTGGGACCACTATAATTCGAATGTTGGTGCATTTAATGTTGTCCCAGAGGTCTCTGACACTGTCCTCAATTCTTTTCATTCTTTTTTCTTTATTCTGCTCTGCAGTAGTTATTTCCACTATTTTATCTTTCAGGTCACTTATCCATTCTTCTGTCTCAGTTATTCTGCTATTGATCCCTTCTAGAGAATTTTAAATTTCATTTATTGTGTTGTTTATCTCTGTTTGTTTGCTCTTTAGTTCTTCTAGGTCCTTGTTAAACATTTCTTGTATTTTCTCCATTCTATTTCCAAGATTTTGGATCATCTTTACTATCATTACTCTGAATTCTTTTTCAGGTAGACTGCCTATTTCCTCTTCATTTTTTAGGTCTGGTGGGTTTTTATCTTGCTCCTTCACCTGCTGTGTGTTTTTCTGTCTTCTCATTTTGCTTAACTTACTGTGTTTGGGGTCTCCTTTTTGCAGGCTGCAGGTTCGCAGTTCCTGTTGTTTTTGGTGTCTATCCCCAGTGGCTAAGTTTGGTTCAGTGAGTTGTGTAGGCTTCCTGGTGGAGGGGACTAGTGCCTGTGTTCTGGTGGATGAGGCTGGATCTTGTCTTTCTGGTGGGCAGGTCCACATCCGGTGGTGTGTTTTGGGGTGTCTGTAGTCTTATTATGATTTTAGGCAGCCTCTCTGCTAATGGGTGGGGTTGTGTTCCTGTCTTGCTAGTTGTTTGGCATAGGGTGTACAGCACTGGATCTTGCTGGTTGTTGAGTGGAGCTGGGTCTTGGTGTTGAGATGGAGATCTCTGGGAGATTTTCGCCGTTTGTTATTACGTGGAGTTGGGAGGTCTCTTGTGGACCAGTGTCCTGAACTTGGCTCTCCCAACTCAGAGGCACAGCCGTGATGCCTGGCTGGAGCACCAAGATCCTGTCATCCACACAGCTCAGAATAAAAAGGAGAAGAAAAGAAAAGAAAGAAGAAGATGAAATATAATAAAATTAAAAAGTTATTAAAATAAAAAATAATTATTTAAAAAAATGTTTTTTAAATAAAAAAAAAATTTTTTAAATAAAGAAGGAAGGAAAGAAGAGAGCAACCAAACCAAAAAACCAAATCCACCAATGATGACAAGTGCTAAAAACTATACTAAAAAAAACCCCAAAAAACTGACAGAACCCAAGGACAAATGGTAAAAACAAAGCTATACAGACAAAATCACACACAGAAGCATACACATACACATTCACAAAAAGAGAAAAAGGGAAAAAAAATATATATATATATATATATATATCGTTGCTCCAAAAGTCCACCTCCTCAATTTGGGATGATTCGTTGTCTATTCATGTATTCCACAGATGCAGGTACATCAAGTTGACTGTGGAGATTTAATCTGCTGCTCCTGAGGCTGCTGGGAGAGATTTCCCTTTCTCTTCTTTATTCTCACAGCTCCCAGGGCTCAGCTTTGGATTTGGCCCCGCCTCTGCGTGTAGGTCACCTCAGGGCATCTGTTCTTCGCTCAGACAGGACGGGGTTAAAGGAGCAGCTGATTTGGGGCCTCTGGCTCACTCAGGCCGGGACTCATGCTGCAAACTCTGTCTCTTGGGCATCAACTCAAATCTCATTTCAGTTCTTTTATCTTTAGCTGAACTACCTGTGGTCTGCCCTGCTCACACCTGGTTCAGTAGTCCACCAGAGATTTGAGTCTATACACAGACTCTGGTTCCCCTCTAGCTCTCTCCTCATTCTGAGATTTGCCCCCTTTGTATTCCAGTGATTGTGATTGCTGCAAACCCTGTGCTCTGGTGTTCAGATCAGAAAGATTGCAGATTTTCTACTGGTACCTTAGCTGCCTCATGTGGTGTCAGCTGTGGCCTATCTTCAGGCTAAAAGCCATGATAAACAGGAAATTCACCCCATGCCATTCCCTTCTTACAAGTGTCTACTCCCTTACAGCATCTGCCTGATTTTACTCATACTCCAGTACCTGTCTTTACACAATTGTCTTTTATATTGTGTTCCATTTTACCAAAAAGAGTGCCCCCCACAATTTACAATGCAGGAACTAAAGCTTCCTCTTCTATTTCAAAGTCAGTCATGAATAGATATTTCTAGGTTCACTTTGTTCTCAGCCATCAAATAGCCCATTAAAAAAATTTTTTTCAGCCAATTCAGAGGCTTCCTACATTTATTTTCTCATGTGTCCTTGTGTTCATTCTATGATGGAAAAGCAGCAATGTAGTTTGCAGAGTTCCAGACCCAGCATCACACAGAGGGTATAGAAGGATGGCTTTGGAGCTGAGAGATAATTACTTAATAACTGGCATGGCACCTTGGATGAATCACTCCCCTTCTCTGAGTCTCAGTTTTCTCTTACAAAGAATTGGGTGTTCAACTGAGCATATTATACGCAATATCAAAAGGAAAAATAATGAAAACAACTTTAATCAATCTAACAACTGGTAAAAGAAATTATAGTACAATTAAATAGAGTATAGCATGCTTGTTAAGGATGATTTATTGAAGTTAATGACATGGGAAGTGTTCTTAATGTATTGTTAATATAATGAAATTGTAATGATACATTCTAAACAGTTAAATAGAATAGTAGGATCCCAGTTTTACTTAAAAATATGTATGACATCATTTGAAAGAAAACTGAAAGATACATATGAAAAATGTGAACAATTGTCATGTTTCAGAGGTATGGTTATAGGTGATTTCTTGTTTCTTCTCTATTTTCTAATTTTTCTAAAATGAATGTCACGTTTGTTTCAGGGCAAAATGCTTTTAAAATATCTTTAATCAAAGTGACGGACTTACTTATCACCAAAGTCCCTTCCAGCTGTAACATTCTGTGACCCATTGATTCATTCAGCATATATTTATCAAGCACCAATTGTATACCAGCCCCTCTACTGGACACTAGAGACAAGTTAAAGGTGATTAAGATACTGTAACTTACAATTTACAATCTAGAAGAGAATCAGACACATCTTATCTCTTTCTAAAACCCCAGTCTCGGACTTCTCTGGTGGCACAGTGGTTACGAATCTGCCTGCCAATGCAGGGGACGTGGGTTCAAGCCCTGGTCCAGGAGAGACCACATGCCGCGGAGCAACTAAGCCCGTGTGCCACGACTACTGAACCTGCGCTCTAGAGCCTGTGTGCTGCAACTACTGAGCCCACGTGCCCCAACTACTGAGGCCCACACCCTGAGAGCCCGTGCTCTGCAACAAGAGAAGCCAATGCGATGAGAAGCCCGCACACCGCAATGAAGAGTAGCCCCCGCTCACTGCAACTAGAGAAAGCCCGCGCGTATCAACAGAGACCCAACACAGCCAAAAAAAACAAAAAAAACCAGTCTCTGCTCATGGCCCCAAACACAGAGGGTGCCCATTCCATGTTTATTGAACAAATGTTGACTTTAATCACCTAGCTCAAAATCAAAGCAGAACGGGACACCTGAGACAGGAGATGCCAGTGGTGTGAATGTGGGGACAGAGGAGGGTCCAGAGGGAATGAAGGCACAGAAGGGAGGGGCATGGACATGTGGGGATGTGGGGATGTGGGGATGTGGGTAGAAGTTCAGACTTTACTGTTTCTGTGTATTGGGCTTAGACGACCTGGAGGGACCTACTGGTTCCCTCCACCTCAACAAGGATGCTCTTTCCATGGCTTCCAAGTGTACCCAAGGCGATCAGCAATCCCTTGATTACCAGAGGAGGTCAAGAAATCAGGCCTCTCTCTCTA
Source organism: Mesoplodon mirus (assembly GCF_964341445.2). NCBI lineage: Eukaryota > Metazoa > Chordata > Mammalia > Artiodactyla > Ziphiidae > Mesoplodon > Mesoplodon mirus. The sequence continues at coordinate 179,243,487 of NC_138979.1, forward strand.
TAGGTAACCCCTCAGGTCAGCGTCCCTCACGGGCAGGAAGGAAATTAGTGTCTCCCGGGCTTTCTTTCCATCTCAGCGAGAGGTTAATGGGCAAAAGGCAGAATAGCCGCTGTGCGGAGGATCCTCCCTCCAAGTCCACGACCCTCCTCTGTGCGGTGCTTCCTGAGGCTTCGGGTGGCCGCCCCTGGAAGGAGGGGAAGACCCATACCCCTTAATTAACAACCTGAGACAAATTGGAAACAGCTGTGAATAATTAGACAATTTAAATGCTGTGAAGGAGGAATAATTTCTGGAGGCTTTAATAAATCTTATGCTGTCTCAGTCCCTATGCTGGACTTGAACTTTTTTTTTCCAGGGGTGAGTTAGCACATTACTCATAAAAGAAACAGTATCCCTTTTGTTTGGCCTGGGTCTGTTTAATAACAAAAGAGCCTATCGCAATTACGGGGGCAGCTTGGTGACAAAGAAAGTGCCCCCATCTGACGGGACTTGCACACTCCGTGGTGAGACGGGCAGTGGCTCCCTGACCAAGCTGTCTTGTCCAGTGTGGCTTGATTTCCACTCCAAATGATCTTCATTTTGAATTGGCTCCAGATTTTGGAGGTTGCTGTGGAAACGATAGAGTATGTGTTTACATCAAACAAGAAGGACCTCGGGTCCACGCAGGGCTGAACGTCTACAGGATTCTGAGCTTGTTTTATCCCACCATATTTCAGAGAGAGAGAGAAAACTCATAATTAAAGAGCAGAAAGGAATAGAAGTGCCCCCTAGATCAATCACCTTAAAGAGAAGAATCAAGACCCACAAAGAAGAACTGATGTGGCAGAAGCTACTGCTGAATTTGCAGCAGAAACAGATCTAGAAGTTAGCAGTCTGCTTTCGATTCTCCATAGCAGTTTCCAGATGATTAAATAATCAAAATCACTTAGAGGTCCTTTAAAATGTATGTATAGCAGCTGTATGGGCACGGTGTAAAGATTCAGAGTGTGGGCTTTGGGGTCAGCCCTGGGTTACAATCCCGGCTCTACCCCTTCCTAAAAGTGATCTTGGGTAAGTCACTTCACCTCTTTAGGTCTCAGTTTACTCATCTGTGAAATGGGTATGAAATAGTTTCTAAAGTCTCTTATGAGGACTAATGGGATAAAATCTCATTAAATATAATTCCTTAGGGCTTCCCTGGTGGCACAGTGGTTGGCAGTATGCCTGCCGATGCAGGGGACACGGGTTCGGGCCCCGGTCTGGGAGGATCCCACACGCCGCGGAGCGGCTGGGCCTGTGAGCCATGGCTACTAAGCCTGTGTGTCCGGAGCCTGTGCTCCACGACGGGAGAGGCCGCAGCAGTGAGGGACCCGCGTACCGCAAAAAAAAAAAGAAAAAGAAAAAGAAAAAATATATATATAATTGCTTAATACACACAGCTGAGCATGGCTGGGAAAGGCACACAAATGGGCTCTCCTTGAACTCATGACCCAACCCTCAGGTGATATCTTTGGGCCACTCATCTTTCCTAGAAGATCATTCTACTCCTCTCCTCTTCTCAAACTGCCAGCACCCCCTCTTCTCTGCTTGATTTCAGCTGATGACCTTGCATTTATTTTACTTCACTAAAACAAAGTTGAAGCAATCAGAAGAGAACTTTCAATCGACCCTCCACGGAATCAACCAATCTATTTATATCCATATACTCTGCTTTTTTCTCCTGTTAAAAAGATGAATGCCCACACTCTGATCTAAGCCATTTCTTCACCTTGTGCTGGATCAAAGTTCAGAGAAGCTAAGTTATTTGCTCCAGGTTAATAGCTAGTAAATAGTAGACCTAAAATTTTCATCTTGAACCTTTAAGATATGCTCTAGGAGACCATTTCCTCAGTACCTAGCAGAGAGCCTGGCATAGGGCAGACACTCAGTAAATGTCTGTGATAAATAAATGAATAAATGAATTAATGACCTATAGACGTCAATGGACTTCAATGACACCAGTGATTTACCAACTGTAACTCCCTAGCTCTCCCTTCCCACCATCCCAAAAGCAGAGGTCTCAGGTGTATGTAAGGAGATAGGAGAATGGAATCTCTTACATAAGTGGCAAGGAAGGCTTGCCACATATCCACAGCCTTGCAGAGGGAAAAATCCACCTTCTAGAATTTGGTAACACTAGTTGAACTTTACGTTCCTCATAAGAGGAATATCCGAAACTAGTACAGGCCAAGTGAAACTTGCAAAGGCCATTTGTAGAGACAGTTCATAATCCAATGGGCATAGGAAACAATTCCTATGAGAGATGAGTTTGCAATCAAAAATTACAAACCATGTGGGACTTCCCTGGCAATCCAGTGGTTAAGACTCTGTGCTTCCAGTGCAGGGGGCACAGGTTCAAGCCCTGGTGAGGGAGCTGAGATTCTGCATATCATGCAGCCAAAAAAAGAAAAACAAGTTACAAACCAGGTGAAGAAATGAATTACCTTGAGGAGAAACAAGAGGATTGGCTATCCAAGAATCAAAGAGGGGGATAATCTAAAAAGTGACTATTTAAAAATATTGCACTGTGCTTCCCTGGTGGCGCAGTGGTTGGGAGTCTGCCTGCCGATGCAGGGGACACGGGTTCGTGCCCCAGTCCGGGAAGATCCCACGTGCCACGGAGCGGCTGGGCCCGTGAGCCGTGGCCATTGAGCCTGCGCATCCGGAGCCTGTGCTCCACAATGGGAGAGGCCACAACAGTGAGAGGCCCGCATACCACAAAAATAAAAAAATAAATAAATAAATAAAATAAAATAAATAAAAATATTGCACTGTATCATAATGTCAGAAGCGGTTCAATCTGGATTCATTTTTCTAAAGGGGCTAACCATCTATAGATCATCAGACCTGGAAAAAACACTTCATATTTTGCAACTTCAGTCATTAGCATACAATTTTCGCGACATCCACAAAGGACTATTATCTACTTATTTTTTCTTTAAATTGCCTCCCTTTAAAATTTTTCAATAATTTAAAGAGAAATCATGGTGATGCATAATACCCACAGAATCATGGGTTTGATGTGCCAGTTAAATATATAATTATTATCATTTTAAAAATACTTGTCTGGGGCCTCCCTGGTGGCGCAGTGGTTGAGAGTCCGCCTGCCGATGCAGGGGATACGGGTTCGTGCCCCGGTCTGGGAGGATCCCACATGCCACGGAGCGGCTGGGCCCGTGAGCCATGGCCGCTGAGCCTGCGCGTCCGGAGCCTGTGCTCCGCAACGGGAGAGGCCACAACAGTGAGAGGCCCGCATACCGCAAAAAGAAAAAAAAAAAAAAAAAAAATACTTGTCCATGTACTGAAAATATCTCATACACCACCAGTGGTGTATCGACCAAGCTTTAGAAAATATTAGCCTAGAGCAACTCCCCCTTTGTTTCAAACCTAGGGAAGTAAAATTTTGCCAGAGGTCAAAGAGCGAGTTCAGGACAGAGCCGGGGCTTGAACTCAGACACCCACCTCTCAGGTGAGGTATTAAATCCTGTGTTCTGCATCATGTCACCACCATTCACATCTTTTTTACATAACTTTTTTTTTTTTTTTTTTTTTTTTTTTTTTTTTTTTTCGCGGTATGCGGGCCTCTCACTGTTGTGGCCTCTCCCGTTGCGGAGCACAGGCTCCGGATGCGCAGGCCCAGCGGCCATGGCTCACGGGCCCAGCCGCTCCGCGGCATATGGGATCCTCCCAGACCGGGGCACGAACCCGTATCCCCTGCATTGGCAGGCGGACTCTCAACCACTGCGCCACCAGGGAGGCCCCATAACTTTTAAATCTGTTAGCAAAAGTCAGAAATTCTTCATGCGTTTTCCAAAATACATATATAAATGACCTTAGAAGAGGGAAGAGTTGTTTCCACCAGATATTTATTACAGTTCTGTAAATTAAACCCATATTTATGCATGATAATGAGATGGGAAGTGAGCGGCAGTCCTTCTCAAGTGGAGAAACAAGTCTGTGTGGAATGTATTAAAGTAATAATATCACTAAAGTCACAGTTAATTGAGGAGCTCAAAGGGCTCCGGTGATGGAACGTCATTCCTGACACTTGGAAAGAAAGTACATTAAAGGAAGAGGGGGCTTCCCTGGTGGCGCAGTGGTTGGGGGTCCGCCTGCCGATGCAGGGGACGCAGGTTCGTGCCCCGGTTCGGGAGGGTCCCACATGCCGCGGAGCGGCTGGGCCCGTGAGCCATGGCCGCTGAGCCTGCGCATCTGGAGCCTGTGCTCCGCGGCGGGAGAGGCCACAACAGTGAGGGGTCCACATACTGCAAAACAAAAAAAATAAATAAAAATAAAAAATAAAGGAAGAGGGATTTCCTTCATGACTAAAATATTCCCAATCTATGGGTAAACTGGAGCGTGCTTGTTTTGAACAACTGCAGAGCAAAAGAGATGTTCGGAGCTTTTTTTTCAGTTATCTGGGAGCAAAATTTTCAGCCCCATCTTCAGCCCCAACCACATATTTCAACTCCGCCTCTCCACTCCCACCACTGCTCAATCTATGAACATTCCAAATAAAACATCTCAAGGTAAGTATCAAACTCCAACTCCATGGAGCATCATTCAACATTCCTCTCAGATCTCACCAGCCCATCACTTCCCACCATGTGTACTCACTGGACTAACACGTATGCTTGTATAAGTTATGGAGGTGCCAGCCACTAAGACAAATACCTCCCAGAAGTTCAATGGCATAGCACAATAGAAATTTACGTCTCACTTCTTTAACGGTTCCATGTGAGTGTTTTGGTTTGGTGGGCAGTTCCTCCATGTGATGATTCAGGTCCTTTCCATCTTTTCTACCATCTTTTGGAACTCAAGATTCTCTAACTCCGGCCATCACGCAGGGGAAGAGTTCAAGGACATGGTCTACCCTTTTCTTAATCAGGTCAGCCCAGGAGATAACAAACATCACTTGTGCTCACATTCCACTGGCAAGAGCAGTCATTTGGCACCTTCCACATGGAAGGAAGGCTGGAATGTGCAGTCATTGTGCAAACAATCCTCCTTCCCCTTTTCCTGCTGCACGTTCTCCACCTCTTGAACTCCTATTCACCCTTCAAATACCACCTTTTCTGTAAAGCCATCACTGTTGTCTCAGGCAGAATAACCACATTCTTCTCTATTAGAAGCCACATCAGGTATTCAAGCATCCGTATTTTCTGACATCTGAGCCCCCAAGAATTAAGTCTGTGTCTTATTTAACTTTGTGTCACGAGTAGTATTTAGCACTGTTCCTGACATAGGACAGTGGGCATTCAATATACATTTAATAAATTAAACCAATGCATGTTCATAAGTTTCATTAATAAGCATGTGGTGATCATTTCACAATACACACAAATATCAAATCGTTATGTTGTACACCTGAAACTAATGTAGTGTAATATGTCAATTACACTTCAATATAAACAAACAAAAATATGAAATAAACAAATAAATTTTTTAGAAGTTTGCAAAAGCAGCACAGAGAGCGTTCATTATATCCCTTACCTGGTCTCCCCTAAAGCTAACATCTTACAAAACCATAGCGCAATTATTAAAACACAGGAAGTGAACATTAGTCAACAATCAACTAAACTAAAGCCCTTATTCAAACTTTACCAATTTCCCCATCATATCCTTTTTCTATTCCAGAATCCTGACCAGCTTCCCACATTACATTGAATTGCTATTTCTCTTGAGTCTCCTGCAAGTCTCTGACCATTTCTTCATCTTTCCTCAGCTTTTATGAACTTGACACTTTTGAAAAGTATAAACGTGTGATTTTGTCAAATGGATATGGCAAAATTCTTGACAGAGATGCTGTTCTAGAACGACAGGAAACTGAATCCATGTGTCAAAGTTTATAGGCAGGGAAAGGGACGTATCTCTGCCTCCAAAATGTTCACAGTTCCCCTCACCACACGTTGAAGCCACACCTGAGCTATCTCCAATCCCTCCATGGACAGAAGTCAGCAGGTGGGAGTCCCGTGAACACTTTCTCCAAAAGTGGTGCCTTCGTAACAACTTTTAAGATAATATGTTGAGATGATGATTGATAAGACTATGATTTTTTTTAAAAAAGTAGCAGAGGAGGTAGTGTGAAAGCAGGACACTGAGTCACAAACAGACACATGCAGTCAAGGGGTTTCCCCTTTTAATGGGCCGTGTCCATGAAACCAGACCTACAGACTCGTCCCCTTGTGTTGCCATTAGGACCCCCTCCTTCCCCAGCTTCATTCCTTTAATCAGAACCTACTTTGTCTCTGGCTGCTGACACCAAGATTTCCCTTTCCTCCCCATCTCCATACTCACATTCCAGAGGATCAAGGGATAGAGAACTGCACCCCACCCCTGCCCCCAGCCCCAAGGGCAGCTTCGCTGGTACCAGGCTCAGAGCCCAATGATCCAGTGTGTGGGATCTGGGCCAGACTAGCCTGGATTGGAATTCTATCTGCTGAGAGGAGCTTCTGAACCATAGGACCCAGTTTCCTCATCTGTAAAATGGGATAATAGTAATGCCTGCTCTATGATTTAATTGCAATGGAATTACAGAAGACGGTATATGTAAAGCATTGGACCAGACACAGGAAGAGCCCAATACACCTGCAGCAGGTTATGCCTAGAAAAACTCACCCAGGTGCTTCCTTCCCCTCTTCTTTTTCATTTGTACCAAAGGGCATGCCCCCAGCCCGCATCAAACCAGACACAAAGGTCCAGAGACCACTGGCTAGAAAGCCATCTGAAGACAGCCATCTCTGAGACATCATCTTGGTGGTAGGGCAGACCTTCCCTTTTCAGAGACTAGAAGTGTCTGGGCCCTGGGGGGGGACAGGAGTTGGGGGAGAGTGGACATCTTCTGCCGCAGGTCAGGGAACAAAGGCAGGGGGCTTGGAGGACACCCTCATCTCCCCCACTGTCACCACCTGAAGGGAGAACAGCACGCTGACCAAGGTGGACAGTCTCTCTGAGCTGGGAGGCAACGGGGACCCATGGTAGGTATTCTATTGTTATCATCACCAACAGCCTGTCGTCTCCCTCTGGAGATCATATAAGAATTTGAAGACACTCAAAACTGCAAAAACATCTGGAGTGCAGAAGAGCCATTCTGCAGTGTTCCCCGGAGCAGCACAACATAACCCCCTGGAGGGCTCATTAAAGCACAGACTGCTGGGCCCACCCTGAGTTTCTGAGCCAGGAGGTCTGGGTGGGGCCCTAGAATATGCATTTCTAACAAGCTACTTGGTGATGCCGATCCTGCAGGTCTAGGGACCACACTTTGAGAACTGGTGCCCTGGAAGAATTCCTTGAAACCAGTGACTTTTCGCCTGCTGCTTAACATTGCTGGCAGAGCCTTAAAAAAAACACAAGAAACCCATGCCTGGATCTCAACCCCAAAGATTCAGATTTTAAAAGTCAGCATTTAAAAACATCTCCCCTGTATTAAGGTTACCAATATCCGCCTCCTGGGTTTTTCTTTGTCCAAAGATATTCACTCCAAAACCTTTTTTCTTCCTCACATTCTATAAATGATTCTATTCTACAGAATCTTGGAGGTGGTGGCTTTTTTCCATGATCTCTGTAATCTAAGGAAGTATTGATTTTGTTGGAGTTATACCAATGCTTCCTGGTAACTCTCTGATGGTAGGTTTCTCCAGGTCCACAGTGGGAATAGCTGTAGAAAACACAGGGTGCTCAGGGCTACACTGGAACTGGGGAAACACACTTGGCTGTGCTAGGAGAAAACTGTCCAGCCCCTCACATGTGAAGGGGAAAGGGGTCCAAGCCTTTACTGGCAATGAGGTGGTGAAATTCCAGAAGTGACCTTCTCAATGTCAAACAGCAGACTTGGGGGGCAGCAAATTCAGGGCTAGGACTCCGTTGCCCTGTGCTAAGTTTCCCTGGGCTGCTGTAACCCATTACCACAAACTTGGCATCTTAAACCAGTAGACAAATTCTTATGCCTGGAGGCCAGAAGTTCAAAATCAAGGTGTCAGCAGGGCCACACTCCCTTGGAAGGTGCTAGGGAAGAATCTTTCCCTGCCTCTTCCAGCGTCTGGTGGCTCTGGTGTTCCTTGGCTTGTGGCCACATCACTCCAATCTCTGCCTCTATGGCCCTGTGGCCTTCTCTCTGTCTGTGTCTCCTCATCTGTCTGTTGTGAGGACAGCCGTCATTAGATTTGGGGTCCACCAAGGTAATCCAGGATGATCTCATCCCAAGTTCCTTAACTTAATCCCATCTGCAAAGACCCTTTTTCCAGGGGCTTCCCTGGTGGCACAGTGGTTGAGAGTCCGCCTGCCGATGCAGGGGACACGGGTTCGTGCCCTGGTCCGGGAAGATCCCACCTGCCGCGGAGCGGCTGGGACCGTGAGCCATGGCCGCTGGGTCTGCGCGTCTGGAGCCTGTGCTGCGCAGCGGGAGAGGCCACAACAGTGAGAGCCTTGCGTACCACAAAAAAAAAAAGACCCTTTTTCCAAATAATGTCATGTCCACAGGGTCCAGGTATCAGGTCCTGGGCATATATTTGGGGAGGCCACCCTTCTGCCCACAGCCTTGGCAGAGGAAGGGTCTGGTCTATACACCCCACATGATTCCTCACTCACAGCCAGATGTGGAAGAGAACTTTCACGTTCCAGATTTCACAGTCAGTAACTTCCTTGTTTTAGGAGCTGAGAGGAATAAACGTGAGAGCTGGGGAGGGGAGGAGGGCAGAGGGGACTAAACAAGAAGGAACGTGGAGTTCTGGCTCAGCATTGACTCCCCGAGAGCCTGGGTGGCCAACTAACATGAAGGAGATGTGTCCCTATCAAGTTAGGCTGCGTCACCTTCGGCCCTACCACCCCTCACCCTGCACTGCGCACCCTCTCCATCCGTGAGACCGAGTCTTGGCATTCCCTGAGATCCCGCCAGGGCTGAGTGGGTCATTCTCTCCCCTGTACCCCCAGAGTCCTGGGTATGGGGAAGCATGTGGAGGTACTGCAGGAAAGCAGAGGGGTACAGAGATTGGACTCTGCTGAAAGGCTGAATATAAAACGTGTCGAGTCATTGAATAGAAACATCTCATGAGCGTCAGTAAGATTACTGAAGCAAAAAGAGACAGGGGGCTTCCCTGGTGGCGTAGTGGTTGAGAGTCCACCTGCCGATTCAGGGGACACAGGTTTGTGCCCTGATCCAGGAAGATCCCACATGCCGCAGAGCAGTTGGGCCCGGGAGCCATGGTCGCTGGGCCTGCGCGTCTGGAGCCTGTGCTCCGCAACGGGAGAGGCCACAACAGTGAGACGCCCGCGTACCACAAAAAAAAAAAAAAAGAGAGAGAGAGAGAGGGCTCACTCCTGTGCTTTCCCCTGGTAGTATTCAATCGACAGGGTTGGCTTTATCTGTGAAGGAAGCCATGGAAAGTACTTATTTCACACCCTACAGGGTGATTCCCCTTTTTTAAAAATAAGCAAATTATGCCCCACAAAATCTAACATGAGGCTGTGTAAATTGTTGACTATTTAAAGCCATGAAAATGCCATTTCTGTAAATGCTTAAGTCACAGGCTCTGACATTTGGGGTCACCCCGTGTTGGACAGAGATGACCAGGACAATCCCTGGCTGAGGTCAGCGTGGGGCTGCAGCTGGCTGAGCAGAGCCCACAGCTCTCATGAAGCTACTGCAGCTGAAGCTTCCTCCTCACACTGGTCTCCAACGAAGGGAAATCTGAGGGGCCACCCCAGGGCTGCCACCCTTGTCATGTAAGCAGGGACCTTCTTGTAATTGAAAAAAAAAAAAAGCATGAGTCAAAGCTCATGAGGATGGACACGCAAGATGAGTTCATTCAACAGGGATTCATTCAGGATCATCTGGGGAGTAAGGGGTGAGGTGGGAGAGGAAACAGGAGGCCAGGGCCAAGGAACTAGGATTTTATGCTAAGGGCGGATGAGAAGAGAGAGACGTAATCAGATGGATGTTTTAGGAAGATTATGCCACACATGATGTAGAAGCAGTAAAAACTGATGAATTTGATTATGTAAAAAGAAAATTTGTGGAAAAAATTAAAATTTCTGCATGGAGAAAAACATGAATAAAGTCCAAACTACAAAGTGGGAAAAAAAATATTTGCAAGTCATATCACAGAGAAAAGATTGAGTTCCTTAATTTCCGAAGAGCTGCACAAATCCATAACCAAAAGTCCAAATTCTGCAAACAAGGTGAACAAGTAGTTCACAGAAATAGAAATAAAAATGAGTTTTAAACATATTAAAAGGTGGGGCTTCCCTGGTGGCGCAGTGGTTGAAAGTCTGCCTGCCGATGCAGGGGACGCGGGTTCATGCCCCGGTCTGGGAGGATCCCACATGCTGAGGAGCGGCTGGGCCGTGAGCCATGGCCGCTGAGCCTGAGCGTCCGGAGCCTGTGCTCCGCAGCAGGAGAGGCCACAACAGTTAGAGGCCCGCATACAGCAAAAAAAAAAAAAATTAAGAGGTGGTCAAACTCACTCTTAATAAAGAGAATGCAAAGAAAAATATGAGATTCCATTTTTATCCACTAAATTTACAAAGATTAAAAACATATTTATATACAAGTTAGTTGGAGGAGGGCAGTAATCTCTACCCTCATGGAGAACAATTGTCAATATTAATTCAGAGTTAATGCAGATATTCTTAACCCAACCACTTATCCACTTCCAGAAACCTGCTCTGTGGCTACATGCATGTACATGGATTTCCACTTGCAATAGGAAAAGTCTGGAAGTGACATAGAGGTCCATTAACAAGTGAATAGTGGTAAAGAACATCATTATGGGCTGAAAGTGTCCCCCAAAAGATACGCTGAAGTCCTAACCTCAGGACCTCAGAATGTAACCTAATTTGGAAATAAAGTCACTGCAGATGTAATGAGTTAAGATGAAGTGGAATAGCATGGGCCCATAATTCTGGCATCCTTATAGGAAGAGGTGAGACACAGAAAGGAGAACGCCATTGAAGGCAGAGATGCACAGGGAGAGGAGGCCATGTGACGATGAAGGCTGAGGCTGGAGGGATGCAGCTGCAAGCCAAAGAGCGCCAAGAATGGTTGGCCACCAACAGAAGCCAGGAGAGAGGCATGAGACACGTTCTATCCAGAGTCTCAGAGGAAGTGTGGCCCTGCTGACACCTTGATTTTGGACTTCCAGCCTCCAGAGCTGTGAGAGAATAAAATTCTATTGTTTAAGCCACACAGTTTTTGGTACTTTGTTACAGTAGCCTTAGGAAACTAAGACAGACACAAACTCTGGAGCTGGACCACCTGGGTAGCATCCCTGCTCTGTCACTGACTGAGCTTAGTTTCTCAACTTCTCTGAGCCTCTATTGTCTCATCTTTAAAATGGAAATAACAAGCAACATATATCCTAGGGTTGATTTTAGATTGAATAAATTAATGCCTGAACTCTTCAACAGAACCTGGTGCATAGAATACTACTAACTCAGTGTTCACTAAATACAAATAGATACATTTTCCAATAAGATAGAGCAGGTGTATACAAGAAAGTACTATGGAGGCCTTAAAAGAATGCTGTGGATCTAATGCACTGAAACGGAGTGATCCCTAAGATATACTAAGGAGGAGAAAGTATGAATAGGGAAGAACTCCATATTGGATCAATTTCTTTTACTTTAACCTTTGTATTCTATTGCTCTTGCTACAAGAATGTTGCCTATAGCCTGGAATAGACATGATATCCCATTCTCAAAGCTGTGACCTTTAAAGGTATAACACTTTTCCATTCATTTAAAGATACAAAGTTGCAGAACAGAGAATAACATTTGTCTTGTTGGAGGTTTACAGGAATATTGTGATGGGACCTACCTGGGCAGCTGCAGGAAAAAGGATTCCAGCACCAAGAAGACTGCAACAAACAGCCACATGCCCTCCCATTTTAGTATAAAAGAAGCCTGAATTCTAACTTGGGGAAGATGGTTCTTTGGGACACTAGTCCACCATCTTCTCAGTCTGCTGGCTTTCCAAATAAAGTCTGTGTGTATTCCTCACAACTTGTCTATCGATTTATTGGCCTGTCATGCAGCAAGCAGTACAAGCTTGGACTCAGTAACAAAAGCAAGGGGCAGGGCTTCCCTGGTGGCGCAGTGGTTGAGAGTCCGCCTGCCGATGCAGGGGACACAGGTTCATGCCCTGGTCCGGGAGGATCCCACATGCCGCGGAGCGGCTGGGCCCACGAGCCATGGCCGCTGAGCCTGCGCATCCGGAGCCTGTGCCCCGCAACAGTAGAGGCCACAGCAGTGAGAGGCCCGCGTACCACAAAAAAAAAAAAAAAAAAAAAAAAGCAAGGGGCAGGGCAACACATAATAAGGTGCTGCCCTTGAGGTAGGGACAGGCAAAGACAGTGGTTCTATATTATATGCACTGACTGCCTTTGGAGGTAACTGCCAACTGTAGGGGTCCCTGGAGGGGCATCTGTGGGACTTGCGGACAGGGTTGGAGGGTACCCAGTCTTTCCCGCATTCTTCATACTCTCTGAATTTTGAGTCTTGTGCATGTATCACCTCTTTATAAATTAAATGAATACAAAATTTTAAAGAAAAGAAGACCATGCTGTCAACAATGGGAGGTGGGGGGACCAGAGCTCAGCGACTGGCTAAGACTCAAGGTCAGTATTCAACTGGGAGATGATTTGGTCCTGAACATGGGCAGTGGGTGAGGAGAGAGAAGCAGGAATTAGAGGCATATCCAAAGATGCTGAGGAGATGGACTCACGGAGATGTGAGGGAGAGGGAGACCTCAGGATGGCTCCAAGGACTCTGGCCTGGACCATAAGTGGATGGATGAGCCATCTGCTGAGATGCAGAGTGACAGAAGAAGCCTAGCTAACTTTTCTTGCCTAAAGCAGGAGGTGGGTGGTGGGAGAGTAGAAAGTATTCACTTTGGAAAATGCCTTTTATTTCATTCCATATTCTTATTTGGTCTATATTCCCATTTGTTCTCTACTCCATCTCATGAACGTGGACCCCTATGTATTCTAGAAAGGAAATTCAGCTCGGACAAAACCAGGCTTGTCTCCAAGCCCCACCACAGCTGTGTGAGGTTGGACAAGTCACAACCTCTCTGAAGTTCATGATTAAATGAAGTCATAGATAAAGGCAGAGTGTGAGGGCTACTGGAGGAGATTGACAGTGAGACTGATTCCAATAGTAATTGTTGTCATAGATATAAAATTCCTTTTTTCCTCTCTGAGAATTTCATATGGATATGTAAGCAGGCTTATCTTTAAATCTGCTTCTGTTACAGTAAAAATAAAAGTTGCTTTTTTCCTTCTGTAAAAGGAATCCTTTGGATTCTAAATAAATAGATTCTGGAATTCAGGGTTTTGTTTAAAATGGGCAAATCCCAGGAGTCTGCATCTGCTCCCAGAGCCTCCAGGCAGAGGTATCTCTATGAACGACATGCCAGGCGGATAGGCATCTGTCCTCAGACAGAAGAGGCTGGGAGCTGCCCCACCAGCTGGCAAGGGTGATAAGAGCAGCCACCACCCGCTTCTGGGGGCTGCCCACACACACTTACTATGAGTGACCTCTGTGCTAAAGAGCTTTACTGATGTCCTTGCTTTGAATTCCAACTGCAGCTAACAAGGTATGTCTTGTAATTCCCAGTTCACGGATGGAAACGTGGGGACTTGGAGAAGTTAAATGATGTGTCAGAAGCCACACAATCCCACTAAAGGGCTAAAGCCAGGACTTGAACTCGGCTCTGTTAGAGTCTGTTCTCCTGACCTCTACATTATACTTTCTCCCCAGCTTGTTTCCTGTATGAAACACCCACTGTGTGAGCGCGGGCCACATTTCAGAGGTAGAGGCCCAGTTCCTGCTACTATATCATGACAGTGGGGAGGACGAGGAAAGGTCCAGGAACAACACCTCCCTGCCTCAGGCCTCCCACACACATTGGATTCAGTCACCAGTTTGCCTGGAATAAAGAGGCTCTGATCAGATGTTTCTGTATCCTTCACCCTTCCTCAGAATTACATCAGCCGGCTTTCCACAGTATATGCCCCATGGAACACCAATCCTTCCAGCTGCCTTCTAGGGAAGCAAGAGAGAAGGGGTTCTGTGATTTAGTGAGTTTGGGAAACACAGCCTACTATAATCTTGTTCGGGAAATTCATGAAAACGTTAGTGGGTTAAGGGCTTAGAGAAGAACAGCAAGAGAAACAAAATAAAGCGAAGCAGATTAACCACATTTAAAGCAGTGTGTCTCCATCTTATCCCACTAAGAATCCCTAACACCAGGCTTCCGGGGAAACCCTCAGGTAGCCACTAGCTCAAGCAACTGCTCCCGGCCCCTTTCTGAGGCTCTCTGGGGTGGCTGGGAGGAACTGGTGAGAGCTGGCCCTGGAGGTGGGGTGAAAGAACTGTCACCTGGCCCCAGGGCCACAGCCCACATGTGGCTAAGGCTCTGCTGTTTCTAATTGTCAGGCACCACGTGATCAATAACTAAGGGGCAGGATACGGGAGCAGAAAAGGAGGTGAGGCTCTGCCCTAATGGGACTTGGCTGGTGGCCAGATCTTCACAGAGGGCCGTGGGTGCACACTGCCCTATGCCATGAGTAAGCATCACCCAGGCCCTTGACACACAGTCCAGGCTGCCCCCAACCCTTGTGGGCCTGACCCAGAGGCTGGGCCTTGCACCTGGCTCTGCCTTGGAAAATACAGTCACCCATCTCTTTGTAGCTTTATTTCATGGCCTGTATGTGTCTCTGCCTTTACATTCTCCTTGGAGCCAATAATATCTTACCGATTGCCTCATTAATTACGAATTAAATGAAATCTCTGACATGTTCTTTTCATACTTTTCTTTATATTTACATTCATTTTATATTTTAAATTTTTAAAAATTATCTTTGATACTATGTATAAAATAGACAACTGATGGGAACATACTGTAGAGCACAGGGAACTCTACCTAATGCCCTGTGGTAACTTAAATGGGAGGGAAGTCCAAAAGGGAGGGGATCTCTGTATGTGTATGGCTGATTCATTTTGTTGTGCAGTGGAGGCTAGCACAACATTGTAAAGCAACCGTACTCCAATAAAAATTAATTTAAAAAATCATCTTTAACATTCCCACTTATACAGATTTCAAAAAATCTAAACAGAATACCAGCCCCCTTTTTTACTTGATTTCTTTGCTGAGTTCTCTTTCTTATTTCTTGACTTAAACGTGTGATTTTTATTTTCTTCTTTAACAATGAAAAGTATTTTATGTTACAGACTTGCATCTGCAATAGGAAGAAAAATGACTTCCCCCAAATCTTCACTCCTAATTCCCAGAACCTGTGACTATTATCTCATATGGCAAAAGATGGGATAAAGCTAGGGCTCTTGAGAGGAGGAGCTTATCCTGGTTTATCTAGGTGGGCCCTAAATGCCATCATTTGTATCCTTTCAAGAGTGACACCAAGGGAGATTGAATACAGACACACAGAGGAGAAGGTGATGTGAAGACAGAGTCAGAGGATGGAGCCACGCAGCCTCAAGGTCGCTGGGGCAGCTAGAAGAGGCTCTCCCCTGCAGCCCACAGAGGGAGCACTGCGCTGCCAACACCTTGATTTCAGACTTCTGCTCTCCAGAACTGTGGGAGAACACATTTCTGTTAAGCCACCAGCTTTGTGGTAGTTTGTCACAGCAGCCACAGGAAACTAATACCTCATCTAATAGAGATTTGGCCTTGTTGCATGGATTTCCACGTATTGGGTGGTCCTTGTCAATATTTTCTAGGTAATCTCCAATTGAAGCTTTTATTGATAGGTATTGACCTAAGAGATATTTAGAAGAAAATTGTGTTCCATTCTTTCTAAGTGGATTTTGTTAGTTTCTGCTGCTGATCATTAGAGTGTTATTTTTGGTGTTCTGAATTTGGCTTGTGCTTTCTTTGAATTTATCCACATTTTTATCATGGTTAAAATTTATCTTCAATTTTTTTAATATTCATGGGATTAGAAAAGTTGTAAAGCAACTTGTAAGATGTAATAAATAAATAAATACATTTTTGCCTCATCCACATTCCTGTTTTTACCTACTTAATCTTAAAGGACTTCTTCTTAATGCTAAATTCTCCTACTTTTATTATGTTTGTGATAATTTCTCTTTGTGTTATTGACAGATTTTGCTTTCTAAATTTTAATACTATGCAATTCATCCCATACAACTTTGTGATTATTTTGTTTTCTTTATATACTTTATCAATTTAGAGCAACAAAAATTTAGCCTTTGTGTTTTTTTGTTTGTTTGTTTTGTCTTATGAGTGCTTGAAAAGGGCTTTGAAAATACTTTTTCTTCAAACTTTTGAGCCACTTCGTTTTCCATGTGCCTCATGGAAACAATACATAGCTGGATTTGGGGTTTTGTTTATTTTTTTGTCCAATCTTGGAGTAAGCATGAGGTGTAACCCATTTACATTTATTGTCATAACTGAGACTTTTGCTCTTATCTTCATCACCTTGTTTTATAAGATACTGTTAATGATTTATTCTTCTTTCTTTTGCTTTGATTTTTTTTCTTTTGATTAGGAAGTTGTACATACCATTTTTATTTATTTATTTATTTATAATTTATTTATTTATTTTTGGCTGCGTTGGGTCTTTGTTGCTGCGTGCAGGCTTTCTCTAGTTGCGGCGAGCTGGGGCTACTCTTCATTGTGGTGCATGGGTTTCTCACTGCAGTTGCTTCTCTTGATGCGGAGTACAGGCTCTAGGCGCACGGGCTTCAGTAGTTGTAGCACGTGGTCTCAATAGTTGTGGCTCACGAACTCTAGAGCGCAGGCTCAGTAGCTGTGGCGCACAGACCTAGTTGCTCCGCAGCATGTGGGATCTTCCTGGACCAGGGCTTGAACCCATGTCCCCTGCATTGGCAGGCGGATTCTTAACCACTACGCCACCAGGGAAGCAGTCAACGGGTCAGAAATGGAAGCCCATGGGCCTCAGGTTTTGCCCCAGGTCTGGGCGCAACAGCAGAGGAGGCCATGGGGGCAGGAATTGACATTCACTGGGAGAAACAGTGAAAGCCAATTCAGGAGACATCCAGAAATTCCACAGCAAGAAATAGATCTAGAACCAGAGTTACCTGCCAGGCCTCCAGGGAGACAAGTGGTTGGGAGAAGAGACTGTAGCAGAAGTCAGAGAGGTTGAGTGAGTCTTGTAGGCACACGCAGGCCCGTGGACCCTCTATGACAGTTGGAGCAGACAGTCTTAGGGCTGCGCCCTGATGCTGTGGCGCCCTGACCCTGATTCATCCTGGTGTTCCGGGAAACAACTTCATGACAAGACCACCATGGTTTCCGCTTGAGCCCTCCACTGTGATCAATCGTCGTAACTAAACTTTTCCAGTGACTGCTGATGCCAAACTGCAGTTTCCCAAGAGGCCCACCCACAAGGAAGAGTTTATGGATTTTGGGATCCAACCAAACCCACTGGGGCCAACTACACAGCCAGATCCCGGCAGGGGGAGCAAAACCCCAAGAGAGGGAGTCCCCGTGGATGGTGTGGGAAGAAGAGGAGGGTTTTTGAGACTCAGCTCAGCTGTAACAGCTCAGTCCACACTCTGGCCCCTCCACTGCAGGGCCCCCAGCCTACCCTGCAGCCAACAGGGCTTGCAGAAAACATGAGTGTCAACTCAGTCACTGCCTCTGTCCCACCTCTGTCAGCATGTCTTCTGTCACCAAGGGAGAGGGCTCGCCATCCATCTCAGTCTTGCGGACAAATATATTAAAAGAACTTCAGCTTTGGGGTAGGCAGGAAGAGGCAGGAAGGGAAAAAGGTCACCTACGTAGTGTCCAGCTCTGCCTTCCCCCAAATGCAGTACCTAATAGGAGGCACCATTCATAAGGAGAGTTCACTGCTGGCTAAGATTTTCCCTTTTTTTCTTTTCTTAAATCTGGTGTTTATAATTCCAATTGGTGTAAAATTTCCTGATGCTTAACACATCACATTACTGACACTTTTGAATGAATGACTCATTCCCGAATAATTGACTAGGTTTGTAATTTGGGAAGTAAAATCACATTTACGAGTCCCTCGAGGGGAGGGTCTATATTGTTGTGCATAAAAAGTAGATAAATCATAAGAGCAAAATCTGCAAACATTCCCATTAGCCTCTGTCCTTGCATTAAGGCCGTGCCTCTTAAAAGCACACAGCTGCCTAGAATCACCAGAGTGCTTTAAAATCGGACCCTGTTTTATCTTGATGGTAAAATTACATGTTGGTCACCGTAATCCTATCTGTGTCCAATGGGTCGGCCATTCTCCGAATCCCCCCTGTCCCAGCCCGGCTTCTCAATCCAGTTCAAACCATCCAGGCCACACTGACTTTGAGTGCTTTGTGGCCAAATGTGGAACCTCATCAAGCAGAAACACTCCCCAATTAAGCCAGATTCCATCACAAGCAGCACCCACAAATAATAAATAGGTGCATTGCCGATTTAGGGTTCAAGAAACCCACAACATGATCCTAATAAGATCTGACAAGGGTTTTTTTTTTTTTTAGTGGCTGAGAGTTAACTATTATTATTTTGTTTTAACTACACACATGCACGCATTTTTAAACATATCTATTTTTAAGGGCCAAAAAGTACATATGGAACCAAAAGGCAGACTCAAGCCTGCACTCTTTGGTGCTGAACTCTAATTGTATTTTTATGTGCTGTGGATTTGAAATCTAGAAGTCCTGGGATTTTAAGCCTCAGGTCCTTTTCCCACTTTTCCAGAGAACTGTAAATTAGTTTAGTATGCTTGAAAGAACCCCTAATTGTAACTGCTCTTGTTGACATATCAACTTGAGGCCGCACAGAGCTGGGTTTGGGACTGTTGCCCTTGGTTTTGTAGTTACAGTGCATTTTAAGGGCCTGACAGGTCCGGTGCTAAGATGTTCTGAATTAGATTTGAATTACAACCGCTAAATGCCCTTGTCAAAGATTGTTAGGCCTGACACTAGCCATATACCGTGAGCTGACTGTTCTGATGCAAGGCCGGCGGCTTAAACAAAGACATGCCCCCAAGTTTCATTCCGAATTGTCAAAATGTAATTGAGTTAAAAAGAGCAACTACAGCATAAGAATTGCAATCTTTGCTGCTTCTTTTCACTTTGAAATAAATCCAGGGGACAATTTAGCTGCATCATAGGCGCAAAATGAGAAGAGCGTTTTCTACCAAGATGCGGTGTGCTTAAAAAATAAAAATCCAGACCCGTTCCTGTATTGCAGGATCAGAAGAGCCAAAGGTCTTTTCAAATACCTTTCAGTTGTGGACTTAGTCCTTCCCAAATGAAAGAAATAAAAATAGCCAGCCAGACAGTTGACCCGGCCGTGCCAGGTATGTGGTTGTCACTCAACAAATATTGGTTCAGGGAAATGAACAAATGAATTTTAAGGTCATGGGTAGAGAGATGGGACACCGGAGTCAGGCAGCCTGGCTTGCATCCCCTTCCTGCTGCCAGATGTGTGACTCGACCAATGATTTGTCTTTTCTGAGCCTCCTTATCCTCATTGGCAAACCTGAGGAGAGCCAAGCCTACATCCTCCCGTGTTAATTGCGATCATGACTGTTAAAGCACATTACAGTCACTTGATACATTTTCTTTCCTTTCTTCAAAAGATCACCCACAGCAAGGTTTCAGGGTGCTGTTCTGGGAACTTCCAACCAGAAGCCATAGAGGAGCAAGGCCTGGAGAGGCTGGAACACGGGTGCCCAACTCAAAGGCTACCAGGCAGCACATCTACATGGGAAGCGGCTGAGGCCACGTAAGGAGTGGTGGAGATCGTGATGTTTGAAGAACACCTGCTCCATCTAAAATTTCCCAAATTCAAATTTCAAATACCTGGGCCAGAGCAAATTTAGCTGCCAGTGGATTCAGCCCGGGGCCAGTAGTTTATTCCTAGAAGACGCATATCTTCTTATATTTAAGGGAAGGCAGCAGGTAGAGTAGAACTTGGGTTGTTAAATAAAATATAGGAGGCCCAATTAAATTTGAATTTCAGGTAAATCATTTATTAGTATATAGACATCCTAAATATCACAGGGGCATATTTTTAAAGTATTCACTGTTTATCTGAATTTAATTTTTGTTGTTGTTGTTCCTTTTTTTTTTTTTTTCTTTCACTAAATTTGGCAGTCCCTGTTAGAAAAAGCCTGGAACTGGGAATCAAAAAAGACCAAAGCTGAAATCCTCCTGCCCCTTGGTAATGCATTTCACCTCCTGGAGTCCAGGCAGCAAAATGGTAACACTGGTCCTGACTCTCAGGAGAGGGAAAAAGACGACGCAATGCCATAGGATTTAGGACGCTGTGGGAGGCTCTGTTGAGGTTCACTGCTGCTATTATTTCATAACTGGTGAGTGCCATCAAAATGCACAGTGCAACAGGGAGATCAGCTCGGTGCTTTGTGACCACCTAGAGGGGTGGGATAGGGAGGGTGGGAGGGAGGGAGACGCAAGAGGGAAGAGATATGAGAACATATGTATATGTATAACTGATTCACTTTGTTATAAAGCAGAAACTAACACGCCATTGTAAAGCAATTATACTCCAATAAAGATGTTAAAAAAAAATGCACAGTGCAAGAGGCTGTTTCATTAGCCGAGTGAGAAGTCCCTCCCTCCCTTGTTAAGAAAAGTACGCAGTGTCTCGACTACACATGTATTTCTTAGCAGGGATGGAAATAGCAAGTTATCGTATTGCATAGTTGGATTCTTGGACTTGGAACAATGAGCACAAACCTGGGCAGCTTAGCATGAAAAAAAATACCCCAAAGAAGACGTTCCAGTGGCTTGTTTGGGGGATCCCCCAACCAGGGACGAGGAGAGTGCGATGAAAGATGAGGTTCTCCGCCTGCATCTGGAAAGACCATTTTGTGCTTCATTAGGGAAAAGCCGGAGGCGCCCAGGAATGCTGGCCCTGGCAAGTGGACAAGGAGAGAGAAAGAGCAGGTAGCAGACGGGGACAGAGAGTTCGCTAAAGCTGGAGGGTTTCGCTTGGCCTTAACCATTGACGCGGAGGACTGGGGGCAGCTGCCCTCTTTTTAGGCTGCAGAGAAATCTCTTCCATGCTCTAAAATAAATAACTGGAAGGAAAATTAATAATTTTTGTGCGTCACGCATAAAGCCAAAAAGCAAAAATATCCTCCTTTTTGCAAAAAGCGGGAAATGCTGAACTATGTGTCTGAAATTTACCTACTGGCGCGCCCCGTCAGATAAACAGGCTTTTATGAAAGTAAATTATTTCTCGGTTGAGAGAAGATTCAGACTGACCAAGGAGGAGGAGACGTTTGTCTCCAGGCCCATCAGCTCCAGCATTTAAGCCACAGGTTGGGGGGAATGAGCTCAACATTCCCCTTCATTAATTTCCAAGTCCATTAAGAAGCCGATCTGCTCTGACCGGCCCCTTCGCCCCCACTTCCACCGGCCTGATTTCGGATGCAAGTTACAGCTCTGGAGTTCAAGCTGCTGCCGCTTAAGAAGGCTTATTTTGACACAGTAATTACAGGGCTCGAACGATGCTTTACATTAGAGTATAAAACACTCATTAAATTAAAATTCTTCCATGAAATCATGAAAATAAACAGTCTGTCCAAACTGGCATCAACAAATTCACAGGGCGTCTCTGCGTTTTCTCAGGCCCAGGCTGCATTTAACCATGAAGTGTGAAGGGCTCACATTCCTCTGAAGGCCGCATTCTGCTTCTTTTTAAGATTATTGCTTTAATTGTTTTTACAACTTGTAAGATTTTAAAGCTATTAAGCTTCAAAGTTGGGGGGGGGGGGACAACTTGAAATGGGGACCCTTGTACCCTGCTCAGCTTGCTGGTGGGGGACAGGTCACCCCTCCTAGCCCCAAGCCGATTAAAATGGCACAATTAAAATGCAAAGGATAAGAGGGGATGGACAATTTTTGCACAGCCCCTTGAGGGATGGACAATAAACCACACATTTCAAGGGTTTTAGATAGGAGAGGAGGGAGGGAGAACGTCAGGGCAGTATGGGTCGGTGGAAAGAGCAGGGAACTTAGAGCCAGGCGACTGGACATGAACTTGGCAACTGGCTTTTCTGAGCTCACTTTCCTTACGTATAAAATGAAGCGTGATGTGGTAGTTATGTTCTATCAATGTCACCATAAACACTGAGTTAGCCAATATAGAACCATTGCTCTTGGGAGAAACACAGGGTCAGGCTCCCGAGAGCCTCTGATCACAATATTTTCATCAACTGATCAACATGTAACCTTGTTTTATGTGTGTTTCTGTTTGGAGACACCTTATTTAATATATATGGCTGACTCATCAACACTGAACTCATGGCCAATGTAACTCACATCTGAATTAACGCACGTATTTTCTCAGTAGGACACATTACAGCCTTCTTGAGCTTGACAGCGTGACGCATGGGAGCCACTATAACAGGGATATCACCAACAAAAGGTGCAAAAAGGCAAAACATAGTGTGCTAAATAGACTGCAACCAGGACCCTTGTTTCCAGCCCGTGAGCAGAACCTGGAAGGCAGAGCATTGCCTCGTTCAACCTCGGGTGTGAATATCCGCACATTAGGTGACCCAAAGGTTTCACTGCTCTGTGCATGCCCATGGAAGACTTCCAAAGCACCCCCAAGTTTGACTTGGGGTTACAGGTAAATTTTAGCACAGAGGCAGAGTCACCTATATGGACTCCATGGATAACGAAGGTTGACGGTACTTGATAGGCATGCAAAGAGGGGGTTCTTAAAAAAAGAAAAAGGGAAGGTAGCCACTTTGCCTTACTGGCCGGGGCTTCAGGGAATGGAGTGGAGATGCCACAGTGTCACTTGTATCAGGAAGAATAAATCTCAGTACTGCTTCTTGCCACCTACAGAGACCGGAGGGACATGAGTTGTGACAAACAGTTTGTTCAAGTTGCAGGAAAGGCAAATATTAAGACGCAGGGTCTCTAGCAGCTTGTTTAGCAAAATATGCTGATGGGCCACAGGCTTTGTCCAATAGGTGGGGGGAGAAGCTCTAGAAAGAGGACAAAATTGAAGCAGGGATTGTTTAAGGTTTCTAGCGTATTCAGAGAGCGTGGCAAGTAGGTGGGAGGAGAGCTGTGCAAAGATGCACAGTATGGCCAAGTTCTCCTGATGAAGATGCAGTCTCCCCTGACCAGCCCATATTCCATTTTCAGCTGTGTGCATCACTGTGCTGCTGGGGTTGCAGGCTCCATGTGCTCAAGCTCCCATAGCTAGGGGGATTGGGGAGAAATCCAGGCTGCAGGAGGGACCAAAGAGAATGGGCCAGAACACAGGAGGTAAGGTGGGGGAAGCATGCAGAAGTCACTGGAAGCAGAGCTTAGAGTTGGTGAAGAGGAGGAGAAACATACACCCTAGACAAAGAGCCTCCAGAGAAATTGGATGGAGGATGCTGATGGGGGTCCCCTCTCACACAGGGTAGGGGTTCAAGCCATGCCCCTTTAACTGTTTAAAGGAAAGGGGGCCCCAAAAGCAGTATTAGGAAACACCCAAGAGGCTAATACTTGGGTGGCTACGAAGATTTAAAATAATTTATCCAAAGTGCTCAGAACATAATGGAGCTCAAAAAATAGCAATGTAGGCATAATGGTTACAAATAAAATGTATTGTCTTTAAATTTCCTGGCGGTCCAGTGGTTAGGACTCCACGCTTTCACTGCCAAGGCCCCAGGTCTGATCGCTGGTAGGGGAACTAAGATCCCGCAAGCTGCGAGGCATGGCCAAAGGGAAAAAAACATGTATTGTCTTTTACCTCCAATTCTCTCCCCTACCTCTCACGGTATGACAACTCCTCAGAACAGAAACTGAGTCTTTGTCATTTCTGGATCCGCTGTGCTTAGAAGGAGGCCCGGTACACGGTAGGTACTCAGGAAACATTTATACCAAAAGCAGAAAATGACCATGTATTACATGAAGACCATCACCTGTCTTCTGAAAGGAAACGTTGCTGTGATGGGAAGAAATTCACAGGGCCCACAGCCTGGAATAGATGCCCAGTGTCTCCAAAGCCAGTACCAGAAAATAACCTGGACTCCCCCAGGGTCCCAGACTTTCCAACCAGGGCCATGAGGAGCCCCAGATGGCTGTTGGGTGTGCTCTGGGAACCAGGGGGACAGGTCAAGCACAGGGAAGACCAAGCAGGCCTGGTTCAGGAAGCCCCATTCAACATATTCCACCAGCGAAGCAGCTAAGCTATAAGTTTCTTAGATTACTCAAGGTAGTATTCAACAAAACAGAGATCTGTGTTTTAAAAAAAAATAATAAAACACACATTTGCACACTGCTGATAGCCGATCACTTAATAATGGAGAGAAGAAAACTGAGATTCAGAGTGAAAGGGACTTAACCAAGCTCACAAAACAAGAAAGGTACAGACGTCAGCCCCAAAGCCAGGCTCCACTATATCATTATACCTCCTGGCATGCGTCCATTTAAGTATGCCTTCCTTATATTAGTCAGGATGAACTAGACCAGGCTGCTGTAACAAACAAGCCCCCAAATCTCAGGAGCTTAACCCAAAACTTGGTTGCTCACTCACACAAGCTCCAGTGCAGCTCTGGGTGATTCCCCAGCACAGCCATCCTCCATGTGGTGACTCAAGACTCAGGATGTATCTCTTGTGTGGCTTCACCATCTCCACATTCTGTCCTCCTCCATCATCAGGGAGGCCAGGGAGGACCAGACAGGAGAATCAGTCACACAAGAGCTCTTCCTTGCCTCCACCTAGAAATGACATGCACCGCTTCCTCTCACATTTCATTGGCCAGAACTCGTCACATGACCCCACCTCCTTGTGCAAGGGCTGGGAAGTGTGGTCTTCTTATGCCCAGGAAGGAAAAAAGAACCAGATACCAGTTCTGACCAGTTGTGGGTTTTTCATTCAATCCCTAGGAGAGTAGAAAAACCCTGGGACCTGGAATCAGAAAACCTGAGTTTGAGTCCTGGCTCCACCAGGTTGTGACATGTGATCTCAGGCAAGTCAGTAGAGCATCCTGAACCCCATGCTTCCCTCAAGTGGGTGCAATAGTCATACATACCTTCTCTCAGGAATATTTTGAGGTTCAAAGGACTGAGGCATATAAAGTTGATTTGAAAGTTGTAATGAAGTCTACAAATGTTATTTATTTTAATTGTTACCCAAAGGTTAGGCCCTTGTCAGAGCTAAGCCAGAGAATTGTTAAGCCCAATGAAACCACATAAGTAACTCTCAAATGAGTGTACACTTGACAAAAAGAACCAGTGCAATGCATAAACAGTACATGCCTATGGAGGCCTGAGAAAGATCCAGAACTGGAAAGAACTGGGAAGATCGTCTCCCTCCTGCTTCTCATTGTATGTGAGACTGCACCTATCATTCCAATCCTGTCACTAAAAATATAAGTACAGTTGTGGACTTAGGAGGATTCACTGAACCCAACTTTTTTTGTTTTTGCTCATAATCAGCATTTTTTTTAATTGAAGTATAGTTGATTTACAGTGTTTCAGGTGTACAGCAAAGTGATTCAGTTATATTATACATATATGTTCTTTTTCAGATTCTTTTCCATTATAGGTTATTACAAGATATAGAGGTCTTTGTCGTTTATCTATTTTATATATAGTAGCTTGTATCTGCTAATTCAAGTCCTAATTTATCCCTCCCCACTTCCCCTTTGGTAACCATAAGTTTGTTTTCTATGACTTTGAGTCTCTTTCTGTTTTGTAAATAAGTTCATTTGTATCATTTTTGTAGATTCCGCATGTAAGTGATATCATATGATATTTGTCTTTCTCTGTCTGACTTACTTCACTTAGTATAATAATCTCTAGGTCCATCCATGTTGCTGCAAATGGCATCATTTCATTCTTTTTGATGGCTGAGTAGTATTCCATTGTGTATATATATCACATCTTCTTTATCCATTCATCCCTGGATGGACACTTAGTTGCTTCCATGTCTTGCCTATTGTAAATAGTGCTACTATGAGCATTGGGGTGCATGTATCTTTTCGAATTAGAGCTTTTGTCTTTTCTGGATATATGCCCAGGAGTGGGATTGAATTGAACCCAAGTTTTAAAATCATCATTTTGCACTTTCCCCATCTTGTTCATCCCAGAGCTTCTTGTAATGCTTAGCTGTCAGCAAAACGCAATTGTGATGGAGAAAACATTGATGAAATTCAGGGCTGTTTAGCATAAATTGAGATAGACACGTGCATACCTTGCTGGTCTGGACGCGGATCAGAACAATTTTTTTTTTGGCCATGCCACTTGGCTTGTGGGATTTTAGTTCCCCAACCAGGAATTGAACCCGGGCCATGGCAGTGTAGGCACTGAGTCCTAACCACTCAACCACCAGGGAATTCCCCAGAACAATATTTTTGAATAGAGTAATATCAATATTAATATATCAAAACCTTTGACTCAAGAATTCCATATTGAGGAATCTATTTAAAATACATACAGAGAGTTAGGTACATAGATATTAACCATATCCATATTAACCATAATATTTTATATAATCATGAAAAATTTTAAACTCTTTAAATACTCAACAATAGGGGGGCAGTAAAGATGAAGTGGTGGAACATTATGCAGCCATTAAAAGTAATAACAATAAAGAATTTGTCATGAAATGAGAACATGTTTCTGATAAAAATGTTATAGAAAAATAACATTTAATTACTTTCTTCAATTTCAATGAGAAGCTACTATCTACCAGGCTAGGAACTGAGATGAAAAACATTTCTTTCTTTCCTTATACATTCATTCAAACAAAATTTATTGATGGCCTGGTATGTGTCAAGCACTCAGCTAAGATCTGGATACAAAGTCATCCATTTACTTATTCATTCACTGAATATATATATTTTTGAAAGCTTCCTAGTCAGGCAGTACAGTAGGAAGTAGGAAGCAAAATTTCATGTTAGTAAATAATACCAATGTGGAAAAAAGGCTGGAAGGAAAATACACTAAAATGTTCATAGTGATTAACCCTTGGAGTGGGATTCTGAATAATTTTTATTTTATTGTTTATATTGTCCGAATCTTCTGCAATGGATACTTGTTACTCTTGAAATCAGAAAAAAAAATGATGAATAGAAGGAAATTTAAAATCAGAAGTGGGGCATAGTTGTGAACATGAGTTTGCAGAGAGTTTTGCATGGGGGACAATGAACTCAGATGCAAACATTGTCCCCTGGCTCCAAAACAAGTTCCTGCCCATCTCTGCTTCCTTCTGACACCAATGTCATTTGTTTTCTTAATGAATGGGGTTTAACTGTCCTTCCATGTTGCAGCTAGTTTTCTCTTTGAAACAGAAAAATCACGGAACTTTTAAACAGATCTGAATTTGGGCCCTAGCTCTGTCACCTACTAGTCAGGAGACCTGGAAAGAAAATTGTTTAAGCTCTCCGGGCCCCTATTTCTGGATCTGTAAAATGGGACGATAATAGTTCCTCCTTAGCTGCCCATGCTGGGTAAGTATGTAACGCACCTGGTGCATAACTGAGAGATGTTCATCACATGTTATTTACCTCCCCTAAATATCCCCCATCCTCCATCCATTCTGGGAAATACCAGGAATTCTGATATGGTATTCTAAACTATATTCAAGAATAATAGACTTATGAGAAATATTCCAGGAGTCCAGAGATAGCTTCCAGGGTGGATACACCATCTCTGTGATGTCCTCATGGCCAGGGTCTTTCTCCCTGCCAGCTAAATGGGTGGCTCCCATCCTCTTGGTCTCAAAACCACTCCTTTTGAAGCCAGAAAGCAATAGTTTTCCCAGTAATCTGAAGTTACAAGCTGCTGTTTTCTCCTTATTGAGTCAAAGGGCAATGCCAGCTGCAAGGGAGTCTGGGAAAGTAATTTTAAACTGAGAACATTGCTACCCTGAACAGAATCCGAGGTTCTGTTTATAAGGAAGAAGGGAAGAGGGTAATGAGCAGGCAACTGTGTCTGCTGTGGTTTAATATCCTTTACCAGGAATGTGGCTCTGGGACTCTGTTCGCAAGAAGTAATCCAAAAAGTCTTGATGTATAAAGACATTTATCACTGAATTATTTTTAATAGTAAAAAGTTGAAAGCAAATTAAGTATCTAAAAGAAGGGATTGGTTAATCAAGTTATAAGGTACATTCACTCAATAAAATATTATGCAGCCACTAAAATTATTCTTAAGGAGACTAGGAGGCAACTGGAAAAATGCTTATACTATTATGTTAAGTGAAAAAGCAGAATATAACATCATCTCTGCTGATGTCTAAAACTATGTAAAATATGCACACACAAAGAAAAACACTGAAGGGAACTATAGAAAATGATAGCAGCCCGGACCAGGTGACGGTGTTGTGTATGGACAATTTTTTTCTTTATTTCAAAATTTTCTGCAATGTTACTCGATCATTTTTTCCAATAAAAAAGTTGCCCATCAAAAATCAAATTATCCGAAAAGCCTAGCAGAAAATACAATCAAATATTTGTCAGACTCCGGGAAGGGTGGTGATTTTCTAAACTTTGAAGCCAAAGAAAAAAATTGCAAAGGAAAAGACATGCAAGTCTGATGAAACAAAATATAAACATTCTGCCAAGTGCAAGCTTTAACCGATACACTTTATTTAGCAAAAGAAATCATTTTAACAGTACACACACTACTGGCAATGTTACGTTGTTACCCTGGGCTGGCTGGCAGGGAAAAATGGCATGATGTTTTTGGAAGGCAATTTGGCAACATAAATCAAGAGCTGTAAATACCATCACAGGTTTTGTCTTGGCATGACCACCCTGGAAACAGTGTGCTGAAGACCCAGTTCAGTAGAAGATAAAGCTACATGCAGGTAGATTTTCCTTTCAGTGTTGTCTATAAATGCCACTCTTGTAAAGCTCCTCGTGACATGCCAGTGGCTTAGAAGAACACGCATGACACTTCAATGCTGTAAACTGGAAACGTGTTTTGCTATAACAACAGATGTTAAAGAATAGAGTGGACAGGGCCACAGAGGCCACTTATTCAAGAAGCATTTATTGAGCACCTACTGTGTACTAGATGCTGAAGCTAAGCACAGGGCTTTGGGAAGGTGAGTGGAGGGAAAAGTGCAGAACTTCTGGTGTGCAGCCATGTGACTGTGTGTAGGTGTGTGCACACGTGTGTGGGGTGTGATGCATTGTGACGTGGAGGGTGTGTACAGGGTTGCATGGGAATGTGCAAGGTAAGATTATGGGTGACTTGTTTTCTCTGTTCAGAGCTTTATTATAGTTGTTACATTACTTTTAAAAGAAAATTTTTAACTTCCAAGCCCAAGAAATTGAGAAAGGACATGTGTATGAGTCATTTAAAAATGTAATCTTTATCCCAAAGGTTGGATATTTAGACAACTGAGAGCAAAGTTTCAGCCACCACTGTTTAGAAATGTAACTAGTTAAGCAACAGGACCTACTGTATAGCACAGGGAACTATACTCAATACTTTGTAATATCTCATAAGGGGAAAATATCTGAAAAAATCTATATAACTGACTCACTTGGCTGTACACCTGAAACTAACACAACATTTTAAATCCATTACACTTCAGTTTTCAAAAAATTAAAAAAAAAGAAATGTAACTAGTGCTGCTAATGACCTGAATTTTTAATTTTATTTAATTTTAATTAAATTAAAAAACAGAAGCAGTATAAAATATTTTCTGGTAAACACTCTGTTATATTCATTACCTATCATTATCATTAATTAAAATGAATTTTACCTGTTTGCCCTTCCTTTTCTATTATGGCTACCAAAAATTATAAAACTCATACATACCTTCCATTATATTTCTATTGGACAGTGCTGTTCTAGATGTTAATCTTTGGCAATTATGTTTTACAAAAATCTGTTCTAGTTTGGAACTTGTCTTTACACTGTTCATAATCTCTTTGGGTAATCAGAATTCTCTACCTCTATCGCTTTTAGGTAGGGAAAGATTTCTTAAAGATGACCCCCAAAATCCAGGCCTTAAAAGAAAAGATTGATAACTTTGACTTCATCAAAATTTTATCTTAAATTTTATTCCAAAACTTCAGAATTTTTGCCTGTCACATTGAAATCCTTGATCCCTCTGGGATTACTTTTAATTCACGGCGTGAGGTAGGGATCCATTTCTTTTTTTCCAATATAAATTACCATTTGTTTCAGTCCCATTTATTGACCAGTCCAACTTTTCTTTCCCTCAATCTGTCAGCCTATCCCATACCAGGTCTGCACAATGTGCTAGTCTGTTTCTGGATATCTCCTCTGTTCCTTCGGTCTATTTGTCTGTCCTTGTTCATACACACCACTGTCTTAATCACAGTCATTTAATACTCCAAACACCTGCCAGGGTAAGCTACCCTGACTGCTCTTTCTTCTTCAGGAGGGTCTTTGTTATTCTTGGCCTTTGGATCTTTTGTATAAAATTTAAAATCAACTGTCAAATTTCTTCAAAAAAATAGTGGGGAAAACCCCTGGGAGTTTGATAGAAATAGCATTGGATCAACCAATCAATTTGGAAAGAACAGATGTCTATCAAATAATAAGTCTTCCATACATGCAGATGTACGTCCTTCCATTTATTTAGATATTTTTAATACCTCTCGACACATTTTTATAGTTTCTGACTTTGTCTTCATCTATTTGGCTTGTTCTATTCCAAGATACCTTAATTTTTGTTGCTGCTGCAAATGATAACCTCTTAATGCATTTTCTAACTGTTCATTGTTGATAGGTAGAAATGCAATTAATATATGCATATATTGCTTATTTTTTTTGTGGTACGCGGGCCTCTCACTGTTGCGGCCTCTCCCGTTGTGGAGCACAGGCTCCGGACACGCAGGCTCAGCGGCCATGGCTCACGGGCCTAGCCGCTCCGCGGCATGTGGGATCTTCCCGGACCGGGGCACAAACCCGCGTCCCCGCATCGGCAGGCGAACTCTCAACCACTGCACCACCAGGGAAGCCCCATATGCATATATTGCTTTTATATCTAGTTTATTATTCTGCTCAGGCTGCCATAACAATACCACAGATTGGATGGCTTAAACAACAGAAATTTATTTTTTCACAGTTGTGGAGACTGAAGTCTGAGATCAAGGTGATGCCAGAGACAGTTTCTGGTGAAGCCTCTTTCCTTGGATTGTAGACAGTTGCCTTCTTGCCATGTCCTCAAATTACCTTTCTTTTGGACACACAAGAAAAATCCCTGCTGCCTTTTTCTCTTCTTAGAAGGACACTACATTAGGACCCCACCCTTATGATCTCATTTAACCTTAATTATCTCCTTAAATGATCTGTCTCCAAATATAGTCACATTGGGGGTTAGGGCTTCAACATATGAATCGTGGGGTGGGGAGAACAATTCAGTCTATAACATCTAGCAAACTCGTAAAATCCCCTTATTAGGTCTGATGAATTTTCCATAGATTCTTTTAGATTTAGGACAAGAATATCATCTATGAATAAGGACACGTCTGTTTCTTTCTTTCCACTATTTACATCCTTTATTTCTTTTCTTATTTTCTGTTTTGACTAGGACCTCCAGCCAAGTGTTAAATAGAAGCAATGATAGAAAGTTTTGTCTTATTCTTGATTTTAAAGGTAAAGATTTTAACATTTCGCTATTGAGTAGGATATTTGGTAGAGGTTTTTGGCAGATACTTTTTGCCAACTTAAGGAAATTCCCTTCATAGCTGCTAAGAGTTTCTACCATAAATTGAACTTAATCAAATGCTTTTTCTGGAAATATTGAGGTAATCCAATGGTTTGTCTCCTTCAAGCTGTTAACATGGTGAATTTTCCTAATATACTTTCTAATGTTAATTCAGCCTTGCCTATCAGGAAGCCATCTAATTTCATCATAATTTGTTTTCTTTCTTTCAACATTTCTGGATCCAGTTCACCAATATTTTGTTTAGGATATTTGCATTTCTGTTCATGAATGATATTGACCTGTAACTTTCCAAAACTTAGCAGCTTAAAACAATAAACATTTATTATCTCAGAGTTTCTGTGGGTCAGGAATCTGAGCATGGCCATAGCTTCAGTCTTATCTGATGACTCAAGTGAGGAAGATATGCTTCCAAAGAGATCTTAATGAATTGGATCCAGAAATGTATCTGATCACAAGGAGGAAAAGATCATGATCAATGGCTACTCCTTCTCTCCACGGAGGGAGTTCACCAACAGCCGGGTCCCCCATTCCTCTCCCTCCCCTGCTCTCAGCCACAAAGCAGGGATCCTGGGTTGTAGTATCCCAACAGCATTCACTAGCTATGTGACTTTGGGAAAATCATTTAAACTCACTCTCTTTTCTGGGTGGAAAATACCTTGGTCTTTTGAAGAAGCACTTGAACGTGACAGATCAGCCTCAGATCAGGTCAGGTGCAGAAGAAAGGGATAACAAAATGACTCTGCATAAAGAAACGAGCTGGGGGTTTTGTCCCTGAGAAGTAGAGGAAAGACAAGGGCTCTTATCAACAAGAATAACTAGTATTTAATTTTAAGCTCTTTATTATATAAGCAAATCTGGCTCAATAAAGTCTGACACCCTCAAAGGCCTAAGGACTCTGTGTGTGTGTGTGTGTGTGTGTGTGTGTGTGTGTGTGTGTGTGTGTGTAAACCAAGGAAAGAAGATGAGGCCCACAAGGGAGCCCGGTGCACATACAGAAGAGAGACAATCTCTGAACTGGGTCGACTCAGTCAAGGCAGCAGCTCCGAGCTTGAAGGCAATATGGAAGCATAGCCGTCTGGAGCCCCCAGAAACCTTGAAGGGGGAATGAGTCCACACAGAACATGGAAGGAAATCTTGAGTCCATCTTTGTGGTTCTTTAGAGGCATGGAGTCCCAGTTGTCATGGTGACTGGAGGGACCTGACAATGCTTCCCTGAAGAAGGTGGCTTCCTGGTGGCTCTTACAGCTTGTCCCCTGTTCAACAACCTTTCTGCAGTGAAAAGGGAAAGACGTGTGTCTCTCCTTATGTGCAAAGAAGTGTTCTTCTCCCTGAGAAACAGGACTTGGGACCATAAAAGTTTTGGAGAAGAAAGCACAGGGTCTGGAGGGTGAGGATGCCTCCTGGTCATCGGGGGAAACTCGGTTCCCGACAGCTCCACACAGCCTGCTTCTGGAGTCTTCTCTCCTCTCTTTTGGCTTTGGAGGTCTGAGCAGTCCTCGAGCCCTGCCTCTCCCTTCCTCTGGACAAAGGTGGCCTGGGCTGGCAGACATCGAGTGGGACAGGGACCTCAAGTTAAGGCCCATATGCACAGCCCTGGAAATCCTAAGCTGCTGTCTACAGGGAGGCAGCTGCCCCATGGTTGGAAGCCTCGGTCCGGGCCCCCCGAGAAGGGCTGATGCAATCATGGTGGTTGGGAACATTCTTGGAACATCTCTGTTCCATCACAGTCCTCAATTATGGCTGCTGGGGCTTCGTCTGAAGCTGTTCCAGGAGATGGCCTGCTCAGTAATTGCCCTATTTTACCTCAGGATGCAGATCTGGAGGCTGATCTCCCAGACTTATGAAGTTACAACCAACGCAATGCTTTTTCCATTTGCATAAAGCAAATCTGAAACATACACATACATACATTTTGTCTTGAACTTGTGAAGGTGTACAAACCCCAGCAACTCCAAGAGGACTAGACTCCTGACCATTTTATTAATCCAGGTTGTGCATCCCAGACCATCTGGGGTGGTGGCGGACCTCTTTCAGTGTTCTGGCAATTTCATGGGAATGTCTTTCGTGGCTCATGTTGAGTTTTTCCCTGCTCCAACCACACACATTAGTGGATGGTGGACATCCCTAGGGGACAGCCAAACTGTGCCCAAACCATGCCACCACTTTTCCACAGAGTCCTGTGAGCTGGCTTGTCATGTTCACAGTGTCCCCCTCCAGCCTAGGACTTTGATATTTTGATACTCCACAACCTTGAAAGAGTCACAAATGTGAACACACGGTGCCTGGAAGCATTGTCATGTAGCCCAGCACTTCCCAATCTTATTCCAAAATTGCGGTTCATAGGAAGCTGATTAGTGGGCTTCAAAATAAAATGAAATGAAAGTGTTTATTAAATGCTGGGTTAAATCTTTTAAGAGTTCTTATCCTTTTTCTGCAGGACTTCTCAGAGCCTTTAGTATGCCAAGGAGCCTTGTGAATATCTAAGAGGGGGATACAGTATGTAGCATTTCCCAAACTAAGGACCACAAAGCCCTTTTGTGGCAGGTGCAGTGGGCAATTCCTGTTTTAGCTTTCCCAGCATCCCTTCCCTCTTTCAGCAACAGAATCTTATTTCCATGGTGGTTTGAACGGACTGAATCTGCAATGAAAAGAGAAAGATGTAACTTCATTCTTTTGCATGTGGATTTCAAGTTGTCCCAATACTGTTCATTGAAGACACTATTCTTTCCCCCATTGAACTGTCTTGGTATCTTGGTTGACAATCGATTGACTATATATATGAGAGTTTACTTCTGAACTCTCAATTCTATTCCATTGTTCAATATACCTGTCCTTATGTCAATGCCACACTATGTTGATTACTGCAGCTTTGAAGTAAGTTTTGAAATTGAGAAGTGTGAGTCTTCCAACTTTGTACTTCTTTTTCAAGATTGTTTTGGCTATGATGGGTCCCTTGAATTTCAACCTGGATTTTAGGATCAGCTTGCCAACTTCTGAGAAAACACCAACAGGGATTTTGATAGGGCTTGTATGGAATCCCTAGATCAATCTGTATAGTATTGCCATCTTAACAATATTAAGTCTCCTGCTCCATGAATGTGGGATAGTTTTCCATTTATCCGAGTCTTCTTTAATTTCTTCCACAATGTTTTGTGACTTTCAGAGTATATATTTTATACTTTTTAATTAAACGTCTCCCTATTTTATTTTTTTGATGCTATTGTAAATGGAATTGTTTTCTTAATTTCATTTTCAGGTTATTCACTGCTAATTTATAGAAATACAATTGACTTTTGTATATTGATCTTTTACCTGCAATGTGGCTGGACTTGTTAAAGAGTCTTAATAAATTTTCAAAGGATTAGTTAGGATTTTTATATATAAGATCATGTCATTTGCAAATACTGATAGTTTTACTTCTTCCTTTCTAATCTGGATGACTTTTATTTCATTTTCTTGCCTAATTGCCCTGGCTAGTACTTTCAATATAATGGTAGATAGAATTGGCAAGAGAAGATATCCTTGTCTTCTTCCTGATCTTAGGGAGAAAACATTTAGTCTTTCACCATTAAGTATGATGTTAACTGTGAGATATTCATAGATGCTTTTGTCAAGTTAAGGAAGTTCCTTTCTATTCTTAGTTTGTTGAGAGTTTTTATCATAAAAGAGTATTGGATTTTGTCAATAATTTTTCTGCACTTATTGAGATATTCATGTAGGTTTTTGTCCTTTATTCCATTGATATAACAATTGATTTCAGATGTTGAACCAACCTTGCATCCCTAAGATAAATCCCACATGGTCATAGTATATAATCCTTTTTATATACTGCTAGATTTGGTTAGCTATTACTTTGCTGAGGATTTTCCATCCATATTTATGAGATATTAATCTATAGTTTTCCTGTAATATCTGTGTCTAACTTGGTATCAGGCTAATAGTGCCCTTACAGAATGAGTTGGGAAGTGTTCCCTCCTCTTCTTTCTTAGAAGACTTTGTGAAGGTTTGTTATCAACTCTTCATTAAGTGTTTGGTAGAATTCACCATGGATCCTGAGTTTTTCTTTGTGAGAAGTTTTTAAATTAGTAATTCAATCTCATTACCTATTATAGCTCTCTTCAGATTTTCTGTTTCTTCATGACTCAGTTTTGATAGACTGTTTCCTGGAATCTGTCCATTTCACCTAAGTTATCTAGTTTGTTGGCATAGTTATTCATAGTATTTCACTGTAATCCTTTTTATTGCTGTAAAGTTGGTTGTGGTGTCCTTCTTTCATTCCTGATTTTAGAAATTCAAGTCCTTTTTCTTTTCTTTTTTGGTCAGTCAAGCAAAATATTTGTCAATTTTGTTGATGATTTCAAAGACCCAAGTTTTGACTGCATTGATGTTTTTCTATTATTGTTCTATTCCCTATTTCATTTATTTCCTTTCTAATATTTATTATTTTCTTCCTTCTTCTTGTTTTAGGTTTAATTTGCTCTTCTTTTTCCAGCATCATAAGTAGGAAGTTTAGGTTATTGATTTAAGATCTTTCTTTTTAAAATATAGACACTTACACCTATAAATTTCCATCTAAACACTACTTTAGCTGCATTCCTGTTTTAGTATGCTGTATCTTCAATTTCATTAGTCTCAAGGTATTTTCTAATTTCCCTTGTGATATATTCTTTGACCCATTGGTTATTTATGTTGTTTAATTTCCACATATTTATGAATTCCTCTAATTTCCTTCTATTATTGATTCTAATGTCATTCCACTGTGGTTGGAGAACATACTTTGTATTATTCCAACCATTTAAAAATTTATCAAAGCTTGTTTTATGACCTAGCATATGGTCTATTCTAGGGAATATTCCATGCACAGTGAGAAGAATGTGTATTCTGCTACTGTTGGGTTTTATGAATGTTTGTTAGATCTAGTTGGTTTATAGTGTTGTTTAAGCCTTCTAACATCTTGTTGGTCTTCTGCTAGTGGAAATTCCACCTTATGAGCAAGCTGGTGACTTGGGCCCCAGTAATCTTGTCCTGCTTGTAGCCTCAACTGGGAGCAAGGGGGAGAGGGGTCGATCCTATATTCTTCACTCCACTCACCCAGAGTAGAGCTTTTGTCATGCTAAGCTGGGAGTGGAAAGGAGGGGGTGGATTGTACATCCATTGTCACAGATTTAATAGCTTTTATTGAATAAATATCTCTTTATTTGCTGTATGCCCTTAGAGCAATTTCCAGAGATTTTAATGGTTGTGTTTTTATGATTTTCACTAGTTATCAGTATTTCACTAGGGAGGGGGTTTGCAGAGATTCTCACACTGCCATTCAGGAAGCCATTTCCTCTGCCATGAATTTTTGCAACAACCTGGTAACTGGGCTCCCCATTTGCACCCTTATTCCCCTACACCCATTCTCTACCAGCAGTCAGACTGATTCTCCAAAATCATAAATCAGGTCATGTCACTCCCTTACTTATCACTTTCCAAAGACTTCCCATCAATTTTAGAGTATCAGCGGCCTCTTTATTCCAGAATATTCCAGCTACCGTCTATCCCTCTAACCTCACAATGCATCACTTCTCTCCTCATTCTGACCATACGAGCTTTCTTTCTGATCTCAGAATATGCCAGACTGTTTCCCACCTCAGGGCTTTGCACTTGCTCTTCCTTCTGCCAGGAACACTTTTCCCTCCAACTGTCACATCACTGGCTGCTTCCTGTTATTCAGGTCTCAGCTGAGATGTCACCTCCCCAAAGAGGTGACCATCCATTCTATCAAAGTTGCTCTCCCTCCACCCAGAGCTGCATGTCACTTCTCTTCATCATATTGTCCTGGTCCATTTTCTCCATGGCTCCCCCCACCCCCTGAACTTATCTCGTTCATGTATCTTTTCACTTTCTCATTATCAGTTTTCCACCAGTAGAGAATCTGAAGCCCTGCCATCCTATTTCCCACTTTTTCTCCAGTACTTGAAACAATGCTGGGCACGTTGGAGGGGCTTGGCAACCAGCCAGATTCAGCACTGGATTTTATACTCCTTTTAGGTAGTTTGATAAGTGTGACAGTTAATTTTACACATCAACTTGGCTAAGCTATGGTGCCCAATTGTTTATTCAAACATCAGTTTTGATGTTGCCGTGAAGGTACTTTTTAGATGTGATTAATCCTGAAATAAGTAGACTTTGGGTAAAGATTAACTTTTAAATCAGTAGACTTTGAGTACAGCAGATTACCCTCCATAATGTTGGTGGGCATCATCCAATCAGTTGAAGACATTAAGTACAAAGACAGGTTTCCTGAGGAGGAGGAATTCTGCCTCTGGACTCCCTTTGGACTCGAGAATGGCAATATTAACTCCTGCTGGAATTTCCAGCTTGCTGGTCTGACTTACAGATTTCAGACTATCAATCCCCACAATCACATGAGCCAATTTCTTAAAATAAATCTCTCAATAGAGAGATAGAAAGGGAGAGAGAAATACACACACGTATATACATATATACACACATACATCTTATTGGTCTGTTTCTCTGGAGAACTCAGACTAATATGATAAGAGTCGGTCCTCCTTTAGGAGAAGGACTGAGATTCCTCAAAGGCAGGAAAAATAACATACCACACTTTCCGTTTCTCCACGTCTCCCCAGCACCCAGCGTGACATCAAGCGTATAAGAGCTCCTCCATGAGGCCTTGATGACTTAACTAATAAATCAACAAATATCTCTGGATCTTCTTGCATATGGACCCTTCGCAGCTGTGCAAGAAAGGGAAAAAGAAAACCTATCTGTGCCCCAGGTTTCCAATGTATTTCCTTTAAAACCAATGAAGTTTATATTATACGGGAGCCTCTTAAAGACAGCAGGCTTTAGCCCATTGAAATTGAGTCTGTAAATGCAAAACATTAGAAAAATAATGAATTGGTATTTGATATTCCTATATTTCAATATTCCTTTGATATTCCAATATGAAATTGAAACTGCTGGGGTTTTATGCATTCTTTGTCTTTCCTTTGATTTGGCAAACTCATTGCTTTGAATATGTTTGCTTTAATCACTGGACCATGGAGCAGGAGGGATGTGCATCTTGTTTGGGGAGGGGCTGGAGCAGGGGTGGTGCAGCCATCTGGGCCCAGAAAATGACTGCCTTCTGCGATTCACTGCATCTTCCTGCTGGAACGCGGCTGCTGGGGATTGCCAGGCCCATGGGGAGGGGCGGAGTTCCCTGGCCTTGCTCCAAGGGGGACACTTGAACCTCTCTACCTTACAGTTCAAAGGCAGAAAAGCAGAAAGAGCAGCTGTGACAGGGTCCCTGGCAGGTGTCAGGACTGGGGACAAGATCCTGGGACATCTGATTGGCCACGAGTGTGCCAAGTGCCCACTGCCAAGGTTCTGTGCAGGGGAGTCGGCGGGGGGGAGGGGTGGAAATATGGGGGAATCTCTCCTCATTAATCAGGCAGGCTTCTCCTAAAGAGAAGACCTGACTTTGATGATCACAGGGTGGTGATGGTAACAGTGTTGATGATGTTAACAGGGGAATGATATAGCTACAATGGCCCACGCTTATTAAGCCTTAACTACATGCCAGGGATGGTGCTAAGCTCTTGAGATGGACTGCCTCATTTTACCCTCAAAATAACAGTCTCCATTTGCCTTCCCTAAAAGCAGACCCCGAGACCAGGACTTGGGTGCGGTTGTTTATCTGGAGGTTGTCCCAGGAAGAGTAAGTAAGGGATGCAGAAGCCGAGCAGGGCAGGAAGTGTGTGCTAACGCATTAGTCGCCTCTACAGGCGCTGGGGCTCCACCTGGTTGGGGACCCTCTCGGGGATTATGGAATACACCTCAGAATTGTCCCACTGGAGGATGTGGAGGCTGGTGCATTTATCCACGGACCCCCCACTCCCATTGGTGGAGGGTTTCTCTGAGGGCAATAACTTCCCTGCAATTCTTGAGTTGCAGTAGTCAGCTGGGGACAACCCTCATGGTGACCCGGAGCCAGACAACGCCCGCAGGCAGGGCAGCAGAGCGACCCAGCCTCTTGAGAAGGAGAACTATCCTCCAGCCAGAAACAGTCCACCACAACTAAGGTGAACTTGGAGATGGGCCGAGGAGATACAGGACCTGGCATCAACAAAATCTGCTACAGCACTTTTTGGATAAGTATTTTTATTAACCCCATTTGCCACAGATGAAACTGAGGTTTAGAGAAGAGACCAGCTCTTGTCCAGGTTTGTCTGGCTAGAAAAAGTACATAAACCTCAGCAAATAAAGTACATAAACCTCACCACGTACTGTGTGTCTGATAGGGTCTGAAGGCTGGGAAACAGATATGATGAAGACAGTCCATGTCCCCAAGGATGTCGTGCAGGACGTAAGCAAGCAAACCCCCAGCCCTGAGTGACACGTGCCACCTGAAGGCAAGTACAGAAGTAACACGGGGGAAGGGAGGCTCCTACTCGGCAGGTGGGAACTGGAAAAGCCCCCTGGAAGAGGTGACAGCTGTTATGGGGGTGGATTTTGCTGTATATCGTTTATTTATATGTCAAACCATCCCGTTTGTTGAAGAACAACTGAGAAATATCTATAAGCAAAACAAAGCTGGGAGAGCTTCCCTGGTGGCGCAGTGGTTGAGAGTCCGCCTGCCGATGCAGAGGACACGGGTTAGTGCCCCGGTCCAGGAGGATCCCACATGCCGCGGAGCGGCTGGGCCCGTGAGCCATGGCCGCTGAGGCTGTGCGTCCGGAGCCTGTGCTCCGCAACGGGAGAGGCCACGACAGTGAGAGGCCCGCGTACCGCAAAAAAAAAAAAAAAAAAAAAAGGCTGGGAGACTTGTGCATGGGCCTGGCTGAGGTCCCGGCACCCTCCCCGCCCTGGAACTTGGTAACCCCACCCGCCTTCTGCGAAGAGGAACCGAGGATGGCCGGGGCCCTCACCAACCTGACAGCCAGGTTGCCACCTTTCTAAGAACTGGTTACTCTTCAGAGGGACCCCAAGCAGCCTGATGGGCTGGCATTAGGGGAGCTGGCATGGAGTTGCCCTGAAGGGGGACAAACGAAGGAGGAGTAAGGACTCCGAGAGCGGAGCCCTGATTTCCAGGGCTGGCTCCACCGTGTAACCAGCCACGTGCCCCAACTTTCTTCCCACCGAGCCTGACCACCCAGCGGATCCACTCTGCAGGGAAGAGCCCCAAGGCCGGGTGCCGTCTAAGTCCCCATCGTACACTTGGGATGCCTTTGGGTGCAAAGGATAGAACCCAACCCAAACTGATTTGGGACAAAAGGGGGTTGATGGGTACCTGTAGGGGTGTTCAAGGGTGGCTCTGGTACCGGGCACAGGCTCCCTGGGAGCCCCAGGGTGTCAGAGGAACACGCCCCTCGGGCTGGACTCTGCATCCCCCGTGTGGATTCACTCCACGCAGCTCTGG
This sequence comes from Mesoplodon mirus, assembly GCF_964341445.2. Taxonomy (NCBI): domain Eukaryota; kingdom Metazoa; phylum Chordata; class Mammalia; order Artiodactyla; family Ziphiidae; genus Mesoplodon; species Mesoplodon mirus. The sequence continues at coordinate 179,284,574 of NC_138979.1, forward strand.
ATCCTCAGTCCACCGGCGCAGCCAAGAAGACGTCCTCCTTCCGGAAGGTTCCAGCCAAGGGCTCCCATTGGCCGAGCTGGGTCATGCGCCAGAAGGAGGCTGGCCTCTGCTTTGCCTGACCTGGCTCACTGTCTGGGGTCCATGGTAGGCTCAGCCCCAGCTGAACCCTGTGTACTGAGACTGGAGAGAGGCAGGTCCCCAAAGAAACAGGCTGCTGACGCCAGGAGGACCGACATGTGCAGGGTAGCGGAGGGAAGTGGGCTCACAGGCAAAATGATGATGTTTCCAGGAGAGGACGCCCACCCTCACTCTTCCGTGGGGAGGAAAAGAGTGAGAGGTGTCCTTGTGGAGGGGTGTGTGTGTGTGTGTGTGTGTGTGTGTTTGAAAGGACATGTGTGGGTGTAGTATGGGATGGGAATGAGCACCGGGGCATGGGGGTGGGGGATAAGGGAGGGGGAGGGGTCTGAGGGTGGCTGCAGGTGCCCATGGTGAGAGGAGTCTGGCCAGCCAGGAGGACACGCAACAGGGTCCTGTCACTCCCCCGCCTTTCCCTGAGGCTTCCAGATGGCCCGAGGATGCAGAGCCGCAAGTGGACACAACAGGCCACCCACATGCCTCCCCGCTAGCCAGACAAGATGGGCCACGCTGCCCAAGGCTACATCTAGGAAAGGTCTGCACCATGGCCAGCCAAGGGGCTTGAAGACAGAGCTGAAGTCCTGTTCGGCCCTGGGCCACCCTGTGGCCCTGTGTCCTCACCTCCAGGACAGCACGGCTGGGAGGGGACTGCGCCATCACACATCCCATCCCAGAAGAGGGGCCCCGAGAGCAGGCGGCGCAGCGCTAGATCTCAGGCTCCCAACCCAAGTCCAGCCCAGGACCCGTGGTCAGTCAGCTCCGCCACTTTCCTATGCCCTGACCCCTCACTTTTTCCACTGAGGGTTTCAACCTCTGCTGGAAAGACCAGCTCCAGCCTAAATCCACCCCTGAGCTGGAGACTTACACTTTGCTTTTCTTTAAACAGCACCAACCATGCCCTCGAGCTCCCCAGGTGTTTACAGGACAGAAGAAAAACCAAACAAACATTCTAGAAAAGGAATGTGGCCCAGGCTGGAGCAGGGGTCCCCAAGCCTTTGGTCTCCCAGATAGTTTGGGCAAGGGTAGGGGGAGCGTTTGTGCTCCCGGGAGTGGTACTGTGTGCCTGTGTGCATGTCAGGACGTGGCAGTACGTGGAGAGGTGGGGAATGCCAGGTCGGTGGTCTCGGGACCATCCCACACCCTCTCGCCTCCTGACTTACCACTCATAGCCCTGGACCTTGACCCTAAGGATGAGAGTGACACAGAGGGCATAGAAGCAAACACTGTTAGTCAATTTATCTTGCCTGGCTCAACACCAAAAAGGATTTGGAGCAGCATGAAAAGATGCATAACATGTAATATAAAAATGCTGTGAAGAAATCAGCCAAAGGGAACCAGAACAGGAGGAACAAGATCAAGCCCAGAGTCAGATCAGGAAATAAAGATGAAACTGAGGTCCCGAGCACTTGGGCCGTGGTGGCCTGCAAGTTGGAATTGCACCTTCCAAAGAGCAAAGTTCTCTACAAGTCCTGTCACCAGGAGCCACAATATTTAAAACAGATGGGAGTGGGGCTGCTCTGAGTGGGGAAGGGGAGGACTCAGGAGCCCAAGCTCCACCCCCTCCGCTCCCGCTGCCCTCACAGCTGCCCTGAGCCACCCCTCAGACCCCCCGGCTCCAGGTCCCACCATCTGGAAACCTCTACACTGGTTGGTTCTGTCTCCTGGGTGCTCACAGCAAACCCTTGGGGCTGGAGCAACCCAAGCTCTGCCTGGGACTAAAGGAAGAGAGATATGTCCCCCTTGGGTCCTCACGGGACATGTTGCCATGAGCCGATCATAACATCCTGACAGCATAGAAGTGGGTTCTAGGTCTACTTCCCTGTCCTGTGAGGCCCCTGCCATGCCAGGCACCTCCCCATCCCTTGAGATGGGCCCTGTCCTCCCCCTGTCAAAGAGGAGCACATAAAGAGTGACAGCCCGGGACTCAGACCCATGCCTGGCACTGCCACCTCTCTGAGGGCGGTCCTTGGGAAAAGAGAGAGGCTGGTCCAGTGTGTCCTCAAACCCCAGAACTGAGACCAGGAGGGCCAGCCTCACGGCCAGCCATGTTCACAGTCAGGACCACCCACAGCCAGGTGTCCAAAACCACTGACCCAGAGCAGCACAGGGGACCAGAGGCCACAGGGTCAGGGGCTCCCACCCACCCCGAAGCCCTGTGCACCCAGAGCCCAGAGGGTTTCTCCCTCCAGCATCCCTTCACCTCCCCTTCTACCCCACACATCTCGACACCCAAACAGGAGCTTGTGCCCTTGCTGAACTGGATGCTGACCTCCCTCTGAGGTCATCTGGACCCCGCACGGTTCATTAAAGCACAGCCATGACTCTCCACCACCAGGGGACAGGGTGCAAGGGAGTTAGTTTCCTCTGACTGGTCGCCTGGCAACGGGCATCTCTTTTATGCCCTCTCTGCGGTGCACATGTCATTGACGGGAATTCCTCTCCTTTAACAGTTTGCGTTGTCAGAGGGCAGAATCTGATGAGTAGCAAATGTCTCTGAGTTCATCAGTAATAACCCCCAGGAGATCGCACTGAGGAAGTTATCTGCTACCAAATAATAAAATACCTCCATCTACTTTCAGAAGCTTTGGACAGCAAAGAGAGACCGCCAGGGGACTCCGAAAACCTTCAGACAGGATCTGTCTGGCTCATCCAGCCTAATTCACAGTGACTTAATACATCATGGAGAAGGGGTGGTGGGGCCAGGAAGCCTAGCACAGCCAGATTTCCTCGATATAAAATACCATCAACTGAAAGATTTAACAATCATTCAGCGAGGGGCTGGGGGGTGAGTAGCCACACAGATGCAAGATGTATCCTGACTTCAAAAACGCTGCAAAGTAGGAGGAAAGAGAAAGATCATCCATTTCAAATGAAGGAAATATGGTAGATTGCTGCCCCTTTAGACCTGCAAAGTCTTTGTTTCCAGTCCCTTTCCCTGGGTCATGCTTTCTAGAGGTCCAGTAGCCAACGTGTAGTATGAATCACGCACTCTAAAAATTAAAGAGAGAATGTTCCAGGCCCAACACATCAAAGGGTCCCAGGCAGTCCAATCCGTCCCCTCAGCCCGCTGCACTGCCACCCCCATGCCTCACAGCCGCCCAGCACTGTCCATGTGTCCCCGGACAAGGAGACTCTCAAGGAAATTCAAGGAAAGGGAAGAAATTAACAAGCCTTTATGGAGCCCCTGCCCCGGGTCAGGCACTTGCTGGATGCTGGCGTGACCAGGCTAAATGAGACCCAATTCCTGCCCTCAAAGAGAGGAGATGAGAAGATGATGATAACCCACTGAGTGCCTGCTGCATCAGCCACTGTGCTTGGTACCATGCACAGAGCATCCCATTTGGTCCTTGCAACAGCTCCTATAGATAATGATTATACCTATTTTACTGCTGAGAAAATAAAGGCTGGGTGAAGCTAAGTCACTTCAAGCACTGGTCGCCAGTAGAAGGTGTAGCCAGAATCTGGACTGAGCCACTGTCCCCAGAGCTTGTCTGCTTGTTCTTTCTACCACCTCAAGTAGCCTTTTCTCCATCGCCTCAAATCCAGAGCGGCATCACTTAGCCCAAGCTAGTGTCAGGCCCTGAGGTACCTCCACACACGGATCACATCTCTTCCACCTCCTATCAGCCTCTCCAAGCTGTCCACCTGTCTTAACTTCCACTGCCAAAGACTTAGACCAGACCCCCATGGTCATGGTCCCAGGAGGCCACCATTACCTCCCAAAGAGTCTCCTGGCTTCCCTTCTCACAGCTGTGGTCCAATATCCACACCCCAGCAAGCACGGTGTTTGTAAGACACAAACCATACAACATTTCTCTTCTGTTTAAATGCTCTGAAGCCTTCCCCTTGCCCTGGAGACAAAATGCTCCACCTATGAGGACTCACATGATCCAGCCCAACCTGACCTCCACCCCCTGGATCATGCTTCAGCGCTTCTGCGTTCCTTCTATTCTTCTAAAATGTGCACTTCTTTCCAGCCTTTGAGTCTTCGCACATGCTGTTCCTGGGCCTGGAATGCCATTCCCCTCCATGAAACGACACCTCTTCATCTTGCTGGGAAAAGACTGAGGCATCCACACTACCTGAAGTTATCTTCTCTCCCAGAACCTGGCTCTTTTCCTTAAAGGCCTTATCACAAGGTATAACTATCTATTTTCCTGTTTATTTATTAAGTATCATCTCCTTCACTGAGCCATAAGTTCACTGGTCTCTGGAATTGGGTCTCTTCTTCACCGCTGAGTTGCTCACAATGCACAGAGTCAGTGCCAAATAAATGCAGATTGAATGTGCGAATCAGTGAATAGGAAGAATGTTGCCGATCACCCTGGTATGTCCTCTGCTGACCGGCACGAGGCTTGGCCATTCCTTGTCACCGCGTCTCAGGCAGCTACCACCAGCTGGGCAGACTCGACAGTTTTGCTGGGATTCGGATGAAACAAACCATGGTACGTCCACCCCATGGACTATACCTCGGTCACAAAAAAAGAACCAGCTTGAATGGATCTCAAGGGCATTGTGCTAAGTGAAAAAAAGCCAGTCTCGAAAGGTTACATACCGTATGGCTCCCTGATAGGACATCCTTGAGATGAGCAAGTCATAGAGATGCAGAAAAGATAGGAGGTACCGGGGGGTCTGGCATGGGGAAGGTGGGTGTCACTATCCCAGGGAAGCAGGAGAAAGTTCCTTGAGGCACACGATCTAGATCTTGATCTTGGTGGTGGTTACACGAATCTACAAATGGGATAAAATGCCATAGAATGATACACAAAGACACACAAAAAATAAAACCACGTGGACACATGTAAAAACTGGGGAAATCCAAGCAAAGCTTAGGGTCCTGGTCCCTGCAATGTGCCAAATGATGTGCTGGTTTTGATAACGCACGTGAGTTGTCACCACTGGCAGAAGCTGGGAGAAGGGTACACAGGACCTCTTGGGACTATGTTTGCAACTTCTTGTGAGTCTGTAATTATTTCAAAATAAAGAGTAAAAAAAAAATTAAAATTAAAAAACATAGAATTGATGTGTGACCCCAGACTTAGACTCTCCATACCTACCTTTCTCCCCCTTTCTTCCTTGGGACACCAGGTGACACCTGCCCCAGGTGGTCGCCTCCCAGCCAGGAACTTGCAGACAACCCAGAGCCATGGACCAGGCTCCCACAGGAGGAAGGGACTGGACCCCTCAGACCCACCCCCCGGTGTGGCTGGATAACATGTACGTAAGTCGGGCACCCTACACAGTGTCTCATTTTTGAGCCAGATTCTGAGGGAGGATCCCATATGTTTCTGGTGTGATCTGAGGTCCAGTAAGAGAACATGTTCCTCTGATTATTTGTTGCTCACACCCGAAGCCCTGCCTCTACGTCTCAGAAGCAGCATCTGGGGAAATGGTCACGTGCAAACCCCACACTGGAAACCTTCCCTGTAGACCCCTCCCTGACAATCTGGGAATGAGGAGTCTTTAACTGAACCGCTTTGTCCCAAAGAGGCCAAAGCTTTTATCTATCACAGGCCACAGGCAGAAAAGCTGCTGTTTTTTGTTGAGGGTGAACCCTTGCCTGTGCTGGCTGCGTTAGACCATGAGAGGGATGCACACGGAGGCCTGCTTGGGTTTGTGGCTCAGAGTTGGCGGGTCTGGTTTGAGTTTGGTCCAGATTCTAGTGGGGAAAACTGCAAAAGTAAAAGTAAGTTCCCGGCTTGTGGCCACACAGAGAGCAGGGGCTGCGTCTACACTGACACAGGGCTGTGGGCACAGTGTTGCCTTAACCCTTGGCTAGGCTGAGCACTGATGTCTACACAGGCAAAGCACGGGCAGAGACGGGGGTCTCCGGGGTGAAGCGAGTGACTGAGCTGGCCTGGAGTAGGAGAATGCACGCTGGATAAGGACCCCATGGGGTCCTAGCCCCGGCTCTACCCCTGATTCACCATGTTACCCTCCATAAGCCCCTTCCCCACCCTGGGCCTCAGTTTCTGCATCTTCAAAGTACCCTGACTTCTGAGGTCCTCTTCAGAGCTAAACATCTATCTGCCCCAGGGTTCCTCAATCTTCGCACTAAGGACACTTTGAGCCAGAACATTCTTTGTTGGGGGGTGGGGGGAGAAATAGTGAGCCCTGGAGGTTGTTTAAGAGCATCCCTGGCTTCCGCCCACTAGATTCCAAGAAATATGCCCCTCTCCCCCTACGGTGTGATGACCAAAAATGTCTCCAGACATTTTCAAATGTCCCCTGGGGCGTAAAATCGTCCCTGGTGGAGAACCACTGCCCTAGACTCACGGACACTCAAATCAAGGAGGATTGGAGAGTCCAGACCTGCCTGAGGGCGGAGCCTGTATACCTCCTCCATCGGACCATCTTCCTTTCATCTCGGCTCCAACATCCTCTGCTCTGGGAATTCTGGAGCAAAGTCCTTCCCTCCAGGACAACACTCCCCAGTGAAGAGGGCTCTTTGACTTGAACTGTAGTGTCCATCACTGTTTAGGACCATCCAGAAGTGGTCTGTGCCATCCCTTGCATTCCTGGCCACGGTCTATTTGAAGAGAGCCATAATTTCCCTTCTCTTGTCCAATGCCACACTTGGGAGAGGGCAGGCGCATGCTGGTGGAAGGACGGATGTAGAGGGGGGAAGAGGGGACCCCCACTGGGCTCCGGAAAGGTGAGCCCGCCCCTCTGCTCCAGAGCCGGACAACCAGAAACGGCACCTGCCTAACGTGATGGATCTGCCACCTCACCGCTAGGTTAACGACCGACCTTGGAGGGTCACTAACAGCCTCCCTAGGTACAGTGTCCTTACCTGCCCTGCCCTCTACATGGGTCGATGTGAAGCCCTAGAAACGAGTATAAACCAAAAACACTGTAGAAATGGGTGTGATTCTTTCAGGGCTTTCCTCTTTCCCCACAGGCTTCTTATTGCATCTAAAATGCCCTGATCTGGGACAAGAAATAGTCACAAACTACCCAGGACGGATGACCCAAGAAATCCTTCATGTCAGCAGGAACAAAGCCTCATTAGAGAGGCTCTCCTTGAATGCTCCCAGCCTGAACTCTATCCTAAACTCCATCCTCTCGCCCTGCTCCGTCTTTCTCCTTGGCACTCACTGTCCCCTGGCAGGGAGTACACATCACATTTCTGGATCTCATTCCCCCTTCAGTGTCAGCTCCATGAGGTGAGGTTTTTGTCTTGTTCACAGCCGTCTCCCCAGTACCTCGAGTAGATGTGCAATACACTCTTTTTTTTTTTTTCGGTATTTATTTTCTTTACTCCCATCATGAGAATTAGTTTGTGTTTCCCTTGGTGAATTTTATTTTATTTTTAAAAAATTTTTATTGGATTATAGTTGATTTACAATGTTGTGTTAGTTTCTACTGTACAGCAAAGTGAATCAGTTATACATATGCATGTACCCACTCTTTTTTAGATTCTTTTCCCATATAGGTCATTACAGAGTATTGAGTAGAGTTCCCTGTGCTCTACAGTAGGTCCTTATTAGTAATCTATTTTATATATAGTAGTGTGCAAATGTCAATCCCAACCTCCCAATTTATCCTCCCCCCACTTCCCCCCTGGTAACCATAAGTTTGTTTTCTACATCTGTGACTGTATTTTTGTTTTGTAAATAAGTTCATCTGTACCGGTTTTTTTAGAGTCCACATATAAGCGGTATCGTGTGATATTTGTCTTTCTCTGACTTACTTCACTCAGTGTGACAATCTCTAGGTCCATCCATGTTGCTGCAGATGGCATTATTTCATTCCTTTTTATGGCTGAGTAGTATTTCATTGTATATATGTACCACTCTTGTTACATGAATTCAGAGACACTGAGTGAGTTTTCACTGGAGAAATGGCCAGTGGAAGGCGGCCAAATAAAGATGGAGGACCCAGCCTGAAGCTGCCAATGAGCTGGGGTGGTGAGGATTGGGGTGAATAGGGTGACATTTAGAACATTGGTGCTTGGGGCTTGAGACACACAGGGACAGAAGAAGCAAACATAGAATGCTAGGGTTGACAGCAAACTTAGAGGCTCCAGCAGCCACCTTTATGCACACGGGATTATCTATATGTCAACTACTATGACAACATACATTAGTACATGAATCAATATAGAAATACAACTTTGAAAAGCATTTAATTTATTTTAATATATGTGAGTGTATGTAAACAAACCAGATGATATTAATTATAGTAGAAATGGCTCAACAAATCATTCTAACAATTACTCAATGGATGGTTGATCCTTTTTAATTTTTTTTATTGAAGTAGAGTTGATTTACAATGTTAGTTTCTGCTGTACAACAAAGTGACTCAGTTATACATATATATACATTCTTTTTCAAATATTCTTTTCCATTATGGTTTATTAGGAATGGACAGTTGATTTTTAACAATTGTTGAGCAATCCTTTGACCTAGCTGTTACTAACTAAATGACAGCCCTGTCCAAGGCATGGTTTGACATGGGGAACCTCCTGTCAAACTAACGCCCTGACTAGGGCCTTAGTCAGCCCTGGCTGCACTCATGAAATACCCCTGACTGCGTGGCTTAAATGACAGATATTTATTTCACACAGCTCTGGAGGCTGCAAGTCCTAGGTGCTGGTAGATTTGTTTCCTGGTGAGGCCTCTCTTCCTGGCTTGGGTGTCCGTGTACATTGTGTGTTCACAGGAGCTCTCTGTGTGTGAGCAGAGAGCAAGCTCTGGTGACTCTTCTTAAAAGGGCACTAATCCCATCATGCGGGCTCCACCCTCATGAGCACATCTAAACCTAATCACCCCTCAAAGGCCCCACCTCCTAACACCATCACATTGGGAATTAGGGCTTCAATATACCAATGTGGTGGGGGGACACAGTCAGTTTATAGCACCCCCAAACTCTCCCAGGGGCCTGCCATCAAGAAACGTTAGGACCCTGGTGCCAAGCAGGTGGACAGGAGCACCATCTGTGTGACCGGACCACACACCCACCCGGACACCTGACTCCACGTGACCCCACCATGTCCCTGACCTCATCCCCATCACTGTCCCCTCACTCCAGCCCTGCCTGCACCTGTCCTTTGACCTTTGCCTCCACTGCTTCCCCTGCCCGGGGTCCTCTTCTCCCAAGTACATACATGTACTTTCACGTGGAAAACTAGGTGGGTTTTCACTCCAAGGTTAACTTCCCAGTTAAACCTGCCTTGGCCACCCTTCCTGACGCTTTAGCGTCCCCACTGCTGACAGCCCCTCTGTCTCGTTTTCCCCCTGCATGGGGCCCCAGCTGGCCTTCCATGCTTTGTGAGTTGGGAAGGAAGGACCAGAGGGTGAGGCCCTCCTTTGGGGAGCCAAGTGGACGCCATAAAGTGGCCTATGGCCGCCACAAGAAGGCTGCTCCCCAAGGACTACCAGGTCCTCCCTAACGAAAATAGAACAGGATTTTAAAGGAAAGCGGAGGCCAAAGGAAAGGAACTTTCCCGAGGGCCCAGCACCTTCTGTCTATTATCTCTTTCATTCCTCCCAAGAACCTATGAGACAGGTGTTTTCACTCCCACGTTCCAGAGGTGAAATCCCAGGCTCAGAGGGTTGAAGCTCAAGGTCACAGAATCATTAAGCAGAGTCAGGACCAAGCCCAGGTCAGCCCAGCGCTGAAGCCCGGGTCCTCTCTCTGCACAGCCTCCGCATCTGTGAAGCAACGAACACAAAAGACAGAAACCAAACCCTTTCGGCAAGGAAGCCTTCTTCTATTCATGTCCAACCCGGGGATCCAAAAGGCCTGGATCTCAGAGTCTTCAGAGGGACGTTGGCGGCAAAGACCTGACACTTTGGAGCCACGAGCTTGCGTCCTCCCACCGAAAGGAACCCAGATCCTGTGCCCTGCTCTGTGTTCCTGCCCGTCAAAGCTGTCTGCTCCCATCAGGACGGGGCCCCTGACGTACAAAACCCAGGCCCTGCCTCGGGCTGGTTTCAGGTTTCTACAACACAGCAAGTTGGCATGTTTTTATTTCTCCATCTGTAAACATCTCTCCATCTAATACAGTAACTGCTGTTTATGCAGAGCTATAAAAACAGAGGTCAGAGCACAATAAGATTATAGTCTTACTTCAATACATCCAGCCCATAATAAAATAAAATCTTACAAACCATCCAAAGGACCCGTCGAGGCATTCTTTAAGAATTAATGTCTGTCGTATGTAAGGATTCTAGCTGGGCATACTATTTTCCACAGCTGTCAGGACCTATTTAAAAGGCAATATCCTTTTGCTGGCATTTGATTTAGACTCTGTTTATACCATGTGGAGGATTGTTAATTCTGCGACATCTGACTCAGGGGTGTTTGATTACACTGAGGCCACCGCCAAGGGGATGGCGCATGATGTGGTGTGAGGTCGCGCGGCAGGACCGCGGCCCTGCTCTCGCCAGGCTCCCGCTTGCTGACGAGGTGCACCTGGGGGGATGGGACCCAGCAGCGGGGAAATGAGACGGTCTGCCTTCCAGGCAGCGTGGGCTGGTGGCTAGAGGAGATGTGGAGCGGGATAGGCGGGACGCAGTCCAGTCACATGCCGGTGACAAGCCTTGGGCGAGGTCATTTGCCACTCAGAGAGTCAGTTTCCCAGTTCGTAAGTGGGGAACAAGCCTGTACCTTACAAAGGGTTATGGGCTGAATTGTGCCCACCCCAAATTCATATATGGAAGTCCTAACCCCCAGTGCTTCCGAATGTGACTGTGCTCAGAGATAGGGCCTTTAAAGAGGTGGCTGAGTTCAAATGAGGCCTTATGGGTGGGCCCTAAGCCAGTCTGACAGGTGTCTGAGAAGAAGAGACCATAGACACACATAGCGGAAAGGCCAGGTGAGGGCACAGGAAGAAGACAGCCATCTACAAGCCATCAAGAGAAGCCTCAGAGGAAACCAATTTAGGCATGTGTTTCCTACGGCTGCTGTAATAACAAATGAGCACAAACATAGTGATTTAAAACAATACACATTTATTCTCTTACAATTCTGGAAGTCAGAAGTCCAAGATGGGTCTTACAGGGTTCAAAGCGAGGTGTAAGCAGGGCTGGTTCATGCTGGAGACTGTAGAGAGAATCCATTGTCTTGCTTCTTCCAGCTTCTAGGGGCCACGCACATTCCTTGGCTTGTGTGCCCTTCCCCCGTCTTCAAAGCCGGGAGTGGGGCAAGTTCTAACCTCGCCCTCCCTCTGACTCTGCTTCCTTAGGCCGGCGCCTGGCTTTCCGCTGACTCTGCTTCCATCTTTGCCCCTCACAGTTTCTCTCCCACTAAGCAGCCCAAATGACGCTTAGGATATGTATTTGGATCCTGACACTGCACTCTCCAGGGCTTCACCTCCTGGGAACTGAGCTGGCCTGGGGCGGCCCAACAGCCCCTCAGGCTCTAGCTCCCGATACCTCTGGCCTCCTCTCCTGCCAGCCACCCCTTGCTAATGCCGCTCCCCTCACGCTGGCCTCCTGCTTCTTTCTGGATCATGCCAAGCAAATTCCTCCTCAGGGCCCGTGCCCTCTGCACATGTCACCCAGAGACCCTCACTGTCTGCGGGCGTTTGCGGAAACGCCCCTTTATCAGGGAGCTCTTCCCTGACCCTACTACCTAAATAACACCCCAATCCCCCCAGCTCCCATCCCCCCACAAATCTCTCCATCTTCCTCCCTGACCGCGTGTTTCTGCATAGTACTGATCATTGTCTGTCGCACATTTATTAGCACTGATCATTGTCTGTCGCACATTTATTACCACTGATCATTGTCTGTCGCACATTTATTTGCTGATTGTCTTCCCCATGAGGGTGTAAGCTCCATGGGAACAGGACATAGTCTGGCTGCATCCCCACAGCTGGCCAGCACAGGAGGCCAGGTACACGCAGTCAGGGTTGAATAGATATCTTTGAGTGATCTGTGGTTGACATTGAAACATGAGGAAAATCATTAAATGGTTCTTGAACCAGCGAATGTCTGAGCTGGAAGGCCCTTCAGGCGCTGTCTCCACAGCTCCACACTGGGGGGAGGGAGGGGCGGGTCACTGGCAGGCGCCTGTAGAAGGAGCCGCGGGCAGGACAGTGTGGGCCTTCGTGGGGTCCTGATGTCTGCTGTGTTCCTCTGGAGATCTTAGAATATTCCAGACAGGGAGGTTCCCAAAGGCCACCTGTTACACAGGGAGACCAGCACAGATGGGGAAACTGAAGCATGTAGCAGGAAAATGCCTTGGACGTGGTCACAGAGCAAGAACGTGGCAGAGGTGGGCCCAATCTCGGGCGTTTTGCCCTCTCCCTGCCTAGACACCACCCGCTTTTCTGCTATGTTCCTACTTGCTCTGGAACCTATTTCACCCCTCACAGCTCCCTGGCTTGACCCCCTTCCTGGGCCATGCAGGATGCCAAGAAGCCTCCATCTGAGTCCATTTCAGGTTGCCCAATCCGAGGCTCTTTCTCCTATTGTGACTTCCACTCCCGAGAAGATGTCTTAGTCAGGGTTTTTCAGATAAACAGAACCAATAAGATATCCATATATAAATATGTAGATATATATGTGAATTAACTTGCACAATTATGGAGACTGGCAGGTCCAGCATCTGCAGGGTGGGCTGGCAGGCTGGAGAGCCAAGGAGGACGCCGACGCTGCAGCTCAAGTCCAATGGCAGTCTGCTGCAGAATTCCCCCTTGCTGGGGGAGGTCAGTCTTTTGTTCTAGGCCAGCCTTCAACTGATTGGATGAGGTCAGTCTTTTGTTCTCTGCAGGCCTCCACATGAGGGAGGGCAATCTGCTTTACTCGAAGTTCACCAATTTAAACATTAATCTCATCCCAAAACACCCTCACAGAAACATCTAGAATGATGCTTGGTCACATATCTGGGCACCGTGGCCCAGCCCAGCTGACACATAGAGTAACCATCACAGAAGGTGGAATCATCCCTGCAACGAGCAGCTGATCCTCACACAACCCAGCAGCTCGCCAGCTAAGGGTCCACCCGCAGCACCACTGCTCGCCAGCTGTGGGACCTTGGAGAAGTCATCTCGTGTGTCCACTGAAGATGGGAGTAAGAGTCCTGTACATTGAGGCCGGGGCGGATTGAATGTGACAGTGTTGGTGAGAGCTCGGCAGGTGGCCAGCACACAGGGATGTCTGGAGACGCTGTTTCTCTGCAGTGGCAGCACGGCCCCATTGGCTACTGTGCCGAGGGCCCGCCTTCCCCCCTCCACTCCCCTACTCCTCTTCTGCTGGTCCTCTTTGTGTCTCACACCTGACCTTTGCTGAGCCTTTTTTTTTTTTTTTTTTTTTTTTTGCGGTTCGTGGGCCTCTCACCTTTGTGGCCTCTCCCGTTGCGGAGCACAGGCTCCGGACGCACAGGCTCAGCTGCCATGGCTCACGGGCCCAGCCGCTCCGCGGCATGTGGGATCTTCTCAGACCGGGGCACGAACCCGTGTCCCCTGCATCGGCAGGCGGACTCTCAACCACTGCGCCACCAGGGAAGCCCTGCTGAGCCTTTAGCTTGACCCCCTGCCCTCCTCCTTGGGGGCTGATCCATCACTGCTGAACTCCTCCACTCGATTCTGGATGCTTCAGCCACTAGCTTCTGATTCAGCCAAGCCCTTTGGACCCCTCCCTGGCGTCTATCCATGTGGCCACCAACACAGCCCACCCTGGAGCTGATCCCCATTCCCCCATCACACACATACACATCCAACACATACACACATGTGACACATACACAGAGGCACCTAAACACACACATGCGCACATGACCCAACACACATACACACACACACGCAGTCCAGAACTGGGCAGCTCTCCTCTCTCCTGATTTCTAAAAGAAAACGTTTGGTGTATGAAATCCCCTTTTATCTCCAGGTTGACATGTGAGCCAGTCACATCCAGCCCTCTTAGAGGGCTGTCATCCTGAACTAAATGGTTCTAAATATTATACAATTTTGTTCAAAAGTTGTTTACAGAGACCTCCTCTGTGCCCGGGCCAGCGCGGCATTCTGGGTGTATAGACCCAACAGTGAGAATGTGGGACGTAATCTTCTCAGCGTCATGATGTTACTTTCAGGCATGATGTGGCCGAGGAGCAGACGGACGCTCAGCACAGAAAAGGGGCCGATGGCCAAGGCACTCTCCTTCATCCCACGGTGACTGAGCCCCTACCCATGTCCTGGGGGCTTTACTGACCCCTCTGAAATTTCCCACCTGAGGATGTCATGGTCCCAGCCATGAGCTGCCCCTTGGACAGGTCCCATGGGCTGTCCTGCCCCCAGTGTTGCAGGAGCCCCAGCTCCAGGCATGGTCTGTGACCGCCTCCCTCCTCTGCCCTGGGAATGCTTCTCTGCAGAGCCAGAGGTGGGGCCCCATCGCTCAGAGAGCAGCAGGACCCTAACCCCATGTCATCTATGACCAAGCATCATGAGTGGCAAATCTGTACCAGGCCCAGAGACACTGAGATGGATCACCGTGGCCCTGTCCCCAGGGAGGAGGATGGTAAACAAATCCCCTTGGATTATAGGAGGTGACCTTCAAGGCCACTCTGGCTCTATTAGTCCTATACACAGGAAATGTTCTACATTCTTTCTAGACTGGCAGCAAACTTTTACATGTAACTTCATCCGAGAAAACTGCTAGAAACCATAGTGACACAAAAAATGTTGATAGAAGAACCCAGCGTTTGTCCCAGACATGACTTAGGGCCTCAGATGGGCACCACAGTATGTAAGAACCCAGCCTCTGAAGTCAGACAGACCTGGCCTCTAATCCTGCCTCTGCTCCTAGCAGGCTGTGTGACCTTAGGGAAGTCACTCGACCTCTCTGGGCCTCATGTCCTTCATCTACAAAATGAAACTGATGACAATCACACTGGCCACAGAAAGAGAGGTGAGGGTGAAAACATCCCACAGGTACTTACTGGCAAACTGCCAGACAAATAATAGGTGCTTCCTACATGTTTGTTGTTATTATTATTATTGAAATGTGTTCCTGGACATATTTCACATATGAAACCCCACCCACCACAGCCAGCCAGCCACAGGGCCGAGCAGCACACGGCAGCATTTTGCCTATAAAAACATTTTGGTGCAATTTTCTGACCCGCAAAAATATTTTTACAGTGAAAACGCACGTCTGGCTTGGACTGCTTAGTCTCACTGGCTTGCGTAGCTTCTCAGGAAAATAAACAAAAGTGAATTTGCGGACACCAGGGGATGGACTCAAGTCAAACAAACGTGGCCCTGGACAGCCCCCAGCGTGGCCCCTGCCTGACCCGGCTGAGCAGAGGAATCTCAGACCAGGTCGCCCGACCCGGTCTCCTGAGAGGCCACAGGACGCAGAGCCTCACAGCCTAATGGCGGCTGGGACCCCAGGCCAGAGCCCACCTCTGGCTTCCCAGAGGAGGTGACAAAGCCCAGAGCAGGAAGGGGACCTGCCCAAGATCACACAACAAGATTGAGTCTGCTCTTTTCTTCATTTGTTTGGAGATTTGATATTACTTATTGAAGACACAATGATTTTTTAAATTAATTAATTTTTAATTGAAGTATAGTTGATTTATAATGGTTCAAGTGTACAGCAAAGTGATTCAGTTATACATATATATATATTCTTTTTCAGATTTTTTTCCATTAAAGGTTATTACAAGATACTGAATATAGCTCCCTGCGCTGTACAGTAGGTCCTTTTTCTTTATCTATTTTATATATAATCACGTGTATCTGTTAATCCCCTACTCCCAATTTATCTCTCCCCGCCCTTTTCCCCTTTGGTTAACCATAAGTTTGTTTTCTATGTCTGTGAGTCTGTTTCTGTTTTGTAAATAAGTTCATTTGTCCTGTTTTTTTAGATTCCACATATAAGTGATATCCCATGGTATTTGTCTTTCTCTGTCTGACTTACTTCACTTAGTATGATAATCTCTACGTCCATCCACGTTGCTGCAAATGGCACGGTTTCATTCTTTTTTATGGCTGAGTAGTATTCCATTGTATATATGTACCACATCTTCTTTATCCATTCATCTGTTGATGGACATTTAGGTTGCTTCCATGACTTGGCTATTGTGAATACTGCTGCTATGAACACAGAGGTGCATGTATCTTTTCGAATTAGAGTTTTCTGCACACCAGTTTTTTAAGGAGGCCATTCAGATCACTGTAGGGAAGGAAATGCAGTCTGGGGAGACGGCCTGATGTCCCCAAGGTCATCATGTCCAGGGTCCAAGCTTCCTTCCTTCTCTCTGCTCTTGGGAAGCCTCTGCCTTGCCCTGGATGACTGTTTCCCAATCAACTTACTTTGTCCAGAAAGACAGTGGGGAGGTAAGGAATAGGCACAAGTTTGGACAGAAAACAATTTCCAGCATCACAGTTTATTAAATGTGTGACCACAGACATGCTAGTAAATGCCTCTACGTTCCAGCTTTGTCCTTTGTAAGATGCCAGGGACAGACAGACAAACAAGCAGTGACAGCTCTGTACAGCGGAATACTACACAGCCACGAAAAAGAGCAAACTGTCCCCCCCACAACACACACACACCCCCAACGTGCTGAATCTCCCAGACATGGGTGGAGTGAAGGAAGGCCAGGCAGAGAAGCCTGCTCCGTTCTGTGAAACTCAAGAACAGACAAAACTCTGGGGGTGATGGGGGCCAGAACAGTGGTTGCCTCTGGGGTGGGGCAGGGGCTGAGAGGGCGCCCACAGGGGGAGGGCCTGAAATACCCCACGTCTGGGTCTGGGTGCTGGTTCCCTGGTTGCTACATGTGTAACAATGCACCCGGCTCTACCCTGAAGTTTCCTGCACTTTAGTATTTGTAAACCAGGCCTCGACACAAACAAAATAACGACGACAGAAGCGGCTGCCGTGGAGAGGTCAGCAGCACTGCCGACACGCTGTGGGGTATTTCATTTACTGTCTTGATCACTACCTCGAAATCGCACATTTTTCTCCTGCGTAGACTCCTTTGTGACTCAACTGTTCATTCATCCACTCAGTGGCCCTTGGGCTCCACGAGGGAATTTGGTGCAAGCCACCGCGTGATCGGGCTGGCACCTCAGCCAAACCACTCTGGCGCCAGTGGAGAGGGATTGCTGGAGGGGCCAGAGGGGAGGCTGCAGTGCTGACGGTGCCGGGCAGGGGATGCAGGAGACAGGCACACCTGGCCTCTGCCCTCCTGGCATACGCCAGTCTCCAGCAGGTGCACACGGCACTGCAATCAGCACCGTGACAAGGGCTGCAGGGGAAAAGCAGGGACACAGGACGCGAAGGTCAGGAAGGCCTGGCCTTGTCTGGGGTGCAGGAAGGCCTCCCGGAGGAGGTGGCATCTCAAGGATGAGATAGCAATTGACCAGAGGAAAAGGCGGGGTGGGGGAAGCTACACCAGGTGGAGGAAACTGCATGGACAAAGGCGCTGCACGGATAAGGGGTGCGCAGGGAGCACTGGCGGATGAGAGGGGTGTGGTGCCTGCCAGCGGGGAGTGTGGGCAGAGCAGCACGAGATGAGGCAGGGCCGGCTCAGGCCAGGCCTCCAGGCCGCGGCAAGGATTTGGGTCCTTCTCTGAAGATGGGCCAAGGGGCTGGGGCTCTGAGAATTAAGCAGGAGCCTGACTTGGTGGGGACTAGAGTTTTTAGCATCATTCTGCCCACCAGGTGGAGAGTGGCTTAGAGGAGGTAGGTCTGCACAGGACAGGGGAACTTTAGGGCCTCTATGAGTGGTCCAGGCAAGAAGGAGAGACTGACCGTGGAGATGGAGAGAGAACAGAGCTCCTTTACAATCCCCAGGTCTTGGGGACCAGGCTGGGTGGAGGGTCAGGAGAAGGAAGGATTCCGGATGACCTCCAGGTTTCTGCTTGGAGCACCTGGGTGGAAGCAGCGGAGGAAGACAAGTTTGGGGCCCATGAAGACCAGAATGTTCTCCTCCCGACATCAGCCCTTGCAGACCCCGGTTTGGATCGGTCACCCCAATTCCTGTGGAAAACCCAACTGAGCTAGAGGCACTGGAGAAGCAAGTCCATCCATCCTGCTACCCAGCCCGTCCCAGGCCCGGAGCTTCTGCAACACCACATGCCTGCAAGTCACCAGACATCTTGGTAAAATGCAGGTTCTTGTTCCGTAGGTCTGGGCTGAGCCCGAGAACCTGAGGTCAAACAGCCGCTGCTCTTGGTCGGAGGCGTTTGCAAACTCCGCCTGGGCTGAGTGGCAGGCTGGCCGGCCCCCGCCTGGGCCGACCAGGAGCACAGTTACCACCAAACAGTTTCCTCTTGCCTGCCCCACCCTCAGAGACAGGCCTTCCTCCTCTCTCTCTCCCAACCCCAACCTTAGCTGTCGCCGGGAGTCCCAGGAGGTTGGCAGTGACATGCTCAGGACCACGTCCTCTTGGCCACTAGGTGGCTGCAAATTTCCTGCACACCTGCTCCAGGAGCCCGGGGCCACCACAGGAGCACGAGCAGGTCCTGCTGCAGAGAAGCTGAGCTGCGGGGCCCGAGCAGCATCCTGGTAGACACAGCCGAGTGGTACTAAGGTAGGTGTGCGTGGCGGGTGTGAGCCGTGAAGGGACTCTAGCACAGGCCTGGAGGTGGGTGTGTGAGTCAGTATCCTAGGGCGGCCGTAACAAAGAACACACACACTGGGAGGCTTAAAACAGCAGAAGTGGGCTTCCCTGGTGGCGCAGTGGTTGAGAGTCCGCCTGCCGATTCAGGGGACACGGGTTCGTGCCCTGGTCGGGGAAGATCCCACATGCCGCGGAGCGGCTGGGCCCATGAGCCATGGCCGCTGAGCCTGCGCGTCCGGAACCTGTGCTCCACAACAGGAGAGGCCACAACAGTGAGAGGCCCAGGTACCACACACACAAAAAAACCCCCCAAAAAACAGCAGAAGTGTATTCTGTCTCAGTTCTGGAGGCAGGAAGTTCAACATCAAGGTGTCGGCAGTGCCATGCTTTCTCTGAGGGCTCCTGGGAAGAATCCTTCCTTGCTTCCTCCATCTTCTGGTGGCTCCTGGCAATCCGTGGTAGTCCTAGGCTTGTGACAGCCCAACGCTAATCCTCGTCCCTGTCTTCACATGGTCTTCTCCTCTCTGTGTCTCTGTGTCTTGGCCTGGCCTTCTCATCAGAACACCAGTCATGGGACTTAGGGCCCGTCCTACTCCGGCTTGACCTTGTTCTAACTCAATTACATTTGCATAGATCCTATTTCCAAATAGGGTCACATTATCGCATATCTGACGTTAGGACTTCAACACATTTTTGAAGGGACACATTCAACCCACATCAGTGGGAGGACCTCAGAGAGTGTGGCAAGCCAGGCAGGAGCCAGGGGCCTCCCGGAGATGCCCAGCCAGGTGGCCCCAAGCAGCAAGCGCGTCCCTAAAGTGTTCGGACCAGCTAGAAGTCTACTCTCTCCGCAGCCCCTCAGGGCCGCCGGGCAGTGAAGTCCTGGCCTGTCAACTCTGCTCCGTTGGCTGTAAACTGTTTGTAAGGTTTTAAATAAACAGCCACGGTCCCGAAGTCTGGTGGCTCGCCACTTATCAGGGCTCTGGCAGTTGTCAGCAAACTCCACAGTCCCAGACCCTGAAAACTAACCAACGGGCAGAGCCACCCACAGAGGCCAGTGAGGGGTGCCCGCAGGGGCTGCCCAAACCGGGCACCTCCCATGGCCCTGCCGGGGCCAAACCAGCAGTGGAGACGCCACCAAGGAGACCGGGGATGGTGGGTTCCTCTCTGGTTCAGACACTGCCTGCAGGGTGGCAACGCGGCACCTCCTTGCCCCTCCGGCCTCGGTTTCCCGGGCTACACAGGGAGGTCCCATTCAGCCCACATGGGGGTACCAGCAAAAGGCTCCATCTCTCAGGCGGCTGGTCCAGGAACGGGTCCCTGCCTTCTCCATGACGGAAGTCGGGGGACCTCAGAAACACAGATGCCTGTTTACCCTTGTAGCCCCGGGGCTGGTGGCATGTCTCAGCCAGGGTCACTTGCTGGTGGGCCCTGGGCAAAATTCAGCCCCCAGATGGGGTTATTTGGGCTACGAAATGGTGGATTTTAAACATTTTTAGATAGTGGCCAATATTTTAAAGTGAGGAAATTTCATATGGAAATCTGGATTTCACGCTTTTCATAAAATATCCCATCTGGCCGAGTGGAACCAGCATCACCTCCCAAAAGGCCACAAGCGTCCACCCCTGGGCTGGGGTTTCCTTCCAGCAAGTTGAGAAGATGGTGGTTCTCGTGCCCTGTGCCTGTATCAAGTGGGAAAGGAAGACATCAGTTAGAAAGGCAATGTTTCCTCCTGGGTGTATATCCGGAAACGAGGAAAGCTCTAATTAGAAAAGATACCTGCACCCCAATGTTCACTGCAGCACTATTTACAATAGCCAAGACATGGAAGCAACCTAAGTGTCCATCAACAGATGAGTGGATAAAGAAGATGTGGTACATATATTCAATGGAATATTACTCAGCCATGTAAAAATGAATGAAATAATGCCATGTGCAGCAACATGGATGGACCTAGAGATCATCATACATGAAATAAGTCAGACAAAGAAAGACAAATATCATACAATATCGCTTATATGTGGAATCGAAAAAAAATGTTACAAATGAACTTATTTACAAAACAGAAACAGACTCACAGACATCGAAAACAAACTTATAGTTACCAAAGGGAAAGGGGGGGTAGGGATAAATTGGGAGTATGGGATTAACAGATACACACTACTTTATATAAAGTAAACAACAAGGACCTACTGTATAGTACAGGGAACTATATTCAATATCGTGTGATAACATATAACAGAAAAGAACCAAAAAAAAGGATATAGGTATATACATATATATGTATAACTGAATCACTGAAACTAACCTGAAACTAACACAATATTGTAAATCAACTATACTTCAATTTAAAAAAAAAAGAGGGCTTCCCTGGTGGCGCACTGGTTGGGAGTCCGCCTGCTGATGCAGGGGGCACGGGTTCGTGCCCCGGTCCAGGAAGATCCCACATGCGGCGGAGCGGCTGGGCCCATGAGCCATGGTCGCTGAGCCTGTGCGTCTGGAGCCTGTGCTCCGCAATGGGAGAGGCCACAGCAGTGAGAGGCCCGTGTACCACAAAAAAAAAAAAAAAAAAAAAAAAAAGAAAAGCAGTGTTTCAAAAAGAGCAGTGGGATGGGAGGGACAGCCTGCAGATTTTCTGGACTCGTAGGACTCCTTTTCAACAGCCGCAGGTGCGCCCCGCATCCACGTGGAGACTTCCTGGATTACAGCCCACCAGCGCTTTCCCCAGCAATGCGCTTTCCAGATGGTTCCACCAAGGGCACCAAAGTGGCTGTTTGCCTAGAGGTTGCAATGTGGGCTCTGACTCTGTAGGAGCTGGAATACCAGCTCCACTCTCATGGGCTGTGAGGCCTCGGGCACGCGTGTGACCTAAACCTCAGCATCTTCATCTGTAAATAGTACCCACTGCAGGGAAACGAGAGGAAGTGAAGACGATGCATGGAAAATGGGGGGCGGGCTAATTGGCAGCTATTTTTATTGTTGTTACGGTGTTTTTCTTGCTGTTGCTGTTGGTAGGCATCCCAGGTCTTAGTTTCATTCTCCCAGAAGTAGACTCTGAGATCAGGAGGCAGATGGTTGGTGGGAAGGAAGGATCCCAAGACACACCATGAGGGGGGGTGGCAAGAGGAGACAGGGAGGCCAAGGCAGCCAAGAAGGGGTGCGTGATTAAGCCTGTATCATTGTGGGCAACTGCCCCCCAGTCCGGCTGGGGGCTCTGGGTCCAATGCAGCCCACAGGCCTCACAGTGTCCATGCTTCCCCCCACCACCCGTGTGAGCCTGGGAGCTGTGGTATTGACACACCCATGCCCGCTGCTCATAGGTTGAGCCTATCCCAGAGACTGCTCATCTCCTGGCCTGCGTGGGGCTGGGTGGCGTGGGCTTCTGCAGCCAGAGAAACGCCGGTGCCAACATCTGGGAGTTGGGTGGTCAGACCCGAAGGTCTAAAGGCGAGGAGATCTGGGCAGGACACCAACCGCATCGGCTAGAGCTCATGTTACTCTTTTACATGGATGCAAGATTTGTATTCAATTCCATAACAGGTCCGTGTTTATTTTAATATAAAGTATTTAGAAAAATGTATATATTGGGCCCCAAGAATTGAGCAAAACAGGCATTATTAAAAAGTGCTTCATTGTACCCTGCAACTCTTTGGACTCCCTGGCACACTGATAAACACACACACACACACCAAGATATCCATGACCCAGTTTGTGAAAATAGGACCAACCTCACCTCGTGTGAACCTCACACCAATCTTGTGCATTAGGCATATTTTATCCCCACAGATGAGGAAATGGAGACCGAGGGTTTGGGGTGACTGACTTGCTTAGACCTCAGCTAGAAAGTAGGTGAAAACCTCTTGAAGGTGGCCCTGTAGCTGCAAGACCGTCTGTCACACAGGCTACAGAGCGGGGCTGCTGAGACAGGTGCCCCAGCTAGGCTCAGAAAGAGGACCAACACCAAGAGCTCTAACAGAAGAATTGGCAGGACCGGGGCTCACTGGATGGGGGGTAGAGGAGGAGGAGGGAGGGAAGGAGCCTGACTCCCAGGTTTCCAATTTGGAGTGCTGGATGGACAGAGGTGCCCTCAGTTAAGACAGGAAGCACAGGAGGTGCGGCTTTGGAGGGACTGAGAAGACGATGGTGCTTCATGAGCTGACGCTGAGGGCCATCCGAGGGGAAAGTCCAGCAGATGGACGGATAGATGGGTCTGGAAGTGGGAAGATTGGTGGGACTGGGGACTCGGACCTGAAAAGCCCTGGCCACTGAGAGTACTTATGACCATGAGGGTAGAAGACATCACCCAGGGAGAAGGAGGAAAGGGCAGGGGAGAGCAGACCCCGGGGCAGAGGAGCCCCCACATTCAAGGTCAGGCAGAGGATGAACCAGTATGACGACTAAGGGTGGTCACAGTGGCCAAGGGACAACCTGGATCAAAAAGGACAAGGTGGTCGAGGGCAGAATGTTAGGGTCCCTAGAGCCTCCCTGGGGCTGGCACACAATCTTGCTCTAAGATGACTTTTTTCTTTTATTGAATGAAAAATTCTTTAAATCCTGTAGTGCTTTACAATTTTCAAGAGTTTCACACACATGGTTTCCTATAATCCCATAATTACCCTTTCCCCCCCACCCCTATCTTGCCCCTCCCCCTTCCCTCTCTCACTGGTAACCAACAGTTTGTTCTCTGTATCTGCGAGTCTGCTTCTTTTTTGTTTTATTCACTAGTTTGTTGTATTTTTTAGATTCCCCATATAAGTGATATCATACAGTATTTGTCTTTCTCTGTAAGACGACTTTTTTGATTGAAAAAGTGTGCGAATAAATTGCATTTCCTTAGTGCTTTGCAGCTTGCAAAGTTCCGCCATAGCTCTGGGCCCATTTGCCCCTTGGAGGGGGCAAGCAAGACTGACCCCGGGGCTCCAAAAACTTCCTCAGTTCGTGGCGAACTGAACTTATAGGTGCTTCATGGGGTAATTTCTCCTGCCTTCAGCCGGGCAGGACACTTGGGCCCTTCCCTGGCTCCCCAAGGCTCTGTCTGGCCCTGAGGGCAACTAATTGGTGCCCTGGGCTTAAGCGCTTTCCCAGAGCCCCCGTCTGCCCTCCTCTCACTCCCCTAAACCCCAAGCTGGTTACTTGCACTGAGTGGGGCTATTTGGTGTGTGAGAGCTGATTGGTTTTTGACAAATCCAGCTTGGCCTCTTTTTAGCACCTACTCGTCCCCCAGGGACGGGAAACCTGATATTTTAATGATTTACTCCAGACCCTTTGGGGCGTGGGGCTGTGATTGTGTGAAGCCAAATTCCCTGCGGAGGCAGGCCTGGTCGATGTAATTAGCAGGTGAGGACTCTCTGGGTTGGGAAATCAGGTGCTGTCAGCGCACAGTGGGCTGTGCCGTTGTTAACCCACTTCCATTCCAGCCGGAGCAACTCTTCATCTCCCAGAAGCACAGGGACAGCCTTCCCAGTCCCGGAAGGAGAGAGGCTTTCAGGAGAGGGGGCTCTTTTGTGTCATGACTGCACAAACGTTTCCTCTGTTTCTGTTTGTTTGGTCCCCGCTTGCCTGTTTTCCCCCAACCCTTTTTCTTTCTTCCCTAAAAGATTTTCCTACATTTTGCTGAGCCTTTCTTTGGATAACAGAATCTCAGAGGAAAAAAGAGGCAGAAGTTCAACCTCTTTGTTTTATACATGGAGAAACTGAAGCCCAGTGAGGATAAAAGACTTACCCAAGGTCCTACAGTGAAGTAATACGACCATTATCATCGCCACCACCATCATCACCATCATCGCTACCATCAGCCTCACCATCGTCATCGTCACCATCACCACCATCGTCAGCATCAGCGTCACCACCACCACCATCGTCATCGTCACCATCACCACCACCGTCATCATCACCATCACCACCACCATCATCATCATCACCATCACCACCACCGTCATCATCATCATCACCACCACCATCGTCATCATCATCACCACCACCACCACCACCGTCATCATCATCAGCATCACCACCACCACCATCGTCATCATCACCATCACCACCACCACCATCGTCATCACCACCACCACCACCACCACCGTCATCATCATCATCACCATCACCACCACCGTCATCATCACCATCACCACCACCATCATCATCATCACCATCACCACCACCGTCATCATCATCATCACCACCACCATCGTCATCATCATCACCACCACCACCACCACCGTCATCATCATCAGCATCACCACCACCACCATCGTCATCATCACCATCACCACCACCACCATCGTCATCACCACCACCACCACCACCACCGTCATCATCATCATCACCACCACCACCATCGTCATCATCACCATCACCACCACCACCATCATCATCATCATCATCACCATCACCATCGTCATCATCATCATCACCACCACCACCATCGTCATCATCATCACCACCACCACCACCGTCATCATCAGCATCATCACCACCACCACCATCGTCATCATCAGCGTCACCACCACCACCGTCATCATCACCATCACCACCACCACCATCATCATCATCATCACCACCACCACCACCGTCATCATCAGCATCATCACCACCACCACCATCGTCATCATCAGCGTCACCACCACCACCACCGTCATCATCACCATCACCACCACCACCATCGTCATCAGCGTCACCACCACCACCATCGTCATCATCACCATCACCACCACCACCACCATCGTCATCACCACCACCACCACCACCACCGTCATCATCACCATCACCACCACCACCATCATCATCATCATCATCACCACCACCACCACCGTCATCATCAGCATCATCACCACCACCACCATCGTCATCATCAGCATCACCACCACCACCATCGTCACCATCACCACCACCACCATCGTCATCAGCGTCACCACCACCACCATCGTCATCATCACCATCACCACCACCACCACCATCATCATCACCATCACCACCACCACCGTCATCATCACCATCACCACCACCACCATCGTCATCATCAGCATCACCACCACCATCACCATCGTCATCATCAGCATCACCACCACCACCATCGTCACCATCACCACCACCACCATCGTCATCAGCGTCACCACCACCACCATCGTCATCATCACCATCACCACCATCACCATCGTCATCATCACCATCACCACCACCACCACCGTCATCATCACCATCACCACCACCACCGTCATCATCACCATCACCACCACCACCATCATCATCATCATCATCACCACCACCACCGTCATCGTCACCATCACCACCACCACCATCACTGTCACCATCACTGTCACCATCACTATCACCATCATTTATTTGTTTATACCCAACATTATTTCAAAAAGGATTTAGGGCACCTTAGCCACCATGATCTTGGGTCTACAGACTCCTTCTTGGGGGTCCTCCTCCCCCCATCTTATCCCCCCTCTCTTTCTGCAGGTCTTACACGGCCCCTTCCTCCCCACCCTCCCTTCCCCACACCAGGAGATGCCTTCTGTCTGTCATCTAGGAACTTCCCTGCAGTTCTCCTACCCCCTTTCCAGTTATTTCACATGTATGACCTTCTTTTCAAATCCCCTCTGTCTCTACTTCTTCCTTTTGCTCTGGGGATGCTAAAATAGAAGGATCCTGGAGAAGAAACATAAAACACAGAGGATGGGGGCTGGAGTGGAAATGAAGAAAGCAGCATGTGGTATAAAGTGAAAGGGTCCCAGGCAAGTTGCTGCTTCAGCTCCACAGCCAGGTAGGTGGGGACACCGATGAGCCACTTCCCATCTCTGCGCCTCAGTCTCCTCGTTCAGAAAATGGTCTGAGGAGAAGGAAGGAAGGACTTTGCTGGAAGATCTGAAAGCCCCATGCAGTTTTCACATTGCACGATTCCAAAAGCATGAGGAGGGAGGAGGGAGGGGGCCCCTAGTCTGGGCGTTCCTTGCAGAGGGCAAAGGAAACTGTCATCACTGCCGCCAGCCTCTAAAATCTGGGCTGCGTCTCCACACCCCACTGGGGGATTAGGGTTTCAGCTCCCAGCTCTCCTGACAGGCCATTCCTTTCTCTGGATACCTCTCACTGGAGCCTCCTTATGCGAGGCCCAGCGGGCTCACTCATGGAGGCATCAGTGCCCTGATCTCTGCAGGAACAGCCACCCCGGCAGGGTCACCCTCCAGGCTGTGCCCTTCTGGGCCAGCTCCTGAGTGCAGAAATCTCCAGCCTGTATTCTTCCTGCCTCCACCCTCTCCACGTCCTCTTCCCTACACTCCACCCTCCCAGCCTTGCTCGTTGCAGCCTGACACTTCAAAATGCAGGGTCCAGCTTCAGCTGGATTTGGCCAGAAAACACGCATCCATCACAGCTGCGTCTTTGGAAGGAGAATGAAATTCACTAACTGTCCTCCAGGAGCCTCCGAGCCGGGAGGAAGGCGGCTCCGCTCTCCTCCCCAGAGCGATGAGCAAAGGGACGGATGACTTCAGTCTGCCTGGGGGGCCCCCCTGAGCCCAGGGCAAGGGGCCCAGCCAAGGCCTGAGTTATGCCGGGCAGAGCAAGTCTGACAGGCCGGCCGGGCCGCCTTCCCCGAGGCGGCCTAATGAGGCACTTCCAGTGAACGGCTGCAAGGAGAGGGGGCCAAAGCGCTGAGGACATCGGGGGACCAACTCGGTCCTGGAACAACTGACCTGGCCGTGCCTCGTTCCAGCAATCCATCCCCAGCTCAGCCTGGCAGCGCTAGTCTGCTCGGATGTTCACGGCTCCCGAGGGCTGCGCCCTTTCGGAAAAAAGAATGCAAGGTGGCCCCAAAATAAATGGAGGTGCAGCCAAGAGCAGCGCCCTTCCCCTCACTTGGGGATGATGGAAAGGGATGCCTAGTCGTCTTCCAGACACAGATGAGACTTCAGTAAGGATAGGCACATTTCCTGCACACGCGCTGGGCACTAGAACGCCTGCTATGGTGTGGTCATGGTCACTCTCGTGTGGTGAGGTCAGACAGCTGCTAAGCAGAACAATCTGGGTTCGAACCCAGCCCCGCCTGAGTCCAAAGCTATGCTTCTCCCTGTTACATCAGGTCGACTCCATCTCCGACCATTCTCTCCAAACAACCCACTCATCACAGCGATGCAAAAACCGAAGTCGGGGGTAAGTGGCTTCCACAGATCACCCGGCAAATGTATGGGGCCTAGTCCTGTGTGGCCCACGTGGAGGTGGGTGGATGGAGAGGAGGTAAAGGAGGAAGGCTGGAGCCAGACAACGGCAGTGATGGGCCAGCTGAGGGGTGAGCCAGGAGGCCAGGGGGCGGGGTAGGTGGGGATGGCGCCGGAAGAAGAGAGAGGAGGTGGAAGAGGTTTGAGGAGGGCTGGACATGATCTGAGCTGTTTCTGTCCAAAAATTCTGCCAGCTGCAAGGGACAGGGATGGCAGGAGAGGAAGACTGAAGACGAGGCTGCGGCTTAGGAGCCATGAGGAGGGTCCGGGTCGGCCCAAGGGGAGGGCAGAGCCCGGAATGGTCAGAGAGGGGCGGCGAGGATAGGCATTTCGAGAGAGAGGTGAGGACAGGAGCAGGGCCAGGTGGCCTGATGTTTCTGGAGATGGAGAAAAGCAGGGCCATCAACCCAGCAAAGAAAAGCAGAGGAAAAGTGGGTCATCTGGGCACAGGCTGGGCTTGGGGAAAGCTAGGGAGGCGTTGGGAAGATCAACCTGGGGCTTAAAGTCAGGGCTGGAATGTGGGTTTAGGAGCCACTCTGCACATTCAGCATTCATTCCTTCATTCATTAAATATGCATTGAAAAACCTCCTGTTTCAGGCTCTGGACTAGACAATGAGGGAGACAAAGATGACTTTGCAATGGTCCTTGCACTGCAGGAGCTCAGACTCCCCCATCCCCGCAGCAGGGATGACAGCTCGGAGTCCTCACCTTCTCCTTCCTCTGAGACAAGACCCAGGATGTCCTCATCTCAACACCCCCCAGATCGGTCCATCCCCCTCTCCATCACCCCATAGCCATAACCCCCATCTCCATTATCCCATCTCCATCATCGCCTTCTCCATCACTCCCATCTCCACCTATCCCCGTCTCTATTCACCCTCCATCTCCATCATCCCCACCTTCATCTACCCCGCAACCTCCATCACCCCCTTCTCCATCCATCCCCATCTCCATCACCCCCATCTCTCACCACCCTCATCTCCATCCATCTCCTATCTAGACTCCCCCATCTCCATCTACCCCTTTCCCCATCCATCCTCTTTTCCATTCACCTCCATCTCCCTCATCCTCACCTCCCTCATCCCTCATCCATCTCCATCCATCCTCCATCTCTACCCATTCCCACCTCCATCTGCCCCCATCACCCTGTCTTCACTTATCTCCCATCTCCACCACCTCTGTCTCTATTCCTACCCCATCTCCATCCACTTCCATCTCCATCACCTGCGTCTCCCTGGTCTGGGTACGGGTTTCGTTTCACTGCATCACTCTCTGGTTGCCTCTGTGCATCACCTCCCCAACTGGACTGGCGTCATCTCTGTGGCAGGAGCCTCCCCCCCCCACACACAGGGTCCATCGCACAGTAAAAGCACAGCAACCAAATAAGATAGCCTTGATTACTCTGCTTCTTCATTACCTAATAAAGATCCCCACTGACAAATAATCATTGAACTGTTCCAAGTTTTGTTTTTTTTTAAAGCAATGTAACTTCCCAGATTTGTGGCTGAAGGGAGCTCTTTGGGATCAGCTCCCCCATTTTTTTTTTAATATTTATTTTATTTATTTTTGCTGTGTTGGGTCTTCATTTCTGTGCAAGGGCTTTCTCCAGTTGTGGCAAGCAGGGGCCACTCTTCATCGCGGTGCGCGGGCCTCTCACTCTCAACGGCCTCTGTTGTTGTGGAGCACAGGCTCCAGACGCGCAGGCTCAGTAGTTGTGGCTCACGGGCCCAGTTGCTCCGCGGCATGCGGGATCCTCCCAGACCAGGGCTCGAACCCGTGTCCCCTGCATTGGCAGGCAGACTCTCAACCACCGCGCCACCAGGGAAGCCCCCAGCTCCCCCATTTTGTTTTCACATTCATTCAGCAACAGACGTGGCCACCCTGAGTACAGATGCAGAAATGAATCTGCCCCCACGTAGCTCCCAGTGGGATCCAGGAATGCAAAGAGTAAAACTGATAACATGTGATAGGTGTGTGTGGCAGGCATACCCAAGGAAAGGTTCTGCCAAGAGGAGGAATCCAGGAAGGCTTCCTGGTGGTGGTGGTGGTGTGTGTGGCGGTGCGGGGTCGGGGGGGTTCCTTGAGAGCTGGGTAGGGCCAGCCAGGTGGAGAGACAAAGTTGTTCTGCAGAGCAGAAGCCAGGAAGTTGAGGACATGACTGTGGCATGTGTGGGGAGGCTGAACAGTATGGATTTGCTTGTTCGGGGTGGGGTGGGTGGGGTTGGGGCATCTGCCAATCTGTTCATAACATATGGACCAAGCTAGACTATTAGCCTTATTGGATTCTGGAGTTTCCTAATCACATTGTCATTCCAAATCAGTTCTTCTGGGCAACATTCCCAGCCCTTAAACCGTCTGGCACGGATGCCCAATTGACTCCCGGAGTCTGAGCTTCCTGGAAAGCCAGCTCCTACCACTGCTCCAGGGTCCTGCCAGCATCCACCTCCCTTCCCAGGTGCCCCCGATTCCGCCTCCACCCACCTTGCCCACAATCCATCACTCCCCTCTCTCTAACTCTGGGACCCCTTTGGTACCTCCCTTGGGGTGCAAACTGTGTTCTGGTCGGTTAGTCAGATGTTCAAATATTTCCTTACCCCTTTGTAGGAGGCAGCACAGCATAGTGGACGAGAGTGCAGGCTCTGGAGTCAGAACGCTCCAGTGGGAGGGCAAGGGAGGAGTTGGAAAGCTTCCTGGAGGAGGTGACCAAACTATGTCTTGAAGGGTGAATAGGAGTTTGCAAGATGAAGAAGGAGGGAGGAGGGAAGAAAATTCAGGCAGAGAAAGTTCCAAAAGCAAAGGGTAGAGGTATGAGAATATTTGGCATATTCAGATCCTGGTAAGAAGCTGGGTGAGGCGAAGTATAGGATGTTTGGCTGACTAGGACATGGAGTTCCTAGGGGCTGGATCAGGTGAATTGCCCATGGAGTATCTAAGAAGGCAGCCACATCCGAGGCCCCCAGCAGATGCTGGCCATGCAACCACCTGGATGACACGATACCTTTAAATGTCTCGACCCTCCAAAAACCCAAGGCATCTCCTAAAGAGTTTTCTAACTGACCCTACCCGTGAGGAGCGTTCTGGCTGGACCCCGCTTAGCCCTCCCCCTCCCCTCCTCTCCCAGCGCTCCAAGTCTGCGATCCTATCAGTCATCTTTTTTTTTTTCATTCATTCACTCAGTGATCATTGTCCTCCACCCTTCCGACGCTTCAGACAGGCCGTCCATTTAATTTTGTAAAACTAAACAGCATGCTGAGCTCTTTCAGGACGCACTCGGAGTGTGATACGTTCTGGGGAATGTTTTTCCGAGCAGTGAAAAATTTAATTTTTTCCCCCAGCATCAAGATGTGTCAAACATAATTTATGCCTGGACATAATTCATCCCTAAAGATAAATATTGAAACCCAAGAGAGGAGAGACGGCTGCAGAATCTCCAGGGGCGGGGGCTAGGAAAGGGGGTCTCCCCTCCAGATCCCACCACCGAAGGGGTGAAAAAAGTGTAAACTAAACGCAAGCAAGTAGCTAACTCCAGGTCTGGTCCCAGTCTCCTTCTACAACTGCTGCAGACTTTTTTTTTTCTTTTTCCTTTTTTTTTTTTTTTTTTTTTACAAGCCTCTTTTGTGTCTGTTGAACTGTTGCTCTGTCTTGCATAAAATCTCTTGCCATAGAAGTCTTCAATTAAAGTCATCTGCTGGTCTTTGTCAGCTGAGCTTGATGCTGTCAAATCAGGCAGAGCTCCTTAAGCCAATACAAGTCATTAAGGAGGAGGTGAATTAGAGATCCGACATGGCGGACAGGAGCCATCCATAATCAATTGATATCTTCCTCTGCTGGAGGCGGGGTCTCGGTGAGCCCCCTCCCCATTCGCCTCATCCACCGGGGCCTCTACCCCTGGATCTAATTAGGCTGAGGCTCAGCAGGTCCGAGGCTGTGCTGAAAGGCCATCAGTAGGCGAGCCCATTAATAACTCGCCGGTGCCCTGCGTATTGTAATTGTCAGGCTGCAATTTACAGTAATCCTCTGATGCAAAAGCCTACATCGCCGCAGCTGATTGGAAATTCATACACCCATCTGAAAGAGAAAAACACAAGATGCATGGGTTAAAAGGCCAAAGCACGCAAGTGTGTGTGCTGAGTGACAGACATTTTAGTACTAGCCTGGGACCATATTTTAAAAGGTCACTGAAAACTCCTGGCTTGGGCCCTCTGACAAACAATGAACGTTCCATATATTTATTTGCCATCTCTTTGTTTTTACAGCAAGCAGAATAAATGAGTTAAATGACGTTGTGCGGGCCTGCATATTGTCAGCACAGGTTATAAGTCATTATTAAACTCCATCAAATCAAACCAAACCCGGTCAAGGCAATGAGACTAAAAGTTATTTGCATTCCTTCTGTCATAAAAAATCATATCCCCTTACTCAAGACTTTCGTTTCTTTATTAAATGCAGCCACAAGAGTATTTCAGGTCTGGCAATATAAGCTCAGGGAAACCTTCTCAGTATAACTCAGTGTAACTGCTTAGACCCGATTCCACTAAAAAGTCCCAGTTGAGTGTATCTGGGCACTCAATCAAGACATACATATTACTTTTAAATAAGATTAGCCTTTATATTTTGCTGCTTAAGTTAAAACTTTTCATGTCATTCTCTACTTTTATGTAAACTCCAACGTAATTCTGTTTTAGCAAAATACTTCAAACAAATTAAAAACCTCAAGTCGAGCGTGTCCTTAACAAAAACTTTCTTAATGGCATCACAGTGTGTTTGCTGACACTAAAACACTTTTAAATAAGATGGATTTTCCCTCCATTTCCCTGCATTTGTAATTACTGCTGTGCAGAGCCAGGTTGCAATGGCAAAAGCAGTTATCTGTACTGCAAGTATTATTTGACCAATAACTTAACCAGTGACCTGCAGCAACTGTGTAAAAATTCGTCTGTCCGTATCTGTCTCCAATTGGGTTCTACATTAGCTGTGAAATGGAAACTGGTGGACGGGGACTATTTAGGGGAGGGCTACCAGGAAGCCAGAGGGTAGGTAGGTGGGGAGGAGGGGCAAATGCGTCCCACTGAATGGCCCTCATATGGCAAATCACAGGGTTGTTGATCATGGTGTCTTTCTGAACCTGGTGAATGGCTGGGAGGAGATCAGGGAGTCAAAGTAAACGACTGGACACTGCAACCATTCCCAATCCAGAAACGATGTCAGTGGTCATTATTCAAAGTGTGAGGATTTGGAAAAGCAACTGTTTTGAAAAGTGAACTATAAGCAACTTCAGTGCCCATCAGGTCACTGATCAAATGAAAGGGAATTGAAGATGTGTCCATGGTGTCTTCATTTTTACATCCACTCAGTGTATTCAGTGGTACCTGCAGCCCAAAGCAGGTAACACTCCCCACATCTTATACTTCCACTCAGGCACCTCTGCCTGCCCGTGGCATGCAGCACACTGCCTGGGCACCGCACCGGGGTCTGCCCAGTTTACCCCGATTTCCTACACATTATCTCGTGAGGCTGTCAATGTCCCTCCAAGACAGGTAGGAATTACCATCCCCATTTGACAGTACATCAGAAGGAAAGCTAAAGAGGTGAAGAGACTCGTGTAGGGTCACATCTGTGGTGTGGCAGGCAGAATTCTAAGGTGCCCCCAGGATTCCCACCCCTTGATTCACACACCTTCTATAATGCCCTCGTCTTGAGCGTGGGCGAGACCTGGGAATACGATGGGACGTCGCTGTCATGGTCAGGTTGTGTTACATGGCAAAGGTGCAAGGATTTTGCAGATGTAATTGAGGTCCTTAATCAGCTGACTCTGAGTTGATGTTATCCTAGGTGGATCCAAGCCTTCCCCGAAAAGAAGGACTGACGTGGGAGAGAAGTTCTCCTGCTGGCCTTGAAGCAGCAAGCTGCCAGGAGCTCTGCATCTGCAAGAAAATGAATTTTGCCAACAACCACGTGAGCCTGGAAGCACCTCGAGCCCAGATAAGACCTCAGCCCAGCCAACACCTTGATTGCAGCCTCACGAGACCTGAGTGGAGGACCCAGCTAAGCTGGTGCCCAGACTCCTGACCCACAGGACCTGATCACGAATGCATGTTTTTAAAAAACAATTAATTAATTAGGTTGTGCTGGGTCTTGGTTGCTGCGGGCAGGCTCGCGGGCTCCTCAGTTGAGGCATGTGTGTGGGATCTAGTTCCCTGACCAGGGATCGAACCTGGGCCCCCGGCATGGGGAGCGTGGAGTTTTACCCCACCGCGCCACCAGGGAAGTCCCGAATGCATGTTGTTTTGACCCATCAAATGCATGGTTATTTGTAGCAGTAGAAAACAAATATGCATGACTAGTAATGAACTCAGGGCCTCCTGCCCACCAACCTGGTAGACTTGCCCCGACATCTATGCTGTGGCCATATTTCCACCCCAGATGTGTACTCCTTCCTCATATTTACAGTCTACACATCAAATATAAACTTACTTTTAAGTTGCTCTTATTCAGCCATTTTCTTATCCTAAAATATACTCTGGAGTATACTAAAATCCACTTCTTGATTTGACTATTACTGTGAATATTACCAAAGGGCTTTCTTATAATTCAAAAAAAAAAAAAAAAACTACAATACCTTCTCTGTTTTTCATTTCAAAGGCCCGCAAACAGCAGCCTTCTTGACACCAATATGAAATTTGCTTGTTAAGCCCATAAAAATTAGTACCTTATGAGTAAAATCATACCTTTAAAAACACCTGACTAAATATTTCATAAATGCAACACACACCAAATTCTTACAGTAGATTCACTGGATTTACAACCATCAAACTATATTAAACTTACAATATCAAGATTTATCACCTATTAAATGGAGCCTCATTTTAGTAATACCTCACATTTGATCCCAAAGGATCTCAAATACCTTTGACCCTTCACCAGGGCACTGTGCTGTAATTCACAACGAGGTAATCAAAGCTCTCATTGTAATGCTGCCGCTGCCACATTTGGGAATTAGCTCACCTATCAAGGCAAGGTAGCCAGATCTGGGAGAGAAGGCAGCTGCTTTACAAAGTGCAGAAATGGTACCAAGATCCAGCCCGCGGGGGAAAATCCCACAGAGAACCACAGATGTAGAGTCAGAGGGTCCGAGCAGGCTTCTGGGCCGATGGTTTTCAAACATGAGTTTTGGCAGTAGGGCCCTTTCTTTCCACACAATGTTCTAAGAAAGCTCAATGAATAGAACAGAGCCAATTGGAATGGCTCTGGCCGAGGAAAGAAGCAGGGGCCTCATCAGCGTTCCACAGTACACCGGGGAGACCCTGCTTCCGCTCCCGGGGCCCCTCACCTTGGCTACACATTAGGATCATCTGGGCAGCTTTCTTTTAAATGCAGATGCCCGGGCCTCACCCCAGACATTCTGATTTCGGTGTGATTCTAACTCAGAATCACTGGTTTGGCTGAACCCCCCACCCCCACCCGCCACACGCACACACCTTACCTCTGAGGAACCTGAGACCGTGAGATTTGCTGAAAGAAGTACAGGTTTAAAGCTCCCATCCAGAAAAATATAGCCTGCTCTCAGAATGTCTGCAGGGATGTAATTAGCCACATCGACATTATAAATCTGGGTTAAAATGTGTGAGTGAATTTTGAAGACTTACAGTGATCGCTCCCTTTAAATAATTCCTCAAAAAACATTCAGGGCTTTATGAAATGGCCATATAACATGACCCACGTCTCAGGAGCCTCCCTGGATCCATCATGCCAAAGAATTACGTGGTCTATTAAAGAGCCTGCAAATATCCACGGTGCCACAGACCAACAGCTTCCACAGGGAGACATTCTGTGAGACCTTCTACTCGTCCCTCAAAACCCAGCTCAAGTATTGCCCCTTCCTTCCATAAAGGTTCCATTAATTCTCCAGCTTTGTTCCACTTTTCCCTGGTCAGCGCTTCATCGGAGAGGACATGGGATTGAAGTTATTTTGTTACACACAATCGTCCCCACCATAAGTTGAGCCCTGAATGCAGCGTCTTGTGTTTTACTCATTTTCAAGGACATCAGCAGCATCTCCGCATATCCTTACTCATCTGTAAACTGGTGGTCGAACCTCCTCTTGTATGAACCACAGGGACAGTGCTTAGAACAGTAAGCACTCAATGAATGTTATCTATCATTGTAATCCAACCTTGGCCACACCTCTCCACATGCCACTCGCTTAGACTACCTTGTTTCACTGTCTTCCAGGCAATTATTCTCCAAAACTATCAGATTTCTTTCAGATCTGTCTTCCCTCCCACCCCCACCCGACTGGAATGTAAGAGACCTAACTGACTGAATCCCATGGACTTCGGGGGCCCAGACAGGGCTTGACTGTAGTGGATGGTGAAGCGACATTCGCGGATGGTTGCATAGCTGATGAGTCGAGCGAAAGAACAAGAACATGGCCTTGGCTTCTAGGAATTCATGATCTTGACCAGCCATGACTCATATCTATTCCTTCTGCATTCACAAGTTCAAGTTTTGTGGCTTTATCAGCTGTTGCATCCTTTACTGTATAGAGAGGAGGCAGAGGCCTTGGGAGGCTAGTGACTGGGCCACAGTGCAGGCTCCCGAGCACCAGCTGACTGGCTCCTTTCAGCATCCTTGGTACAGGAGGGTTAAAGCTGGATCACCCTGGGGGCGTGTCTGGGACTCAGAAATTCCCGATGCCTAGAAATGCTCAGACCACTAGCTGACAGTACCTCCCCTTTGTCAACAGAATTGGTTTTAGTGAGCTTTAGTTCTGGAAAGCCTCGATTTTCTATTTATAAACACAGCCTCAAGCTGGAATTCTGGCTTGTTAAGAGGACTGATTCAGCCCTTTATTCCAAACTAGGTAAATCTAAGGAAAAATAACTAACCACCAAACAAAACCCAAAGTGGCCTTACGGCTCTTAAGAGAACTTAAAGCTCAAACACACTTTCCCATAAAATCAACTTGTGTCCCACTGTGTCTGCCCACATTTGAGCCTGGGCTTGGGAGAAGGGGAACACCGAGAGCACGACGCCCCCTGTCCCGGGAGAGCACGGCTGGCCGTTGCCTTGCCTGTCTTCACAAAACAGCGTGTACCCATTTAACAGGCTGGCCCACTGGGACGTCACAGCAAAGCCAGAACAAAGTTCAAAGCTGTGACTCTACTGGGCTACCGGCCCTTCTCAAGAACTACCTCAACTCATTTAGGTCAGCTTCATGCCGAATGCTTAGTAACTGCTTCATGCATATCCTGGACCAAGGCGTATCGATGTGCTTGTTACAGCCCATCATATTCCCAAAATCTGTGACAATGACTGTAGAGATGCTGTAACAGGATAGGATGGAGACTTAGGGGGCTGAGGGCAAAGGGAAATGAGAAACTAATACAAACACAGGGTTTTATTCCCAGAAAGCAACTCCCCATTGGTTTGGCCGTGGGATGCGACAGCCTGTGAGGAGGACGAGGCCTTCGTGCCGCTCACAGCTCTGTCCTCAGCACCTGGAAGAGTGCCGCCCACAGACGGCGCCCACAAATCTTTCAGTGAACAGGTGACCCGTAGGCCTGCTGCAAATCTGGCTCTGAGTTGCCGAGTAGTCAAAGCAAAAAGGGGAAAAAAGATCAGTGTCCATTCAAACCAGATCTTCAGGAAAAGCACATGCTCTTCCAGACATTTCTCGACTGGGTTTTCAGCTCTGCATGAACCAGCTGTGTCCGATGGACCAGAAGACCCACTCTTCGCCCCAGACTATGACACAATAGTCAGGAGGATCCAGGTCCCGTTCCCCTCGGTGAAGACATTGTGCAAGGCGGGGATTCTCCCCCAGTCTCTTCTCTGCTGCCTCCACCCTCAACCCTCTCCTGACCCTGCCCTTTCTCCGTCTCCTGAAGAATCATTAACACCTGCAGATAGAGGTCACACGGCACTGGGCTGAGGTCAGCACATACTGAGGTTCTCCTGTGGTCCAGGGGCATCTGGGACCCAGAACACACGGTGGTGGTTAGGACACGGTCCTTTCATTCCAGAGGCTCGCAGACGTGTGGAGAGGTGGGGCAGTGGTGTGAGAAGGGTAGGGGGCTGTGGTGGGGACCTGGGCTGAGGGTGGGCTGGGTACGGGAAGATGCCCCAGGAGGCCTGGGGCCCAGCTCTGTGTGCAAGGAAGGGTCGCACTGGATGAATAAAAAAGGTGGGGAGAGGGCCAGGAGAGCTTTAGGCAGTCAACAGCACATAGAAAGGCCTCCCTGAAAGCTGCAGACTTGGGATGATAGGGCAGACGACACCCACTGTCCTGAGATGGCGAAAGCGCAGCCCTCAGCAGGAGGCAGAGGTCCTGAAGTGTGTCCTGCTCTAGGACTGTCAGGGACCAACCCCTGCACAAGCAAAACTCGTTTTAACAGAAAACACATCCAACGGGAGCATGACTTCATGACTGTCAACTGCAAGTCACGTGTAGCCGGGACAACAGGACTTGGACTCACCTATGCCTGGGGAGCCCAAGTGACACAGTGAATAAACCCTTAGGGTCCCTTCCAGTTCATCAGCCGCAAGGGCTGCTTGTCACCTTCATGTGTGACCTTGGGCCCACTGGCTGACCGACCACAGGCTGCTGGGTTCGTGGGCACTGTCAGAGACATGGCTCACCAAATGCCCGCGTGCTTGGCAGGGCATGTCTTCAAGTGTGTTTGCTCAGGATGCTGGTACCTAAGATCTACTGTGAAGGTGTCTGTGGTCTAATAAGTTTGGGAAATGCAGCCCTCTCTCAGGCCCAAGGCACTTCAGCATAATAAAGGACCTGAGAAGCCCTGCAAAGAATCCTGTTCAACTATGTTTAACCCATAAATGCCCAAACTTAGCGAGAACCATGGAACTTGTTTTTGCCATATCACATCTATGAGCATCCCTGGAATCTACTCAAGTCTCCATCTCAAAGGCAGATTCAGGCTCTGATAGGAAAGTGGGGGTGGGTAGGAAGTGTTACGAATGAGAGGCAAGGTTCGGAACAAAAACCCAGGAACACTCAGCACTAGTAAGAGGCTCATCAAAAATTACTCCCTAAAAATGTCAGAAAAAAATTTCAAGACACCAGTAGCGTTCTGGTGCTGCTTCGTCCCCTGATGACTTCCTAGTTACAGATTCGAGGCTGTGCACACACCAACCACCACAGCCGGTCCCCCAACCACGGAAAACTGGGAGGAGGTCACCAAGATCGGGAACATCCCCTTCACCTTGCACGGCATAATCGCCATCATGGGCCACACTTCTGTTGCAAGGCTGTGTGTGTGTGCACGTGTGTGTACACGTGCACGCAAAGCACACACACTTTGGACTGCAGCCCAACTGCACTCACTCACTTTGGTTCTGTTCTAATGGCACCTTACAGCGTAACGGGAGTGGCTTTACTGAGGTAAAAGGGCTTTCCGTTCTTTTCAAAATACAGTGAATGCAAAAGCAGGAGGGAAAAAAGCAGAGAGGTTAAAATAAACGCTTATTTCTTGTTGCACAGCCCTTAAACAGCCGCTGGGCACATCCCTAGTTTTCCAGACTAATGTGAGTTGGGTAACAGAGTAATGGTAGGTTTTAGCTCAGGCTCTCTAACAAAGACCATGAGACTTCTCCTCAGGAGCTACTAGGGTTACATACAAAACAAAGAAACAAATCCCACAACTGCCGCCCATGTTCCTTATGAGTCACCATCTGGTTTTCTTCTCAACGTGACAAATCTATGACACACACAACACAGACACTGACATGTTTTAATTTCACCTTCATCTTAAAGGAGCCACATAAATTAGGGAACTGTTGAGTGACAGTTAAACGCTCATTTTGATTTGGGTAGATGGGTGTTCAAGGGCCAGCCCTGACTTGCTGTGACCTCAGACAAGTTACTTCCCTTCTCTACGCCTCGTTTTTCCCATCTGTAAAATGGGGATTATAGTAACAATGAGTGTTCATTATGGGCTTAGGATGTGTGGGGCCCTGAGCCCAGCGTGTTACAAGAACCCTCACTGAAGCCAAATGACTCTCCCTCGTTGTAAAGGCAAGGGCGTGGGGCTAAGGGTGGCGTAACAACTTGCCTGAAGTCGCACAGTGAGTGCCGGAAGCCGGACATCGTGACCCCAGTTCTCCGTGTGAGGCACTATGCTGTACTTCCCTCCAAAGGCTGCCATTTCTGTAATCGTGGTGAGGAGTAAATGGC
Source organism: Mesoplodon mirus (assembly GCF_964341445.2). Taxonomy (NCBI): domain Eukaryota; kingdom Metazoa; phylum Chordata; class Mammalia; order Artiodactyla; family Ziphiidae; genus Mesoplodon; species Mesoplodon mirus. The sequence goes on from NC_138979.1 coordinate 179,324,637, forward strand.
ATAAAATGTGTAAAACATTTAGGACAGACCAGGCACCTCGTACGTGTTCAATGAATCTTAGTTATTATAGGTCCGGGAGCCCTTATCTGAAATCCTTGAAGCCAACGTGTCTTGCAATTCAGAATTTTTCAAGACAGAATTTTCAAGGGAGTAAAAAGGCAACCCACAGAATGGAAAAATGTATTTGTAAATCACGAACTTGATAAAGGTTTAATATCCAAAATACATAAAGAACTCCTTAAAACCCAACAACAAAAAACAACCCAATTCAAAAATGGGCAAAGGACTTGAAGAGATATTTCTACAAAGATGTACACATGGCCAACAAGCACAAAACTACAATAAGATACCAGCTCACGCCCACTGGGATAGCTATTTAAAAATAAAAATAAAGAGTTGATGAGGATGTGAAGAAATTGGGAGCCTTGTGCACTGGTGGCGAGAATGTAAAACGGTGCAAACGCTGTGAAAACAGTACGGAAGCTTCTCAAAAAATCAAACAGAATTTACCGTGTGATCTAGCAATTCCATTCCTGGATACATACGCTAAAGAACTGAAAGCAGGGATTCAAACAGGTAAATGTACACCAATGTTCACGGCAGCAATATTCACAACAGCCAAAAAGTGGAAGCGTGAAAGCAACCCAACGCCCATCGGCAAATGAATGGATAAACAAAGTGTGGTCTATATATATTATATATACAACGAAATGTTACTCAGCCCTGAAGAGGAAGGAAATTCTGACACATGCTACAACACGGCTGGACCCTAACAAACAAGCCAGACGCCAAAGGACAAATACTGTCTGATTCCACTTATCTGTAAGCACCTAAAATAGTCAAATTCAGAGACAGAAAGCAGAATGGTGGATACCAGGACTGGGGGACGGAGCAGATGGGAGTTAGTGTTTCACGGGCACAGGGTTTCAGTTTGGGATGAAGAAAAGTTCTGGAACTAGATGGTGGTGATGGTTGCAGAACAATGTGCATGTACTTAAATGCCATTAAGCTCTACAATTAAAAATGGCTCTGTGGTTGAGTTTTATGTATAATTTACCACAAAAAGAAAAAAGAGAAATAAAAAAGATCTACGAGTTGTTCCCACGTTGCCTTGCACACAGGTCGGGAATGCTCCTGGCCGCGCGTCTACCGTGAGGGCACTACCTTGCTCCTGGTGTCTCTGCGGGGATCACAACTCAGTCCACGCCTAAGCGGGCTGCAACCGGCACCCACCATTCCATCCAATACCTACATTATACACTTACGGATCCACAAAAAGAAAAAAGCTCACTTCCATCTGGATTCTTTTCATGCACATCACAACCTGCAAGCTGATCTGCCTGGCCTGGCCTGGCTGTGTTCCCTGTTCCAGCCACAGGAACGGAGGGCGAGGTGGCGGGAAAGGGCTGTGGCTCTCAGGCTTGGCCTGAACCACGCAGTGAATTCTGGGCAGTAACACTAACGAACGCAAGTACGTAGAACTCAACCAAATTCCTCAGGATTAAAATACGTATACTTTTCTCTCCTTCAGTTTAGAGAAGTCAGAGTGAGGGGAAAGGAAGAGATTAATTTAAACTCTTATGAAGGAAAACTGAATTTTTTTTTCTCATTCTAAGAAACTTATACTTACCTTCTTGTTCCTACGGCAAAGGCATTCCTTTTAGTGCTTGGTTTACTGAGTTACAGAAAGGTTAGGTCAAAGCTTGAAATAATGGAATTCTTTCTTAACCAATACTGTATTGGGAGTGTGTCCTAAAACCCTGGAAGCCGAACATTCTGTCCACTTGACTTCAGAATAACCAAATTCACTTAAGGAATGTGTCAAATGTGTCACAGATAATCCAGGACCTGGAAAACATCAGTCAGTGTGGCAGAATTTCAGGCAAACACTGGTATTATTTAAATCAGAAAAGAACAAGGCAATTGTTAGTAGACAACTCCACCAGTAGATGGGAAGCATAACTTGGTAAACAACATTTTATCATATTAAAGTATGCATTTTCAGATGACCATGGAATTAAAACATTTTAAAGACATTTCTGCTACAACTATTTAAACTTGACCTGAATCAAAACAAGAAAAGAAAAAGGCAAAAGGACACAAAGTGAACTGACCATAACTTTATTGGAGATTTACTTGGCTACAATTATTACAAAAAAAAGACGACTAAAGGTAATTGTGACCCATAAGGTGCAGACTGCAAATTTCTGCAGCATGATTACTGTATGAATGAATTACATCATGTTCCTTAAAAACAGCTGCAGCATGTGATGGTAAATATTTTTCTGTCAATCAAATTATATATGTGTTAGTTTTACTTGATTTTAGTCATTTTCCTTCACTCTATTTACAGCAGAAAAGCCAGAAATTTCACTTCCTGTTCACCTTTGCATTTTGGCTATGTAACCTGCTGCTGCAGTGAATTCTGAGTGCATCTATAAAATTTAAATTGTGGGTGATGTCCAAATAAAAATGGACTAGAGAAAAAAACAATTAACGATTAAAATATATTTACAAGTTAGCTTCAAAAGATCATTTTCACTGCTAGTGGAAAATACAATAGTCTCAATGCAAATTCCCTAGATATTGCTACTGGCGAATCCAACAACTTTTAAAATCACTTCAATATTCTTGGTCTTAAACATATCTTAAAAACTTCTCATGTACAATATAAAATAAAGAAATTTATTTGGAAATAATTAAGTTCCTGAAAAGTAATCAGTGGTTGAAAAAATATACCTATTTAAATGTAATTAAAATAACCATATAGGTAATAAACAAGACATGAGTTTCAATTCCGCAGCTAACACAAACTGGTTCGGGGCACTAAAAGAACTTCAGATGCAGTTGAAATGAAGACATCAAGGTCTCCGTTTGGTGGCTTAAATTTTGTGTAAAAGGATTAGACACCCTAACAGAGGAAGACAGAAAGTTTTAAATCAACTGGGCCTTAAGACTGAACTGTGGTAGGTCTGGGTCTCGATTAGTCTCTGCACTCTGCAGTTACACAGGCTGATGTCAGGTAATGACTAAAAGAGCCGACCGCTGGGTGAATAATTGTATTTATGAACTGAACCAACAGAACCAAAGTAGCCTCCAGTCTCTTGCTATTTAGGCACGGCAATTTGAATCTTTCTGAGGGCAAGCTATTATTAAGAGAGGAACAATATTAGTATTTTAAAAGATAATTACAGGAGTGTTAGAGGTCAATCTAAATTTAATCACTTCACATAATGTAAAAGAGAAAAGAAAAAAAAGTCACAAACATCTTTAAAACATAATTAAGAGTTCAGTTAACAAATCTTCGTCATACTTTCACAAACAGTAAAAATGCCACAGACAAAAATGACCTATTTAAGTTGTGCAAGTATATGACACATTGCAGGCATTATAATTATCTTTTTCAAATTCGGTAAATCGAAACAGCAGCGAGGCCAAACCACATTTTTTCCTCTCAGTTAAGCATATTTTCCTTGAAATGAGGTAAAGCATGGTACCAAGTGCAATGCTCATCTGTGCTACATGAACAGAACAGAGGGGGGAAAAGCTATTACAAAACGCAGCATAGTCAGGACTGCTGAAAGTGTATTATAAAAAAAAAAAAAAAATTTACAGTGAAGGTCCATGCCAACTCACTTCCACACAATCATCGTAAGGAATTTCTGCAGCTGCTTTTCAAAATGCGCCTGCCCAGGCCTTCCCGCGTGTGCTGGCCGCACAACCACACCAGGGGGGTTTCCAAATCACACTCAGTCTCACGTGGCAATCACAGGAACAAAAGGATGACAGACAAGGTGGTAACGTGGAGCGACAAGAGTGATTTTTTTCCTTAATTAACGGATGGGAAACATTTCAATAAACGAAACTAGGGGAAAGTTTACAGCATTAAAAATCAGCAGCACAAAAGCGTTCATAACCATTTCATATGTCTAACTCGTAGCTTTTATTTTTTAACTTAGTAACCAGGGGATCACAGATTGCTTCAAAGCGTGAGTCACAATTAAAATCAGCTATTGTCCTCCAACCAAAAAAAATTTAAAAAGCAATAGCTAAAGTTTGCTGTTGATAAAACATTTTGAATGGTAGCAGGAAGTCTGAACCCCTGAGACTGTGTGACCTAATCTCATCCAAGTCTGAACTTTTTAGTATTAACAAAAAATACTCGTCCTAAGGTTACAAAATATATTGAGGCATTTTTCTCCCCACGGGAATTGTAACTGTGAAACAATCTGATTTTGGTGCCAGGAGGCCAGTGAATCCCTTAACACTGGGATTAGTGCATTAGACACAATGCAAGGCCCTAAGCTCCTGGCATCAGGTAGTTTATAAATTATCAAGAGATCTGTGATACAACTTTATCACGAATCACCCTCACAAGTGAAATTCTTATCCAGCCTTACTTGCTAATTGTATACATTTACAGTTACATAATCCAACAAATGCTTGGTTTTAAATTGCCAGGAGATCTTACATGGAGGTTTCTTAAAAAAACCAAATAGAAATCTAAGGTTCCAAATCAGAATTAAATATTTTAAAAACATGTCCACCCAAACTGATTTGCTCTCAAGCTCATTTAATAATTTAGATCTCAACTGAAGTTTAAGACTGGAGACAACAAATCACACTGGAGAAGCTTAATGTCCCCTTCACTCAGGTCTCCTTAGAAAGCAGAGCTGACAGTTTTCTGTGTGCACGTGCACAGAGGTGTTTCTCTGGGGGTAGGTGGTGCAGATAAAGCAAGAAGTACAGTATTCAACTGCAATTTAAAACACAAATGCAGCATTACATGAGGCATCACGTTCCGAATGATGTGCTGGAAATTATTTAGACACCTCCGCTCAGCTTCTTGGACTTCAAGCATAATTAATGGGGCAAACTGCAGCAAAACTCTACTGGTATGTTGGTGGGAGTGCAAGACTGACCCACAGCTTTTAAAAAGGTAAATTAAGAGGTATTATAGTTACAGTGCAAAAAAAAAAAAAAATTAAAATTTCAAGCATAATACATAAACATAGCACCAAACAGGGGAAAAAATGCATGCAAAAGAACTGAGGTATTTAAATGAAGAGTGCCTACAAGTCTAATTAAAGAAACTTAGGCAAATGCCTAAAAATGCCTTTTTTCTTCCTTTTCCAAAGATGGAAACAATGAGCTAGTTTATCTAAATTAATGGCCTAAATCACAGATGTATCAAAATTACGGCAGTTTATCACAAACGTTAAACTTTCATGGCATTGACAGCACAGCTTTGGTAGGTGAAATACGCATGCAACACTCTGAAAAGTACAGTAAGAAATGTATGTGAGAAGACTAAGGGTAAGGTGCTCTGTTTTGCTTCTTTAAATAAGTAACCAATCCATTATAAAATCTGCAGCATATTTTAGGTGTGATATGTCTAAAGTTTATTTTGTTAGAGCAACAGCCTACAGGGCAAAATTATTTGCCACAAACAATTTCCATCAGCGGAACTACCTAGCAGGAGGTTTTCAGTAAAATTGGGTATTTAGCCAACGATTATTTTTATGATGGTATTTTAAAAACTCCATAGACTACCTATTCTGGTTTTGAAAATGTCTTCAGTACACATATGACAGAAATTCTCATATAATCCCGTCATAAGTTAGGTTACAACTATACTAGTGAGTTGTAAGTATCACGCTGTCTCAAGGTCTAATGCATAATAACACAATGAAGGGAATGTAAAACAGTTTGTTCCAAAAAGATCAGAAATGAAAGAATATCCATGAGGGTTTTACTCTTAAGGCAAGAACCTCTTTTATGCAAGACAACATGGCATGAGAAAACTAAAATGTGATTTGCCAACATGTCAGCCAATGTTAATTAAAAATCTGTCCCTTGCTATTAAGTGCAACAGCGACCAGGAAACATCATCTTACACGCTATAATGTGGAAAGGAAAGACAACACTGGCACACTTCTCTCGCAAACTGCATCGCTCTACTCAGCTTATCAACTATGCAGGACTGGCACTGCCACACACACCGTCGGGTGTCAAGAGCTCTCAACAGAACCCTGGGGGCTATTCCAGGTTTAAGCTCCTTGGCCTCCGAACACTAAGCAAAGCTGACAGAATTAAACTAAAACGAAACAAAACAAAACAAAAACTCTCAATAATTTCTTTGAACACTTGCTAAATGTCATCAGTAAAGCACTCTTGTGATTTAAACAAAGCAGAAGTGAGGAAAGAAGACAAGATTGTGTTTGCGCAAAAAACTAAAACTACAGTTAGTTCCAAAATTTTTATACATATGTTAAATGTTTTATTCTGTAACCTATCCTGTTATCAAACAAACTTTAAAGTCTGCCTTCAACTCATTCCACTCACTATCAGTTTTAAATCATCCTTTTCAACTTAAATATTTTCCACCTTATTCTGCTTTTTTTTGTTTTTTTTTTTTTTTTTTTTTTTAATTTTAAAAAGGGGTTTCAGCTGTTGGGAACCTGAGGTTGATTAGCTTTGAGGCTTCGTAGGGCTCTTCTGGCCGCTGCAGATTTGGCAATCCTGTAACTTCGGCCAACACCTTTGAATTTCCCCTTTCCTACTACTTCCACGGTGACTCTGACCTTGCCATCGTAAGTTCTCTCAGCCGGGCTGTAACAAAGCCAAACAGCTTGAATTAGAAGTCAGAAGTATTTATTATTATAGTCAGTCAGCGCCGAGTATGTACTCTCAGGCTGAGAGTCCCCGATACCAGCTGACACCACGCGAAGGAAACATGCGTCATGACTGCTGCATACTACCAACAGACAGGGCTGCCGCTCCTTCTCTAACTCAGCGTTACTTTCCACAACAAAAAGAAGTCAATCAGGCTACAAACAGCAACTGCATAAGAGCATGTCCCAGGGTAAATAGTTTTCAAAATCATTAGTTTATGGCATCTTCGAGAACTCTTCCCCCTTGTTTTTCAGTAAGTTAATTGTTTTCCATGCATATTTTTGCTTACCTAAATTTGGCGGTTTCTGGTTCCATTTCAAGCAATTCTCGCACAGGGGAACGGGGCACATTTGCAGAAAATTTTTCTGTAATCAAAATGAAAGACTAATGTGATTAATACCCTTGAAGTTGTGTTTAATTGTGATTCTGCCTCTCTCGAAGGGGAGCCAACTGTACCTATCAGCGGCCGCATCATAGGATAGTACACCTGCCAAACCATCTCCAGTGACATCCCGCTATCCATGTAAATGGCACCAGCAAGCGACTCGAAAATATCCCCCATGGCCTTTGGAACTTCAATATCCTCTTCCTTCTCTTCATCCTCCTCAGATCTCCTAAGCTATTATAGGGAGAAAAGTGACTTGTAAGCAAAAAGGCCGCTTTGAAAGGCAGTCTACAGAGACGTGTTTCTTTTCTTGGATATGATTCTTACTATATCTTTAACAAGGGTAACAACATCAAACACTTATGACATGCCAATTACACTGTTAATAGGTTCTTCACAAACATTACCTTGCCTTAAAAAAAAAAAAAAAAAAAGCCCTTCCCTATTTAGTATTCTATAGTCAACAAAGGAAAAGATTACTTCCAAATAAAAACAAAAACAACCCTATCACAAACTGGAAATAGTCAATAAATTGATGAAAAAAATTTTCAAATTTCACTCATAATCACAGAACTGCACACTGAAACAGGTCTACCCCCTGGCGGCTTGGCAAGGAGCAAGCAGAATACTCATCGGTGCAGGGCAAGCAAGGGTGTACACTGCTTTGGGGAGTGTAAACTGCCACTTTTTTGACAGGGAAATTCTATTTGGAAGATATTTTCCTCCAAGCTCCCCTTTTATTAAACCACTTAATAAATGTCCACTATGACATAAAACCGGACACAGAGTAGGTATTCAGATTAACAGAATAAAAACTCACATATGTATCAAACGCCTTTTAAAAGTTCATAATTCTTTGATGTGGCAATTCCGTCTCTAGGAATTCATCTTAAGGAGGTAACTGGATATTTAAGTATATTTACCGCATCCATGTTGATTACAAACCCTAACAAAAAATACCTTAACCATCCAGTTGCGAAGGATTGTTTAAACACGTTACATTATAGCCATATACTCGTTAGCGTGCAGCTACTGAAAGTTGTAATCCCAATTATTAACGATCGGGGAAAGTCATCCACAATATATTAAGTGAAAAGAATAGGGTATGGTACACTATGCATGCTATAATTTCATTTTATATTGTACATAACTTCATGTCTATGTGCATTAGCAATAAAACATCACAAAATGTTAATTTCGGTTATCTGTATTTTCTAAAATACACACACATTACTTGTGAAAGAGAAATAAAAAGAAGAGGCAATAGTAATTTCTAAATGGATGGTTTAGCCACACCAAGTTCTATATAATAGATGCTGACTACTGGAAAAAATAAGGTACTTACTGTTGTGGATGGGAATTTTTAAACTTATCAAGTTTAATTCTCTCCTTTTACAAATGAGGAAAACTGGGGCCCAGAGAGGTGGAGAGACTTTCTTAAGATCAGACAGTAAGTTAGAGAAGCCAGACCATGACATTCCCTATCAGTTTTTGTGACTTCTATACATATGTTTATATAAATGAAGGGAAGGAAAAGAATGAACAAAAACTAACAAAGCCAGTATGTCCAACTGTCATCAAAAGAGAACTTTAGGTTTAGCTAATTCCTCAACTTCTAAGCTTAAGTATTTCTACAGAATGAGACTAGAAATAATATTGAATATATCTGAGATGGTTCTAATTCCTGGTCTCATTGCTAGCTGTGCTCCAACTCAGACCACTGATCTTGGAAGAGTGTGCAAGGCTGAAAGGCGAGAGGAAGGGCACTGCCTACTGGTCCCCCTTCAGCACGTCCTCCATCCCGTTCAACGGGCTTGACCCTTCTGCCCTGTGGCTACACCTCAAAACCCAGGCTCTTCATTTCTCTCACAGGAAGCCAAGGAAATGCACTACTCCCTAACGACGGTTTGTGCGGTTAAAAAACAGGAACGGGGCTTCCCTGGTGGCGCAGTGGTTGAGAGTCCGCCTGCCGATGCAGGGGACACGGGTTCGGGTTCGTGCCCCGGTCCGGGAGGATCCCACATGCCGTGGAGCGGCTGGGCCCGGGAGCCATGGCCGCTGGGCCTGCGCGTCCGGAGCCTGTGCTCCGCGACGGGAGAGGCCACAACAGTGAGAGGCCCACGTACCGCAAAAAAAAAAAAAAAACAGGAAGGTACAAATTAAAGAAAGAGTAATTAAAATGGCTACCAGAGTTATGAATGAATTCCATGACTTATAAGAGATCTACAGAAAGAAGAACAAAGGAATCAGAATGAGGAGAAGAAGAAATGAAAGTGCTCTCCTGGGTACCCAGGTATGTGGATGGATGTTAGTGAAGGATTAGAGGAGACTGGAAAGATCTCAGCAAAATCCTTTCCTACAAAATTTCAAAATAGTTCACAAACACATTAGAATTAGCTCCATCACCAAAGAACCTTTGGCTGAACTTACAGTAGAAACCTCTCAAATTCCAGTCCTTAAAAATTTAGAAGTTTGGTTTTTAAATGAGCTTTTCCCATTTCAAGTAGAAGCAGAATATACATTTGTGATGCTTACCTGAGATATCAGCAAATACTTCTGACCTATTTTAAACAGAAAGAAAGACAGAACCAACCACGCCGAGCTTTCACTGAGGTTAAAGCTTCTCTGGGGGCAGGGGGAGGGCTGCAGCTCTCTGGCGAGCCTAAATGCCAGGAGCCCGAATCAAGGACTGGGGGTGGTGAAGCAGCTGAAAGCCCCTTGGCTTTCTCTCCTCGCCAGAATGACCACAGTATGAGTGGTCAAGTTGAAAAGGCCTCCCTGAAGACTGCGACCCATTCAGTTTTCCCTGGAAAACGCAGAGCGTGCTGGGGACCACAACCCTGGCCTCCGGCTGGCTCTCTAGACAGCTGTGTCGAGAACCCTAGTCGGAAGGCTTATTTTAAACACTGACTTCAACGTATCTTAAAATGGCACTAACCTCAGAATCCATCCCTTGCATTTCATTCTTCTCGAGCTGAAACTGCACAAAATCATCGATGACGTGGAAGAGCTCAGGAGAAACTGCTTTAAAGTACTTGTGGTAGTCATACTTCACAGCCAACGATGCAAAGATGGTGTTGTTGACCAGAGCCGAGCGCAGGTCAGTCAGGACCCCTGGGGAGTGCTGTCGTGGGTCTTCATAAAGGTGCTTGGTTATGAGGTAGTCCAAAATTGCATCTCCCAGGAATTCTAAGCGCTGGTAACAATCTGAGGGAAGATCCAAAGTGAAGCCCTGAGCTCCGGCACAAACACTTACACAATCTTCAAATAATAACTCAGATAAAGAACTGATCCCCCAGACACACTGAAGAGACTTTTATTACGATTCATTTTCATATATATTCTTCGGTGACAAAATTATTTGACATCATACGGAAGCCTCTGGAAATCAAATTCTAATGACAAATTAAGCATATTTCTTACACAGAAATTGGGGCCATAAAATCTTTAAGTGGCCAAAAGACTAATGCTCGTTAAGAAAAAAGCATTTCCCAAGTGACATCATCATCACTGAACCCTTTCCCTTCGGCACTGTGCTGGCCAGGCAGGTGCTGGGGCACCACTCGGAAGGCTCCATCACACATCGTCACCTAGCAACGAACGCCAGACCCTGCACGTAGCCCTTCCCCACGCTCTGCTGTCACCCCTGCACCCTGTCCACTCACACTCTGGGAAGTGTGGGAGTGACACCACGCCTCGCCGCTCCTGGGTTACATTTGCTGCACAAGATGCCAGTTAGTACAAGACGGTTTTCCTCTCAACTTGAATGAAAAATGTGGAATTTGACACAAACCAAGAGGCTGAGAAAGGAGAGTCGTGGAGCAAAGACCTTAAGCAAAAATGATCGACGTCAAAACGTGAGAAGTTATGGACGCTGATCAACACCTCTGATCTTCTCACAGTGATCACAAAGAAGCTGTTCAGGTGAGATGAACTGGGAGACTGGGACTGACACATCTACACTATTGATACTGCTATAAATATAGACAACTAGTGAGAACACACTGCACAGCACAGGGAACTCTACTTAATGCACTGTGGTGACCTAAACGGCAAGGAAATCCAAAAAGGAGGGGAGATACATACGTGTGTGTGTGTGTGTGTGTGTGTGTGTGTGTGTGTACCTGATTCATTTTGCTGTACAGTAGAAAGTAATACAGCATCGTAAAGCAATAAAAATTAAAAAAAAAAAAAGCCGTTCAACTGTGGAAACTGAGGCGGGAACAGAGATAGTGAGCTGCCGCCGCACAGCCGATGAGCTCAGCAGCAGGGGCCGAGGCAGACTAGAACCCAGGGCTCCTGCCAGGAGAGCGCGGTAGAAAAGGAGGCCTCGTTTCTTCTCCACAAAGAAAAACAGGTTTTAGTTTCACCAGTCTTTCTAGTCCAGAGTCAGATAATTTTTCACTTTTGGTTTTACATTTTTCTGATCATCTTAACCTACACTGTTTTTCTTATACAAACCTTATACTCGGCTTTGGTTTTCTGAATTCAAGCGCTTATTACTCTGACACAGAAAAAAAAAAATACAGACTTTGGCTGTTTCGAAACCTGAAGCCGATTTTGGTCTTCGGCGCCTATTCTCCCTTCTAATCGAATGGACTGGGAGCCTATTAAATAAAGGAGGGAAAAAAACACGGAGCACAGCGCGAAGCAGAAGGTGACATCAGAGTCAGAGCAATGCAACCTTCCTGTGAAGGAGTTTCTTTTAATCGGTTCATCTTTAGATTTTAAAAGACCTTAACGGGAGGGGCCTTTTTGTTCAGGAAGAACAATAAAAAGATGTGGAAAGGCATCCAGAATATACGAATAAATTCTGCAAGAACCAACAGCAGCAGTGACCGGGTGTCAGAAGGACAAGGGGTAGCACAAAATGGCAAAAGCACACCAAAATACTAAGGCCCGAACCTGTCTGATTATGCTACGTATCCAATGACAGAGACACGAGGAGCTGAGACAGCTCCGCTCCCAGCTGTCAAAGGGAAGGAACAGTGCACGCTCCCGAAAAGAAAGGCTCCTTTCCCTCTCCTGTGCTTCCTCCCCCCACCGTGGACACTAAGCTCTAAGGCTGTCCACGCACAGATTATTCTTTTCATGATTCTACAGAACAACTCCACGAACACAAGGCCTCCTTTTCAGAGCAGTGAGCTCCGGTCCGGGGCTCATCTTACCCGTGATAGTGTTGTAGTGGTAGGAGGCGTGTGTAAAAGCCTGCAGTAGGTAAGCCTTATTCTTGAATCTGTAGTTGATTTTCTTTTCGAAATTTTCAAACCCCGAGATGAGGTGACTCAGGGTCCTATCTGCATCTGGGTGATCAAACATGCACCTCGGTGGAATCTCCAAACACCCATACTCCACGTCCTTCAACACAGAGGGGCGGGGGCCGGCCCCACAGGCGGCAGCGCGGCTCCCTGAAAGGCTCTTTTGTTGGCTGGTGAAATTCTCCCTGGCCGGGCACATGGCCTTTTCCCGATCAGTCCTCTTAATTACTGGGAGCACCTTCAGCCCCAGCGAACAGAGGAAAAGCTGAGCAGCCCTCTCGCCACAGCTGGTTAAATAGCAGCCCAGCAGGGCTTCCACACAGTCGGCTATGCTTTTGTCAGCAATGCACTGCTCGGTGTGCAGGTCGTAAGAAATGGACTGTTTCCCTGTGTCAACACCACAGTTCTCTTCTGATGGATTCCAGAACCCCACCACAAAGTCATCCTCTTCAACAGCTTTGCTAGGATCCAGATAGCACATTGCATCCCAAGAGCTATAGTCAAAATCCTCAAAATCTGATGAAAATGGTATACTACCTAAGGAGGATTTTTTGGGCATTTTCCATTCATAGGCAGAATCAGTGGCTGAAAAAGCAGAAAGCGAGATTTTCTTGACAAAAGCTCCAGATCCCATCAACATGCTATCTATGAACTTGATGTGCTCCTGGTCGTACTCCAGGAAGTCCTCCTCGTCATCGGCGTCCTCCTTGGGAGCCCCCCACGTCAGGCCCCCCTCCTCCTCCTCCTCTTCGAAGTCATCGTCCAGCTTGCCATTAGCCAACATGCAGTCTTTTGTCTGAAAGAGGGAGAATGGGGAAGGCGGGGAGACATAGCTGCTGTTTTTAAAAGGGCTTGAGACTCAATAAAAGCAAGGGTTATGGATAATTTCAAATGACAACCACAAATACTAAAAGGCAACTTTCAAATCATGGCCATTTGTTTTCAATTAACATAAAATAAGTTATTTAATCATATAAACAAAGTAAAACACGTTCTTTGAATGTTCATTTTCTAAGTTATAAAATGACCTTTATCCAGTATGAAGCTTTAAGTCAAGGATTTTATACATGGATATAAAGTTTAAAATTAAGCTCCACAAGGCAAAACTTCAGCTAAGAATTCTAACTGTAGCAGGAGACACAAGGAAAGCTCTCATATGCTGATCACTGAGAGCTTCAAGTTGGCTGACAAAGTTTTAAAATGTTTTGTAAAAGATTTTCAAATTAATAAAATTAAATTCCAGATGTAGAAAAAGCATTATCTTTGCAATTAAATAAGAGAATGATATGTAAACAGATAAAATTATTTTCTTTATAACATTAAAAATGTACAGTGGGGTTTCATAATAAAGTTTTGGTCCCTATTTCCACTTCAAAGCTCATTCGCTACAATGTAAAACTAAACTACTTTGTTTGGAAACTAAAAGTGATCACTGTGAACTGAGCTATAAATTTGAGAAATTATGCTTTTCCCTTTCGGTGAGCTAGAGTAATCAGGGTAACAGATTATAGCATAACTGACAAAAAATAGAAGACAATTTAGACTAACATGAAACACAACAATCCAATTTCTGTCAGAAGATCTTTGCTAATTCCAATTTCTTTGGCAAAAGCTTATTTGTGAATGACAACCTTAATAATGGGCCAGGATTCAGTAATGATGTAACTTTTTTTGCAATGCTAGAAAGATACCAAATTTCTGTTGTTCAATAAAAAAATAAATAAACAAGACTTGACTTGGGGGGAAAGGCGGGAGGGAGTGCTTCAATTTCGATAGTGACAACTTTGCAGAGTATTCTGATAAAAAGGTTTTCAAACTTTGTCAACCGTTTTTTTAAATACTGCAAATATTCTCATTTTAAGCCAGAGTCAAAAGAGATACAAACAGTGCATTTGTTTGAAAGAAATAAGTGCAATGAGCCACGCCATCCATGTATCTACAACTACCTGTCTGTATATTTTAATTAAAAGGTTTACAAATTTTTTTCAAGAATAAGGAAGAAAACCAAAAAAAAAAAAAAAAAAACCTAGAACGGTGGACACCTGTAAGGACTATTACCTAATAAAAATTACACTTTCCCAAGGTAACATGAGATGTTTTTGACTATTTGGTCCTTAGGAAAAAAAGGCCAAATCACAACTAAAAAAAAAATAATAAAAACTAAATATTTTTAATTTTAAAAAATCCTTATATATCTTTAGTAAGATGTTATCATAACCAGACACTGGCAAAACACACAACAAGGGCTGGGTTTTATCAACAAATAAGCTGTGTGATCTTGGGCAAAGTTCATTAATGCCTTTGGGTTTCAGGGTCTTTTTATCTGCAAAATAGTGGGAGTCTACCTCACTAAATGGTTTCCAAGAGCACTTCAAGCTCTCAAAAAAAAAAAAAAAAACCAAAAAAGACAAACACAAACAAAGAAAAAAAAAAAAAACCACCAGCATGAAACTCCTCTTACGGTTCAAGTTCACTTTCCACCTGCGTTATTCCCACCTTCGGTGTTTGTGTGTAAAGCTTTCACTTAAACCTATTTGCTGAGGAGCGAGGCAAAACCTATTTGCTGAGGAGCAAGGCAGGTAGAACAGGAATGGATCCAGCATATGCTTTCCAATATCATATAATGGTCCATTTCAAGAAGTAGAAATTATTAAATGAAAATATAAACAGTATTTAATGTATTCTAAGAACCAAAGTGCCAGGTCATTTGAAATGTTAAGGAAAATAAGAACTTTATATTGTATCTTAAAATAAAAAAAATTTTTTTAATTAAAAGGACACGCTAACATCACCTCTGTGCTAAATTTTTTTTTTTAAAGAACCAATGATACTATGAAACAGGATTTATAAGGCAGGATATGTGTTACTGGAATGTTTTCCAAAGAAATGCAGTATTTTCTCTGAAGTTCTCAAAATCTTACACATCTTCCTCTAAGGTTCTATTTCTAAATTAGTAACATATAATTTTTCTAACCCAACTTGCATTAAAATATTCTCTTTATGCTTTTCCAGATAAGTTCAATTTCTGTAGTAAGTCGAATACTGCACGAGTTAAAAATATACTCAATGAATAAGTAAAAATCAAAACAGAGTCACAGAGCATGCTACCTGGAAATGAAGTAACAACGAGCCAGTTTATCATTAATGCAAAATAAATGCCTGAAAAATGAAACTGCCTGCGAGATGGCCTCCCAGCCAACCACACTGGACAGACTGCTTCCACAGCTCTCTGGCTCGCAAGGCCCTCCGAGGTGCCCTCTGGTGGCCTTCGAGACAGGACAAAATGAAGCAGCTGCAGCTAACGTTTGGAGACTTAAAGTCATTGGCAAGATTTTAAACTATTTCCAGAAAACTACCTTTATGTATTTTTTTTTAAGGTCACAAGAGGAGAAATAGTCCTGAGAAAGCCCTGAGCTGCAAAAGCAAGATTTTACTGAAATTATTTCACATACAGATTGGAGATCATAGGTCACTGAAAAGTCATTTCACTGAACAGAGCTAAGGATCTACAATAAATCGTAATATGTAATATTAATGTGACATGTTACAGAGCTTTGCTTTTTTTTTTTTTGAGTCACAGCATCAGATACTCTTTTGCCTTTGGAAAAGGAAGATCACAGAAATTGTTCTCTACCAAAATTACAACACTGTTCTAACTTCAGTGAAAAGACATCTGTTTAAAGGAATTAATTCAATATATTGAATTTCTACTCTACTATAAACACACCAGGGAAAAGAAACAAAAAATTAATAGAACAAGACTCTGCCCCTCACCAAAAAATAAATCCATCCAGTTACCAAAAACTTACTATTTCATCTTTTTCCCATTTCTCTGTGTTACTTTTGTCTTGATTTACTACATAACCAGGAGGAAGCCAATTCACAGGGGGATCAAATATTGACACCACCATGCGGCTGGGCAGCCCCTTCTTTTTTCCAAGTCGATACAGATTACAGTTGCTGACCTTTAGCAGAAAAAATTTATAAGATACTTATCCATAGACAGTCATTGCTGAAATTCATATAAGGCATTAACATAATTTTTAGCTAAATATTCTTCATATTCCATAACTGGTCATCAATTATTCAGACTATATAGTTTCTCTACCTCTTCATGATAGGAAATATTAAATTCTCATTTAATCTGATGATATAAAATTCAAACTGTTAATTGGGACTATCAAAATAGAAAAGAATGCAATTCCACATAAGTCCAAGATGTCACAATATTCTCAATGAAATAAAAGGAGGAAATACCATGAACTCTAGCTATAAAGTGAAAATTGGCACTGAACGGAGCTAAAATAATTTTCTGTTCCTGGAACCTAAGCTATAAATACCATTTCGACTGCAATGCTTTCTCAAATATTATTCCTTAGTTTTGGATGGCATTTCAAGATATTTTGTTCAACCATTTTAAAATAGAGCAAAAGGCAATAAAGAAAAGCTCCATGTTTACTGTCATCAACAAAACAGCTTTACTGTCTACCCTCTACTCTGTTTCTCCTAAGGCCTCCATCTCCTCCTTAATTTACTCAAATCCATATTTCTATCTCGTTTTTACTTGGAAACCAAGGTCTAGAACGGTCAATCTCATTTTCATTTTCTAAAAACTGGGTTCCTTTTTATTTAAGTACTTCATGAGCCCTTTTTCCACGTAACTCAATACCCCTGAACAAGCACCCACGTCGGAGAGGCGCTGGTGGGCAGCGAGGGAGAGGAGCGGTCCCTGGAGCCCGCAGGCTGGGCCGGGAGCCCCCCATGACGCTCACTCTGGGCCGAAGCCCTTTCCCACGCCGCCTGCACGGCTTACGCACACGCTGGCTTGCCTTTCCACACCATGGGAACACAGCATCACAGATGCCAACAAGAGGGTAAAGTACGACAGGGGCGTGAAAGGGACAGAAATCACATTCAAGGTCAGCAGACGTGGTCTGCCGGGTGGAAAGGGAAGAAGAGCTCAGTAAGGGGCCACGTGAGGCACCAGGTGGGGCAGGCAGAGCTCAGCCCGCAGAAACGGGGCGAGCGGCGGGGAAGGAACGACAGCGGGTGTGTGCGCGGGTCCCGCGAAGCACAGCGGGGGCGGCAGCCCGGCCGGGACCCTTGGGGGCGGGGGCGCCCTGAAAGGGCCTTCACCACCATGCTGCGGGAGGGACGGTGATTTCTGCAGCACGTAAGGGGTCAGAACTTTCTGAGCAGGCGATGGACGAACTTTCAAAAAGGAAAATAATTTCTTTCTTCCCTGAGAGTGTGCTGTTGCTTTACGCTCATTCTCAGCCTCTGATCCTTTCCTCCTGCAACCACCCCTGGGAAAGCTCATTTGTTCTCAATTATCACTCGTACGAAGACTGTTTCCCCAGACTGCATCTAAGTCCTAAAGTCTTAATGACCCGAACATTCCACTTCCTAGTCCATGAGGTCTAAAAACTCTAAGCCCAACTCTGACTCCTACACTTCTGTCTTCCTCGGCACCAGCCCCGTCATCGCCCCAGCTGCCATGGTCGTTAGTACCGCGTCACCCTCTCTACCGGGAGGCGGCAGAGGAGAGTGGGCAAGGCTACGGGCTCCGGCCTCAGTCACGCTCCTGACCATCCCAGACTAGCCGGATGACCTGCACGAGCCAACGAAACTCCCTAGGCAAGAGTTTCCTCAACTGCAAAATGGGGGCACGTCATCTACCGCTGAGGGGCACGCTGGGAAGACTGGAACACCCAGTGCAGTGCCTAGTGCTACAGGGAACTTCAGAGGGAGGTCAGTGTAAGGGCCAAGAGTGAGGTCTCTAGAGCCAGACTGTCTAGGCCGTGCCACGCACTTGCCACGTTAACTTGAACAAGGTAATCTCTCCTGCCTCAGTATCCTCGGCTACAAAATGGGGATGATTAAAGTATACACAATTACCAAAAAAAAATAAAACAAATAGAAGTATACAGAATTAAATGAGGTAATTAATATATGTAAGGTGACGAGGGTAGTGTCTGGCTAGAGTAAGTACTTGTAAGCGTCGGCTAAAATTCTTATTGCCTCTGAAATCTCACTCCCCTCAGTGCTTTCCTTGCTGCCAGACTCTACATCTGCCTCATTTTCTGCTTAAGCTTAGGCTTCTTCAAAGGCCCAAATGATCACTCAGCTTGGTTAGGTTTTGCTTCTCAACTCGCCGCATTCTGCTTTCAGCCTGACCACTTAAACTACCGCTTTATTAATATTAATAGTCCCTTACACAAGGAGTACCCTCAACGTGCACCTCATTCAAAACAGTGCCGACTCTTTAGCCTGGCACTGAAGATCCTCCATAATACAGCTTCAGCCCACCCGCCTTTTTAAGTCTTTGCTCGGATCTTTCCACACTTTTTCCACAGTTTATTCACCGAGTCCTGACACGCTCTGCCATATGTTCCCTGTTTACACACTACAAACGCACCTCTTCTGTTAACGCCCCCCCCGATCACAAGTGATACTCCTTCCTTCTGAGCGCTTAGCAGTTTTGTGTGTTACTTGTCAAGCAGGTGCATGGCGCCTTGACACCTCTTTTATCATCATTTAAATATTTATCTTCGTTACTTTTCTTCCCTCAATCTTAATTCCACACTAAATTTAGTGTCACTCCCACGCGGGTACAGAGGAGGCTCCAGCTGCCCTGTCGGGTGTGGCGATCCCTGCAGCAACACTTTCCTCATCCTCTGAAATCTATCCGATGCCTGAAACCACTTTTATACACGCCGAATAGTGTAACTGCTCAAAATCAAAGGACGCTTTCTTACCTTTTTGCTTCTCATATAGGAAAGGCGGCCCTCGTGAGCATCAGGATAAGTGCAAAAGAGATACGTGGTGATGGCATGCTTTAGAAAGGAGTCGCCAAGCATTTCGAGCCGCTCCAGGTTAAATCCATCACTAGCATTTGACAGGGTCAAAGCCTGAAGAATAAGTCCAGGGTTTGGGCCAAGCGTTCTCGAGGAGTACCCGGGAGAAGGGCTCTGCTCAGAAGCCGTCCTGTCCGTGAGCGCCTTACCAGTCTCTGTAGTACCAGGCACGGCGGCCATCGCGGGACTTCCATCTGAGGTAGATTGGTTAGCATTTCCATCAAGGTATTTATTACTCAGTAGAGTACATTCATCGCTGGGCTGGGGCTGGTTCTCGTAATTGTATAAATTCTGAATGGGATATGAGGTAGTTGGTTGTACAGGTATTTCCTGCTTGTAGTAATTCAGATGGTTTCCTTGGCAAAAGTCTCTGTTAGCTAAATCGTAACTGCCGTTGGCAAGGTTTTTATTGTAAGAAAGACCATTGACTGCTGTAAGATCTGTTGAAACTTCAATTTGGAGCTTAGCAGGTGACTCGAACAACGTTCTGCAGTTCACAGACATTTGGTCATGATTTTCTAGACAGGAGGTTCTAGTAGCACCTAGATGTGCAGCTTTTTCAGGGACGACAGTTGTGCTGTGCTTACAGTGATTCTCATTTTCAGCCGAAGAGGAGTTGGCAACTGAGATGAAAGACTTGCTGTCAATAGATTTTTTCCACCCGAAGTCTAAGTTGGGGTATCTGCAAAGACATTTTTATAACTTTTCATCAGATCCTTCAAAAAGGCTAGGCTGAGAGCAAGAGCAATTTGAGTAAAAGTTAAATAAATGAAGATCCCTATAAATATATTCCTACCTTAGAAGATAAATAAGTTTCCAAGGCAGAAACCAACACACCTGGAACTCTGCACAGTGTAAACCATCAAGTGGGACATGGGTCTCTGCACAGTGTGGGGCTTAGCTCATGAAGCCTGGGGCCAGCCTACGGGACCTAGAGCCACCGACTGCGAGGGCTGGGACCCGAGGCCAGCCAGGTAACTAGCTGGGTAACCTGGGACAACTTACGTCACGTCTCTGTACCTCAGCTGCCACACCTGGAAGAGGAACTAACACCTCTTACGCCACAGGATCCTAACAATGAAATCATCTGACATGAGCTACAGCATTTAAGCCAGTGTCTGACGCTGTAGTAAGTACTCAATAAATGTAGGCGTGATCATTGCTCTTATAAAGTTCCCCATTTCCTGAACCATCTTGGTCTTGCCAACTGGCTAATTTCTTTAGAATGCAGAGACTGACAGGTGAGAAGAAAATAACGAAGACAAAGGCCACACAGAGGCAATTGCTCTTTCATGTACATTTGATTTTGTAAAAAAGGAAGCGTCTTAAAATGTCAGCAGTGGCAAACAATGGTTTTCATTTTCACTTTAACTGCCATCTCTGAAGGGGGAATGACTGTTTTTGACCTCAGGCTCTCCTCTCTGGCTGTAACTTCCCAAGAACTTTAGACTCATAGACCCAATGTATAGATTTTCACTTATGAGTCAAACGATGCATTTATTTCACGTATCAGATAGGCATCCATGTTTTCTTTCTAATCTTTTAAAAATTATTCTACATACAATTAAAATGTGAACTCAATTCCGCTCCTCTGCCAGCAGGACCTCACGAGCCGAGCTCTTCCTGGCCCACAGCACAGGCGTACCTAAAATCCGCGGGCAGTGACCTCACTCCCACACCAGCGTCGCCGGCTGTCTGCGCTCTTAGCTCCTCTGCGGTCAAAAGGCAGTGAAGGCGATAAAGTATGCTGGGGAGACAAACCGCTTTTCTCCACAGTGATGCTGGAATTGGATGTATAGCACAGAGTTCTGGAACCAGTATCTTTGAGTAAGCAAAATGGGATAAATATAAATTGTGGATAGACAAATAGAAAGCAAGCACACAAGAGAAGAAAAAATAAAACTTAAGACCAATTTCACTAATGAAGAAAGACAAAAATCATAAACACTAGCAAAAAATCTTAAAAATATTTTTTAAAATAATCCTTTAAGGAAAATGGGATTTATCCTAGGATTTACATGGATGATTTCATGATATAATTGCTATCAGTGGATCAAGTATGAAAGCCAAACCTCTGACACTTACCAAAAAGACATTCAAATGGAAGTCAATACATCATATTAATTAAAGCCAAACAAAACCTAAGGGTTGGGCAACTTCCAAAAACCTCACAAATCACTCAATGCACTTGATAAAATAAAATTCAAACTAATCTTTCAAAACATTAAGTTATGCTAGTAACAATTAACTCACTACCTGTTTATTCTGCAGACTTTCCCATTTGGCTTTCCTCTTTTCAGCACTGCTTAGAGGAAGAGCTTTCCCCTTCTGATTCAAATGGCGAGGTGTCAAAAGATTCAGTCTATAAAAATTTCAAAATAATTTTATCAAACAGACAAAAACAAGTACACCCACAAAGTGGCTCTAAAACTTCTGTGTGCGTACAAGTCACCTGAAGAGCTCATTTAAACTGCATACCGCTGTGCCACACTCTAGGCAACTCTGTGTGCAAAGGACCTCCTGAGTTCAGAGCCCACATACAGGTGGGCTGTGTGGACTGTGAACCTCCACATCTGCCTACTGACCTCTGGAAATAATGCCACAAGTAAAATCAAAATGTCACTTCTAGAGCTCCTTTACCTTGAAGATGTGTGGTCCACATCCAGCAGCGGCTGGTTGAGATTGGTCAGGTCAAGGTTATACTTTGTTTTATAATATTCTGCAAAAGTTTCATATTCAGGGGAAGGAAATTTACTCAGGGGGGTAAGATCAGTGTACACATCAGCTACATAAAATCGATGAGGCTGATCAAAATTGCGATATCTAAAAAGGAAAAACAATCAGTGACTTTCTGATTTAAATCAACTATTCTCAAAACACAACTGCTTTTAATACGGAAATGCAAATTATTTGATTTTAAAGAGTTCAAAAAGGTTAAAAATAAATAACATTAATGAAACTTCAATTCTAAATAATATATTTCAAGTGGATTTAAGACAAGAAGAACTATATTTAGATCAAGTAAAAACTGACTCCCCCTTTTCCCCTATTTTACTACTGTCCTTGTTCTAAATATCTATACTTTGATAACACATGAAAGCTAAATGGCACCTTTAAATATCTCTTAATTTCATCAGTATAAATAGTATAGAAAACTTTCAATATCTAAACAACCAAGTAAATACTTTGTATATTACTAACGCTAAACATGAAAGACACTTGCCACATAAAATGTATTACTGTGCCATTTATGATATTGATAGGTTGGTGTTAGCTAACATTTAAAATATGGCTTTGAAGTACACAAAGAAAAAAGAAAACAAAAACAAAAACCAAAGACTGAATTGCAGCCAGGACTTTAATTCTTTAAAAAGTGCAATGTTTAATTTTATTGCTTAAAAACTCCATCCCCTAAATTTTTACAAAATAAGAAACAAAGCATAGTAATTTACTGTTTTCACTGAACTTAATAACACTATGCCTTTTAACAATTCTAATAAACTATTACTTACACCCAAATTCTTTAAGACTTTGGGGATTAAAAGGATGGAGGTTTTAAGAAGAAAGCCTATCAACATCATCCAGATGCTCTGACCTTCACAAAGGAAAATCCCTTCATCAACAGTGTTTTGGGTTTTGTTTTTTAAGTAAGTCAACTGGAGAGAACAGGTCCACCATGAAGAGATACCTATATTTTCTGTTAGTAACGTCAATGCCAAAGTCACAGGTCACTTACATTCCCCATATGAACAAGGGAATCTTCTGAAACGAAGTATCACCACCACTTAGCCTTCCACTTAAAATCTTACCTTGGAATGATAACTGCATCTTGGTAATCTTCTAATTTAAAAACAAAGGGAGTTTCTTTTGAATACTTTGTACTGGGAATGCCTATGCGAGCTTCAGATTTCTCAATATCTTCCATGAATTTAAAGTCAATGTCCAAAGTGCTGGAGTCATTAACTTAGGAAAGAAAAAGACCCTTTAGCTTGTTAAAAGACAATAATACAGGTAAGATCTTTACTCAAGCTATACATTCATTACATGTGTCTAATGCAGAGTTACCAAAGATATTTCTGTAGTATGTACAATGAGCTCATTGTTAAGCAATAGTTTCACTTTTGAGCTAGTTTACAGAAACCTTTTAGAGTCTGGGTCCTTCTTACCAACGTTAAGAGGTAGAACACAGTATGCTGAGTCAGCGTCTGTGGGTTTAAATTCTAGTGCAGGTTTTTCAAGCCGAAGAATATGTGAGAATATATACTGGTGAAGTCTTGTAATCAACTCAAGCATTTGTAGAGATAATGTGAAACCGGACTTCTTCAACTCAATAGATATGGTAACCTCTCCAGAGCGTGTGTACACAGGAAAGTGCGGAATCTTAACAAAAAGAAAAAGAACGCAGCCCCAAGGTTAGCAGATGTTTCAGTCCATTACAAACATTTAACTTCAGAAAAGGAATGGTGTTTTGTATCGGGGGAACAGAAGAGGTACCTTAATTTTAAAATATTAAACATTCTGAGGTAACAGAAGATAGTTAAAGTAGCTTTTCCTTTTTAAAAAAAGAACAAGACAGTTCAACATAAACAGTTATTATGAAACGTCTACCTGAGGTATGGGTTTGGCTGTCAGTATTCCAAAGCATCTTGTGGTATCCTCAGGGGGATAAAGCTTCCGCCTTCTAAAGTTGAGTTCATCAGGTAAAGGTGTCGTTAGAACCATTCCTATCACATACAAGTAACAAGGCTGATCGGGCTTGGGGTAGCTATCCCTCAAACATTCTGGAATCTGGGATTGGAAAGAAAAATTAAGCATCAAGTTCAAGTGTATTAACCTCTTTTCCAGATGTTGGCAAGGTAACAAATTTATTCCTGGCTTTACTAAAAGCTGATGAGAGAAAACTGAGAAAATATCCAAGGCAGGAGACCTAATTTCTTAACCTCACTGGAGAGTCGGCACTTCTGGGTCTGCAAAAGCATATAAAACCATCAAACACTGCAGGGTCTTTCAACACAATACTGTGCATTTGATCTATTTCTTTTGACTAGAGAACAAACTCTTTTCTTTCTTGGGTTTCTTAGTCTTTACTCACTTGTAGAATACCAGAAAATAAAGGTAGCCAAATTTTTAAAATCCCATGTAATCCTGAAACTCAAAGATAACCTTTATTAACACTGTGATATACTGTATCATCTTCCAGACTTTTTCTGGAATAAATGTATACATTCCAGAATAAATGTATATAAATATATACACATACATATTTTTCATTACAAATGGAATCACAAAACAAAGACTGTATCATAACCTGATTTTTATGTCCAGTTCCTACAATGAGAACATCTTTCAGGGTCAATACAAATCAGCATCATTTTTTAATGGCCATATCATTGAAGGAGTAAACCATGACTTAAACTAAGATTGCTTCTAAACTTTCAATAATCATACAACCTCACCCAAGAGTCTTGCAGTTTCTGAGCCTCAATAACATAAATAATTATGTCCACAGTTAAAAGGTACAGAAATGCTGGCTATGGGATAGTTATAGTTAATAGAATATCAGATAATACAGAATGCACCTATTAATTAAACAGGATGCAAAGCAGTACTATGCTTCTCAAAACACTTATTGGTGATAACATATGATGTCATATGAAACTAGTCCAGTAATCTAGGATAAATGTTAGAGCAGGAAAATGGGATATGAGGAAATAAGCATTTCAGAAAATCGGATAACTTAATTCATGAGTTTTGAAAAACTGACATGATTTTGAATCTTGAAAATGCTTAGCTGGGCGCAAACTTTTTTAAAAAAGTAAAAACTCAATAAAACTGCAAAAATACAACAAAAAAAAATCATACATTTAGGCCAAGATTAAAGTACACAGCAAATTTTTGCTTCTGTTTGGGGTTTTTATAAGGTAAAAATATTGACAAATGTTTTTTAAATAAGTACTTCAGCCCAGTATGGTTACAGCTAGAACTACGCCACAGATCCAGCTAGACACAATACATTGAAAAAACTAATTTTAACTCCAGTCAAGCCACATCCTAACTGTGCTTACACCTGCTGGTGTGCCCCTCATCTGGATGGGCACTTGCCTGTTTTATCATACACACCCTCTATGTTTTAGCTCCAAACATAAGGTAAAGCAAGAACACTGACACTAAAGTGAATGAAACAAAGAACGTCTCTTTAAATGAAATTAATGCACTCTGGATAGAATCTGATAGATGAGTCCAGGAATCGTTTTGAGAAGAAAAACAAAAGCAATGTCTGAAATGAGAAAGAGTACACAGTGTACACATGGCAGCAAAGGGGCTGATCTGAGAGAAGCTGTGAACGAGGGAGGGAAATGAGCTGAGATCCAGAGGGAGCAAAATTACAAGGGTTTGGGGAAGCCAAGCAAAGGAATCTGGACTTGATACAGCAAGAAATAAAGTCAGAAAGGGTAGATTTTTGCTCAGTTCTAACCAATACTAACTGCTTTTGGGTAGCACTGTCTTCGTTTTGTGGAGCCTGGTCTTCCTGGAACACTGGTCTCTTCTTCATCATGTAAATCAAGCTCTTCTTCGTATTTAACAGTCTCTTTCCCAACTGGCATCAAATGGTCATCCAGTTCGCCTAAGAAATTTAAAGAGAATTAACAAACAATCCTGATTTTGCCTCTCTAACTCATCAGTGAATAATCCAGAACAGCACTATGTTAGGAAGCAACTGGAAAAGTCATGAAAACTAAAGCATCTGTGCTTTTAAAAATACGAAAGTTATCAGATGTGATACTTAAAGCAAAGTCTATTTTGACATTTGTATATTCAGTATGATCAGGATTATAAATTCTGTTCTAAGATTAAAAAATAAAAACATGAACAGAAAAATAGCACACGTCATCCCTTTACAAATGCCACTGGAAAACGAGTCTTCCCATTAAAAAAAAAAGTTTTAATTTGTACACTAACAGAGACTAATTTGAGACCGATACATTAAAACACAAAACACAAAGTTCATGATTCAACAGTTACTAGAAGACCTTTTTATGTATTTCTATACTGAAAAGAGGTCAGGAAATGGGAGCAAATAAATTGTAGCTGTTAAGCTGTGGAAAACAGAGCTCCTCCATCTTACACAGGATCTTCAGTTACATCACACTTACATCTATCTTCACCAAAGCACACCAAGAGCAACAAGTTCACAGCCCGCAAAATCCTTAGGCACCTATAAAGCCCTTGATGTGCTTTTGTTTTACAGTGTTTTTAACTTTATTTTTATTTACATGTGCCTTTCCAACACTCTTACCAATTTTGTGCAGTTTTTCACAGCAAATGAGAGCTACGACTCTTTCAGCCAATCGTATGCAGCTCATTGGGGGACCCTGAAAGTAACAAAAAAGGTGCCCATTATATATGCAAGAAGCTGTATTATCATTAGTGCGTAAAACATATATGAAACCTCTACCCCGAAATCTTTAAAGTTGAAATTTACCAGAACAAAGTTTCATTCTGAAAAACGTCAGCAAGTTTTAAAAAATCCTAATCTCCATAATTTGAAGAGCCATCTTTAAAAATCCTGCCCAGGGCTTCCCACGTGGCACAGCAGTTAAGAATCCGCCTGCCAATGCAGGGGACACGGGTTCGAGCCCTGGGCCGGGAAGATCCCGCATGCTGCGGAGCAACTAAGCCCGTGCACCACAACTACTGAGCCTGTGCTCTACAGCCTGCGAGCCACAACTTCCGAGCCCGCGTGCCACAACTACTGAAGCCCATGCGCCTAGAGCCCGTGCTCTGCAACAAGAGAAGCCCCCACTCGCAGCAACTAGAGAAAGTCTGTGCGCAGCGACGAAGACCCAACGCAGCCAAAAATAAATTAATTAATTAATTTTTTTTAAAAAAGCCTGCCCAGTAAAACCTACATAGTTATAACTAAGATTTTACAAGTTTGATGAATTTAAATTTTAGTAAGAATTTAATATATCAGTATTGAGACTAAGGATAGCAGTTACACAAAGGCTGATTTTCAAGTCAACAACAAAATAACTAGAGCAACCCAGCTGCATTTAATGAATTCTGTGTCACTATAAGTATCTAAGCCACAGCTCAGTGATTCTGCCAGAAATGTTTATAGTAGTAAGATCTTAAAGGAAACTTCAGAGGTCATCTAATCTAATTCTGGGAGTCAACAAATTATATAGTCTATTGAAGATTTGAACATATAGTTGACTACAAAAGAGATTTACAAATTTACTTTTTAAAGTAGATTTAAAGCCAAATTTACCTGTAACTTGAATAGCCTTAGAGAAGCTGAAAACAAATCCATTAATGACATATTTTAAGGCACAATCATTTCTTTTTCTAAACTTACAACAATGGAGGCTCGAAGAGGTGAGTTAATTGGCAGATAAAGAGTTGAATAAAATGTACCATCAGGCAACTCTCGGGTTCTACATTTAGGAGCCAGGTGAGTAAACGGATCACTTGGTAATCTAGCACAGTATCTGTGAAGAAAAAGAAATTCTGATGCTGAGTCTACAACTGAGAAACAGAGGAAAAAATTTTTACTGATATTCACATTCTAAAGTTTGGTTTTTTTATGCCCCTCTTCCCCTCTACTGGATTGGTATTTATATGTGGAGTCTGAGCTTCACTGCTTCAAACTTTCAATAAGATGGAACAGTACATTTATATACATAATGGAACGTTCTGCAATGATGTTCTTTCTGTATCTGTGCTGTCTGACAGGGAGGCCACTGAGCACGTGCAATGTGGCAAGGGCAGCTAAAGAACTAAATTTTTTACTTTATTTAATTTTCACTAAAATTGAAATTTGAATATAAATAGCCATATACGTCTAGTGCTATGTCTGGACTGTGCAGAAAGTATTGTTCAGAATCCGTTAAGGGAATAAACTGCCAGTGTTTGTTCCTTAATGATCTTACATTTGCCCCCAACTACTGGGGTCTATGCAAGGAAGGCATCAGAAGCGGGCCCAGTGTTCACACAAAGGAGGGCAGCAGAACAAGACGACCACCCAGCGGCAGCACAAGGAGAGCACTGCAAGCAGGGCAAGAAGCCAGCCTCGAGGGAGCTGGGGCCCAAGTCAGGAGCGTGCTGGGACAGGAAGCCAACCCCGTGGGGGCCAGGACGCATGCAAGGAGGGCAGCGGAATGGGCAGCAACCCTGCAAGGTCCGGACCTGTGCAATGAGGGCACCTAAACATGGCGGCAGCCCTGCAGACTGCTACATATAGGGAGACTGAACAGTCAAGTAATTATTTTGAGGACAATGGGAATTCGATTCCTCACTATTAAAAAAGCCAGGAACAAAGATGGAAAAAAGGGAAGCTAGAATAAACCCTCTGGTGTCATACTAAAAAATGGAGTTAACAGCAGACAGGTAGTCAGGTACAGAAATAACTACAAACGTGTATTTATACAAATGTTTATGTAAACGTGTATGTGAATAGGTATAAACATTTTCTAGCTCCATCTACTCAACAGCCTGGTAGCAGTAATACTCCCGAGGCAGTGAACACACTGAGTGCGCAGATCTTGGTTTCTAAACACGACTCATTCTCCACTAACAGGAACCAGGACCTTTCGGAGAAATAGCCAATATCTAGGCTGGGGCAGGGAAATTATGAGTCTAGAACATCTTAGTGTGCCATAAAATACAGAAATGTTCAAAGAATAATAGTGACATGCTAAAAAGACATAGAAGCTAGAATGAAGGCGCCCCCACCAGCCAAATTTTACACAATTTTAACAACAAAATAAATGATAGTAGAAGACTATAAATGACTGAATAAAACAGGAGCCCATTAATTCACATTGGATAAAAAAATAAAAGGAACAAATAAACGGAGAGAAGAGAAAGCTCTTCCTCACAGTAAAATGACAATAAATACAGAAAGAATAATGCAATCAGAAAACCACCATTTTGCAGACATCACAGAAATAATCAATTCAGGCAAGAAATATCAATTGAGTACTGACACTGATGAGTGAAACTGGGAAGAGGAATAAATTTCATATAATCTCAAAATATCTCCCCATGAAATAGTCACTAATTATAAAGGGGAAAAAGGCAACTTTACAGTAGAGAAAGCGGGCAGACCTTACGTAAGTGATCAAAGTCACCACCATAGTAAGAGGACAAATAAAACACTGAGTGACCCCGTTAGAGAGAATGAAAGGAACGCAGCATCACTTCCATGATATGCTGGCCGAAAACACATAACCTGGGTCTAATCATGAGAAAATATCAAATAAACCCAAATTGAGAAATGACTGGCCTGTCATCTTCCGAAGTTTCAAGGTCATTAAAGTCAAGGAAAGACTGAAGAATGGTTCCAGGTTGAAGGAGACCAGAGAGATGAGGAAAGTGGGTACAACCCACGATCCTGGACTGGACCCTTTCACTCCAAGAACATTCTCGTGAAACTTGAATGGGTCTCTCTGGGTGAAGGGTATATGTGAGTTCTCTGTAGTACTCTTGCAATATTTTAGAGTCTAAGATTGTTTCAAAATAAAAAGTGAAAAAGAAAATCTTATGTTTTCTGCTCCTTTATTTTGCCTCTGCACAAAATTTATCCTGCTACATAATCCAGCTAGGTATCTGCTTTTCTTAGTTCTTGGAAATGTTATCACCAACTCAGGACAAAGTAAAACAGAACATACTCAAAAAAAAAAAAAAAAAGGTTAATTTATCATAATCTTCCATTACTGCTAATGGAAAATTCAATATCCACCAACATTCATGACACAAAACAAGTTTCAAGATTTATAAAAGAAGAGTGAGTGTTGCAAAATTAATTTCAATCTAATTAAAATACAGATGCCTTCATTATGTCAGCCTTGCCAATGAGAACTAAACATTTATTACTATGCAACACTGGTTTTGCCTTCTGACAAAAAAGAACAATGAACAAAAAAAAGCAACTTCTTTTCCTTCTCTCATCAAAGTATCACAGGCCCTAAGTAGAAAGACTGGTGATTGTTTGCAAAAAGTAAACGACACAATACTTATAGGTTTAGACTTAAATCTAGCAATTCTCACAGGCTTTCCATGCAAATGATTTGATGCCATACCTATTGATGTGTCCAATGGCCGTGTTGATTGTGACTCGTGGACCACCATCATCGGGCCTCAACACATATGGTGGGAAAACATCATCATCATCCACAACAGGCTCAATGTCAGTCTCACCGGTATCAACTGACTTGGAACATTTGTTTCTCAAGATCTGAACATTTTAAAAACAGAATTTATGAGAACAAATGCTTTTTCTGCCATTAGTTGTCTGCTTCTGTACCTACAGAAAAAGCTCTCTTGACATGAAACATCTCTCCTAAATACACTTCAATACTCCACATTTGCCTGCTGCTGAAAATTTCTCCTAATTAATCCTTTCCAGCTCCAATCATGTGGAGAAGTTCCCCATACAGGTAACAAGGCTTAAAAGGTACTGTACTTACCTACCTACCTACCTACCTACCTACCTACCTACCTACACACACACACACACACACACACACACACACACACACACACACACACACACACACACACACACACACACACACACACACACACACACACACACGATCCCCAGTCTTTCATGAGTATAGGGGCTATGTCATCACTCTCAAATCACTGTGCATCTCAAACAATCAACTGTTACTACACTGTCCACATAAACAGTACACTTTCCAGGTCTTCTTCCCCAATAATCCATATGACCATTTTCACTGCTATTTTACTGTAAAATACTGCTGGCTCTGTGTAATTACCCTCAACTTTCTAACAGTGTACACACTGCACAGCTCTGTTGAGACTATTCTCTGAAGAAAAAACTATTTCTAAACACATGAAAACAACTTAAAGGTAACACATGAATCTTACCTTTTCAATAGCTTTGTATGTTTTCAGGTCCTCTTCAAAACTTCTTATTTTGTCTGTATCTGCTAACATTACATAATTAGAGATCGGTGCCCTTGCTCTTCCCTTAGATTGAACATAGGATCGATACTCTGTGGGCAGATCAAAACGAACCACCAAGTTGCATTTCGGTATGTCAACACCCTCCTCCACAATACTTGTTGCAATAAGCAGGTTGGTTTCATGTGCTCGAAACTTCCTAAGTACCTGAAAAAAATCCACCAAGGATAGCAATTCTAAGAAATTTTCCAAAGAAAACAATGTAGTAAAATTAAGGGACAACTGTCATTTCTGACAATACTCTGAGCACGCTTAGTCCAGGCCAGGCTAAAGAGGATGACAACATCACACAAAAGTCGAGACGCATGAACACATGACATTTTCAACTGAACATGACTTGAAAAACAAAGTGCCTTTCTATTTCACAGAAGCACCCACAGACAAATCACAGCCTTCAAGATGAAGGTGCTGGTTTCTTTAATAACCAAAGTGACCAAACGAATCCACTTCTGGAGTCCTGTTGCATTCTGAGCCTCCGTAATGGGATCTTATGGCTGTGAGTTTGTGCCAACATCCCTCCAAAGATGTCAAAACTCTTTCACTAAAATCCCTAAATCACTTGGAATTAAAAATTACAAGCAAAGCATTACTTATTTTCTGGCATCTTGGGACACATTTAAGGGATCAGAAATGATTTTTTTTTAAGTGAAAAATTTTTTCATCCTAGATTTAAGGTAACATCATTTCCCAACCCAGAATAAGTTAAATACGAAAGTAAGTTGGGTTTTAAACTGATCTGTCAGACTCTGGCTATTAGACTCCCCAAACTTGGAATATTATCAGAGCTATCACATAGAAATGACTTCAATGTGAATTATTCTGCTACTTTTAAGTTAAATAACAAATTTTAAATAAAAAGTTTTTATTTGCAAGCTGGAACACTATATTAAGTTTTAGCATCTTTACAATGCTATTTCCTATATCAAAATCTTAAAAAGCATAAAAAAAATTAGGCCAAAATCTTTAAAATATATTGTTATTTTTAAAGGATTCAACCAAGGCAGGACTTTAAGTAGAAAACAAAACACTTTCTAGGAAAAAATTTCAGTTTGTTGCTTCAGAGTCGTATGGAGTCAACAGGAGTTAAGTTTACACAAGCTTTCTTTTTCTATAAAATGCAGTTGTGTGCCATCAGCCCAATAAAGGAAAACAAAATGGGTGATGGCAATTAAGACACAGAACTGATTTTCCAGATAGATTCTCAACGTATGAATCACTATACAGCTACCGCAAAGGAGACGGCTAGTTTCTATATGAACGAGTACTCTATATTACCAAAAAAATGCAGAGGAACTATAAAGAAAGGAAGTTTCTATGGGCAAAGTTTGTATATGTTCTGAAAATTGTTACTGTACAATTATTTGAACTTAGGTTACCTCTTCCTGTTTTCTGAATTCTGCTTCCATCTGTTTGTTACGAGGCTGATTCTTTCCAATGCCATGTCCAGTTATAAAATTGCTGCTGATGTAAGCCAGCTCTGGATCTTGTTTGCCAGCTTCCTTTATCAATCTAAGAAAATTATATACATTTGGAAGTTAAGCACTGCTGAGGGAAAAAAATTTAAACTTTTGTTTGTAAGGTCTCCCTTAAAATGGAAATACACATCCTTTTGCCAACATACCTAACAAAACAGTCTTGGTATTTTTTTTTTTTTTCAACTAGCTTAAAAAGAAATCACTGCCGCTCTTCTCTGCGTCGATCTGTGGACCAAATACTTGTAACACCAAATACAGGGCTGATTTACACTGATGAATGAAATGGTCACAGTCCCTCAAACTTTCTAATTTGGCAGTGATGACCTTCATAGAAATGTGGCCCAGGAGGGGACAGCACTAGGCAAAGAGAAACATGGATTCCTCATGTATTTTGGCTTTAGTCCAAGTCTTATAATGAAAAAACCACACATACTCTCTCTCAACACACTTCCCTAAGCACCCACACAACTTGCAGCAATGGTCATGCCCTTGTCTCCACGGCCAAACTTACGCAAAGTATCAAATACCCCAAAGGAATACTTCATTCTCCTCTGCATGTAGAAAGAGAGTTCCAGCTGTGCATGAAAAGAAGTGCGCTATTTCTTTTAGTTTTTCCCCAGCACCCTGTACCACTGGAAGCACGGCTCTAGGGAAAGGGATGCCTCCATCCACCGCTAAGCACCTCCACCCCCAACGCTCATGTCCCTGGGCAGGCCGCTGACCACAGTTCTGCATAAAAGGCCACTGAGCTTCGGCACTGCAAGGCCAAGAGAGCTCCCACCCCATCCTGTCAGGAGAGAGCACATGCTCCCGAGCTCATCCCCCTTTCTGCCTGCACCTCTGTATTAACCCAGAAAGCCTGTCCCCTCAGACGGGCCCTCCACTAAGAAACGGAAAAGAGCTACAGGACGGGCTCACATTACACGGGTGCAGAAGGTTAACAGTTAGCGTTGCCACTACAGCTATTCTGGAAATATCCACATTCAAAAACTCAGCGCACAGGATAAATGGTTCCACACCTGACCTAAGCGATTCCATATGGTTCTTCTGAAGTCATACAACATAGTATAAATTCCTAATAGAAAATTGCATTTTTAAGTCAAACCATTCTTTTTTTTTTCCCCCAATAAGTACATGAAACAGGCTAATATCAAAGCCCTGGAAGAAACCTTGAAGGGCCATCTAGAGTATCTTCCTGCCTCCAAATCAGTAAAACACTTGTGTGTCTAGGTTAGTTTGAGAGTCTGCTCTATAGTTTAAGTACTTAAAAAGTTCAAAATCAGAAACTTCTTTAGTATGTTCCAAGATTCATTTAGTTATTATAAACGTATGATATCAGTAACAGAAAACAGTGCTTCATGCAAACAGCATGCCCCAAAATCTAAAATATGAAATTAATTATCTTAGAAATAATATATACTTCCAAATTTTAGTTTACGTAAATTAGCATCAATTTGAACATAAAAGAGGTTTAAAAAAATGCATTTCAAGTTATTCCTAATTAGGTAAACAATGTATTTTAATTTGACTAAAAAAATAAATCTGGTAGACTTCACTAGCTGAGAAACAGAAGCAATACAAGTAAATTTATTTCTCCTTAATGAGACTCTCACCAGTACTGCCAGGAAGAGAAGAAACAATGTGCACATTAATAAAAAAAAAAATCTCTTGTAAGCAATAGTTGAATTCTATATACCTATGCTGATAATGTTTAAAGAGAAAAATCTCTCTATCAGATAAATTTAAGGAATCCCTGCAAAGTTATGGGCTTCCAGAGAAACAAAACAAGGTCTACTGTTGTCAGGGAGCTTGTTACTGAGTAACACACACTGCCTAGAGATTTCACAGCACCACAGAATTGCTGGGACAGAGTCTTATTTGTTTCTTTTAATTTTATACTGAGTTTATGTGAGTTGTTCCACAAGCAAGCTGTTTGATAAAGAATGCTGTTCTCTAGTGCACAGAGCTTCTCAAACAATCTATAGCAAAGAACTGGTTATTTTTTTCCTAATTTCAAACTCACCTGAAACCAAAATTTTTGTAAAATTCCACAAAAATTAACTACTAAGAAAATGTAACTTTAAAAGCATCAAAATTCAATGGCCAATTGTATAACATTCAGCAGACATAAAAAACTAAGAGTTTATGAATATAACTGTATTAGATTCAGCAGACCTAACTTACTCTTAAAACTAAGAGTTTATGCTTACCCTCAATCTCTGTATCTTACTCAACGCAGCTGGCACAGACCCACAAGTCACAGTGCATGTGTGTGCATACAGCCTCCCCAAGTACAATGTCAGGTGGTAAGACTGCCACTTTTATATACAGTGTCTCTTATTAACAACCCAGTAAGAGAGGGAGGTATTATTACTATTTTATAGATGAAGATGCTGAGACTTTAAAAAGTTAAATAACTTGCACAAAACATACACCTATAAAGTGAGTAGAAATAAAAGGAACCAGGGCTCCTTGGAGAAATGGCTGATCCTATGCAAGAAAAATACAAGATGAGCCTGGAACATCTTGTAGTGCCAGAAAGTACGGAAGTGTTCAAAAAACAAAAGGATGAGGGCATGTCAAAGGGACACAGGAGCGGACCTCAAACAGCCCCCAGTCGCCCAGGGTGGAACAACTTGTACAAAAAAAAAAAAAAAAAAACTAGCATCAGATTATAACCGAAGTATAAAATAAACAAACACGAGTTCATAATGATAAAAGAACATGATTCGACAAAGATAAACAGATAAATAGGATAAAAGAGACACACTTTCCTACAGAAGAATTTCTGTAACATACATATATAAGCCCCTCTCCAGGAATGAAGTTGAATCTCTCCCTCCCCAGGATAAACTAGATTTGGTGACTTGCTTCCAAAGAATTAAGTAAGAAAAGAGAAAAACAGTAACTTTGCAGTGGAGAAAACTGGCAAACGCAATCATAATCACATGATGAAGTTTAACATCACCAGTGATGTTCCGTGTTAATACCATGAATCCCTCTGAGACGAAGTGACCAGAAGGGCACTTCCCGTCTGTAGTATTCTTCCAAATCCTAAAACCCAGTGTAATCCTGAGAAAAACATCAGACAAATTCAAACTGAGAGGCTTTCTACAAACCACCTGACCAGTACTCCTCAAGAGTATCAAAGTCATCAAAAACAAGGAACGAAGAAGACGCTGTTAACAGACCAAAGGAAATTAGGGAAATATAACAACTAAATGAACTCTGGTACACCTTGGATTAAAAAGAGGACATTAACAGGGATTTCCCTGGTGGTCCAGTGGGTAAGACTCTGCGCTCCCAATGCAGGGGCCTGGCTTCAATCCCTGGTCAGGGAACTAGATCCCACATGCATGCCGCAGCTAAAGATCCTGCATGCCGCAACAAAGATCCCATGTACTGCAGCTAAGACCCAGTGCGGCCTAAATAAATAAATAAATATATATATATATATTTTAAAAGAGGACATGGAAAAACTGGTGAAAGTCACACAATACTAGTAAATTACACAGTGAAAAGAGCTCTAGACTGGGAGAGTGGAAACCAC
The DNA here is from genome assembly GCF_964341445.2 of Mesoplodon mirus. Taxonomy (NCBI): domain Eukaryota; kingdom Metazoa; phylum Chordata; class Mammalia; order Artiodactyla; family Ziphiidae; genus Mesoplodon; species Mesoplodon mirus. The sequence continues at coordinate 179,360,831 of NC_138979.1, forward strand.
CTTCTGCCACTTGATACTTCATCATTTCAGGAGGTCACAAACTGAGTGTTATTTTCTTCATCTATGATATAGTAAAAACATCTACCTTCTTCCCTCACGGACTGTTCTGAAATTTTAAAAAATATATAAAGGTAAATCATAAATGATAAAGCCCTAAACACAAAAGGCAAAAGAAAAACTATAAACAGAAGACTGTACACATACTACATTATATATATAGAAGTAGCTGTGATTTATTTTTTTAATTAGGAGAGTAGAAAACTGCCTGTGTATTACAATAGCTTGTACTCCCATGAAACTGTTCACTGAAGACGGGTTTTTCCTCCCATTAAACTGATGGAAGGAAAGAATCTGGATTTCAGGAAGTTTTTCTAAGCTTATTAAAAAGCTTACTGGGACAAGACCTCTACTGTATATTTAATTAGCTGCCCATAAAGCCAAGCCTCAAACCGCTCCTGATTCATCATCCAACACTGAATTCCAGCCACATTTTATGAAAGTTGATCACAACTAATCTGATCCTCAAAGTCAGCAGGAAGTAACACTGACTTCTGATAAACCTTTTCAGGCTAATATTCCTGCAGTGAAAGCGGGTACATCTCTACACTTAAAAATGCATGCAGAAAAGCGGGGAGAGGAAGAAAATGAACCCTGACTTCTCCCCAAGCCCCAGAAAATTTATTTAATTCTTAAACCATCCTGTATGGGTGCAGGGAGTATGTCTATAACTCGGCTTACGACTGTGCCAACACTAAACTTTTCTGACCCCCAAAATGCCTTTCCCCCATTCTAAGAAACAACCAGAACAGATACGCACTCCCTGGACTGTCTCCTGGCAGCCTTCCCACTGGAAAGCACTGGTTTTTAGTGTTCTGTCATACCCAAGGGCATTATGATTATACAAAGAACTGAAAACTAGGAGGTAGAATATCAGGATTCTAGAGTTGTCTCTGCCACTGACTGGCAATTTAACTCAGAGCAAATCACTTTTCCTCCTGAGGCCATTCTCTTTTTTATAAAAGTAAGTGGGTTGGATTAGATAGTCAGTGAAGTCCCTTTCCAACCTTAAACTTCTGTTTCCAATGTAATTCACTACCTAAAGTTATTTTACTTCATATTCATCATAAGGATCAGGCCCAATGACTATGAAAATCACCAGACTGAAAACCGCCAGATGACTACCCCAGAGTCCAATTTCTCGTTACTCAAGTAAGTTCTCAAGGCCCCCAAACAGTCAGAAGCAGTTTGAAAAAAAAAAAATCCCAAATTACCTCAGGAAACAAAGCTTAATTTCTCCTCAGAGATCAATACTTGCAGAAAAGGCTCTCAGGGATCAACTCGGGCCAATTAATGGATCTTGGAGAAAAGGAGATTGAAGTGCAAAATAAGGACCCTTTTTGGCCCTTATAAATAGGAGAGCACCCATCCACAAGTCAAAAGAACCATACATTAAGTGACCATTTGACACAAATCTGAAGTGTAGCTCCTTGGCTGGCTGGGTCTATATTCAGGAAAAATACACTTCTATTGAAGAAGGGGGTAGGGTGGGAATTCACAACCTAATTGGCATTCGCTGTCACCTTTGCCAATATCCTCTGAATTCCTCCCTAACATTTTTATTTTCTTCTGATTCAGAAAATTTTAATATGTAGTCTATGAACCAATCCAAATTTCAAGTCCAGTTGTTAAAAACTTTTCACTGCAAACGTGCCAACTTGAATTGACATCTGGTAAGGAAAAAAGCTAACACAGAAAAATTAGCCACAGTAACACCCTGATAAAATTTATCTTTAAGATTACCTGCTAAAGGATCTTCTCTAGGCAAGAAACACAACAGAAGGAATATACCTACAATAACGAACCCAAAGCAATGAAGGAAATGGGAATAGGAACATACATATCAATAATTACCTTAAATGTAAATGGACTAAATGCTCCCACCAAAAGACACAGAGTGGCTGAATGGATACAAAAACAAGACCCATATATATGCTGTCTACAAGAGACCCACTTCAGACCTAGAGACACATACAGATTGAAAGTAAGGGGATGGAAAAAGATATTCCATGCAAATGGAAATCAAAAGAAAGCTGGAGTAGCAATTCTTATATCAGACAAAATAGACTTTAAAATAAAGACTATTAGAAGAGACAAAGAAGGACACTACATAACGATAAAGGGATCGATCCAAGAAGAAGATATAACAATTGTAAATATTTATGCACCCAACATAGGAGCACCTCAATACATAAGGCAAATACTAACAGCCATAAAAGGGGAAATCGACAGTAACACAATCATAGTAGGGGACTTTAACACCCCACTTTCCCCAATGGACAGATCATCCAAAATGAAAATAAATAAGGAAATACAAGCTTTAAATGATACATTAAACAAGATGGACTTAGTTGATATTTATAGGACATTCCATCCAAAAACAACAGAATACACATTTTTCTCAAGTGCTCATGGAACATTCTCCAGGATAGATCATATCTTGGGTCACAAATCAAGCCTTGGTAAATTTAAGAAAATTGAAATTGTATCAAGTATCTTTTCCGACCACAATGCTATGAGACTAGACATCAATTACAGGAAAAGAGCTGTAAAAAATACAAACACATGGAGGCTAAACAATACACTACTCAAGAACGAAGTGATCACTGAAGAAATCAAAGAGGAAATTAAAAAATACCTAGAAACAAATGACAATGGAGACACGACGACCCAAAACCTATGGGACGCAGCAAAAGCAGTTCTAAGGGGGAAGTTTATAGCAATACAATCCCACCTTAAGAAACAGGAAACATTTCGAGTAAACAACCTGACCCTGCACCTAAAGCAATTAGAGAAAGAAGAACAAAAAACCCCCAAAGCTAGCAGAAGGAAAGAAATCATAAAGATCAGATCAGAAATAAATGAAAAAGAAATGAAGGAAACGATAGCAAAGATCAACCAAACTAAAAGCTGGTTTTTTGAGAAGATAAACAAAATTGATAAACCATTAGCCAGACTACTCATCAAGAAAAGAAAGGAGAAGACTCAAATCAATAGAATTAGAAATGAAAAAGGAGAAGTAACAACTGACACTGCAGAAATACAAAAGATCATGAGAGATTACTATAAGCAACTCTATGCCAATAAAATGGACAACCTGAAAGAAATGGACAAATTCTTAGAAATGCACAACCTGCCAAGACTGACTCAGGAAGAAATAGAAAATATGAACAGACCAATCGCAAGCACTGAAATTGAAACTGTGATTAAAAATCTTCCAACAAACAAAAGCCCAGGACCAGATGGCTTCACAGGTGAATTCTATCAAACATTTAGAGAAGAGCTAACACCCATCCTTCTCAAACTCTTCCAAACAATATCAGAGGAAGGAACACTCCCAAACTCATTCTACGAGGCCACCATCACCTTGATACCAAAACCAGGCAAGGATGTCACAAAGAAAGAAAACTACAGGCCAATATCACTGATGAACATAGATGCAAAAATCCTCAACAAAATACTAGCAAACAGAATCCAACAGCACATTAAAAGGATCATACACCATGATCAAGTGGGGTTTATTCCAGGAATGCAAGGATTCTTCAATATATGCAAATCAATCAATGTGATACACCATATTAACAAGTTGAAGGAGAAAAACCATATGATCATCTCAATAGATGCAGAGAAAGCTTTCGACAAAATTCAACACCCATTTATGATAAAAACCCTGCAGAAAGTAGGCATAGAGGGATCTTTCCTCAACATAATAAAGGCCATATATGACAAACCCACAGCCAACATCGTCCTCAATGGTGAAAAACTGAAACCATTTCCACTAAGATCAGGAACAAGACAAGGCTGCCCACTCTCACCACTCTTATTCAACATAGTTTTGGAAGTTTTAGCCACAGCAATCAGAGAAGAAAAGGAAATAAAAGGAATCCAAATCGGAAAAGAAGAAGTAAAGCTGTCACTGTTTGCAGATGACATGATACTATACATAGAGAATCCTAAAGATGCTACCGAAAAACTACTAGAGCTAATCAATGAATTTGGTAAAGTAGCAGGATACAAAATTAATGTACAGAAATCTCTGGCATTCCTGTACACTAATGATGAAAAATCTGAAAATGAAATCAAGAAAACACTCCCATTTACCATTGCAACAAAAAGAATAAAATATCTAGGAATAAACCTACCTAAGGAGACAAAAGACCTGTATGCAGAAAATTATAAGACACTGATGAAAGAAATTAAAGATGATACAAATAGATGGAGAGATATACCATGCTCCTGGATTGGAAGAATCAATATTGTGAAAATGACTCTACTACCCAAAGCAATCTACAGATTCAATGCAATCCCTATCAAACTACCACTGGCATTTTTCACAGAACTAGAACAAAAAATTTCAAAATTTGTGTGGAAAAACAAAAGACCCCGAATAGCCAAAGCAATCTTGAGAACGAAAAACGGAGCTGGAGGAATCAGGCTCCCTGACTTCAGACTATACTACAAAGCTACAGTAATTAAGACAGTGTGGTACTGGCATAAAAACAGAAAGATAGATCAGTGGATCAGGATAGAAAGCCCAGAGATAAACCCACGCACATATGGCCAACTTATCTTTGATAAAGGAGGCAGGAATGTACAGTGGAGAAAGGACAGCCTCTTCAGTAAGTGGTGCTGGGAAAACTGGACAGGGACATGTAAAAGTTTGAGATTAGATCATTCCCTAACACCATACACAAAAACAAGCTCAAAATGGATTAAAGACTTAAATGTAAGGCCAGAAACTATTAAACTCTTAGAGGAAAACATAGGCAGAACACTCTATGACATAAATCACAGCAAGATCCTTTTGGACCCACCTCCTAGAGAAATGGAAATAAAAACAAAGATAAACAAATGGGACCTAATGAAACTTCAAAGCTTTTGCACAGCAAAGGAAACCATAAACAAGACCAAAAGACAACCCTCAGAATGGGAGAAAATATTTGCCAATGAAGCAACTGACAAAGGATTAATCTCCAAAATTTATAAACAGCTCATGCAGCTCAATAGCAAAAAACCAAACAACCCAATCCAAAAATGGGCAGAAGACTTAAATAGGCATTTCTCCACAGAAGATATACAGACTGCCAACAAACACATGAAAGAATGCTCAACATCATTAATCATTAGAGAAATGCAAATCAAAACTACAATGAGATATCATCTCACACCAGTCAGAATGGCCATCATCAAGAAATCTAGAAACAATAAGTGCTGGAGAGGGTGTGGAGAAAAGGGAACACTCTTGCACTGCTGGTGGGAATGTGAATTGGTACAGCCACTATGGAGAACAGTATGGAGGCTCCTTAAAAAACTAAAAATAGAACTACCATATGAGCCAGCAATCCCACTACTAGGCATATACCCTGAGAAAACCGTAATTCAAAAAGAGACATGTACCAAAATGTTCATTGCAGCTCTATTCACAATAGCCCGGAGCTGGAAACAACCTAAGTGTCCATCATCGGATGAATGGATAAAGAAGATGTGGCACATATATACAATGGAATATTACTCAGCCATAAAAAGAAACGAAACTGAGCTATTTGTAATGAGGTGGATAGACCTTGAGTCTGTCATACAGAGTGAAGTAAGTCAGAAAGAGAAAGACAAATACCGTATGCTAACACATATATATGGAATTTTAAAAATGTCATGAAGAACCTAGGGGTAAAACGGGAATAAAGACACAGACCTACTTGAGAATGGACTTGAGGCTATGGGGACGGGGAAAGGTAAGCTGTGACAAAGCGAAAGAGAGGCATGGACATATATACACTACCAAACGTAAGGTAGATAGCTAGTGGGAAGCAGCCGCAGAGCCCAGGGAGATCAGCTCGGTGCTTTGTGACCGCCTGGAGGGGTGGGATGGGGAGGGTGGGAGGGAGGGAGATGCATGAGGGAAGGGATGTGGGAACAGATGTATATGTATGACTGATTCACTTTGTTATAAAGCAGAAACTAATAAAAAAAAAAAAAAAAAAAGATTACCTGAAGGAGAAGGCTCGGTGTGAAATGCTCAACACAATGCCTAACACATCACAGTCACAGGTGAATAAATATCTAACTGAATCTAACAATTAATATAAAACAAGGAATGCTTTACTGGAATGTAACAATCTTTCTACACTTGCACTCTGTTTTAATGGATTAGAAAAGATTATTAGCATCCTTTAGGGGAAACAACCTCAGTCATATCAAATCTAGCCTTTGGGGAAAGCTATTGTATATATAAACATCCTGTCAATCCCAGTAGAGCGTAACACATGAGTTACGATGATGGTGCCAAGTACAGGACACTTACATAAGCCTTCTGGTAGCTCTTACAGCTATTACAACATATCGCTTCACAAAACAAAAAGCTGCCTGTTCTTCTATGGAAAAAATGTTAATCTTAGAGATTTACCTGTTTAAGACAACTGCTGTATATCTTCTTTCCACAAAAATAATTCCACACAAAATATTGGTGAAGGGAGAAGGAAAGTTTGTCTCTGGCTTCTCTTTCTCTTCGATTTCTTCGTCCTCCTCCTCCTCCTCAGAATCACTCCAGGACACATAGTTATCCTGATTCCTGTTGTTATACCACTCGACGCTTTCAAACTGCTGTCTCTCATACGGTTTATATTTGCGTAAGATTTCGAGCAGTTTTATTACTTTAGGAGTTACAAACTTCAGGTCAAGTGAGGCAGGGGAGAAGTGCTCTTCACATAGTGCATGGATTTTCCTTAGGAAAGTGTCTGTAAACAATAGAAATTTCCTGTGCAGCTCCTCTTGTTCGTGTTTGATGTATTTCTGTAGTTCTCTTACCATCATTCCAGCTACTTTATCTGCACACCAGGGTCCCAGAACTACCAATACCGCACGACAGTCTGAGAGTATCTACAAAACAATGTAAAGGCCCAAATGCTAAACAATAATCATGCAGTTATTTTCATATGGAGTTTAACTGGGATTTAAGTTATCTTTAGTCTGCCCTTCAAAATAAACTTACCCCTCTAATATAAACACTGAGGTTAATTCCCCAAGGTTAGGGGGAAGGGCCAGTGGTCTTTTCAAGTTCTACTTTTTCATATATATGCCCAGAACCATCCTTTTGTTTTCCCCAGCGAAAATAATCCAATAAGAGAAATTAAAAGGTGCAATTGTATACAGTTAATAAAGCAATTTTAGAACTATCATTAGTAAGAAGTACAACTGAGTCATTTACTTCCAGGTAAATATGCAAAGAACTATGTAGCAGAATATATGCAAATGCAACAGAGTATGTAATTTTATTTTAGGTATCAAAGAAAAGCAAAACAATTTTCCTTGAACTTTATCTATGCCCAGAGTGCCACATCTTACAAGCCTAGCTCAGAGCAGAATGTAAATCCATATTAAAGCTAGCAGGCAAGTAAAAGACACACTGGGTTGAACATGGACTTAATGAGAAGACAAGTGTTGAGCAGAGGCTGGGCACTGCTGCTCCAGAAAAAAATCAGCAGGAGAGAATTAAGACTTAGATTCAATACAGTGCTAACATTCACAACTGGCTGCAAAGTCCTGGGACAATGGTTCTCAAGTTTTAATGGCATCGGGATAACTGAAGGGCTTGTCAAATCTCAGACAGCTGGACCCCACCCACAGAGCTTCAAACTCAGCAGGTCAAGGGTGGGGCTTGTCATCTGCATGTCTAAAAAGTTCCAGAGGGAAGCTGCTCATCTAGGGCCCACGCTTTGAAGCACTGTCCTAAGGAATTGCTTCTCAAAGCTGCACTATTCAGGGATGCCGAGCTCATATCCAGTTACATACAAAGAAAGAGCAGAATTCATTCAGCCCAGGGGTTTGATCAGGAACTAATTCATCTGACCAAGAAAAAAAAAAAAAAACTGGACTCATTTCTTATACTTAAATAATCATGACATCTCCTTAAACCAGGGAGGTCTATATTTAATAATATAAATGTCTGTCGGGTAATAGTAAACTCAACCCAATGCGATACATTCAATGAAAAATGTCCAGAGATAAGAAGGTAAGGCCTTAAACTAAAACGTATATAAAACAGCCTCATTAGAAGAATATTCATTTCAACATTAAAAATAAATAGAAGCCTTTTATTATACTCCCCATACTTACTTTGTATATGCTTACCTGTTTAGAAATTAAAGTAGAATCTCTTTCTTTTGAATGTACAGATATGTTACAGTCATTGATAAAATTAAGTGCTTCTTCTAATTCCATCAGCAGTCTTTCATAAAGCCCACTTCTGTCAGTAAATGGTCCACAGTCTACCACAATCTCACATGGCTGAGAAGTATATCTTTAATATCAGAAACAAAAGTTGTCAATACACAATACACAATAAATTCACTACAGCATTACGATCCATTATATATCTAAACCAAAAAAGCAACTTCCTCTTTTCATTTGGAATAACAAGCAGGCTCACAACAAGCATTCCTAAAGTGGTGCTCCTTCTATCCGTACTATGTTTGCCTGTTAGGTCTCAATATGAATTTTGTTACTGCATTGTTATCCCAGGTTTTTCATTTTGTTTTTTAGGTTTAGCCTTTCATCTTTTGCCCCCTTAGGCATCATCCAGAATGAGAAACAATGTTAGTCAAAATACTCAAGAAACTCAATAATGATTATTTCTCAGAAGCAGAAATAGGGAAGGGGGAGGGGAGAAGATCATAGGGAGGAAGTGTTATCATTAAATTTATCCATTTCCATACTATTTGAAAACGTTTAGCATTTGCAAATGTCAATTTTATTTTTAATGTGTTTTTAACGTATCTTCATAAAAGCTTCAGGAAAGCTCCCCCAAATTTCAGTCAATTACAATATCATTCCTTGGATCTTCCATGACTTTCATAATATGACAACCAGAACAACACACAAAATCCTAAAAGCACATATAATAATTAATTAAGGAAAAGAAATACAATAAAGACATATTTAAATACTACAGTTTTCATCATTCCCAAAGAGAATTTTTAAGAGTCACATTTTGAGAATTAGGTAATGCCAGACTCAATAGACTACTTACCAGTTTTACCCAAACACTCTAATACCACTGCTTCTCCTAAAGACTTCAAGTAGTACAGGCCTACCAATCTAATTCAGGTCAGATAAAAACAGAAGTACAGCCTTTCACTTCTACATCATAGACTGTCTTAGCTCAGGAAAATCAGAAACAGCATGTCCTTAAGGCCACGAGATTTGTATTTCACCTTACATTTGGATTCGTAAGTTTCATGAATCTACACGTCACCTTTTCACCTCACTCCACAAAGAGAACTCTCTCCAAAATCCTACTGAATGACAGGTACACCGCAAGGTGTTTTCCATGTCAATGTAACTGATCATCAAAGAATCCCTTGAAACCACTAATGCCATTTTACAGGCTCAGGAACAATAAATGACTCACTTGAAGTCACATGGCTTACAATCAGTGGAGCCAGTACTCAAAACCCATGTGTGATTTAACTTCATAACCTGAGAAATAAGTCATCTCTATTCTAACTGTTCTAAGAACCACCACTTGGTAATCTTTAACCTTGTTAAAGGCTATATCTAATAAGGGTATTTTAATATGAATTAAATTAGTTATATTTATTTTAAAACCTCATTTATATACGCTCACTTCCACCAACTTAGATCAAAAAGGCTGCTTGTGTCTGCACGTTTTAATGAAACTCGAAATAGCAACCCCTTCGAAAAGAGACAAACCTCAAAGTCATAAACATCTTCTCAGAAATTCACACCCACTTTCAAAACTAGAGGGTGGGGCTTCCCTGGTGGCGCAGTGGTTGAGAGTCCGCCTGCGGATGCAGGGGACACGGGTTCGTGCCCCGGTCCGGGAAGAACTCACATGCCACGGAGCGGCTGGGCCCGTGAGCCATGGCCGCTGGGCCTGAGCGTCCAGAGCCTGTGCTCCGCAACGGGAGAGGCCACAACACTGAGAGACCTGAGTACCGGAAAAAAAAAAAAAAAAAACTACAGGGTGTTTCCTATTATTTTAAAGCAGGTTGTAAAATATTGAATCCTGTGAAGAAATAAATGCTCTTTCAAAGCATCATGTGGGACACGTGGGTCAGAACAACAAAGTGTCCACGCTGACAGAAAAGGACGCCGATTTCCTGAGTTCCCAGTCCTCGTCAACACCAGCAGATAGGATGGGCCCGCGCTTCTGCGACATTTCCTCTTAAGGCAGAAACTCCTCCGTTACTCTCTGTGGACATGACGTCAGATTCCTGCATTCGAAGATGACCGTCCTGATGAGGAATTCTTAGTCTTGCTCTCTCCTTTTAAGAGCCATTTGTTCTCTTAGAGACTATCTGCAAGGCACTGAGACTGAGGGCCTAACACTGTCAGAGCAGGTCTCATTAAAGCCAAGTCAATACTAAGTGCATACCTGTCTAAGACCACCAAGTCAGTTGCAGTTTCAGCATTACTCTTAAGAATTTTCTCCAGTTTCTGAATCTTTTCTTCCAATTCCTCTGGATCACATTTCCCATTTAAAATGGAAGCAGTTAGTCCCAAAATACGAGGACATGATGGACAATTTTCACAGAGCTAACATAACAAAAGATACTGACAGTAAGGAATTCATTTTGCAAGGCCCTAACCAAAGAGACTGCATCCTAACAAAACATGTCAAGAAGACCTAACAAATACTAAGAGCATCACTTACAGAATTACTGTAGCTTGTTTAAAAGATCAGTTTATCAAAAAGGAACATTTAAATATGCTATGATGGATTACGTAATTCACTTATGATAGATCATATAATTTATTGATTTGTTTAAATTTTTATTATAGATTTAGAACTTGTTATACATTTATTACAGTTTAATATTATAGGTTATGGATTTAAATGAACATTAATTTAATATTCATTCATTCATTCCTACACTGGAACCAAGTTCCCAAAACTGGTAACTAATACTGCTTTTGATCTATAAAAACATTGCTTATACTCAGTAATTCGACCTGCATTATTAAGACTGATAAAACCTAAAAACTTACCTTCATAATTTCTCGGTAGGGGTGGTCTAGGATTGCAAGATGACACTCATCGAACACCAAAAGGTTAATGTCTGATAGTGATAAGTAACCATTTTTCAAAACATTCAAGGCGACATAGCAAGTCATAACAAGAACCTAAAATAAAACTGCTATCAGTATACAACACATGCCATTCACCTGCCTGGACACACTTCTATGAAATCAGATTATGGAACCACTGTATTTTATGTGAAGATTAAGAAACTCATCAGTAAAAATTAAAACCCAAATCCTCAACGTATGGAAGCTCGTACTTGAGAACCAAGGTGTAAAATTAGGAAAACATGGAAAGAGACAAGAAAAAAAACTTTGATAATGGAGACCATGTTTTTATGATAAATCTACTAAATCTACTTCAGGTTTTTAGGTTCCTACAGCCATAATTTTGACTGATAAGACCTATCAGTTTTATCAGGTCACAAAACAATTCGCACAGTTTTTCCCCATCAAACTGACAAGGTTTTCTGGAAGAAGATAGGGACTTATCATTCTGTGGATTTTAAGTGCTTTATTAATGAGGGCTTAACCCAATATGTAAGACATACTAGCAAACTGGGGACTGTTTGAGGTTAGTTAGGAAGCATCTCTTAACCACTTCAGATCCAACACACGGAAGGCCCTCAACACAAGCTGGCTACATAGAAACGTCTAAGAGGAAGTCTTCCATCAAAGACGCTAAGATCTCAACCAAGAAATGTCTCCAGTTTCAAGACATTTAACTCAAGAGTAAACTTTCTGAAAGCAAGTTATCTGCAAGACGGAAATAGGTCATAGGAATTTGTGTTTTTCAAGCAAGTAAATCATACTGTAAAAGCTGTTTCTTTTCTATCAAATAAGAGCAATACATGTCAGTAATTTATTTGGCTTTAGGATGAGATTATATAGTAAGAAAATGCATGAGGGCTAGCTTCTAGGCTGACAAAGTACAGAAAAGTAGAGTTTTCAAACCTAATAAGGACAACCAAAACATATATACAGATCATCTTATAAACCAAGGACCTGTACAGATTTATTAAGTGAAAATTCTCTACAAGTCTTACCTGGTGCTTAGTAAACTCTTGGTTCCATTTCTCTTTTGTCCAAGATGCACTTACTTCCAGGTTTGAGTACTCCCCAACCTTGAGATCTGAGTGAGTTCTGACAGCTGACACTTGTTGAGCAACCTGGTTTGCTGATTACAAATATAATATGCCGTGTGAATATGAGAACTCTTCCCTAAATGGCTCTCTGGACTACTAACAGTTAAACAGTTAAGGAAATCCTTATTATTATATATTACACCGAACCACCAATTTTTTAGATAGCCAATTTAAAATCATATTTTCACAGTTATCTCCAAAACACACTTATTAGACTCACCACCCCACCCTCTGTCATTCACTTCAGAGAGCCTTATACCACCTTCCTTCTTTAAAGGTGTTTTTCCCCAATCTAAGAATATAATTTCTAGGTTGGAATGGCAACTACTCCAGATCCACCCTTCCTGTTTTCTTCAATAAAATCAGATTGTATCACCAAGAAATAAGACAGACTAATATGTATTTAAAGCACATGAGAACACCACATGCTGAGACAATCTAAAAAAAAAGAAGAGGAGTGACATGGTTATATTAGTACCCGAGCAGTTTATGTTCACATTTTATACTTTTTAGTTTAATATCTAATCCCAAACACATAAAAACCAGTACTTTAAACTCTTACTGAATATCTAACTTTTAAGTTAAGCATCTAACTTTCTTTCTACAACTGGTATAGCAAGATCATAATCAAGCACCTTTTGATACACTTTGTGAAGTTAAAACATCAAAAACAAAAATAACTACTTAGATCAGATTATATTCTGAAAGTAATCCTTCAAAAGAAATGCAGAATCAGAATTAAATGCAATTACGTTTTAGAAAAAAACTGAAGTTTGACACCTATGAAGTAAGATGACTAACATTTCAGAGAAATACTATAAAGTTAAGAAATAAGACAGAATGATATTTCTGCTTCAACAAACACATTATTCATCAACCTCTCTATACTTTCAAGAGTTTAACTTAATATCCACAGAAAAAATCTGCTTAACCATAAAATCTCATCCAGTTTTCCTCCACACAATTTGATAAAATAATTTTTTATTACCAGAGTTGACCAAGAACACCGTCCTTTTGCCATTTCTGTTGAAGTCTCCCCTGATCTGATAGGACAGCTCTTTAGTGAGTAGTACTGCAATAAACGTCTTCCCTGAGCCAGTGTTTAAACAGACTATGGTATTATGATCCAGAGCTGCTTCAAGCAGTTCAACCTAGAAATACAGTGGGAAAAAAAGATTATACACTTCTTATCTAAGTACAGAATTTAGAAAATTGGATTTGTTTTAATTCAGAAAATTTCACTGTTTTCTAAAATCTTCCTCCAACAAATCTGCCCCTTCAAAAAGCATACGTTCTACGTCTTTATATAAGAATAATCATCAGAGGCATTACAATACCGGTTACACATAGCTGTGCTGTGTAAATGTGTTGAAATGGCATTTACAATTTCTTTAAGAATTATTTTCACAGGGACAGAAAACTTCTCTAGAATAATATGAACTGAAATGACTATAACCATGGTTCTTCTGCCAGTCCAAGGTTGTTCAAACCAATCTCAATTCCTACCCAGATCATGAGGACAGACACACCCAAATAGATACTAAGGAACAGTGAGGTTTTCACAGGGAAAAAAAAAAAAAAGAAAAAGAAATTTCACCAATAAAACTATCAAATCAATTACCCAGCAGATGTTAGAAAAGAAAAGGACTATTAAGAAAAAAAAGTATCTGGAATGAGAAAATTAATCAGAAGAGGAAAGCTTGAAAAGGTAAAGGAGTTTTATATAAGTTGTGTCAACTATATGCTAATTTATTCCATTTTAGTGAAAATGCTCCAGTATTAGTGTTCTCATTAGTACCTGATATTTTCTTGGCGTATAAATGTTATCATGAATTGCTTCTTGTTGCCATGGCAGTCCAAAGAAAGGACCCATTGGTGAGGAAGCAGGGGTCATGAGCTGCAGGCCTGCCATGCTGAGGGGTTGCAAAGCAGGGCTTTTCATTCATCCAGTGTTTCTTTCATTGCATTTTTGTTCTAGCACAGCTTACTACAAAAGGGAAAAAGAATACCATTACACAACCATGCAGGGTTAAAAACAAAAGAAAGCACAGAAACAAGAGGAACATCAGAATATCATTCCTAGGGGCCTTTTCAAACTCTTCATAATTGTTTTAGCTTTTTCGTGATCTAAGAGGATCGTTTTAAAAGTCAAGCATTCTGTACTCGCCAACCCAGCAATTCTACACCTAGAAACCTGTCTAAAAGAATTAGGCAGCTGCACAAAGAGGTAAACACATGAATATTTATTGCTGCATTATTACTTAAGAACAAGAAATAACCTTAAAACGAATTAATCAAAAATTAGCTAAGTAAATTATGGTCTAGTCTTAAAATAGAATACTATAAATCCATAAGATAAGACAGACCTGTATTTACTGACACAGAACTGTGTCCGTAATATACCTTTAAGAGAAAATATGTACAGTATTGATGTCCTTTAAAATACATGTGTATATATACAAAACATGTAAATACATACGTAAATATATTTCAAACATTCTTTGTAAATTCTATGATGCTACTATTGATAAAATAATGAGAAAACTGTATGGAAGGCATTTCGCCCTGTGCCTGCACACAGGAAGGATTCAAATGCCTGCCAACATTTGGTCATTTTGTCAAGGACCATAAACACAGAAGGTCATTCTTCTCAATTGACAACCTATCACAACTGCACAGCTGCTCAACCATTTACATATGTATCTTTAAAATTATTCATATCCTAGATAAATTAAAACAAGGCAACACCATTCTGTGAAATAAAAGTTACTTCATGGTATCTAAGGACTCTTCTATATCGCATATATTCTTCCCCAAAGATAAAAATGATTATGTAAAATGAGAAAATAATAATTCAGCCTTTTTAAAATTCCTAACCTGCAGAGAGAGGGTTAGGGTTTCAAATCTCTACGTGAAAGTCCATCATCAGCAGAATTTACCTGCCTTGGAGAAGGGAATTTTCTCCCTTGTACTGCTTTGCAGTGTTCATTGTTATTACTCTATGACACTGGAAAGAAAGAATCCCCACTCTTTGTTCCTTGACAACAAAAACTCTGAATCTCTTGACATGTTAAATTCATAGTCATTGTACAACACAGTGACTTAAATTGTTGCAGCTAATCCAACAAGAAGTCTCAAGAGTAGAGTCTCTTTTATGCATAGGTGTAATACCAAATTCTGATTTCAGAGCTCAATTCAGTTGACAAGAATTCAACATCCTGGTAATACAAGTAGGATCTCAAGTAAATGGTAAAGGGGCAAATGGCTGCAGGGAGAAGGACCTCAGCAAGGCAGGCGTGCCCGTGGACCAGACAGCACAACCATTCTCATTATCCCTCTCAGAGGAAGATGGCAAGCGCAGCATTCCAGAGTACATTATGAAAAACGATCAGGTCATTGTTTTGCCTGGGTGAGGCAGAACTATGTCTTTCATGAGAACTAATGTGCTCACTCTCTACTGAATCAAAGTCCCAACAGCCTTTCCTTTTACCCCTTTTACACTCAGCATTCACTTCTCTCAATTCTACAGGTCCACCGGATAAACACCCTCAGGTTGATCATTCAAGCTTCTTCACAAGGCTGCAGAGAACCTGAAGCGGAAGGCTATTTTACCTAAATTCCTAAGATCCAGCAGGTCACGCTGAAGGCCCAAGAGATTTGCAGGCACTTCCCACCTGCCTACCATTCTTGGGATATCTCTACGGTCCTCCTCATCCGCGGGTTCCACACCCGCAGGTCGAATCTACCCTTGGTTGGATGAATCCAGAGATACGGAGGGCCAACTGTACTATGCAAGGGACGTGAGCATCCATGGATTCTGGCATCTGCAGGGGACCTGGCACCAACTCCCGTGGGTACTGAAGGACAACTGTACTTCTCCTTCATTACTCCAGGCTGCTTACTGGGAGGATGATTTATCACTATTAAGCCTGACACCTCACTTTTCACCCAATCCAAATGTTAACCCAAGACCAAACAAAGACATGGTGCAAGGGATCAGGAAAGAAGCGTAAATCCTGGTGGCGGATGGAAATTTTAAAAGGAGAAAAGAGGGCAGCAGTGTAAATCCCCAAACACACTTCTTCCACCTCCAGAAACCATGTACAGCAGGAACCCTCCTCCTTATCACGGTCATCATTTCTTTTCACGTAGACAACATTAATAATAATGACAGTGCCAGAAAATAGTCTAAAAAATAAATGAATGTTCTATTTTTAGAACAGTCTAAAAAATAGCCTAAAAAAGTCTATTTATAAATATTTAAATGTTTAAAAATTTATTATAGACTATATAAAGTAGTTTAAAAATAAAGTCTGTTTTTAGAATAGTCTAAAAAATAGAAGAATGTTCCTTTTTTGTTGTTGTTGTTCCATTTTCTTAAGGGGGAACTATATTCTTCAAAATTATCAGTATCAGTACAGAGAAAAACTATGAAAATGTTCCCGATTAAAGAAGACTCTAGAGACATGATAACTAAATGCAGTAACTGACCTCAGACTGGATCCTTTCCTGAGAGCAATGCCACAAAGACCATTACAGAGTCCACTGATAAGGCTGTAGATACAGCAGTGTTACATTCACTGAGTTGATGACCGCACCGTGACTATGCAGGGGAGCATCCTTATTCTTGACAAATATACAGTGAAATATTTAGGAGTAAAAGGGTCAAGACGTACGCAACTTATTCTCAAATGGTTCAGAAGAAACTACACGTAGATAATATACAGAGAGAGAATGGGTGCAACTGATAAAGCAAATGGGGCAAAAGAGGTAAAGCACATATTCTTTGTCCTAATCTTATTTTCTGTCAGTTTGAAATTACTTCCAAATAAAGAGTTTTAAAAAGTAAATAAATAAATATGACCCATTAGACTAGGATCTCCTTGACTATAAGAGCTGTATGTCTCACACATATTTCTACCGCCTACCGAACCAAATCACACCCCAGACGTGGCAAACAAAAAATACAGGTTTGTAAAATGCAAATATTGTCCATGTGCGTGACATAAAAACCTTCAAACAGTTTCTATTTGCCTTTTATAACTTATATCACATTGCATATATTCAGAGAGACAAATACATAACACGACTTATTCTTTTACTGGCACACTGGCAAACATGCTCCACGAGAACAAGATGTGTGTCTCATTCTTTGCAGCTCTTAAATTACCTGGTATAATGTACCATATGTACATTTAAATAAATATCTGATGAACTGAATCAGAGATTCATGAATGTCCACACAATACCATACAGAACAGAATCATAGTTCAAAAGTTATTTCTACAGTATTTGGTTTGGAAATCCATACCCACTCCACTCCTACTCACCCTGAAGGGTGGATACAAGAGAGAGAATTTGCAGGGAAATGGAGGACGACAATTGAACCCTCCCCGTTACATTTCCAGAAGGTCACAATATTTAAATTAATTTTCATTCATTTAGTACACAGTGACAGGCCAGAGTGATACACTATCTATTTGAAGAAAGCAAATCCAACATTAAAAAACTCAACAAGTAATCCAATAATGTGAAAACTGAAAAACCTATAATTTTGCCAATTTTTACTTTCTTTGGCATGTTTAAATAGATTTTTTTTCCCTTAACTTGGTCTTAATGAAAAGCTCTGAATCCCTGCTGGTAAGTGAAAGTTCTATAGTTTCACAGATTAACTGACTACGGTCAACTGCTTCAGCAGAGCCAACAGAGTAATCCACATGACTATTTTCCAATCTCAGATTTCAAATTTCTGGTCAATTAACACTCATGAAAGCTGTGAGGTTGTTTCATAGCTTTCGTATGATTCATTTAGAAATAACTTAGTAATAAAACACATGAATAAAAACTCTCTTCCTCTTTCCACATACGATAAAGCCCAGATTTACCGTCTTAATGTTTGAGATCTCTGTGTTGCTGTTGTCTGAACTGCATTTTGACATTGTGATAGCAGTTTATTGGAAAATCACAGCATACCCAAGCTTCTGCTCTAAAAATAAATGCAAAAATAGCCAAGTTTAAGACTCCTGTACTTAAACTAAATATAAATGCATCTACAAGAAAGCCTTATGGATATGAAAAGCTGAATAAAAGGCCATTACTTTGTATTAAAATTTAAACAAAAGACATCTGGGTTATTTTAGGATACTAAGTCTTATTCTAAAACAAAGAACAAGAGAATGAGCTATAACAAAAGCATGCCTAATTCCCAGAGACTGGGGTGGGACGTGGGCTGTCCTGAGAAAAGTTAGAGGAAAGATTTAAAAACGAATACAAGGAAATCAAACAAAGTACATAAATTCTAAAGATAGTGATTAGGGAAATGGAAAAAATAAATAAATAAAAGGATAGAGATGTGTTATTTCCTGAATTCATATATACGAAAGAAGTAAAGAAGATCACCAGAAGAGGTACTTGGCTGAGTAATCCAAATCACCTGGCAGTAAGTTTTCACTACAAGTATGGAATCTATCAGCAATTTCAATTTCTCAAAGGAAATTAAAAAGACAAACTCAAAGAACAATTTAATCTAATGATAAACTCTTTTATAAAATTCATTTATGAATAAAAATTTAAGAACACAGTTCAACAATGTCAATACTGTGGAAAAATTTAAATTTAGGGGTGGTCCTAAATAATCCTAAGAGATTATAAATCAAAATCAAAATTGTAAGTCAAAAAATAAGGAAGCGTAGGGCTTCCCCGGTGGCGCAGTGGTTGAGAATCTGCCTGCTAATGCAGGGGACACGGGTTCGAGCCCTGGTCTGGGAAGATCCCACATGCCGCGGAGCAACCAGGCCTGTGAGCCACAAGTACCGAGCCTGCGCGTCTGGAGCCTGTGCTCCGCAACAAGAGAGGCCGCGATAGTGAGAGGCCCGCGCACCGTGATGAAGAGTGGCCCCCGCCTGCCGCAACTACAGAAAGCCCTCGCACAGAAATGAAGACCCAACACAGCCAAAAATAAATAAATTAATTAATTAATTTAAAAGAAAATAAGGAAGCGTAAAGTACTGACATGAAAAGCTTGATTTAATCAACAAATGTTGCTTTTTTTAGATTTGATACCGGATATCATTTATGCTCCTTAACCACAATGCCTCTACTACCACAAGCTCAGGAAAAACAAACTGGCAGTGGTTTCTTTTCACTTATTTGTGTCTAGTCTAGTCTATAGTGCGTGTGTGGAGGTTAAACGTTCTCATTTCATACAGAAATTGGTTTTGCTAATAAGTTAACAAAGCAGAATGGGGAAACCCTTAACGCTACTTTAGTATGTACATATTTACCTCAAAATGCTGATTCTAAGTTCTTTCAGTTTCCAAGTCTGTATTAATTCATAACCTAGGTAACCTAAAAGCAATCAGAGAGAATATTTTAGAACATACAACTCATTTTTTAAAAACAACTTCAAGAAATTTCCTACTTGACAAACTTTTCTGATATTTATCTTATCAGAATAAGATCTCTGATAAAAACAATTTTTGTATTTATCTATTGGGAATCAAGAAAACAGTATATGTATGAAAGGGCTGCCTTTTAAAAATCAGTATTTATTATGTTCTATTACAATTGGGAATTTTTAAGAGTTGTTAGTACAATCCAATTAGATACAAGGAGAATTCCTGGAAGTAAATTACATTTTCCCCCCAGTAAAATCTGGCTTTAAAAATACTAAAAGAGGGCTTCCCTGGTGGCACAGTGGTTGAGAGTCCGCCTGCCGATGCAGGGGACACGGGTTCGTGCCCCGGTCCGGGAAGATCCCACATGCCGCGGAGCGACTGGGCCCGTGAGCCGTGGCCGCTGAGCCTGCGCGTCCGGAGCCTGTGCTCCGCAACGGGAGAGGCCACAACAGTGAGAGGCCCGCGTAACACACACACACACACACACACACACAAAAAATACTAAAAGACTACAGTAAGTCAGTATCATGCTTTACATGAACTTATAACCCCTTACTCTCCTAATGAGTAAGTTCGTGTTTTCAAAAACTACCTCATGCTTTGACTTCTAATTCCGTTCTGTACTGCCACCTAGTATGATGCAAATGCAATACACCAACTTGGCCTGATGTGTCACGCTCGACATCTTTCCATTTCATATTCACCTCTTTTCTAGAAACACCGTAGCCAAAATAATAAGCTGATAATGCTTTAAAATTTAATGCAACTCCACTGTTACAAAATTATTGTTGAGTTATCCAACTTACTTCCCTAGACAATTCTGTATAGAGATAAATTAGAAAGTTAACATGCCAAGTACAATGACAACTTATGTTCGTACTACGGAGCCAATAGGTCAAGCTTTCTAATTTTAATTGATGACTACGATTTAAATTACATACATGAAAACTCATGTTTGATAGGTCCCTTTAAGATAACTCGGAAAAAGACATGCCACATACCAGATGCTCAGTCAAGTTCTAGTATAAGCCAACAAACTTAACCTAATTAGCATCTAGATCCCATATATGGCTGTACTCTTTCAGACAAAGGCTTGTAACAACAGACAGCTAACCCTCCTAGGAAGTCTGAAGTCTAAAGGCATCTAGAGCTTCCTGGTGCATATTTTCAAAATTGGTAACAGAAAACTTCCAACTCATTCATTTTATTATGTGTCACAGATTCTGATACTACTAACTTTACAAATATTACTGTCCAGATTTCACTCCTACTCTCATGAGGCCCAAAATGCGCAACTACCATGAAGTTCCATAGTGAACAAAAGAACACACTCACACGTCAATATTGTGACATTAAAACAGTGTCAAAAATACTCCTGGAAGCTAACAGATAAAACTAAAAAACGTCTGAAGAGCTTCTAGTCTCTAATACAGAAACAAATACGCTATGGAGATCCAAGACGTTAATTTTAACTCCAACCAAAGCCTAAATGCTAAGAGCATCCTTGGCTATGGATATAAATTTATAACAGGTTTATAATGCAGGTTGCTGACGTAAGGGCAAATTAAAAATAAGCGGTTCAATTCTCCCACTTGAAAATAAAGGAAAGGGACTCCTTCCCCTTCTTTTTTTTTCCAGAACTTCTTTTTCAGTCCTTTTGTGCTGTACTTGAATCTTTGTAAAAGCCAAAAAAGCCTTTAGCCAGTCTCACTTCTCAGGAATGTTTCCTTAAGATATGTCATCACCAAGAAAGATAATGCCCAATCTCCCAGTTTCCTAGGACGGCCTAATTTGGCAACTGACTCCAAATTGCAAAACCTACCACCAGTCATAAAGATACGAGAAAATTGGCAATTTTATCTTGAAAACATGGGTATAAAGTGTTGTAACCACTTAGCTATACAAAAGAATAAGATTTCTGTCTTTGCAATCTCTTTAGTGGATAGCCTGAGATACACATCACATTCTAGTTTAATGCTTACTCAATAAAAATTCTTCCTTCCCTTCTACTTTTTTGGAGAGATTTTCTGGGTTGGGAGGAGATTTTGTTTTTAATTATATTTCCCCAACATTAGCTTTAAAAAAAAGTCCAATTCTCAAAAAGTATTCGCGCCAAATAACAAAATCCACTTCTTGAAACTTAAAACAGTAAAGAAATCCTAAAATATACGGCTCAACTGCACTGGAGAGAGCGGTTTTAAAAATGAAGATAGAACTTCAGTGCGCAACACCTCCTCTTGTTCCTAAAAAGGAATCTGCACATGAGAAGGATCCAAGGTATTTACAAATAACTCCCAACAACCTCCCTTTTCTAAATTAAAGTTAGAGGAGAAAGAGAGGCGGCTGTTTTAAGTTAATTCCTAAGTCAGGCCGATGCTCTCACCTCTGAATACTTTGGAATATAGTTAGTCATTCCCTCCTCACCGAGGCCCTCTGATGTGGGAGGGACACTGGGTAAGGCCACTGGGGATGTAGAAAGCAGTCTTTTCTTTCTCTTTCTTTCTTTTTAAGTAGCTTTCATTTAAAATAATCTGAATGCTAGCAGAGTCCAGTGTCAGGAAGACCAAGGTTTATCAGACTCTACTACTTCTCTCTAAGGTTGTTTCCTTGCCTATCAAATAGAGCACCTATTATGAGGATTAAGTAATTAAACGCATATTAACCTTGGTAGAGCAAAAGTGCTTGCACAGAAAATGTTCAGTAAACGATAGTTTTAAAGAAACCACACTACCATCTCTATCTACAACCACTGTTGTCATACAATTCTTAAGACTTTAAGGAACTCCTTAAAGAACCTAAAATGTTGTATCAGTCCTAAGATTCAATATAAAAAAATTATTCTCATACAAAGTTAAAGTACTAGACAAGATTTTACACAGTATTTTTAATCAGATGAACCTGAAAAACCACAAACTCCAAACTACCTAGTCATTATGAATTTACAGTACAATGAAAATCAAACAAATTTAAATCACAAAACATGGTATATAATGTAAAATAAAATTAAACACCTTTGTGTCCACTAGTCCTCTTTAAAAGCAAAAAACAAAAAATACTACGTGCTACTTCTGTTTGGCTCCCCAGACATCACTGCAAACATGACTGAACTATTTCTTAGGCAATGAAATGGTACACAGCTGGGCAAGTAACCGTCGTCGTCATCATCATCATCATCATCATCAGACAAGTTTTGAAAATATAAAGTGTAAGAAAAGAGAAAACAAAAAGAGGGGAAATATCCAAAATACCCATTGTACATAAAATAAATATTTCAAGGATTTATCAACTATTATTTGGTGAATATAGATTATGAAAAGACTAAGGTCAAACCAAAGAGTGACAGACCAAAGAGAAAAGGGATAATAATTCCAAGAATTTAAACACTGGAATTTTTCGTCTTAGGTAGTTAAATACACAGCACAAGAGAAATATTTCCATCTTCACTTTTGTCATATCTGTCATTATTAATTAGAAATCCTTGCATATAAATCTAGCTTACAACATTAACACAAACTACATTCAGACATGCACCCTTCAGCATTACCATTTATAATAGCAAAAAATGTCCCTCCCACCTCCCCAAAAAACTCTAAATGTCTAACAATGAGTGAGGGAATGGTTTGGTAAACCATGGATGGCTCACTTTATATGAACTACAGTTCAACTGAGCTATTAAAATGATGACAGTTTATAATAAACAAAAATGCTTATGTTATGGGATTCAATGAAAAAACTTTTATTTACAGGGAGATCTGATTGTGTCCTCAAGTTAAAAACTAAAGAAAAGAAGAAAGGGAGGAAGGGAGGAATGGAGGGAAAGAAAATTCCACCCAAAATTGAGGCTGGGATTACTACCATAAGTAATTTCTTTCTCCTTAAAACTTTTCTTCTGCATTTTAAAATCCCCTACAATTTGAACACTTTATTACTTTCAGAATTAAACACACTCTTAAACTGAGGATGAAGACAATAAAGATATATGACTCTGTCTTAAGTATTGGAGGAAAAAACTCCCTTCTTAAGCCACTGAATGTGGTAAAATTTACCCCAGTTTCTATAACTTAAACCACAAATTCACCAGCCTTCTTTCCCTGCACTACTCTATGAACCAAACAAATTTCTGCATTTCTCTAAAATCTGTAACATAAACATATTATATTTACATTTCAATGTAATTATGCCTAAAATGAGATTTGTCCAAAATTGAAGTTGAATACAGGTCAAATACCATTTTAACAAATTCCATCCACCAAAGTCTCCATATAGAAAGTAACTCTAGGCTGCCAGCCAATGGCCCACTTACTTGGAATACTTCTTAAAAAGACAACATTCCAACACATCAAAATGGCACAGATACCCGCCCCTGCCCTTCAAGTTACCTATAATGACCCTTACTTTGCAATTTTGTTTTCAGAAAGGTAAATATTTAATACATCACTAGCTTTCAAGGTGAGTTTTAAGGTTAATGTTTGATTCCAAGTTTCTGTACTTTACTCAAAAATATTGTTCAACAAGAATGTTACTCAATTCTACCTTTTACAACACATAAGAACATCCATGAGGGAAAAGGGCCCACAATTCTCTATGTCCAGCTGCTCTAAGATGCTACAATGTGAACATTTCACTACTAAAGAGAGGTCAGTTCTGAGACAAAATGAGCCTAAGAAACGTATGATTATGGATGGACGCTTAGTCAGTGTTGAGTCAGGAAGCAAACATATCAAAGTTCCAGGTGAGCGGCAGAGCCTACACCACAGCCATATGCAACCACTCACGCTCTCTGCCTTCCCTGGAACTCCACGAGTGTATCACAGCCTCCACACGTGAGAGGTACAAAAAGTGAGATTTGAAGTGGTTTTCCCCACTTAAAAATCTCTCATTGCACCTCCTGCCCCTTAAATTAGTTGCTCATTCATTCAACACGTATTTATTAAGCAAGACATCCCTCATGCAAACTGGTATTCTGGAGAATGTGAGAACTTGAGTTCAGTTTTGAAGAATGTGTGGTAATAGCGCTAGTTAGGGAGAAGATAATAAAGGACATCATGGGGACGAGGAGACAGCATGTGAAGCAGCATTTAAACAGAAACCAGCCAAGTCGCGTTGAGGGAATTACAAGCTGTGTGCTGCAGCGCCGTGTCCCACAGGAGAACAGCAAGACCATGAAAGTGGTAAGATAAGCAGGGGCGAGACCATAAAGGGCCTTATACACAGCTCTGAAGGGATTAGAATCTTGTCCTGTGGGCCTTTTTAGTCTCAGCATACACCAAGGGTTGTCACCTACTTAATCTCAGCCTGAGAATGACTCTCTATCAAGGCCCATAGACAAGAACATCTGAATACAACAAAGTAAGAGACTCCTGAACTTTACTCTTCCCTTTACAGGGGACATTCCTTTTCCTGGTTACAATCACTGCCTCTACGAATACAGGTTTGGCTGGAGCTGTCCCTGTTGGTGCACTGAAATCCCTTGTCCCAGGAACCACCCACCCACCTGGTCCAACCATGGAAGAACCAAGATGGTTGGTCACCCCGTCTCTAGCTCCAATTCACTATCCCTGACTGCCTACAGTAATTTCCACTTGGAGATCAAAGGAACTTCTCCAAAAATTCCAAAAATTCAATTAATCTAGAAAGAAAGATGAAGATCTGCTACTGCTAAATACAATTTAAAAAACACCCCCTCACACAACCGTTCTTTCAGGAATTCCAGAGATGCTTCAAGAAAGAAAAGCAGCATCAAAACAAATGCAGTCTCCTAAGGTAACAACCCTTACTTCACTCAATTATGTTACAATTAAACCCAATATACGTATATTATAGAAAGAATCCAGATAAGAGAGGAAAGGAAGTAGGTTCCAAAGTCAGAGTGGTGAACGAGCCCGTTAGCTCTAAGACTGTGGGCAAATGACCTCATTTCTACAATGGCACCTACACAGATGGCAGCCCCTTGGCTCCTCTTTCTCCCCTACATAATCCACAACACACACATTTAACTCTAGCGTAAATCAACTATGCAAATCACTAAAAAAAAATAGGTAAGATGTTTGTTGTGGAAAAAGGAATTGCACATACTGGGGAGAAGAGGTGAGAGACTGCGGGAACCACGCTCAAAAAGACTCTCAGAGCCTCTCCTTGAGGGTCAACTAAGAGTATGCTACATGGTTCACAAATTTTGGGACTACTGAGAATGGGAAGAAGAGCAAGAACCAAAACTATAACTGGTCCCACCTTTCAGAATTTTTACAGTCCTCTTTAAAAAAACAGGCAAGTACCCACATTGGACCAAAGGACAAAACTGGTGGCTACCGTATCCTGCAAGGATACCGTATCCTAGTGCTTCTAATCCTACATTGTTTGAACATGAGCAAAGCCACGAGGATACCCCATATGTATCTGCTTACACATGGTTGCAAAGATAAAGTCTGGCACCTCTAAGGGACCTACTCAGTAAGTAAACTGTCTGAATGGCAAACAGACAATGTGACTGAGACACAGTATCCAACAGTAAGAGCAGAAGAAGTAGCTGTCATTTGCCAAACTCAACCTCTTGCCAAGGACTACCAACAAGCATCAGTCCCAGAAAAAAAACAAAGGGATTAAAATCAAAAGTAGAGTACTCATGGAGTGTAAAGCTCCAGGTGACTCAGGGTACGAGAAATGTGATAAATCAAACCAGGACAGCAAGACAGCTCAAAACCTTCAATGAATTCCCTTTGCACTTAGGATAAAATCTAAAATCCTTACTATGTGTGACCCTGCCTCTCTCTCCCTCTCCCTGACTGGGGCTGGGTAACTCCCCCGTCTCCCACGAGTCACAGGGCCTCAGGCCCTCCACCAAGCTCTTTCCTACCTCAGAGCCTTTGCACACACCATCCCCTGGCCGTCTGCTCCTCAATCTTTAAGTCTCAGCTCCAGTGTTACATTTTCACAAAGTTAACAATATCAGTTAAAAGACAGTAATGTAATATATATAATCCATATGTCCAGAACCAATCCGAGTACCAAGCACAAGCAGGATCTATCTGAATACATGAAAAAAGGCTGACAATTCTCACCACCAATAGGCAACTCTTAGGTACAGGCCATTTGAATATTGACTGCCCCCTACCTCCCGCAAAGTTTTTAAAATACTACTGTTTCATACCTTACCTACTTATTTTTATTTACTATCACTTAGAAACAATCCTTCCAAGAACAACAAAGAATATGTTAAATTATAATTCATTAGTCAAATTTATCCAGAGTGGACTTTGGCCAAAGATTAAAAATTTAACTTCCAATCTAATTACAGATGTCACATACCGACAGCTTTTGAATATCATTTTCATGAAACTAACTCTGTTAGTTTTCAGGGAACTAAATTTGCCCATATAAATCATACTTGTGCCTAAATTCTAAGGACACAAAAAACCTAAATTCAGGGCTTCCCTGGTGGCACAGTGGTTGAGAGTCCGCCTGCCGATGCAGGAGACACGGGTTTGTGCCCCAGTCCGGGAAGATCCCACATGCCGCAGAGCGGCTGGGCCCGTGAGCCACGGCCGCTGGGCCTGCGCGTCCAGAGCCTGTGCTCCGCAACAGGAGAGGCCACAGCAGTGAGAGGCCCGCGTACCGCAAAAAAAAAAAAAAAACTGATTATGAAATACTCCAAGCCCAGATGTCTTCACTAGTAAATTCTTCAAAACATTTAAAGAATAACCCCGATTTCAAAGACAAACTCTTCAGGAGGACAGAAATAAGAAGGAATACTTCCCAACTCTTTACACGAGACCAGAATACACTTGACACCAAAACCTGAGTACATTACAGGAAAGTAAAATTATAGACCTGTCTCTCAAACAAAAAATGTAAAAACACTAAATAAAATATTAACAAATTGAATTCAGAAATATATACAAAGGATAATGCATCGTGAACAGCCGTGGTTTATCACAGGAATGCAAGGATGGCCTAATATTCAAAAATCAATCAGTTTATTAAAACAGCATGGGTACTGGCACAAGAACAGACAATGCAACAGAACAGAATGTAAAAACAGACCCACACCCATAAGGTTACTTAATTAATGGCAAAAACAATACTGTAGCACAGTAGGGAAAAAAGATGGCCTTTTCAAATAAAAGCTAGGCTAATTATGTATCTAGGTGGAAAAAGTGTATCTTGACTCCTGCCTCACGTCATACACAAAATCAATGCCAGCTGGATATCTAAATGTATAAAGTAAAACAATAAAGTTATTAGAAAAAAATAGAAGAATACTTTTCTGTTCTTGGGGGGAGCAAAAATTTATTATAAGGAAAGAAATTAACAAGCTGGACTACATTACAATTAAGCACTTCCGTTTACAAAGTGAACTGATTAAGAGAGTGAAAAGCCAAGCCAGAACAGGAGATGTATATAATCAACTGCTACAAAGCAATAAGAAAAAGGCAGACAAGCAAATAGAGAGCAGGCAAAGGTCTTTAAAGCACAGGATGCCAAAATGGTCAATAAACTTCATCAGCAATTAGAGTAATACAAATTAAACCACCAAGAGCTACTACCACACACCCATCAGAAGAGCTGAAATGAAGAGAGACGGCATTCAATGATGGGGAGAACGTGGAGCTTACAGAACTTTCGCACACTACTGGCAACACTGTGCCCTGGAAGTGTCTGCTATGGCGGAATATACACGTGCCCCCCAGGAACTCCATTCCTAAGTGTATGCCCAACTGAAATATGTACAAATATTCTCCAAAAGACATGCACGAGAATGTTCAGAACTGCACTATTCGTAACAGCCAAAGCTGAAAACAAGCCAAATCTCCATCAACAATGTAACAGGTAAGTAAATGCTGACATATCACATAACTAAGTGCTACAACTCAATGATGCAACACAGAATGAATCTCACACACTTAAAATATTAAGGGAAAAAAAACCACACAAAACCTTACCATATAATTCCACTATATAAAATTAAAAATAAGGAAAAATAATTAAGTCAGAATGGTGTTTACTCTTTTTGGTGGGGGCTGGAGGGGGGAGAGGGAAGTGCCTGGGAGGGGGCATTGAGAAGACCTTATAAAACATAGGTCATACGTGTTTCCTGATCTGGGCACTGGTTACTGGTATGTTCACTGTGTGCCCCTGCGATATATGTACTTTCCTGTATATCAATTGAAACTGATTTCACTTAAAGTTTATTTTAAAAGAGAAGTAAACAGGGGCTTCCCTGGTGGCGCAGTGGTTGAGAGTCCACCTGCCGATGCAGGGGACACGGGTTCGTGCCCCAGTCCGGGAGGATCCCACATGCCGCGGAGCGGCTGGGCCCGTGAGCCATAGCCTCTGAGCCTGCGCGTCAAGAGCCTGTGCTCCGCAACAGGAGAGGCCACAGCGGTGAGAGGCCTGCGTACCGCAAAAAATATATATATATATAAAATAATAAATAAATAAAAAATAAAATAAAAGAGAAGTAAACAATCCTTAATACAATGTGTAAAAATTCTTCATATACCATGGCAAGTGTGAAATATCAAAAGCTCCCAGAGTAAAGAAGGAAAGGGAGAAAATTCACCTTTATTGAGCACTTATATTCTATTATCTGGTTTAATCCACAAAGCAACACTAAGACAAGTTATCACCTCCATTTTAAAGGGATTTGAAATAACTTGCCCAAGGCCATGTGGCTAATGAATGGGAGAGGTAGAATTCTGCTTAAAATTTTGTCCGATTCCTATTTTTATTTCCACAATATACAAAACACTATGGTCTCAAAGGAAGTGTCTATTTACACTGATCTGCCGGTCAAAATATGTATCTGGATATGTTCCTTTTGATCTCCTCAGCAGGGTGGAAAAGAATGTACCCATTTTAAGATTAACAGATGCCCACTGAATATTTTACTTTTAACTGAATCTGCATAAACACATATAAGTAAATACTGCTTTAATTATAAAGCCTTAGCAACTGAAATCAGCCCTGACTATGGATATTTCTCTTGGCCTTTCTAGTCTAGGTGCTCAATAAATACACAATAACAGACTATATATCTCACCATTTTTTTCGGCACCTTTATTACATTTAGCTGAAGACTAAACGTGATTTACTGCTTGACACAGAAACTACATAATGACTTCTTTCTCTAGTGAAATGAATTAAGTGCTACCTTAAGACAGGTTATTATAAAGGGGGCAGACATAGTGAAATAAACTAGATAAATTAATATTATAGAAACTACAATGTACCATGTAACTTTTTCTTCACTCAGTATAGACAATACAGGTAAGCATTTTGCCAGAGCATTTGCTGCTGAGGCAAGACACAGATTTCATACATGTATAAGTGTATGTTTTGCAATGTGTACATGTATGTGTGGGTGCATGTGTGCATGTGCACATGTATAAGTGTGTGCATGCTAAAGAGGCCTTAGGAAAATTATTTATTTCCCTACTCCTGGCCAAAATATGGACCCAATTCATACGTAAAAAAACTTCCCAGAATTCTCCTAATGTTTAGCAACAGAAAAGCTAGAGATGTACAAAGACTGATTTTAAATAATAACAATAAATATTCTCCTTCAGAATTCTGTCATATGTCAACACAAACTTTTTTTTTTACAAATTATCCCCAAAAGAAAGCACCCTTTGACAATGCTTCATTTCACATATTTTATTGAAGAAGGGTTGGAAACTAAAGTCCATGTATTATGTAAGCAATAAAGAATTACTCTTTTTAAGCACTAATAGCATTTGGAAATTATAGCTTGCCTTAACTCCAGTAGAATTTACACACTACATTTAAATGCCTAATTTAGGTTGTTCTATTATTTGTTCGTATGTTTTTAATCAACAAAATTCTGCATTTTCCTCTCAACACCAAAATTATGTTTGGTCTAAGATAAATAAATTACTTGAGTTTATTATATGTAACAGGTACATATAAAGATTTTAAAATTAGGTTTTTTTTCTTTTTAATGTTTAGCTATACAATATACAAGACCCTTGGAAAAGGTAGGTAATCCCGGTAGTGTTATATACAAAATATAACAAGCTTTTTTTTTTTAAGATTTTTTTTTTTAATGTGGACCACTTTTAAAGTCTTTATTGAATTTGTTACAATATTGCTTCTGTTTTATGTTTTGGCCTTTTGGACGCGGGGCATGTGGGATCTCAGCTCCCCGACCAGGGATGGAACCCGCACCCCCTGCACTGGAATGCATAATCTTAACCACTGAAACGCCAGGGAAGTCCTGTACAAAATATAATACGCTTTTAAAATTAAAATACGAAGGTGCCTATCAAACACTTTTTTCCTCTTTAATAGTACCAGAGGCCTCTCAGTGGGTTACTTGCTCTTCATCATATTGATCAGATCAAGAGTTTAAACAGCTCCTATCAGACTCTCATTCATTCACAATCATTCACTAAGCTGTACTAGATGCAGAGATAAAAGATGAAAAGACTCAACTGTCTCTGAAAGATTTGGCCGTCCTTTCAAGGCACAATCCGACTTGACCTACTTTCCAAGCCTTACTTCCCATGGTTTTCACCTTACCTTTCCTGCTCAGAACAGCTCACAATTCCATCACCTACCTTCTTATCGTCACTACATACAAACCTCAATGCTCAGTAAATGCAGCCTCTCTTTTCCAAGTCTCACATGTAGTTTAGATTCAGCTTGAAATGGAGAAGTCCCTGAATTATACAGATGTTTCAAAGATTACCGACTACAAGATACCCTGGAGCCTTACAAATGTTCTCATTTTAAAAGTGAGAAAACCAAAACTAAGTCTAGAAAGGCCAGGGTGACCTGCCCTTAACATATCTAGTTATTTAGAAGCAAAGCCAAACTAGAACACAGGTTTCCTAACCACTCGTTCTTTTACATTGTTCATTCATTCCACTAATCATGTCTGCCTCAATTATCTGAAATGTTTGTATCCTTGGTTAACCTATTACTTGTCTTTGTGTTTACATAGCCTACATCAGCGAGTACGGATGAGTTCAGCAGGGGTCCCTGCACCTCCTATAACTGTATATAAAACTCTAAATATGCACATGCAGATTTTTCTGGGGATAAGATTCATATCTTTTGTCAATTCAGAAGTCTCCAAAGAATAAGAATCACTGGACTATATCAAGTACATATGATATATATATAAAAAGTTTATGCTGCTTCAAAATATAGATTCAAGGGCTTCCCTGGTGGCGCAGTGGTTGACAGTCCGCCTGCCGATGCAGGGGACACAGGTTCGTGCCCCGGTCTGGGAAGATCCCACATGCCGCAGAGCGGCTGGGCCCGTGAGCCATGGCCGCTGAGCCTGCGCATCCGGAGCCTGTGCTCCACAACGGGAGAGGCCACAACAGTGAGAGGCCCGCGTACCGAAAAAAAAAAAATAGATATATATATATAGATATATATATAGATATATAGATTCAAGGATGATGCATTTATTCATACATAATAGAAAAATGATAGTTATATAGGGAAATTTAGCAATACTTAAGGCACTATTATGCTTGGTCACTATTATAGAGACCCAACTAAGGTAGCTGAACCATTTGACCCAATACAGACAATCCTCATATAGAATACTTGTCTGTGAAATATTGCACTCAAACCCTCTTTTCTTTTTTATCTTGCATTATAAAGCTAAGCGTAACATCTCAATATTCATAATTCTGGGGGAAATCACAATATCATCAAATCATATTAAGAATAGAGCAAAATTTCCTCTAATGTACATATGTGAAGCAAACTAACATCAGCTAATTTTTTTTTTTTTTTTTTTTTTTCCGGTACGCGGGCTTCTCACTGTTGTGGCCTCTCCCCTTGCGGAGCACAGGTTCCGGACGCGCAGGCTCAGCGGCCATGGCTCACGGGCGCAGCCGCTCCGCGGCATGTGGGATCCTCCCAGACTGGGGCACGAACCCGTGTCCCCTGCATCGGCAGGCGGACTCTCAACCACTTGCGCCACCAGGGAAGCCCCATCAGCTAACTTTTATGAAATGGTGGTTATGTGATAGAACTGGGTTAAGAGTTTAAGAAACTCATTTTTCCCTCACAACCTCAAGAAGTAGATACTATTATTATGAGCGGATTTCAGATGAGGGAGCTGACTCAGAAAGGCTGCCAGACACCCTGTGCTCCTCAGCGATAAACTGGAGGAATCAGAATTTGAACCCTGGTCTCTCTGACACCAAAGACTTGCTCTGAAACATCCTTATAATGGTTTGATAAAATACGAATATTTAATTCTGCAAAATGGAAAAAGCTTAAAATACCACTAATCAGAGCTACCCACGAGTCATGGCAGTGTAGCAGGATGGGCGAGAGGAGAGGCCACACGGAGCTCTGGGCTCAGCATGTTAAATTCGCCCTCAAAAAAAAAATCTCAAAATATCTCAAAGTCTACGGCCTTTCTCTTTCCCTTCAAACAGGGTTACGGATCTAACTCCTTAATCAAAGAACCTTTCTACATCATGTCAAAGATCAGTTCTTAAACTGAGATCCTTCTCTCATTATCTGAGTTCTTTAAGCACATTATTGTTAAAATTCTGAACCGGTTTGCTGACATATTCTAATCAAAAAAGAATTTCCACATGTGTTTTCTAAATTCTTACTTTATTGCACACATTGAGCTGTCACCTGAAAAAGAACCACAGCAGCTCTCAGGGTTAGCCAGCTTCAGCAATGAGAAAGCCTACAATACCAGGAAAACCCCCAATTTCATAGCAATTTTCTTCTATGAAGTTCTTCTCTCCATCCACAATGTCTCTATGTACGTAGTAAGTCCTCACTAATGAAGAATGAGGCAGCATGATTTGTCCAAAATCAGAATAGTAATGATCTTTCTAAAAGCCTTAATATACAAGCAGTATTATTTTCCACAAAACTGTTAGCTTCTAAGTCCTTTAAAAACTAATATAAAAATAATGTATTCACTCAACAAATATGAGCACCCTCTTTATGCCAGCACTGTTCTATTCTACCCTTACTATCCTTACCATTCCATAAACCTTAACACAACACATTTAGTGTCACTATGAGCTTCAAAAATCAGAACAGTAAGGCCAAAATTCAAGTCTTTCGTGTCTTATTTCTAGTAAGTCTTATTGACAGCCTCAGACAATGTTTTCTTGTGGCATCTTCTTAGCCACCTACTTAAAATGTATAGCAAATTTGCATATTACAGGAGAACCAACAATTCACTGACAATTCTAGGAAAACAGGAAAGCCATTTTGTACTCAAAATTTATTTTAACAAAGGCCTTCTTACATGACTGAAAATTTCAGTTTCATCAGCTGGACCTCAAAAATAAGGCTATACCACTATATAAGCAATCCTACTTTTTAGACCAACACACAATTCCTAAAGACTGGCAGAGAGAATCTGGAAAATCCTGACTGCCTATACTATCCAGAAAAGAGTACATTGGGAATGGATGATTCCTCAGCATCTGTCAAAAGCCTGACTGAGACAACTGATACATGATGGACATCGTGTGAAAGAGAAATTAACTACACTAATGCATCAAATCACCACAACATGTATACATACATTACTAAAGCTTTTCCATTATGCCGGAGGCCTTTATGCAGTTGCTCTAAAATGGCATGTGGAAAGTATTTCTCCATCATTTATAAAATGTAAAACGTTTTCTCCATATATCGTTAATGTCACTTTACATAAGAATTCAAATGCTTATTCATCATACAAGAGAAAAGTCTGCTTTTCCTGATTAACTGCTATACTTCCTTTCATTAATCAATACCAACTATAATTAGTCCTGTTTCCTCTTTTGCTTTGACTAATAAAATATTTAAAAAAAAAAAAAAAACTTTAGTGACATGCAGACGCTAATCATCCTTGCGCTGAGCTTCTCATCTAATTCTCTCCACTCTCTACCCCTCAACCTTCACCACTATTTTCACTGTCCTCTCAAACATCTGTCTATCATAAGACCATCTCAAATCCTTTCTCCAAGGAGACAAATAATAAAACATATACATCCATCGGGCTTTGAGAATGAGCTGAGCTCTGAATGTCCAAAATGCAGAGCACAAGGATAAATCACTGGGCTCCAACTTACTATTTACACAAGTTAAACAGGGACCTGACCAGTACCTTCCTCTGGCATCCAACAGAGCAGAACATGGCTCCATGATGGATCAACTGAATGAATTCAGTTACTTGCCCAACACTGGTAGGAACCGAGATCATAAAAGCAAGTAAATCCTGGGCCTCAAGAAGATTAAAGTCTTCTATTAACAAAAAGTTCCTATCTGTAGGGAAGTATAACCACCTGGAAAAACCCTGAGAAAACTCATACTGCAATAAGTTCTGAGTCTAGTGTTCTGATGATCTAGAAACAATCCGACCACTTCTGGGTAGACCCAAAAGCAGCGGAAACTGGGGCTCAAGCAAGTATTTGTATACCTACGTTCATAGCAACATCACTCACAAGGCCAAAAAAGTACAAGCAACCCAAGTGTCCATCAAGGGATTAATGGACATACAGAATGAAACAGTATTCAGCCTTAAAAAGGAAGGATAGTCTGACACATGCTACAACATGAATGGATCTGGAAGATGCTATGCTAAGTGAAACAGGCCAGTCACAAAAGGACAAATGTTGTATGATTCTGCTTCAATTAGGTTCCAAGAGTAGCAGATTCATAGAGACAGAAAACAGAATGGTGGCTGCCTGGGCCTGGGAGGAGGGTGGAATGGGGAGTTAGTGTTTAATGGGTACAGAGTTTCAGTTGAGAAAGACGAAAAAGTTCTGGAGGTGGACGGACGGTGGTGATGGTAGGCAAACAAGGTGAACGTAATTAGTGCCACAAAACTGTACACGTAAAAATGGTTAAAGTGGTACATTTTGTTATATTTTACCACAAAAAAGGTCAAAAATCTTAATTATTCAGATAACCAAAGGTCACCTGAACATTTAAGACAGAGTTCCATTCATTAAACGAGTATTAACTAAAAACTTACCTGCAAGTTACACAGGTTTTTCCCCTAAAATCCACTTGGAACAGCAATGCAACGTAAGGAAGACAGCCCACACGCAAAGATTTTTAAATCAAACCACGATTCAATCCTGGCTCTGCCACTTCTAGATTCATAACTCTCTGAGTCTTAGCTTCCTTGCATGTAAAATAAGACAATACCAAGTCTGTCTCAGGGTCACAGTGAGGATTAAATAAGAACACATAGAAAAGCACCTGAAACATCTTGGCACACAGTAAGGAGGAACTTCTTATGAATAAATGTTTTCCCTTCTCTCCTTTGCCACAAGTAATGACCACAGGATGTTAGGGTCACAAGGGAGAGAATGTTGATGAAATACCTATTTTCTCAAACGAAACAAGCATCTCACACATCAGACACTGGCAGGGAATAAATCTCTCAATGCCATAAAAGTCATCCTTCTTTGAAGGCAGCACTACACTGAAAGTACTACCCACTATCTATTACCACAAAATCACTATCAAATAAGAATCATGAGCCACATCAAAATAAAACGTCTTCTAAATCAAGACAATAAAATTCAGCAATGACAAAACCACCTCACTTTACAACACATACACAGCACCACAGATATAATACGGTAGACAGAACTTAACCTTTAATCATGAGATGACAGCATAAAAAGTAAAACAAGCCCTTATTGAAATAACTACAGGAATAGAAGGTCTTTTCTCCCCAAATTAAATGTGCACATCTTTTCTTAAAACAGCATTTTGATGCCTTGAGTAAGTCCATTAACCAACACTGCCATTTAAATGTTCATAAAGATCATATTAAAAGCAATCTTTGTAGTGTTTCTAATCTTTAAAGTTCTATAAACTATGTCCTAAAATAAAATTTTGAAATAATTATATATGTAAGTATATACAGCATATATTACATATAATATACATATGCCACAGATAGCTACTAGCTAGCTTTAAAGACAGCACTTTGCAAAATAAACTGATTACGGCAACCTAGTTCCCAAAGATATTAATACTAAAATTACTATTCACTAGCAGCCTCATTCAGCATCTTGGACCATCATCCACCCTCTAATAAATTATTGGAGCTCTGGGTTAAGATGGGTATTTTTATTTCAAAAATTTAATGTTTAGGACACTATATTTGCAATGGAGTTAACCTTTTATTGAAGCACATTTTTAAAAAGTATTTTCCGAGTGACTCCTAATTTGTACCCTTTTCCATTCACTGAGTGTGCTGCATTTGAAAAAGAAGCAACACGAAGACAATTGAAAATCAGAATTGTGAAGATTCAGAAAAGTCAAAGACCAAAGCACGTCAAGAAGCAAAGACTTCAAAGTAATATTCTTTAATCAGATGAATATTTTTTAAACCGTGATAGTCACAATAGACTTATCATCTGGGTTAAGTAACGTGTCCCCGTAAGCATGACTTTCTTCACAAAAGCACTGACTAAACACTCTACAGCAAGGAGCCCCACTCATCTCTGTCTTGGCAAATCTTCAGGCCATTAAAGATACATTAAGTGCTCTGTTAGTTCTGTACTGCGGGCAAAGCCATGGGGCAGCTCAGCTTTTCTGGAAAATCTACAAAAAATCTGCCGTGCCAACTTAAAACATACACTGATTTCCCCAAAGACCGAAAACCCTCAAGAAAGCCTCCTTTGCAGAGTCCAGGCGTGCTGGCACAAAAACACCGGAGAGGAGGGGCTTAAAGATGGCCTCGGCCACCCGTCCCTGGGGACCCAGATCTGGTCACCTGCCAATAAACACGAACAATCCTCGCCGGGCGCGCCCCGAAGTCTCGCGCTTTCCTGCCAGCGCGGACGGCCCGGCTTCCTTTTCTCCCGCCCCCTCGAAGGTGTCCACCCAGGAGGCCCAGCGCGGCCACCGCCACCAAGCAGGCTCCCGAGGATGCTCCCGAGACGCGGCAGCTGACTCCGTACCACCGTCGTGTGCGTAACCGGACCTGTCAAACCCCCGCTCTCCGCGGGCCGGGAGCGAGCTGCGAGGACCCGCTCCACTCCGGGAGCTGAGGCGCCCGCGTCCCCGTCCGGTGCCAGGGCGACCGCACAAAGTCCCTGGGAAGCACCGAATCAGGATGGGCGCTGGGGTCGGGGAGGCGCAAAGCCCGGCGGCGTGGACGCCCGGCCCGCAGGCCGCGCCGCCCGGGACCAGGCGAGGCCGCGCCATCTACCCGCGCGAGTCTCGTCACCGCAGGCCCCGGGCCGGGCGCCCACGCGGGCCTCAGAGCCCAGGCAGGCGCGGGGCCAGGCGGGGCCGCTCCCCTCCCCGGACACAAAGCGGCTCCGCGGGATCCCGCCTCACCTGCAGCACGGGGCGCCGCGGGCCTTCGAGAACCATCGGACCCCGCTCCGGCGCGCGCGTCACAGCCCAGGCCTCCCGGTGCCGCCCGGCGCCGCCACCGCCGCCGCCATTTCCTCCCGCTCGCCGTCGCCTCGTCCCCGCTGTCAGGTTACTCCATTCACCTGGGCCTGAAGCAGCCTGCGCCGCGCTGCGCCGCGCCTCCGCCGCGACCCCTCCCGCCGGCGCTTGCGGAGACTGCGCAGCGCCCTGCTCGCCCGCAGCCCGCGCACGGCCTGCGGCAACGGCGCACAACGGCTTGGAGAATCCCACCGGCGCCCGCACCGCCCCCTCCGCGCCCCCACGCTCCACTCGCCCCGCGCCGGTATGAGAGCGAGCCTGTGATTGGACAGAGCGCGGCGGTGAAAGGTTAATCCCGGCGCCCCAGCCACTCAGGAGCCGGGAGACAGTGGACGCGAGCGGCGGAGGCCCAGGCGGTGTTTGCGGCCCAGAGCACGGGACGGTACCCGGACGTTCCACTGCCCGCCGCTCGGCACCTTCGCCACTATCCCGGGCCCGCGCGCCGGGGTTGCGGACGCTCGCTTGAGTCGGCAGAATCTGCTGGCTCTCGGAATTTGTCCGCCTGCATTGTTGCCCCTTCTGGCACCCACGGCCCCCTAAACGAGGCCCTTCCCCATGGTCGTAATTGTTGTGCGCAGGGCTCGGATTTCCTTTCGCCGCCCCCGCACCTTTTTCAAAGGACCGTCCCCCTCGCCTGCTTTTCCCCTGCGTTAGTGGTCCAGGGCCCTCCGCATCTGAGGAGACAACTCATCCCACCCACCCCAGCCCCACCCCGGAACAGGGATAACCAGAAAATGAGATGGGGGCAGCGGCCCCATTTTTGTAAATTGTTCATTTGCAGAGGTCCGAACCGTGTATTGCATCTTGCAGATGTGAATTAAAATACAGAGATCCAGTAAGTGACTGGCTAAAAGAAAATTCTATTAATTTATCCCCAAATGTAGGCCTGTCTTCCGGATGACTCACCTGATAGATTCAGACAAGGAATGGTAACAGCAACCATGCTTCTGCTAAGAGTTAGCCCTTAGCACATACTACGTGCTAGACGTGTCTAGGGCGGCGCTGGTCCATACAGCAGCCACCAGTTCCATGTGGCTATTGAGCACTTCAAATATGGCTAGTCCTAATCGAGATATGTTAGCTGGAAATCAGATGTATGTGTTCTTTACCACAAAAGAATGTAAACCATCTCACTAATATTTATTATATTGATTATGTTTTGAAGTGATAGTATTTTTGACATATCGGGTTACATATTGGTGTTTTTTTTTTCAATGTAAATACTGGAAAGTGTTTAATGTCTTTCGTGGCTCGTAAATATTGCTGTTGGACAGGCTGTTCTAAGCTTTGATTGGTATGTGGACACTGGGAGTAGATGCTGTGATTGCCCCCCATTTTAACAGATGAAGACAATTCATAACCTCCAGCAAGTAAGCTGCTAATAAGTGAACAACTGAGATTTGAACCCAGGCGGTCTGGCTTCAGGGCTGGTATATTCAATCACTACAACGCTCACATTTTGGTCATATGTTTACTGTGAATTGGCAAGACGTTTTGCATAACCAGAATGTTCATGGGCAAAATTAGGAAGTAGTCAGAATGCACTTGGCGGACCTCCATAAAAATAACTTTTCTTATGTATATACAGCACTTATATTGCACTGTAGGCAGAAGACCTCCCCAGTAATATAAATAAAGCCTTTTTGGAGATAATCCTTTATGAGAAGGATGGCATCTTAGGGAATAGGCACTGGGGTTCACTACAGTGGAAATTTGTGGACAGGTAAAATTTCCATCCCCTCCTACAGTCCTCTCAATCTGTCAAGACTAGCTGAGCTTCTCCATCAGCAGGTTTGTCTGATTTTCAACCATTTTTTTGAATTTTTAAAAAGAGAAGTACATATGTATGGTTCATTAATTAGCATAAAAAGGTATACAGTAAAAAGAATTCTCCCCACACCTGTCCCCATCCTCCAAACAGGTAACCACTGTTTCTTGCTCATTCTCCTAGAGAATTTTTTTATGAAGTACAAGCCAAGATGTTCCTCATTTACAAAAGTGGTGGTATGCCATACACATTTACTATACCTTGCTTTTTTTTTTAAACTTAGTATGTCAAGAATATATGTCTAGGGCTTCCCTGGTGGCGCAGTGGTTGAGAATCCGCCTGCCGATGCAGGGGACATGGGTTCGTACCCCGGTCCGGGAAGATCCCACATGCCGCGAAGCAGCTGGGCCCGTGAGCCATGGCCGCTGAGCCTGCGTGTCCGGAGCCTGTGCTCTGCAACAGGAGAGGCCACAACAGTGAGAAGCCCGCGTACCACAAAAAAAAAAAAAAAAAAAAAAAAAAAGAATATATGTCTATAGCAATTTATACAGAACTCCTCACTATTTTTTTCAGTCCCCTTAACATTTAATGGCAGGGATATGCCCATAGTTTATTTAACCAATTCTCTATTGAAGGACATTTTGACTTCCAGTCTTTTGCAATTAAACATTGATCCTCTTGGACCTGATTCAGTATATGGTGTGAGGTATGAATCCAATTTTTCTTTTTCCAGATGGCTAAATAGTTTGCTGTTTATTGGCCATTTGTTGAAGAGTTCACTTCTAGATTCTGTGTTTTCTTCCAGTGGTCTATCTATTCATGCTCCAGTTGCTGGTTTGTTTTAAATCTGTAGACGTAAAACCTTGTAAGGGATGGTGTTTCACACTTTGTTTGGATCTCAAGAAATCTTAGAGCTAATATTTCAGCGCATGTTAAGCAACAGTACAGTTATCATGTGGTATGCGTTTTCTGTGGGCTAATTTTTTATTTTCCCTTTTCCCTGATTATTTCCACAATTTGTTTTATTTTTTGTAGAACAAGCCAGGATATAAATATACCTTTGTTTAAGACTCTATTTGCAGGGCTTCCCTGGTGGCGCAGTGGTTGAGAGTCCGCCTGCTGATGCAGGGGACACGGGTTCGTGCCCCGGCCCGGGAAGATCCCACATGCCACGGAGCGGCAGGTCCCGTGAGCCATGGCCACTGAGCCTGCACGTCCGGAGCCTGTGCTCCACAACGGGAGAGGCCACAACAGTGAGAGGCCCGCATACCGCAAAAAAAAAAAAAAAAAAAAAAAGACTCTATTTGCATGTAACAGAAACCAACCTGAAGTAGCTTAACCAAAAG
Source organism: Mesoplodon mirus (assembly GCF_964341445.2). Lineage (NCBI taxonomy): Eukaryota > Metazoa > Chordata > Mammalia > Artiodactyla > Ziphiidae > Mesoplodon > Mesoplodon mirus. The sequence continues at coordinate 179,402,013 of NC_138979.1, forward strand.
GGAAAAATGTATCATAAGGATGTAGGAGCTTCTCACAAAAGCTGCGAGCAGGCATACAGCTGCACCTTAGCAAAAGGCTAGAACCAGAAGTTGGAAAGCTTCCAGGAACCCAGAAGGTGCTCTCTGTGTCCTTCTGTGATTATTTTCTGTCTGCCTGTCTCATCTGTGCATCCCTCTCTAGTGACTGGTTCTCTCTACTCTTCTATCTACATAGGAGAATATAGGCACCCCCATATTCAGCTAGGAAGTCAGCTCAGTGTGGGCATCAGAGCCCACACTGAGAGTCGGTCCTGCAAAGTCAGGTGACTTATCATGTACAGGGAGACTTCACAAAGAAAAACTGTGTTAAGAATAAGGCGAGCCGGATTTCTCACTGTTGGAGAAGGGGGTTAAAATGCAGAAAGGGGAACAGCAAGAAGGCTTGAGTGATTGGATCAGAATTAGAAGTATTGATGTGAATTCAAAGTTTTCAAGATATATAGATATAAAAAATATATATACATGTGAAAGCATCATATATAAATAAGCCTGGAACACCTTATTGTGCTAGAAAGTATGAAAATGCTCAAGGAATGATGGAGAATTTCAAAAGGACAAAGCAGTCAGCTTGAAGGGGCTCCCAATGGCCAAATATGGGACAATTTTAGCATCAAAATTAATTATGATAGTAAGAGATTCTATCCCATGGAATAAAATAGAAGCTGTGAGTCCACACTGATGTTTTTTAAATGAATAACCAAATAGGGGGAAAAGATAACTCTTGCTTAAAGTAGATCACAACTAATAAATTTAGCAGGAATAATGGAATTAGAAGATCATCATTTGGCAATCATCAGACAAGAAGTATCAGTGTTTGCTAAATTTAGTGGGTAAAAGTTGAACAAAGAATGAGATATTTACATAGGTTCAAAGCATCTCCCCATAAAATTCTTATTTAAAAAATGAGAACTTTACAAAAGAGAATCTAGCAGACACCACATTACTCAAGTATTCAAAGTTAACTGGCATACAAGGAGTCGCAGACACACATGCCACTAGTGCCATGTGGTGCAGCTATAACATGGGGCTTATTGAGGGAAACTTACATGCAGACAAGTGGCAGGATGCACACAATCCCCTGAACTTTCCTTATGACACAGCATAGTCCAGGCATAGCTGTTGTGTGTGTACCATGGTCAAGTTTCCAGGCCACAGTTATAGCAGGACAAGGCCTGCCTTAGCCAGCAGCCAGATGGACAGACAGAGCCAGAGCCCAAGACAGAAAGCGTGCCCCATGCCCACACTGCATTAATATTTATATGTTAGCCTAACTGGGGTTAGGGAATTCCTAGTTTCTCTAGCAAGGAATACATCAAGGGAAACCACATGTCCAGTGCAATAAGCATACCAAGGGCAAAGGTCTGCTCAGAGGGTCCTAGGAACAGCTTTGCCTACCCAGCCCAATGTCTTGTCTCCCCACAGCCCTGCTCAGTGCAGCTCAGCCAGCTCTCACCTCTGCTATGAAAAGAGGGAAGGAAACGAGTCTCCAGAGACATTCAGATTTGTCTCTGAGCATTAATGTCACAAGGGATGGGACAAATTGACAGCTGGTACTATAGCATCACTTCTGCAGTATTTCTTCCAAAAATGTATATCTTGAATCTTAATAGGAAACATCAAACCCAAATTGAGAGACAGTTTACAAAATGACTGGCCTATAATCTTCAAAAATTTTAGATTATGAAGGTCAAAAAAGGACTAAAAAACAGTTTCAGAATGAAGGAAACTGAAGATACATGACAAGTACAAAGTGTAATCCTGGTTTGGCACTTTTTGCACTAAAAGATATTATTGGCATCACTGGTGAAAGGTGAATGGAGTCTCTGGGTGAAGGGCATATGAGAGTTCTTTGTTCTTATGTATTAGTCAAGGTTCCCCAGAGAAACACAACCAATAGGATATAGAATAATAGAAGGATGGATGGATGGATAGATGGATAGATTAATTGATCGATTGACAGATAGATAGATAGACAGACACAAGAGGAGATTTATTCTAGGAACTGGCTCCATAATGCAGTTATGGAGATGGAAAACTCCCACAATCTGCTGTCTGAAGCTGGAGAACCAACAAAACTAGGGGTATAATTCAGCCTGAGTCCAAAGGCCCTGAGAACCAGGGGGCTGTTTGTGTAAGTCCCAGAGTCCAAAGGCCCAAGAACTAGGAGCTCCAGTGCCTAGGGCAGGAGAAGGTAGGCGTCCCAGCTCAAGAAAAGAGAGGAAATTTGCCTTTCCTTTGCCTTTTTGTTCCATCTGGGCCCCCAACAGATTGGATAATGTCTACGTACATTGGTAAGGGTGAGGGGGTCTCTTTACTCAGTCTAATGATTCAAGTGCTAATCTCTTCCAGAAACACCCTCACAGACACACCCAGAAATATTGTTTTATCAGCTCTCCAGGCATCCCTTAGGCCAGTCTAGTTGACACATAAAATTAAACATCACAAATTTTTTGCATCTTTTATGTTTGGAATTATTTTCAAATAAAAAGTGAAAATTAAAAGCAAGGAAAATGGTAGAAAGTTCTAAATAATTTGCAAAAGACCTTCTAGACCTAATACATGAGTTCACCAAGATCACTGGATACAAGGTTAATATGCAAAAATCACTTGTATTTCTATCTAGCATCAGTAAAGAATTGGAAATTGAAATTTTAAAATATCGGGCTTCCCTGGTGGCGCAGTGGTTGAGAGTCCGCCTGCCGATGCAGGGGACATGGGTTCGTGCCCCGGTCTGGGAGGATCCCACATGCCATGGAGTGGCTGGGCACGTGAGCCATGGCAACTGGGCCTGCGCGTCCGGAGCCTGTGTTCCGCAACGGGAGAGGCCACAACAGTGAGAAGCCCGTGTACCGCAAAAAAAAATAAAAATAAAAAAAAATAAAATAAAATATCACAGTGATCAAACACATGAAGTATTTGGGGATCAATCTAACAAAACATGCACAAGTTTTACATTGAAAAATACAAAACATTGATGAGAGAAAATAATGAAGGCCTAAATCATCAGAGATACCATGTTCATGGACTCAGTATTATGAAAATGTCAGTTCTACCCAAATTGATCTATAGATTCCAATCAAAATCCCATCAGGCTTTTTGCGGGTAGAAGTTGACAAGTTGACAAGTTGGAAAATGCAACTACCTGATTTCAAGACTTACTATGAAGCTGCGGTAATCAAGATAGTATGGTACTGATGTAAGGACAAACATCTGGATCAATGGAAAATAACAGAACATCACACACACACACAAAAAAAAGACCCATACATATATAGTCAATTGATTTTTCTCAAAGATGGCAAGGCAACTCAATGGAGAAAGGATAGTCTTTTCAACAAATAGTGCTGGGACAATTAGACATTTAAAGACAAAGAAGAAGGAGAGGGAAGAGTAGGGGGATTCGAGAAGATAAAGAGGAGGAGGAGGAACTCAAATGGATCATTGGCTTAAATGTAAAGCCTAAAAGGGTAAGACTTCTAGAACAAACCATGGGAGAAAATCTTTGTAACCTTGGGTTAGACAAAGGTTCCTTTGATACGAAAAAACTGTAAACCAGAAAAGTTTTTAAATTGATAAATTAGACTTCTCAAAATTTTAAACTTCTGCTCTTTGGAAGATGCTGCTAAGAAAATGAAAGGCAAGCACAGACTGGGGAAGATAATTCTGAAGTATGTACCTGATAAATTATTTGTATCCAGAATATATAAAGAATTCTTACAACTCAATAATAAAAAAGACAACCCAACTAAAAAAAATGGGCAAAATATTTGAACAGAAGCATTATCTGTGAAAATATACAAATAGCAAAAACATAAAAACTTCCTCAACATCATTAGTCATTAGAAAAATGTAAGTTAAAACTACATCGCATACCTACTAGAATGGCTAAAAAAACTAACCTTATGGCTAAAAAGACTGACCAGAATATAGAACAATTAGAACTCTCATACATTGCTGATGGGAATGCAAATAACCCCTTTGGAAGACAGTTTGGCAATTTCTTATAAATTTAAATATATACTTTCCATATAACCTAGCAATCTCACTCCTAGATGTTTACCTTAAAAAATAAAAACAAATGTCCACGTAAAGACCTGTATGTGAATGTTATTGCAACCTTATTCACAATAGCTGAAAACTGGAAACAACCCAAATGTCTATCAGTTGGCAAATAGAGAAACAGATTGTGGTTCATCCAGAGAACGAAAGACTATGCAACAGTAAAAAAAGGAACGAGCTATTGATATAGGCAATGACGCTGTTGAATCGCAAAAGTATTATGCCAAGTGAAAGAAGCCAGACACACAAGGTTACATCCTGTAGAATTCCATTTATATGACATTCTGGAAAAGGCAAAACTATAGGGAAAGAAATCACATCTGTGGTTGCTGGGGGCAAAAGGTGAGGAGGAGAGGTTTGACTACAAAAGGGCTCCAGGGAACTGAAGTACTAGTAGCCAGGTAAAGGATAGGAAGCAGTCCAGGTAGAAGGAACAGGATGCCCAAACCCCCAAAACAAGGAGTTATGGCTCATTCAAGGAATTGAAAAGTCCAGTATTGACCCAAACAGAGAGCAAGAGATGAGAGATAGGAAAATGGCACCAGAACACAAAGGGACATGTGTATCATGTTAAAGATTTACTGTTTCATAGAAACCATAGAAAAGTTCTTAAGCCAAAGGTGATGTGATCATCAATGATGTGATACATTTGAAAAAGTTAACTTCATTCAACCAGTGTAGAAAATAGAGAAGAGCAAAACTGAAGTGTTTGTTTGCAATAGTGTGAAAGGTGTGGTGGCTTTGATGAGGTTAGGCTTAATGGGAGAGAGATGTAGCTGAGTTAGACATATTTGGGAGGTAAAAATATAAGTGTTTTACTCTCCTTTTTTATAGTTGTGGTTTCAAGACCACCAAGGCTCTATTTTCTAGAAAGTTGAAGGTGCAATTAGAACACTGCCAGGCAGTAGAGCTTTTCCACCTGACCAAAAAGCCTTGCTAACTGTGATTAAGATTAGCAGTCTTTGTCACAGGATTAAAATTTTGTTGTTATTTTGCTTTGTTTTTAACAAAATACTTAGAACAGCTAAACATGAAACTTAGTCTACTCAAATAGCATCTTCAGTTAGAATAAAATGTGGGAAAAAAATATACCAGTTGGGGCACATTCAATATCTTTTTCACTGCCCCAGATCATAATTATATCATGCCTCTCTTTAGACTTAAGTGAAATTAACTCAGTATTTCTTGGCATCTCCTTTTTCAAGTTGACTTTTACTTCAATGATGTCTTTTGCCTTCACATCAGTACTGAATCCCTGAGGCTTGTTTAATTTAGAACTAAAGAACCTTGACCTTCAGAGTATGCAATCTTTTACCAGGAAGTTATCTAAAACTACTTTCTGCTTTTCCCAGTACCTTGACTAGCTCTCCTACAGAGTTTCAGTATCTTTTCACTCCTACAGGGGAAAATAAAACAACAGAAAAATTACAGCCATGTGGTACTCACATCAGTGTCACAGCATTTGATTGACTTTTCCCACCAACTGGAATAAAACAATTTTCCTCTACCTTAGCATCAGCTCTTTTTCATTTGGAAAACACGTAATCTTAATTTATATTGCATTTTACTTAGTAAGCAACATTCATGCAGTGTTAGTACTCCTGATAAACGATTTTCTAAGGGAGCTAAGAATTACAAAATCAAGTTTGCCCAGATTTTTTTAATGTGGTTAAACCAAACTACAGACTTTAAAATGGATTTTAAATAAGTTTATCATTCTTTCTCTCTTCACTACCCCTCACCAAACTATTTTCTTAGACAAATTAAATTTATTATGGTTTTTCCTCTTAGTTCTCATCCTCACAGATTTTCTTCCATGCAATTCTCTTACATCTTCCCTGTGTGACATGAGCCAAGCAAATCAGAATAAAAATACTACCAGGGTAGTTCCCTGCTGTGATCTGAATGTTTGTGTCCCCAAAAATTTATATGTTGAAATCCCAAGTTGATGGGTTTTAGAAGGTGGGCCTATACAGGTGACTAGGTCATGAGGGTGGAGCCCTCATGAATGAGATGAGTGCCCTTATAAAAGGAGCCACAGAGAGCTTGCTTTCACCTTCTATCATGTGAGGACACAGCAAGAAATCAGCAGTCTACAACCTAGAAGAGGGCTTTCACCAGAAACTGGCCATGCTAACACCATGATTTTGGATTTCCAGCCTCCAGAACTGTGAGGAATAAATTTCTGTCATTCCTACGAGCCTGTGATCTTTTGTTACAGTAGTCCAAACAGACTAAGACTCTCCTATGTACATCCAGTATCTGGGAGAATTTTGACATACTGTATGTATTAGCTTGCTAGGGCTGCCATAACAAAATACTACAAACTGGGAGGCTTAAAGAACAGAAACTTATTTCCCAAAGTTTTGGAGGCTGGAAGTCTGAGATCAAGATATTAGGAGGTTTTGTTTCTTCTGAGGCCTCTCTCCTTGGCTTGGAGGTGGTCACCTTCTCCCTGTGTCTTCACATGGTCTTTCCTCCATGTACCGCACCCTCGGTGTCTCTTTTTGTATGTCTAATTTCCTCTTCTTGTGATGACAGCACTCATTGAATTAGGGCCCACCATTATTTACCCATTTTACATTAGTCACCTCCTTAAAGGCCCTATCTTCAATACAGTCACGTTCTGAAATACTGAGGGTTAGGGCTTCAACATACAAATTTTGTGGAGACACAGCCCAGCCCATAACACTGTACAATGCTTCTGCCATCAATAAGGTCTCAGGATGCACATCCCGACCTGAACACTGGTGTCAGCCACCTCCTTTGCTTGTTCAGTGTCCTATTATAACCTCTCTCTTACTTAATAATTCAGAGGAAAAAAAGAGGCTATTAGGTGTGAATTCCCTGGAATCTCTGGCACCTAAAAACTCATTTCTTTTCAGATCTAGGGGCACCTCTCTCTATGTCATATACCACATTGCTTCTAGACCAGTTTTTTTCTGACACAGAGATCTGATTGGCTCGTCCCACTGCTCAAACTCTTCAGTTGCACCCCATCCAAACTTTTTTTTTTTTTTTTTTTTTTGCGGTACGCGGGCCTCTCACTGTTGTGGCCTCTCCCGTTGCGGAGCACAGGCTCCGGACGCGCAGGCTCAGCGGCCATGGGTCACGGGCCCAGCCGCTCCGTGGCATGTGGGATCCTCCTGGACCGGGGCACGAACCTGTGTCCCCTGTATCGGCAGGCAGACTCTCAACCACTGCGCCACCAGGGAAGCCCCCATCCAAATTTTTGAGCACGGCACTCAAGCCCCCCATGACCCAGCTTCGATCTGGGTTTCTGGCCTCCCATCCCGCCCCCTGATCTCCTTGTTGCCTAGGTTCCAGCAACACTGACCTCTTCATGCTGCTGGGAAAACACTCTCCTTTCCAAAGGCAGGGTGTTTGGGTCCCTGTATTTTGACTTATTAACGGAGTTATTCTCTAGGTACTTGCTGGAAAACCTTCTCCCCTTGTCTCTGTCTGCAGAGCTCCTTGTTCTTCAAAACTCTGCTTGATTGTCACCTCCTCACGTCACTTCCCTGACTCCTCTCCCCCAAAGCGAGTTCATGCTTCCTCCTTGGTCCCCCAGCCCACTTCCCCGCTAAGCTGAGCTCCTCAAGGACACAAATGGTGGTCCGTGTGTCTTACTCATCCCTGTATCTCCAAAGTCCACACACAGCAAAAGTAAAAAGAAAGAAAGACAGTCGGGGAGCGAGGAGGGAGAGAGAGAGAAGAGAATTCAAGTCTTTGCGTGAGTGGCACTCACCCCTCCCTTCCCGCTGTGTCTCCCCGCCTGAGCTGGCAGCCCCCTGGGAGCAGGAAATGTGTCACATTCTTCTTTGTGCCTCATGCACATGTTGCACCATTCCAGGCACAAAGCAACAGCTCAGTAAAATCCTGCTGAACGAATGAATCCTGAAGGCGAAGACATCTGTCCGTTTGAAGTGACCATCACTGAACCGGCTTTGGAACAGATACCAAAGAATATAGACTAGACTGGAAGCAGAAACAAACGCATTTCCACAGGCTTCATCCGTGGCCGCCTCTCGTGAAGCCCCAGGTTTCAGCTTCAGGCTTCCTTCCTGAAGTAGACCCACTTGGAAGAGCTCCACCGCGTGCTCTGTGGGACCGTGAGTTTTTAGGGTGGTGAAACTCTCCACATCTTGTCTTTCCTGTGAGGTTTGGCGACTGAGCAGTGGAAATGTTTCTCCAATTTCCCACCCACGGTCTCTCAGCAAAAATCCAGTAGCATCTCAAGAATGTGCATCTTGACTCAAATTGACATTTCCTTGAGGCCTCCCCCCAAAATGAGCTGCGCCAGGCCCCCTTTGACTGTGCCAGGCCAAGGTGAGCTACTTCCTCAGCAGCCCAGCATTGCTAGGAGTTTTGCTTTGGGAATGGCATTGCAGCTCAGATGTGCTGCAGAGCATCTTCTGGCAGGAACCATTGCTGTCGGCTTTAAAGCCACAGAAGCCTGAACTGGTGCTGCCAGAAAGGCTGCAGCCCAGTGATTTGTTGCAGACACGCTGTTTTCTTAGTTGATTGTTCATTACAGCTTGTCTGTATCAATCAAATTTGGGAGGTGGCAACTAATAAAAACCAAAACTTGCCACCTTAATTGACAAAGGGATTTTGTTGGAAGGATACTGTTAAATCCCCCAATATATCCCTGTTGTATCCAAAGGATTGCTGAATAATCTGGGGGGAGGGCAGGAAGCAGGACAGGTATGAGAACCTTGGCCACAGAAGTTGGCACACCATCTCTCTGGCATTCTGCCATGTATGTGACTTAACACCCACAAGTCGCAGCTCAAAATTCCACAAACCTGGGAGAAAGAATCTGATTGGCCCAGCCTAAGTCACATGTCCACTCTTAGACCAAGTGAAAGAACCAAGGCTGTCGAGTCTCCCACTATGGGTGGGTGTCTTAGTTTCCTATTGGCTGCTGTAACAGGTTACTGCAAATTCAGTGGCTTCAAACAGCAGAAATGTATTCTTGTACAAGTCTGGAGGTCAGAAGTCTGAAATCAGTTTCATTGGACTAAAGCCAATGTGTTGGCAGGGCTGGTTCCTGCTGGAACCCCCGAGGGGAGAATCCATCTCCTTTCCTTTTTCCTCTTCTAGTGGCCACCTGTATTCTTTGGTTCATGGCCCCTTCATTTATCTTCAAAGTGCATCATTCTGCTGCCAACATTACATAGCCTTCCCCTCTTCTGTAGTCAAATCTCTTTCTGCCTCCCTCTTGTAAGGACACTTATAATTACCTTCAGCATTGACCCAGATAATCCAGGATAATCTGTCCATCTCAGGATCCTTAACTTGACCTCATCGGCAAAGTGCCTTTTGCCACCTAAGGTAACATTCATAGGTTCCAGGGATTCAGACTTGAATTTCATCTTTGGAGGTCATTATTCAGCCTACCACAGTGAGATAGGAGATTTTCAGAGAATGACAGGTGGACAAACCATCCCAAAGATACCCACTGCTGTGGTATCAACTGATGAAATCAAGTGATGGCTATGCCCCAAGCCTTAGGCTGAATACCTTACATGCATTAATTTATTTGACTTTCAGTGCTGCTTTAAGAGTGGCTGTTATTGTTATCCCAATTTTGCAGATAAATTGGCTCATAGACAAGGACACAGATTATCAATAGAAGATTTGGTAATTAAGGACATAGTCAGACACCAGTTAGTAGTGGACTTGGGATTTAAACCCAAGACTGACTTCAAGGGCTGAGTCACTAGACTTTTTATCCCTAGGCTATGCTCTCCCAAAGCCAATCCATGATGTTTCCAGGTTCACTGACACATGGGAGACACTGGGAGATTCGTAAGGACAAATTCTAAAGTGGACAAAGTTGTCTTCTACACTCTTTATGGCATTTTTTCCTTTCCAACGACCTTTTCCCAATACTTCACACTGCTCCTTGGTAAATTCAATCCTTCCTCCAGATTTCCCTTCCCGAAATAAAAACACATGCTCCTGACTCATCCCACTTCGTTAAGGTGACTATTTAATTTATTGTCAAAACCTGGGCAATAGTGAAATAGGACACTATTAAACATAACATCAGAACAATACTTGTAAACTGGCACTGTCCTAGGCAAGCTGGGTGTATAGTCAACACACACTTGTGGGTTCTGTGATTTATCTCCTCAGGGCCCCATTTGCAGACAGCTCATTGAAAGCAAGAAGGAAATAGGACACTGCAAAGTTTTAATAGATAATGATGGGTTATTGCCCCTCTCAGGGTTATGTATTAGTATTCTGAAAGAGATTTCTGGAATCACAATGATTTTCACTCCAAAAGGGAAAATCACAAATGATAGTTTTTCCAGTATTGAGAGAGCCTCTGGGCTATAGGTGTGTGTTTGGGGTAGAGGAAAGATGACCCAGGGGAACAGCAGAAAGAAAGGATATTTTAGGTGGAGGTATTTCTAGACATCTCATAAAAAACCACAACAGTAGAAACTCCTCTGCATTCCCTAAGGGTAGTCTTAGATCTTCCTACCTTTGCTGTTGGCTATCTGATGCCCTTAACGGCAAGTCATCATGGGTCTCAGCAGTGGACCAACGAGAAAAGGCAGAGAGTAGGAACTGGATGGGGGTCGGGGTTTGTGAGAGTAGGGCACCTGTAAACTGGAGTCAGCAAGGTTCCCAGGATGCAAAAGATGTTGACAGGTCTGGGCTTGGTCCAAAAGGACTTAACTCTGTTGCATGGGGCCCAGTAGCAGATAAGATTCTCAGACAGCATCACGACTTCACATAACTTTCTAGTTTGTGATTAGATTCCAACTAGTAAGTGAGGATACTTAGATAATAGTATGGGGCTCCAAGGAATGAGATAGAAAATGCTGAGCAAAGTATCCAAGTTCTATTTGGCAGAATCCAGGGCTGGGTTTTTTTGTTTTTTGTTTTTTGTTTTGCGGTACGTGGGCCTCTCACTGTTGTGGCCTCTCCCACTGCGGAGCACAGGCTCCGGACGCGCAGGCTCAGTGGCCATGGCTCACAGGCCCAGCCGCTCTGCGGCATGTGGGATCTTCCTGGACCAGGGCACAAACCCGCATCCCCTGCATCGGCAGGCGGACTCTCAACCACTGCGCCACCAGGGAAGCCCCCAGGGCTGTTTTTGAACCTTTGCTTAGAGAACCAGGAGACAAACCAAGAAGTTGGGCGGAAGCCCAGAACCATAGATGGGGGGCAAACAAGGCTGGAATATGGAGCAAATTTTCAAATTGGTGATCAAACAAGGACTATTGACAAGCCATCCAGCTTAGAGCATTACCAGTTACAGCAAAGCAGCAGGTCCCCCAGCTCCCAGCTCTCCCAGTGCCCAGCCTTGCAGCTGTAGGGGAGGAAAAATAATTTTCTTTCTACCTTCTGAGTTCTTGGCTGAGACCCCTGTACTAAAAGGCAGATTAACAAGAGAAAACAAATAGTTTGTTAAAACATGCAGCACACATCACGTGGGAGAAACCTAAACCAAAAGTAACTCAAAGTGGTGATTTAGAATTCCAAAGATATGGCAGCTTCAATAAAAAATAATAAATTTGTAGAGAAATGACAGGACAAAGGAAAGCAGTTTCAGGCTCCCAAGGAAGGCAAACTTGGAAGGTGGGAGGGTAAATACATGGGAGGAAATGAATGGACTGATGTTCATTTGCAGATTCCTCTGGTGCTACCTCTGCGCTGATAAGAATGTCTTCTTTCCTCCTCATTCAGGGAGGGTACCTTTCACATAGGAGTTTTTTTTGTGTGTGTGTGGTACGCCGGCCTCTCACTGTTGTGGCCTCTCCCGTTGCGGAGCACAGGCTCTGGATGCGCAGGCTCAGCGGCCATGGCTCACGGGCCCAGCCACTCCGTGGCATGTGGGATCCTCCCGGACCGGGGCACGAACCCGTGTCCCCTGCATCGGCAGGCAGACTCTCAACCACTGTGCCACCAGGGAAGCCCCACATAGGAGTTTTATCTCCTGCTTTTATGAAGAAAAAAGGAGGATCAGAGTGTCCTTATACTTGCCGTTTCTTGAATGCTTGTAATTCAAAATAATCCATATGCCAAAGTGGCATATTTTGGGGAGACACGTTCTGGTTTCCTTCACAGTGTAAGTAGCTTCCCCAGAGTCTGGCTTCTGAAGGACACAGTGGTCAGCAGTACCTAGCACCTAGCACCCAGCACCTTCCACTGGTGGCTTCATAGTGCCTCCGTGAGGTACCTCTCCCAGAACAGCTTTCCCAAGCACCTAAAAGATGGATTTCCAGCAAGTTCTGCCAGCATGACACCACAGCAGCTACTCTGACATCCAGTAAGCCTGCCTGCCCTCTGACAATTTCCAGATATCAGCTCTCACCCCTTTTTATACCTGCAATTCCTCTATCCTTTAGCGTTCTCTTCTTAATAGTCAATCCCTCGTGACAACAATCCCTGTTATAGTTAATAATTCTTTATATTAAAATTTCCCTTTCAGGGACTTCCCTGGTAGTGCAGCGGTTAAGAGTTCACCTGCCAATGCAGGGGACGCAGTTTCGATCCCTGGTCCAGGAAGATCCCACATGTTGCAGAGCAACTGAACCTGTGTGCCACGACTACTGAGCCCATGCTCTAGAACCCGCGAGCCTCAACTACTGAGCCTGTGCTCTAGAGCCCGTGAGTCACAACTTCTGAGCCCGCGTGTCACAAGTACTGAAGCCTGCATGCCTAGAGTCCGTGCTCTGCAACAAGAGAAGCCACCGCAACGAGAAGGCAGCGCACCACAACGAAGAGTAGCCCCCATTCGCCGAAGCTAGAGAAAGCCCGCACTCAGCAATGAAAACCCAACGCAGCCCCAAATAAATAAACAGATAAATAAATTTACAAAACTAAAAAAAAAATAGTTTTTTTAAAATTTCTCTTTCAAATTCCTCTGTGGTTTCTGTCTCCTCACTGAACCCTCATTAATACAGAGAGTACTGATCACAGAGCCCGGGCATGTACTGAAATGGGGCTTGTGGCGCACTCTGTTAATGCCACCCAGTCTCCATTCTCTTATTCTGTTAGTGAGGGTCCTTAAACTAGGTTCACAGACCCCAAAAATCCTTTGAGTAGAATTCAGGGTGCCCATGCACCAGGCTGAGAAAAAAATCACATCTTTGTTTTGACTACCCTCTAACTGAAATTTAGCGTTTCCTTCAGTTATGAATATAGGTGATGGCCACAGTAGGATTAATACCGCCTGTGACTTTGTCACCAGCAGGAATCACAGATATTTTTATATCATATTACGATTGCAGATACCTTGAAGTTTTGTTTATGCTCATCATGGCTTTGAAGTTATAGTAGTGATTAAACCTGCTGCCATATTTGTTATCAATGAAATAATAAGAAGCACGGTTGCAACTATTTTCACAATTATTTTTAATGCAACTATTTTAAACGTTTTTTAATTAAAATTTTTGTTTGAGAATTCTGTGAAGCAGTTTCATCAGACTGACAAAGGTGTCTATGGCATAAGAAAGGCTGACAACCCCTGCTCTAGAATGATAGAAGTTTTAGGGAGGCATATGGATAGCCAACTAAATGCTTCATTTCCCAGCATCCCTGGTAGCTAGTTGTGGCCATGTGACCAAGTTTTGGTTAACGAGATGTGAACAGAAATAATGTGTGCAACTTCTGGGTCAAACCTTTAGGTATGACCTCCTCTTTTCTCCCTTTTTTGGGACTAGAATAGGGTGGGGCATACAGTGGTAGGGAACTAGATCTGTTGTTTTAGACAAGATGATAGACGCTGCATGTTGAAGATGACAGAGCTTCAAGATGGAAGAACTTGGAATCCCAGTATCTTGGAGCCACCGTTGAGTCTAAACTTCAGTGATAAACATAACCTTGTACCCTGTTTAGATCACTGGCATTTGGGGTTTTATTCTGGTAGAGGTATCAGTATCCCAATACAAAAATTCTGTGAAGTGTGCAGAAAAATCTGAACAATATTAGAAACTGAATCTAAATTATTTGGGCTAAAACCTGCCCTCTTTGATGAATCTTGCTAGCTGAGAAAACTTCTCTGGAGATGGGGGATGTAGGTGGCTTTACTTCAGCTGCTCCCGGGTGGGCAGCTGACTGGCCCTTGTTCACTGTGGGTTCCAGTGTGTCTGGCAAGGATTCATTCCAGTCATCCCTCGGCTGAATCATTTGACCAATTTCAAGTATGACACACGTTATATTTAATCCAAAAGAAGGGATTTTTTTCAAGGATTTAATTTTTTTATTGTTCCATCCATCCATCCAACCACCCATCCATCCATCCATCCATCCATCCATCCATTTATTTATTCATTCATTCTTCAACAAAAGTCTTTGGAGCACTGGCCATATTCTAATATTCCCCTAAAGACTGGGGACACAATGGCAAATAAGTCCTAGTGTCTGACTTTGGGAAGCTGTCAGTCCAGTGTGAGGGCAGGAGATGAAGGTAAACTACGTGTAGTATTACCCTAATGCTTTGCAGTTGCTTTATGGGGCAACATTGAGTAGACTAAGTTACCAAGGCTCTGATATAAGGTTTAATGATCCTGTATGCAATAAAACAGGTTTTCTAGTGATCTCTGTGATTCTAGTGATTGTATTTTGCTTAATATAAAGAAAGCCAATTATATAACTTTCCTACAAAGTATCTATGAAAATGAGTATCTGAAAAAATCAACAAAAGATGCCTTAGTTTTTGAGATAAGTAAGAATAATAATAATAGCGGTAATAATAATAGATTACATGGATAGAACACTTTTTAGGTGCCATTTACTGTGCCAACAGGTGGATCATAATCAGATGCCTGATCACCCCTTCTCTGAACATCCTGTCCTGTTTAAGATGTCACCCAAGTCCAGTAGTGGCCTAGTGCCATCCACTGCAGAGGTGAATTTGAACCCCTTCTGAGAGTCTGTTTTGTCCTCTTTATACTGTCACTGCCTTGGTTCTGATCCTCTATATCTCTTCTGAACTCGCTATAATAGCTTCCCAACCCGTCTCTGATCTCTAGTCTTAACCCGCTACAATCTACCTCCACTTTGCTTCCAGATGACTGTTCTCGTCTCTACCCTGCTGCGAAGTTCTCAGTGCTCCCCAGTGTTTCCAAACTTATCACCCTGGAGTTCAAGGTCCTGCGGAAGCTGGTCCCTGCTTATGTATCTTCTTGCCCCACCTTCTTACTAAGCTTCAGCCAAGCAGCCTAGCCTGTTTCCTAAACGCATGATGACATTTCATACCTCTGTGCAGTACTTCATGCTGTACCTCTGGCCTGAAATGCCCTTCCTCTCTTCCTGTGCCCTTACAAAGCCTCCTGAGGTCACCCCATTCTGAGACCTGATGCCTCTCTGCTCCAGCCCCTACTCCCTGCGGCAGAACGAAGCCTTCCTTCTCTCTCCTTTCAAGGCACCTCGCATATACTTTTATTCTAGCACTTATTACAGGGTATGGTGACCTGGCCCTGCGTGGAACCATCACCTCTGATCATGTCCTTTGGTTACCCTGAAATGCTGGTCAGCCAAGGGTAACTGAGAACACCATGGCCTCGCCTTACCCTCACCCCTAGATTTCCATTTCCCTCTCACCTCTCCAACACTTTCCAAAAGTCCTTGCCCCTCTCGAGGGTCATTTAATATCATCCTATCCCAATGACTGTGGCTTTAGGGAAAGCAGAGTAATTCCTTTTATATCTTCAAACCTCAGCCCTTCTTGGGCAACACAGGATCGGCAGATCACCAAATGTCAGCCTGGGCTAGAGGCTGCCTTAAAACTGTTCAACGGTTCAGAGCTCCTGAGGGCAGCATCCTCGTGTTAATTATGTTTATATCTCTCAGAGTCTTGCAAAATGCTCAGAGCATGAAATCACTTATAAAACTCCTCAATTAAATTCATCATGAAAGCGAACTAAGATCCATAAAGTACAAAACCCAGAGATATCCAATTCAAAGTATTTACAGTAGATGGAGCTATATATTTCCACTGTGATCTACTCTGTACTTTATATATCATGTGAAATTATTAACATTTCGGCAGTTACTAATCAGTTCTTTTTGCTTAAATAAATTAAAAGCCATGGGACTCACTTGCCCTGTTTATCCTTGTTAGCTATAAATTGTTAGAAAATGTTATTGAAGGGTTTCCCTAAAAACTCTGATTAAAAGCATTTGGAACAAGTAATATTGAAAGCCAGAGATAAACCCTAATGTAAACTATGGACTTTGGGTGATCATGATGTGTCATCAGTTGTAACAAATGTACCTCTCTGGTGTAGGATGTTGATAACGGGAAAGGCTGAACGTAGCTGCAAGGAAGGCTGGGAAATTGTCTTTACTAAGAGGCGAGGTGCTGAGCTAAATACCTACAACAGACAGTAAGGTACTGCTAGTGGTAAGCCACAATAGGATGTTTTAAAACTTTTTATTGTGGAAAATTTCAAGCATATAGAAGATGTATAATGAATTTCAAGGTACCCATCATAAATCTTGAACTGTTAGCCAACCTTGCTTCATCCTGCTCACTTCCCCACACCCTACAGTTTTTTTTTCTGGATTTAAAAAACAATTGTGGGGGCTTCCCTGGTGGCGCAGTGGTTGAGAGTCCGCCTGCTGATGCGGGGGACGCGGGTTCGTGCCCCGGTCTGGGAGGATCCCGCGCGAGCGGCTGGGCCCGTGAGCCATGGCCGCTGGGCCTGCGCGTCCGGAGCCTGTGCTCTGCAGCGGGAGAGGCCACGGCGGTGAGAGGCCCGCGTACTGCAAAACAAACAAACAAACAAAAAAAAATTGTGGTAAAATACAGTCCCGTGGTATCTACTGGGGATTGGTTCCAGGATTCCCATGGATACAAAACTTCACAGATGCTCAAGTCCCTTGTATAAAATAGCATAGTTCAGTGGTCCTTTGTATCCATGGATTCTGCATCTGTGGATACAACCAACTGCAGATGGAATTCAGTCTCAGTCTGCAGTTGGTTGAATCTGCAGTTACAGAGGCCAACTGTGCATGTACATAAAAGCTGGATTATCTTTAGCATGACATCTTACCCGTAAATACTTCACAATGCCTCTCTGGTATGATTTTTTTTTTTTTTTTTTTTTTTTTTTGCGGCACGCGGGCCTCTCACTGCTGTGGCCTCTCCCGTTGTGGAGCACAGGCTCCGGACGCGCAGGCTCAGCAGCCGTGGCTCACGGGCCCAGCCGCTCCACGGCACGTGGGATCTTCCCGGACCGGGGCACGAACCCGTGTCCCCTGCATCGGCAGGTGGACTCTCAACCACTGCGCCACCAGGGAAGCCCTCTGGTATGATTTTTAAAACATAATCATCTGCCATTTTTATACATTACAATATTAATAATTTGCTAATATCATCTAATTTCCAGCCCATATTAAAGTTACCCCAGATACCAAAACCGAACAAACAAAAAAACCCCACCAGACTTTTTATAGTTGTTCGTTCAAATCAGAGTCCAGACAAAGTCCATGCACTGCATTTTGTTGTTATAAGTCTCCTTTATGCTGCAACATCTCCCCAACAACTGCTTTTTTTTTTTTTTTCTTTTTTTGCGGTACGCGGGCCTCTCACTGTTGTGGCCTCTCCCGTTGTGGAGCACAGGGTCCGGACGCGCAGGCTCAGCGGCCACAGCTCACGGGCCCTGCAGCTCCGTGGCACGCGGGATCCCCCCGGACCGGGGCACGAACCCGTGTCCCCTGCATCGGCAGGCGGACCCCCAACCACTGCGCCACCATGAAGCCCCCAACACCTGCTTTTTAAAATGTCATCAATTTATTAGAGAAACAAGGCCATTTTTCCTGAGTATAATATCCCACAATAAGTTGATAACTTCTGTTGAATTAGGTCCTCAGGAAACATTCCTTAGAATAAACCTCTAGAATTTTCTGGTCCAAGGGCATGAACATCTGTGTGGCTCTTGCTCACCACACTTACAAGCAGAAGTGTTTCTTCAGTACCTACCTAACTGCCACTGGTTAGGGATTATTAACCTGTCACATTCCTCACAGCTTGGTGAACACCAGGGCACATTTGAAATTGTACGCTAATTTGGCAGGTGTAAAATAATACCTTTATTTACATTTTATAAATGTAACATGCTTAAAGGAGCACTTGCAAGTTACGTTTCTTTGGTTGCCCTTTCCACCCGCGTATTTATTTACAATTCATGCTCTCTCTCAGGTGACTTGATTGTTCGGATCCTCTAATCCTCGAAATGCTGCACCCCTCTAACCCCTCTAGGTAATTCTGTAGTAACTCCCTGTTATAATCATGGCTGTTTCTCATCTTTTTTTTTTAATTAAAATTTTTAAAAAGTTAGTAGACTTTATTTTGTAGAGCAGTTCTTGGGTTAGGGAAAACTTGAGGAGAAAGTACAGAGGTTCCCAGATACTCTACTTCCCCTTCCAGTTTCCCCTATTATTGACATCTTGCATCCATTGGCTACAATTGATGAACCATAGTTTACATTAGGTTCACTCTTTGTGTTGTATAGTTCAATGCGTCTTGACAAATGTATAATGTCAGATATTCACCCTTAGAGTATTGTACAGAATACTTTCACTGCCCTAAAAATCCCCCGTGTTTCCCCTATTCACCCCTCCTACCCTTCCCTGTGAACCTTGGCAACTATTGGTCTTTTTACTGTCTCCATAGTTTTGTCTTTTTCAGAATGTCATGTAGTTGGAATCATACAGTATGTAGCCTTTTTATTCTGGATTCTTTAACTTTGCAATATGCATTTAAGAATCCTCCCTATATTTTCATGACTTTGTAACTCATTTCTTCAAAGCTCTTTTTTTGGGGGGGGGCCCATGGCTTGTGGGATCTTAGTTCCTCGACCAGGGATTGAACCCGGGCCCTCGGCAGTGAAAGCATGTCCAGTGAAAGCATCCACTGGACCACCAGGGAATTCCTGATCATTTCTTTATATTGCTGAATAATATTTCACTGTCTGGATGTACCACAGTTTCTTCATCCATTCACCTCTTGAAGGATATCTTGGTTGCTTCCAAGTTTTGGCAATTATGAATAAAGCTGCTGTAAACATTCATGTACAGGTATTTTTGTGGACATAAGTTTTCAACTCACTTGGGTAAGTACCAAGGAGCATGATTTTTGGACTTATGGTAAGACTATGTTTAATTTTGTAAGAAACTGCCACTGTGTCTTCCAAAGTGGCTGTACCATTTTGCATTCCCACCAGCAACAAATGAGAGTTCCTGTTGCTCCATAGCCTTGCCAGCATTTGGTGATGTCAGTGTTCTGGATCTCAGCCATTCTAATAGGTATGTAGTGGTATCTCATGTTGTTTTATTTTGCAGCTCCCTAATGACATACGATGTTGAGCATCTTTTCATATGCTTATTTACTACCTGTATATCTTCACTGGTGGGTGTCTATTCAGATCTTTTTCTCAGTTTCAATTGAGTTGTTTGTTTTCTTATTGAGTTTTAAGAGTTCTTTGTATATTTTGGATACAACTCCTTTAACAGAAATGTTTTTCACATATTTTCTTCCAGTCCGTGGCCTGTCTTTTCATTCTCTTAATGCCATTTACAGTTAAACTTTTATTTTCAGATAATTGTAGGTTCACACGGAGTTGTAAGATGTAATACAGAGAGCTCCTCCGTACCCTTAGCTCAGTTTCTCCCAATGGTGGCATCTTGCACAACTATGGTACAATACCACAACCAGAATACTAACATTGATACAGTCAAGATACAGAACATTTCCATCACTGCAAGGATCCCTCGTGTTACCCGTCCCCCATCTTTTGAATGGTCTTTCTACACCTAGAGAAATTCCTGCCTATGGAGTCCTGCTCCCAATATAAGAACGAGAACTCTTATGAGAATTGAAGCTAGCGTATGGCATGGACACAACCATGTAAAACTGATTTGGAAGTGGGCAAAGTGAGAAAACAGGCTCTTGTATCTCTGCTGGTGTGGTGGTGATGGGGGCATCTGGCTTTGGGGGAGGCAACCATGATGGGGGCCTGCAAGGTTGAGCTCCTCATGTTGAATGGGCAGCGGGGGGTAGGGGCTGGTGCCTTTCCTGAGGGCTCAGTGGGGCAGGACCCCTGCAGAGGTTTTCTCATCAAATTGGGTATTGTTCTCCAAGCTTTAGCCTCAAACCTGGCTCTCTACCCCTCCCAACAATTCTATGCACAAGCCCATATCCTTTTATTTACTTATTTAGTTTATTTTGGAGGACTTTATGGCTAATTATACAAACGGAATAAACAAACAACACCCTCCCCAGCCCCTCCCCAGCATTATTCCTACTCCATCCCTATCACCTTAATTTACTTCTTTCTGCTTAATCATCCAGAATAAATTTCTTTTGCTTGGGACTAAGACTTCTCACTGATCAATCTCCTTAAGACTCAGGTTCCACTAGACTCCAAGAGACAAGTGAACTTTCAAGCACTTGTGTTTACAGGAGTTTTGCTACAAAAATATCTGTGGAAACCAAAATAAAGCAGATGGCCATCTGAGACTGCGTACCAGATTGTTTACATCAGTGAGTTAACCCATGAGACAGGCAGCAAAGGAACATAGCCAGGATACAAAAATGCTGAATTTCGAAGAATAATCTTCAGCATGAAAGTCTCTCAGCCCCAGCCCTTCCTCTGAGGCAATCATCAAGATGTATGTTCAGCTACAGTGGAAAGTTAGATTTTAGGGACAGAGACATCAGGGTTAAAATTTAGATATTGTCATCAATTGCCTGTGCGCCACCTTGGACGAGGCACTTGATATTTCTCAGTCTCCATTTACTTCTTCATCTATAAAATGGGGAGGATAATAATCTACCTTTGGGGGTATTATTGTGAAGGTTGAAAGAGAACATGAACATGAAGTGTCTGACAACCTTTCTGGTTTATAATACATACTTAATTAGTGGTCATTAACATCAGTTGTTCCATTGGGAAAATAATGAGCTAAATCCATTTCCCAAGATGGACAAGAGGAGGCTGGAGCAGACAGGATCAGCTGCTCCCCAGGATTTGTTCTTCCTTTCTTTATTAACAGATTTTTCCTTCTCACGGGGCAGCAAAATTCCTAGCTACAGAACTACATTTCCCAGCCTCCCTTGCAGCCCAGGGCTGGCCATATTTCACAGTGTCAGCTAATGGGTTTTACATGAGGGTCTGTGGGGCCTGTTTTCTTTTCTGCTTGTAGTTTCCTTTTACTTTCTTGGCACAGAGATGTGAGGTGGGGGCTGCAGAGGCCATCTTGTGACCAGAAGAGACCATGACGGGGAAGCCACATGTTACGATGGCAGAATAGAAGACGGAAGAAACCTGAGCCCTTGATGACATCATGGAGCCACTGCACCTCAGGACCGACTGCTTCAATGTCCTGTGTCAGAAATTAACCCTGTGTGGTGCAAGCATCATAGCCAGATTTCCGTAACCTGCATCTGAATTTAGTCCCTAAATGATGTGGAGACCACATCTACCAGGGCCATAGACCCAGGGATGAATTAGGTTTTTTTCTTTTAATTAATTACTTTATTTATTTTTGGCTGCATTGGGTCTTCGTTGCTGCGTGCCAGCTTTCTCTAGTTGCGGCAAGCGGGGGGCTGCTCCTTGTTGTGGTGCGCGGGCTTCTCATTGTGGTGGCTTCTCTTGTTGCAGAGCAGGGGCTCTAGGCGCGCGGGCTTCAGTAGTTGTGGCACATGGGCTCAGCAGTTGTGGCTGGCAGGTTCTAGAGCACAGGCTCAGTAGTTGAGGCGCACGGGCTTGGTTGCTCCACGGCATGTGGGATCTTCCCGGACCAGGGCTGGAACCCATGTCCCCTGCATTGGCAGGTGGATTCTCAACCACTGCACCACCAGGGAAGTCCATGAATTAGTTCTTAATAATGACTCTGAAACATGAGTTATAGAATGTGCTCGAGAAGGGGAGGGCAGTCTAGACTTTTATCCCACTTAAAACACAGTTGGTAAAAGTGAAAGCTACTACTTTTTGATAGATTTAGAAAAACTAAACATTTTCCCATAGCATCTATGTAATGGGGTGTCCATCTCTGGTTACAGGTCTCACTGGCCCCTGGAGTGCAACACCAGCTACTATTTCACATGACGTACATAGGAAGACATTTCGGGATTTGAACCCCTCCCCAGTTTGTGTCCAGGCCTCCCTGAGTGTTTAAAAGGTGGGCAGAAGTCTGGTTTGGTTCAGTCCTGTCTGGTGCCTTGATGATCCTGGAGGTTGCAGGTTTACTGAAGCCAGGCATTCACCTGTGTCTGCGGAGTCACAGTCGGACAAAATCTCCTACATCTCTGGTAGCCACAGGCCCTAGACAGTGCCTCGCCCTGGCAGGATGTAATGCTTCTAGTGGCGGGCCGGCCTACTTGCCAGAGCTGTGTTCGGTGAAGGAGGCTCATGGCTGGACCGGTCCAGGCTGGTTGGGACAAAACTCCTATGACTCCTTCATCAACCACTTCCCAGGGCACTTGGGCAGCCCCGGTGGGGATGGGCTTGTGTGGTGTCGGCTACCTCAAGTGGGTGCTGCAGTGGGACTGCCCCTCGTCCCTCTTCCTCATCAAATCAAATGACCTTTCTCAGTCCAGCTATACCATCAGTCACCTAAGAAATACCACAGGCCTTTATGAAACTTAGAGGGATACCATCAAAACAAAATTAGACCACATGTCTTCAAGTGCCTTGTACTCTTTGCAAGCAAACTGAAAATTATTAGAAAATAAAACAGCTAGCTGACTAGCTGTGACCTAGAAGTTTAGATAAGTAGTGACTATTCATGAAAAACTATTGTGCTTGCATTGAGACAAAAACAAAGATGATAATTTCCCTTTAGAAGGTAGCAGGTGCAGGTGGTTTCAGGCAGTGCTACTCATGGGGGTTGTCTCTGGCTTCCTGCAGGCACCTGGGCCTCTACGAGGTAAATTCATCTTCCAGGGATGCAACAGGATAATTTTTTGTCTATTGAATCTAACAATAAAAAATTAGGACTTGTGTTCTTTTTTTTTTTTTTTTTTTTTGCTGTACGCGGGCCTCTCACTGTTGTGGCCTCTCCCGTTGCGGAGCACAGGCTCCGGACGCGCAGGCTCAGCGGCCATGGCTCACGGGCCCAGCCGCTCCGCGGCATATGGGATCCTCCCAGACCGGGGCACGAACCCGTATCCCCTGCATCGGCAGGCGGACTCTCAACCACTGCGCCACCAGGGAGGCCCAGGACTTGTGTTCTTTATGTCATTTTTTAATATCATTTTGGGGCTATTTAATTTGTATTGTATTTTACAAAAGTTGGTCTATGATAGACTGGAAATAAATACATTTAAAAAATGTCCTGGGCTGGGCCTCCCTGGTGGCGCAGTGGTTGAGAGTCCGCCTGCCGATGCAGGGGATACGGGTTCGTGCCCCGGTCTGGGAGGATCCCATATGCCGCGGAGCGGCTGGGCCCGTGAGCCATGGCCGCTGGGCCTGCGCATCCGGAGCCTGTGCTCCGCAACGGGAGAGGCCACAACAGTGAGAGGCCCGCATACCGCAAAAAGGAAAAAAAAAAAAAAAAAAATGTCCTGGGCTTCCCTGGTGGCGCAGTGGTTGAGAGTCCGCCTGCCAATGCAGGGGACACGGGTGCATGCCCCAGTCCGGGAAGATCCCACATGCCGCGGAGTAGCTGGGCCCGTGAGCCATGGCCACTGAGCCTGCGCGTCCGGAGCCTGTGCTCTGCAACGGGAGAGGCCACAACAGTGAGAGGCCCGTGTAATGCAAAAAAAAAAAAAAAAAAAAAAAAAAAAGTCCTTTACCAGATAGCTTGGGAAGGCCTAGATTTTGATTTTAGGGAACTCTGTGCTCAGATGGGCAGGGCTCCAGTCCACGGTGCTCACCAGGCTCCGTCTTTGGGTGCACATTCCTGCAAGGGGTGTCCTCTGGGACCCTCCAGGGTCTCCAGGGACTGAGCTCATGTTGGTATTTCTTAGTGAGTAATTTCACATAAAATGGCACCTATGTGATTTGAAAGCTCACTGTACCCACCCCCGCCCCCAAACAGACAATCAACTTACAAGATGAAAGATGACACTCAGCCTTTAGTTTCTTTTTGTGGTCACTACAGACCGGCCAATATAACCCAGTCGGGCTGACTTAACACAAGGACTCTCAAACTGTCGGCAGTGCTGGAGATCTCTACGTGAAGTAATTCTGGCCCTTCAGGCCACATCTCAGTAGCTGGGACATCGCCGCCCGGGGACAGAGAGAACTGTAGGGTAGAAATGCTGCTGTCGAGCTAGAACACTGAAGCTGTCAGGACATTTCGAGGGTTATGGCCGTGGCACAGGAGTCTGCCAATGATGAATATTGGGTAGGAGGGGGTTGAGTTATAAGACAAAAATAATTGGAACTTTAGGACTCTGTTGTTTAAGGGAGAAAGAAAGAAGGACGTTCTTCTAACATCATGAACATTTGTCTTTGGGTTATTTCTTGGGTATTTTCACAGACAGTATCTCATTTCAGGCCTTGCCTTGGGGCTGTTATTGCTATTTCACATTTGAAGGAACTGAGGCCTGGGAACGCTGAGACTTACCTGGGGTCCCTAGGAGAGCTGACCCTGATACAGGGTGGCCAGGGAAGCTCCCCTGTCCAGTCTTCCGCCCCAGGGCAGGATGTGGGCCTCAGACCGGAACTGGCCCTGCTCTCTCCCTCGGGGCCTGTGTGGGCCCTGTCTCCGAGCGGCCGTGGATCCTGTGCCTCAGTTCACGTTCTCTCGGGGGCCATTTCTGGGGGGGCCCAGAAGGCAGGCTGACGTGATGGGAAAAGTCTGGTGGCCCCATGTTCTTGTTCTAACTCGGCTGGGCAGCATGTGAATGAAATCATTTTTCCCACCCTCATTTTTCCTGCCCCCCTTTTCCCCCACCTTCATTTTTTCCCCGCCCCTTCTCGTGGGCAGGATGTGGCCACCACCCCACGGGATGTTTTGAAAGATTTATGATCGTGCAATGAGCGTCTAGTCCAGCATCTGGGAGAGCACTCCAGAAATGGTAGCAGTGCCCACTGGGCAATGCTCATCATGATTGTTTAGTGATACCATCTATCCAGTTGTGTGATTTTTCTCCATGTTTTCCAATGCAATTAAATGTTCATGCTTATTATTTTAAAAAAAAGAAAAAGGAAGAAACAGTAGCCACCCTCCATAGGCATCACTTTCCTCTCTGGCTCCACAGAGAGCTCCTTCCAAGGATGGACTTGATCTCATTCCTGTCTTTACCACTGACACCTAGCCCCGTGGACCCGGAAGGCCTTCCATACTAGACTGTGTAAGGAAGAAACTGCCCACATCTGGCCCAACCTGACAGGCAGGACTGAGCCAAGTGTCACCAAAGCTGCTAGTTGTCCTACAGCCCTCTTCCTGTTAGCAATTCACTGAGCAGAGTGTTTGGTCAAAGGACCCACTTCCTGCCTCTCTGGCAGCTGTGACCAGGAACTCAGCTCAGGCAATGGGATGAAAGCCGATGTGTGGTTCTTCTGGGAAGTCTTACAGGCGGGGTGGCCCACTTCTGCCTCTCCTTCCATTCCACAGCACAGGATACGGATGTGTGGTCTGGATGGACAGACGCCATCTTGGACCACGAGGACAAAGATGGTGCTCTAGGGAGGCCGCAGCTAGAAGAACACTGGGGGCCGCGGGAAGGACGAGAAGCTGTCCAGCCAACCTGGATCGATGGCCTCTCTCTCAGAGAGGCAGGAGTAAAACTTCCATTGGGTTTAAGCCACTGCTTTTGTGGGTTTTCTGTCAGAGGCAGCTAAAACTAATCCTACGTGTTAAGACAATTAATGGAAATTAAAATATCACCCCATCTTCATTTGAGCCTTCTGTAGTATCGCCACCCGGTCCAAATTAAGACTCAAGCCCCCAAGTTCAAACATGATTATGCACAGCTGGTTACAGGCTTCAGCGATCCAAGTGCAGGGTCTCTCTTCCTATCATGTTACCCTCCCGCCCCCTTTTTAATATGATCAGATAGTTCGATGTGTTTTCACCCTACACCTTCTCCATTCAAGCACGGACCAGCTTCTGCACATGTCAAGGGAGGTTTATGACAGGCCTTCTGGCATCTGCGTTCGAAAGATTAAAGACAGCAGGGGGAGAGGAGGGAAGGCCCGCCTTGGGGTGGGGTGCAGAGCTGGGGGCAGTGAAAGAGCACCCAGTCTGGGGGCTCCTCGGGAATGGCCTCCTGGTACACCGGGGACCTGGGCTTCCAAAACCCATCAGGGATTCCCAAGCCTCAAGTGTGACATAGCAGCAGAGCAGCTAGGGGCCATCGGGGCTGGGCCATCCTGGGGTTGGCAGGTGATCAGTCACCCCCGGGGCATTCCCCACACCGTAGGACCGTGTACACTTGGGAAAGGAGACACCTACCAGTGATCTCAATTTAGCGTGGCAAGTTCAGACTCGAAACCTCTTCCTCCCATGTCTCCCCCATCTCAGCCCAGAGCACCTCCACCCTTCCTGCTGCTCAAGCCAAACTTTGGAGCCTTTCTTGACCCTTTCTGTCACACCCCACACCCAATCCATTAGCAAATCCAGAGGGTCTGCTCTCGTAGTATCGATATATCCAAATTTAATCACTACTCATCACCACCACGGTTCCCACCTTGGTCTGTACCATCGTCATCTCTCCCCTGCACTGTTGCAATGGCCTCCTAGCTGGCCTCCGTGCCCTGCCTTTGTTCCCCAGTCTATTCTCATCATGGCAGCCAGGGTGAGCCTGCTAAAATGTAAGTCAACATGTGCTCAAAACCCTCCAGGGGATCCAGCTCACTCAGGGTGAAGGCCAAAGTCCTTATAACATCTAACACAGCCCTACCTGACCTGCCCCAGTAAAGTCCTCACCTACTTCTCTCCCCTCTCACTCACTGTACTTTAGCCACACCAGGCTCTTTGGCGTCCCCTAAAAACACCAGCCATGATCCCACCACAGTGCCTTTGCACCTGCTCCTCCCTTTGCTTAGACAGCTCTTCTCCAGTTATTCAAGTGACTTGTCCCGGCATCTCCTTCAAGTTTTTAGTCAAATGTCTCCCTCTCAAAGAGGGCTCTCTTGATTATTAACACTATATCACCTCCCCATCCACCCCCAAACTGGTGCTCCTGTCCTGATCATTCTTACAGCACTTATTGATAGGTATCTGACATACTGTATATGTTACCTATTTTGTTTATGTCTCTCTCCACCACTAGAATGTAAGCTCTCCGAGTACAAGGACTTTGGTTTCGTTTATTACTCTATTCTCAGCAACCAGAACAGTGCCTGATGCCTAGTAGGTACACGATAAATACCTGTTGCGCCACTTTTGATTTGCTTTCCCTCCTTCCTTGCCTCACTCTCGCTGCCCTGGGATTGCACCCGTGCCCCCATCCCCCTGGCACTGATGCATAAGCACATAACGTTTGGCTCAAGCTCTGTTTTCTGGAAGACCCAGGCCACTATAGTAACTTGTTACAAATCACACAGCCGGTAAGAGACAGACCCCGGATTCAAACCCAAGCAGGCAGCGTAACTCCACAGCCATAGAGCCACCACCACTACCATTACTGTTCCTTCTTGGAGGCTCACCTGCAAAGGCTCAAGACAAGTTAATCGTTAAAAAGGGTGGATTCCCTACAGTCTCTGCAATTCTACAGCCAATTGGTGTCACTTTTACCTGGCAATAGTACTCTTGGTTGGAACAAAGGAAAGATAGAATCACTTCTGGTTGGCAAAGGCGTGAACATACATGGAAATAAGAATTATCAATGAGCTGGTCAATTCATGAAATTTATACTCAAAATTTTTCTTAAGGTTACATGTAATTTTACAAGACCATTCATCATAGCACCAAGCCTAATAGTCCTTAATAGAAAACCGTCAAATAACAAATGCTCCAGTTAATTTCCCACAGGTATAAATTATGCAAATAGTCATTTATATCTTCATTTACAATAGTCAATAAATAAGAGTGCATGTTCATACAATTTTTTTTACAAAGATACCTTTTTACAAAGCTACAGCTATGTATGTTCTAAATAGACAAAATAATTCTTGTACTACAAAATAACATTTTGCTTTTTTTTCAATAGTTCTCTTAGAGCTCTCAGTAAAAATATTCAGACATTATCAATCAAGTCCTGCCATGACATTACAAGAAACTGTAGCATTAAATCTGTTAAACGTATTACAGACCTTGAAACAATAAATACCTATCATCAACCAATACGATACATTTTGAACAAACTCCTGCTTCCAGGATTAATAATTGGTCCTGACCATGTACGGTAGGGAACAACCATCCTTCCTCTTTTACTCTTTGTCTTTGGCTGATGCTACCAACACCAACGCAAGTGATGCAGGTAGCTAACTCAGGGTGCAATTTCAAGGAGACAGGGTCTCTGCTTCATGGCACCCCTTACCCCAGTCCCACTCCCACCCCAGGGACATTCTATACAAACATGCCAGTCTTTGGCTTCAGGGATCCAGTGCTAGAATGCAAGCAGCCTCCGATTTGAGTGGAACTTCTGTGCCTATCTATTTCGAGTCTACGAGGGGACGGGGAAAAAGATGGGAAGGAGAGAAAGGTCCAGTTGTTTACATCTATATATGCCTGCAGCTGAACTTGTGAATTTCAAAGAATCCAAGAAAATTGCCTCGGATGCTGACTTAATTTAAGGAGACCAGTTTAGTTCTGGGAGTCCTAGGAAGCAGATCTCCCACATTCTACTCCAAACTTTCACCTCACACCTTCAACAGACTACCTTTTATTTTACCAAACCCTTTCCAAAGGCACCTTTCTCAGATACTAAAGCCGGAAGCCATGCTCTAAGCTTTGGAATTCACTTACAAATGCAGAGGTGCATTTATTCTAAGCAAACAGGCCACTTACTAAGATTAAAAAAAAAACAAACCTAATTTGCTAACCTTTGGATTTTTAAACCTAGGAAAGACTTTTAAAAAGAGGTCTCCCACCTTTCCACCCAGAGAGGTAAATGAATTATTCAAGGTGTCACAGCAGGTGGGCCGGAGCTAGGACCTGGGGTCCTGATGACCAGGCCAGTGCTATCCTACTTTGGAATAATGTCAACTCTCTAGGTTACAGACACTTTCAGTTTCCTTTTATTTATTTATTTTTTTAAAAAAATTTTTGGCCATACTGTGCAGCATGTGGGATCTTAGTTCCCCGACCAGGGATCGAACCCGCGCCGCCTGCATTGGAAGGGGGAGTCTTAACCACTGGACAGTCAGGGAAGTCCCCAGAGTTTCCTTTTAAAAAGTGCTTCAATCCTTGCATGACATTTAGGAATACAGGCATGTTGTGGCTGTCCTCATAGCAAAGTCTTACAGAGAATAGGCTATTACTGGCTTCCGGTGGGTCTAAAAGAAGTCTGAACTTTTGCAAATGGAAAACAAACCTATTAAGAGACATTTTTCTATTCCTTTCTGCAACAATGCAAAAATCACAACTTGTCAATTCAAAACAAAGGAAAAATAATGATTCCTATCTCACAGGCCAACCAGTTCCAACTTCCTCCAAGTCATCCATGGTCTCATCCCTATTTTACTTGTGCTCTGCCCAGCACAGTGAGATTTGCTTTTTGAAGGAGGAAGCCTCACTTCTACTCTGAAAAGCATGTGTGAGAAGAAGTGAAGAGTGACTACCTGGGGGCATTAATTAAAGGCATTCAATCTGGGATGTTAGACACTGAGGTTAGGCTGCTAAAGCCCCTTTAGACGCAGTCCTTTTGGTTGTCAATTTGCAACCTTAGGTTAAAACCTGAACTTGGGGTCATTTAAAATTTTTAAAAATTTTCCAGTCATTTAAATTTTTTAAAAATTTTTCAGTCATTTAAAAAATTTTTAATTTATTTTTAATTGAAGTATAGTTGATGGACAATATTCGTCATTTTTACCAAATGAGGATGAAGGAGATATTTAAGCAGTGTTGATAATGGGGTGGGGGTCAAAGTATGCAGAAACTTGGGAAGGAGAACGCCAGGTGAGGGGTGCAATGCGACTGCTAAACCCGCCCAACTCTGAGATTTCCACCCACACTTGCCAACTAGGCCAAAGTCACCAACAATCAGACTCACATAAAGGCGTGACAAGCAGCAAAGTCTAGGGTGGAACTCAACGTCTGGAAGGAAGAGTCCATGATCACGGTCCTGCCACTTGCCAGCTCTATGACCTTGTTATCTTTCCTTCTTGTGTTTTAGCTTCCTCTCTGAAAGAACCACCTCCCGGGATGGTTGTTAAGGGTCCAGTGAGTTCGTGGGTACACGCTGGCTTCGGCTTCCTCTTGTAAAAGGCATGAGCTAGGTTTGAGAGAGCAGCTGGCAAGATGGAGGCGGGTTGGAGAGAGGCTAGAAGAAGTGATGGTAAACTGAATGAACTGAAAGGAGGTCTAGTCAAAGCTTGGCGAGGAGGGACACGCAGACACGGAGCTACTGAGCATTTTACGACATTGTAACAAGCTCACAAGGGAGCTATTATTCACTCAGCAAATATGTACTGAGTGTCGTTTCTGCACAGAAGATGCTCAGAGAGGTAATTTGCCCAGTCATCCAGATATCTGGAGACACAGCTGGGACTTGAACTTAGATCTGGCTGATTCCTGAACCTGCCCTCTTCCCCTTTTCCATAAAACCTCCTGGAGAAGGGAGAAGGGAGTGATAAAAAGAAAGGGGTGGGGGGAGTTTCAGTTAAAGAGATTCCTGCTAGGTGAAAGCTGGCCTTGACATCTAAGTGTCAGGGATTTTGAAGTTAGCAGTGGGAGCAGGGCGGTGGATTATTGAGTGGTGTGTGTATTTAAAACCATGTGGTCAAACAGCGTAAAATACTGGCTGTCTTCTTCCCATAAACAAGGATATTTTTCTGGCTTCTTGGTGCTACAGCCCAGGGGTGGGGTTTCATCAAGGTTCTCAGAACGAATTATAGGCACCTAAGTCGGTCTTCCCGCCGCTGAGGGGTCCGGAAATTCCAGAAAGGTCAGAGGGGCCCCGGAACTCTGATGACCTCTGCTGACCCTAGCAAGTAGGGGCTCAGAGCCTCCAGGCCTTTGCCCCTTCCCAAGCTGGTCGCGCCCACGGGGTGGAGGACTTTGAAGGCTTGCAGGTCACTGTGGTGCTATCACACGTCCGAGCAAGGAGGGCCAGGGCTCACCTGGCGCCTGAAGCCACGGGGTCTGCATGAGACGGGAATGGAAGATTCTGGGCGCAATGCATGCAGAGTCCACACTTCACGGGTACTGGGCTCACTTCCCTGCGCTGACTATTGTTCCTCAACAAGGTGCCTGACAAGAGGAAGAGCCGAAAAGATCTACAGGACTCAACATCCAGCAAAGAACCCATGTCTCATTTCTTGGCTCCCTGACACTGGCTAACCGTTACGGCGAACTCCGCCGCTATTTCCAGCAAATAAGCGAGTGATCACTCACGCCAGCTCTCAGCCTTCAGCTGCTCAGCCCAGGCCAAGGCCTTCATCCTGAGAGCAGCTGGACGGGCCGGAGGAAGAGCCTGCTATTCAGTGGGGACTCCAGACAGCAGCTGCAGCCCCAAGACGTTCAGTCTCTCCCCAAGGCGGTTTCAGCAGAGATGATGCAATGTCAGGGCAAGAGAAATAACACATGTGGACCCGGAGGGTTTCGTGGGCTCTTGTTTCCCGGCCAGAGTATCACTGGGAAGGTTCTGAGGAACCACGTCGATCTGAAACTCCCACATAGACCACCTCGGGGACTTGAGGACGTGAACAGAAATGGCTGGGAAGGTCTCCAAGCCAAAAGGAAAGAGAGGCCACGGCTCCAAACAGCAGTGGGCCTCCTGGAGAGTTAAGAAAACCCGAGCTTGCATGAAAGAGTGTGCACTTTCCAATGACACGACCACAGAAAGAGAACAATCCTTAACAAAGAAACCGCCGTGAATTCTGATATTCAGAGATACATTCTTTCCTTGTTTACTCTGGCTTGTGTCTGAGAGATCAGCTCTGTGATGTTCTGAGTCCTTGGTGACGAGGGAGGTGCAGTGTAGCTGCAGTGGCTGGAGGCTGGAGTTCTGTAGAAAACTTGGCATCCAGACATCCCTCCCGAGGGCACTAACCAGCAGTGTGACTAGTCATCTCTCCTTCCTGATCATCAGTTTTCTCATTTCTTAAATGAGGCACTAGACCCTTCCGTGATCCCTAAGGCTATCAAATAACCTATAATTTAGGAAGATCGACTACACAGGCAGGCAGCCTCCAAATCTCCTGCCTTCTATGAGTTCGACCCTCACAAAGAGCAGGCTCGCCCTGCATGGGGACGGGGAGAGAGAGCTGAACCCCAGAAAGGGAGAAGCAGCCTGTGCCCAGGGTGGCTTCTAGGGGGGCACAGAGTGGGGTACTCCCTGGTTCCCAGTGCTGGTGGGAGCCCCACTCCCTACAGAGGCCAGGCTTGACCAGGAGGAATTGCTCACCAAGTTCCAAACGGCCATCCAAGAGAGGGAGCAGCCAGTTTGTTCGCTGGCCGACACCAGTGCGGACGACCTGTTTCCCAGTGAAGTGACGGTGGCAAAGAAAACCTAGAAAGTGCATGACTCTGAGAAGCGGGAGTGTGGCGGGGAACGGGAGCTCTAAGATAGTTTCGTCGGGGCAGGAGGTGGAAAGGAGGGAAGGAAGGAGAGTCCTATCTGTGCTGGGGCATCCAGGGGAGCTCCAGGTGCCCTCCCGCCCCTCCTCACTTGGCCCAGCATTATACGAAGGCACTCGCAGACCGTGGCTGAGCAGGACTCCGGGCACGTTCACAAGCGCGCCCACAGAGCAGCGAGCCACCTAACAAGCAGGGAGACAGCAAACGTGGGACCTGCGACTCAAGATGGTGTCTTCCCCGGTGAAACCCCAGGGAAATAAGAGCAAAGCAATGGAAGTGATGGAATCATAAAGACAAAGGGATGAAGAGGAGGTGACAGCAGGCGCGAGACGCCAACCCATTTATGGAAGGGGGCAGAAATGAGGGAGCCGGGAGCAGGGCCGAGGAATCGCAACACCACGCACTGCCTGGGTAGAGGGGAGGCACCAGCTCCCAGGGGCGTCAGCAGCCTGCTCCTCGGGGGGAAGCGGAGGAGCTCTAACCCAGGGACGCCAGGCACAGCGAAGCGGGAGCGATTCAGTGAGTCTACAGGCTGACTGTGATGAGATGCCTGCTCAGAGCCAGGATGCGGGCGCTCAGGTGTGTGCCGGCATCTCTGGGTACGGCCCTCCAGTCCGTGCACGGCACAAAGGTGCCTGGCTAAGGGGGCAATTGGCGAGTTAAAATCTAGCCCTTACTCTGTTCCTCAAGCCTTTCCCTGGAGAAAGAGGCAAAAGATGCCTCCTGCCAGTTTGGCCAAGTGCCCACGGGTGGCTTCTGCTCAGAGGGGCACCTATTTCTAAGTCATCCATCCACTCAGAGGGAATGCCCTTTTTGAAACTGCATGAGGACCCTGCATAGGCTAGTAGCAGCTCAGCGTATGTCCCTTTATCTCAGGCAGCAGAGAAGTGGAAATATCTCTAAAGAAACACAGTGAGAAAAGACCTGCAAATATTGATATGTGTGGTGCTCCCATGAAGAGTCC
The DNA here is from genome assembly GCF_964341445.2 of Mesoplodon mirus. Classification (NCBI taxonomy): domain Eukaryota; kingdom Metazoa; phylum Chordata; class Mammalia; order Artiodactyla; family Ziphiidae; genus Mesoplodon; species Mesoplodon mirus. The sequence continues at coordinate 179,435,683 of NC_138979.1, forward strand.
AGGCGCCCACCTGGGGACCCTACAGAAAAATCCACCAGTTGACACACAGAACTTCCTATCCATTTTGTGATGTATCATTCTTACACATGAACCGATCCACAGGATCACTAGATATCTGAAGAAAACTTGTAATGTGAAAGAGAGAGAGTGCGACTAAGAGAAAGAGAACTTAGAGGAAATAAAGGCAAAACAGAGAGCAGAAAAGAACTTCCCCCAAACCCCACTATCGTGAACATCCACAGAGAAATAAGTTCTGCACCCATGAAACAAGAACAGGACACTATAAAACGTTTTGGAAATTAAAAATGAATAAAACATTCATCAGGTATATTGAGAAGATAAAGCTAAATAACTACCTTTGAAAGCAGATCAAAAAAAATTAAGAGATGAGAAATAGAAAAGATAAAAAAATATTAGAGGTCTAGCCTGGGAAGTCCAACATTGGAAGAGCAGGTGGTACAGAAAGAAAGAATGTGAACAATTACAAGAAAATTTAAGAAGTTTCTCATGAGAACCCAGCACGAGGTACACCATCAAGGGTACAACACCATCGGGACAGTTCAGAATGCTAAGAATGAAGGGATCTTACATGTTTCCCGGGAGGGTGGAGAAACCCAAGTCACAGCAAAAGGCCTGGGAATCGGCATGGCATCAGGAATCTCAACAACCACGATGGGGGGGTGGGGGTGGGAGGGTATTATTTTCCACCCACAATTCTATATCCAGCTACACCTGGGTAAGGGCAGAAAAAGGATATTTTAAGTTATACAAAATCTCAAAATATTTACAATAATATTTACTTCCCACGTTCTTTTCTAAGAAAGTTACTAAGGAACGTGCCACACCCAAATCATCATCATCATCATCAATCATCCATCATCAAGGAGGGAGAAAAAATGTGACGAGAAAGGACGTGTAACTATAGTACACTACTTGGCTCACGAGTTAACACTCCTCATATGCCCACAATGAAGAGAGACGTACCAAATAACACATCCAACTATACTGGAAAAACAAAGCACGGTATGGGTAAGAGCAAGATCCTTCTCTACCATGGTAGCAAGCCAGTAGATGTTTCTAGATTAATTTTAAAAATAAAAGAAGTATAAGCATGTTATGTAGAAATGCGAAGGTAAATATTAGAAGAAACAGCTAAAAGAGGTGAAAGTGTTACTTCTAGAAAGCAACCCATAGGGGATTGCTCGTTTTCATTAAAAGTCTTATAGTATTTGTTTCTTTTTAAACCACGAACATGTATTACTCAGATAAGAATTAAAAATAAATTCTTAAATAGAAGCCATGGAGTGGTTTGTCCTTCAGGCTTCTCACCCACCTTCTATATCTGACTTCTTTCACACATGCCTGTAATCAAGTGAGATTTTTTTTTCCTTAAAAAAAAAAAAATCAGTTTGCTGCCGCCCTGAACCAAATGACTTTCAGGCATCTTGCCAGTAGACGGTTTTAAACAACATGACACTTTGTAATGGGTGAGAGAAGAAACCTGCAGAGACTTTTCTGAACAAGGTCTAGACCCGTAAAATGAAATGATTAACGTTCGGGTCAGCTCTTCCCTGGCTTTTCAAGCATCTAATTTAGGTGAGGACTGCATGGTGTCCAGGTTTATAAAATATCACACATAATCGTTATGATCTGTACCTTTCAGCTTTCAGTGATGCCAGGGAGGTCACTAATTAGCTCCCTTTCCATGGGACACTAGGCCTTCGAGATGGAATCGCTCCAAACTCCCAACAGCTTTCAGCTGGGAAGGCTTAGATTCGTTCGTGGAGAGAAAGCAGCCTATAGCCAGAGTGGGTTAGAGGCCAGGCTTTGGCTGTCATCGACTCGAATGCGCTATGTCAATTCTTTTGGCCATGCTGGAATTCTGTAAACTTGAGACCCCCTGCTTGAAATAAGCAAATCCCTGCCTTGCCGAGAGAGAAGCGTGATTCCTGGAGTAACAACAAAGCTGGTGTGTCAGCTGACAAGCTATTAGAGCTCTCGAGGGTATTCCAGAAGGAACATCCAATGAGCCTGAAAGCAAACAAAGCTTCCTCATGGGAAAAACACGAGAAAAAACAAAGGTCAGTGGTTGACCTAAAAATTTTGGTTTTGTTTAAATGAGGACATTCTTATCTCTTCATTTTATTATTATTTTTTTTCAGGACATTCATGGGCCCAATGGAAGTTCCCTAAAAGAGGGGACAGCTCTGGATGGAGCATCAGGGGGCCTGGGTACACTTGCAAGTCTGCTCCTGGTTGGCGGTGTGACCTTGGTCAACCATCTCTGCCTCTCTGGGTTCAGCAGAGGAGATGCTGTCTGAATGCCCCTCCTGACCTAATAGGCTGTGGTTTTATAAGTCTCACCACAGACACGCTTTCTGAGGGGGAGGACAATGGAAGGAGGAAGTAATACACAGGGACGCATGGCCTGCATCTTGACAGGAAGCAGGAAGCAGAGGGAGCCCAGGGCAGAAGGAAGATGGAAGGGCAGGTGGATGCCGCTGTCCTCTCACCACCTGCCTGTTCTGGTTGCTTCTCGGGGTGCTTTCCAGAAACCCTTTTCCTTTTCAAGAAACCCATCCTAACTGACCACAAAAGATGCCTGTGCTGAGACTCGCACTGTGAGGCAGGTGTGCACAAAGGCCCTCTCGGAGCAGGAACGTGCTGGACCACTTCCTGCTCTAACATCAGTCAGAGCTCATTCTCAGCCAGGCCACTTCTGCATTCCTCCTCGGGGCTTTCAGGGGCTTTTTTTGGACCGTGCCCTGCAGGGCCTTGGGTACCAGCACAGATGCCTCAGGAGGCACGAGTGGAAGCTGGGAGCTGCCCGGGTAAAGCGAGAGGGATCCCAGGCCTTGCCCTGTGTCAGCCAAAAGCACCCTGTGCTTTTCAGGTATCAATTAGACTGGCCCCTGAGAATCCACTTGAAAGGAGGATTCCATAGGTGGGAAAGGTTTGCAAATCACAGCTTTACCTCAGTTCAATCAATGCAAAAGCAAAATTAAAATGCACGCCCCCCACAAAAAAGAAAACGAGGGTGAACAAGTGTGCACTGCAGCTCACGACCTAGCCTTCACTTTCCTCGAACTTTGCCGTTCACGAATGCCCTTTGCTGGACCCGGCAGCTTTGTGCTGCTCTGATACCCGCCCAGAGAAAACGACCAATCACCAGACCACAACAGGTGCATGGACCCCCAGCACCTTCCCTCAGACTCCCCTCTCAGAGGAAAGTAGGGCAGTTTTCTTCCCAGTGGGGGGTCTCCCTGAGGCAGCCACCCTATTTCTCATCAGAAGGCGAAAAACTCAGGTCCATCTGGGACCTTAAAAACCAGCACGTGGGGCGAGCTAAGACCCAGTCATGAGTACTAGTAACAAAGCTTAATAGCTGACAGAGCAAGGCACGCAAACAAACCCGCCCAAGGATATGGCCACACACCTGAGTGTTGAGTCCACAGCCAAAGAGAAAAACGTGCTTAGGACTTACAGGAGAAAAAGGAAACGTGAAAAAGAAAAGTGGAGAGAGGGAGTCTTAAGTTTCCTCGGAGGTCCTCCACCACCTGCAGAAGTGCCCCATCCAGAACAGGCAATAAAAGGAAGTAAGGAGACTGCCCACCCCTGGCCAGGATCCTGTCGTTTTATTATGCAGACGCACGCATCAGAGTCCGCTGAGGTCCAGCTGGGGGAAGAGTAGCAGGCAGTAAACCAGGAGCCAGAGGAAGATAAAGGACATCGTGTCTGGCTGCTGGACGAACTGCATCAGCGAGTCACTCTGTGGGCTGTGGATCTCTTGCAGCCCGGCTTCTTCCAAGTTGTTGGCCTTCCTGCAGGAGGGGAGACACACCAAGGCAGTCACAAGTGGGTGCCCAGCCCAGTGGAGCCCCCTCCCTCCCTGTACGCCAGCCTCACTGCCCAACTGGAGAGCTGAGGGCTTCCCAGTGAGGTGCAGACCCAGGCGGAGGGGGCTGGGTCCCGGGGTGCTTTGAGCTTTCAACCCCACTCAGTTCATCTTCACAGCGCCAAGAGGGAGGCACTGTTAGCCCCATTCTGCAGATGGGCATACTGAGCCTTATGGAGAGGGGGTGGGAGGGGGCTTGCTCAAGGCCATACAATGACTTTGTGATACAGCTGGGACCTGGACCCGGTCTACACCCAGTCCAGGATGCTTTCCCTTACACCGCAGTGCCCTTAACGCAGAGTTAGAAGCTGATGCCTCTTTGTTCTTCCCTAGGAACAGAGGAGACTTCCTAAGGAATCTGAAGAAAGAATCGGAGGTTCCCTGATCATTTAAAAACAGCCATCAGCAACAAAAAGACACACCTCTGTACCACCAAGTTTTTGTTTTTGTTTTTGGAATCTAACCTTGCAAATAATTACCAGGTTACCAGATTTTGGTCAGATGTATCTTTCTTCTCTTATTTTAACAGAAGGTAGTGCTAAAGTGACATTTTAGTTTTGCCTGGTGGAGAAAGCCCAGAAGGGGACTGTGTGGTGGTGACAGGAAAGGGTCAGAAGCCATAATCTGATTGCAGTTGGGCTTGGGGGCCTCTGCTTGCAGATGCATTTGTAGAACCTAGAGTGTAAGCTTCTCAGGGTCATTTGGGGCTTCTCAGGGTCATCAGGGTGATGGAGATTATGAGAAGCGAAAACTACCTCCTCCTCCCTAGACCATCTCCTGATACAATGAAAGGCCAGGCCAAGAAGGGATTAAACCTTGCCCTGGTCTGGAAACTGAGCGATTCCCACACAGATAACAGACAACGGACAGAATTTCTTTCTCCTCCTTAAAACTGTTTTTAGAGAAATTTTAAACTGTATATTTTTATTGCAAGGGTAATAAATGCTCAAAAGCATGGAAAACACGACTGTACTTCTCAACCTTGCAGGTTCAATTTTCAAAGACTCTATCTCATAAAAGCTAAAAGTACTATTTTCCTATGAGGATGTCAAACCTGGTGGAAAACGTGAATTAATATTGCCATTTTATGGCAGGGGAGGGAAACAAATCTTGCCTCTTTTTTTAGTAGCCAGACAGGTGGACTTGTAAAGATTACACTCCTGGGTGTTGGGCAATTTTCAGACAAGGTCTCTCCATTCCAATCATCTAAGTCCTTCCAAGCCAATTCAGATCCGTGGCAAATATTTTTAAAAACTCAATTAAATTAAGTGATTCAATAACTTTAACAGAGATAGGGGCATCTCAGAGTTGTCAGAGTTTTAGATTTCTCTGCCTGCCTATGTTCTAAACGGGCCGTGTTACAGCAATTCGACACTCTTAGTCTAGGTCATTTTGTTCTCCAACAGTAAGAAATACTTTCATAGACATCCTGGCATGTTTGCATTCCCTCTTCATGTCTGTTCTGATGCCACAAAACTGTAAAATCAGCTCAGTGAGCTTCTGAGTATTGTACCTGCAGCGGTGACACAGAATGAACACAGTTGTCAGGGGCTACTGCGTTTAGAACACACACAGTATCCCGTCCCTACCTCTTCTGCCTGTATCTGCCTCGGAGGGCCAGCTTATACCACTGTGTCATCTAAATACAGCCACAGGCTCATGACCCAGACCTGTCTTTAAACCGAGTCATTTTCTGAACCATGCCCTGCCCATCAACATGAACTCATATCTAACTTCCCCTCCCACTCATATTCAATTTCCATTCATTTTTTCCAGAACGGGTATTTTCTTGCATGAGTCCAGACTATTAATACTGTTATCCAACACAGCCTTGTTGGAGAATAGCCACCCCCAGAAGGTAGGCTGCGTAATTAAAGAAAAAATATCCTTTTAAGCCCCACCAAGCTTGGACCACTGCCACCTACCCGGTTAACGTTCGGTTTCTTCTGTCATCCTGATCTGGTGCGTTCCTCAGCTGAACACAGCTAAAACGATCCTACAGTGAAATTTATAAACAAAACCCCGCAACCCAGTTAGTAAAGATGAAATCTCTGAAACAGAAAATGAAATGATTTTAAACATACAGAGTCGAGCATGCCATGATTTTCTCAATCTTGCGAACATCAAGTTCCAAAGTAAAATGACTAGGCAGTATTCTACGTTATTCCCACGGGTGGACGGAAGGGTCCCCTCCCCCATAACAACCTGAATCAGGGCAAGCTGTGGATCCCAGGGCTTTGGGTCCCAACACATCCACAGCTAAGAGGTTGCGAAGACAAAGTGAACCCTCTGCTTATGGGGCACCTCTGTCTTTGAACGTGATCTTTCTGGACGTGTGTGCAGGGGTGGGGTCTTAGATGCGTTTGTTATGACAAAGATGCCTTTGGGCTTTAAAATCATCACTTTATTTACATCCCCTATTGCCCAAACTGGACATCTGATCGGACTATGCTTAGTGACAAGGTTTCAATTTGCTTGTCTTCTATCCCAAAGCATAGCTGTTGCAAGTCAGTAATTTCAAAGCTCTGGGCTGGGGAGGAGGAAGGATGGAAAGGAATTGATTAGCAGGGGCCGGATGAAAGAAGAAGAAATTCACATACTAACCGATTCCGAAGACCTGTTAGCATGTCGTTGAACGTAAATGCTGGAGTCACTGTGGCTTGTCCTGCAAAATAAGCACACGTTTTGAATTGGTGCCACCAAGAGCTTCTTGCTGCCCCCATCCTGAGGCTGCCACATGTGGAGTTAGGCAAGCTCTGATTTCTGACCTAGTGATGGAAAGGAGACATGGTATCCAGTAGACCCACTCGGGGTGGAGCGTGTTTACAAACAGCAGGATGATGTGAAAGGGACACACTGAGCCCTCGTTAACAAGAAAACAAAAAGAAAAAAAACAGTGAGAAAGAATTTCAAATAGAAAGCAGACCACATATTCTTAAAAATCATAGGATTTGGGGGCAGGAAGGGATCTCTTTTTCTAAGTATCCCGTAGTCTTGGAACTCACCAGATGTCCTCTGCAAGCTAAAGTCAGACCTGGGCTGAGACCTGGGCCCTGGACTCCCTTTGCAGTGTTCCCTGCTGTGCACAGGCTGCTGACTGCCTAGCTCTTGGGCTGACCACCTCTTTTCCTTTCATACACGAGAAGGCTGATTTTCTGACTATATCTTTGAGGCTGATGTGTTCCTCTGATCTTCCAATAAAGCTGGCTCACTCAGGGCTAAGGCAAAAAGATACCCAACCAGAGGCCTGGGCTGTCATCCTGGCTCCTGGATGATTAACTGGCAACCTTGGTCAAATATTTACATCTCTGATCAGTTTTCCTTATCTGTGAAATGGATCATCATTCCCACCCTACCTACTTCATGGAGCTGGCGGGGATACTAGCCTACTGCAGGTCAAAGTGGCCCTGCCCTATTGCTCCACAGGAGAAAGAGGTGTTGCATGTGGATGGGCCTGATACAGAGACAGTCATGTTAGTTTCCTCAAGGCAGACCTACTATGTGGCATTATGGGGTCTGGGAAAGAGGCACCTGACTCACGAGTTTATTCCCATGATTGGCAGCCTTGTTGTTCCCGCCCATGGCTGTCCTCCAAACATCCCCAAGCTCTTCCCTTTCCTGGGGCACGTTTCCAGCTAGCAGGTTTTGAGCACCTACTACATGCCAGGGGCGGGGCTAGGCCTAGGGAAACTTCAGTCCTTTTCCTCAATCCAAAGCCTGTGCTAGTTTTTCCTGGCTGGTATCACAGCACAGAAATGAAACAAAATGCACCTACAAAGAAAAAAATAGGGCTTCCCTGGTGGTGCAGTGGTTGAGAGTCCGCCTGCCGATGCAGGGGACATGGGTTCGGGTTCGTGCCCCGGTCCGGGAAGATCCCACATGCCACGGAGCAGCTGGGCCCCTGAGCCATGGCCGCTGGGCCTGCGCGTCCAGAGCCTGTGCTCCGCAACGGGAGAGGCCACAACAGTGAGAGGCCCGCGTACCGCAAAAAAAAAAAAAAAGACACTGGTGCCTGGAACCCAACAGTGCCCATAAGAGTCAACTCAACAAGTGGTCCTGGAAACACAGGACCACTCTCCACTCCCCCCCAGACCACATATTTGTAATGTTTTCTAGTAAAAAAGCTCATCCCTGGGGGGGGGGTGGATCTCATTTTTCCCTCTCCCCCTTTTTTTTCAGTATGCTTTCTTGAAGGTGGTTTTTGTGTTATAGTCAAATCACTATGAGACGTATTCATGTTTGCATCCCGAACTTCATTCTTTCAGCAAAGCATGATCAGGAGGCTACTGTGTGCGGGGCCCCGAGCTAGATGCTGAGGACCCACTCCTCCAGGAGCCTGCCGTGGACTGCGAGCACAGCCATTCACTCATCATCCCCCGCGAAGAACTTCTGTTCTTTGGATGCCGACTATAAGGCAGGTGCCGAGCTAAATGCTGGGATACGCTGGTGTGCCCTCCCTGCCTCCAGGGAGCTGGCTCACCGTCTAGGGGAAGAGCAGGTGATAAATACATCCTTCCATAAATGATTATAGAAATTATTGCTTTGATCAATGCTGTGGAGGAAAAGAACAGAGGCTATGAGAATACAGAAAGGGGAATCAAAAATAGCCTGGAAGAATCCAAGAAGGCTGCTTGGAGGAAGTGGTAGTGGAGCTGAGACCCAAGGGAGCAGGCAGGGGACAGAGGGTCCTCAAGGATGAAGGAACTTATGTTGGGGGGCATTCCAGGACCTCAACTAAGGCCAGGGTGCTTAGTGTGCTAGGGATGGGGGAGAGGGTGACCGAGGGTGGACGGAGATGAGGCTGGGGGACAGGCCACGAGGGGTGGGGTCCTGCAGGCTCTGGACCAGCGGCCTTTCTGCTGAGACCAACGGGAAGCCAAGGGGGTGACTGACAGCCAGGAAAACATCCTGTGCCTTCCCTGGGAAGAGAGATGCCGGGGCTCTCTCATTCCATAGTCTCGGCCAGGCAATGACCTCTCTGAACTCAGTTCTCTCGAGTGTAAAACGGGGAGGGCAGGTGAGACGGCCGTGAGCACAGGACGGGCGCCGGGGTGCGCGTTCATTCGTGGGCATGAGCGCCCCTCTATGCTGTCCGATTACTTTTGGCGTGTAGCTTCTACCTCGGCGAAAATGCTTCATAATAGCTACAGCTTTGCCTGACGTGAGATGGGATGGAGGAACTGGGAGATCAGAGTAAAACCTTTGCACTGAAAGGTCAGCCAGGCCTCACGCCCACAGACACCGAAATATCGGTTTACGTTTCCACATCCCTCCCCCACGGTTCCATCTTCACCAGGGCAGGTTTTGCTGGTCCTTCCGAAGCAGCACGCACCCAATTCACTTGCTTTGCCCCATCATGCCCCCCTGGTCTCTCCTCCCGTGCCCCCTCGCATTCAACAAATATTACCTGAGGTGCCTGCTATGTGCTAGCTGTTCCTCAGGCTGTTTCTTCCACTTGGAAAGTCCCCTGTTTCCCTCTCCCAAACCCAAATCCCACTCAGCCCTCAAGGCGGAATTCCAATGACGTCTCAGCGCCTAGGCTGCCCTGACCCTCTCCGCCTGCCTCTGAGGTCTCACCGGGAAACCTCACTTGCCTCTCACACCTAAGGTGCCCACCCAGTCCCAGCAGGATAGACGGAGCACGTCTCCTCTCCCTCCAGCTGGGAGACCCTGGAGGGCGGAGCCATGGCGGACCTCTTCCGAAGTCCCCATGTCCCCACCACATAGTGACCGCTCAAAGACTGCTTAGGGAGAAGCGGGGCAGTCTGGCAAATGACCAGTGGCCCCTCCTGAGTTGTGGTTGAGTAGATGACAGCCCTGGACCACTTGCCTGGAAGCGCTCATCTGCACTTAGGGCGGGGTCGGGTCCAGCTGCACGTGAGACATAGAAGTCTGCTGGCTAGTCACAGCCAAGGGCAGGGAGAAGGACTCTGGGAGTCACGGGCTAAGGTAGCAGCAGCCTTCCGTGGTGCCTTGAGCCTGCTCCCCCGGGCTCCCGTCTGCCCTCCCTTTGTCCCCCACAGCTCAGCACGGGAGCCAAGAGGAGGGCAGGTGGGAAGCAGGGCACCGGCCGGCCTCTCCTCCGGCTCTCCCTGTATGCGCTTCCCCCACTCACTCCCCCAGGGCTTATCTCAATAATTTCCCTTTGCATCCAGCATGGCTCACCCAGCACAGCCAACGCGGGGTCACAGAAGGAACGTGGACCGTGGCACCTGACAGGTCTGGGTCCAAGACCCCAGCTGTCCCATCTCCTAAGCTGGGAGGTACCCTCCAAGCTTCCCAGCGATGCACAATCCCACCTACCTGCCTATCGGGGTGCCCACGAGAATTGATGAACACATGTATGGGAAATGCCCGATACATAAGGGCTTGTAAATGGTGATCTTTGTGATGATGAGGGATAATGGGGAGAGACCAGGGTCTTCTGACATTCAGCAGCTACCTATTTTCCCCGGGACAAATCCGGACCATCCAGTGGCCTCAGAGTGACAGAGCAGATGTGTGCTACACGCTTCCTGGCACTCAGAGCTCAGTATCCTCCCTGCCCACTCCTCCCCTGTGGTAAATCAACCACCCTTACTGCCTTGGACCCAAACTCGTGGGTGAAGCGGTCATATTAAAGTCCAGCTTCCATGCGACAGTGATACATGGTCCCCTCCACGCATATGCAGTGCCTCCCTTCTGATCCTGTAAGATGCTTACAAACGGCTAAGTTTGGTCTCTACCTAGCCTGACCAGAGGTTATCAGGGGCCACAGACGGCCGGCAGAGTCTCCAAGGCTATTACTTTTCATACCCCACCCCTACGTACGGTTCAGCCACCTCTCTCTCTGCTCACTGCCAGTTTCCACCCAAAGCTCCTTGGAGCGAGGAGAGAAGGCAAAGTTCAGGGGCTTCTGGTTTTGCTGATTACGGGCAGGTCTGATATTGTTTGGGGGAAGTCAGTGGGGGAGCCCAGGGGTGAAGAAAGAGGACTTTGCCTGAATCTGTTTCCCTTGCTGTCCAGCCCCACCCCTGCGTCCCCCATCCAATCAGAAACCGGAAATGGGATGAGTTCAGAGAGTAGCTTCCCAGCTCAGGCTCTGGGGTGAGAAGTTGTTAATCAAATACCTGGAAAGGACATTGTGGTCACAGGTGTCTTCTTCCAGGTCATCTGAGGAGCGAACAGTTCCGGGTGCTATAAATATTGAACTTTCTACGTGGTCCACATGTTTTCTTTTTTCCTTTTGTTTACTGCTGATCGGTTCTTCCATTACCTTTTCTTCTAATGGGTTTGCTAAGTTTTCCGAATTTGGAAATTCCTGGGACCGAAGGATATGACAACCAAACACAAATCAGAATTTTATGCTGAGATGTTGAGTGCGTGACACCACCCGGCAGCGCCCTGATCCACCTTGACTCCGAGGCCCAGCTAGGGTGCCCCTTCCAATCCCGCCTCTTCCATGGGTTCCTTCCAGCACAGCCCACCATGGAGCCCACCCGAACTGCTGCTCCCCGGGCAGAGTTCCAAATGCTCCAGACTAATTGATCGAAAACAGCATGGGTTTTACAGTCAGTAAGACCTGGTTTCAAATCCTGGCTAAGTCAGCTATCTGACCTTGAGCAACTGACTATCTCTCTGATCCTTGGTTTCCTTGTCTGTCAAATGGGTATAAGGATTATCAGCCTCTTCCCACTATACCACAGTGCTTCCTATAAAGGACGTCCCTCACAGTGGACAATGGTCGGATCTTTCACACAACCATCATCCACTTAAACAGAGGAACAAATCTTAGAGGCCAGGTGGGCCAAGGGGTGTGAAGGTGGCTCCTGTGTTTGGAGAGATGAAGCTTCACTGTGCTTTTGGCCGAAGGTGTATGGTAGTGCCACCTTTGTAGCATTTATATGATAAGGAAGATCTTTGACCTCCACCCCCCCACCAGGCACTCTGAAACCCACCAGCGATGCTCCCACGTGAAATCGAGAAGCGTGAGAATTGCTGGCAGCACCTCTCAAGCATTCTCACAGGGGCTGGAAAATCCTGCTCAACAGGTGTCCCAACAAGAGGATCAGAGTGGCTGGCCGTGCAGACCAGGAGAACAAAGCTCCCTGCAGAAATTAAAACCGCCCTCAGCAATCTGAAAGGCCAGTTGCTCCTCCATCATCAAGGAGCAAATGCTACCTTTTCGGAAAGGTGAAATGAGGAGAGGACTCATTTTCTTAAAGACTAGAAGTAGAACTTGCCATTTTCTAGTCCATTTAGAAGACAGTTTTCTCTTTTCTTTTTAAAGAAGGGCCAGGTATCAGAGAAATTCTCCACCCCCTGTCATCCTCTCGGTCAGGAGGCAAGTCCTCCTGGGCTGCACCCCTTCTCCTCCCCCGCCCCTGCTCACTCACAGGGATCAAGGCTAGGGCTACACTCGGGAGCCAATGGCAAGGTGTGCTTGGGAGCAGTGGGCACCTGCTCGTCGGACGCCTAATCTGAGTGCCCACAGGCCACACTCCATCTCTGGGGGAGGGGAACTCAGGTGCTCATTAGGCATTCTAAGTCACACAGAGGGGCAGAAAGGCAACTCAGGGCAACCCCAGTCCCCTTTCTTTTGTTCTAAAAGAACTTTTGGCCTGTAATAATCCAGAGAATCACCCCAGTTGCTGTTGTCATCCCCCAACCTGGGGACCCCGAGACCTGATGTCACTGAGGGGCATTTCTCACCCCGCCGGATCTTCGGGTCTCCCACAGGACAAGCCTGCTCTGACAGACAGCAGACCGAGGGCTAGGGGCAGGGGACAGGACTAGGTTCCTTGCCCCTGGGCGGAAGGGGAAGGTGGCAGGCAGGCCTCTTGCACCTATGGAGCCACCCAGCCCTCTTCTGCAGCCGAAAACGGACAGAGAATGGGTGCTCGGCACCAAAGGATAGGTCCGGCCACACGTGGCTTCTAGACTGTTAGTGCCAGAGGACTCTGCGGCCCCCAGTGCTCGGGCAGCTACTCCCCACCGCCTGGAGCTGGCAAACCCATAAACGATGCTACCACTTCTGGCCCATCTAAATCCTAAACGCCTTTTAAGGCTACTCAGATTCCCCTTCTCCTGCAGCCTCCCCAGGGCAAGGCTTTCTCACTCCTCCGAGCACCTTTGGGCCTCTGCTGGGTCCTGTCCTGGCTTCCCAGCACCTCAGGGTTTAATTTACCTGCCCTCACCTGATACCCCAAACTGTCATGCAATGCACCTTGTTTCCTGTCAGGCTGGCCTCTGGAGCCCAGAGATTAATACACAAATGCTCACTCTCTCCCAGGAGAGAAAATCACAACCCACGAAAGCAGCAGCAGTCCACTAGAGAACCATCGAGAATGTTATCACTATAAATGGAAGAGTGACCGCTCTGCCTGGAGAGGGGCTGGGCGGGCTCCCGGGAGGGGGTGCTGTTGGCATTGGGCTTTGAAGATGAGTAAGCGCTCGCCAAGCCAAGTGTGGGGAAGGGCGTCCAGATGGGGGACCAGCTCCAGCAAAGCCCAGAGGCAGGCTGGGAGGCAGGGAGGAGGTGGGCTTGTCCGGAGGGGAGGGCGGGGAGGGGCACCCAGAGGGACATGCAGTCAGGGTTCCCCACACCCTCTCACTGCTCACTCTGGGGGACCCCTCTGAAGCTGCTGGGCCAGAGGACGTGGAGACACGAGGTGGCAGAAGAGCACGTGCCCAGCTGCTCCGGCTCAGAAGTGCGCGTCCGCCTTGCCCTGTCTACACAGCCCACTTCTAACCACAGGAGCCAAACAACAGTGCTCAACAGGCAAAAGGCCTTTAAAAATCAAGGCTGGAGTCCAGTGTGAGGTCTGGCTTGGTTTTCACTAAGCGCATGCTAGGCAGAGCTGCGATTACTACTTAAAATGATTTCTGCTACTACTATGCTGGACCCTCAAGCACCTCAAGCACGACCTCATCAGATCTCCTTGGCAGCCTGTGGGCAGGGCCCAGACTAGGGGGAGGCCAGCGAGCCACCCAGGGAGCAAAATTGACAAGTGCTCCTCTCGGGTGCTAACCCTGACCTTGCCTGAGCCTGAGTGAGTGTCTCCTTAAATTCTGGACCTGGGATGCCTGTGAGGGAAGCTGCCTTTCTCTATTTTATGGAGGAAGAAGCCGAGCTCAGGAGAAGCACAGAATTCCCCACTCAGCGTTCCCGAACCCGCAGTCAAGTACCTGGTGGTCCTGCACGGGGACACTCTCTGCGTCCTCCCTTGGCTGGTGGTCCTCCTGCGGGGATGGGGGCCTGGGTTCCGAGGCTGGTCTGGCATCCTCCGCGATGCTGGCCTGGGGGTGGTCCTTGCCCAGCCTGGGGAAGCTGCAGCTGCTCTGGGAGGCCTCGGCCTCCCTGGCCTCATCCTCCCCGGCCCCCAGGTCCGGCAGATACCCCTCTGGCTCTTCGAGGTCCACTTCTTCGTTTTTCAAATCCTCCATGCCTTCTGCATAAGCCTCCAAAACCTCAGCCAGGGGAACCTCATAATGCGGGTAGTAGAAAAGGTCATGGGGGATGATGGAGATCCTGGAGAGTGGTGGAGACGGCTTGAAATCCAGGCCTTCTTCGCTGGAGCTGCAGAGGGTCTCCAAGCTGCTGCTGCTGCTTGGTGGATTGGAAGGCAATTCTCCCCCAAGGCCCCGTGGGCCCTCGGCTTCCCCTTCCTCCTCACCCCGACGGCGCCAGGGGGACTCGTGCTTGGCCTTTTCTGGCTTTTTATCCACCAGTGCCTCCTCAGGGGCCAAAGAATAGCCTTGGTCTTCTGGTCCAGGGTCCTTGTGAGGTTCCTGCTGGTTGGGCTTCACGGGGGGCTCATCCAAATCTGTCTTCCTATGGGCAGATTTACCTCTCCTTTTACGCAACTTCTCAGCACTATCCTCTGACACCTCCTCCTCGGCAGGTTTTTTCTCATGAGGCGAAGGAACCTCGTGGAAGGCCTGGCTGGTGGAGGGTAAATCTACGAGGTCGCTGTTAAATTTCGAGGCTTTTAATGGTATGCCTTCGAAAGAGTCTTCCTTATCCATAGCTTCTACAGTCAGCAGCTTAACCTTGATCTCCATGGAATCGGCCACAATGGTATCCTCTCCCAGCGTTGAGGGGGAACGGCCCTCTTCCCCTGGGCTAGCTGCCCTCTCCGACGCCCCATTCCAGGAGGGAGAGGTCTGGGGAGTCGGAGGATGACTGACCTTACCATCCACTGAAGACACGTCGCTGGGGGCCTCACTGGAGGCTGCTTCCAGGATCTCTGGGGCCTCCTGTTTCGGTGTTTCCTTAGCAACCTCAGCTGCCAAGACCTGTCCGTCCTGCTTGGACGACTCCTTGGTCTCTCTTGGGCTTCCTTCGAAGCGAAGGTCTGGACTGTAGAAAGGGTCCCTACTGCAGGAGGCATCCCCGTAGGTGTCAGCCTCAAAGTGCACAGTTTTCTTGATTGGCAGAGAGGTGGACCTCTGGCTGTCCTTTCTGGATGATAAGATGGAAGATTCTGGAGCCAGCTCGCTGGTGCTGTTGATCTGCCCTGGGACCTCTTGGAGAACCTGGTCAATGATCTGGTGCATGAACTCAGAGCAGCTGTCTGCCAGCTCCCGGCTGGTAACGCAGGGCTCCTTCACACCCTCAGGCTTGTCACAGACGAAGACTTTGGAGGGTGGCGGGTGGCTGGTTTCGTGGTTGACGGTGTAGGCACGCTCCCCATTCTCAGTCAGAAGGAAGACGGTGCTCTCTTGTTCAGAAGGGGTTTCTCTGATGCGAACGAAGGTGGATTCAATAGGGGCTTCTTTGTCGGAATCCGCAAAATCCTCCTGCCAAGAAATACAGGGCAACGTGAAATCAGCAGAGCGTCTAAGTGTCACGTAACGTCCCCTCTCAAAACACAAACACCGAAGTGGAAAAAGCACTTCAGAAGGAATGGAAGTGTTCTGATGCACATGTAGACTGGCAAATCACTATTGCTCCTGCTGAAATGTGAGAACACCAAAGTTAAAAAGAATGTGGTTTTTTGTTATTTTTTTTTTTGTGGTACACGGGCCTCTCACTGCTGTGGCCTCTCCTGTTGCGGAGCACAGGCTCTGGACGCGCAGGCTCAGCGGCCATGGCTCACGGGCCCAGCCGCTCCGCGGCACGTGGGATCTTCCCGGAGCGGGGCACAAACCCACGTCCCCTGCATCGGCAGGCGGACTCTCAACCACTGCGCCACCAGGGAAGCCCTGAATGTGTTTTTTTAAAGCTATGGCTGCAAAGACATATCAATGAACTGAACTCTGGAGAAGGATGAGCCCTTCCTAAGTGAGCAGAGATTGTCCGTGACTTCATACCTGTGGGCCACTGCCTGGTCTGGGTATGGACAGGAGAGCGAACTCATCCGAGATAAGGAAAGATCAGCTAAATATTTATTGATTGTGTGGGCTGGCATGAGAGATTGAAACTAGAAGGGGCCCAAACACAAAACTAGTTCTCTTCATATACTAATTCTCCCACACAGGGGCTTTTGCTAAGTAAGATGCAGCTGAATTATTCACAATGGCTAAGACATGGAAGCAACCTAAGTGTCCACCAAAAGAGGAATGGATAAAGAAGATGTGGTGTATATATTTACACACACGCGCGCACACACACACACACACACTGGAATATTACTCAGCCATAAAAAAGAATGAAATAACGCCACTGACAGCAACATGGATGGACATAGAGATTATCGTACTAAGTTAAGTAAGGCAGACAGACAAAGACAAATATCATATGATATCATTTATACATGGAATCTAAAATATGATACAAATGAACTTATTTACAAAACAGAAACAGACCCACTGACATAGAAAACAAACTTATGGTTACCAAAGGGGAAAGGCAAGGGAGGGATAAATTAGGAGTTTGAGGTAAATATATACACACTACTATATATAAAATAGATAACCAACAAGGACTTATTATATAGCACAAGGAACTATATTCAATATCTTGTAATAATCCATAATGGCAAAGAATATGAAAAAGAATATATGTATGTAACTGGATCACTTTGCTGTACACCAGAAACTAACATAACATTGTAAATCAACTACACTTCAGTTAGAAACAAAAAGATGCAGCAGCTGAGAGCAGGGCTGAAAAGCAGAGAGCAATCTTGGTGGTACTGCAGAGCTTGGCTCCCAATGCACTGGTAGGGAGAGTGGATTGACCTCATTATACAATTACTTGAAACTGGAGGGCTGAAATTAAATAAAAGTGCAACAGAACCCTTATCAACTCTTGAGAAGGTCAAAATGATCAGCTCTTCATTATAGGTCCTTGTTTGGGAAAGGGCTCTATTCTCTGGGGGGAAAATGTCATCTACCTCAACTGTACTGCTCTTTTGTACACCAGGTTTGGCATAAAATAAAAAAAATTTAAGACACAAATAAGCAAGAGAAGAGACCCATAGTCAGCAGAAACAATAGTCATTAGAAGTAGACCCAGAGATAACCTGGGGTTAGAACTAGTAAATAAAGAGTCTAAAATAACTGCTTAACCTATACTATAAGAAATACAAAGGTTTTTCTTCAGGCTGAAGGAAAGGATCACAGATGAAAGCCTGGAGCTGAAGGGGGGAATGAAAAGTACCTGAAATGGTAAATGTATGGCCAATATAAAAGACTATTTTAAAAGTTTTCTTAAAAAGTCTCCTGTTTAAAGCACAAATAATACATATGCAGAAGAAAGTCAGGCAATAACAGCACAAAGGAATGGAGAAGAGGTGAGTGGAATGAAATAGTTGCATATATACAAATATATAAATATGCGTTTTATTTAATGTTGTATTATAGTAATCCAAAGTAGACTGAGTTATGTTCAAGATGAATATTATAACCCCTGGGAAAACTACTAAAAAGATAAAACAAGGAGATGTTGTTTTAAAGCCAACAGAGGAGATAAAATGGAAACCAAAAAAGTAATTGAGGGCTTCCCTGGTGGCGCAGTGGTTGAGAGTCTGCCTGCCAATGCAAGGGACACAGGTTCGTGCCCTGGTCTGGGGGGATTCCACATGCCGCGGAGCGGCTGGGCCCGTGAGCCACGGCCGCTGAGCCTGCGCGTCCGGAGCCTGTGCCCCGCAATGGGAGAGGCCACAACAGTGAGAGGCCCGCGTACCATATAAAAAAAAAAAAAAAAGTAATTGAATAATCAGAAAAACAGTTAGAAAGGAAGGACGGGGGAGCATAGAACAGATAGGACCAATAGAAAACAACAAGCAAGGTGGTAGACTACGTGAAGTAAATGGTAAAAAAATACACAAATAAAATGACACACTAATTCTTGTCAGAATGGATAAAAAACAAGACCCCACTCTATACTATTTGCAAGAGATGTGCTTTAAACATAAGCGTACTCTGAAAGGAGAAAGATGGTAAAAGATGTATCACACAAACACTAATCCTAAGAAAGTTGGTATGGCCTTATTCCTGTCAGACCAAGGACACTCCAAGACAAACTAAACTACAAATAGAAATAAACGGATGATGTCGTCAGGAAGAGACAACGGTCCTAAATGTGTGTACATGTGTGGCAGGGCTTCCACACACATGAAGCAAAAGCTGACAGAACTGAGGAGCGCAACAGATCCACAATCATGAGTCAGAGAGTTTCAACTGTTCTCCCTCACACTCATGGATAGGAAAAGCAAAAAAAAAGTCAGTATGTCCCTAGGATATTAGAACAGCATATTACCCAACTCAACCTAATTGATATTTAAAGACTGTCAAAGCTTTCACTGCACAAGACACATTCTTTGCAAGTGCATATGGTATGTTTACCCAAAGAAACCGTATGTCGGGCCATAAAGCCAGGCACAGTGTCTGGTACGCAGTCAGGGCTTAATGAATGTTTACTGAAATGTACTAAACTCAGCTGAATTGTTAAGCTTAAAAAAAACAGCAGTTTAATGGGAGTCTAGATTAGCTGGGATGGCTCATCTGTATTCCCCTGGGGATGTAAATGGACTGTTCTGTGGTGATGCACTGTGTTCCGTGAGTCAGGATGACCTACACCAGGTATCATATCTTGTTCAACCTCTCTTGCCCCAGCCCTAGTCTCTGACCCCAGCACTGGGGAGATCCAAGGGTCAGATCTACTGAATCCTGGCCGTGACCCTGACTCACACAAATATCATAAATTTTAGTTAATTTTAAACTCTGCCTACAGCTTAAGAGCTCAGGGCTAATAAAAGCCCTGGTGCCTAGTATTTCAGAATTTAGTAATGGTCTATGAAGATTAAAGTACAAAATAAGATCACCACCATTTTCTGGGCATCAACTGCTGTGCCACGCACAGGAGTAAGTACTTTATGTATCTATTTATTCTTCACGTAACTCTGAAATGTGAGTCATCTTTCCATTTTACAGATGGCATCTCATACAGACATGTATCAGAGAGGTTAAGTAAGCAGCTCAAGGTCACACAGCTTCAAGTGGAAGAACGGACATTCCAGCCCGTGGAATGCCTGCTTCTAAAGCACCCTGGAAAGTGATCTGTGGGCTAGAAACAGATGGGAAACACACACATAGGTAGGGACTGGAATGAAAGCCACATCCTGGGGAAGACCCAGTCTGGCTCTTCTGAGCTACGCCAAATGGGGTCTCAGTTTCAGCATATGTTGTAAGGAATCTAAAAGCCTGAACTTTGCAACCGCAGAGAACTGGGATCAAACCCCAGCTGTGCCCTTGGTAGCTGGGCAACCCTGGAGAGCTCTTTAAGCCTCTTAGAGTATCTGTTTTCTCTTCTACAAAATGAAAATAATGATACCAAGTCAAGTGGAATTGCAGAGGTGGCAGTCAGCCCAGAGACACAAGGGATGGTTACCTGACAAGCCTCCAGCTACAAGAGCAGCCCATTCTCCCTGCAAGTATTAGCTCTTGATGCTTTTTTCTTTTTTGTCTAGTACGTCTAACTACCTGAAATGATGATGTGTTTGCTTACTTGTCAACTGTTTTCTCTATTAGAACAAAGCTACAAAAGGTCAGGGACCTCATCCATCTTGTTTATTGCTAAGTTCCCCTGCGCCAGCAGTAGGTGTTCGGCAGATTTCCAGTAAATTCAATAAAGGACTGTTGTTATCCTTGTGATCAGTGTTATTATCATCTTGGGCTTATGCACGGGTTGGCTGGAGGTTCAACAGGGCCATGACAACTTCTAAAAGGTCTGATTCTGGGGCTTCCCTGGTGGCACAGTGGTTGAGAGTCCGCCTGCCGATGCAGGGGACATGGGTTCGTGCCCCGGTCTGGGAAGATCCCACATGCCGCGGAGAGGCTAGGCCCGTGAGCCACGGCCACTGAGCCTGCGCGTCCGGAGCCTGTGCTCCGCAACAGGAGAGGCCACAGAGGTGAGAGGCCCGCGTACCGCAAAAAAAAAAAAAAAAAAAAAGGTCTGATTCTGCTCCAAAAAATCTGTCACCAAGTATACTCAGATTCTGAAAATAAAAAGGCATGCTTTTGAATGGTCACTGTCTATGAGAATTTTTCACATTCTGATAAAATCTGGTAGACTGCTAAAATGTTCCATCTGACATCTAAAAAATCAAGTAGCTGATTCATAATACAAGTGGGCATCTCTTCTAATCTTAATAAAGTTTGGGATGGGAAGGTTTGTAAGAGGTGTGCCTAACTTCCCACTCTGCTTTTAAATGTCATACACGTTATCTATGATTTTGAAATGAATAAGTGGCAAAGCAACGCTCAAGGTGCTTGAGATCGAGTTTTGACCCTTACGGCTGTCACACAGAACAACACAGCCCGAACCCCAAGCTTCATGTGATCGCCAGCTGATGGAAATGTATGGTTTCTGAATTATAGGTAAGGAAAACAGACATACGGCTTCCAACTCCGGGAAATGTTCTAGAAACTGAGCCACGTAAGTCACGATGGACTGCTCGTCTGGCGTGTCAACCATGATGTCTGTTAAGAGAGACACAGGAGTTAGAAGGACACGCAAAACACGGTTTTTATTTTATTTATCTAAAACATTTTTAATTAAAAAATTGTTTTCCAGCTTTATTGAGGTATAATTGACAAATGAAAATTGTATATATTTAAGGTGTACAACATGATGGTTTGACATATATATACCTTGTGAAATAATTCCCACAATCAAGTTAATTCACACCTCCATCACCTCACAGAGTTACCTTTTTTCTTTTTTGGGTTTTTTTGGTGTGCTGAGAAACCTTAAGATCTACTCTCTTAGCAAATTTCTAGTACACAATACAGTATTATTAGCTATAGTCACCATACTGTATGTTAGACTCCCCAGAACTTATTCATCTTATAACTGAAAGTTTGTACATTTCCCTACTTTTCCCACCCTACCCCCAACCCCCAGCCCCTGGTAACCACCCTTATACTCTCTGATTCTATGAGTTTGGCTTTTTTAGATTCCACATATAAGTGAGATCATGTAGTATTTGTCTTTCTGTGCCTGGCTTACTTCACTCAGCACAATGTTCTCCAGGTTCATTTGTGTTGTGGCAAATGGCAGGATTTCTTTCTTTTTCATGGCTGAATAATATTCCATTGAACATACCCACAGCATTTTCTTTATCTCGTCATCCACTGTTGGACGCATTGGTTGTTACCATACTTTGCCTATTGTGAATAATGCTGCAGTGAACACTGGTGTGCAGATATTTCTCCAAGATTGCAATTTCATTTCGTTTTTGTTTTTTTTTGTTTGTTTTGGGGGGGCTTTTTTTTTGTTTTGGGGGGGTTTTTCGTCATGCAGTGCGCCTTGTGGGATCTTAGTTCCCTGACCAGGGATCAAACTCAGGCCCACAGCAGTGAAAGCACTGAGTCTTAACCACTAGACTGCCAGGGATTTCCTGAGGTGGTTGGTTTATTTTTGTTTTTTTTTAAATTTCATTTCCTTTGGATATATATTCAGTAGAGGGTTTGCTGGATCACATGATTGTCTATTTTTAATTTTTTGAGGAACCTCCACACAATTTTCCGTAAGAGCTGCACCAATTTACATTCTCACCAACAAGAACACACGGTTTTTACATGGGATCTTGGGATGATTGATCGTGCAGGATCCCACAGACCAGGGAGGTTTTTTCTCTTTATTGTACACTTCAGGAAATCTAGGCCCAGAGAAGGGGAATGATTTGAGTGAAGCCTCACAAGTGGCTGATGAGCAGAGAAGGTGGAATGAAGACCCCAGCTCTCCTTGTACCCAAGATTCTGTTGTTCCCTACTGCCTTAGTCCCTCCCTGCCAGCAGCCAGCTCACTGCCTGCCCCATCAGCGAGTCTGTTGAGCTGGGACCCTCACACACTGCCAGAGGGAGTCCTAAGTTAGCCTAATCCACATGGAAGGCGATTTGACAGAGATAACCAAGTGCCCGAAAAAGGTGTGTACTTTCTAGCTGTGTCATTCATTCTGCTGTTGGGACCTGGTCCTGGAGGAAATAATCTGAGATGCACACTGAGCTTTAACCAATAAGATGTTCATTGCAGCGTTATATATAAACATGACTATTCTGAAACAACCTCGATGTCCACCAGTAGTAAAGAGCTAAGTAAATTTTGGTGCACCCACTAAATGGACCATTATATGGCCAATAAAAATATGTAATGAAGACCTCCTATCAGCATACTTATGTCACAATTATAACGTTAGGTTTTTAAAAAGTAGGATACAAAACCATACATACACTGAATGATCCCAATTAGGTAAAAAAATTGTAATTAGATGTAAGGAAAAATACTGGGAAAATGATCTCAGTGGCAGGAATACAGGAGATATAAAGATGACTTCATTAGATGTTTCTGTATTTTCCAGATTGGACGGCAGGTGTTCCATATGTAAAAAAAAAAAAAAAATTATTAGGAAGAAAGAGAAAGAGAGAGAGAACCACATCTACCTTCTGGCTCCAGGAGCCGGGGGATGTGAAGGGCGTCGTGAGCGATGCTGAAAGCCTTCTCCAGATTTTCCCGCATGGAGTCTTCTAGCGCCAGCTTCATGTCGACCAGGCTGGGGTCGATGGCCTTGATCACTGCCAGGAAAGCCAGCCCACTTCTCCAGCTGCCTGCAAAGTCCTGCACTGCCACGCCATACCTGAGGAAAAGCAGCAGCCTCAGTGCAGGTCAGTAAGCAGACTCGAGGATGCCTCGCTGGCCTCCGAGCGGGGCTGGGAGCTGCTGACCTGGGGAGGCCAAGAGGCCCCAGGCCCTGAGGATCGGGATAGCTGCACTGAACCATCGGTATTTCCATTTCCAGACAAACAGGATAGGAAGGTGTACATCACACGAGGAGACATAATAGAACCTTGTGTTTCCCAATTTCCAGATATATACATATTTATACACACATATATATAAAGGAGTCATTTTATACACTGTTCCTTTTATCAGTAATGTTCAAAATGCAGCAAACATAGATGTGTTGTGTAAAAAAATGGAGCCAGAAAGACCCAAGTTCACACTCGGCTGCCCCACTGTGCTTCCAGTGTTGTGGCCTTGAGTCACATACCTTCTAAGCCTCAAACTCATTTATAAAACAGGGCAGCTGTCATGGGCAAGTATTAGGTTGAATCCCCCAAAACGGCCATGTCACGTGGACAACCTAATGTGCAATGCAGATGGCACATGAGAGCCACTCGCTAAGGGATAGCTAATGTCATGATTAATATAAATAAAATCATAACATTAAAAGTGACAAAGATGGATAATCCTGCCAGGCACTAATATCCTTTGGACTCCATCCTTTGAGACCATATCCGCCCCTGTCAATCTCTCAACTGTGATCCCTGAACTCTCTTTTTAAAAAAAATCCTGGGGCTTCCCTGGGGGCGCAGTGGTTGAGAGTCCACCTGCCGATGCAAGGGACACGGATTCGTGCCCCGGTCTGGGAAGATCCCACGTGCCATGGAGCGGCTGGACCCGTGAGCCATGGCCGCTGAGCCTGTGCGTCCGGAGCCTGTGCTCCGCAACGGGAGAGGCCACGACAGTGAGAGGCCCGCGTACCGCAAAAAAACAAAAAACAAATCCTGTTATTTAGAAATCGTTTGAGATTCATAAGAAGTTGCAACAGCAGTACAAAGGGACCCTGTAGACCCTTCACCCAGCTTCTTTCAACGGCAGCATCCTACGTTACCGGCGTGTGTTATCAGAACCAGGACACCGACGTGGGCACAGGGCTATTAAAACCAAGACCGAATTAGGATTTCATTGGCTTCAGTGTCACGGGGATGGTGTAAGTGCCGTGACATTTTGTCACAAGCACCCATTCCTGTGACCAGTGCCACAATGGCGATACAGACTGTTCTACTCCCCGCAAAGGCCCTTCCTCTCTTTATAGCCACCCTAACTCCTGGCAATGAGCTCACTTTTGGTTGATTTATTTTAAAATACCATTTACTGGTTGCTCACATTAATCAACTCTATCACGCTTAACCCCTTAATCAAAACCCCAAAGATCCAACTTCTCTCTCATCTTTTATTTTTTCCTGCCATCTTTTGTTTTCTTTCTTTCTTTCTTTCTTTTTTTTTTTTTTTTTTGCGGTACGCAGGCCTCTCACTGCTGTGGCCTCTCCCGTTGCGGAGCACAGGCTCAGGACGTGCAGGCTCAGCGGCCATGGCTCACGAGCCCGGCCGCTCCGCGGCATGTGGGATCCTCCCGGACCGGGGCATGAACCCATGTCCCCTGCATCAGCAGGCGGACTCTCAACCACTGTGCCACCAGGGAAGCCCTTTTCCTGCCATCTTTTATTTCCATACACTGGGGAGCCAGGATCCGCTGCTGAGCACTTACTAAGTGCTGGTACTCTGCAAGGTGCTTTCACAGAGTTTATTTCATTTAACCCTAACTCTCCCATAAGGGGGTGAATGGTAAGTCACCATCTTAACAGATGCAGCTTAGAAAGGTAAGAGATTCACCAGGGTCTCCCCAGTCCGGAAGGGGGTTAAACAGAAGGCCAGGAACTTGGTTCCAGTTCACCTGTCTCAGTTTTGGAAGGGCCAGACCTGACTCTGATAGGTTGCAGCCTTTATCGTTACTCGTTTTTAAGTAGGTACAGACTCTGAAAGATACCCAGAAGCTTAATAATAAATGTGTCCATGTTATTAGGATCCAAGGGCCATCCCCACATTGGGATTTAATGTGCTGAAGGACCCTGGGATTTCTATTCAAATTCTATCATCAGCTTTCTGCAAACCAAACATGGGGTGAGTACAGTTTCGTGGCAGAAACAGAAACTGACAGAATCCCTTTTCTGAGGGTCTATGTGAAGCTCCGGGCACATAACTGAGTAAACGGTGATGCCCTTTTTCTTAGCCCTCCTCCCCCTGCCTGGCAGCACGGGGTGCTGGGGAACAGGGCGTGCGGCTTACTTCCTTGTTTTCCTCTGCACCCATGTCAACAGTGTCCTGATGGCCTTCCTCTGGTCTTTCACCGATATCACCGCACTCCTCTCTGCGGTGGGCGTGGGTGGGAAGGAGGAGTCTGAGTCTGTGCCCCCCGAGCCAGGTGACAGGCTGGAAGACGGAGAATTTCTGCTGAGGTTGCCGGTGAGTTCTTTAATCTGGAAGGAAAACGGCGTTTCAGACCCCGGAGGCAGACCCAGCATGGTCCCTCGTGGACCCTGGCTGGAGGGACCAGCTGTGCAGAACTGGTTCTCCAGATCGGGAGAAACCCCTTCCTGAGGGTCGTGTGTCAGGGGTCAGGGCAGTACTCATGATGGCCTGGCTGTTTCTTGTGGCTTGTGGTGCGTGCAATGATGCTTTGCAGGGAAAATCATCTCTTCCTGGAGTCTCTTTAGCTCTGGCCAGAGGCTGCAGATGAGGTCTTCCTGACCTGACTCCACCTACCCCTACCCCGTCTTTCCATGGCCGTTGCTCCCAGAGTGCATCATGTTGTTTCAAGCCCCACTGCCTATGCCCACCCAGGTCCTGCTGCCTGGATGTCCCTCCCTTCCAACACTGAACTCCTGGCTACTCAAAATGTGCTCTTACCATGGGGTGCCTGTGAGAAATGCAGAACCCCAGGCCCCACAGCAGACCTACGAAATCAGACTCTGCATTTCAATACCACCCCCATACCAGCTGATTGGTTTGCACAATAAAGTCTGAGAGGCACTTGTCTAGTGAACTCCGCATCCTTTAAAACCCTGCTCTGGTGTCACTTTATCCAGGAAGTTTTCCCCTCCCCCCTTCCCCCTCTGAGATAGTTGCCCCAGCTTGGAGCTTTTACAACACTCTGCTCATATGCTGACCATGGCCTGCACCACAGAATTCTATAATATGGGACTGACTTGTCTGAGACACCAGAAAGTCATGAGAGCAAGACTTTGTATGCTCAGAGCCTGGCACATGGGAGAAACTCACTAGACATTTACCAAATAAATGAATGACGATCCAGAGTGGAGTTAAGGACTTTTTACACATTTCAGGACGTTTCCAGTCTATCAGGGAGTTGAAGAACAAACATCAGTAACCGAAGCCTGTATATGACACTGTACAATTGACAGAGGGCTTTCCCACGTAGCATCTCTTGATGCTCACCACATATTTGGAGCACTGCTACCATTTCACAGATGTGGAAACTGAAGCTCAGAGGGAGCCTTTGGTTTTATAAGTTCAAGGCTATTGTCTCCAAGCCTTGTTTGAGCTCATTCTTCTCTGAAATGTAAGCATGAGCCTCTGTGAAGATCATTTTTATGCTTGGGAGACCCACTAAGCAACGAGCCACGATTTTCTATTTCAAAAGAGGGGGATTTTAGAAGATAAAACATTGGCTCACTCCCTCCTACTCAGGAAAAAGAACCTGAGCACAATTTGAAATATCCCCTTCATACTCCAGCCACAGACCCTGCCCTTGCTCTATAAAATCTGCATTTCCAGATGGAGGCTGAGGGTGCTCAGGATGGAAAAGCAAGGTCTTTCCTGTCACACACACCTCTTCCTAGAGCTATCTTTGGACAGGCTCTTTAACCGTATCGGATGAATACAAGTCATTTTAGGAAAGTAACTCTACCAAGTTCAATTTTTGGTTGGAAGGATTCCCCAGCTCTTGTGACACTTTAGAACAAAATTACTTTTCGAAGTAAATAGTTAACTCTTCAAGTACCAAGAGGAGAACAGAGCTCACGTCACTTTTAGAATCACAGGAATTCAAAACCTTTAGCAACCAGGTTCTTCCAGTTCTTTCCCAGGAAACAGAAACGTCGAAATCTGTTAGAAACGAAATCTCACTGTCTCCCTCCATCCAGCTCCACTCTTGTGCTGCTAGAGATCATTACCGTGTGTTACAGAAAAGAAATGACTTTACCTGGAAGAAGAGGATGATGTTCCAGATCAGCCCAAGGACCAAAGAGGGGTTGCCATCTGCTATTTCTGCCGCATCGATGCTAACCAGTTTTACCTGGAGAGAAGCAATTGATAAGCTTAACAAGAGAGTCCAAACAGGATGCAACGTGTTATTTTCTGATGCTGTTGTCGAGGGCCTGTTTCTCTTTCTCACCTGTGCTGTTCGGTGCTGCCCCAGGCCACCTCTCAGGGACCCCAACATGCAAAAGTGTATGTAAGTGTGTCTAATAAACACGTGCATAGTACTTCGCACGCGCAGACACTATTCTAAGCTCCTTACAAGTGTGCATCCTCCCAGCTCATCCTCACAACCCCACATCACAGATTCCTCTATTATCTCTATATTTCCGGTAAAGAAATTCCAGAGCAGTCAATGTAACGTGCCCAGGACACACACCTCGTGAGAAAGTCATCCTTTTCCAAGAACAGACGGTAAATGCCCAGGGGCGGTCTGTGTACTACACTAACACCCACCAAACCTCCAGATTTATAACACGTCTTTGGATAAACGCAGCACTGACATCAGCGATCAAGGAACACGGACAGCTAAGGCAATTATCCATTACTCATTAGAAACAGTGCGTGGGGATAAGGCCGCCACCCAGCGTTTCTGCATCTTTCTGCAACATTCCGTAACAAAATACCCTACTGACTGGTTCAAATGGGCATATTTGAGAAACCCTTAAGAGATTACGTTATTTATTTAACTATGTTCTGACTGCAGAGGATTGCCCTTGGTGAATGCCTGAGGCACTGGTTTTCAAAGTGTGGTCCCTGGACCAGCAGCATCAGCCTTGTCACCTGGGAACTCCTTAGAAACGCAAATTCTCCCCCAGACCAACTGAATCAGAAACCCTGGGAGGGGCCACGATCTGCATTTTAACCGGAGCTCCAGGTGATTCTGCTACACGCTTGGGTTTGAGGACCACAGCCCTAAGCCATCATTTTACTCCGCAAACAAAACCTGAGTATGTAGATCAGGGGTCTGCAAACTTCTGTAAAGAGCCAGAGAGTAAATATTGAAGACTGCAGGCCACATCCATCTGTGTCACATTTTCCGCCTCTTCATTCTTTACCACCCTTTCCAAATGTAAACTCCATTCTTCAGGGGGAGGAGAGGAGAAATCAAGTAAATCAAGGTAAACTTTTTCTTTTCTGTTTTTGGCTGCGTTGGGTCTTGTTGCGGCACGCAGGCTTCCTCTAGTTGCCGCGAGCGGGGCTACCCTTCGTTGCCGTACGTGGGCTTCTCATTGCAGTGGCTTCTCTTGTTGCGGAGCACGGGCTTTAGGCACACGGCCTTCAGTAGTTGCGAAGCATGGGCTCAGTAGTTGTGGCGCACGGGCTAAGTTGCTCCGCGGCATGTGGGATCTTCCCGGACCAGGGCTCGAACCCATGTCCCCTGCATTGGCAGGCGGATTCTTAACCACAGCGCCACCAGGGAAGTCCCAAGGTAAACTTTCAAATCCAAATTTGATTCATAAGATTCTGCTCAGGAGACTCGGGAAAGAAAACACAAAGAGAGCGTCTCACACAAATACTTCTTTCTCTCTTTCCTTTGGGGCTTTAAGAAAAGATGGGTCTCTGATCCTACCAGTTCATCAGGGGTTTCTGACCACACCCGTCAGTAGGGCCCGGGCTTTCCTAATCACAGATGAGAATCCTGAGTCCCTAGCTCAGGTGTGTTTTGCAGGTTGATGCCCAGAGAATAATCCAGAGAGCACAAGCTCATCACTGGCGGGTTAGAGGCTGAAGGAAGTTGTCAATATTGTGAACAACAAAGCCAATCAAATTCAGGCCCAATAGTCCGTCCATATTCATCACGGCCACATGTCCCATGGGATGAATCACCTGCGGTCTGTGGCTGATCGTGTACCCTGGACCTGTGCTCTGGCAGCTCCCTCCGTTTTTGTGGCTCACTGATCACATCCCAGCACGGGGGAGTCACATCAAAGCACTTAGTCAAGGTGACAATCCTGGCCTTCACTACCCCCTGGAGGAAGCCCAGCATGGCCTCTGAGCTGAGGTTCATGAAAAGTGTCCCAAGGTGAGAAATCACAGAGCTGCCTTGTAGGGATGTGGGGACTAGGACGGTGCACCCTCTTGGGACAGGGAGGGGGGAGCAGGGAGCAGCCGTCACCTTTGGAGAATAAAGCGCTCTCCTGGCCACAGGGACTGGGGAGCCTGGCTGAGGGAAGGCGGGGATTATGGATATTCCCGAAGACCTTGTCTCGAGTGCCCAGCCACTGCTTGGTTCTCCCTGGCAAACAGACGATGTAGCAGCCAGACATCAGTCAGAAGCTTCAGGGACAATGTCCTCCTCCTCCTCTTCCCGCTAACTTGGTTGTTTTCGCCACACTGACAATAAAGGGACCAAGTGGCTTCTGGGAATATTCCTTCTCCCCCTCTGGCCGGCACATCCATCGTGGGGCAGTGATAATGGTCATCACGGTAATGCCCTCCCCGGGGAGTGCTGACTTCTGCCCAGTGGTTCCCATGGGTTAGTCATACTATACCCATTGCACAGATGAGGAAGTTGAGGCTCAGAGAGGTTGAATGACCTGCCGGAGGTCACAGAGCTGGTCCTGTGGGGCAGCGGGTCTCTGACACAGGAGTGAACACCATGCTCTGAGCCTCATAGTTTCGGGGGAGAGAGGGAGGGACAGAGGCTGGCCACACTAACAGCACCTGAATCCTGGGGCAAGTGGGACCTGATCGCTGCCCCTCCAGCACCCGCTTGGCATCGATCACCCAGTTCTGGGCACTTTTTTGGCTCAGGAGAGCCACTGTGGCCCGTCTTCCCTCCAGCTAGGACAGTGGGACAGGGAGGGGCCACAAGGGCCCAGGAGCGCTCTGTGGATTCTGGCAATGGGAAAGAGACTGCAGCCAAAATGCCAGTTTCCACCTGCCTCACTCACCGGTGCTCCCCTCCCCATGGGGCCATTCACCTGTCTCACCTGCCGGCCACGGGAGCCAATGGGGCAAAGAGCTGACATAACACAACCACATTTGGCATATTTCCAGATTTTTAAATAAAAAATAAAGGAGAAGGGAGCTTTACTGTTCTTTCTTTTGTACCATAAGGCAGCTACTGCAGTTGGGGAAACATTTAGGGATGGATTACAGAAGGCCAGGCCTGCCACCCCTGAGCATGGGCTAGTCCTCCCTGCAACACCCCCCAGCAGGCTCCCAGGCTGTTTGTTTTTTCGCTTCTGCAGGATCACTGCTCCTCCCTGGGCCCCTGCACTGATGAGCAGCCTGCTGTCTGCGTGAGGCCTCTTCTGAGAGGCTCTAAGCTTCTTGAAGCAGAGATGTGCTCCTAATGCAGCTTTATGTCCCCAAGGCTGAGCACAGCCCTGGGCCCACAGAAGACACTTTGTACATGCAGGGGGAGAGTTCTGCCTACAGTACAGACCCATCAGCACGTGGCAGCTGGCAGAGAGGAAATTACTTAGGGGTTCACAAGCTGGAAGGAAGAACAGTGAGCATCCCGGGCAGTGGTCCCAAGCCCCCACGTTATCGTAAGAACAACGCTCTTCGGAATTCAGGGGTGGACACTGCCCAGAAGGGCCACACCTAACGCTCCCTTCCAGGAGCAGACAGTGGAGCTGTGGAGCTGGGGAGAGGTAGCAGGAGCCACAGCTAACGAACGCGGCCCTCGCCCTGTGCCCTGTGCCCGCACCTGGCTAAACCCCACCTGGACAGGCACAGTCCATCCTCAACAACTCTCTGGAGTAGGTTTGGCTTTCATCACCTCTGTGTAACAGATGTGGAAATGGAGGCTCAAGGCGTCTACATCATTTTCCAGGAGCGGAAGCCGTGGCAGCGGTGCCCTGAACGTGCCGTCAGCACCGAGGCGGATGGCGAAACTGACTCTGCAGAGAGGCCAGCGTTTTCACGAAACGGGATGTGTTTTTTTAAAAGCAGCTTTATTGAGAGATACAATTCACATCCCATCCAATTCACCCATTTAAAATATACAATTCCATGGTTTTTTGGCATCACCATAATTTTAGAGCATTTTCATCACCTCAAAAAGAAATCCTGGGCCTCCCTGGTGGCGCAGTGGTAGAGTGTCCGCCTGCCGGTGCAGGGGATACGGGTTCGTGCCCCGGTCTGGGAGGATCCAATATGCCGCGGAGCGGCTGGGCCCGTGAGCCATGGCCGCTGAGCCTGCACGTCCTGAGCCTGTGCTCCGCAGCGGGAGAGGCCACAGCGGTGAGAGGCCCGCGTACCACAAAGAAAAAAAAAAAAATCCTATACCCTTTAACTGTCCCTTGTCTAATCCCCCAACCTCTCTCAACCCTGAGCAAACACCCATCTCTTTTTTGACTCGAGAGATTTCCCTGCTGGACGTTTCATAGGAATCGCTTCATAGAAGTGGTCCTTTTTGTCTGGCATCTTTCATAATGTTTTCAAGGTTCATCCACACTGTGGCTTGTATCAGCACTTCATTCTTTTTCATGGCAGAATAATATTCCATTGCATGGATAGACCACATTCTGTGCATCCCTTTGTCCATGGATGGGCATCTGGGTTGCTCCTGCCTTTTGGCTATTATGAATGATGCTGCTATGACCAGAGCTACGCTTTTTGGCCGTCACCACCTGAACCCCCTCCTAGGTCTGGGGCTTTCCCCACAGTATGGGAGGCAGAGTACACCTCCCTCTTCAAAAGCCAAAGGTGCTTTTCTCTGCCCTTGGCAGCCAGGACATGGGTGGGGATCCAGGCTTATCAGCCCAGGCCTTAGAATCTGAATGAGTCACACTGAGAGTTCCTTCCAGGGGCTGTGCTGGAGGCAGGGCGACAGTGCAGTAAAAACCCCTCAGCTTGTCCCGACACATCGGCATGTACAGCAGAACATCATCACAAAGTGCAATTTGTTTGGGGTTCCTGATGGTAAACAACAGGATCTGATCGGGGCTGGTTTAAGCAGAAAAGGAATGTGTTGAAAGGGTGCTAAGGGGTCACAGAATGACTCGGAAGACTGGGGAATCAGGGCTGGGATGAAACCCAGGGCTGCTAAGTGCCAGCACCACTGCACGGCCCTTCCCCTCCCAATGCAGGGACCCACGTGGTCCTTAATTGGTGAAACTTAATGAAAGGGGAACTTTGGAAATTTCATCCCTCTAAGGCCATTCCTTCCCAGTTTTGAAGGACGTGAAGCAGAGTTCAAAACACAGAAAAGGCTAATTTAAGTCGAGAAAGTTATATCAAAGGGGACAGAATTATGTAATTTTCCCCCGGCTCATTTAGCCCCCTTTTCCTCCTTGCTTCTCCCATATTCTGAGTTCTAAGAAAAAGTTTTTCACGCTGACATGCTCTTATCCCCCAAAATGAAAAAGAAAATGTCAACTAAATTCTGAACATCTGAGAACCTGATAGAGATGGAGGGGCGGGCAGGGAGTCAGGGACTGTATCTCTCGCTGATGGATTAGCTGCGTGAGTTCTGTTACATTTCAACTTAGTTTCATTCGACCATCTCAGCAGGGTCCCTTTTGCCCGCATCTCTTCTGACCAGCATTAAACTTCAAATTATGTCCTTTTTGTCACAGGGGAGTCTGTGTTAACAAGATGTGTTTCGAATACTTACATTGCTATCTTCCAAGAACTTAAGTGCTTTTGCTATGTTGTTCAACCGAAAAATACGATGGGACGAGGATTTGTATTCGTGCAGCTGTAACGCAAACCAGAACAACACAAGCAGTTAAGCCAAGACAGGCACTCAGTCCCCAGCGGTGCCGTTGGACGTGCTTGTCTTTTTCTTTACCTTTTTCACATTAGTCTCAAGAGAAGGTTGGGGCTCATAGCAGAGCCCACACGGCCCCCATCCAAACCCGGGCACGGGGCCCCAGGATACACAACCGTACCCTCAGGGGCCCCCGACGGTCACCTTATTTATGGTTCTTGGGACCAAACTCACTCCAGTTGGTGAAGGAGGGGAATCCAGGGGTTAAACAAGGAACAGATTTGTCCAATTTTTCTCCCTGACCCAGCTCCTGGCTTTTGATACTCCTCCCTCCTCCAGAGACTGTCGGTGACATGTTCTTCTCACTGCACTGATGCTTTTCGTCAGGGCAGAAAGCGTCAGCCGGGAGTGTCACCCACAGCTGCTAAATCATCCGGTAAGCCCTCCCTGGCGGCTGCAGATGTTTCTGTTTTCTGGCCAAGAGCTTTGTGGACATTTATCCCAGGTCAGAGAGAGAGACAGACAGACAGACAGAGACAGACAGACAGACGGAGACAGAAACACAGAGAGACAGAGAAAGAGACAGACACAGAGAGACACAGAGAAACACAGAGAGACAGAGACAGAGACAGAGACAGAGACAGAGAGAAAGGTGTCTGCAGAAGCAAAAACTCTGACAATGCTAGTCCTACCCACTAGGGGCACCAGCAGAGGAAACTCATCCTGAAACTGAAGTCCGTCCCCACTCCTCCAGGTGGGTGGCTTTACACTACAAGGCAAGCCAGTGGGTATCACTTCCACATGGTGTGAACTGCCAGGCAAGCTAATGGGTGAGGTCTTGGATGTTCTTGGCTGGGCTCCAGGTTCAAAGACTCCCAACAGAGGCCCCGCAAGGACATGGTAGCTCCTGACCAGTGCC
Organism: Mesoplodon mirus; assembly: GCF_964341445.2. Taxonomy (NCBI): domain Eukaryota; kingdom Metazoa; phylum Chordata; class Mammalia; order Artiodactyla; family Ziphiidae; genus Mesoplodon; species Mesoplodon mirus. Next base: position 179,469,494 of record NC_138979.1, read on the forward strand.
CTGGCAGCAAAGTGGGAGCCTGGGCTGCTGGGAACACAGAATGAGGGGCTAGAAGGCGCTTTTTCAGGAAGCCTATTAGAGACTATGCTGCCAGCCCATTGTGAGATGTGCAAAGAAACCAAATACAGCAAGTCCCCTGCACACGAACCTTCAAGTTGTGAGCTTTCAAAGATGCGAATGTGCATCTGCACGTCCAATCACGTAAGTTAGTTCACATGTCTGGTGTATTGCCACGTGCGTGCATCCTCTACAAGTGGCTGTGCTTTTGTGTACTTTACTGTACAGGACTGTATAGAGTACAGTAGTACAATATCTTTATTTCAAGCCCAGGATGTCCGGAAGCAAGCCTAAAAGCAGTGGTATATAGCCGATTGTGTTAGACGGGTACCTAGGCTAACTTTGTGGGACTTATGAACAAACTGGACTTACACGCTCTCGGAATGGAACTCATTCATATGTAGGGGACTTACTGTACTCCTTTTACTGCAGTGGCTTTGCCCTTCATTAGAATTCACAGTATCACTTTGCACAGCCCCCTTGCGGCGGGGTGGGGAGGCTATTGGGAAAGCAAAGGCAAGGAAGGGGTGTGATAAGACTCCAGCCACATTAGATCTGAGAACAGAAGTAGGGGCTCTTGACTTTAAAGCTACAGTTAAGAACAAATCCAGATGGGCTTCCCTGGTGGCGCAGGGGTTAAGAATCTGCCTGCCAATGCAGGGGACACGGTTCAGGTCCTGGTCCGGGAAGATGCCACACGTCGCGGAGCAACTGAGCCCGTGCTCCGCAGCAAGAGAAGGCACCGCAATGAAAAGCCCGTGCACCACGCAGCAACGAAGACCCAATGCAGCCAAAAATAAAATAAATAAATTTATTAAAAAAAAAAAAAAGAACAAATCCAGAGAGGTCCACATGGGCTGAGCTATACCCCATCACGGCACTTTTGTATCAGCCACGCTGGGTCACTTGAGCCAAATCAAACACTGGACTCTAGAGCTGGTTTCTCAAAATTGATACCACTGGTATTCCGGAACCAGATCATTGTGCCCCCTCAAGGAACCTCTGGCAGTGCCTGGGGACATTTCTGGTTGTCAAACCTGGGGGTACTACTGGCATCCAGTGGATAGAGACCCAAGGATGCTTGCTGTTACACATCCTGCAATGCCCAGGTCAGTGCCCCCATGACAAAGAACTACCCCAGCTGAAATGTCAACAGTGTGGAAGCTGTTAAACCCTGCTCTGTGAATTGGGGAGAGAGGACCGACCTATATACAGCAGATACAGGCAACATGGAGAGCTCTGGTGAAGATCCAAAGTGGAAGGAACCCCAAGATCAGCTGGTTCAATTCAATTTTGGTCGTACTCACAAGAAGCTTCTAGAATTCTGTGTATCTAGTTTTAGCCTCGGGTGGATTATAGATTTTGGCTGATAAGATGCCTTTCTTCTCCATCTTCCTGACTCTTAGCTCTCATTCTAGGTCATTTCATGGCTGGCCAGCTAAACTGTCATGATTCAGTCATGATCCTTAGCTCTGGACTCACAGAAAACATGGGACATTTATTTATTTACTTGCTAAAGTATATTTGCTTAGTTGCACATGACTGTATGTATCAGTCTTAGTCACCGAGAAAGGAATGTCACCCTCCCAGGTTTCCCATCATAGGATTTATGGATGGCCAGGTACGTATGTACATACACATAGATCTGTACAGAAAAGAACCCTTCGGCAATGTTTTCCTTTGCATTTTTACTTCTTCCTAACCCTTCTGGAGCATACGTACCAGATTTCGCCCAGACAGGACTTCTAACAAAGCCATTAGGATTTTGCCATCTTGTATATCAACGAATAAATCTTTAACTTCTAGAGGTGGGTTGCACTGTGGAAGAGGGGGAAAAAAGTAGCCGATTAGTGATCTGTGTAAGCCACAAAACAATTTCAGAACTGCAGGTTTCACTGGAGATAAAACTTCCGGACATCCAGATGTGCTTACAGGCAGCAGGGCCCATCCAAGGAGGTAGCGATCCCCTCTCCCTGGAGGTGGCCCGTGGGCAGTGGGTGCGCTGGGCAGCTGTGGAGGAGGCTCTGGGTGGAAAACGTCAGAAGCCCCCTGCTTTCCTCTCTGCCCTGGGGAGGTCTGAGGGACCTGTGTTGTGTCCACCAAGAGTTTGGCTGGGTGTGGCCTGGGGTCCGCGGGGCCAGCTGGAACGTGTTGGGCAGATGTCCCAGCTCAGGGATTTCCTAACTGTGCTTCCCAGAACAGAGCTTCAGCAGGGCACTTCACGGAGCCCTGTGGGGGCAGGGGGGGGGGTCCCAGAGGAGGCTGATTCACGGCACTCCCTTCGATAGCTCTTACTGGCCGCTATTTAGGGTTCCAGGAAGACTTTACTTAAAGAAAGGTTTCTGTTGACTAAACAAGCTTGATAAAAACTCCTTTAACGCAGGATGGTTAGGATTTATTGAATCTTGGGGGACAGGGTCCAGGAACCTGCATTTTGAATTAACCCTCCGGCATAAATTCTTTTGACTTTCTGGTATTGGGGCATTTGGAAGCATTAGAACACTTACTGCTCTTGGGGACAACGAAGGGGCGTGTTCCCACAGGAGACCGGATTAATTGGGGGACAGGAATGGTGGCTGTCACCCATCAGAGAGCCAGGGAAATCTTGGAGCTGTGGCCCAGGCACCCTTTCCTCCGGGAAGGCCTCCTCTCCAGGAAGTCCTCCTCCCCGTGAAAGCCTTGGAGGGTCCATGTTTTCTTTTTTTATTCGGGAGGTGGCATTTCCTTACCTCTTATACGAGCCCCCTGACTCCCAGTTAGTCAAAATACCGGGCAATTCCACCCACAGGTGCACAGAAAAGGGCTTTGCTTCAAGGGCAACAGCGACTTTGAACGCAAAGGCAAACTATTTTCTTTGCAAACTCCCCACTGCCCTGCAGGAACATTCCACACAGAGCATGACGGTATCAGGTTACCAAGACTCTTACGGAAATGTTATTCCTGTTAACGCAGGGCAGAAACGCAAGACCTGAACAAAACAGCCCCTGATAGATGAACTCACAAAATTTCCAGTTAGCAGCCCCGACCGTGGCCAAACCTTGCTTTTGAGCTGAACCTGGAGAATAATTTCCATTGACAGTGTCTGTAAGAGCCTCAGCCCAGCAGCAGCGAGCGGGGCCTTGGCCGGCATCCATCTGCAAGATGGCAGGAGGAGAAATTGAACCCACTCCAGTGAAAACACTCCTCGCCCGGGCCCCAGACGTTCCATGGGCTTCATGAGATTGGTATGGCCGAGTAAACAGCACCGCCAGGGGTTTCTTCACGATCTAACTCCTTGGGTAAATTAAGGAATTTTTCCAGAAGCCAGAGACCCCGTAAATATTTCTGACAGCCTTCAAGTTGCAGTTAAGCCCACTTCCCCAAGGAGTTCCTGGGTTTCCTTTACATGAAAAGTTGTTCTTGAAAGTCTCAAGGTTGGAAACAGGGCTGTGAATTTTGCCCTGTTTATTACGAATCAGTTTTAGGTGCTATCTGATTTATCTGTAGAGTGGGTGCTACCCACCTGCCCCGAAAAAGGAAGCAGAAGCATGGCCACGGAGAAAATTCTGGATGCAATCAATGCCAACAGAGGTTCGTTTGGGGGGGGTGGTGAGTGAGTGCGAGGGTATTTGCTCTATTACCCTCTGTACGTTTCTGTATTTATTTTTTAATTGAAAGAAAGAAAGAAAGAAATACACTAAACTTCGTCTGCCAGGAGGAATTTCCAGCTACCCTGATACACATCAGGCATTAATTTAGGAGTTCAGTGAACTCAGATTTTGGGAACGGTTTTCCTTTTTTTCCAAAAATAACACTTCACTGTGTGAGCACTGCCGAGAATGCACCAGTAGTCAGAACAACTGGCAACTGATTTATAACGCTTCATCCCTGACATAGAGAGACCTCGCCCTGAAGAGTTCAGGAGCCTCCTGGGCAGAGCGGAACCCGTTCTACAGGTGGGGAATAGAAGTGTGGGTGGTCAAGCGTCTGCTCGGGAAATATTATAGGCCTAAAGTTTATGCTACATGAATTAAAATTTTGGTCAAGAGCTCCACTTCCTAAAAAACCACATTTATTTTCTCTGCTTTCTAATCATGTCAGTGATTTCCTCTAAGAACCTTTCTTTGGGGTTAACTCTAAGGGCCATTAATATTACTCCTGTGCCTTCTAAGGGGAGAGGAGAGAAGAAAATATAGGTATTAAACTCACTGAAGTAGGATACTTGAATACCACCAGCTTTGAAAGACATGAGACTACCGGCTGGGTCTATTTGGAGAACCGGATAGTAGAATTTAAGAGGACGCGAAGTGAGTAAAATGAATCCTGATAAACCAGCTTTCTTATAATAAGAAAAATAATCTCTCCTCCCACAGCCCCGGGCAATTTAGAATGTTCTCTGTCGGGGGTGGGGTGGGGTGGGGGTCAGGGTGGGGGTGTGGGGGGGTGGGGGGGTGGGGGGGGCTAACCTAGTGGTGGAGGAGGGTTCAGATTTCTCCTCCTCTGAGCTGTTTATTTATCCATTTCACATCCCACCCCTTCTCTGATGCTCATCCTTGTGTCTGGTTCAGCTGCTTTTGTTTTAGGGTTTGTGTGCCTGAGAAGCCGGCAGACAAAATGCGCTTCAATGTTGCTTGGCCAGAGTATGTTAGCAAAACAAGAAAAAGGGGAGAAGAGGTGTCACGAAGCGAAATAGGCAGGAGAAGCCACAGGAAGAGCTTTCTTCTCGGTCGTGGGATTGCAGAGAAGCGATTCAATGTCTCCAGGCTTCTGTTTCCTCGTTCGTAACAGGATGGGGGGTGCAGGGTAGGAGGGTTGTCTTGAGGATTAAAGGAGATGTGTGCTCGATGCACCCAAACAAGCAGATAATATTGCTGACCAATAGCAGCAACACGTGATGAGCCAGGGAATCTGGCTTGGTTAAAAAGTGCGAGGAATTTTTGCTTCAATCAACCCAAATACCTATAAATGGGTCTTCACGAGAGCCTCCCTGACCACCCCAGACTAGTGGTCGAGATCCCCTCAGCCCCATGTTTGAATGTTTCCTAACTTTTGCTCAGCGATCCCTATTTAAAGATGGACCCTCTCCTTCCCCAGCTAGACTGATAACCCCAGGAGGTCAGAACCCCATGTCTTACTCACCTTCGTGTTCCCAGCACTGAGCCCGACGCTTGGCAATGAGAATGCACTCAACAGATGTTTAAATGAATGAACGAAAAACAACAACACAACAGAAACACAGAGTACCCTCACCCCCGCTCTGCTGAACTGTGCACTCAGTTATGGAGGAATCCATCGCTTAAAAACAAGCCGAGTGCCCTGCTTACCTTCTCCAGATGGAGATTTATCCATCGGGTAAAAGTCCGCTTCTGCACATTCTCCCTCTCCACTGAAAACAAAGAAGTGCCATTAGCTGGGTGCAAAGAAATACATGCAAAATCCCACCCTCCTCTTCCCAAGGGGAGGGTCTATGGAATCTCTGTAGGATGGGGAGCCCCGGAGGTCCCATGGAGACCTTCCCAGAAGGAGGCTGGCAAGGGGCTGGGGAGCACCTAGAATCCATTTTCTCCAGCCCAACCCTGAGCATCTTCAATAGATTAAAGACCCACGAATTCAGACACACAGAACAAAATCTTAGGCACGAGCTAACGTGAGCACTTGGGTATTTGACTCTCCAGCATAAGAAGCACTGGTGGGAAGATACAAATTTAAAGCACGAGGTGATGGTGCCACACGCCTGCCTGGCGGTAGTGATGGGTCAGGGGAGCTGGGATGGAGGGAAGGAGGGGAGGTCAGTGATTAGGGATTGGGAGGGGGCTCGGGAAAGGGTGGTGGAGAGAATTTGACAGTTCTGGCTTGGACTCTTAGCCTGGTCACCTCCCAGCTTCGTGTCCTTGGGCCAGTCGCCTATCCCCATATCTGATCTTCCCCATGAAGATACATGAGTGACAGCCCACTTCCAGGCTGCCATAAGACTGACCTGCGATCCTGGAGGTCAAGCTCAACAGGGTTCCTGGCACAATAGCTGCTCATTTTTTTTTTCTTTGCAGCAATTATTTTTAGAGCCAGGGAATACTTTGGGCCCCCCAGGAGGGGAGAGTTCTGCAGAGCCCCAGAAAGCAGGGAAGACGCCAACCAGACACAGACCCCTTCTCCCACAGGACAGAATTTCCCAAACAGGTTTCTTAGGAGGAAAGGTCTTTCCTTTTCGAGAGTCATTGCCATCTATCTACCCAGCACTAATTGTGTCCTGGACACTTTGTTTCCAATAATCTTTAAGCCTGACAATACCACCTGCGAAGCAGACACTAGTATTTTATAGATGAACAAAATGGGGCTCAGAGAGGTACCCTGACTTGCCCCGGACATCAGTTGGAGAGAGACAGACCTGAGCATCTGTCTGTTTGCCCCTCATCCGCCAGCTCCCTGGAAAGGGAAGGCTTGGGTTTGAATTCCATCTCTTCCAAAAATTACGACAAAGGCATCTGCAGTAGTAACGATAATGATTTTTAAAATATTTACCGAACACCCGCTATGTGGCAGGTACCCATCTAAGCACTTTACATGCATTCACTGATTTAATCCTTCCTACAACCCTCGCAGGGAGGGACCTTCAAGATGGGAAAACTGGGGCACTTGCCCAGCGTCACGCAATTAGTAAGGGTATTGTTCCTATGTTACAGATGAGGAAACTGAGGATCAAAGAGCTAATACGCCACAAAATTAGGACTTGGAACTAGAGTCTGTGCTTTCCCCATTCGCTCCTGGGCTCTGTGGCATCAGCTGGCTTAGCGCCTGGGGACCCGGAGGGAGTTTCCGTGATAGGCGGTGGTGCCAGTGCCTGGGTCTGGGCGCCCCGGAGACCATAGTAGCAGCCCCTGAAGCTCAAGACGCTACACCTCTCAGGAAGCTTCCTGGAAATGTTGGAGCCAGAGGACTCCTAAATTACTAAGTTCTGGATTTCAACATATTGGAAGAACATATCACATATGCTTAAAACCATTTCATATTTCTTTAGCAATAAGAAAATGAGAGGCAATTTATCTCTTGGCGGGGAAAAAAAGGCTATGGTTTTCTCTAGCAACTGTGGTTCTTTTTTTCCTCCCAGCCTCATTATTAGGTAGATAGTGGTGCCCATAAATCAAATTTTAATATTGTGCCTTTCAATCTTTTTAATTGAAGAGCCAGCAGACAGTAATTATGCACATAACTGCTCCTCTCTCGTTTTCCTCTTTTTCCGTCAGGGAAGGTCACTGACTAGCAGGCATAAGGATGAAAGAGCTCATTCTAGTGAACTGTTTCTCGTGGGAGGCGGGAGGAGGGAGGAAGGAAAAGAAGCTGATGGAAGCGAAGCCAGGAGGGGGGCATGTGCTGAGGGCCATGAGTTACAGAGTTCCAGAACTTCCCAGAAGATGGGAGAGACCTTTCTGCCTCTGCAGCTTTTTCCATAGTGTGGGTCTTCCCATAGTTTAGTGTCTGTCCCACTGTTGATGGACATGGGCTATTTCTGGTTTTTTACTGTGCGGAGCAGTGCAGTAGCCAGCACCCTGGCACAGGCAACCTGGCATGTGAGTCTCTGTGCACAAACGTGTGACTATAGTTCTTAGGCCTGACGACGATAAGCGGAACTGCTGGGTCTTAGTAGTGGGCACATTTGAAAATTTAATAGCTGCTTCCAGACTGCCCTCCCAAAAGGCTGCCCCAGTTTATATCTTCACCCCCACCTGTCTTTAAACAAGTTTATGGGGATTGTAAAGTATTTACACACACGTTCAAGCACTCAGGCTGGTTTCTCCATATGGCTTCAGAGAGAGCGAAATCTGTCTCCTGAAACAGAAGTGCATTCAGTGAAAGCCTAAGAGAACCAGGCGTAGGCTGTTAGTTTAACTGTGCAGAAGGGTGCAAATGAGGAAGTGGGTATAAATGAGGAAGTGGGTGTCTGTTAGTCTACATATGCCTCATCTATCTGCCCACTGAGCCACCTATCTGTCCATCCACTCACCCATCCACCCACCCGTTAGTCCATCCAACCATCCATCTATCCGCCCACTCATTAGTCCGTCCATCCGTCCATCCATCCATCCATCCATCCATCTATCCATCCACCCACTCATTAGTCCATCCATCCATCCATCCATCCATCCATCCATCCATTCAGCCGGCCTCCCAGCTGATACTTACTCAATGATTACTACTTGCTGGGAACTATGCCCAACCCTGTGGGCAAAATCAGAGATGAAGAATTAAGCATTCATGGAATCTTGCACTCCAAGAATTCACAGCCAAGTAGGAGAGAGAAAACACGGATGCCGCAAGGCACATAAACAAGGAGAAATGATTTAGAAATTTCAAGAGCTGATGGGATGGGAGGAGGTGATTTCAGACTCCACGGGGGACTCCTCTGGGGGCCCTAAGATGATCCCCCCCATAGAATTGGGACACGGAGGGATCCTGAAAGGCAAAGACAGCATTTTAGCCCTGCCCTGATCCACAGCCAACCTCTGGGTGGCTTCACTTCCATTCCAGCCAAGGCCAGTGGGTGAATCCGGGCACAAATCAGCTTCAAGAGCACAGTGGAGCCATAGGAGGGCAAGGTGATGACCGAAGACACCAGGGGACTGTGAGACTAGGTCACAAATAGCAGATGAGTCCCAAACAGAAATAGGGTACGGAGACCATATTTTCTGTTCCTGAAACTAGGACATGCCGCTCAATACACAGGAGAGAGAATGCGAGAATTTAGCCTGCCCCAGAAGGCCCACCTGAGAGTCACACACCATTAGACCATTAGCTGACCTTGGTGAAAGTCAGAACTTTCAAAATACCTTTGCCTCAGTCTCCCCTCTGCAGGATGGGGATAACCATGCCTTCCCCACAGGAATGCTGTGAAGATCAAAAGGGATCCGTCAGAAAGGCATTCCCAACAGCTGTTCCAGAAGGGCCACCTTTCCCCCAGCCCCATGGCACACCGCATGCCCTTGGGGTATTTTATCTGGTGTCTCCACACAAAGGTCGGCTGCCCTTTCCGGGCCTTCTGCATCTCCAAATACCCACCCCCATCCCACAGGCCTTTTCTACTTCTGGCCCTGCCAAGACTCTATAAACTTTATATCGTTTCCATAAACCCAACGGCCCCTTTTGTCCACGGCACCTATCACGTTGTAAAGGTGTAGGAAACCATTTCTCAGGAAGGGTCTGGCCTTCTTGAGGAGTGTTTGTGGGGCCTGGTGTGGGTTTACTGGGCAACAACGGAGTAATAACAGCGCTGTAAAATCACCATCCCAGCTCTGCCTGGCCGGCCAGGATGCTCGAGCACCAGGTCGGGTGGAGACGGGGAGGGGCTGTCAGGCCCGGGACTCCAGAGACGCACAGAAGGGGCGGCCCAGCCTTCTGGCTCAACTCCACCATCCCAAATTCCAAGGCATGACTTTGGCCCCGGCTTTGCCTAGAACAGGCAATTTGAAAACAGGAGGTGTGACATTCCTTCCTTCTCAATGGCAGGCTCAGGGGTTGGAAGCCACAGAAAAAGGGATACTAGCTCTGGGAGTTAAAATAGACTCATTTAGGGGCTTCCCTGGTGGCGCAGTGGTTGAGAGTCCGCCTGCCGATGCAGGGGACACGGGTTCGTGCCCTGGTCCAGGAAGATCCCACATGCCGCGGAGCGGATGGGCCCGTGAGCCATGGCCGCTGAGCCTGCGCGTCCGGAGCCTGTGCTCCGCAACGGGAGAGGCCACAACAGTGAGAGGCCCGCGTACCGCAAAAAAAAAGAAAGAACAAAAAAGACTCATTTACATTTGTGGCTGTCTTTCCGTAGGTCCACATTTCCCTCAAACCTACTTCCTATATAATATTTCCTGTATAATAGTCTGCTCTTCCCCGCCCATGGGAAAGCCTTGATGGCTTTATCTGTCGATGAAAATAATATGCTCATCATAATAGAAAAGCATAGAGAGGGAATTCCCTGGCAGTCCAGTGGTTAGGACTTGGTACTTTCACTGCCGGAGACCCAGGTTTGATCACTGGCTGGTAAACTAAGATCCTGCAAGCTGCATGGAGGGGGGAAAGAAAGAAAGGAAGGAAGGAAGGAAGGAAGAAAGGAAGAAAGAAAAGCATAGAGAAATATATCTCAAACCTCGTGAAATCATTACACCCAGAGATCACCAGTATTGCCATTTTAATGACCATCCTCCTAGAACTACACACACACGCGCACACACACACACATGGGTGCACACACACACGCGCACACACACAGGCTCAGAGTTAATGCACGTGGGTGCTCATGTACACAACTGCGACGTGATCACCTAAAGACTCAGTATTCGTCAAAGCATTGCCCACGGATCTCTAATATCAAGAGTTTCTGGGCTTCTGGGGTGACAGTTAAAATGCTAATTCCTCGACCCCAGCCAAGACCTACTGGGTCACACTCTCTGGGGCCAGGGCCTGGGAATCTGAATTGAACCAGCTCGGGGGTTATGATAGTACACAGTTGAAGAACCTAGGTCTTCCTGGGAAGAGACAAGTGGCACCGTTCCTTGGTCATCTTCGGGCAGAGTAGAGATGGCAATGGGACGTCACCTGGCGGAGGAGAAAGGGCCGGCGCTCTGAAGCCAGGCCCACAGTGCCACCCCTCACCCTGAGATGGAGACACGGATAGGGCTCCCGGGTTGGCTACAGTATTGCTCATTGGCGCTGGCAACAAAAATTCCTTTCCTGCTTTGTCAAAAATGCTTTTCCTGATAATGCTTTACGTCACTAAATTCACGCAGCTGCTCTGATACTCGCGAGAGATGAATCAGAGCTTGCCTAGGAGGACTGCACAGCAGAATCCCGCAGGGGAGGCTTATCCTTTGACGTCCATCCAGATGCGGCAGCTGGGGGCACCTGTTTCCAGCCGCAGGGGCACTGCCCGGGTGGAAGGGAGGCGGCTGGGGCAAGCTGTGGCCTCACCTCCAGGAGCTCAAAGCCCTCGCCCAGAGCTGGGCACAGCGCATGTGCTGAACAAACGCAGCTGTAGCTGTTATCGCTAACCTCTGACAAGCTGCTGAACTTTTCTGAAGTTGAGTTTCTTTTCTGTGTAATAGAGACAACACCTTCCGCTACCAAATGAGACGATGATGCCTCTGTGTGTCTGTGTGTGTGTGTGTGTATGTGTGTCGGACACATAGAGGACCTCAGTAAACAGACTTGTTTCTTCTCACAATTCACAGCATTTCAGGGACCCATACGTGGGCCCTACTGACAGCTTTCTGTAGGATGGGGCGTGGCTACCCTGGTGACAGCTCGGTGGGCCCTCCCTGTCCCCAGTGGAAAGGTCACTGACGTCCCCCACTCAGCCCTCTCTATCCAGGAGGCAGGGTGGCAGGAGGCCCCGTATTTTTGAAGCTTTACTCCTGTTTTGTGTGAGGGCAGGACCCTGGCACGCGTTGGCTCCTGCACCCCAGGCCTTGTTCACCAGAAGCCCGGGTCTGTACAGAGGGCCACCTCAGCTCCAGGGGAAGCCACAGCCCCCGATGACAGTCTCAAGGGGTTCCTCCGATAGCATCCTGGTCCAGAAACCTCTTGCCCCACCTTATACGAGCGACGTCCTGAGACACACATACACTTTCCCGTTCTGGGTCTGAGCTGACTTCCTCCACTGGCTGGGAAGCCACTATCCTTCTTCCCAAATATCCTTCTTTTTCTCCATGGCTCAGATCCCTACTCATTCTAAGGGTCCCCCTTGGCTCACTTCAGCTGTGCCAGCTCCTTCCATCAGCTGGGGATCTCTAACCCAGGATCAAGGGCCCCCGCCGCCCCACGGACAGCACACAAAGAAGCTAGCCCTTGCGGGGGGGGCCTGCATGCCTGTCCCCGCCCAGCCCTCGGCACTGCTGGACCCCCAGGAGCCCGCGGCCGCCCCCCGCAGAGGCCGGGTCCCCTGCCTCGTGGTTTCACTCCTTTCCCCATCTTTCAACACCTCCCAGAAACACAACCTCATTACATGGCCCCATGCTGGTTCATTTGAGAAATAAAACTCAGAAACAAATTAAACGGCAATTTCTTTTTCAGCAGGAGGGGAGCCAGGCTTCAGGAATACCAGGCCAGCAGCCTTCGGTTCCGACTCCGGGGGGCTACTTCCCGCCATCGGCTCTGGTGGTATTAAAAGCCAAGGCTTCCCAGTGGTTTGCACCAGCGGTGATTTTGCATTTAATTTCCTTTGTTTTTCCTCCCCCAATGTTTGCTCTGACCCAAGTCCCTTTTATTGAGACTTTGGTAATAAAATGCAAAACCCTCCTTGGGACCACAGGCCAAGGAGCATGCAACTCCTACCAATCGGTGTGCAGGGAAGTGGCAGGCAGAGCTGGCAGGGCCCTCTCACCCCCTTTCTAGCTCCTCTGCGGCCTTCTCTCCTTTGTCCCTTGTGGGGCTGGGGATGCGCCGATGGGCCTCAGGACCAAGAGTGAGTCCGGGCTCCAGCCGGTGCAAACCGGTGGTCTCCCCAATATGCACCTGGGGAGACTCCAATAAAACTGCCAAGCTCATTCGAACTGGGGACTTAAATCCAATTCTCTCACAGGTCCCAGAGGCCACCAATTAACATACCACGTCCTGCCCCGCCATGCCCCTGCTTCTTAGCTGCTCTCTAACACATAACCCAGGGCTCCAAAGAGCTAGTCCCAATTACACACCAAATTAACTTTTAAGCTATATGTATATATATTCAGGGCGGGTACCTGTGACTAACATAAAAAAATAAACCCGCTCGAGTTTTTTCTGTGAGGGATCCTGTCTAACCTCAGGGATCAACCTCGGTCCACCTTGATTTATGACAGATGACGCCAGCCAGCCAGCCATGAAAACCCAGGTTGGGAAAAAGGATTTTAACATCCACCCAGATGGGCAGACCGGGTGACATGACCAAGTCAGGCAGACTGCCCGGACGCATCCAGTTGAAACGGAGATGGAGAGTTAAGTGGCGTCGGACAGATCATTCGCACACCCATCCAGGAAGCAAATGGGTTGATGCTTACACTCAACCATGGAAAAGAAGAATGTGGACCCCGTCCGCATGGGCTTCCTTTGCCAGGTCCCACAAGGAAGGATGGAGAGAGGGAGGGGAGGAGGGAAGGAAGGAAGGAAGGGAAACAAGATAGAAACATACTCTCTTCCCACCCTGTGGAGACCGTGATTCCTGGGGGACTGAACTCTCCCTTGTGGACCACAGATTTCGATGATTTTCTTTTTTCTAATACCAGTATTTTCAGGAAAGTATCCTGGCTTCTGAATACTAACTTGAGTAACTTCTAAAACAGTGTTTTCCAAACCACATTCTGCAGAGGGCTAGTTCTAAGAGGTCTTTCAAAAGAGGAACCCAGTAAAGCTGGGAAATGGTGCATCCTCTGTTTCCTCTCATGGATATTTATGATCGGTATTTTTTTTTTTTTTTTTTTTCGCGGTATGCGGGCCTCTCACTGCTGTGGCCTCTCCCGTTGCGGAGCACAGGCTCCGGACGCGCAGGCCCAGCGGCCATGGCTCACGGGCCCAGCCGCTCTATGATCGGTATTTTTAAGGCTCTGATAAGTCCTGCAATAAAGACGTGTTTCACTTGGTCTTAGTCAAGCTCATCTGAAGCCAGACCCCTTTTCTGGGTAAAACTGATCACAACTTTCTTGTAGAATCCTGCTTTGGAAATACAGAGAGACATTCATTCATGGGGGATGTCTCCACTGGGTCCTCACAGCCACTGAATTAGGCAGCCACACTTCCTGTGACAGAGACTCCCATGTGTTTGCAAACCCTGTTTCCTTTTTCTCATGGGCACAGAGCCAAACTACATTTCCCAGCCTCCCTTGCAGGTGGTGGAGGCCTCATGGCTGCGTTCCAGCCAATGGTACGCGGGGAGGTGCAAGCATGCCACTTTCAGACAAGGCCAGGCCAATGCTTCCTGCCTTGTGCCAAGGATGTAGAGGAGGACCGAGCCATAGCAGGGAAGGAGTCTGGACTCCCAAATCCCCCCTGGGACAAGGATCGCCCAGTAGTACCACCCCATGAGGAATACCACTGTGGGACTGTTGAGTGAGTGAGAAATACACCTTCACTGAGTTAAGCCAGAGTCCTTTGGGGATTGTTATTATAGCAGCTGGCCAACCAGGCTTATACCTGCCTTAAGCGAGAACCAGCCTCCCCTACGCAAGAGAGGAAGGGGAGAAGGGAAAAGTCAACATTTCTGTAGCCTCTTCCAGGCACAGGGAGAAATGCTCCGCCACTGAATCCTCACGGCAACCTCAACAGGTGAGCGATGGTGCTTCTGGTGCAGATGGGGGAACTCAGTCTCAGAGAGGGGAAGTGACCTGCTCAGGTGCTTGGCTGCACAGCCGAGGGAAGAGTCTAGCCTGGTGAGCCAATACCCTCTCCACGGCACCTTGCTGGGCTGGTGGAACCCTTCAAAGCAAACATCTTATTGAAGAACCTTCACAAAGAATCGGTTTAACACCCAGGTTAGCTCGGCAGAATACAGGCTGACCTGGTGTTTTGTCCCCGAACAGAGCTTAAACAGGCCTAATAAGAATTAGCTTGACTTCCTGGGTTCAGCTCTTTTTTCAAAAGGAGATTAAAACGCTCAGCTGCATACACATGACCTTGATTTGCATTTTTAATAAAGCCCCACACTCACCCTTCAGATGCCAATGTTTTTATGTACATGCAAAGGCCAATCAGCTGTGAGATTCTCTAGAATTAGGGTGATCAACTGCCCTGGTTTGCCCTGGATTGAGGGGGATCCCGGGACACAGGACCTCCAGTGCTAAAACTGGGAAAGTCTCAGGCAAACTGGGATGAGTTGGCTATTCTAAGCAGTAGACATAGCACTGTGTCCTGGAGAGCAGGCGGGAGGGGACAGCTGCTGGGAGGGGCCGAAGGCCCTGGGAGCCATGTGGGAGACCAAGATAGCGTAACTCGAGGTGGTTAATATTTGCCTTAAATGCTGGGGGGACAGACAAACCCTGAAATTCCCATTTACAACTTTAAACTGCCAACGAACAGTGACACCAGCGTGAACAGAAATTCCTGCCCTGAGCAGGAGAGGTAACACTGGAAATTATGATGGGGAAAGGCAAGAGGTGTCAAATTCTCCTGAAGCTGGAAGTGTCCCCAAATTTCCTGTTAATTATTAGCCTGAGAGCCCAGAGACTGCCAATGGGACAAATACAAATGCTTCATACACCATGGGTTCCTTTTTGAAATGCGTATGTTTGAAAACAGACAAAGGTTATCTATATACACAAACCATCCAAATGCACACACTTGTGCATGCCCACGTGTGTGTGCATGCCTGAGTGTACACACACACACACACACACACACCTCAAGGTAATGTGGGTCACCTTCAACCTTCTTCAGGGACCTTTAGTTCCCAGGGTCACTGGAGGAATGTTGTCATTGCAAGGTCTCCCTTACGCCACAGCCATAATGGTTCAGACCTCAAGGACTGCACTCACACTGAGGTCAAGGGCAGACCATTGCCACTGGGTAGAACCCTGTAGAATGGCAAATTCCAGTTCGGTAATCCTACAAAACCCACTGAGACTAGACCTGTGATGCTCAACCCTCACAGTCACCTGGGGAATCTTTAAAAAAAAATCAGAGATGCCTGGGCTCCATTCCAGACTAATTGAATCTGAATCCCTGAGGGCGGAGCCCAGGCATCTGCATTTTTCAAGCTCCCCAGGTGACCCTGACACTGAGCCAGGGCTGAGAACCACTGCTCTCAGCCAGGAGTTGGCAATTTTTTTTTGTCAAGGGCCAGATAGTAAATGTTTTAGTAAATGTTTGCAGGCCGTATGGTCTCTGGTAACTAGTCCACTCTGCAGTGGTGGTAGAAAGCAGCCAAGGCATACCCAAACGAGCACGGTGTGTTCCATTTATTTGTAAGAACAGGTGGTGGGCCGCAGCTTGCCAAGCCCTGCTCTAGACTTCACAAGCCCCATTGCCTGATTTAATCAGCCATTCTAGACTTTGCTGGTGGCCATACCCTTCATGGCCCAACTTTTTTTTTTTTTTTTGCAGTACGCGGGCCTCTCACCGCTGTGGCCTCTCCCATTGCGGAGCACAGGCTCCGGACGCGCAGGCTCAGTGGCCACGGCTCACGGGCCCAGCCGCTCCGCGGCATGTGGGATCTTCCCAGACCGGGGCATGAACCCGTGTCCCCTGCATCGGCAGGCGGACTCCCAACCACTGCGCCACCAGAGAAGCCCCACAGCCCAACTTTTAAAAGTCAGTTTGGGGCTTCAGGAGCAGGGGGTTGTTTGCATTCTGTTTACTGTTATAAGAAAAGCAAACAGCAGTGGTGGGGTGGGTGGGGCAGAAGGTATATGGGAAATAAGAGCAGCAGAAAAACTGAGTATTTGGTCCCTGCAAGTCAGAGAAATCCACCTGGATTTTCTCCTCCCGTCACCAAAACTGGAAGAAAAATCACATTTGGGCAACCAGACTTTTAAGTGATTCTTGTCCTTATTTTCCTTCTTCAGCAGCTGGTCTTTTTCAAGCCAAGTCCTATCACCTAGCCTCTCCCTCCTCATTCCCTGCTAAATATCCACTTTGTCTGAAGAATCCAAGGGAGCAAACATGGAGAAGGAAAACAACCCCACACAATCATTATTTTTTTTCCTTCTTCTTTTGTAAAGTTTAAATGGAAACAGGCTTAAAAAAAAAAATCAAACAGAGCTACCCGGAGGCAAAATTTCTTAGCAGATTAAACCTTGTCCAAGGAGAGTAATCTCCCTCACCCATTTTCTTAGCACCGCAAGGAACCCAGAATTATTCTGCCCATCAGAGCACTCGGCAGTTCAGTGTTCTGTCTGGAGAGGTCATTAAATACTTAGGGTAGCTTCTCATCCAACACTGCCATCGAGGCAGTCGTCCAGGGGCTACTTGAATGTGTCCCAGGATGAGGCACTCAGTACCTCTCCAAAATCAGGCTTCCATGATCTCAAAGCTTGTCTTATGGAAAAGGGGAAAGCGCAGTGGGTACAAGTTAGGAGCTAGAGGATGACAGGTTTCAGTTTGATATCAGGAAGCTAGGCCATCAGAGCTGACCAACAGTGGGATGGGATACAAAACATTTCCAGCTCTTCAAATCTTAACGTTTTAGAGGAAAACTAAAAACACACAGATACTCTGAGATTCTGGCTAGAAAGCCCTGGTAAATGTTTTTTTTAGGCTGTTGGAAAATCTGGTGAGCTGGAAGAAGGTTTTGCTACCTCTCCTGATAACTACTGTAATTCCTCCAACCAGGTATGCTATGAAAACTAGTTCTTGTAACAGGTTGGTTAGGGGTGAATTTTTACTTGAAAATGAGTCCGTATATTTATGTAGGAGATGGAAACACACTAATTCACAAAAAGATGGGACATAACCGTATCACTAACAGATTCTTGAACAGGTTTCTTATACAAAGGGACAGGGTCCACTGCAAATATTCCTCTTTGGAGGAATCTCATAACCAGTTCAATTTCCTTTTTCACTTTGCCATCAGGAAATTCTTCATTAAACTTGAAGGCCAAGTTGAACAAATGAGCGGAACTGTGGCCTGCATATCTGGATACTAACTTTCCCCTGGACCTCAGTTTTTACAAAAATATTACAGTCATACCTTGTTATCTGCAGGGGATTGATTCCAGGACCCCCATGGATAACAAAATCCGTGGATGCTCAAGTCCCTTATATAAAACACTGCAGTATTTGCATATAATCTACACACATCCTCCCATATACTTTAAATCATCTCTAAATTACTTATGAGACCTAATACAATGTAAGTGCTACATAAATAGTTGTCCCCGTGGCAAATTCAAGTTTTGCTTTTTGAAACTTTCTGGAAATGTTTTTTGGAATATTTGTTATCTGAATCCACGGACGCAGAATCCACAGATATTGAGGGCCAACTGAATCTGATACAGATTCTTTTGTTTGTAAACTTTAAAACTTTATTTTATGGATCAGGTAAACTACCTTAAATGTTTTTGTTCAAGAAAGTAGAGTATAATAAATGAATGCACAGACATGTGAATGAGTAAATCCATAAGTAAACAGAGTGTCTTGTACAGGGTTGTTACCCTCCTCCACCCCACCCATGCCTGGTGTATAAGTAGAGATCCTTGTTGAATCAATCAGTCAATCAATGGAAAGCCCACCTACCACAGCGCTCATTGCATCTGGCCTCCAAAACCACCATGCTCATCCTGATACAGCCTGGATCACTCACTTCCCAGCGGCGACCCTGACCTCCAATCTGTCCATCTGACCTCACCGGGTGTGGCTCTAGGAACACAAACTAGGTCTTCTCCCTTTTTACAGTATTGCTCAGGCTGTTCCAGAGAGCTAAGTCTCAGGTGGCGTCTATAGGACTGAACCAAGAAAGCCCAGATGAAGATACCCAGGAATCAGTATGGGGACCAACTCTTTGGTGCTCTGGCCTGAGGGGCTTACGACCATCTGTCTCTGGTGGAACAAATCACCATGGCTCTATCAGTGAGAGTTGGATCTGGATTTCTCCCAGGTTCAGGTATCAAGAGAACAAGGCTGACTGCAAAAAGACCACTACCTGGCCCAGGTTAGGCATCTCAGCACTTGGCTTAAATGAACAGCCAATTGAGATACTGCGTCTAGCTGCCCCTCGGGAAGAAAAGGGGCACTGTGCCACGTGACACCACTGTGCGTGAACTAATCTTCATGATTCCTAAGAGTCTTTGGTGTCTGTTTTTTGTTGCTAAAGCTGCCACATTTTGGGGGCTCACTGTGTGCCCTGTGCTACACATGGCTCATCTCTTTTCTCTGATCCGTGACCCTAAGGGATGGGTACTGTCATGGTGGTGTGCATGCCTGAGTTCCCTGCAGGGCACCCCCTGGTATGGGGATGCCCCTCCCTCGTCGTTGATCCAGGTGGTAAAGGCAGTGGGACCCTGAAAGTCAACGACACGGCCACTGGATCAGGGTTAGGCCTGAGCTCCTTCTTGGGAATCAGACTGGGTCTGATTCCAGCCTCCATCTGACTGGTCCCTTGAATGGAGCAAGCGGCACAGGGGCCATTTGCTGCCAACCAGACTGGAGAGCAAACAGATCAATCAGAAAGAAAGAGAGACACAGAGATGTGAGATGGGGTGGGAGAGACGGAGAGGGAGAAAGCGTACAAAGGAGAGCTCTGTTCTGGCCTATTCTCGAGGCCCTGCTACACACACCCTGGCCTTTGGATTCAGTGGGATCCCTGTACTTTTCTTAGAGCAAAGGCAGCTTTTTAGCTTAATCACGCTCTTGTGAGTTTCTGTTGGTTGCAGTTAAAAGCATCCCCATTAATTTCTTCAACAAGCAAACTGCAAATTCAAAGAGAGAGACAAAGGGACACCGATAGATTAGGAAAGGCTCAAGGGACACCCTCGGATTGCAATGTATGGCCCTTATTTGGATCCAAACACATTGTTATGAAGATAAAATAATTGTATTCTGGAAGTTCAAAAACATAACTAAAATAAATCCTTAGCAAATTATAAAATGCCAAAATCAGGGCAAGAAGAAATAGGGAATTTAAATACATCAATAAATGTTAAAAACAACAACAACAAACAGTCCTTAACTTGAACATTCCTGATTCCCATTTTACAGATGCGCTAACCGAGGCAGGGACGAGTTTGGCCACCCATGTGGTCAGTAACAGAGCCGGGTTTCATACCCAGGCCTGGCCCCAGAGCCTGTGTCAAACCCAGCCTGCTGGGCACACTGCCTCCCGACCTCAACCCTGACTGGGACACCGGACGCCACCACCACTCCCAGACTTCGCAGTAAACCAGGGCGGAGCTCATTAGCAGAACTATTCTAAGTCCTTCCAATTTAGGTCACTACCACCTCCTGCCACGCTGTGTGCCACCTTGGCGGGTCCCTCTGCAGAGGGATGCCTACTTTCCGAGGCTGTGCTATTAGCGATTTCATATATTTCGTCAGTTCTCCCACACTAAACCACAACTTCTACCCAGGAAGAGCCCTATCTTCAAAAGTCTAAAACCTATAAAAGGGCTTCCCGGTAGAAGCGGGCCTGAAAGTGCAGACAGCTAGGGAAGGAGACTACAATTTTTATTACAAGCTTGTCTGTATATTTAATTTTTTAAATGATGTGCATACATGTGATAGAAATTTTAAGCTTTACTTTAAAAAATTTGCTGTGTACCCAACCCTGTGCATCGTGCAGTCTTTTTTCATCTTTTATCCTTAATACCACTGGGGGAAATGTTTCCAAATGCCAGATCTGACAGAAGAATTTTCTGTTTGTAAAATTAATAGATACCTAAAACACACACAAAAATCAGAAAATACAACGGAAAGAAAAAAAGTCACATGGATTCAATTATTCCAAGGCAAGCTTATTTCCTTCCATTCTTCCTCTACATGTTTTTCATTTTCGCTTGCTTGTTTGAACATAATTTCGACCATATTATACATGCCATATGGTATTCCGCGGGGTGGGCACTGTTGTTTGCCGCTCAATACCTTTTCTCACCTTTCCTGAAGGGTAGTAGTAATAGTTATTATTATTATTGTCATTATTATTATTACTGTCATCAATCTTGCCCCTGCTCCATCGCTGTGTCTTGGCTGTGTTGGGAGAGGAGGCAAATTACTTATCTTTTAGTTTATAGGTACAAGGAACCAGACAGACACTTTCTTTTTTTTTTTTTTTTTTCCCAGTACGCGGGCCTCTCACTGTTGTGGCCTCTCCCATTGCAGAGCACAGGCTCTGGATGCGCAGGCTCAGCAGCCATGGCTCACGGGCCCAGCCGCTCCACGGCACGTGGGATCCTCCCGGACCCGGGCACGAACCCGCGTCCCCTGCATCGGCAGGCGGACTCTCAACCACTGCACCACCAGGGAAGCCCCCAGACAGACACTTTCAAACCTGATAGGCAACTGGCAGAGCTCTTCATGGTCCTGGATTTTGAGTCCTGGCTCAGAGTGAAATTTTCTGACTTTTCCTTGGGAATGCTCTGATATGGAACATTCATATGATTTCTGAGATGGAAAAAGGTTATGTATGGATGGTGGGTAGCTAATGGAGTGGCCTGTAGCAACCACTGGTTGCCGCCCCAACATTCGTCCTTCCCTTCTTCTCAACTAATGGAATGCTGATTTTGAGCCAGCAATCTGCCTAGTTTAAAAATGCTCACTTCCCAGCCTCCCTGGCAGTCCGGGGGAGTCATGTGACAAAGCTTGGCCAATGAAGTGGAAGAGGAAGTTAGGGGTGGGGTTTCCAGGAGTGCCCTGTAAAAGGGAGCAGAAAAGGATGAGGTTTACTTTGCCTTTAATCCTCTGGCTTCCAGTCACGAAACTATGAAGCTAGAAAACATAACAGTCACTGCTAGGAATGACTGAGCAGTGAATAGAAGCAGCTGGCTCCATGATGGCGCTACTGGGCCCCAGAACTGGCCCCAAGCTGCTCATCTCCAGGCTGCAGATAAATAAATCCTATTTGATGAAGTCACTGTAAGTTGGGTTTTTGTTACTTGCAGCTCAACACAATCTTAACTGACACAATACACATCCTCTTGTACGACGTGATAAACCCAACGTAAACTCTTCAAAGCTTACTCAACCATATCCCTATCGTTGGATAGTTAGGCTAGTTCCAAGTTTGGGGGTGCTGTTAATACTTCAGTAATAAGCACATTTATGCATAAGCACCTGTGGGTCCTTACATTTCTATAGCAAAACTCTTTCACGTTCATTCGCTCATGAAGCCAGAGGAAAATGATTCAAGATAGGATGGCTCAGGGGCCACGTTATAGGCACCAGGTTTTCCACGATGTCTTCTCTCTCCTTTATGTTTCCCCCTAACATCTATGTTCTGTTCAAAAAATCATCCAACTTCAGTAAATGGTGGCTGCTGAATCCGAGTGAGAAATGAGAAACACTTCCAACTTGTGAAGAGCTAGGGATGTGTCATCCAGGTTCTAAAACCCTGCAGATTAACCCTATTGGAGGTCACCTCGCGAAGCCAGGAAGCCTGTCTCTCACTGCAGGGTGCAAAGAACGAACGACTGCAGTACATTAAGGCATAAGCAAAGGTTCAGGAATACTGTATATGCCTTGGGGCCTCTGAACAACATGGCGGGGGGCATGGGACAAAATCCTCAGAGATGATAGCCAATGTTTGCGTGTGTCGGGGTGGGCTGGAGGAGCAGCAGGGAGGTTGGAAAGGTGTTCGAAAAGGTGGCAAAGACTATGAGATCTTGAAAGGGTATTAGGAGAGGGCTGCTTCTTAACGACAATACAGGAAATCTGTTCCAGGGACCACCTGGAACCAAACATCACCCTCTCTAACCTCTAGGTTTCCTGAGGCCCTTTTTATTTCCCATGTGGTATATGCATTTGGCGATTACGCACAGCGATCCCACGTGGGGGTGGGGGGGGGAGTGGGAGAGCACTGAAGGGCCAGAGACAATGTCCATCTTCTTAGTTCTCAGGTGATGATGATAAAACCACCACCCGCCATCTTGTGTTCTGGAAAACCTTGGTGCCTCTGCCCACTGATGTTTGTTTTGTGGATGGGGTCCAATCACTCTGGCCGTAAAAGTGAATCCTGTATTCTCACTGACTGACCCTATAAAATCAGAGATGTAGTAAAAGAGACTCATCTCCCAGTCAAGTGGTCTTTGCGCTCTTTTAAATACATTTGTTCTTTAGGTGTCTGATCCAGAATGTCTTCAATTTTATAAATAGAACTCATTTATTACAGAACAAGGACTTGACATCCTGGCACTAAAATCACAGAGATCCTCTCTTACCCTCAACTGTGAAAACTAGGACCCTATATTTACTGAGTTCTGGGCTCTGTGCTGGGCACTTGTGAGGTGGGTATTAATATCTCCATTTTACAGATGAGGAAACTGAGGCTCAGAGAGGTGAGGGAATTTTGTGTTCAGGATCAGACAGGAGGAAAAAAAAAGGAATTCTAAATGTCTTAAGCAAATGTGCTCTAAATTCTAGAGCGAGCGGTGTCACAGAGAGAATTGTTGGGTCTTTGTTGGTGAGGGGCCCCCTCCTCCCTCCCTTCAATCGCTTCTTTCATAAGGAGCAGTTGGAACTCTTCCGGGCCTGGTGGTTTTCTGAGACATTCCTTTACTTTTGCTTATTCTCAAAGCTGAAGGCCAGGTTCTAAACTCAGGTCCAAGGGCCGGGGCCAGACCTTGGAGTCTTCACGCAGAGAAGAGTTTTCTGCCCTCGGCCCCTGAAGAGGGAAGGATTAGCAGGCAAAGCCCAACTTGATTGAAAAATAACTTCCCTCCCGGCTGCTTTATGGCTTTGTGTCTCTTCCTCCCAGCTCTGGCTGAGTCTGGCCCCAAGACCACTGCACTCAGGGTGGTCCTTCCTTCTCCAAGGAGTTGGAAATTACCAAAGGAGCACCGGAGGGGTGCTGAGCAGGCCATCTGAAGTCGGGCGGCAACTTACTCATGTTTTTAAAAAGTTTAAAAATGAACGCCGCAACAGTAAAGGCCCGAGGCATTCTGATTCCACCACGTGCCGGCTCTGCACTGCTGGGCAAAGTGCGTCCCCTCACTGTCCCCATCTGCAAAGTGGGGGGACAGTCTAAAGCACCGTGGGGTTGGCATGAGGATGCAGTGAGGGCAGGTGTTTACAGAATGCTTAGAACTTGACACACGGCGGCAACAGCAGATGGGAAGCCCCAGCCCTGGGATAGGGTGAGCACATGTACAGCCATCAGGCCAGTCAAAGCTGGTTCCTGCCAGCACTTCTGAGTAGCACAGAATCTGACTTTGGCCAAAGAGAGGACTAGCCTTTGCCCTTGGCTTCTGGGAGGTGACCTACGCCATCTAGCAGGAGTGTCCTCGTTTAGGGCAGGGGCTGACCACGTCAGAGAGACCAACAGTGTGACCTGGGATGGGGGCTGTGGGTCACATAGTACCAGTGGGCCTGGAGACTGAGTACAACCACGTGGGCCACCAATCAATCAATCAATCGATTGATCGATCATGCCTACTTAACGAAGGCCCAGTAAAAACCCTGGGGACCGAAGCTCACACGAGCTTCCCTAGTGGGGGATGCCTGTGTGACTGTCACACATCAGTGCCAGGAGGGTAGTGTGAGTAGAATCGCTTTCAGTGAGCTCTGTGTCTTTCTAATGCACTATCAAACCTGAGGGTGGTTCGGGGAACCCCTTGAACTTTGCAGTTAGTGTCAGAAATGAGGGTGAATTCCAGACAACTTCCCCGACACCAACCCTCCTGAGTTTCATGTCCACTGGGACCCCCAACCACCCAAACTGGAAACAACTAAGTGGAGTGTGTTTCAGATGCAATCTCAGGGGCACCTCAGTTTCCACATCTGTAAAATGGGACGCACAGCGCCTACCTTTCCAGGTTGTGAGTTGCCAGATCGGGAAGGACTTCATGGAGCTCCCTACATCCTTTTAAACCCAATTCGACTGACAAAAAGAGCACAATCTGATGAGGCTCATGAGTGTTTAGTGTGAAGGAACTCTCTCCTGGTGTGAGAGACAGTGAATCTTGCCTGAAGAAACTGCAACCAGTCAGTCGCTTTGTGATTCAACAGAGAATTGACGGGCTTAACACTTAGAAAATGATCTCTTTATGAGCTCGTTGCTTCCTGGGAAAGGCCAGCCGCCTAGAGTAACCCCCACCTGCCGTGCCCCTGGGAGGGCATCTGCCCTGCACACTGGCTGGGTACCCAGTGAGGCCCCAACACCTCTCTTCCCAACCATCTCTTAAATGTTCACTCAAGACGTTGAAATGACCAGGTGGCTCCTGGCTAGACGTTCCTTCATTTATTCATTTAAAAATGAAACTGAGCAATGCACTGGACGCATAGTGTGTGTCTGTGTTGGCAGGAGAGAAAAACTGCTGAATATGTGGGCCCGGTCAGCACCCTGCTGGGCACACAGGTACAGGGAAACTCAATGCTCAGAGAAGGGCTGTTGTGGTGGATGGAAGTCCCGCTCAGGAACTTCCCGTGTGGGGTGGAGTTGGAGCAGGAACTTGAAGGTCCAAGGTCAGCAGAGAGGGAGGTGGGGGGTGGCATTCCCTGCAGGGTGACAGAGAAGGCTGTAGGTTCTGAGACCTGTCAGCCCCCAGCTCCCTGGCAGGGAGAAGTGGGGCAAAAACAGGGGTGCGGGGGGACACTCGGTGAGAGAGCCTTGAATACCACCCAAGCGGTTCCTTTGGACCAAACATACAATGAGGCCATTATTCCTATGGATTCCTTGAATTAGAAGGTGTGATCTTTCATCCCGGCTGCAGTATTTGCGAACTAGCTTTGAGAAGTAAACCAAGGCAGAGGCCAGAGTGAAACAGATGATTTATACTTCATTCATCCAGTGAAACAACTGTCGAGGACCTGCTGCCAGCTGCGTCTAGACGAGGAGCTATTTGTTACTGTTTTGATTCTCTCTTCCCTCTTTATCTTCCACACGTAGTAGATTCCAAGTCATTCTCTTGGACGTGAAGGATGCCAACTGTAAATAAGGTGTCTATCCATTGATAAAGACCCAGCAGGAGCCACTGAAAATGTTTTGCTAATAGAGTAACTCTGTGCTTAAGTGTTTACAATATTTGAACTGCACCTCATTAATCCAAATTAATCTCTTCCAGTTAACTGGCATTACCTCATGGGTGGGCGGAGTAGAAGGGAACTAACTAGCGTCAGGCAGCCAGCTAAGAGCGCTCACCACCATCTTGTTTAATTTTCTCAACGATGGTGTGTTCAAACTCTGTCTTTGGGAGACTGCCCACTTGCTCCCCTGCCCCTGCCACAGGGTTATAAGGGGTTTGCAGCTACTGTGTTCGGACCCTGCCACGTCTCAGGACCCTGCCCCTCCCTGGTCACAGTTAGATTGACTTAAAGGCCACAGGAGCCCAGTGGAGCCAATGAGCTACTTCCCTGGGAGCTTTGGACTTGGGACTACAGAGAACATCGGAGATGTCCCTCCCGTGACTGAAGCCACGATATTTAAACTTGGGGGCTCATGGAGACCACATTTCCCACTTGGTGGAGAAAGCTGGTCTAGGGCATAAGAGAGACTTAGTCAAAGTGCAGAGAGGAGCAAAAAACTGGTGATGTTTGAGTCCCGGATTCCTTTACTCCTGGGGCTCAGCCTCACCCCGACCCTGCCAGTGGCTTCTCTGGCTCCTCTTTCTTGAAATCTAAAAGCAGATTCCTTCCCTTTTGCGCTTAGATTAGTTCCAGTCAGGTTTCTGTCACTTGCTACCAGGAGTCCTAAGAAGCAGGTGTTATTATCACCATCTCACCAATGAAGAAACGAGGCTTGGGCGCTTGCTGGAATTTCAGAACTAGAATTTGTTGGGGATGTGCAACAGAAGCAACGGTCTCCATGCCTGACCCTATGGGTCCTTCTGGTTGGAATGTAGGGCATCTCTGGAGTTGAGGACATAAAGGCGTCAGCAGGGATGGAAAGGTTCTGTTCTGCTCCATCCTTTCTCACCAAGTCCCCTCCCCCCAAGCAGTCCCCACGGAGCCAGGGAGACAGCCCTCTCCAAGAAGACTGCTGTTGGGTTCTGCTCTGGCCCTGCATGGCCTTTGCCGCTGGCAGATGTTGGTTTCTCTCTTAGCTCCACCAGCCGGCTGTGTGGTCCAGGGTAATTTGCTTAACTTCTCTGTGATGGGCTGAATTGTGTCCCCTCAGAAATTCGTATGTCGAATCCCTAACCCCTCAGGATATCAGAGCTGACTGTATTTAGAGATGGGGTCTTTACAGAGATAATTAAGTTAAAATGAGGTCATTAGGGTGGGTCCTAATCCAATAGGACTGGTGTCATTACACACACTCAGGGGAAGACCACGTGAAGACCCAGGGAGAAGACGGCGGTCTACAATGCAAGGAGCAGGGCCTGGAACAGAGCCCTCCTTCCTGGATCTCAGAAGGAACCAACGCTGAGGGCACCTTGATCTTGGACTTCTGGCCCCCAGAACTGTAGGAAAATACATTTCTGGTCTCAGAGCACCAGCCTGTGGTACTCTGTTACGCAGCACTAACAAACGAACAGAGGCCTTGACATTCATTCTTCCCACCTGTGCAATTACGAAAGCAACACCTGTGGCCCCAGGGTGCAGGGCGTGTGGTGATAAGGAAAACGCAGGCACCCATGGCAGCCGCGTCACGGGCGCGCCTGCAATGGTAGCTGTTCCTTCTGTTCTAACAGCCACACTGTCCCCAGAGCTGCAGAAGTTTCTCAGTCCTTTGCCAGTCCTTCAAGGAAGCCTGCTGTTTCCTGGACGACAATGTTCCGACGGGAGGTGACACATTTCCATCTTTCCTGGACAGACCGCTCTAAGCCGAAGGGCTGGTGGGAAAAGCCAGCCAGGTCTCTATGTACTGGGACGAAGAAGCTTCCAGGTGTGGGCTCATCCCCAGAGAAGAGGGAATGAAGTGTGCGTGGTTCACTGGACGCCCCCAAAGAGCCCAGTGTGGAGGACGGGGTGAGCTCACGTCCGGCGGGGGACAGGTGCCCACCCCGTGTGGCGTGCCTGATGCTAACAAGCGCTGGCGGGGAGCCTCAGGCCCAGGGGCCTGTAATAAAGGCTCCAAGGGACGAAAAACACAGCGCTGGGAGGCAACACGTCTGAGGAGACAGGAGCACAGGGGGCCGGCCCTGCGGCCACAGGCGGCACAGCACCTCGTGTGTGTGCGTGCGGGCGTGTGGGCCTGCTACGCGTGCATCTGTGTGTGGTGTAGGTGTGTGTGTGTGAGGGGTGGTGTGTGTGAGGGGTGTGTAGGAGTACGTAGTGTGTGTGGTACGTGTGCTGTGCGTACAGGTGGGGGGGTAGGTGATGTGTACGGATGTTTGTGTATAGCGTGTGTATTTGTGTAGCCTGTGGTGTGGGGGAGGTGGTGTGCGTGTGCATGATGTGTGTGTGTTTGCATATATGTGTGTAAATATACTTACTTGTGTAGGTGTGTGGTGTGCACGGCACATGTGTGGTGTGTTGGGAGGGGCTAGGCCGTGTGCGGGTATTTTCGTGTGTCTGCTGTGTGTGGCACACGTGGTGTGCATGTGCATGTGTGTGAGTAGTGTGTGTGGTATGTTGGCTGTGTAAAGGTGGTGTAGGGTATGTGATGTGTGTGGGTGTTTGTATATAGTGTGTGCTTATATGTGGGGGGGTGTGTGTGGTGTGCGTGTGTCTGTGTGATGTGTGTGTCTGTGTGGTGTGTGTGTGCCTGTGTGTCTGTCTGTGTGGTGTGTGTGTCTGTGTGCTGTATGTCTGTGGTGTGTGTGGGTGTCTGTGTTGTGTGTGCGTCTGTGTGGTGTGTGTGTGTCTGTGGTGTGTGTGTCTGTGTGGTGTATCTGTGTGTCTGTGTGGTGTATGTCTGTGGTGTGTGTCTGTGAGTGTGTGTGTCTGTGAGATTGCTCCTGGACCTGGAGGCATGAGCGGCTGGCCCACCAGGGCTGGGAAAGGAGTGGGAGCTGGACAGCGCCCCCCGAGGGCAGGATGGAGGGAGGTGACCATGTGTGGCTGTGACACAGGACAAAGCGGAGAGCTCGGATGCTGGCTGGACGCTGGCTGGGCCCTGGCCGTCCACCAGCTGCCCCCACCCCAGGCCTGACCTCAGAGCAGGGAGGAAGGGTAGCATGGACCAGCCCGGCGGGTGCCAGAGAGGGTCCTTCACAGGACACAGGAGGATGCCCCACCCCCACCTCTGCCCAGACCCTCCTGGGGTTTCAAGAACCATCTGGGAGGAAGCGAGAGGGCAGGGCCGGGCCGCGGTTCCCACAGAGCTGCTGGGAGCAGGACAGAAAAACACGATCTTGACCTGCTTGGGGATCCTGTTTTTACACCCAGCCGGTGGGGCTGGGAAAGGAGTTGACTTGTCTGTGTCTCCCCTTCCTGGGCGTGAGCTCCCTGAGCCCCTGGGACACCTTAGTCCTATGACCCCACCAGCCAACACAGGGTGGATACCTGTTCTGAATTATGTGCATGTGCTGCTGAGCTATTTAAGGACCAGAGCATCATGTCTAACCACAAACCCCTGAGTGCTTAACCCCTCAAAGGCCCTTCCTAACTCAGGACTCCTCAGGGTGCAGATGCAAGGCCGCGGGGGCCCGGCCCACCTGCCTGTCCTCCCCTCTCCTCACGCCCACTCTCCCCTGGCTGCTGCATGTCTTGTAGCTCCCTAACACACCTGCCCACCGTGCCTCTGGGCCTTTGCACATGCTGTTCACGCTGCATGGAACACCCTTCCTGCCTTTCTCCACCTACTCATGAAATTCCTCTGATGCCCACCCTCCCCATCTTAGGATGGAGAGGCACCTCCTCTCTGTCCCCCACAACTGCAGTGCCCGGGATTCTTTGTCTTGTGACTTTCTCATCATTACTGCCTCCCGTGGGTGCCTGGCATTCAGTAAGCACATCCTTCCTTCCTTCCTTCCTTCCTTTCTTCCTTCCTTCAATCTTGCATTTATTTGCTCATTAAAAGGATGAATCCAACATGCAAATCAAATTAATGAATCAAATATCTGCAGAAAAGACTCAAACACACTCTACTATGAGCAGTGCCCAAAGAATTATAATAGACGCATTCCCGGCTTTCAAGAAGCTCGTGCCATGGTCATTCTGTAAGATAAATGTGTGGGAAGGGCCTCCCTGGTGGCGCAGTGGTTGAGAGTCCGCCTGCCGATGCAGGGGATACGGGTTCGTGCCCCGGTCTGGGAGGATCCCATATGCCGCGGAGCAGCTGGGCCCGTGAGCCACGGCCGCTGGGCCGGCGCGTCCGGAGCCTGTGCTCCGCAACGGGAGAGGCCACAGCAGTGAGAGGCCCGCATACCGCAAAAAGAAAAAAAAAAAAAAAAAAAATGTGTGGGAAAAATGACTAATATCTTGCAGTCAATGTCACGTGTCAAATCAGTGGTAAATAATACATACTGTGGGTGAGACAGGGTAGGAGAAAGATCTTCAGAGGCTGGAGAAACCAGAGGAGGCTTCCTGGAAGCCATGGCTTTGCATTAGGTCTTAAGTGCCTATATGACCCAGTTTATTCCTATTGACCAAAGGTAATACAGTTGATTCTCATTATTCACAGTAGTCACATTCTAGAAAGTCACCACGAACACTGAATTAGCAAGTACTGAATTACTGCTTGGGGAAACACGGGTTTGGGTTCCTGAGAACCTCTGGCCACATTTTTGTCAACCAATCAATACATACCTTGTTTTATGTGTGTTTCTGTCTAAAGACACCTTACTTAATATATACTGTTGACTCCTTAACATTGGACTCAGGGGGCTTCCCTGGTGGCGCAGTGGTTGGGAATCCACCTGCCAATGCAGGGGACACTGGGTTCAAGCCCTGGTCTGAGAAGATCCCACATGCTGCAGAGCAACTAAGCCCGTGCACCACAACTACTGAGCCTGGGCTCTAGAGCCAGCGAGCCACAACTGCTGAGCCCATGTGCCACAACTACTGAAGCCTGTGTGCCTAGAGCCCATGCTCGGCAACAAAGAGAGGCCACAGCAATGAGAAGCCCGTGCACCACAACGAAGGGTAGCCCTCGCTCATTGCAACTAGAGAAAGCCCGTGCACAATGATGAATACCCAATGCAGCCAAAAATAAATAATAAATAAATAAATAATTTTTTTAAAAATGGGGGCTTCCCAGCCGCATAGCACAGGGAGATCAGCTCGGTGCTTTGTGACCGCCTGGAGGGGTGGGATAGGGAGGGTGGGAGGGAGGGAGACGCAAGAGGGAAGGGATGGGGGAACAGATGTATATGTATGACTGATTCACTTTGTTATAAAGCAGAAACTAAAAAAAAAAAAACCTCCAGGCCACCTTTTCCAAGAGTCTAGGAAGCACACAAAGTTAGCAGTCAGTCACTGTTCTTTTTATGTTCATTGTGTTTCATGTTAATACGTTGTCCTTGGAGATGTATAGCTTGCTCTTATACACAGCTATGCCTTTTAAGTGTAATTAAACATTTATTTCTATCATTAAAAAAAAAACAATGGGGGCTTCCCTGGTGGCGCAGTGGTTGAGAGTCCGCCTGCCGATGCAGGAGATGTGGGTTCGTGCCCCGGTCCGGGAAGATCCCACAGGCCGCGGAGTGGCTGGGCCCGTGAGACATGGCCGCTGAGCCTGCGCGTCCGGAGCCTGTGCTCCGCGACGGGAGAGGCCACAGCAGTGAGAGGCCCGCGTACCGCAAAAAAAAATAATAAAAAAAAAAAAGAGAAAGGAATGGGACTCAGCGCCAAGAGTGCTATAACTCAGGCCGGAACAAAGCTTATCTAATGCGTGTATTTTCTCTTGAAGGTACATCA
The DNA here is from genome assembly GCF_964341445.2 of Mesoplodon mirus. Taxonomy (NCBI): domain Eukaryota; kingdom Metazoa; phylum Chordata; class Mammalia; order Artiodactyla; family Ziphiidae; genus Mesoplodon; species Mesoplodon mirus. The sequence continues at coordinate 179,500,859 of NC_138979.1, forward strand.
CAGCCTTCTTGAATGTTAGCACGATGTGTGGGGGGCATTTTAAACAATGAGATCACCAGCGAAAAGCACAAAAACGCTAAAAATGTGGCGCTAACTAGACCTCGAAGGGACACTTGTTGATAGCATGAGAACTGAAACAAGAAGACAGACGGATGCTTTGTTCCATCTCAGCTGGAACACGTGTGTTACATACTCAAATTTTCGGCCACCCCGTGCGTGTCTGCAAATGACCGAGAAAGCACCACGAGTATTGATTTGGGGGCTACAAATCAAGTTAGCGAGTAGGCGAAGTGCAAACACGGAATCCGTGGACAATGTGCAAGGAATGTAATTAACAGCTTCCCCTTGCACTCTCCAGTTTGAGAGTCACCAGGGTCTTGAGACCTGTGCCTCTGCAGTGGGCCCAGCAAAGCACATAACTGCCGTTGGGCAGGTGGCTCTTCCGCCCCTGCCCACCCTAGGCTGCCTGCAGGTGTGCTGGCTCCCCCGTCCCCCCAGGTAACACGGGGATCTCCACAGCCCGTTGCCCATCCACAGCGAGAACCTGGAAGCCATCACCATCCTCTCACTCCCAGGCCTCCTAAAGCATCCGTCAACTTCGTTCTGATAAGGAATGGATCCTGACAACCTGCAAGTAGCTGCTTCTCCAGATGCCTTTCCTAGGAATTCCTCCTCCGAGCAGCAGCTCGGCCCAGGGCCCAGGAGAACCAGCATCAGAAGCCTGGAGGACAGGTGCTGAGACTCAGCCAGCATCCCCGCCTGCATTCCCAAATGTCCCGGGAAATCAACCTGAACTCTCCATGTGTCTCCCCACCTCGCGCAGGGCATCAGCAATCAAGTGTCATCACCTGTTCAAGAGCATTAAAGCCAATCTCAGAGCCGGCTCTGGTGACTCTCTTCAAGTTGACATTTTCTCAGGGCCCTGTATCTGCCCTGTGGTTAACCCAGTTTTTAGCCTGGCTACTGAATATTTAGCCTTTCCGCAGCTGTTCTGCTTACCAGAAGAGCAACCCTATCTCCCTCCACAAAAGACAAATACGTTTCAGTGACTGGAGAACAGCTCAGCAAGCTACAACCTGAACAATGATCTAGAGCAAGCAGAGAATCAGCCAAGAGATATCCACTTGGCATTTATTAAATGCCTAATAAAAATAGAAAACTGTTTCTTGGGGCTTCCCTGGTGGCACAGTGGTTAAATATCCGCCTGCCAACGCAGGGGACACGGGTTCGAGCCCTGGTCCGGGCAGATCCCACATGCCGCAGAGCAACTAAGCCCGTGTGCCACAACTACTGAGCCTGCGCTCTAGAGCCCGTGCGCCACAACTACTGAAGCCCGTGCGCCTAGAGCCTGTGCGCCGCAACAAGAGAAACCACTGCAATGAGAAGCCTGTGCACCACAACGAAGAGTAGCCCCCGCTCGCCGCAACTAGAGAAAGCCCGCGCACAGCAACAAAGACCCAATGCAGCCAAAAATAAATAAATTAAAATAAATAAATTAAGCAAAAGAAAACTGTTTCTTGAGTGCTTGCTGTGTGCCAGGCATGCACTCTGCTACACGTACTTTAGAGATACTATCTTACCCAATCTTACTAAATTCAAGGTAGGGGCTATTTTCCAGATTTTCTCACCATTTTCTGGCTGAGGAAGTTGGGCTTAGGGAGTCAGGGAACGTGCCGCAGGCCACATGGCTGGTCCTCTGGGTGGCAGGACGTAAAGCTGGGGATCATCGCCACTCCCACCTCCTGGGGTTGTCGTGAGGACTGAATGAGTGTCTGGGAAGAGCGTAGACAAATGGCTGGCACAGCAAACACCAGTAAGAAGGTTGTCACCATCATCATTATGGCCTTAGACTCTCCGAGTCCAGACTGACCACCACCATCCCCGAAGGGGCCTTTTGAAGAAAAATCTGTTACTGACTGAGCACCAGCCAGGCGTGGGGGTCAGACCTGGATTCCAGGTTCCACTCCTCACCAAGCAGCTGTATAACCCAACCCTGGGCCAGTCCCCTAAATGCCCTGCCCTGTCTTTAAACCTGGGGAGAATCACGAATCCACTCTCCTTGTTCAGAGAAGGGGCTCAATAAATGGCCAGCATTTTCACAAGACCACAGAGGCTCGGAGAGGTTACAGTTACCTCCCTAGAAAATTCAGGAGGGAAGATTCACACCCAAGCTTCCTGGCGTCCATGCATTTTGCAGGCCAGCCCACCACTTCTGTGAGCATGTTTGTAATAAACCCGGTGTGATGGTTAACTTTATGGGTTAACTTGACTGGGCTATGCGCCCAGATATGTAGTCACATATCATTATGGATATTTCTGTGAAGGTTCTTTTTGAATGAGATCAACATTTAAATCAGGAGACTTTGAGGAAAGCAGAATGCCCTCCGTAACACGGGTGGGCCTCATCCAATCAGTTGAAGGCCTGGACCAGAACAAAAACTGAGCTCCCCCAAGTTAGAAGGGATTCTGCCACAGATGGCCTTTGGACTTGAACTGCGACTCTTCTGTGGGTCTCCAGCCTGATGGAGATTTTGGACTTGCCAGCCTCCATGATCACATGAGCCAATTCCTTAAAATAAATCTATATACGTAGACACATCCTGTTGGTTCTGTTTCTCTGAAGAACCCTAATACACACAGGGCTGCGCTGTGGCATGCGTGAGTGTAGAAAAGTGGAGAAAGTCACTACCTGTGAATCAGACCTCCTGGCTGCAACCGTTTGCCATTGCTCCAACCATATCAATTTCTCATTTTCATTTCCAGTGAATCATATTTCGAGCAGCTGGCTGGGATCAGAAGGAACAAGGCATTCTTTTCATGCTCAGACACAGCCCTCTTAAACATTGGCCTTCCAGTAGCCTGAAGTAGGCGGAGGGAGGGAGGGCCTCCCTGTGACATTCTCCAGCCTTGAGGAAAAAGAATATTCTGGTTGAATGAACTTGAGTTTGAATATAATCAGATTTTCTCTATAGCAACAGCCCCACAGCACAATCCTCTTCGCAGCTGTGAGCCATCTCCTGGTGAAACCCAACTCACGCCTAGGCCAGGGGAGAAGCCTCCGTCAGCGTCTGAGACAGCAGAGCCTTGTGGGACGGTCACATCGTCCTCAGCTTCAGACCTGAACGACGTGGAGGAAGCAAGCAATGCTACGGTCTTTTGATTTGGGAGTTCATAGGTGTTCCTGTAAAAACATGCTTCCCCTCTGATTGGCAGATCTCCTGAAAGTGGTCAGATGGCCTGACCCTGGCAGAACTGAAAGGACTTCATCCCAGATCGTGACTCGTGATAAAGGTTACAGCACTTTGTGTTCATATGGTGCCTTTCAACTCGCCACAGGGCTTGTACTCATGGTCCCACTGGACAATGATGTGGCCTCTTGACTCCCAGACTCCCCTCCTGCATCCCCCAGCCCAGCTGCCTGCCTACCAAAGTTCAGGCTCCCCTTTCACAATGTGGAGACATTCCTGGGAGGCGACTGCATCTCCTGGCCCCTGTATCTAGCTGGGGTCATGTGACAGAGTTCTGGCCAATGGATGCGGTGAAAGGATGTGTGTCACTCCCGGCCTGGTCATCCGCCCTCTCTCTCCCATCCCATCTACCGGCTGGAGGGCAGTATGACTTGGCATGAGTAAGAAATTAACTTCTGCTACGTGAAACCACTGTGATGTATGGGCTTATCTGTTAGATTAGCTGGAATTCCCCTAACACTGGTTTCCATTTTATGAAGAAGAAAACAAAATCCAAGGAGTGGGATGACTTGGCCAGGGTCAAACAGCCAGCAAGGAGGGACAAGCCCAGGATTCAGGCTGTTGGTGGGGACCCTCCCCCTACAACGTGCCACATCTTGGCCAAACCGTGGTCCAGTTAATGCTGTCTTTGTTGACTATCTCCCCATCATCATCACCTCATTCAGCGTTTTCCAGGTAATTCAAAGAAAAATAATTAATTCCCCCTTATATTTGCCAAATGCCTCACTCATTTTTTCGAGGTATAATTTACAAACTATATACTTATTTAAAGTACAGGTCTGTGGTTTTTAGTATACGTGCAGAGTTGTGGAAACGTCACCACAATCCAATTTCAGGTCACTTTCCTCAAATGAAATACTATACCCATTAGCAGTCATTCCCCATTCCTCATGCCCCTCCCTGCCCCAGGCAAACTTTAATATACTTTCTGCCTCCCTTAATTTGGGACATTTCATATAAATGGAGTCATATAATATGTGGCTTTTTGTGACTTGCTTCTTTCATTTAGTATAATGTTTTTGAGGTTCATCCATGTTATAGCATGAATCAGTGCTTCACTCCTTTTTTTACGGTTGAATAATATTCCATAGTACAGATACACAACATTTCATTTATCCATTTCATGTTGATGGACATTTGGACATTCAGTTTTTGAATAATTCTGCGATGCTGCTATGAACATCCATGTACAAGTTTTTGTGTGGATGTACGTTTTCATTTCTCTTGGGTATGCACCTATGAGTGGAGTTGCTAGATTCTATAGTAACTGTTCGAAATTTTGAGTGACTGCCAAACTGTTTTCTAAAGCAGCTGCACCATTTTACATTCCCAACAGCAGTGTATGAAGGTTCTAATTTCTCCAAATTCTTGTCAACACTTGTTATTGTCTGTCCTTTTGGTTTTAGCCATCTAGTGGGTGTGACGTGGTATTTCACTGTGGTTTCTATTTCATTTCCCTAATGATGCTGAGCATCTTTTCGTGTGCTTTTCGGCCATTTGTATATCCTCTTTGGAGAAATGTCTATTCCAATCTTTTGCTGATTTTTAAACTGGGTTGTTTGTCTTTTTACTATTGAGGCATAAGAGTTCTTTATACATTCTGGATGCAAGTTCCTTACCAGATATATGACTGGCAAATATTTTTTCCCATTTCACTTTCCTTTGAAGAATAGAAGTTTTTGTGTGTGTGTGTGCTGTACGCGGGCCTCTCACCGCTGCGGCCCCTCCAGCTGCGAAGCACAGGCTCCGGACGCGCAGGCCCAGCGGCCATGGCTCATGGGCCCAGCCGCTCCATGGCACGTGGGATCCTCCCAGACCGGGGCACGAACCCATGTCCCCTGCATCGGCAGGCGGACTCTCAACCACTGCGCCACCAGGGAAGCCCAGAATAGAAGTTTTTAATGTTGATGAACCTGGCTCAATTTTATAAGTTGTTCCTGATGAACCAAAATATTCTGAACAATTTGATCCCAGAACAGCAGCCACGCTCTCCTGGCCTGTCTGCAGAATCATATCCCTGAGAGGCACAAGGATGATGTCAAAGATATTGAGTTTTCCTTCTCCTCTTACATCATTTCAGAAGGATTTTCTACCAGGGAACAAAATTGGTCTGAAGATACAAATGAATCCATGCAATGGAATACTATGTAGCCACTAAAATTACAGTGCAGATCTACACAATGTCAGTATGCTTAAACAAATGAGGTGAAAGTGTCAGGGAACACAGCAGCACATAGAGCATAAGACTCTCTTTTTTATTCCCTCCAACTGAGCATATTTCAGTACAACAAAACATACAAAAGTTAAGTGTACAGCTCAATGAATTTTAACCTATATGTATATCTGTATAATCACCACCCAGATCAAGACTGTAAACATTTCCATCACCCCAGAGAGTTCTCTCATGCCCCTTCCCAGTGCATATCCAAAGGTACGCACTATTTTGACTCTCATTGCCATAGATAAACTTCACATAACGGAATCACAGAGTACAGAGTTTTTTGTGTGTCTGTCTTCTTTTGTTCTGTTAATGTTCAATATTCATCCATATTATTGCGTGTGTCAATAGTCTGATCTTTTAGTATTATTATTATTTCTGTGTACCATGTTATTCCATTGTGTGACTAGTGCACAATTTGTTTATCTGCTCTCTTGTTGATGGGCGTTAATCCTGTCTTCTTTTACCCTGAATAGCCAAAGCAATCTTGAGAAAGAAAAATGGAGCTGGAGGAACCAGGCTCCCTGACTTCAGACTATACAACAAAGCTACAGTAATCAAGACAATATGGTACTGGCACAAAAACAGAAATATAGATCAATGGAACAGGATAGAAAGCCCAGAGATAAACCCACATACCTATGGTCAAGTAATCTATGACAAAGGAGGCAAAAACATACAATGGAGAAAAGACAGTCTCTTCAATAAGTCATGCTGGGAAAACTATACAGCTACATGTAAAAGAATGAAATTAGAACACTGCCTAATACCATACACAAAAATAAACTCAAGGGGCTTCCCTGGTGGCGCAGTGGTTGAGAGTCCGCCTGTCGATGAGGGGGACATGGGTTCGTGCCCCGGTCTGGGAAGATCCCACATGCCACGGAGCGGCTGGGCCCGTGAGCCATGGCCGCTGGGCCTGCGCGTCCGGAGCCTGTGCTCCGCACGGGAGAGGCCACAACAGTGAGAGCCCCGCGTACCGCAAAAAAAAAAAAAAATAAAATAAAATAAAATAAAAAAAATAAAAATAAAAATAAACTCAAAATGGATTAAAGGCCCAAATGTAAGGCTGGATACTATAAAACTCTTAGAGGAAAACACAGGAAGACCACTCTCTGACATAAATCACAGAAAGATCTTTTTTGATCCACCTCCTAGAGTAATGAAAATAAAAACAAAAATAAACAAATGGGACCTAATTAAACTTAAAAGCTTTTGCACAGCAAAGGAAACCATAAACAAAACAAAAAGTCACAGAATGGGAAAAAAATATCTGCAACCAAAGAGACTGACAAAAGATTAATCTCCAAAATATAAAAACAGCTCATGCAGCTTAATATGAAAAACACATACAACCCAATCAAAAAATGGATGGGAGATCTAAATAGACATTTCTCCAAAGAAGACATACAGATGGCCAAAAAGCACATGCAAAGATGCTCAATGTCACTAATTATTAGAGAAATGCAAATCAAAACTATAAAGAGGTATCACCTCACACCAGGCATCAAAAAGTCGACATACAATAAGTGCTGGAGAGGATGTAGAGAAAAGGGAACCTTCCTACACTGTTGGTGGGAATGTAAATTGATACAGCCACTATGGAGAACAGTATGGAGGTTCCTTAAAAAACTAAAAATAGACCTACTATATCATCCTGCAATCCCACTCCTGGGTGTACACATACAGAGAAAATATAATTCAAAAAGATACATGCACCCCAACGTTCATTGCAGCACTATTTACAATAGCCAGGACATGGGAGCAACCTAAATGTGATGGACAGAGGAATGGATAAAGAAGATGTGGTACATATATACAATAGAATATTACTCAGCCATAAGAAGAATGAAATAATGCCATGGATGGACCTAGAGATTGTCATACTGAGTGAAGTAAGTCAGAGAAAGACAAATATAATATGATACCGCTTATATGTGGAATCTAAATAAAACAGTACAAATGAACTTATTTACAAAACAGAAATAGAGTCACAGATGTAGAAAACAAACTTATGGTTACCAAGGGGGAAAGGGGGAGGGAGGGATCAATTGGGAGATTGGGATTGACATATTCACATTACTATATAAAAAATAAATAACTAGGACTTCCCTGGTGGCGCAGTGGTTGAGAGTCCGCCTGCCAACGCAGGGGACACGGGTTCGTGCCCCGGTCCAGGAAGATCCCACGTGCCGCGGAGTGGCTGGGCCCGTGGGCCATGGCTGCTGAGCCTGCGCGTCCGGAGCCTGTGCTCCGCAACGGGAGAGGCCACAACAGTGAGAGGCCCGCGTACCGCAAAAAAAAAAAAAATAAAATAAAATAAATAAATAAATAAATAAATAAATAAATGATAAGGACCTATTGTACAGCACAGGGAACTCTTCTCAATACTCTGTAATGACCTATATGGGAAAAGAATCTAAAAAAGAGTGGATATATGCATATGTATAACAGATTCACTTTGCTGTACACCTGAAACTAACACAACATTGTAAATCAACTAGACTCCAATAAAAATTTTTTTAAACTCCTGTCTTCTTTTAAATATAAATAGGTGCATGGAGAAAAGTGTGGAAAGAAAAATGTCAAAATGTTAAATCAGGGATTGTCCTTGGGTAGAGGGAGGTACTCAGTCCACCAGTAGAAAAATAAAGAGAGAAAGGCTGAGCAGGGGGTAGAGCAGGCGGTGAAGAAGAGGGGAGGCTGAGATAGAGGAGGAGTTTGCTGGGAGGCTGCTGGCTGCGGAGGGAAGGGCCGGGGAGGGCACTGTAGGAAGAGAGGATGAGGGGGTATAAGAGTCATGCTCACTGCTGCAACAGACAACACCGAAGGCTCAGTGGGGCCTGGCAACAGAATGGGTGAGGGAGACTCCAAAACGCTTCAGAATGAGGGGAGATGAAGTTATCCATTTACACACTCAACAGATCTCTCCTGCACACCTACTAGGTGCCAGACCCTGTACTGGGGGGCCCGGCATCTCAGGCATTTCAGCAGTAAACTCAAGGGACAACCGTGAGCTCCTTGACATCCGGAGCAGCATTTAAAGTGGGTAGTTTGGTGGCTATAGATTCAAGTTCAGTACCACAGTACACCAGCCACATGTCCTGAGTTAGTTCATTCCTTCTTAATTTATCCAACCATCAAGTCAGGCTGTGTGTCCAGGCCTGTACCAGATACCAAACAACTAGGCTGACCTGGGCCCTGGCTGCGTGGAGTTCAAGTTCTAGAGGAGAGAAGAAAGGCCACATCAAACGAATCCATAAAATAATTGTAAGCTGCTCATTAGTGCTCCGAAGGGAAAATATGGGGGCCGAGGTTGTGAAAAGCCTCCCTCACAATGTACGTTCGAATAAACCCTCTCCTGGTTCAAAATTCAAAAAGTATAATAAAATTGAATTATGAAATAATAAAAGTGAAGTTTCCCATCCCTTTCTCTCCAGCCAATTTCCCTCCCCCAAAGCAAGTGATTTAGTTGCGGTTTCTGTGATTTCTTCCAGAAATATTTTAGCGCTTTATAAACAAATGCACATATAATATCCCACCCTCCCATCGGCAGACTCTAAAGGACTGGGCCCTGCAGAGGCTGGCAGAATGGTGGGAGAAGGTTCCAGAAAGAGGGACAGCAGGTGAAAAGCCACCAAGGATGTCAGGAAGGCTGAGAGGTGTAGGGAGGATGGTGTGGGCATCTGTTCTGAGGACATTTCTGGGGTGATCTGTACCAGTGAATCCCCCCCACCCCATCCCATCAGAGGTCACACATCTGGGAGAAGTCATCCCTTATCCCTGCTCAGGAGGGTTCCGTGTGTCTCATCTGGGCCTGGTGCTCATCAGCAAGGAGGAGAAGGTGGCAGTGCTTATGACAGTCTAGTTCACTTATAACTGGGAGCTGCACGTGGCCAGCTCTGCCATCTGATTGGGCCTGGCGCCCCAACTGAGGTTGGCTCACCCCTAAATAAATAATACTCCCTACACAACGAGCGTGTTCAGGAAAGGCCCCAAAAGGCTCAGTGGTGTTTGGGACGGATCAGTAACAATCATACACTTAGTGCATCCATACACTCACTGCTACGTCTAGGGAATTTAATAACCTTGACTATCTTAGCCTGGGGCAGGGCAGGTAAGTGGGAGTGGGCACTTGACCTGCGGTTCCATAAGTACCGCCTCTGCCCTCACCCACCTGGTCTCCACTCTGACTACACACCTTAGTCAATAACAGTACTTACAGCTACAAATTTCTGTTTGTCAGAACTGGCCCAACAGGAAAATGATCGCATGCCATCCTCAGAACCCTCTCAAAGGCCTCCTACAGAATCATCTTCCATCAGGCCAAGCCTGCACTCAGAATCTCACTCTGAACTCAGTTCAGCTGTCCAATTTTGTGGGTTTTTTTTGTTTTTTTGTTTTGTTTTTTTGCGGTAGGTGGGCCTCTCAACTGTTGTGGACTCTCCCGTTGCGGAGCACAGGCTCCGGACGCGCAGGCTCAGCGGCCATGGCTCACGGGCCCAGCTGCTCCGCGGCATGTGGGATCTTCCCGGACCGGGGCATGAACCCGTGTTCCCTGCATCGGCAGGCGGACTCCCAACCACTGCGCCACCAGGGAAGCCCTCTGCTGTCCAATTTTGAACGCTTTACCCACTTCAGTTGATAAATAGAGAACAGATTCTTTACCCACATGGTTTGAGAGCTGATTTACTTCCTTTTCTCTAGGCACGTTTATGACAGAGAAAGATAAGGAAGAGTTTTACCTTGTTATCTTCTTGGGTTCATGACTAGGGCTCTGGCTTACTGATCAGTTTCACTCCACCCTTTACTGCAATCCTTCTATTCCCCAATTATTATAACTTTTCTTCCCCGCATTTGCCGTGCAGTCCCTGCCCCGTTTGATTTTTTTAATTTTTTAAATTTTTTGGTCATGCCATGCAGCATGCGGGATCTTAGTTCTCCAACCAGGGATTGAACCCGCACCCCCTGCATTGGGAGTGCAGTGTCTTAACCACTGGACCACTAGGGAAGTCCCTCTGCCCCCGTTTTTTTTTGTTTTTTTTTTTTTGGTTTTTTGCGGTACGCGGGCTTCTCACTGCTATGGCCTCTCCCTTTGCGGAGCACAGGCTCCAGACGCGCAGGCTCAGCGGCCATGGCTCACGGGCCCAGCCTCTCCACCACGTGTGGGATCCTCCTGGACCGGGGCACGAATCCGCGTCCCCTGCATCGGCAGGCGGACTCTCAACCACTGCGCCACCAGGAAAGCCCTGCCCCCCTGTTTTTTTGCTCCAGCTTGTTTCCTCTTGGAAATGCTCAGCTCTCAAATCTGCACACCCATAGCCCTTTCTCCCTCCTCTGGTCTTTTTTCCCCATTGCTCTGCTTGGAAACGCCTGTTTTCTTTCTTTTCCCCCCATCAGACGCACACTGCACTAACCACACCTTTCAAATTTCTCAAGACATCCAGGACTATGAAGTCAGTCGGTATTTTAATTGCCACCCCTGCCCATGCTTGGCAGTCATGGACCCGTGATTAGCTGTCATCATGCCATAATGTGATCAGTAAACATATCCCCTAGGAAGCTGCCTTTGTCTCTGCCCAGCAGCGGTGGGCAGACATCATTTCCTGTCAGGCTCCTGGACACCTGGGCACATGGCCCTGGCCACTGGTTGGGAGGGAAGCGTGTCCTGAGCCCCAGGGAGCTGGTCCCAGCACGCTGCCTTGGAAGGATGTCTCCAAACCTGTGGCTCTTTGTGGGGGAGCCCCTGACTGCCTTCTTCCTCCTGTGTGTGTCTCGCAGTATTGTTATAAAACGATCACTTGTTCATTCAGCAAACAATTACTGATCACTCCTATGGGTCAGACAGTGGTCTAGGCCCTGGGGAAACAGCATAGGAGGGTATCTTGCAAATGTTGCAGATAAAAGTCCCAGATGCTTGACACTTGGAAGTCTGATATGGAGAGGCTGACGATCAACAGGATAAATATGTAAAATGTCTAGTCTGTTAGCTGGGCATAAGGGCCAAAGAGAAAAATGAAACATGAAAGGGGGGGGGTGGAGATTGCGGGTGGAGGGGCGAATGGATGAAAAGCGGTGTTTTATTTCTCCCGATTAAAATTTAAACCAATAGTACTCATTCTGGCATGATTTTGCCCGCAGGGGACATTTGGCAATTCTTAGGCACGTTTTTGATTGTCACAACTGGAGAGAGGGTGCTACCGGCATCTGGCGGGCCGAGACCAGGGAGGCTGTGAAATATCCTCCAATGCACAGCACAGCCCCTCCTGACATAGAATTATCCGTCCCACCATGTCTCTAGGGCTGAGGTCAAGAAACCCTGGCAAAGGAAGTTTTACTGAAAAGGTGACATTTGAGTAGAGACTTGAGGGAAATGGGGTGGCAGATTTATATGATCACATGCACATGCACAACACAGGTGAGCATGGATTCTGAAAGAGGTCAGGCACGTTGTACGTATCTTTTCGGTGAGATTCACTCTATATCCCTGTGTCAAGTTCAGTACCACAGACACCTGTGGGATGTTTAGAATGCAAACATCCCACAGAAAGGCAATAATAAGGCAGGAATAAGAACACGCTTGTGGGGCTTCCCTGGTGGCGCAGTGGTTGAGAGTCCGCCTGCCGATGCAGGGGACGCGGGTTCGTGCCCCGGTCTGGGAAGATCCCACATGCCGCGGAGCGGCTGGGCCCGTGAGCCATGGCCGCTGAGCCTGCGTGTCCGGAGCCTGTGCTCCGCAATGGGAGAGGCCACAGCAGTGAGAGGCCCACGTACCGCAAAAAAAAAAAAAGATGCTTGTTCGAGGAGGTGGGAGGGCAGGTGAAAGCTGAGGGAAGTAGTGTAGCAGAGGCCGGGGAGCTCACGCTGGGGCCGGGCTGGCTGGTGGGGCAGGAGCGGCACTGATCCATCTAAACCCTCCAAGAATTTCTGAGTCTCTTAGAGTTCTCTACTAAAATATCTGTGGACAAAATGATCTGAGGTCTGCGATTTGCTTCAAAACAACCAGGGCAGGTGGGAGAGGCGGCCTGGGGTCACAGGTGACACGCGAGCAGCTCGATCACTGCTAAAGCTGCAGAGGGAAAAAGGTTCACCATCTTATTCTTTCTACTTTGGTGAATGCTTGCAATATTCTATAATCACTTTTTTTAAATTAATAGGGATTGAAATATATAGTAGCTCTAGGAAATAGCTTTGGGGGAATCAATTTCATCATCCCCTCCTGACAGGCAGAAGTGCGTGAGGGAATCTATCTCAGGGTCCTGAACTGGTACTTCCTGGTGTCATGGATACAGGGACATAAGGAGGGAGGGGCCTGTCACACTGCCGAGGCCCCTGCTGCTGGGACCCTTCACTATCTTCCCCACTGACCAAGGCCTTAACCAGAGGCTAGCATTTCGGACAGGCCTTCTCAACGTGCTCTCAGAATAAAATGGAGTTAGTGCCAAGAAGCCTTTGCAAAGTGCCCCTTTCCCCCAGTCCCGGGCCACCAAGAGTATCCTACAGGTGGGGACCTAGGCCAGGCCAAAGAAGAAGAATCAAGCTTAGACATCAGACTTCTGATTAATTTACATTCTGGGGATGCGAGCAAGTCGGGAGCCAAAGTCTTAGGTGCAAGTTCATGTCCCACCTGTGACCCCTTTGAATCATTTCAAAGAACAGCGTCTAGGCAGGTCATCAGGACAGAGCTATTCCAAGTCATGCAGGCTCTAGAAAACCAAAGGATATCTCTTGATGATCCAAACTCCTTTTGATGGAAATCTTGGTAAGCTCGCTAACTTTCCTTCTGATGTTTCAAATACAAAGTGGCTGTCACTTTGGTACAGCAATTCCGGGCAGTGATTAGAGATTAGTTAGGCTGGTCAAGAGCAGAAGAGAAACAGGAAGTGAAAAAATGAAATGGGAAGATGAGGGCAAAGCACAGAGAATCAGGTGGGGGTCAGGGATTCCCCCAAATCCAGACGAATCAATCAACGAGTGATTATTTATTCATTCAACAAACCCTGAGCACTAACTCTGTGCCCAGCACTGTGTTAGACACAAGAAATGACAAGATGAAAACACATCCTCCCTGCCCTCCAGGAGCTCATGGTCTAAAAGCGAATAAGCCCAAGTGACCATCTCCAGGAGAGGTAAGCTCCTCATCCCCTTGACTGGGGGAAATCAAGGAAGGTTCCCAGAGGAGGTATGCCTCGTGGGGCTAAGCTTTAAAAGGATACATAAGCACTTTCCCGGGCAGTATTCTGGGTCAGTCTGAAACTGCCTGCCTCAGGAGACCTCTGGATGCACGAATCCCTTGGTCTTGAAAATGCGAAGTGGTCTCTCTGCTCAGAGATGCTCCACCAGGCCAGGGGAAATAGGTGGCAGGTATTTCATGCTCACACACAAGTAATCTACTATGCAGAACCAGAACGAAGTCTATCACTGGGAAATAATCCAGAGATTTCTTTTAATCTGCTATGACAGCATATCTTGGCTTGAAACTAAGATGGACCCATTCAAAGTCATTCTTAGCGGAAATCTTTCTATCCACGTATGGACATTTGGAAGCAACTGTTAGAAATTCTGACTTCCAACCCCCGATGACCGTTTGTGACAACACGCTGTTTCCTTGCACAGAGATGGGCTACTCCAACACTGGCAGATGAAGGGAGAGAGGGAAGTGGGTAGGCATGTGCTCCTCCATCACCCAATTTGCCAGAGAACTGCTCCACCCTTATCCGCTGTGGGACACACCTTCTGGACTTGGTTACGTGTCCCTGGTCATGGGTAGTCATTTTCTTCAGAGCATCAGCTGCATGAGATGAGATTATGTGAATTGGGCTCTGAAGGATGAATAAGAGTTCACCAGGCACAGCTGCTGGAGAAAAGAATGTGCAGGGAACAGTATGTGAAAAAAGCATGAGCAGTTTGGTCTTGCAGGGGCAGAGGATGGGCAGAAGCCAAGTGCCAGATCTTCAATGGTTTTTCTTGCACTAAGGTTTGGACTCTTCTACAGAACCATAGGGAATGGCCAAATCAGACTTTATTTGTCAGAACACCACTCTGTCAGCCTATGGAGAGGAGGCTGGGGCGGGAAGCAAGTACAGGTCAAGAAGCCAGTTAGGACGCTGTATCAGTACAGGCACATGTGATGGGGGCTTGGACGAGAGCAGGAGCTGGGGGCTGGGGGTTGGGAAGGGTCAGATCTGAGGAAAGACCCAATGATTTGTTCAGAGTTGACCCTGAGGCAGTGGGGAATGGGGTGGGGCCGGCTTAAATGGGCAGCTGAGTCCAGTATGCAGGGGCAGGCAGGCACTGAAGTGGCTCCTGGGGGTCTGGGGCAGAGTCAAGGGACCTGATTTCCAGGGCATTTCCTGCCTCAGTCCTGGAAGTTTTTACGTTCTTCCTGGTCAGGGGCAGCCAGGCATATAAAAGGCCAGAACAGGGTGCTGACAGGGAAGACGGGCTATTTCTAACCACCTCCCTGCTTCTTTTGCTTAAAGCCCTCACGTCAGCAGGACTAGACCCTTCTTTGTCAGAGGCGGAGTGGAGGGCCATCAGACGCAGGACCGGCAGGGGTATCACCGATCATGGAGCCTACACCCGTTTGTGCACAGGAAGACACAGAGGACCAGGGGATGGGGAGCAACCCATCCAAGGTCACAGAGCAGAGCCGGGGCGGGAGCAATTCTTGGGGCTTCAGCTCCAGGGCTGTTTTCTGTTGCATGATGCCACAGCTTTCAGAGTTTGGTTTTGAATAGGATGAAAAATTAAACCCTAAACCACCTATCCTTAGCTGGTGCCTGAAATTATATCCATTAGAATCATTCCTTTAGGTCATCGAATTCTCCCCAGGAAATGAAAAAATGAAAATTCAGGTGTGTGTGTGTGAGTGTGTGTGTGTGTGTGTGTGAGAGAGAGAGAGACAGAGAGACAGACAGAATATGAATCTGAGCCAGGAAGGCAGGGCCCATGTCTGAATGCTGAGGCTTCTGGGTAATACTCTAGCTTTTTTTGTGCTGTTGATACAGTGCTAGGGAGACTGAGTAAATTGTAGAAGATGGCTTCTTCCTCTGGAGACACAGGACCGGACCCATAAAGTCCAACAGAGTTAAAGATTAATTATGACTGGAGGACCTGGGAAGGTTTCAGAAGAGTGGACTTTGAGCTGGGTATTAAACAGGGCAAGATCTTGGGTGGGTGGAATGTCAGGGAGCATGTACAGGTGCCTGGATTCCTGGAATAAAGGCAGAGAGACTCTCTAAAATATGTGGCTAAAGTAAAGGGTCCATGGTGCTAACACATCCTCCACTGGTGCCCATGGCAGGCATCACTAATCAACCACTGCACTTTCCCACCAATCCCAGACTTGACCTCAAAATACTTCTGCACTGAGCCCTCAGGCAGCCACTGACAACTGATCCACGTAGAACCACATGATAAAGTCGATTGTGAGATCTTCGGTTTGGGGGAGGAGGAGGAGAGGAGACGAGGTAAACTTGGGTGCCAAATGCCAGGCTGAAAAACTGCTTCCTCTGGCTCCTTGAGGATATTAAGGAATTATCATGAATTGTTTTAGGTGTGACCGTGATAATGTGGCCATGCTTTTTTAAAGCGTCCTTATCTTTTAAAGAAACATACTAAAATATTTATGGATAAAATGGCACCATGCCTGAAATTTACTTTAAAATAGTAAGTCCCAGATAGTGAGATGGGAGAATCTCACTATAGTGAGATTGGGCAGGGGGCATGTAATATCCATACTGTAGAATATCATTCATCCGTAAGAACAAATGAAGCACTGATACACAGTCCAGCAGGGATGAACCCAGACAACATTACGCAAAATGAAAGAAGCCAGACACAAAAGGCCACATATCGTATGATTCCACTTACATGAAATATCCAGAATAGGCAAATCCATAGAGACGGAAAACAGATTAGTGGTTGCCAGGAGTTGGGGGTGAGGGTGGGGATTAACTGCTAATGGGTGTAGGGTCTCCTTTTAGGGTGATGAAGATATTTTGAAACTAGATAGCAGTGATGGTTGGACAACACTGTAAATGTACTAAATGCCACCGAACTGTACACTTTAAAATGGTTAATTTTATGCACTTTGGTTAAAAAAAAAAAAAAGTTATCCTCCAAAATAAAAACACTATATTTTCAAATAAAAAAATAATAATACAATAAAATACCCAGGAGTTAAACACGTGAAGATGAAGCGTCTGAAGACGGGGGACTCCTTTCCCCCAGGCAGAGGGAACAGCAAGTTCAAAGGCCCAGACCTCACGGCAGATCACTTGGGATCACTGAGGTTTCACTCATCACCCTCCGCTTGCCATGTGAGCCCACAGAAAGTCTGCACGAGGTTTTGCAGATAGACAGACACGCAACGTAAAAGGCACATCTATAATTTGGGAGAAAGTGTGAGCAACTAGCAAAAAAGGGCCAGTGGCTATAGCTTAAGCTGCCTCCCAGGTCACGTTCCCCCAGGGTTGCTGCACTTCGCTCCCATCACCCTTCCCAGAATCCCAGTACCCGCCTAAGCTGGCTCCTTGAACCTCCCCTCGGACACTCCTCTCCTGTGAATCTGCAGAAAGAGTGAGAGGCAATTCTGATGGGCTGACTTGGCAAACCAGGATAATCCTGTGGATTTGAGCATCATGTCTGCATCTATACCAATAAACAAAAACCTGCCCGCCCACGCCAGCCCTCTCTGCCCACAAACCCTCTGTCTGATAGGCAGTGTATCTGTGACCTCCTAGCCCAGCCCTGTGGTCAGTCTCCACCGAAGCCCAGTGCATCACACAAACAGAGGGCCAGGTGTGTGGGGCCGGCCTCAACCTGCCTGTCCTCCTCAGCACAGGTCTGGGACCCCGGCATCTCTGGGGAGCCAGCTGCATCAGGAGGCAGCAGCCGGATGTGTATTTTTCAGGGACTCAGAGAGGGAGAGAAGGGTCTGTGTGTGTCCCCATCCCCAGAGTGCAGGGGTTGTCAACCCCGAGCGCGCATCCAAATCACACAGACTGCCCGGCCCCGCACCCAGAGTCTCTGATGCAGGGGTCTGGGGTGGGGAGACTCTCCTGGATTCTCTGGATGGGCCCAATGTCATCACAAATCTTTATAAGAAGGGGGCAGAGGGAGATGTGACCCAGAAGACAGAAGAGAAAGCCATTAATGGAAGCGGAGTCAGAGACAGAAGATTAGACACTGCTGGCGTTGAGGGTGGAGGAGGGGGCCGAGAGCCAGGAAACACAGGTGGCCTCTAGAAGCTAGGAAAGGTAAGGAAACACATTTTCTCCTGGAGCCTCCAGAAGGAATGCAGCCCTGCTGGTCCCTGGGCAGTGAGACCTCATCAGACTTCTGACCTCCAGAAGTGTAAGATAATAAAGTTGTGTTCTTTGCAACCACGAAGTGTGTTGTAATCTGTTACAGCGGCCATAGGAAACTCACACACCTCCTTAAGATGCTGTGAGGTACTGAAGGTCAGATCAGCTTTGCTATTCTCAGAATTTCCCAGCCCCACCCAGTGGAACGGCCGTGGGTGCCCCAGTCACACCAGCTGTGTGAAGGGAGTATACAGTGGAGGTTAGAAGCATGGATCTTGGAGACACACAGACCCTGGTAAGATCCTGACTTTGCCCCTCCTCAGCTGGGTGAGCGTGCACAAGCTAACCTCTCTGAGCCTCATCTGTAAAATGGGTGTCATTTTAGTTTATATTTGTTTTGTTTTGTCTGTATTGCTCAGATTCCAAGAGCTCATTGGCGGGGGGTGGGGGGCAGGGGGTGGTGTTTGGTACAGGACCAGTAAGTCTCAGCAGTCCAGGGATAATGATGCCCAGAAACTAGGATTACTAGGGGCATGCATCCCAGATGGTTGCAGGGGAGATCACAGGAAAACATGCTTGGAAAGAGTGGAGCTCTCTGAAATATTTGCTGTAGCTCTCATTATTATTAATAGCCTCTTAGCTATGTGCTAGGCTCCAACCCAAAAGAAGAGGAACAATTTAAAAAGAAACCACCTTGGAAAAGGCTTCAGCTGTGGCTGGAGCAGGACTGGGGCTGCCTCCGTGTCCCTGGTCACTGATGACACCATCCACTCACTGAGCGGGAGGCGTGGCGCCTCCTGACTGCCTGGGACTTGGCTCGCCATCCAGGAAACCACCTGTTGCGGCCACATGAAATGAGAGTCCAGCTGCCTAGCGATGGCTCTGTAAACAGATGCCTCCTCCTGTCCACGCCAATCGGCATCATCTTGTTCCCTCAGCTCCTGCCCTTCTCGCCTTCTCGGAGCTAATAACTGGGGTTGCATACTGCCAATGCCAGAGAAAAAACAAAAACCGGACACCTGCATCCTCCCTGGAAATGTTACTGGCCAGAGTGTCTGCCTCTCATCCACAGAGGCTCCTGGTTACAGGCATCGCTGGGGATGGTTACTTGTGCAAATAAACATCAAACCCCACAGAATGCTGCTGAGGGGAGGGAGACCGGTCCTAGCAAAGCCGTCCAGGGAATATAAAGCGGTATCACCCGCCTGAAAAGTAACGTGGTCTTGCGTTAGCCACAGACAGACATTCTTGTAGCCTGTGACCCCAGTATGTTTGCACGGCCGTATCTGTCCTAAAGATCATCAGAAACCCGGAGAATGAATGAATGGGCAAGGAACTTCACCACAGTGGGATGTATCAAAAACAGTGAAAAGCTGGAGAAGACCTGAATGGTAAACAGTGGCTAAATAAGTCATAGGGAGAACTCTCACCAGCCACTGAAATGATGTTTATTCAGCTTTTAAGACACAGGGAAATTCTGAGATCTTAATACAAAATGAAAAAGAGCAGGGTCCAAAATTGTGTATACGACTGACCAAAACTGCTAATGGCGACGACAAGCATCTATTGAACGCTTACTGTGTGCCTGGCGCTGTGCTGGGGCCCAACATGTCATTTAGCCTCACTGCAAGCCCGTGAGGGAGGTCCGACTTTAGGCCCATTTCACAGAGAAAGGGATTGAGACATGGAGAGAAGTCTTTAGTTCAGTTATTACTCGGCTTGTAAGCGGTGACATTGGGACCAGAATGCAGGTCCAAGTGACTGTGCGTTAAACCATTTATGCTCAAACCATCAACACATTTACAGGGAAAAAAGCCTGAGAAGCAAATGTAAGGAAATATTAATTGTCGTCATTTCTGGGGGGTGCCATTTGAGATGATTTTTATTTTCTTCTTTATATTTTGGATATTTTCCAAATTTTATACAGTGGACATGTGCTACTTTTAAAACCAGAAACTGTGCTATTTTTAAAAGCCTCCAGAGATGCCATAACCTCCCCTAGAATGGTTTAAATAACAACACAAACCAAGACCAGTAATGAGAGACCTGCCCTCCCAGGACTCCCGGCCCCGCTTGCTATGGGAAAAAGCCTTACTGTCTTACACACTGATTTTCCTTCCCAGGAGATGATGCCCTTGACTTTAAGTAGCTTCAGGTCAGAAGCCTGAGAACAGCTTTTCCCTTCTGCCCACTCAGGGGGCCGAGGGGGCCCACTGGCTTCACCTGCTCTCCAGGTTCCCAGGCTGCCCCGCCTCCCACCTTGCTAAAAACACCAGCTTTCCCGGGAGCCAGGATTTGCTGGGAGCAGGAGAAAAATTACCAAGGATTAGCACAGACCAGCTTGGGAGGGCAAGATAAGGCTCGGAGAGGCCAGGCCTGTGAGAGCACAGGATGCAGTGGGGACAGGAGGCCCGGAGTCTGTGCCTCTCCAAGGCCATGGCGAATTCAATCCCAGCTCACCCAACCAGCCATCAGACATCATCAGATGGAGGCAACCAAGTCCCAGGAAAAGGAAGTCGGTGAGTGACGCAGAGCAGAAAGCAATTTTGCACGGAGCCTTTTATGGCCGTGAGAACCAATAAAAATGTATTTAGGAAATTATTAAAAATGAAAAAAAAAGATACAAATGACAATAATTATATCAGAGTGAATGGGCGTGAAGGTACTTTTCTTTCTTTTCCCCCCCTATTTTCAAAGCTTTCTCTAATTTATTTTTAAATCAAATCAAATGAACATATATATTTTTGAAACTCTCCTGGGAAGTTTGCCAGGCTCTGGTCTTCACTGTTCCCTCTGGACCATGCCCAGGAACAGTTCTGAACTGGCTCTGCATCCGTGCCAGCGGGGAAGGGCAGAGCCATGCTGGTGCACTGCCCCCAGGAAGCCCTCACTGCTTTGTGAAATGAGAAAAGAAATCCGTGGCAACAACACATCCCCGGGCTGAGCTGTCCCTGCGAGGCTGAGAATGGGGCCCAGGCTCCTTCCCTCCCTCCTCGGGGCTACTTCCCTCCCTCCTCGGGGCTATCAGACAAACCTGATCGCCTCAGAAATCAGCCCTGGGGTTCCAAGTGGTAAGGAAGGCGGAAGCATAAAGAAAGGAAGAGGAAAAAAATCCCTTCCACTAGTCTCTCACCTAATGCTGCAGCCAAAGCTTGTTGAATGCCAGCAGGGAGGGTGCCAGTCCCACGCCTGGCTGGGGGTGGGTGTGGGCTGCCCACATCCCCACTAAGAACAGACCAATGGGATGCTGAGGAGGAGGGGAGGGAGGAGGAGGGTGCCCTGAAGAGCTGCCCCACTGCCCCAGGCAACACCCTCCCACTACACCCCAAGCAGCCCGGACAGCCGGGTCAGCCTGCCTGCTGAAGGACCTGCAATGAACGGGTAGGATGCATGCATATTTCCAGAGGTATTTACTGAGCATCTATTATGCGCCAGGCACTGGATGCGGCAACAGTGCTGAGCAAGATGCCTGGTCCCTGCTTGCCTTGGGGAAGCAAGAAAACACACCCAACTGTAGAATCACAAAGTGTGATTGTTGCAAGGATGAAGAAAGCTAGGCTCTAGGAGACTGAACCCCAGGACGCCTCTGGAAGGAGGTGGGCTGGGGTGCTTGTCTGGCAGGCACCTAGCACACAGTAGGTGCTCAGGGACCCAAGCCCATTGGCAACTGGGTGGAAGGGTCAGGTCGAGCAGAAAGACCAGGGAGACAGACCTGCACCCACATTGCTGCTCCCTCCCTCGCCTGTTCCTTCCCAGAAGCTCGATCATGGGCAAGTTACCCTTGCTCTATAATAACATGCAGAAAAGGATGCTTATTTTAAAGTGCTGGGTTGAACATTAGGATGCACGTTCCTGTGCTGTTTAGTTTCCATTTGCCTAACCCCTCCCTCCAATTCATGCCCCATCTGGGAGGCTGACCCCTCCCCAGCCTGCAGCTTCTGGGCACCCCTGTCCTCTGGCCACCTGCTGGGTTTGACCACTGGGAGATGCTGGCAGGACCAGACGGGGGTGGAGAGGGGCCCGATGATTCATCCCCCTGCTCTCATGCTGGCCTCCCCAGTTGTTGTTTCAGCCAGGGCTGCATTCCACCACCTCGGCCTGCAGCTCCCGCCGGGGACCCCTCGCCAGGCTACGGCTTTGGGGGGTTCCCACAGTTCCACCCTTCTCCTTGCCTGTAACAGCTCCCCACCTCTGCCGTGAGTCCCCGAGGGCTGCGCCTCCCTTGCTGGGGCCCTTCTCCCGCCCCACCCCTGTAAACAGCCCTTCACCAAACCCTGCAGACTCTCCCCTGTGAGTTTCCTGCTGGGCTCCTGGCTGATAAGGCCCCATGATAAGCTCAAGGCATTTTTTGTCCTGATTACAGGGTGGAGGACACTGTCTCTGGGGAAAATGTGTTCAGGCGGCCACGCCCACAAGCTGGTAAGTTCAGGCTGATCCAAGAGGTTGGTAGCTGGAGAGGGTAAGCAGGAGGCTTCAGAAAAAGCAGTTCACAGGTCAGAGCTCTAAGGTACTCAACAAATGTTTCACCTCCTGCATACCAGGCATTGTACCAAGTGCTAAAGATAGGAGAAAAAGAGACAGCTTTTCCTCCTGGGGAATGGCCCAGCGGATGTATAAACAAGTGACTGATGCAACAGAATAAGGATGATGAGAGCCGAGGACTGAAAAGGGGGAAACTATTAGTCTGTACAGGGGTGGTGTCAGGAGGGGCTTCTCAGAAGACATTGGGTTGGGCCTCTTCGGATGCGTAGGAATGCGCTGGCTGAAAGAGTATGCAGGGCAGAGGGAAAAACATGAGCAAAGACAGAGGCCTAGTGGGGCAAAGGTCAGAGTTCTCATGTTGCTCAAAGGACCAGGCCACTTCATGTGACAGCTGGCCATGACAGAAGAGCGACCCACAAACGACTCCTACCCCAGGACCTTTGCACTCGCTGTTTCCTAGGCCCAAAGTAGTTTTTACTCAAATCTTTGCATAGCTGCTACTGCTCATTGCTCATCTCCTCAGAGGCTTCCCCTGACCGCAAAGAGCTTCCTGTATGAGTCTTCCCTGGCTGCTGTAACAAATCAACACAAACGTGGTGACATAAAACAACAGAAATTTATCTCATAGTGCTAGAGGTCAAAAGTCTGAAATGAGACTCCCTGAGCCCAAATCAAGGCCCTATTCTTTCTGGAGGTTCTAGGGGAAAACCCATTTTCCTTTTCCAGCTTTTAAAGGCCACACATGTTCCTTGGCTTGTGGTCTTCTTCCCGCTTCAAAGGCAGGAACAGCTGGTCAAGCCCTTCTCAAGCTGCATCACTCTGACTCTGACCTCTCACCTCTCTCTTTCACTTAGAGAGACCCGTGTGATTATGCTGGACCCACCCAGATAATCCAGGATAATCTCTTAGTCACAGCTGCAACGGCCTTTTTGTCATGGAAAGGCACATATTTGCAGGTTCCAGGGGTTAGAATGTGGACTTCTTTGGGGTCCAATATTTTGGCTTCCACATTCCCCTCCCCCCACCCCCTCCTTCCCTAAAGCCATCTTAATTTTCCTCCAGGCACTTCTAACATCCAGATTTTGATTATTTGCGCGCTTGTTTACAGCTTGTCTCCCCCACGAGGATGTGAAGCTCCAGAGGAGTGGGATCTAGTCTGTCTGGACCACCTTGTGTTCGCAGCACCTAGAACCGTGTCTGGCACATAGTAGATGCCCAATCAAGAGGTGCTGGGAGGGAGGGAGAGTAGTGGGCAAGTGAGGCCTACCTGACAGCCAAGTCTTGGCAGGCTTCCCCTCCCTCCGCCCCCGCTCCCGGCAGGCAGCAGTTTTGAAAGCCTGGCTCCGGCCTCCTGTAGGTCACAGGCACTGAGGCCAGCTTCCTCATGGAGCTGCCAAAGTTGATGGTTCTAGAACAGTCACCAGGGGGCCAATGGAGGAGGGTTTACAGGCAGGGGGGTGGGTGCCAAAGACAAGATGGCATTGGGCCCAAGAGCAGAGAGAGAATAGGGGGAGAGGCATTATAGGTCTGTGGCTGGGACGCTGGGGACCTGGGAATCTGTAGGCACAGAAGGAGTGGCCCGCAGCCATCTGGAAGCATCGCCCCGGCCCCATCCTGGGCTAGAGGGAACTCCTGTCTGACGGCCTGGGGCAGCAAGCTCCTGGGAAGGAGACGGATGTCCCCACTCTCAGCCAGAGCCCAATTTTTGTTTTGCACTGGGCTCCACCAATTATATGGCTGGCCCTGGGTACGGCTCATAGATACACAGTCTGTCAAAGAGATTTCTGAGATGGGAATTCCCTGGCGGTCCAGTGGTTAAGATCATGCATGCTGCACAGAGTGGGAAAAAAAAAAAAAAGGAGAGATTTCTGAGATAATCTAGTCCTGAGACAGTAAATCCTTCACTCGTGTTAAATACTCCCAACTAGCGTCACAGCAGACATTGCTAATCAAACCCAGCATGCCATTCCACCAAGCCCAGACTTGGCCCCTCTCCTTACCTAGACAGGCATAAACCATCGATCAGAACAGGCAGCCAAATCTAACCCTGTATTTTTTTTGGGTGAAGAAACAGGCCCAGGAGAGAATGACCTGCCAACAACTGCACAGAATGGGTAGCTCCACTATCTGGCTGGCTAACATTTTAGGTTTTCTAGGCAGCCTTTGTCAGACAATGAACTCTGAAAGCAGACGTTGTAAAGCCAATACTCCTTTTGTAATGTGAATTATTCATGAGTTTTAATACATTCCATTTTCATCTACAGTGGTGGGTTAAAATGGAGACAGATGATCTAGTGGGGTGGATGTGTCTGTGGGAAGGCAGGACTGGGGGCGGGGCCCGGAAGAATGCCTCCCACGCACCAGGCAAAATGTTGGAAGCTCATTCTTCAAAACCTTTGCTTTTCTTATTAGTAAAAACTCAACATATTGTTTGTAGAGAAACTGGGGAACACGCATAAGTGAAAAGAGGAAATTATCAGACAACCACTGGTCTAGCACACGGAGAGGAACTCTGTCAGCAGCCTGAGGTCCATCCTGGGGCTTTTTTTAAAACATAAATAAATTTATTTATTTATTTATTTTTGGCTGCGTTGGGTCTTCGTTGCTGTGCGCGGGCTTTCTCTAGTTGCGGCGAGCGGGGGTTACTCTTCATTGCGGTGCCGGTGCCGCGGGCTTCTTACTGTGGTGGCTTCTCTTGTTGCAGAGCATGAGCTCTAGGTGCGCGGGCTTCAGTAATTGTGGCAGGCAGGCTCGGTAGTTGTGGCTCGTGGGTTCTAGAGCGCAGGCTCAGGAGTTGTGGCGCACAGGCTTAGTTGCTCCGTGGCATGTGGGATCTTCCCGGACCAGGGTTCAAACCACCTGTGTCCCCTGCTCTGGCAGGCAGATTCTTAACCACTGCATCACCAGGGAAGCCCCCATCCTGGGGCTTTTAAATGCAGCAAAATTCTCCTCCCCGTTCTCTGAGTGAGGGAATTGCAGAGAAAAGGCACTGATGGCAATGTGACTGTCGACGATGTGGCAATGAGGGGGGCTTCGGCCCCTCTCCCACCTTGAGGACCTGGCTGACCCCCGGGCGCAGGGGGCCTGTGTAAAGGCAGGACAAGGGTCTGGCTCTGGACCCAAGGAAGAGGGCACTGTGGACCCTGACATGCAAGGGGGCTCATCCGCACAGCAGACCCCCAGCCGGGTGCAGAGGAGGCCACAGAGCCAGTGAGGGCCACGGCCAGGACAGTCCAGTGGAGAACAGGCCACTGCCAAGAGGTGCCAGGTGCCTCCTGAGTGGAAACTCCCACTCCTCTCACCCAGGCTTGGTGTAGGGCCCACGATACAGGGGGAAAAACAAATCAGAAGCTCAGAGGGGTCACACCGCCGGCAAGCAGCAGGGCTGGGATTCACATCACTCGGTACCCGCATTGTCGATGACACGCCCCCCACATTCAGTAATTATTCTGAAGACCAGCATTTCAACCGGAAATGGAGTAAATCGCCCTGACCTCTTCTAGCCCACTGCCGATGGCGCACCCCGCTCGCTTCATCATCGCCACCTCCTCCCCCTGCCTGGCGTGCCCTCCACCCTCCGCCTACACCATCTCTCTACCCGGCTACTTCTCTTTCAAGGGGCCATTGATCTTGGGGTTCCCATGGCCCCGTGTAACGCGCCTGCCCCCCTGCCCCGCCGTCCTGCCCTGATGCACAGTCTGTCCCTGCACAAAGCCATGGGTACCCGCGACACACCGAGAGAACCCGGACCCTGCTCCACACTGCCCGGGCTCAAATCCCCCCGCCTCGCACTGGCCATGTGACTTTAGACAAGTCCCTAAGCCTCTCAGTGCTTCAGGCCCCCCCTCTGCCCAACAGGGATGGTCAGAGCATTGTCGCATGCACACAGTGCCTGCCACAGAGTAAGTTAGCGGTGATAATAGTATATAGTAGCCTGGTCCCCAGGGCCTATCAGAGTTAACTGCTGAGTAAATCTGGTCAAATAACTGGATCCTGGGTATCTACAAAGTGTGTCCCCTCTTTATGGTGTTCTCCGCTGTGCCCGCTTAGCCCAGATGTTAATAACCAGAGACCATTTACAGAAAACACAGTGGGAGTAATAAAAATGGTTACCATGGGGAAACTGTGCCTCAGGGATTGTCTATACATTATCTTGTTTCATTTCCAAAACCAGCAAGTGAGGAAGGAGTTATTGTGCTTATTTTACAGATGAGAAAGGTAAGACCTCAAGAGGTTAGAGATTGGTCCAAGGCCCCACAGCAAAAACACGGCAAAACTGAGAGTTGTAGTAAAGACTATTGGTTGCCCCTCACCTCAAATATCCCTTCCCTCTTTTTTCCATAAAAATAGACCCCCTGTTCTTAGGTGGGCACCACGGACTCTATTTCCCAGCCTCCCATGCAGTTAATTACAATCACGTGACCACATGCTGGCCAATGAGATGAAAGCAGAAACGCCAAGGGGCAGTTTCTTGAAACTTCCACGAACAGAGAGCTAGAGTTCACCCCTTGACCCTTCTTCATTGTCCCTTCCTCCATCCTGCTGCCTGAAACACTAATGCAATGGGTGGAGCTCTAGCAGCCATCTTGGACTGTGAAGTCAGAGCTACACTGGAAGATGACAGCGCGATGAGCTCGAGGGAGCCTGGGTCCCTCAGAGTTTTGTGGTGGACAGTTGCCTACCAGCTTTGGGCTGCCCGCGCAGAAACGCATATCTGTTCATAACACTGTTATTTGGGTCTTTCAGTAACTTGCAGCCAAACCTAATCGAGACAGATCCAGCATCACCCCCAGGTCTCTCTCGGAGGCAAAGAAAGCAAAGGCAGGCCAGCTAGTGTGCTCCCAGGGAGAACTCTGGGCTTGGTGCCTGTGGGGCCTGGAGTGGAAGGGTGGCTGTCAGACTCCTACCTGTGGCCCTCACTGCGGGTCTCACTTTACTAGGCTTGAAAGAAGTCTGTAAAGTCTCACTTACAAGGTAAATCTATGCCCAGAGCTCAGTGGGGTCCTGTGGTTTTTATGAGGAAGAGATTTCAAAGATCAGTCTAGAAAGGGCTTACTTATATCAGCGGTCACAGGACCAAACAAGGCCACTTGTGTGCCGTTCTGTATAAATGGACACACCAGCATTATGAAAACAACTGTGATACAGAGATTCTCAGCTTGTCTGTGGCTTCCCTCTCACTCTTTGTCTCTTTAGAAAGTCAGATTTATTGAAGTATAATTTACATATAGTAAAATTCACTCTTTCTCATGTTTCGACGAATAAAATCATGGAAGCACCTCATTCAAGATACAGAATATTCTATCACCTCCCAAAAGTCCCTCCATGCCCCATGGGAGCCAAACTTCTTCCTCCAATTCTTGGCCCCTGATAACCACAAGGCCATTTTAAAATTCTGATTATTTTGCCTTTTCCAGAATGTCATTTACATGGAATCATATGTAGAGCCATTAGAATCTTTTTCCTTCACTTAGCGTGTTTTGGAGATCCAGGCGTGTTATGTATACCAGGAGCTCTTTCATTCTCATGGCTGAGCAGCATTCCACTGTCTGGAGGTACCATCGCCTGCATCCATTCACCGCCTGAAGGGCATGCGCATCGTGTCCATGCACACGATATAAAGCGGCCACATATATTCCCATATAGCTGTGTGTGCGGACAGGTTTCCATTACTCTGGGTAGATACCAAGAAGGGGAACTGCTGGGTCGAATCGCAGTGTATGTCTCACTGGATAAGAAACTACCAAACTTTGCCGAAGCGGCTGTGCCATTTTGCATTCCCACCGACAGGGTAGGAATATTTCAGCTGCTCCAAGGCCTGGCCAGCCCTTGCAGAGAGAGGACCACTGTCAAGGCACAGCATTCTAGACAATCCTTCCAACTGCAAGGTCAGTCACCACCCAGACCCAGCCCACCTGGCCACCCCACCGCACCCAATTCCCCACCAGTTCCTGCCTGCAGCCCTCCTCCTCTCCCACTCCCCCCCCACCTCCAACTCCTGACAAGTCTTGTGCCCCAGTTAACCACAAAGCACAACGGGGAGCCTGTGTTCTCTCTTGTTATGGAAGGAAAGATCTCCCTGAGGGTGGGCTGCTAGACTCAGCTTGCCCGTCCCAGGTCACCCCCCACTGCCTGAGAAAGGCTTCCCTTTTGGCCACCACAACCTTCTCTTGTCCCGTCTGCCACCCCTGGAGACAAACTGGAACAAGAAGACAGAGACTGTTCAAGGGACCACAGAGTCACCAGCCCGGGGACCCCGGGGGGAGGAAGGGGTCAGTCGTACAAAGAGATGGTGACCTTGGTGACAGGAATGCGACTCCCCCACTTGTCAGTGTCACCTCCCCCAAACACACAATCTGTAGGAGGGAGGAAGAAGCTCTCCACCCAGGCTATGGAAGTCTCGGGCTGAAACACCGGCCCCAGGGTAACCCAGGAGGACCCATAACAGGGGAGCATATGCTCTTGCTCACAAAGGCACATCTATACCCACAAAGAAGGGGCGGCCAAGTTGGCAGAAGCAAACATAAAATGAGATGGCTGCACGACAACAAGCATAGCCGAC
The DNA here is from genome assembly GCF_964341445.2 of Mesoplodon mirus. NCBI lineage: Eukaryota > Metazoa > Chordata > Mammalia > Artiodactyla > Ziphiidae > Mesoplodon > Mesoplodon mirus. The sequence goes on from NC_138979.1 coordinate 179,529,680, forward strand.
CTAACCCCCCGGGATTTGGGTATTTCATCCTCACTTTACGGCAGAGCAAAGAGAGCTCAGAGATGAGCCATAACCTGCTCAGGTCACACAGCCAGAGTGGCCAGTATGGGATTCCACACGGCTTTTCCTGACTCCAAGGTATCTTTGGAAGGAAACGTATTTTAAAAGCTCCTATGGGGCTTCCCTGGTGGCGCAGTGGTTAAGAATCCGCCTGCCAATGCAGGGGAAGTGGGTTTGAGCCCTGGTCCGGGAAGATCCCACAGGCTGCGGAGCAACTAAGCCCGCAAGCCACAACTACTGAAGCCCGTGCGCCTAGAGCCCGTGCTTCGCAACAAGAGAAGCCACCGCAGTGAGAAGTCCGCGCACCGCAACGAAGAGTAGCCCCTGCTTGCCGCAACTAGAGAAAGCCTGCGTGCGGCAACGAAGACCCAACGAAGCCAAAACAATTTAAATAAATAAATAACTTTAAGAAAAAAGAGGGCTTCCCTGGTGGCGCAGTGGTTGAGAGTCCGCCTGCCGATGCAGGGGACACGGGTTCGTGCCCCGGTCTGGGAGGATCCCACATGCCGCGGAGCGGCTGGGCCCGTGAGCCATGGCCGCTGGGCCTGCGCGTCCGGAGCCTGTGCTCCGCAGGGGGAGAGGCCACAGCAGTGAGAGGCCCGCATACCGCAAAAAAAAAAAGAAAAAAGAAAAAAAAAAGCTCCTATGTTACCATCAGGTTCCAGGTATTTCTATGCGCCACAGAAAGCCACTTCCAGCACTTGCCAGGATTCATTCATGAAACTGTTTTCAAGTGTCCTCTATGTACTGGACACTGTTCCAAACATTCGGCAAGCATCAGTGAATGAACAAGACAAAATCCTGTCCTCGGAGCACTAATGGTTTGGGAGCCAACAGGTCAGGGTGCGGCGATGAGGCTGCCCAGGGTCCACCCTGTGGCTCCGCCAGTCCCTCTCCCAACCCAAGGAGGCTCATCCAAGTCAGGAGGGAGCCGCTGGGGAAACCCAGAGCCCACAGAGAACCTTCTGGGTTCCTCAGTGCCCAGCCCCCACTGGGATCCACATCAGAAGGGAGATGCTCTGAAAGTAGGAGCAAGAAGCACCAGGTCCTCAGGCACCGGGTCCCTCATCCTGCCATTCCATGCCTTCATTGCAATGTTTGTCGAGCACTCATTCTGCACCAGGCACTGGGGACACAGGACCACAGCAGGGCCCCGGCCCCATGAGGACTCACAACGCGGAGGGGAGGGCTGTCAACACCCACTCGAGGACAGAGGGCTAAGCACTGGGGCACTGGAAGCAGGGTGGGGGTGGAAATCAAGGAAGGCTGCCTGGAGGTGGTGAGTGGCAAAGGTAGACAGGTGGGGTATAGAGGGAGGGGCATTTCTCATCCAGGCTTCATCAGACCTTCCCACCGCTCTGTGAGGAAGGCAGGCCAGCCATTTCAAACCCCCATCTCAGGTGAGGAGACTGAGGCCAGGAGGCTGGTCTGGGTGCCAGGGCCTCCCATCAGCTTAGGACCAGTAGCTGCTGATTCTGGAGGGCCTGCTGGGCATCGGGTCTGGGTTACAGAGATGGTGGGCATTAATTAATCTGCACTCCAGTCCTGCGGGAGGTAGGAGAACTTCCCCCCATTTCCCACGACACAGTCGCTTGGGCAAAGTCACAGGAGGAGGCAAGATTGAAACCCCGGCTTGAGGGGCGCTGCTGCCCGAGACCGGCACTGCCGTCCACACACCAGTGTCTCCTGTCCTCCGAGGGCCCGTCAGGCTTCAGCTGCCGGCACCAAAGCCCACCACACAAAGTGGGGTGAAGGGGCCCCAGGCGGGGGGGAGCCCCCGGGAGCACCTGGGCAGGGGCCAGGCCAAGCGACGCCCCTGTCTGAGCCCTGAGGTCCTGCCCAGCCGCCTGGACGGGAGACCAGAAGTCCCCAGAGCTGGCGCCCTGCAGGCTTCTCCTGGGCCCTCCTGGCCCCCCTCCTCCTTCTCCTCTGGAGCCTGGGACCAAAGCCCAGGGACCCTCCCCTTCCTCCCTCTGTGAGGCTGATAATCAGAACTCTGGGAAGAGACAAAGGGGCGGGTGATCTCACCTCTTGGCAGCTGCAGGGCCAGAAGGCTGTCGCTGGGCTGAGGCCGGGCCCTTCCAGAGGAGAGCTCAGCCCCCCGTCCGGGAGTGATGTGTCCAGATACTTAGTGGGAATCCTATTCTTTGAGCCTCAGTTTCTTTTTTTCTTTTTTTTTTTTTTTTTTGCGGTACGCCGGCCTCTCACTGTTGTGGCCTCTCCCGTTGTGGAGCACAGGCTCTGGACGCGCAGGCCCAGCGGCCATGGCTCAGGGGCCCAGCTGCTCCGTGGCATGTGGGATCTTCCCGGACCGGGGCACGAACCCGAACCCATGTCCCCTGCATCGGCAGGCGGACTCTCAACCACTGCGCCACCAGGGAAGCCCGAGCCTCAGTTTCTTCATCTGGAAAATAGGGGCGCTGATAAAAGCAGCTCTCTTAGGGGACGGCCGTGAAATGCAGGTGATCCCTTTACGCCGCGTCTGGCACACCGTGAGCTCCCAAAAGAGCGTCAGCTAGGAGTCTAGGCGGTGGCGGTACGCTTGGCTCATGGATCCGTCTCAAGGGACCAGCAGCACCTGGGGACCTGCTGGATATGCAAATGCTCGGCCCCACCCCAGACCTCCCGGGGGTGGAGCCCAGCGGTGGTTCAACAAGGCCTCCAGAGGATGCCCGGGCGTCAAAGGCAGGGCCGTGTGGACGCTCTGGGCTGCGTCGCTCGTTCTCTGTGGTGAGTGCTGCCCTGTGCATTGTGGGACATTCAGCAGCATCCCTGAACTCCACCTACTACGTGCCAAGAGCATCCTTGCAACTGCGACCAGAAATGTCCCCAGACGTTGCCAAACGTCCCCTGGGGGTCAAATCACCCCGAGTTGAGATCCACTGACCTAGTTTGAGAACCTCTGCTCCACGAGGCACGAAGCCGACTCCCTCCCTCCAGGAGCCTAGAGGGGAATTGTTCTCAGTAACAGTAACCTCCTCCACTGGTGGAGTTACCAGCTGGATGCCAGGTCTCACTCCTTACAGCGGCACCATTTTAGGCATGAGGAAACAAGCTCAGAGGCAGAGCCAGGACTCAGCCCAGGCCGTCGGGCTCTGAGCTCCGTGCTCTCCGTCCCACCCCCGGCTCCTGACACTTGCTGGGGTGTCCCCTCACCACAGCCGCACCTGCCCGTACAGTCCCCTTTCTCAGGGAGCTGCCCGGTGTGGCTCTGAAGGCTCACACTGCCCTGGAGGACTCCCCGGCTTGTATGCCTGGCTCTCCCAGGACGGCCGTCCATCGGCTCCCCGTGACCCGTGCCAGCTGGGTCCACTCGAGCTTTGGTTGGACTGTTCTGCTTCATTTGTATTCTTCACTTGACCCTCTCCCATCAGAGCCGGCTTAACAGTTCATTTTTCTGCTTAAGTGCCTAGTGAAAGGGAGTCTGGGGGATCCAGAACCCCATTCCGAAAAAGAAGGGCAGAGGCGGTCCCAAGATTAAAATTCACCGTGAATGTTGATCCAGAGCCACACGATGTTTGACCTGGTCATCGTTATTCAGGGACCCTCTCCTGAGAATACATCACCCCAAACTGGAGACAGCTGTACAGAGTCAGATGCTCAAGAAGGCAACTCTGTTTGGAGAGCAACCTCACACCTCCCAGGAGGGAGCTGGTTAAGAATAGTCCGGCCCGGGTGCTCAGTGGGACGCAGTGTGTCCATTCTATGGGCACTGCTGAACCAGCCCATGGAGGTGGCTCAGACCAGACCCTCCTGCAAAGGGCTCGCGTCTGATGGAGGAGCAGACAAGTCACAGCAGAGTGACAAGGAAAGGACAAGAGCTGAGATATGATGCTGAGGGCAGAGGGGTTAGGGGCGCCAGCTCGGGGTGCCAGGGAGGCCACCAACAGCACGGAAGAAGGCGCTGGATCAGGTGCGACAGGGAAAAGGAGAAAGCAGGACTCAAACGGGTAAGGGATACAAGTGTGAAAAATACAAACTCATATGAAAAAGACCAGAAGGGACCACACAAAACTAACAGCGGCAGTTGTGTTAGGGTGGTGGCCCCAAAATGTGATTGTCTGACTTTTATAACCCTGTGAAAACAAAAACAGCAGTTGCCACAGATGATTAACCCAGCGGATACGCACTGCTGTACCATGCCAAGGGCTTCGCATACATTATTAATAAGGCAGGACTTGGTTTCCTCTAAGTACCTTGGGGAACAGGGCCTGGGAGGTCAGGGGTCTCGCCCTGGAGCCCATGGCTTTTGAGGCACGTGAGGGCTCTGTTTCAGACAGCACAGCCTTCTGTCCTATACCTGCCCCCTCATCACCCCTGCTCACCAGAACTGCCCCACTGGCACCCTCATGACCATTTTAACTCTTCAAACCCAGAGCTTCTAGATCTGAGGCCCCTGAAGCCCAAAGAGATGGACCAGCGTGGGATCTACGGCCAGCGGAGAGAGGATTCCAGGTACGTACTTGATCCATTTGCTCAGAAGCCTCTGAGTTCCCTCACCAGGTGCAAAGTCAAATCTAGACTCCAACGCACATCCTGGCCTCCAGGGCACAGGGCGGGGCAGCCTCACCACCACCCCCAACTCGGGACCAGCAGATCAGCAGGGGCGGGTGGCTCATTTGACTCTGCGGCATCCCATCACCAACACATTTGCTAGAGAAATGAAATGGACACCATCCACGGCAGGGACGATGACAACCGCAACTGGAATCTGTTGGGAGGGTGACAAACATCGGCTACAGAATGTTGAGTAGGGGGTGGGTGTGTGTAGAGCTCCTGCTAGCGTGGGGCTTTACCAACATCCTTATCAGAACAACCCTGTGAGGAGGGCAAGATTCACCTCCGTTTGAAAGTTGAGGCACTTGAGACTCAGAAAGGTGAAACAACTGGTCCAGGGCAGCGGGTGAAGCTGGAGCAGGTGAGTTTCTTTCCTGCGATGGAGTCAGAAGTCAGGGAGGAGACAGGATAAAAGCCCCCCTAGAGAGTCAACCATAGGGCAAGGAAGTCAAAGGGGGCTTGGGGCTTAAAGACACTGCACAGGAAGAAGAGAGATGCAAGCCCCGAAGTCTGCACATTGAAGCATTAAAAGGCTCTCAGAAATCATAGCCATACCTAGCCCTGCTGAGTCGAAATACAATGCAGGTCACACGTGTGATGTTACATTTTTTAGTAGCCATGTTGTAGAAGGTCCAACGAAACAGGCAAAATTCATTTTAATAATATACTTTATTTAACCTACTATATCCAGAGTATTTTCATTTCAACATTAAAGCAAAATATTTTCAAACTATTCGTGTTTTACATTCTTTTTCCAAAAGTCTTCCAATTTTGTAAGTTTTTCCAATTTTCTTCTACATTTTACCCTCACAGCACATCTCAATCTGGACTAGACACAGTCTTGATAGGCACAGGTGACTGGTGGCTACCGTAGCAGGCAGCTCACCCCTCAGTTTACACTGTGGATATTGAGGTCCAAAGAGGTGACTGAATGAGGCCAGAGCCATGTGCTTGTTAATCACAGTGGCTGACTCAACTGGGGGATGAGGGTGGCTTAGCAGAAAGAACAACAGGTTTGGAACAAGAAATATCCAAAGCCAAATTCCGACCTGGCCGCTCACCAGCTGTGTGACCATGAACCTTGTACTTGACCTCTCTGAGCCTCGATTCCCCTCCTCATACAGTTACAGTGAGAATTAAATATAAAATACCCAACAGAGTTCTTGGCACACAGTCGGTATTCAACATGGAGACATGACAGTGATACAGGTGGTGAATATACTGCCTTCATCATCTGCATTTTCATCGTCCCCAACCCAGAAAAATGAAGCTTGAAGGGAGCAGTCTGTCTCAGAGGCAGATCTGCCTGGACTGGGTCAGGGCAGGAAGAGGAAATGAGAGAGATGGGCATGGCGAGAGGAGAGGACATACCCACGGGGCACCAGTACCACAGTGCCTGCTGCGCCCGAGGCACCCCAACTCTGGGAACCAGTGTCAGAGCTAACCCATGTTCTATCAGCGGTGGGGAGCCCCTCTTCAGAGCTGAGCCTATTGGAAAGCAAGTGATGGACTTCCCTGGTGGTCCAGTGGTTTAAGACTTCGTGCTTCCAAAGCAGGGGGCATGGGTTCAATCCCTGGTCAGGGAATTAAGATCCCACATGCCACGCAGTGCAGCCAAAAAAAAAAAGAAAGAAAGAAAGCGAATCATAGACTTTTTGGTCCCTGTGATAATGGCCCAGCGCCCCAATCTATTGCTTCGTTGAATGGGAAAAATCCAGAAGCTCTACCTCCAACTCCAAAGACATCTTCACCCAGGGTGGGGCTCAAGGGTTCCACACACGAGGTGCTCCAGACTGAATAGAGCCCCCAAGCCCACCCCTGGCCCCTCCCATCAGTAGAGCCGTGTCCATGAGCCACGGTCTTGCCCCCCCTCAGCCTCTGGGTGAGTTGTGTCCTCTGCACGGAATGTCCCTCTCCCACTTCCATCTGGCTAGTTCCCATTTATCCTTCTCTTTTCAACTTAAAATGCCACCTTGTCTGAAAGCCCTTCATGGTACCTGCTGCAGGGTTCCCTTGTTGGACACTCTCACGATGGTCCGCCATCACAGTCATCCTTATATCCTGGCGGGACTGTGGGGACTGATACCCTGCCATGGACCAGAGACGAGGGCTGTATTTCCCTGGAGCCTGGAAGAGCACCTGGCACAAAGCAGGCACTCAACAAACATCTGCTGCAAGTGGCCGTTGTGTGAAGTTCATTCACTCAAGAACCAGAAGGGCTCTGGCTGGTTTGACTTGGAGAGAAAGGAGGCAGTATTTTGGAAAACAAATAAACGTTGCAGCATCTGCACCTAACGCATTGAGTAATTTTCCACGGAATAGTCCAAAGGGTCAGGCATTGTTGCGTCACTTTGCTGGACTCTTCCAAGAACTGGCGAGGATTTGGTTATAATGGACACAATTCACAGAACAACTATTACATCAACCGTTGATTTTCCAAGAGCCTCAAAGCCGGAGGTTCCTATCAAAGACTCTTTTGAGTGAGGGGCACACACGGTTACCATAGCTCCTCTGTGTACGAGAGTGGAGACGGCTCTTTGGAAAAGCAGAGCTTCCCCCTTTCATCTGCATACATGGTGCCCTGTTAGCACTCAGATGGGTGGTACCACTCTCCCAAGTGGAAGATTTCGATCGTCACGTGATTGGCTTTTTTTTTTTTTTTTGCGGTACACGGGCCTCTCACTGTTGTGGCCTCTCCCGTGGCGGAGCACAGGCTCCGGACATGCAGGCTCAGCGGCCATGGCTCACGGGCCCAGCCGCTCCGCGGCATGTGGGATCTTCCCGGACCAGGGCACGAACCCACGTCCCCTGCATCGGCAGGCGGACTCTCAACCACCGCGCCACCAGGGAAGCCCACGTGATTGGCATTTTTGTGGGCTCAACCAAGGATGCTAAATCTCCTGTAACACGTGGAACATCCCACCCAAGGAGGACCATCTGCTCCAAAACCCAATAGCATCCCCCCAATACCTACACACTGTGGAATACTGGCCAGAGGCCAGCCCAGGCCACGCCCCCAGGGTGAAATGGCAGCAGAGAAAAATGAGTCCAAAAGGGTACTTCATTCGTAATGAGAATCCACTAACACCGTCCCCTCTGGGCCCTTTTCCCACCCACCCAGGCTGGCCCAGTCACCTTCGGAAGACTCCAGCACATTCCTGCCTCTGCACCTTGGTTTGTACCAACCTCTTCCCTCACCTGGAGAGCCAGCCCTGTCAACCTCCACCTAACCATCCTCAATCTCCACCCAACACAAGGTCCTGCTACACGGCCGGCACCTTGCTGGATGGCTCGGCCCCCATCATCTCGCCCATCTCCAAGGGACTCCAGGCCTCCAACTAGACGACTTACTTAGCGCTTGTCCACTACTGCCCCGTGGTCTCCAGGACGTGACCCCTGAGTATAGACACCATATCTGACCTCAATATATTGACTAAGTGATGGATTCATTCACGCCATTCAGTTGAGCCCCTACCCAAACATCGACCACCATACCAACACAATTCCTCTTTTACTTTAAATTAAAAAAAAGAAACATTTATTCAAAAGGTCCTGATTAGTATCGGGCACTCAGCAATCACAGTTTCACTGAATCCTCCAAACAACCCCGGGAGGGCATTCCTGTGATTGAAGTCACATTACAGGTGGAAGAGATCAAAACTCCGCAGGGACACGTAATTTGGCTAACGTTCCACAGCTACAAAGTGAAGGAGCTGAAATTCAAGTTCACCCCTGGTTTCCAACACCTCATTCTGCTGTAGACCAAGCAGGCTCTTCTTTCTCTGGTTTTGTTCTTATTGATCAACTGTGTTTACTCGATAAGGGCTGCGGGATAAAGAGGCATCGTTTCAGGGGTCCTGGAGGGTCACGTATTGATTCGGTCCTTACTGTACTATTCAAAGGGTGTTTCTCCTGTGCTCCTCCTCCCGGGTAATCCAACCCACTAAAAAATCTAGACCATCGGGGCTTCCCTGGTGGCGCAGTGGTTGAGAGTCCACCTGCCGATGCAGGGGACGCGGGTTCGTGCCCCGGTCCGGGAAGATCCCACATGCCGCGGAGCGGCTGGGCCCGTGAGCCATGGCCGCTGAGCCTGCGCGTCCGGAGCCTGTGCTCCGCAACGGGAGAGGCCACAACAGTGAGAGGCCTGCGTACCACAAAAAAAAAAAAAATCTAGACTATCAAGTCAAGTCAGCCTGGCAGTGTCTGATGGAGGCTCAGGCGGGATAATCTTTAATCTTGCCATGAAGAATGGCTTAACTTTCAAAGCTTGGTCCCAGCCAATTCTCCCCCAGGTAGCCTGTGGCTTTGGACTTGGGAAGGTTTTATAAAAGCAGGAAGGGTTCCAACATCAAATAATGTAGAAACCAAACAACCTGTTCCCTTCAATGGTTTGGTTTTTGTCTCCCGAGGCGCCAAGGCAACCCATGGGCAGCAGAGGCTGCAGCTTTAAAACAAGAACAGCAAAAACAAGCGCGTAAAGGTTAGCGCCAGGGTTCTGATTAAAACCCCACCTTGTCAAGCTGAGAGGCGCTTTTAGCCCACTGATGAGGGTGTTGAGGCCCGGGGGAAGCTCAGTGGCAAGTTCATGGGAGGAAGTCCTTCCACCCACCCAGATCCCTGACCCCCAGGCCTTGGGTCCCCAGCCCCAGGTAACCATAGTGTGTGGCTGGGAAAACAGCCATCAGGTGACTGAAGCCCTCCTGCTAGTTCCCCGAGGTCTCCTGGTTACAAGTATTCAGCAGCGGGTTCTGGAAAACAGTCAAAAGGGAAGGGAACATCGCCAAGCAAGCATCTTCACACTTGGAATCTTCAAGGCTAAGGTGAACGCAGCACCCGCCTGCCAGCTTCCTCTGCGGCTGTCCCGAGACACTTGGAAAGGTGAGGGAGTGACGTCTCAGAGAAGAGGACACACAGAACACGGGCTCTAACTCCAGTCCATCTGGAAACTCCACTAAAACCTAGAGTAAAGGGATCTTGTCTGTTGGATGTATTGTGTATATAGAATAGAAACCTTCCAGGATGGCAAAGGACAGAAGGGGACACAGGGACAAATTCTGCAGGGTGCAGAGAAGACCAGACTCTGATACCTGATTTACCCAACTCAAGAAATCTATATCCAAGTGGCAGCGACAAAGGACAATAACCAACCCAACATACAACGCGGATATCCCAAAGGCTCATGGAAGAGTGATGACAGGTGTCTCTAGAAACACGGCTGGGATGGAGGAACGCAAAAAGAGGCTTAGAGGAAATAACCAGACAGGTCCTGGTATCCCTTCCCACAGGTCTCCCAGCTGGGGGACTGTCCCTCCTCCATCGGGCACAAGACTGGAAGTTTATTCCCTGAAGAGGGTGAAACAGAAGGTCTCAGTGTGAATTGTACTCAAAACAGGTAGATTAAGTGATTTTACACATATTGGATGCCCTCCCTGTCCTAAGCCCTCTTCCTTCTTTCAGCTCCCAGACCCCCAGCCCTTACCCCCAGCAGCTCGACCTTCACCCTCCAGACAGGAGACTGTAAGACCCTTCCGTGGGGAGTCTGCCCACCCAGGAGGAAAGACTTAAGAATAGTGACATCGGGGTTCCCTGTGACACAAACCACAGAGCACCCATCAGAGGAGCTCTAGTCAAGGAGCCCTGCTCCCTGTGCTCAGAGCCTGCAGGATACTTTTTAGTTCCCAACTCTTAAATATGAGTAGCCAGCCAAGGACCGTGAATGAGTCAGCCAGCTAAAGAAAGAAGTTTCTAACGTGAAAGCTCCAGACCAAACAAGCGCAGTAAACAGAGGGAGAGGCAAAAGGAGCACACACATTTCAGCACATCCAGTGTGCATGGGCAGCTCTCAACCCTCCCCCTGTAGTCGCTCCTGTAATCATTGCAGCTCTTGAGGCAGACATTAGTATTATTCGCATTTTGAAGACCAGGTGTTTGAAGAATAATGAGATTAAATAACTCGCCCGAAGTCACAAAGCAAGGAAGTAGCAGAGGCGAGATTCAAAGCAGGCCATGTGGCTCAGTGCTCTCAACCACTGCCTTTCAAAGCATCACCCCGGCCACCACTGTCCATCATTACTATTGTCAGTGTGGAAGAGAAGATTCTGGACTTCTCTTAAGAATAAGAAAGAGTTCTTCGTGGGGGGTGGAGGGGGGTGGTGGGATGAACTGGGAGATTGGGATTGACATGTAGACACTAATATCTATAAAATAGATAACTAATAAGAACCCGCTGTATTAAAAACATAAAATAAAATTCAAAAAGAAAGAATAAGAGAGCTCTTGCAAATTAAAAATGTGGTAGATTAAAATATGGAGTATAAAATTGATGCAATCTCCCAGAAAGTAGAGCAAAAAAGCAAAAGGGATGGAAAATAGAAAAAGATAAGAAAATCGGAGGATTAGTCCAGGAGGACCAATATCCAAATACAAGGAGTTCTAGAAGATTAGAGAAAACCAAGGAGCAGAAACCATGATGGAAAAATCCAAGAAAATTTCCCAGAACCGAAAGACATAGTTCCAGCTGGAAGAGTCTCACTGAGAAGAGCTCAGCATGACAGATGAAAAGAGGCCAGCACCAAGGCTGGTCACCCTGACGTCTCAGGGCACTGGGGACAAAAAGAGGATTCTATAAGCTTCCAGAGAGAACAAAACAGGCCACACAAAGGGTCAAAAATGCCTTCACACTTCTCAACGGCAACCCTGGAATCCAGAAGGCAGTGGAGCAAGGCTTTCACTACTTGGAAGGAAAATGATTTCCAACCTTGAATTTGATGCCTAGCTAATCTAGCAATCAACAATTAGTGGTTAAGACTCCATGCTCCCAATGCAGGGGGCCTGGGTCCAATCCCTGGTCAAGGAACTAGATCCCACATGCATGCCGCAACTAAGAGTTCATGTGCTACAACTAAGGAGCCCACGAGCTGCAACTAAGACCCGGCACAACCAAAATAAATAAATAAATAAATAGTTAAAGAAAAAGAATTAGTGGAGAATAAGCTGACTTTTCCACGTGCAAGTTCTCAGAAAATTCACCCCCTAGGCACACCTTCTCAGGAAGGATGTGCTCCTGTATTCAAGGGATGAAGCCATACGAGGCAGACAGGAAATGGCAGATCTGACCCAGGAGAGAAGGGAACCACAGGTGATGGTGACAGACGGCCCAGGTAACAGCCAGGTCCCAGGTGTGGGGGACAGTGAGTCCAGACTGGAGACAGGTCAGAGGATCCTGAAGTGCTCAGGAAGAGGAAATGGAGAGAATTTACCTGATGCATCCAAACAACGTGAGGGGCTATCCAGAACACTAACACTAACTTGAGGAAGAATTTAAGCATATACGCCAACAACAGTAGACAGTTTTTAACTCCAAGGAAACCAGAAAGTACAGCAGGAGAGGTGATCATAATTTCCTCCACGACGAAGCTCTGAATCTCACTGGTCTAGTGGGAACAGTGTAAACCCCAATTACTGATCTTACCAAAATTATGATGACAGTATATCAGGAAGTTGGGAGAACAGGAAAGAGCTGAGGTTAAAAGAGGTAAAAAGGAGACCTACAGCCTTACCTTCCATAGCAGGAAATAGGAACCCAGAACCAAAAACTCAAGACAAAGGAATACGTGCATGTTATTTACAGACATGGAAGAAAATACCAAAATCATCCACTAAAACAGGGGTCCCCAACCCCTGGGCCACAGACCGGTGCTGGTCTGCAGCCTGTTAGGAACCGGGCTGCACAGCAGGAAGTGAGCGGTAGGCAAGTGAGCGAAGCTTCATCTGTATTTACAGCCGCTCCCCATCACTTGAAGTACCGCCAGAACCATATCCGCCCCCAGCCTTCCCCCTGCCCTGGTCTGTGGAAAAATTGTCTTCCACGAAACCAGTCCCTGGTACCAAAAAGGCTGCGGACTGCTGCACTAAAATAATTTGCAAGCGATTGCCTCTGGGAAAAGGGGCAACAAGGGGGAACCACTGTTTTTCATATAAACCATGGAGAAGTAGAGTCTCATACGACTTGGAAAAGGCTAGGGAGAGGGAAACTGACATTGATGAAGACATGTGACATCACCGAATGCTCTCACAACTAAGAGAAGTTGGGTTTATCCCCCTCTTCACCAAAAAGATATTGTCAGGCTCAGACTACCTACAGCTAGGCAACACTAAAAAGACGCTAAAACTTAAACCCCAGTTCTGCTAGATCCCAGAATCTACACTTTCTTTGTGAGTCTCCATTCATATATTCAACCAATATGAACTGAGCACACACTGAGCCTGTGACAGGAGGCTAGGCCCTGGGACACAGTGGTGGACAGGCCCCAGGGACCGATCCAATGAGCCTTCTGGTCTACCAGGGCAAACCAACAGTCAACAAGCCACCACTAATAGCAAATCCAAGTGCAGTAGTGCCCACCCTGGGTGGTCACAGTCTATCAAGGGTAACACTTGTCTGGTTCCTGGCCTCCCCCTCTGCCAGCCCATCATTGGTCCTGTGGCATCATGGCACCTCATCCCCCCACTGCCCCACAAGTGAGTCATCACATGCCACTACTTAGCTCTTGCCCACAACACTTCTGGGAACTCAACAGGCTATCACCCAGGCCTGCCAACACACTGCCACCCAGGTCCAAGGCCCTCAGCTTTGATTTGGAAGGTATCATGTTTCGTTTTGTTTTCGAGCAGAGTCAGGCTCAAAGGCCAGACTGGTTCTCCAAGGGAGAGCTCCACACACACAGTCCCTTGTGTACATGAAGGGAAAGTGAATAACCTGGCACAGACCAGCCTCAGCAAGTGCTGGTGGGTATGCAGGTCCAGGGTAAGTCCCAGACACCAGAGTGTGAAAGAAAACCTCAGACTGCTGCTCACTAGCTGCGGGACAGAGCAAAGTGGTTGAACTCCGCTGGGCCTCAGTGTCTGCATCTGTAGAGTGGGGCTATGACACCAGCCTCAGAGCGTTCCAGGAGAATTAAAATGATGTCATGGGGATGACTGTGCTTTATAATTTGCCACGGCCATAGTACGGCCCAGGATGAGGATGGCAGGCTGGTTTCCCATGGCTGCCTCCAGTCACTTCTGCCATAATTCAAGGTTACAAGGATTTCGTCTTCTCAACCTCTGAAAAGGGGACCCTTGTCCCCGCAATTCTCAGATCTGCCCCTGGGAATCACTAGTCAGGAATCATCAGTTAGGAATTTAGACTTTACTTTGTCACAGTGTGAGGAGTGTGGTACGTAGGTGACTATAAACAGCAGAGTCACTGAGCCCACTCTGATAAGAAGCAATACCCAAGGCTGGCTGACTGCTTGCCAAACAGCCTTTAGCCTGGCCCAGCTTTCTTCCTGGGTTCCAAATCAAGTGCCCGTCCACAGCCAGCGGGGCCTTGAGCCAGGGCTCATCAAGTCTCTCCCCTCCCCCAAGGCCACATCCCATCAGTCTCCCCTCTTAACGTCCCCTCCCCGCAACATACTCCCTCTTCCCAGACTTGGTTCTGATTCCTGGTTCTACGGCTTACTAGCTCAGTAGCTTGGCATTCATGACACCCTTGCTCAGCCTTAGTTTCTGGGCAGATAGATAATAATGCCCACCACAGGGGTTATTTGGAAGATGCAGTGCAGGACCCAGCAAGGGGTCAACCCCCATCCCCCAGACTCCCCATAATCACCACATCAATGCCCTATAACCAATTAAGACAACCCCCGACTTGACTGATTTTTATAGAACCTGTACTCTATATTATACATTTTACAACAGCAATGCCCCAAATTCTCTTTAGTCACTCAAGTTGCGTCTTGGCTAAATCACCCTGACAAGGAAGGGGCCTAGCTACAGCACAGGGGAGCCTTTTAGCTACACTGCCGTCTTCATTGTACCACATGTTTGGGGAGTTACTGGAACATCTGATTGCAATTCATCCTTGTTTTATAAAAATAAGTAGAAAGAGAAAAAATGGAAGTGTCATTATCAATGATCACTATTGGTTTCATAAACAATACCATGGAGCCGATGGAAGCAGAGCGGTGAAGGTTATGGGGTGACCTTCAACCTAGCAGAGAGGGGAAGTTCAAGAAAATAAATGAAACAACAGAAGTGCAGCATGACGTCATTCAGCCACACTTAAACAGTGAGGCACGATTAGGGTTTTCCTCCCATTCTCTGGGAATTTAAGATCCTCATAATTGTACGTTTAATGCTTGATGTAATGTAGAAAAAAATCAGGAACTGCATATAAGCCAATCCTCTAATGATGCTCTCTTGTTTTCCAAATAGACTTTGATATTTCACATGAAATAGAAGAATGTTTATCCTAAATATTCCAGACTTGACTCACTCAGAGTTATCAGCGTTTCCAGAGTTCGTGTATCTCAACTCTAAAACAACACAAGGATTAGAACAGAGATGTTATTGGTGCCAGAGCACGTTGAAGCCCAGGGTCCAAACAACAGGGTGTGTACCTGGAGGCTGCTGTGTCATTACCTGCTTCCTGCTGCACCATCCACACCGCCAGGGCCCCAGGACACAGGCCACAGGGCCAGCCCATGACGTCGTCCCCTGGTTATGCACAGCCCGGTGTGTATCTCGGATCACAGCACTGCTGCATTTGGACCTCTGGGCAGACAGTCTCTGTAGCCCAAGCAGACTCCCTCTCTTGTCCGCTCAAGTCCTGCCTGCTGCCCTTGGTCAGGCAGCCTTCCCAGGTTCCACAACCAAGCAGCGCCAACCCTGTGACCAGAGCCCAGGTCTCTGCACTCCTGGCTCAGACTCAGCTCAGCGCCACCACCCTGGGTGTCCATCACACTCCCACAGAACCTAAAGGGTATTCCAGGTGTGCAAATGTCCCCCAGATGTGTCTCTTCCAGGAAAAAGGAGGAGGCTTGATAAGCCACTTGTAATTCATTCATGTATCAGTTTCCTGTTGCTGCTCTCACCAATTACCACATTCTTAGAGGTTTAAAACAACACCAATGTATTATCTTACAGTTCTGGAGGTAAGACGTCCACAATGGGTTTGACAGGCTACCATCAAAATTATCAGCGGGACTGTGTTCCCTGAGGCCCTAGGAAAATAATCCATTTCCTTCTCTTTTCCAGCTCCTAGAGGCTGCCTGCACTCCATGGCTCATGGCTCCTTCCAGCAATGGCATCGCTATGACCTCTGCTTCCATCAACATATCTCCTCTCTGACCCTCTTGCCTCCCTCTTATAAGGATGCTTGTGATTAATGGGACCCACCTGGATAACCTGGGATCCTCTCAAGATCCTGTACTTAATCACATCTGCAAAGTCCCTTTTACCTAGGAAGGTAACGCATTCCCAGGTTCCGGGGATTAGGATGTGGACCATAGTTCAGCTGACAGGAGTTTGGCAAACAGTTCTGGCGACCTACTCCGTGCTGGGGGCTGGTGGGACAAAAATGCAGGCACGCCTCTAGGGACCTACTCAGGGCTGGGCGGCAGGAAGTCCAGGGGAGGTGGCTGTGAATTCCCCCAAGGCGGGGTATAGGGAGGCTGCCGTAGGTGCGGCCACGGTCATTCTCTGCAGAAGGAGCCATGCAAAGGTACAGGGACGAGAAAGGAGTGGTTTGTGGGATAAACAGGATGATTTCCGGGTGCAGCTGGTTGATTCCAGAAAGGGCAGAAGTGAGGGTGCCCAGAACACACAGCAGGGTTTCTGCCTGAGGGCAAAGAGGAGTCTTGGTAGAGGAGGGACTTGGTGAGGGAGAGACCGGATCTCAGGGCTGAAGTGGGACCCGGGAAGCCGGAAGCAGGAAAACAGTGGTCCTAGCAACTGACAAGGAGAATGTTCGCAAAAGCAGGCAAGAAAGGAAAGGTGTAGATGAGAGAGACGCTTGAGGACGTGGGAGGTGAGGGAGGGGCCGGCGGAGGACCCTATCCGAGGGCTAACTTATTTCACCACCAAACTGTCGGGCCATCTCTGTGCCCTCTCCCCACCTCGCCCCAGTTCGCAGCGAGAAGGCCACGGAACGCTGCTGCTTTTTAAGTATGTCATACCGTAGAAGATTAAAAATAGTTGAAAAGGGATATAAATATTGCAAAGGCTCCTGCCTACTTGGAGGGCCCCCCAGGAGGGGGAAGCAGGAGTGGGGCATGACGTCATCGGATCCCCAGTGTCTTCCAGTTAGACCCCCCAGTTCTGCAGGAGGTGGTTGACACCAGAATGACTCCAGGGATTCTGCAAAATTCCCCAAATCCTCCCTGGCTTTTCGTGGTCCTCGGAGCTTTGGACCATCACCTCCAAGAAGCAGTGGATCCCGGTGCTCAGGAAGGTCAAGGGGAATGCAGCTGCATGGGTCCTCTGGGACCCACTCCCCTGCACTGGCACTCCCAACCCTGGCTGCAATCTCACCAGAGAGGCCCCTCCCAAACCCCTACCATACTCCCCTACCCCCTGGTTCCACACTGCCTGCCTTTGGGATTACAGATTTTTCCAGGCCACCACCACCCTTAAGGCTGGATCACGCCTCCCCTCCCCCCATATTCCTGGCAGCACACACCTTGGCATCCTCAGTCCTAAAATGCTCATCTTAGCCTCATGATGCCCGTGTCCTCTGGGTACTAGGGACTCCCAGAGTGTCCCATCCATCCCTCCATCCCAGCTCCCAGCATTTCCGGGAGGACTCAATAACTATTATTTGAACAAATGGCCAGGCTTCCAGTGGGGAAGTCCATTTCTAAAGCGGGTGCAGAACCCACTGCAGGCATGCATCAGCCCCCTGCAAAGAAGGCTGGGCTGTTACACATGCAGCAGCCATTCACAAACATCTCCTACGTGTCAGGTGCCCCGAGTCTGGGTCTAGAATACAAGGTCCCTGCCACCCCACAGGAAGCTCTCTGGATTCCCACATTCCAAATGGGCCAAAGAGTAAATATTTTTGGTTTTGTGGATCTCCTCTGTCACAACTACTCAATTGCCATTGTAAGTGCAAAAAGCAGCCCTGGATAATATGCAATCAAATGGGCATGGCTGTGTTCCAATAAAACTTTATTCCCCAAAACAGGTAGCCGGTTGGATCTAGCCTTCAGACCGTAGTTCACCAATCCCTGCTCTGATAGGAAAAAGAAATTAATGAAAGCAAAGCAGACAGACTAGTGAGGGGAAAGAACTGTGAACGACTCTTTAAAGCCACACTTGTGATGTTTGATGCCACCTCTAATTCCTTCTGTGGCTGACACAATCCACCACTGTTTTTAAAAAGAAGAGGTGCAGGGAGGGGGTGGGGGAAATAAGAAAAGGTTGCTATGGGAACCGGGAGTTTACTTTTAATGGTTCAACCACTAAAAAGAGAATTACTTTCTTCTTCTCTCTTCCCCTCTGAAGCGGAGCAGGCGTGACCTCTGGCTTGTGGGGCAGGACTCTGCCAGTGCCTCAGCTGTTCCAGGCAAAAATTAAATGCCACAGTGTTCCCCGGGTCCGAGAGGGCAGTTAATGTAATCTTGGCCTCTTGGGCAAAGGGCTGTTTCCCCAGAGCACTGGATCTGCTCAGAAGCCTCACCTCACCGCGGGACTGCTCTGATGGAGTCAAGGTCAACCACGACCGTGGCCACTAACAAGGGATTCAGGAAGAAACCTCTTCTGGGGTCTGCTCTCTGGATGGAGGGCTTCCCTCTCACGGCTGACAAACCCTTTCGGCGACGGGCTTCTGTTTTACCTGGTCTCGAACGTTCCTCAGTACAAATGTGCATGTGCAGGACGTGCCCCCCTCCGCCCAGTTGGCCAGGACCGTGGGCAGGTCCCTAAACCTCCCCGAGGGCACCTTCAACTCTGCCCAGCTAGTTCAGAGTAGGTGTCCCAGGCCTTTCCTGGGCTCTTCATAGAAACACATAATTCATCAGCCAAGCATAAACCAAGAAGGTACATCATTTATCCACATGTACTTTAACAACAGAGCTCATGAACTGCGACCCTTTCTACACGGAACCCGTGGTGGGAGTGAGTCTCCTGCACCTGGTAGTGAAAAGAATTCAAGAACGCAGCCAGCTGTGCTCAGCAGTGCCCAGAGCTGCACGACGGCCACCCACCCACGTGTTCCAGGGGCTGGGAGGACAATGGCTTTATGTGGGCATCTCTGTCCAGGTCCCACCCTCCTTACACCCCCTTCGGCGGTGGGTGGGCCATGTGAGTCCCTGAGAGTCCAGCCCTCTCCTTCTGCAGATGTGAAAACTGAGGCACAGGGAGGCGAAGAGATTTCCCAGGATCCCACAGCAAGTGAGCAGCAAAGCCAGGACCCAGACCCAGGCCTTCAGCGGCCCTGTCCTGACTGTGTCTTCCCCAGCTGCTCAAATGCTCCACCTGGAAAGGCTGCTCGAGAAGAATCCACACCCGGAGGGAGGGATGCAGCCAGGGCTGGAACACAGCCCTTTGTGGGCAAAATCCAGAGTTAACTCAAAGCCAGTGACTTGACTCCAGCTGGGGGGCCGAAAGCAACGTCCTACATGATGACTCATCCTTTAGAACCAAGCACACAGCCCCAGGGCTGGGCCCTAACGGGCAGCAAGTTCTTGAAGGATGGTGAAACCTCTGATTTTGATTTTCTTTGTTTTGTTTTTTTTTTAACATCTTTATTGGAGTATAATTGCTTTACAATGGTGTGTTAGTTTCTGCTTTATAACAAAGTGAATCAGTTATACATAGACATATATCCCCATATCTCCTCCCTCTTGCGTCTCCCTCCCTCCCACCCTCCCTATCCCACCCCTCTAGGTGGTCACAAAGCACCGAGCTGATCTCCCTGTGCTATGCGGCTGCTTCCCACTAGCTATCTATTTTACGTTTGGTGAGAAAACCATAATTCAAAAAGAGTCATGTACCAAAATGTTCATTGTAGCTCTATTTACAATAGCCAGGAGATGGAAACAAACTAAGTGTCCATCATCGGATGAATGGATAAAGAAGATGTGGCACATATATACAATGGAATATTACTCAGCCATAAAAAGAAACGAAATTGAGGTATTTGTAGTGAGGTGGATGGACCTAGAGTCTGTCATACAGAGTGAAGTAAGTCAGAAAGAGAAAGATGAATACCGTATTCTTTGGTTTTTATACAGAAACCTCCAGCAGCTTGCTGTGCCCTCCAAGAGCTGAGGGAGACAGAAGCAGGAAAGGTCCCCTCTCGGCTCCTTGGCTCCTGTGGGTCTTGGATAACTTTGACCAGGCGACAACCCTAATCCCATGGCTGGCTGCACAGGAGGTCTAGAGGCTTGGAGATAAGAACCTAAGGAATGGGAGGGGAGGGTACTGGGTGCGGGGAGTGGGAGGGGAGGCTGGTGTGGCATCTTGAACCAGACCCCAGAGGGCCTCACCCGTCAGGCAAAGGGGCCTGGACTTGACCCAGTAAACCAGTGCAGCCTGACCTTTCTTACATCCTGGCATTTGTGGACAATGATGCTGTCAGGACAGGAGATGCCCTGGGCCCAGAGGTTGGCCCTGGAGACCCGCTGAAGGCATTAGCAGGGACACGTGTTGGTGGTTGGGTGGTGGGTGGCTTGAAGGAGGTGACACAAGGCCCGGAGCCATCAAGAGGTCATTGCGGAGACTGGGCAGGAGTGAGGAGGGCCTGGGCCGGTGGAAGGAAAGGAGGAAGTGGGTAATAAGGCAAGCAAGGGCCCATCTTGAGCACGCAGGCACAGTCCCGCCCCTGAGCCTGCCTTCAGGAGATCCCAGCCACTTTCCTGCCTGGCGGGCTGTGCAGCACAGAACTCATGCAGTCAAGTTTCTGCTCTGCCCTCAAGGTCTGGTTCCAAGGCCCCCACTCTGAGAGGCCCTCCCAGCTCCCAGACCTGAGGCTACCAGCTCCTTCACCCTTGCAGCCTTCGCCCAGGATTTACAGAGCCAGTGCGATGGGAAGTGCGCCTTAGTCTGACCCAGGTTCAAAGCCCAGCTCCACTTACAAGCCCACGACCCTGGGCAAGTCATTCTACCTCTCCACTTCTGACACAGCCTTAAAGGCTTGCAGAAGCATTAAAACACAGCAGTTCGCACCGTGCCTGGCACACAGGCTGCTGGAAGTCGGGTTAACTATTACTACCTCTGTTTGGCAGTCAGTTCCAAGTCCCCTGAGTCACAGTTTCTGTTTGCTAACCCTGGGTGGTACTGCTTCCCAAGAAATTCTGACTGAGGGAGACACTAAGGCAGAGGGGAAGGGCTGATGCTCAGGGAGCTCCAGCCGGCGGGGCTCAGCTGGCAGTGCTGGACACCCCTACCTAGCTGGCTGCCCCAGAGATGCAGTGGGAAAGCCTCACGTCTGCCCAGCCTAATCTAACTCCGTCCACCTCCAACTCTGGCCAAGTCGCTCCGGAACAATGAGGTCAAAGTTCACAGCATCAGACCCAACAGGCACCAGAGCAACAGGAGACGGTCCCGAACTGAACGGACGTCTGTGCTGCCAGAAGCAGAAAATTCCAACCCCGGTCTGGCCGGGTGCCGTGATGCCTTCATGCTCCTTCAAGGCAGGGACAAGAACCAACTCTGCATTTCCTGGTGTCTGCACGATGCTAGATGCTTGGCACATGTTTGCTAAACTCAGCAGAAAAGGACTATGGATCTTGGGGGGGGGGCGGGTGGAGGCTCCCTACAGAAACGGGAGCATCTTCCAAACACTGGCCTGACACCTGCCTTGGACCAAGAGGCAGGGGACCCCGGAACTGGTGGAGCATTCAGCTGGACCCTCAGGCCAAGTCAAAGAGGGAGAGGGGGCAGCCAGGCAGCCTTGTCATCGGAAAGACACCGGAGCCCCTGCTGCCCACAGCCCAGCTGAGAACTAAGGCACAGACCTGAAGTGCCGCCTCCAACCTCAGCTCTACCCCATGAGGCTCCAAGGAAGTGGGGGCCACCAGGTGGCAGCTGCCCACATCCTGCAATTCCACGTTCTCCCTTCTGAAAAGGTCAACAGCTGGGCCGCCCCCGTTTCCTTGCGAAGGACCCTGTGAGAGTGGCACAGGCAGCTTCGCCCAGATGGACATCCATGCTCCCTGCCAGGGAGTCCTTCATTTACAGACACTTTTCTGAGCCATCGAAGTGAGCACATCAAGAGGACTTCACGTGCCCATGTGTCAGGTACAGTGAGTTGTCACAGCCCTCCTGGGAGAGGCCACGCTTTCTGCCCTGCTCCCCCCGACCTGGGGGATGGTCTGGTGACATCACAGTCATATTTTGCATGGATTCCACAATTCCACAGGGCCATAGACAAAAAAGCCTGATGGAGGCTGGGGATCCGCCTCAGTCCCTATGATGGCAGATTTGTGAACTTCCCCTGTACCCAGCGTCCCATCACCACGACAACTGCTTCTACCTGTGCTCGCGAAAGAAGCACAGAGTTTGTAAAACAACCCTTCTGCCTGGACTCCTGACTACCACCCATGCCGAGTTCAGATGAACAAGGCCCCCGCCCATGGCCCATATGTCACCCAGACACATCCAGGGCCGGCCAACACCCACCAGCTGGTTTAGGCAGACGTTCTAAGCATGGCGAGGGCCGCCTTCTGGACCCAGCCCTTTGGCTGGACTTCCTGAGCACCACAGAGACAAGGAGAGAAAATGGTTGTTTAGCATCCTTAAGAGACGGGGATGCCAAGGGAAAGATGGAGAGAGACAAGACAGATTCCTGGCCCACTGCCTCTCCCAGCCTCTCCTCAGCGACGCTGGGCAGCAACTCCACAGCGCCTGCCAGGACTGACAGCTCCATCCACTGAGGACAGCCCCCAGCTGCAAACAACCCAAACGCCCCTCACCGAAGAACAGATCAACAAACTGTGGTACATCCATATGACGGAAGAGTCCTCGGCGAAAACAAGGAACTATGGACAGCCTGGATCTAGGGCTGGGAGCGAGACTGACACAGAGGCTGGGCACTAGGGGCCGTGAGCAGGTAATGAAAGTGTTCCCCAACGGCATTGTCGGGATGTTTGCACAACCCTGCAGAGTTACTAAAAAGCATTGAATTATAAACTTAAAGCAGGTTGAATTTTACAATATGTAAAACTGCCTCAGTAGTTTTATAAAAACTCTCTTAAAAAAGGAACTACTGATACAAGCAAGAAAGTGGATGAATCGCACCAACATAATGTGGAGCAAAAACGGGCCGTTTCGCAGTGGTTGGGAGTCCGCCTGCCGATGCAGGGGACGCGGGTTCGTGCCCCGGTCCGGGAGGATCCCACATACCGCGGAGTGGCTGGGCCCGTGAGCCACGGCCGCTGAGCCTGCGCATCCGGAGCCTGTGCTCCGCAACGGGAGAGGCCACAACAGTGAGAGGCCCGTGTACCGCAAAAGAAAAAAAAAAAAAAAGGCCATTTCAAAAGAGTATATATACTGTGCTATTCAATTTTATAAGAAGTTCTAGAGGCAAAACTACAGCAATAAAGATAAAAGTAGTAGCTGCTTTGTTGGAGGAGGGGAGTGGGAAGGGAGACAAAGCATCCATCCAGGGTGCTAGAAAACTTCTACATCTTGATCTAGGCAGTGGTTAAACAGGTGTATCCATACATAAAAATGTGTTGGGCTTGTACTTGAGATTAATGCATATTTTAGATACATGCACATAATCATTAATATACATAAAGTTAAAAGTTTATTTTTTTAAATGGCAAAGCCCATTGATGCTCAAATTGCAATTGGCAATTGCCTAAAAGTGAGGACAGTTCACTGGGAGCTGAGAGAGAGGAGCCCACTCAGTGAACTCCTACCCAACCCTCAAGACCCATTTCAAACTGTCCCCATTGAGTGAAGCCTTCTCTCACTGTTCCAGGTGTAACTAGCTGCTCATATTGTTGAACATCCCTTCACAAAAGTCGATCTCCTTTTTACCGAGAGTTGAGGAGTGCAGGAAGTTGTTGCACCAAGAATTGGTTCGTATGTGCTTAATAAACACCCACTGATTGCCTAAGACACACACACACACACACAACCTGACAGCCCAAACCAGATGCCATCTCAGCAAAAGATACTAACACCCACCCCCAAAATAGGATGTCAGTTCTCAGGCAACAGGACCCAGACGTGAGGCTTAGCGAAAAAGATCATTTTCAGCATCTCCAGCTCAATCCTCCTTACTTTACACAAATCACTGAAGAAAAAATCAGGGGAGCCCAGAGCAAACTCAAGTTTCCAGTGTCCAGTGCACTAGGTTCCCCTCCTCCCCACGGCAGGTCACCTCTGCCTGCACTGTCCTTGCCCAACCTAGGGGTGGAGCAGGCCATGTGGGCTCCCAGGAAACATTCTGTCAGGTGTAATGTTTAAACTTGACTGCCTAGTCACCCCGCAAGACTGCACCCTGACCAAGACTGCACCCTGACCGCTGGGGCTCTCTGCCCTCCAGCAGTAAAGGCAGGGCTTGGGATGAGAGGGGGGACCCACGGCCCCACCCCCTCTCTGTCCAGGCCTCCCAGCTCTCTCTGAGCTGCCCCCTGACCTTGCAATCTCTAGAAACCCAAGCCCGTAGAGGAAGCTGCTAAACTTCCCTGTCCAGGTCTGTGTGGGTGAAGAGAGGCGGAAGGTGGAACTCTGTCCAGTTCTGCAAAGTCCACATATGAAAAGAAAGAGGCTGGAAGTACACCTCCATGAAAAGCGGCTTTCTTCGTGTGTGGGGTGTGTGTGTGTGTGTGCATGGGTTATGGGGTGATTGTTGGTGACTTTTTTCCTTTAAATATGTTTGTGCTAAGTTTCCACAATGAACAAACTCCTCTGGAAGATAAATTCACGTCGTCTGTGGCGGAGACCCCCCCCTCCACCAGCCCTTGTCAGACCTGCCGGCTCCCAAGCGTCTCTTTCACCTTGTCCCAAGGCAGACACAGGTCCCAGCGTCGCGCGCCGGCGGGCCGGCCTCTCGCCCTTACCCCCCCCCCGCACCCCTGGCAGGGTGACCCCCGGGCCGGGGGAGGGGCAGCTCCCCGAACAAAGAGGCCGCCTGACCCCACCGACCCGCGCCTCTGACCTCCTTCTCCCCCATCCACCCCGAGGCGCCGCACCCCATTCAGTTCCCCTAGCCCCGGAGGTACTTAGGAACTGTGTGAACTCAGACACACACACACACACACACACGCACACACGCAATCTCACTTTCTCCTCCCCTCCCTGACCTGGGCCGCGCGCGCGCGCACACACACACGCACACACACACACACACGCACGAACACACACACACACACACACACACACACACACACACGCCATCTCACTTTCTCCTCCCCTCCCTGACCTGGGCCGCCGCCCCCAAGGCCCAAGTACAAACTTCTCCAAACTCGCAGCTGCGGCTGGGGTGGGGGGGGAATCGTGACGCCCCCGCCCCCCGCAAGCAAATGGGATGCTTCCCCCCGACACACACACACACACACACGTGTGCCTCCCCACCCCCTGGGCCACTGTTCATTTGGCCGGGGAGGCAATGCCGGGGTTTGGGGGAGGGTGTCTCGACCCCCTTCCCCTCCGTAAGTGACAGGACCGGGTCAGGACAGGGCAGGGGGCGGCGCCGGTCTGAGCTTCCTCGGTGGGGGTGGGGGGAGCCGCTCCCGGGGCTCCCGGGCTTCCCCGCTCCGCGACCCTCTCCGGGAGGCTGGGCGCGTTACCTTGCAGGTTCTGGACTCGGATGTCGCTGATCTGTCCGATGAGCTCCTCGCGCTGGAACCAATCCCATTCGTGCGCAGCCATGAAGCGCGGGCAGCAGGGCCGGGGCGCCGGGGCCGGGCGCGGGCGGCGGGCGCGGAGAGCCGGGCGGGCGGGCGTGCAAGAGGCACGCACCCGGCGAGGGCGCCGCGGAGCCGGAGGAGCGCGGGCGCGGGCGGGGCGCGGGCGGGGCGGGCGCGCGGACGAGCCGCCCCCGCCGCGGGCGGGCGGCGGGCAGCGGACGGGAGCGGGGCGCCTGGCTCGCGCTCACTCCCGCATCCGGGGGCGGGGGCCCCGGGGTGCGAGGGGGAGGGGCGGGGAGGGAGGCTGGACTCCGGCTGGTTTCTTTCTTCTTTTTTTTTTTTTCCGGGGTGTTTGTTGCTTGGATTGTTTGGTTGCAGACGGGTTGGTAATGAGGCGCGGGGTCCCGGCCCTCTGATTGTGATGTCTCAGTGGGCGGTGGGCCGGGTGACGCAACCCGGGGTGAGCCCGCGGGTCCCGGTACCCAGGGGGGCCCACTCCCTCCCACCCTTACTCCCAGCGCCTCCCCCACCCCAGCCGGGTCCCAGATAGGAACCTGACACCCACACTCTTCTACCCCAGGTCCTCTGCCCCCGCAAAATTGGGGGAGGCAGCCCCCTGCGGAGGGGGGTCCCCCAAGCCGTGCCCATCGCCCCAAGGACACCTACCGTCATCGGGAGGGGCTGGGTAGGGGGCCAGCGAGTGTGGAGATGATGTTGGGGGGTTCGCTCGTTTGTCTCCAGATTGGGGACTCGAGGAGAGAAAGACTTCTTTCCTGGGTCTGGATATTGGGAACCTTTTCCCCGGGGATCCAGTCCAGAGATGACCCCAGATTCTGGGGAGGAGGGAGAAGCAGCCGACACCCCGGGAGCTAGGGTACCCCATGGAGTCCAGGGCCCCTGAATCTCCAAGTGACCCTCTCTGGGGCTTTACTGAAAGTGAAAAATGAGTATGGGCCTTTCCGGTGGTGTGTGTGTGTGTGTGTGTGTGTGTGTTTCTTCACTGTTTCTTTTGAGTCTTGAGAGTTCCAGGATCTTATCTTATTTGGTGCTCACAACTCATACCTTAGGCAGAGTTCTTTATTGGTTTTTAAAACACAGAAAAAAGGAGACTTTGGAGTTCTGGAATTTGCCGACGGCTGAAGAATGAGCTAGGGACTTGAGGTCCCAGCCCCCAGCTCAGTACTCTGACCCTTTCCAGAAAACAAATACCGACACACACACGCAGAAAGAGAGAGGAGAGAATGGCTTATATATGAGATATTCCAGGAGAGAAAAAACGGGCAGGGCTCAGTGAGCATTTATATATATGGGCCGTGCTCATCGTTGCGGTATTTATGGTACTGAAATACTAGAAACCCAGATAGCCTACTTCCTAATTAACAAGTAACTAGGGAGCCCCCGCTGATAGACAGACCCTGTGCCTTTGAGGCAAGGCCCTAAGCTGAAGATGTCTTACCTTAGGCAAATTCCTGGGAACAGCGGACTGCCAACAAAGAAACCAGACAACTGCAAACAGAAGTGAGTTCAAGAAAAAAATCCTCTTGGGATAAGTCATTGGGATGGGGACCTTGGAGCTGAGCCTGAAGGATGAAGGGAACCACCGCTGGGACAGCAGTTTGGGCAGGGGGTCCGTGGAGACACCCCCATGGCACAGCCAGGGACGTGGCTGCCCGCGTGCACTGCGTCTCCCGTGGGGGGCGTTGATCCAGAGGGCGAACGGGAATCTACTGTCAGGGTGCGGAGCTCTAGCTTGCTTTTTTCTTTCTCCTTGTTCTCCATTTGCCAAGTTTCCCGCCATGAGCACATATTTTTACAATCAGACAGAAAACCAATAAGTTCTCTTTTAACCTCTGGAGGCCCTTTGCAGGAGTTCCCAGCCTGCCCCAGCTCACCTCATCTGCGGGTCTGGGAGCACAGTGGAGGCCCCGTGTTGCCAATGGGGACCCACGGGTGTCCAAACACATGCCCCCAGGCTGAGGCTGGTGCTACCTTCTCCCTGATTTGATTTAAAAGTGCATGGTCATTTCACACTCCAGGGGGCAGGGTCTGCTTCTGTGTCTGCAGAGTAGGGTACTAGAAGCCAAACCTTACCTAATTGTGCCCCATCGGCTAGCCATCTCCTGTTTTTACACTTCAATTTATTTCGCATAATTGTTATGGGCTGAAGTTGGAAGGAAAGTCATTTTCTTTTCCAAGTAAAGAGCCAAGAGAATCAGCCTTCCTTGACATTAAGATCTCAGGGAATAGAAGGCTTTAAACAAGCGGTGTGGATGTTAGCTGCAGGGATGGGCCATTTTTCATCGTACAACGATCTGTTCCTGTGAATGAAATGCTGCATCTTTGGGGAACATGGCATAGGTGGCAACAACCCCCTGGCAGGGAGGGGCCACGGTCACCATGGATGGAGCACCAACTGTGTACCGGATGTTGGAGCACCAGCCCAAAGAACGTCTTTCTTTGCATCAAAATGGAAAGAATTTTAGGTGGTTTTTAAAGTGGGATGGGAGCCTGCGTCAGCCCTGAGCATGAGGCTGGCCTCTACAAGGTACTTGAATAGTCATTGAACCAATGTGTCAATATCACCCCTCTACCCTTCAGTGTCTTTGGACTCTGGTCCTCCCCAACTGGTCCCTGTGCCACCTCTTTGTCCGTCAATCCTGGTTTTACACTTTTTGATCAAGTACTGCAGGTCATGGCCACACCCGGTCACCTCCAGGCTTCTACTCAGTCCGCTGCCTCTGAAATGCCCTTTCCCTTTCCTGTTCCCTGCCCTTTACCTTTATCTGGATTACTCCTGTATAATATGTTTACTTGATGGTTACCACCCTCCCATTAACTGTGAACTACTTGAGACCAAGAGCTGTGTCTCTTAATTTCTCTAGTTGAGCGCACTTAGCACAGTGCCTGGCACAGAGACAGGTCTCAATATTGAGTGAATGGATGAATAAATGACTAATTATTGACCTGAACTCAGAAAGCCGGGACCAAATGACGAACAGTTGACCCCCTCCTCCATGTCCTGGGCCCAAGCAAACTTCTGGGGAGGCGATCAAAAAATGTTTGCATATTGGTAATGGGCAAAACCCATGCTGCTGGGCACCGGGCAAGTACCACACTGTGAAATGTCCCTTCCTTCCTCAGGCCTGGGCAGCCTCCCTCCCGGGTCTGGAGTTCTGGCTGGGAGAGAGGGCCGTGTGACTTGCAAGGGGGATTCGGTTATTTGCCCTCTTGCATGAATTAACAGTACTACTTTTCTTTTGCACCTTTATTTTGGAGAAGGAAAAGTAGTCTGCCTGAAGGCTTGGCTTCCCGGGAGTTTCCAGAAACAGATTTTCTAGAAATTGCCCAATTCTGCTAGAATCCTTGTCATTGTTTAAAACTGACTCCTGCCAAGGGAAAGGAAAAGAATTGCGGAGAATCCCTGGTCTGAACCTCAGAGATCATCAAACCCAACATCCCTGCCCACGTAAGGACTTTGCAACATCTGGTGCAGTGATCTTCCTGTCTCTGCAAGTGGAGACTGATGACTTCACGCAGATCATCTGGACAGATGGTTTACATCACCACACCCACAACCCCACTGGGAAAGAAGACAAACAACAAAGATAACCCTGGTGGACCCTCCCAACCACTTCCAGGGCAGGAGTGTGATGGGGACATCCTATAGTGGGAAGCTGTTTTCTCTGGTCACTGTCATGGCCCCGTTTGTGTGCACAGCCCTTTAGGGTTTGGACAGTCCTTTCTCAACCAGAGCGAATCTGGTCTTCACAGTGACCTCGTTAGGCCAGCTAGGCAGGGATCATTTTTAGATGAGGCTTAAAACTGCTTAGTAACCTGTCCAAAATCAGAGTAAGGCTTAAAACTGCTTAGTAACCTGTCCAAAATCACAGAGTAAGGCAAGACCAGACTTTGTCCCTAGCCGTCACTGCCCCAAACACCTATGCCTTGTCATGTTTATATAACATTGTAAAAATCATAGCTCCGTTAAAGTCATAGCACTCATCAGCACAGGGAAACTGTTAGGAGTTTCATATTAAGTCCAGTTAAGAGGTTGTGATGCATCCTAGCTAGATAAACCAATAATCATCCTTCAAATAGACCAAGATCATCTTCTGGGCAGGGTATCTGCATTATGATGTCATGAGGCTGCACTGTAAGGTAAAGACCGTCCTCCCGCCCCCCATCCCGCCTCATTTATTCATTTAACAAACATTGGTGGAATGCCCACCTGTGGCCTGGCCCTGCATGAGGATCCAACAGAGGACAAGACTGAGAATCTGCCTGTGAGGAGATGTCCCAGCACAGGAGTTTGGACTTTGTTGTAAGGGCAGAGAGGAGCCTTTGCAGGATGAAAGCGGGTCACATTGTCCCTTGAGTTGCAGTGTGGGAAGGGATCAGAGCTCGGGAGACCCTGTTGGTCTCAGTGGCACAGGTGCCAGACGGTGGTAGTCCACACCAGAGCAGCTGCTGTGGAGATGGATTCTCAGGATATTCAGAGAGTGGAACTGACAGTACCTGGTGGCTGGCTAAGGGATTTTGTGGCACCTGTTCTTGTACTTGTGCATGCCTCTTAAGCCCATTTTACTGCAAATTTCTCAAGAATGCTGTGCAAACAGGGCTGCCTAATTCGTCACTGTCTTACCAGAGCACAGTACCATGCTGGGCACATAGTAGGTGCTCAATAAAACTTAGTTGCATGTATGAATAAATAAATTGTATTTAACTTCACCAAACCATAACTCTAAAAACTCTTTGAGCCCTGGGCTCCTCAAGAGTCAGGGTCTCCTCTACGCCTTAGGAATGCCAAGTGTCTGTCCATCTGCTCGTTTTTTCCTGCTAAACTTTCCCCATTGATTGCTACCCACTTCCAGGAATACTGCGGGAAATGATGCCAAGGCTGGTAGTAGAGAGAGATGCTGAGAAACAGAAGGAATTCGGGTCCAAGCAAAAGGAGGGAGGACGTGTGGTGTAGTGGACAGTGGGCAGACAGTAGAGGCTCATGCTGTGGGACCTTGGGCAAGTTTTTAACCTCTCTGGGCCTTTAGGGGTTTTATCTGTAAAATGGGGCCCAGAGTTGCTACCTGGCAAAATTGCTGTGAGATCAAATATAGAGAAAAGATGCTTCAGTAAGATTCAGATAATTTCTATGGCATAAAATGAACTGCACTCAGAAGAAAAACTGCCCCTGAATTTGGGAGATTACCCATAATGTAAAATATTAATGTATTCTCTGGGATTTTATTACTTTTTGGTGTGTGGAGGTGTTGATGGATGGTTTAAAAAAAAATCTTGCTTCCCTAAGTATACAGCACCGGATGTCCCAATTTCCACAAATAAAACCCTTCATTTCTTCCAGGTTTGAATAGTCAAAGGATGCTTCCCTGGAGACCGCTCTGCTAATTTTTTTTTTTTTTTTTGCAGGCATTAGAACACTATTTAAGGAGTGTACATTTTTGCAGTAAAGCAAATGATAAAAACTTTTTTCCCCACAAAGTGTGAGATGTTGGCCATGTGAAGATGTGGGGAGAAACAGGATGCTGTGAGGGAGAATAAACACCCTATATAAGGTGCTTGCAACAGCCTTGGGGAAATATATAGAATTTAACATTTTGGAAACAAAAGAAAACTTCGTTGATGATCATTCCAGGAAGGGTGGTTTAAAAGCCAAAACTTAGTGCAAATAAAAATCCCTGGACCAGCTCCTCTGGAGCCGACAGTCCCTGCACAGGCAAATCAGTTTCAACAAATTTATCGCTCGTCTCTTGTCTGCTATGCAGCTAACCTTCACTGCAAATTCACTCTTGGCCAAGGATTGTACAAAGTGCCTTGCATTATCTCATTTAATCCTCTCAACAACCCTTTGAAGGAGGTACAATTATCATCCTGGTTTTATTGATGAGGAAACAAAGGACAAAAAAAAATTCAGTAACGTCCCCAAAGTCACACAGGTCGTAGGTTAGCAGAGAAAGGACTTGACCCCAGATGTAGTGCAGAAACCAAGTCTGATTTTTCTCCTCCATGGTTGCAGCTGTAGACTCTTTTGAACTGGCCCAGGTTACTAAGTAGAGCAATTCACGTTGGAGATTCACTGGGGAATGAGTTCAGCCTTAGGTAAACAAGACCATGCTGGTGGTGGTGGGCGGGGGGCGGCGAGCTTTTCCTGCTAGGTCAGGAACAGAAAAACTGTGTCCATTGCCTTCTGTAGGGAGGTTTCTTGTGTTTGTGTGATATGCTGGGAGGCATTTCTACTTCTGACGCCTGAGCATCTCAAATGGCAACATTTCGTTGTAAAGAACCCTCAGTGTCGTTCTGCTGGAAAACTATGTACGTTTTATGCTGTTGAAATGGATTTTAACAGGTCGATTCTTAGGGAGTAAGGGCAAAAGCCTTTATCTAAACCAGTAATATAAGTCCTGAAACCTAGGATGGACTTGCTTGCCCAAGAGAATATGGTGGAAGTGGTGTTCTGGAACATCCTAGGCTGGGTCATAAGAAACCTTGCAGCTCCTGTCCTGGCCTCTTAGAACACTTACTCTGGGCACTTCCTTGGTGGTCCAGCGGTTAAGACTCCACGCTCCCAATGTAAGGGTCCCGGGTTCGATCTCTGGTCAGGGAACCAGATCCCACATGCCACAACTAAGAGGCCTCATGCCTCAACTAACGATCCCGCACGCTGCACAGCCAAATAAATATTAAAAAAATAAAAAGAATTCTTGCCCTGGGGGGGAGCCAGCTGCCATTTAATATGAAACTGCCATGCTGTGAGGAAGCCAAGCTAGTCATGGGGCAGCAAGGAGGAGAGAGAGAGAAAGAAAGAGGCCTCACCAGCCCCCAGCTGCTCCAGCCATCAGGGACCAGGCACCAGGCACGGGAGTCAAAAGCCGCCGAAGAGGAGCTCATCTTCAGCCCCGTTGTGCTCTAGGATGACTCCAGCCCTGGCTACCATCTGACTGTAAGCGCAGGAGAGACCCCAAGTGAGAACCTCCCAGCAGAGCCCCATCAACCCCAAAATTGTGGATTGTGGGAGAAAGGGCATCGCTGGGTTTTTTTGTTGGTGGTGGTGGTTTTTGGTTTTTCTGTTTTTTTGCGGTACATGGTCCTCTCACTGTTGTGGCCTCTCCCATTGCGGAGCACAGGCTCTGGACGTGCAGGCTCTGCGGCCATGGCTCACGGGCCCAGCCGCTCCGCGGCATGTGGGATCTTCCCGGACCGGGGCACGAACCCGTGTCCCCTGCATCGGCAGGCGGACCCTCAACCACTGTGCCACCAGGGTAGCCCAGAACCATTATTTTTTAAGAAAATCAAAAATTAAAGCTTCATCCCTCTCAGGAAGAGTGAGGGAGAGGCCGCGTGTCAGCACCTGGGAACTTGCTCGCCCCCCAAAAACGACTTCAAGTGAATCCACATAATACTCTTTCAGAGGATGAGAAGAACCATCTGTAGGGCCCAGGGAGCCTCACTGAGGAATTCCACATGAGGTCCTCCTGGAGGGATGCGGTGGCCCCGTTGGTGCCAGTGAGTCAGGCTGCTCACCTGGGACATGCAGCACAGCCCCTGAGCTGTGACTGCCGTCACCACTGTGGAGCCAAGCAGACCTGAGTTGGATCCAGCAGTGACCACCACTAGTGAGCTATTTAGGCTCTCTGCGACTTGGGTCCCATCTGGAAAATAGGCTGGCCGTGAGGATTGTGTGAGAATGAATATCCATATGGCTCACCTCTTTCTTCCTGGAAGGAAATACCTTCTGGACTCAAACAAGCAGCCATGAACACCTAGCCCTTATCTAGTCCCAGATGAACAGCCATCCAGCTGTCATCCTCATGAGGGATGGTCACAGTATCTTGCGACGCCCTGTGGGCTGTTTACCCTGTGCAGGGCACACACAGCTACTCTGTTTGTTTGTTTGTTTTTAAATTTTAAATTCATTTAAAATTTTTTAGCCATGCTGCGTGGCATGTAGGATTCTAGTTCCCCAACCAGGGATCGAACGCATGCCCCCTGCATTGGAAATGCAGAGGCTTAACCACTGGGCCACCAGGGAAGTCCCATGCACAGCTACTATGAATCAGCACCACCTTCCAGTTAGAGGGGTATCATTGTCTCCATTGTACAGATGAGGAAACTGAGACTCCAGAGGGGGAGTGTAGTAGACGTGAATTGATTTTTTCTGACCAATATCGCTTCCCACTCCTTCTGATAGTAGAGCCCTGACTTCTCTGGGAGGAACTCCCTCTTCCACGTGACGTGCTGGCTGGTGGGATTATCAATGAAGGGACCCACATCCTCTGGCCAAGGTCCATCTGGCCAAGGTCCTTTGGCCAAAGTCCTGCCCTGGTCTAGCTCAGCCTGTCAGAGGCCCTCTCTCTCCATTCCTGGAGTTTCTATCTCAAAAACTGAAAATGGCTGAGGCTGAAACAGCCCAGAGAGGAGGGTGAGGTAGCCTGCAAAGGAGACCCTCTTGTTGGCTCCTGCTGCTTGGAGTCCCATCGAGCCCCATCTCCACCCTGGGCAACCTTATCCTGCCTTCACAGTCTGGTCCTTCACTTTCCTTTTAATTCTGAAACCCACTCGGTTCAGCCCTTTTTTGCCTAAGGTAGCCAGATGGGTTTCTGTTGCTTGCATCCCCCAGACGCTGGCTGACACAGGAAGCGAGTCCTTAAGGTCACTCAGTGGCTTAGTAGCAGAGTCAAGACAAGGACCCACGTTGCCAGGCTGCCAGGCCAGTGCTCTTCCCACCATGCCACATGGCTGGCCTTGGGGAGACCCTTCTGTGAGTGGTGGGTGAGGATGGCATCAGCAAAGGGTGGTAATGGGAACACACGTGACCTCACTGTCATGGAGCTGTCGTGGAGGCCAATGTGCTGGAACAGAGCTTTGAAGGCATCCAGTGGAAGCAGACTCGGGAAGCCCGGAAGCTCCCGTCACCACACTTTCTTTTGTCAGCTTTTCATGGAACATCTTTACTGCTCCTGTCAGAAAAGTACTTTGCTATTCAAGTCCTCAGCTCATCACAAATTTTTGAAAGCAAAAGTGGAGACCTGGGCTTCCCTGGTGACGCAGTGGTTGAGAGTCCGCCTGCCGATGCAGGGGACACGGGTTCGTGCCCCGGTCTGGGAGGATCCCACATGCCGCGGAGCGGCTGGGCCCGTGAGCCATGGCCGCTGAGCCTGCGCGTCCGGAGCCTGTGCTCCACAACGGGAGAGGCCACAACAGTGAGAGGCCCACATACCACAGAAAAGAAAAAAAAAAAATGTGGAGACTTTCCTGAGACAGGTTTCCTCATTTTACTTAACAATGGGGCGATATCGACTAAGCTCTAGCATTCTGAAGAACATTCCCTCACACCCTTCCTGGTTTGGAGTCCTGCCCTGGCCCCGACCCTTCGGGCAAGTCACCTGAACTTTCTCACCCGTGGCATGTCCTGGACCAGCCATGGGCTGTGACAGAGGCTTTGGAATCAGAGAAATTCCTGTTCACGTTCTCACCCTTACACTTAGTTCACTTACCATGTGACACAGGACAATTTACTTGGGGCTGTGAGTCTCAGCTTTCGAATCAGCAGAAAGTGAGACTCACACCATCTGCCCCGTAGTTTGGGGTGAGAACGATGCATTGTGTTCGGGAACACGACACGTGGTGTTTGCTTGGCCTCCATTCAGTGCCCTGTGCCCCTTCCTTTGGCCAGTGGACCTGAACTCCTCACAGCCGATGACCCACCAGCCAGAAGCGGATCTAGGTCACAGGAGCTGGCTTTGAAGAACAATTCCCATACCCGCCTGTGGCCTACACTGTTGATTGTCTACACAGCAGCTGCTGCCAGCCTTTTTCTTCCCTGCCCACTTCCTCTTCCAATAGCTGGAAATCCTAGATACTCCCTTTCCCAGACTCCTTTGTGGCTATGAGTGGCCACATGAGCTGGTTTGGCCAATGAGATGACAGAAGTTTCCCTTTCATCTCATTGGCCTCTAGGGGACCTCAGGGAAATACTTATTTCCCCTAAAAAAGTGAGAGGCTGTGGGAAAAGCCCCTTTTCTTCCTACTTGTGGGTGTCTTCAGGTGAAGATGCTAGGGGCAGAGTCCAGGCCAGGGCTGGTTTCGAGGGTGTGTGGTCAGTGCAGTCACTTTGAAGAGCCCCAAGCTTGGGGTTTCATGCTCTGGTTGCCGTCCTAAAATTCTGAATAATTTTATCTTTGAGTTTGTGTTTTGTAAGTGAAGTCTGATGGGACAATGGAGCATGTGCTGGAGGCTTGGAGCCTTGGTTTCCCCATTCCCACTGCCTTCCCAGGGGGATTCATGGCTGCCTGTTCCCCACCTCCTGCTGCTTCACGTCCCAGCTGGTCACCAAATGTCAGTCTATGGTTGGGGGAGAGGACCCTGGCAGTCAGTGTGTCCAGCTGCAGGGCAGGACCCCAGTCACACTTGGGCCCTCATGAGGAAGCACAGCATTAAATAGCAAATAAAAACACCAAGACATGGGCTTCCCTGGTGGTGCAGTGTCTGAGAGTCCGCCTGCCGATGCAGGGGATGCGGGTTCATGCCCCGGTCTGGGAAGATCCCACATGCTGCAGAGCGGCTGGGCCCGTGAGCCATGGCTGCTGAGTTTGCGCGTCTGGAGCCTGTGCTCCAAGACGGGAGAGGCCACCACAGTGAGAGGCCCGCGTACCGCAAAAAAAAAAAAAAAAAAAGGCACCAAGACAGGTCGAGAAAGAGACTATGAAAGAAAGGAAAATGATTTATATTGTGGTATACTTTACAGTACTTTTTTTCCTGCCTTTTAAATAAGGGGCCCTGCATTTCCCTTGCACTGGGCTACAAAAACTACATAGCTGGCACTGGCTGAGACAGCACGTTGGAGATGGCAGAGACCGAGGATAGAAAGGAACCGGATTCCTGATTTGTTGAGCTGTTAAACCAACCCCCTCAGCTGCGGACTGAGATAATTATCTTCATTGTTTAAGCCACTGTCAAGTAGGCATCTTGTTACTTGCAGCCCAACGCATCCTAAGCCAAAGCCATTTCATTTTTTACTCTCAGGATGATGCATTCGATCCTCTTTGACCAGCTGATTGATAGCACAAGAAACAGCAGTCTATGTGTTTCTTTCTTTCTTTTTTTTTTTGCAGTACGCAGGCCTCTCACTGTTGTGGCCTCTCCCGTTGCGGAGCACAGGCTCCAGACGCGCAGGCCCAGCGGCGATGGCTCACGGGCCCAGCCGCTCCACGGCATGTGGGATCTTCCCGGACCGGGGCACGAACCCGTGTCCCCTGCATCGGCAGGCGGACTCTCAACCACTGCGCCACCAGGGAAGCCCTATGTGTTTCTTATAGACAGTGAGGATACCGCTCAGATCACCAAGCAGCACTTAGACTTGGACCTTTTATTAGCAGCAATAATAATTTCATGATTCATATTATAGTGCCATCTTGTATGACTCTGTTTTCAGTATTATTTTGCTCACTTTTCACATGTGGAATCAGAGGCTCAGAGAGGTTAGGTAACTTGCTTAAGGTCACACAGCTCATAGGTGTTAGAGGCAGAGATCAGATCCATGATGTTTCATGTCTAGAAAGATGACAGTTTTTCCACCGTGTCCAGCCTTGAAGGAGTTATTTGCTCCTGTACCATTCCCTTGTCCCTGGTACCTGCTGGAATTCTGACACACACCCCACACTGCTCTAGGGTTCACTCTCTGGCTGCCTATCTTCCCCAGGACCTTCTCCCCAAAGCCACTGCCAGGACCAGAAGGCAGTGAGGTGGCATCAGATACCAGCAGGGCCCTATACATTTGTTCAGGCTCCTGTAACCTATCAAGGTCCCCTTTGCTTTGTTCTCATGCCTGAAGCGAGGCCTTCCTCTGGCACAACATTTACAGCCGTGCCCTCTGATCAGGACCCGATGGAGACAGAGTCCAGAGCCCACGGTTATTTTCCTTGCTGGGCACTAGAACTCAGCTTCTCTCCCCACATATTTTTCCAGGACATCCGCTTCCTATTTACCCAGAGAACACTTCCAGATTCCCTTTGCTTGTCTCTGGGTCAGCAATCCGTGCTGAAGCCTGAAGTGTGGTAGGTGGACACCTTGGGATTCTCTTGGGCCTCCCCCCAGCCCTGCCGGGATGCTCTTACACGCGCTGTCAGAAATGCGCTTCCGCAGCAGTTTGGGGGAAGCCAGGCAGCCCTTAATGGTAATAGCTGTAACTGCAGCCAATTTGGGGTAATTGGTGGCATTTGCCGGGCAATTCCTGCCTGTCACAGCAGCTCCTTCATGCTGTCTTTGATCTCTACCAGTCTCCGTGAGACACGAAATATCGTTGCCATCTTCAATTACTCCAAGGGGCAGCGTGGCCTTGACCTTGCCTCCAGACGTCCCCAGCCCACAGGAGGCAGCGGCAGCCATGGAGGAAGGCTGGGTGGTGGGCACGGGGAGTCCCGGGGCCCATACCTGGGGACCGGGCCCTCTGGAAACTCAACTGATGCCATGTGCTAAGATGGGGCTCCAGAGCTGAGGGTCCGGGGGAGGGCAACGTGCTAGCAAATCATAAAAAGCACGGGGCGCTGAGCACCTCTTTGTGCAAAGCACCTCTCCTTTCTTTAAATCTCTCCACATCTTCTCTGACAGGACATATAATTATCCCTAGTTTATAGAGGAGGAGCCTGAGGCTCTGAGATCATCATAGAGCAGGAAAAAGCCAAGGCCCGGTGGGTGGGGAGGCGAGAGGGAATGGTGGGCGGAGAGGGTCCGGTCCAGGTTTGCCTGGCTGGGGGCCAGAGTTCTTTCCACATTGCACAGCTCCTTGTATCTGTGGGTGAGATGCAAGCTCCATCTTCCCTACCAGGCTGTGAGCTCACTGAGGTCAGAAATTGGGTCTCATTCAAATCGTGCCCTCCCACAGCTGCTAGTACAAAGCCAGGCTCAGCTTAGTGTAGTCAAGCCCTGGGATCAGTTCCTTGGTTTTCTTTTTTCCATCACACTCACTTCTTGGTGATCTTATATAGGCTCCTGGCTTTAATATATCAACTCTACCCCAACGACGCCCACATTTATGTCTCATAGATCCAACTGCCTACCTGATATCTCTTCTTGATGTCTAACAGACATCTCAAATTCAACATGTCCCAAACTGACTTTCTTGTTTTTCCTCCAAAACTGGCTCCCCCAACCGTCTTCCAGATCTCAGTATTTGGGTTCTCTCTCTGTGCCTAGGACACCCTGTCAGTTTTACTAAAAAATAAAAATAAAATCAATAAAATTCCACCATCCAGCCATTTCTCCCCGCCTTCCATGCCTCCATCCTCTCGCACTGAGATTATTGCAGTTGCTTCTGGACTGGTCTCCTTGTGTCTGTCCTTGTTCGCTCACTGCAGACTAGGCTCAGCCCAGCAGCTGGACGGATCCTGTTAAGACTTTATCCAGATGTCGATGCTTTTCTGCTCCAACCGTCCTGTGGCTTCTCACTCCGCCAGGGGAAGATTCGTGAAGGTCACTGACACAGCGCCTAGCATCTGTGAAAAGGGAGTGCCACCATCAGTGGAGTGATAAAGGCCACGGCATGAGCCTTGGACGCACAGGGCAGGGGGATTCATTCTGACTAGTGTGGATGGGAAAGCTTCCAGGATGAGATGTCATTGGCCTTGAACCTTGAATCTTTTGATGATGCTGTCAGGAGTTTACAACTGGCAGATAGCAGAGCCCTCGGGGCTGCATGCTGGCCAGTGTCCACTGAGGGTTGATTCCAGCAGAGTCTGACCCAGCCCCTGAGTGTACACATGTTCACACCCACAAGCCTTTCCTGCACTCCTGCTGTGTGCCAGCCCTGGGCAGTTTCTCAGCACGCAGCCCAGGACTCAACATCCTCACTCTCCACCATCATGGAGCCTATATTCCACTGGGGTAGACAAATAACGAACAATATGCAAATGGGAAGGCTCTTTGAGACCAGCACAAGGATTATTATTATTTACATGCAATAGTAAATACCTGCACCAGCTCTTACCCACTGCGCTGCGTCACCAAACTGAGAGGCTTGCAGAGCCACAAAGAGGTCACATGCGGATTTCCTACTTTCAGGGCTGATTCAGGACCCACCGCTTCTCACCTCCCAGGCCGGTGAGCACTGACCTCAACTGCCTGTTCTAGTGAGTTTGTCCTGCTTCCCCCGACACACCAACCCCTCATCACCCACTGCTGCCCTCCGGGCTGAGGTGTTGCTGGACATACACCAAGAGATCTTTGCACTGCACTTGGGAAAGTTATTTGATGAGAAACTTTTTGCATTTTTCTTTTCTTCTTGCCACGGACTTCTGTATACATAACTCTGCAAACTGCTGTGCAGAGAAGCCTAGGTAATTTTTATTCTCTGCCTTCCTTCTATGTCAGTTCCTTCTAAATAGTTCTAGGGCCACTTCCTCCTTTCTTTTTTTCCATCTTTATAACTATGTCTGCACCTGTGTTTGTTTATAGGTGCTATGTAGGTGCCACTCCCTGACCTTTACTTAAGCATTTCAAGAGAAGGCTGGGATCTGAAGCTACAAGTGAGAATTGTCTGTGTATCTACCTAAGACCTCAAAAATAATTCAGAATGAGCAAGTCAGGGTCAAGGTGATGCTTCCACAAAATCAAATTCCAGACCCAGGAACAAGCAGTGAGAATATCAAAGTGCTGACTATAAAACTCTGGGGGTTCAGATGCTGGCCCTGAAGTTCACCAGCTGAGAGAGCGTTCACCGCGCCCTCTTTGTGCAGAAGGACTGGGTAATGTGGTGGAAACCCCATGGGCTTTGGCCTTGGCCAGATTGGGGTTCAAATCCTTGCTCTGCCCGTTTCCTTGGACTAGCTCTTTAACCAACCTGGCTGTGGTTTCCTTGGTAAGTAGTAATGGTGATGATATTTACCCGGCAAGGTCTTGGGAAGATTGTGTCATAAAGCTCACAAAGAACCTAGCACAGGGTCAGACACATAGTTGGCACTCAAGCCCCTTTATGGCCTGTGGTTGGACTCTGGAAATATCAGGCATGTGGGTGGTGTTTGGCAAATGCACAGTGCTGCCCTGATGGGTTGCAGTTTCCTGCCTGGGGCATGTTCTCTTGCAGAGAAAGGGCTCTGGGAAGGATGGACTGAGAAATTGGGCTCCCTGGGCACCCACTAGCTCACACCCAATCACCATCATGATGGAAGAGTTTTCCCAGGGGCTGGTGTGACAGCTTGTGAATTTTGCAGATGTTTTGCTTCAGTTTTTTTCCTTCCACTAACCTAATGGCTGGTCACTTTGCATTTCTGTGCCAGCCCTACTTTGGTAAGCAGAGGAAAGAACGTGGCATTTGGGTCAGTTTCTTCAGGTGCTAGAAACACTGTGGGTGAGCATAAGGGAAAGGACACAGATTCCTTTGCTCAATCAACACATATTTATGGAGTTCCTAGTAAGTGCCAGACACTGTTCCAGGCACTGGGGATACAGTAATGAATGGGATGAAGACCCTGCCCTCGCGGAGCTTACATTCTTTTATGGAAGGCTGAATGAACAAATACATAAGTAGTTAATAAAATATTGGGTAGCAATAGGTGCTAGGAAGAAATAC
The DNA here is from genome assembly GCF_964341445.2 of Mesoplodon mirus. NCBI lineage: Eukaryota > Metazoa > Chordata > Mammalia > Artiodactyla > Ziphiidae > Mesoplodon > Mesoplodon mirus. Next base: position 179,570,498 of record NC_138979.1, read on the forward strand.
AAAGCAGGGCAAGAGGTTGGAGAGGAAAGAGGGGATAGAATGGGACTATTTTAGGTAGAATAGGCAGGGAAGGCCCCTCTGCAGAAGTGCATTTGAACAGAGACAAGAATAAGGATGTGAACCATGTGAGTATTTGGGGAACAAACTTTTCTGGCAGAAGGTAATGACCCTGAGGTGCTGTATTCGTTAGCTATCGCTACAATGATGTTGCATAACAAACACCCCCCCCAACTCAGTGGCTCAAGACAACAATGATTGATTCTTGATGATGCCTCTGCAGATCCACTAGTGGGTGGCTGATCCAGGGCGGCCTCAGCTGGGCTTGGCTCTAAGGTACATATCTGTGTCTCTCATCCTCTTTGGATCAGCAGGCTAAGGAGGGCATGTTCTGAAGTTGGAGGCAGGAGAGCAATAGGATGAACAGAAAGAGATGAGTTCTCGTAGAGTCTAGCTTTGGAACTGGCACACTGTGGCTTCTACCCATATTCTATTGATCAAAGCACATCACATGGTCAAGGTTAACATTAATGGGGCAGAGAAATATACTAAAAACACTTTAACTCTAGTGGAAGCAACTGCAAAGTCGCATCCAAAGGGCATGAATAGAGAGAAAGTGAAGAATTGGGAACACTGATGCTATTTGCCACAAGTGAGAAATAGTTTTGCGTGTTTGAGTATCAGCCACAAGGTCAGTGTAGCTAGAGTGGAGTAAATGAGGTGGAGAGAGGTAGAATTTAAGGTCGGTGACCTGGGCAGGGCCAATCATATACAGCCTTGGTAAGAATTTGGACTTCTGAGTAAGATGGGAAGCCACTAGAGGGCTGTTTGTCTTTCTTTTAATTTTAATCAAGGTATATCACATACTATGAATTATACAAATGTTAAGAAAACACATCAGTCGGGACTTCCCTGGTGGCGCAGTGGTTGGGAATCCACCTGCCAATGCAGGGGACACGAGTTTGAGCCCTGGTCCGGGGAGATCCCACATTCCACGGAGCAACTAAGCCTGTGCGCCACAACTACTGAGCCCAAGTGCCACAACTAGTGAAGCTCACATGCCTAGAGCCTGTGCTCTGCAACAAGAGAAGCCACCACAATAAGAAGCCCGTGCACCACAATGAAGAGTAGCCCCCGCTCGCCTCAACTAGAGAAAGCCTGCATGCAGCAACAAAGACCCAAGGCAGCCAAAAATAAATAAAAATTTTTAAAAAAAGAAAGAAAACACATCAGTGGTAAGTTTTTACAAATGAAAGGTAGTTTTGCCTATTTTTAAACTTTATATAAATGGAAATATACAGTACATATTTCTTTGTGCCTATCTTCTTTTGACCAACCTTGTCTATGAGATTTGTCCACATTCATATATATAGTAATTAGGTCCTTTATTCCCCCATCACTATATATTTTTCTATTATATAACTATACCTTAATTTATTTATCCATTCTATTGTTGCTAGTCATTTGGGTAGTTTCCAGTTTGGAGCTATTAGGAATAATCCTGCTAACAATGTTTTTGTTCATGTTTCTTGATGCACGTATGTAAGCATTTCTGTTAGGTATGTATCCAGGAATATGTAGTATGAGTTCATAGTATATTTGTATGGTCAACTTTAGTAGATATGGCCCAAAAAATGTCATTATTAGATATACCTATTACAAGTATCTTCTCCCATTTTATGGCTTGCCTTTATACTCTCAAAAATATCTTCCAGTGAACAGAAGTTCTTGATTTTAATGTAATTCAAGTTATCAGTCTTTTCCTTCATGGTTAGTACTTCTTATATTAATTTAAAGAAGTCTTTGCTTAAACAATTTAAATAAATTTTTGCCTACACAAAGATCATGAAGATATTCTATGTTTTCTTCTAGAAACTTTATTGTATTAGTTTCAACATTTAAAGACTCATATTGAAAACGTTTAATGAACTCATACAAATCAATGACAGACAAACCTATTTTTTAAATGAGTAAAATTCTTGGATAGGATCTTCACAAAAGAGTGCTTCCAAGTGGCCAATAAGCACATGAAAATATGTTCAACATCATTAGTCATCAGGGAAATGTCAATTCAGACTATCTGAAATTCCACTACACATCCACCTGAATGACTAAAATTAAACAAAACAGAAAATACCAAGTGTTTATGAGGATGTGCAGTAAACTGTTGGTGGGAAGGCATATTAAATGCAACCACTTTGGAAAACTTTTTGATGGTTTCTACTAAAGCTGAACACACAATATATCCTATCAATAAACACATCAGGTGGGCCCAGGTTGAGGGTCATCCCACAGAATTGTTGAGGACATAAAAGATAGAAAAGAACGAGAACCCATTTCAGATCAGAGGAGACTGCAACTAAATGACAACAAAATGCAGCTTGAGGTTTCTCATGACCAGACTCTATCATGATGGTTTTGCTTCTTCTTTTACAATCTTAATATATTTTTCTTGCTTTATTGCATTGGTGAGGACATCACCTGAGAGTTGTAAACAAAGGAGTGGCATGATATTATTTATTGTTTTGAAAGATCATTTTGGCTCTGTGTGGAGAACAAATGGGACATAGTGGACCAGCAAGGGGGCCAGTTAGGAGACTCTTGAAACAATCCAGGCAAGAGATCACAGTGACATGGACCAGGGCAGGAGCAGGGAGGAGACAAGTAGTCAGATGCCAGAAATATTTTAAAGACATCGACAACAGAATTTGCCAATGTGGGTATAAGGGGGAGAAAAAAAGGTAAGACTGGCAATGTGAGGTTATTGGCCTGGATGAACAATGCTGTCATTTACTGAGATGAACCAGGCTGGGAGACCTTAATGTGGTTAGATGAGAAGTGGGAATCAAGAGTCTAAAGTCTGAGATATCCAAGGCGGGGAGATCTCAAATAAGCAGTTGGCTTTGTGAAGCTCAGAAGATAGGGCAGGGCTGGAGATAAATATTTTAGAGTCATCAGTGTAAAAAGATATTTAATGCCTTGAGAATGGACAAGGTCACTAAGGGTGTGGATGTAGGAAGAGGAGAGGAAAAGAGAGAAGAGAGGAGAGGGGAGGGGTGGGGAGGGAAGGGAAGGGAAAAGAAAGGAAAGACCAGAGGAGGACAGAATCTGGAATTAGAAGCCAGCTAAGCGGGAGGAAAACCCATGAAAGTGTGGTGTCTGAGAAAGTGTTTCAAGATGGAGGAAATAGGGATCAACCATGTTAAATACTGCCAGGAAGATGAGGGTGAAAACTGACCAGTGGATTTGGCAAATTGGAAGTTCTAAAGACTTGACTAAAAGTGAGACTAGGTAAGTGAATTTCCTTGTCAAACGGTCAAGGATCAGTGTCAGATGCAGAGCTCATAATCACGGTTACTAGTACTCTACAGGGAATAGGTCCTTCACACCTCTTGGATCACAAGAATGGTGACCCCAGTGAAAAGTGAAGGAGGGACCATCACAACTCAAAGCACTGACTGTAATAGTCTCGAAACCTTGGGATTTGCCAGACTCAGGGCGCTTGGATGCTTTGCTGTGAAGACCTGAGAGGAACCACCCCCTTGCTCCCACTCACCAGTCTATATTTCTAGGTGAATGGGGTAGTGAAATCTAGATACAGTTTTATGCAGAGAAAATCCCCAAGGCTTGTTTAGCCACCAAGTCCTCATTCAAATGTTCAGCAGGGGTGGTAACTTAGGGCAAAATTCTTTGAGGAAAATTTCACTTCTTCTCCTAGCACATTGATTGATGGATGGATGGATTGGTGTTTTGACTCTTTGATGTATCCATTCTACATTCACTCATCAAGCATCCTTGCTAAGTACAGGCCCACTAGAGCTATGTTAATGCGTAAGCCATGGTTCAAAATCCTCTGTGTGAGTGTGTGTGTGTGTGTGTGTGTACATGTGGGGGGCATGACATCAGGTGAAGGCCATGCAATGGGTGGGATTAGTGCCAGGATAAAGGCAGATTAGATGCTGCAGGGAGCATCAGAATAAGAGAGGGGTCAGCTTCATCTGGGGAGGTTGAACAGTCTGCCACTGTGGCCATGGGTTGACAAGGGCTAGAAGGAAGGCATTAATTCTCCAGACTGGGAGTGGGATGAGAAGGCAGCCAGGGGAGATGAAACAGCACAGGCAAAGGCAAGAAACTGCAAGGCATTTGGAAAGCTTCAACCATAAATGGAGAGAAGCAGAGAGAAACTTTGCAAGAGCTGAGCCTGGCCAGGTCATGATAGTAATTTTTAGTAATAATAATGGCCCTGGCTAACATTTATTCACTTAGCTGAATAGCAGCACTTGTTGCGTGGTTGCTGTGCACTAGGCCCTTTTAAATGGAGAGACCATTATATCCTGCAGTGTTTACGCGGAACTATTTTATTCTCTGTTTTTATCAAGGCCCTGAAATGATGGTTCCAAGGAATAGACTCCCACATTCTAAAGGGGATTCCAGACCACCTAGGTGGGGCTTGCCAAGGAGCGGGCCGACAACTGATTTTGTGACCTCTGTACGCCCATCCACCCCAGAACTGAAAGGAAAAGCCAGGAAATTGGAGGGGTTCTTCAATGAAGAAGTCCCTGTACCTGAAGCCCCCTCCCACCTCCACACTCCTAACCCCTCCTCCAATCAGGAGAAGTGGGTGGCGCTTTCCTCCCATCTAAGGCTAGTCAGGAGGGGCTGTGAGGAGATCTCAGAGAGACTGATGTGTCTTTGACAACTTCAGAGACACAGTGGGCTGGTGTCTGACTCGACCTTATGAAAGCTCAAGGGCTTTAAGAGGCTGCTTGAAGTGGCTTTGGCAACAGAGGAGGGGACAGTTCAACTGTACTTGTGTCGATAATGGGACAAAGGATGCAGAAGCGTTCCCCAGGGACCACAGTCCTGCCAGCCCTTCGTTCGCTGCGTCAGGCCCCAGCCAAAGCAGGGAGAAGCTTTAACTTTGAAGGAAGTTAAAAGTTTTGCTTATTATATTGAATGAACATAATATTTACCAAAATGAGGCCAAGAGACCCCTGTGACCCTCAGATTGTTTTCAGTAGTGGTATTATCCAAGAGTGAGCAGATAAGCCACAAGGACTGCCCAGGATTTCATCCAGCGGCAGGAACAAGCCCCCAAGAGTAGGTTTGAATGAGGCTGTAGAAGGGGTGATGGAGTGGCTTAATGATTACACCTTCAAGCTCTGCCAGGTCATAGCACAGTTACAGGCCTTCCAGCAGTGAGATGAGGTAGGACCTATTATTATTTTACACATGAGGAAACTGAGGCACAAGGGTGTTGAGAGGATAGATTGGAGGTGGTAGGGGGCTTATGGCAGCTCCAGAACTTCAACATAGGACCAATTGTTGGGTCTTCCTGAGAATGGAGGAGATGAGATAATTGTATTAAAGCTGTTTCCATGACAAGCCGGCTGTTTTCCTCCTGGACTGATGTGGAGCGGCTTGGGAGAGAAGAGGCTGGTGGAGACTGGAGGTGGAGATAGTTAAGGCCCCCACAAAGCTGGCTTTGGGGCTCCCACTGGGTGAGACCCAGGGCAGTGCAACAATCCTGGGGTGGGTCTGAGTACACAGACCCTGCACTTGGGATGGAGGTGCCAGGAGGAATTCAGCAGATGCAAAATGTTGGAAATTTACCCTGGAGTGGGGCTGGAGAGAAGAGAGATTGCAGGAAGAGCCTCAGGTTTCTGCTTCTGAAAAGAAGCAAATTTCATGTACGCACAGAGAAAAAGCCAAACAACCACATGTCCAGCAGCCTTAGAGATATAGGGGGAAACTAACAAGGTGTCTAGAAACAGAAGCCCCTGGGAAATGGAGACTGGGTGCTTTTGTCATCTGCATGGCCTGGGGGACAGAGGCAGGAGCTGGGGAGATGGCACACAGTGGGAAATCTTCAGCCTAGGGCAGCTGCTCAGCACCCCCTTCTCATCAGTACCGCCTCCGCCTAGAACAAGTTTCCTTCCAGCTGTGTCACCCTGAGAAACACTGCTCTGGCCTTAGGACAGCTTTCAGATGTTTACACAGGTTTGGAGAGGAAACCAAAGGCCCATCCCTAGAAGCTCACCACCCCCAAGGGCTGCTGCTTTGAGTTCCTTTACAGCAGAAGGGGTAACCCCGCCCCTCCATCGGACCTGCTTGGCCAGAACTCCAGGAAACGACCTATAGATTCTAAAGATAGTCCTTATTTGTTTAACATTTTACTCACCCCACCTGGCTCCAGGGATATTTACAAGTGACCATTATATGGCACACACACAGCTAAGCCCAGCTAAGCCTACAGCATCTACAGCAATTTTGCACATCAGCCTCCCAACCAGAGGGGAACATCGGAATCTGGTGCAGCCCAAAGGCTTGGAGGACAAAGATGCGGGCAGGTCTGGAGTCCCAGCTATGGCCATGACTGTGGGTCCTTGGGCAAGTCACTACTTCCCTCTGACAAACGATTTTCCCTTCTGTGAAATGGGCATGCGATTCTCACCCTGGGGTCTTAGGAGGTGGTTATGAAGATCAAATGAGACAAGGGGTAGGGCTTTACAAGTGGTGAAGTGCACGTTCAGGTAAAGACGTGGATATTGTTCTAAACCTACGAGTACCTCCCTCTCCTCTTAAGAGTTTACGGTGGTTCTAGAGTCTGCGTGAATGGGTGCTGCAGCAGGTGTGGGTGTAGGACCAGAGCACAGTAGGGAGGTGTTCTTGGGACCCTCCTGGCTAGCTGTTCTGGTTCCCAGGGGCCAGGTGAGGGAAGGTGGCTGGGTCAGCAGAAGCCACACTCAGGGCAGATCTGCTAAGGTGCCTTTGTGCCCACGCTGAGACCTGTGTGCTCTCCTCCAATCCTCCAGCGCCCTGCGCAGGGCGGTTGAGTGGGAAACGCCTCGTTCAGACACAGGCAGCTGGTAAGTAGCAGAGCTGGGATTTCAGGTCGGCTCCCCTTCGGTCCCGGCTCCCGCTTCTGCCCCCCACTTTTGCAGCATCACACCTGTGATGCACGGGACACCACCCCAGCAGGTGGAGCACGTGGCACTGGCAATCCAGAAGCATCTTGTTGGAGAGTCAGCCTCCACACAAATTTATTTCCCAGATAACTGACAGTTCCTTTAAAACCTTGACCATCTTGTAAGTCTTTTTGGTTAAAAAGCTTTCTAAATCATATCACATGTGTCTCTACTGCTTCAATAGAATACAGACAACCCTCAAGTTTATAATAAACTTCATTTCCAATGCAAAGATACTGCCTTGAAATAACATCCACCGAATCTGATTTCTCTGTAGAAACAATATCATAATGATGGGCTACATCCCTCACCAAGGATCCAAGGCCCACTCTTTGATAAGAATGAACAAATGATCAAATTCAATTCACCACTAATTAATGCAATTAGCTATTGTATCTCCAATACCCAGCACAGTGCCTGACAGTAGATGCTCAGTAGACTTCTGCTGAATTAGTGAGGGAATAAATATAGATGAGATAGAGCTATAAAATAAAATACGATCAATAACAACATTTACTTACTATATCCCCCAGAGGAGGGGCTGAATGCCAGGGAACCCTGAGATGCAAGATATACTTACAGAGTCTGGAGAAGTTATCCGAAGCCCGTAGCCAGAGGGAAAGGGAGCTGCACGCAACATCAGGACCAAATAATTTCAGCTTTTCTATTTCTTCTAGATCAGTTTTAATAGTTTCACTTTTTGAGTAATTATCCATTTCATCTAAGCTGTCCAACTCATTGGCATAACGTTATTCATTATTATCCATTTAATGTTTATAGCATCTGTAGCAATGCTCCCTTTTTCATTCTTGATATTGATAAATTGTGTTGGTTTCTTCCTCTCACTATTTTCTTTATCAATCTAGCTGGGGATTTATATGTTTTATTAATTTTTCAAGGAAATAACTTTTGACCTTGTTGACTTCTGCTATTGTTTGTTTGCTGTCTATTTCATTGGTTTTGACTCATTTTTAGAATTAAATTTCTGTTAGCTAAAGTTTAATTTTCTCTTTTCCCCCTACCCTAGACTGTTAACCTGAAAGCATAGATCATGGACTTTAAAACTTTATTCTTTTTATAATATAAGCATTTATAGATGTACATTTTCCTCTAAGTGTTTTAGCTGCATCCCTCCGATCTTACTATGATATATCTCATTATCCTCCAGTTTGAAATATTTTCTAATTCCCTTTGTGACTTCTTATGACTCATGGAAAGAGGAAAATATAAAAATATTAAAGAAGAATCAATGATGGTGCTTTTCTGAGCCATATTGTAGCCCGAGGCAAAAGGAAAAATCAGGAACACTGATGTTGTCATTATTTAAAATTTTGATGCTTCGTTCCTTGTGGATTTTTTAAAATATTGCCTTAAAATACCATTTACCTTGATTACAGAGTTTCTTGGTGCCCCTTAAATTTTGCACCAAAGGTGAATGTCTCACTTGCCTTTCCCTAGTCCTGGCCTTGGTTCTATGAGTTACTGGTAAAATAATTGTTAAAACCTCCAACTATGATTGTGGCTTTGCCTACTTCTCCCTTTTATTCTTTGAATTTTTTCTTCACTTGTTTTGAAGCTCTATTATCCATACATATACATTGAAGGTTGTTATGATTTTTTTATGAATTGATGGTTTTAACATGAGATGTTCCTCTTTTTCTCTGGCAATACATCTTAAACTTGACTCTGTCTGCTATTGTATTCACACTAGCTTTTATGTGCTTAATGTTTTCATGTTATGTACTTTTTCTGTCATTAGACTTTCAGATCTGTTTTCTTCATTATATTGCAAGTTCTATCTTGTCAACAGCATGGAGTTGGGTCTTGCTTTAATTTTTTATTGTTTTTACTCTTTAATCCAATCTGACAGCTGCTGTCTTTTAATTGGAGTGTTTATTTTATATGTAAAGTAATTATTGATATGGTTGGGTGTAAGCCTTCATTTTCTATTTGTTTTCTTTTTTGTCTCTTTTCCTCTGTTTCTTTTCTTTCTTTTTTTTTTTTTTTTGTGGTACGCAGGCCTCTCACTGTTGTGGCCTCTCCCGTTGCAGGGCACAGGCTCCGGACGCGCAGGCCCAGTGGCCATGACTCATGGGCCCAGCCGCTCCGGGCATGTGGGATCTTCCCGGACCAGGGCACGAACCCGTGTCCCCTGCATCAGCAGGTGGACTCTCAACCACTGCGCCACCAGGGAAGTCCCCTCTTTGTTTCTTTATTGCTCCTTTCAGTCTTTCTTTTGGGCTAATAGAGTACTTTTTAGCGTTCCATTTTTTCCCCTCTAATTTACACTTTAGGATTTATATTATTTTTTAGTGTTAGGTATTATCATATGTACCCTGAACTTATCACAGTTTACCCTGAATTAATTTTTTTTTTTCGGTACGCGGGACCCTCACTGTTGTGGCCTCTCCCATTGAGGAGCACAGGCTCTGGACGCGCAGGCTCAGCGGCCATGGCTCACAGGCCCAGCCACTCCGCGGCATGTGGGATCTTCCCAGACTGGGGCACGAACCCACGTCCCCTGCATCAGCAGGCGGACTCTCAACCGCTGCGCCACCAGGGAAGCCCCTTGAATTAATATTTTACCACTTCATGTAAAATGCAAGAACTACAATGGCATAAATTCATTTATTTTCTTGTCCTTCTGTGCTTTTCTTTCAACCATTTTACTTCTACATAAGTTATAAACCGTACAGTACATTTAAATATTTTTTGCTTTAAATGTAATCATATTTTAAAGAAATCTTTTTTAAGAATAGTCATTTATGTTTACCCACATATTTAACATTCTCAATATGCTTTTTTCTTCCTTTAGATCTGTATTTCCATCTGTGTCAGTTCTCTGTAACCTGAGGAATTTCATGTAACATTTCTTGTAGTGTGAATCTACTGGTACAAAATTCTCTCAGTGTTTGTTTATCAGAAAATGTCTTTATTTCCCTGTATTTTTGAAGAAAGTTCTTACTGGATATAGAATTCTAGGTTGGCAGTTGTTTTCTTTCAGCACTTTTAAAGCTGTAATTCCATTGTCTTCTGTCTTCCCATGTTGTATTGAGAACATACCCATCACTCCTGTTGCTGTTTCCCTGTGCTGAATGTATCCTTTTTTTATTCTACATGCTTTTTATTCTATATGCTCTTTATCTTTGGTTTTCAGACATTTGTCTATGATGTGGATTTATTCATATTTTTCCTGCTTGAGGTTTGTTGACCTTTTTTGGATCTCTAGTTTGTTGCAAATTTGAAAAGGAAAAAATGTGGCCATTATCTCTTCCTGTGTTTTTCTTCTGACCCCTTATCTCCCTCCTCTTATGAGACTCTAGTTGAACATTTGTTAACCTGCTGGATCTGTCCTGCTGATCATTTAGGCTCTCTTCATTGTTTTTCAATATCAGTTTCTCAGTTTCGACAATTTCTATTTTTTCTTCAGTAGAAACAATATGTTTTCTTTACGTTCACTGATCATTTCTTCTGCTGTATCCAATTGGCTTTAAGCCCATCTAATAATTTATTGATGTATAATTGACATTCAGTAATTTACAGTTTTACTGATGTAAAATTGACATACAGTAAATTACACATATTTAAAGTATAAACTTTGATGAAATTTGACATATGGAACAACCATAAAAAATCACCACAATTGGGACTTCCCTGGTGACACAGTGGTTAAGAATCTGCCTGCCAATGCAGGGGACACGGGTTCGAGCCCTGGTCCGGGAAGATCCCACATGCTGCAGAGCAGCTAAGCCCCCGAGCCACATCTACAATAAGGTCCCTTATGAATAAGCTGAGTTCCAGCTAAAAAGCTTCTTTTGCTTACTCCTTGGAGGCAGTGTGATGTAATGAAATGGAGACAGGCCACAGAGTCTGACTTGATCTAGGTAAAAGTCCTGACTCTGCCACCTGGCAGTTTCATGACCTTGGTAATGTACCTTACCTCTGTGGACTCAATTTCCTGTAGAATGGGGCTGACATGAATCTCCAGATTACTGTAGGGATGAAAGTGCCCTGCACAGCTTCTGGCACATGGTAGGTGCTCACTACGAATGACTTTCCCTCCCCCTTTTCTTTTCCTCCTGCGTGGAGAACAGCTGTCAGCTTAAGGTACCTCTAGATAACAAATTAGGATGTTTCTAAGTGTTAATACATACTGAGCCAATTTGCTTCTTAATTTTTCTTCCATTGTATATGCTCTAACAAATTAGGAAGGCATCAGAGATTCTGTTTAATATTGCAAACACTTCTCTTGTATGTCCACTTTGTATTACACACTCAGGATGAGTGTCTGGGAGTGTACCAAAGAACAGAACTGGCGGTATCTTGTTTACGGGTTAATGAAGTCCATCCATTTACTCTCAGGAGACCGTGTAAAGGCAGAGGCACCATCTGACATCCTTTATGGGCAGCTCTGGGGCAGAGGTGTGGATGATCCGCCTGCCTTCAGTGAAGTATGGCCTCCAGCAGACCAAGCATCATGCAGCTGCCTTCTGCTAAATAGCTGGTTGATTCTACAAAAGAAACATCGGACTTCCCAGCTTCTGGCCTCAGAGCTGACTCTTCCTCACCTCTGTCTGCTTCACTGCCCTTCCCCTGAAAACTTAATTTAAAATCGAGCAGGGCTAGGGAGTTACTGCTCCTGGAGTGGTTTCAGGAATTATCACAGACTCTTTTCAAAGTGTATAATGTTCTTAAACTGAGAGGATAAAGGGATTAAAATTCTATACATTCTAGAATCCAGGCTTGGAAACTCTCCTGAGAAGAGAAAAGCCTGCTGTAATATCTGGCAGGTGTCTTCAAAGGCCAGCACACTGCCCATTCACATCCAGGCGTCCACTCATTTATTTTTTCATTAATTCATTCATTCATGCACGTTTATTCATTCAACTGTTTGTTCACTCATCAAACAAATATTCCTTGAGCACCTATATGTGCCAGTCATCAAGCCAGGTACTGGGATAGCTAAGGTGAATGAGGCGACCCAGCTTTGCCTGCTCAGTACCCACGCCCCATTCTTTTGTTTGGGGAACAGACCCAGCTAGTGGATACAGCCTTGGTGGGGCTGTCATCCAGGTGGGACTGTCCTTCTGGGACCCAAGAGTTTTCTCCTGGAATGTGCATATGGAGCAGAGTGACATGAAGCTAACAAAGGGCTATTGTTTATTTATGGCCCTGGCACCTAAAAAGACTCTCCATGGGCTTCCCTGGTGGCGCAGTGGTTGAGAGTCCGCCTGCCGATGCAGGGGACACGGATTCGTGCCCCGGTCCGGGAAGATCCCACATGCCGCGGAGTGGCTGGGCCCGTGAGCCATGGGCGCTGAGCCTGCACGTCCGGAGCCTGTGCTCCGCAATGGGAGAGGCCACAGCAGTGAGAGGCCCGCGTACCGCAAAAAAAAAAAAAAGAAAAAAAAAGACTCTCCGTATGTCCCTGCAGCCTAGAGCTCCCTCACTCCTTTCTGAATCCAGTTTTAGATTTTTATTGGGATCCTTCAAGCTCTCCCAAATTCTCCTGATCAACTTGTTTTTACATAAGTAAACCAGTGTTTTTCTCTGTTGTTAGCAACCCCAGAATCCTAACATCCTCCCTGCCCTCCAGGAGCTCACAGTCTAGTGAGAGGGACAAGTAAACAAATGATTTGGGTTCAGGGTACTCTGCTCGTGGTCATATTGGAGGCTCTGGGAGCCCAGATTGATTTCTCACCCTTAGTTCTCTTTAACCAAAGAGCCCTGAAAGCTACTCCCAGGGTTTCTGGTTATCCATTGCTGTACATAACAGACCATCCACAGTTTGTGACTTAAAAAAATTTTTTTTTCTTTCTTTTGCGGTATGTGGGCCTCTCACTGCCGCGGCCTCTCCCGCTGCGGAGCACAGGCTCCGGACGCCAAGGCTCAGTGGCTATGGCTCACGGGCCCAGCCGCCCCGCATGTGGGATCCTCCCGGACCGGGGCATGAACCCGTGTCCCCTGCATTGGCAGGCAGACTGGCAACCACTGCACCACCAGGGAAGCCCTGTGACTTAAAATATTGATGCATCTCTCATGATTTGACTGGGCTCAGCTGGTTGGTTCTTGCTTAGGGTCTTTCATGTTGTTTGCATATCAGAATTTGGCTGGGGTTGGAATTCTCTGCAGACTTTACCTTGCAGATGTCCAAGATAGCTTACACAGCATGATGACATGCTGGCTGTCAACTGGGAGAGCAGTGAGGGCACCCCAAAATGGGCTCTCCATGCGGGGACTTCTTACAGTGTGGTGGCTGGGTCCTGAGAGAGGTCACTCCCAGATCAATCCAAGAGACCCCAGTGGATGCTGCATGGTTTCTTATGACTTAGCTCTAGATCCCAGACACATTCTATGGGTCAAGCAAGTCAGAAAGGCCAGGCCAGATTCAGAGAGAGGGGAACTAGGCTCCACGTCCTGATGGGAGAGTGGAAAAGTCACTCTATAGCAAAGCATGTGGAATGGGAGATACTGTTGTGACCACCTTTGGAAAATAAGATCTGTCACACCAGGCAGTCCTCCTAGAACATTCCCTGGGCCACTGACATGACCCAAATAGGTGGTGGATGCTTGGTGTTTGATCTCGAGTCTCTCCCAGATGTCAGATGTGACTAATCACTTTGGAAATACCAGTCCTCAGAGTCTCCTGGCATCATCATAAAGCTTGGTAACAGTGTCAGGCCAAACTTCAAAGTTTTAAATCCATACTCTTGGGGACTTCCCTGGTGGTGCAGTGGTTAAGAATCCGCCTGCCAATGCAGGGGACACAGGTTCGAGCCCTGGTCTGGGAAGATCCCACATGCTGCATAGCAACTAAGCCCGTGCGCCACAACTACTGAGCCTGCGCTCTGGAGCCCGCGAGCCTAGAGCCCGTGCTCTGCAACAAGAGAAGCCACCGCAATGAGAAACCCACGGACCACACTGAAGAGTAGCCCCTGCTCACCTCAACTAGAGAAAGCCCAGGCGCAGCAAGCAACAAAGACCCAACGAAGCCATAAATAAATAAGTGTTTAAAATAAATAAATAAATCCATGCTCTTTCTATACTTCACTCTGCCGATATTGTCGTAAGGCAGGTAGCATTACAAGTGAGGAAACAAGCTCAAATAAATTTCTTATTCCAGTCACTTGCTGTGAGATTTGAACCCAGATCTTTGAGCCTCAAGGCCTGAATTGCTTCCCTAGGAGTTGCTCTTGCATTGCTATGGAAACTGGAAGGGCTTGGGGTTCAGACTCAACAGATTTTGGCTTAGGGTACTCCATAAATGCTGGTTGAATGAAAGAATGACGGATGCATTAACGGATGAACTAATGAACCACCAGGCACTCTGCTCAGGACACCTTCTGGACCTTTGAAAACTCAACAGCGTCTCCTATCGTTCTCATATTATGTACTTACCTGCAGTTCAAGGAGATGAAATTCGCGTTTGCTTCAGATTGAGACTGCCAGGAAAGTGAGCAGGCCTCCCCCTTGCGTTCCTCTAGCACTTGGTCACACCCTATTAGGGTGCCCGCCTCCCACCCTCTCTCCTTTTCTCCAAGCTTCCTCCACCTGCCTTTCTCCACTGAACACACCGAACCAGGCGCTGCCCTTGCACTTAAGAGTGTGGACGTGGCCACCGTGTCTTGCAATATATCATCATATCTGTTTACACTGCTGTGATAACGACGCAGACGTCACGTCTTACTCCCTGCTTAGGTAGCCCCCATGCCTTGAACTGGGTCTGAGCCACAGGACAGTGGCCAGTATTTATTCGACGGATAAACAAATGCACAAACCTTCAGAGTGAATGACTTTGGAAAGCTCTCAAGTGCTGTTCCGGTTCGGTGAAAAGCAAACATTTGGCCTCGGCGGGGGTTCCTTCCGCCTTGGGTTCCTGGGTCATTTCAGTTCAGGGCTCCGTTAAGGAATGTGGGGTTTTGCCTGCGCTGGGCAGGGTTGCCCTCTCTGTTTGAGAGCCGTCAGCCAGCGATGGGTGCCTTAATTAGGGCTGGCGAGGGGCCCGGGAAGGCTTTCTTTGTGGAAGTCCCCACGGCCCAGGGCCTGAGACAAACGCGCGCCCCTGGCACGACCTTGATCGCGGACCCACAGCGGCTGCGTCTGGCCTCGGACAATGCACAATGCGCGCTCGCAGGGCCACAGGCGCTCCATTGAGCCGGCTCCGAGCACCCTGGAGGCGGGTGGAGAGCGTAGAGCTATGAGGATTCTTTGTTCAGGAGCAAACGCGGGGCAGCTACTCAGCCGCCCACACAAATATGCAAGGACTCCCTCACCCTGGCGGTGGATAAAACCCACCCGCGCACCCCAGAACCAGAACCAGAACTGCCGCTACCAAGGAGGGCTGGGAAGAGGGGACAGACCGGGTTGGTCCGCGGCTGGGGGCGGGACCACGCACGTGTGATCTCATTCCTTAGAGCGGTCCTGCAGGCACTGGCCTTGGAGTCTGTTTTAAGGTGGGGAAATTGAGGCTCAGAGACGCCAGAGCGCTTGGCCAAGGCCAAATGAGGGCGGCTGATCCCAAGAAGGACTGGAACGTCCCCAAACGACAGGAGCGCAATGATTATGACCCTAAGAGCAATGGTGATGAAGATCTCAGAAGGATACTTTCCCTTGTTTTAGAAAACAAGGCTGCTGTGTTTCTGATGGGAGCTCTGCCTGAGGCAGGCCAGGTAATGCAGAGGATGTGGGCTTTGAATCCAAAGTCCTAGATTCAACTCCCTGCTCTGTTTGCTATAGCTGTGTGACCCTGGGCTGGTTGTCTAACCTCTCTGTGCTTGGTTTATATTAGTACCTACTTCACAAGCTGCTTGTGAGGATTAAATGAGATAACACATGCCCAGCCTGCACGCAGAGCCGGGAACATGGATGGGCTCCTGGTCATGGCTTCATTGCCCAGGTTATACGGGGACTCACACAGGGACTCTCAGAACTGTGACACATGTGGGCCTCAACATAGCCAGGTCAGGCATCTCCCCCTCTGAGCTTCAGTTTCCCCATCAGTAAACTATTAGGAGGTAGAAGAGCTGGACTAGCATGGGCTTCTCACACTCAGCGAGATGGACATCTTAGTTCAAGTACAAAGACCAGGTCGTTCTTTGTGGTGGGTGCTGTCCTGTGCATTGTAGGATGTTGAGCAGAATCCCTGGCTTCTACCCACTAGATGCCAGTAGTACAATGAAAAATGTGCCCAGACATTGCCATATGTTTCCCGGAGCAGAAGATGATGTTCTCTCCTCTGCCTATCAGAGCAGGTGAGGAGAAGGCAGTGCCTACCTGTACCCAAGGCTCTGCTGGGGACTGCAGGGGGCATGATCACAGAGACGTCATCTTCAGATTGGAAACACTCAATAAGCATTCACACAAGAACCAAATTCTGCAGGCATTCATCAAGTGACTTCTCCAGGCCAGACCCTAGTGGGTCCTGAGGTCCAAGGTGAGGCATCACCGCCTCCAGGAAGCCACCTGGATTCTTCAGGCTAAGTTAAAGTCCTTCCTCTGTGCTTCCAGACCTCATCTCCCTGGCCTCCCAACAATCCTTGGAGATGATTTTTGCAGATGGGGGATCTGAAGCTCCGTCAGAGATGGGGCATGACTTGCCCAAGGTCATGCTGCCACTTAGAACCTGGCCTCTCCCCAGTAGGGCCCAGAATCTACATGACTCTATTTGGGGGTGCTGTTGAAGGCTGAGCCAGCCAGCCAAGGAAACCCTGGATCCTAGGGGAGAGGCAGCCCAGCTGGAATGACAGGATATGAGGCTGTGCGGGTCAGTGGAAGGAGCCGGGACCTGGGATACAGAACCCCAGCTCTGATGCTCATTGTACCGTGTGGCCTCTGAGCCTCGCCTTTCGCACCTGTCAAATGGGCATAATTATACCTAACCCAGAGGCTTCCTGTGAAGTTTTGGTGAAGTAACACAGTTAAAGCGCCTGGCACACAATAGGTGCTCAGTAAACAGCCACTGTAATGATGATTACTGTTATCATCCCTAAGGATGCAGGGCTGCTAGGGAGGCCTGGCCTGGGCAGCCTGCAAGTACCAGCTCCCTGAGCCGCTGCAGGGCTGGAGACAGGGCCCCACCCCTGGGGAGTGCACGGGCAGAGCCCACACAGAGGCAGGTGTTCAAGCTCCGCCAGTGTGGAGGCCACAGTGCCCCCTCCTGGAAAGTCTGCAGAGTTGCAGGGGGCGCCCAGCCACCTTGGCATGGCTGGTGTCCCTGCAGGAGTGACCCGGGCCTGGCTGGCACCTCCACTGGCTGGCTTGGCAGATCCTTCCAGCCAAGGAGATGCTCACAAAGATCTTCCTGAGCTGGCCCCTTTCCCAGGTGAATCCCTTTGTCTCGGCCGGAGGAGCCACATCCCGCCAAGGACTGCCTTTCTTGGTTCAACCCGGTTCATTCTCCCGTTTCTCTAACTTAATGCCAGCATCTCTCCTCTTGAGAACAAAAGTAGAGAAATCTGTTATCATCTGACCCATTGGCTCTATGTAGTAGGCAGAGCAATGGCCTCCACGGGCACCGGGCAGGGGTCTGGGCACAGGCTCGTCTGCTGAGAAGCTCTTCCATCACAAAAAGGGGTAGTGTTCGTCTTTCTTCAAGTCCCTTTCAGCCAATATTTAATAATTTTGTCATGGAGCAGACCTGAGCCTAGGCATCCAGCACTCAGAGAAGCCTTGAGAAGGGCAAGTGTCCACCCAGGTCGAATTTCACTAGAAATGGTGACCTTCTCTAGTCCCCTGGGCATTTCCACAGAAGGCGAGGGCAGTAATGGGACTCCCGGTGCGCTTGTTCTGATGTTAGGACGGCCAGTCAGGAAGCAGCCTTGACTCCTCTCCTGCTGTTTAATGAAACAAGCAAATGTAGTCCTCACTCTGGCAGCCAGACTTTATCACCCAACATGGCTAGAAACACTATGGGCTCTCCCGATCCGAGGAGTGACTTGCATGTGGTCTATGGTTTTCCAGGTCCAAAGGGCTGCTCCATCAGACATCAGCTTCTGTCTGCGATCCATCAGTGAGTTGCTAAGCTGGAAGGAGATGGGGAGAGATGAGGGCTCCAGTGGTTTCAGATGCCCTCATTCCAGGTCCATCCCCATCTGTGCATAGTTGCAGGGAAGGAGTATCTGGTTGAGCCGCAGCCTGGAGCAGAGGACAGAGATGGACCACGTGGGTTGCAGCCTGCTTTGCCCCCTCCCAGCGCTGTGACCAGCTCAGTGTACGTGATGACTTCCTCTTCCCTTAACGGAGTGAGGAGAGTGTCTGTCTCATGGGGTGTGCGAAGCTTCAGGGAGGCATAGAGCATTCACTAACTGGACCTCTCTGCTCTCTTGATGACAAACTCAGTTCTAGTCACATCAGCTGATGGCTGCCAGGACGTCCCATCACGGCTCTGAGCTTGGGGAGCTTGGACTAGCCAGACTCCAAGCCCCCCCTGCAAGTCCTGGGACTGACACTTTCCTCTTCTCGCCACGCCACTCGGGGCAGCGAGCATGGGTTTCCCAGCACCAGAGGATCCCAGCTCTGGCCCTCGCCTGCTCCACCTTTCCAGTCTCCCTTCCTCATCCTTCCCCTGCAGATTTTCACGACAATTAAAGGAGACCAGGTGCGTCCAGCCTCCGGCACACAGTGGATGTTCCATAACTGTCCGCTCCTTTCCCTCCCTCCCTCCTTATTTCCCCTCCCCCTCTTTTCTGCCTCTGGTCCATTCTCCTAACTTTTAGTTTGCCTCAAGTGACATAAATAATAAATGACTCCTTCCCCCACCCTGTGCTTATCAGTCTTTAGGCAGATTACTTTCAGGTGGTAAGAATGATAAATATTACATGAAAATTTCTCATCTTTTTTCTTAAAAGTTTTTAAAAACATCACTAATAGTAGAATTTCCCCCAGGAACTCAAAACTATATTCATTCAATCAAAAGCAGTAGGGAGTGGGTGGGGAGTGTTTGCCCCACCGGGAGGCATTTATTGTTGTCACAATTGGATGGATGGGTAGAGGTCATCTGGTGGGTAGAGGCCGAGATGCTGTTAAACATCCTACAATGCACAGGACAGCCTCCCAATGACAAAGAATTATCTGGTCTCAAATGCCAGTAGTGCCGAGGTTGAGAAACCCTGGTCTAAATTAGCAGCCATGAGGGATGAAGCATCTCCGTTGTAGGAGATGGTCACTGCTAAACCACCAGGGCTCCGGATCTCCCCACTTCGGGGATGATCCGTGGGAGAAAATTTGTATCGGCCACATCCGGAAACAGAATTCCTGAGCAATCGAAGCCCTCTGCATCTTTCTCTGAGCATTTCCAGACCCTGTAGGCATCAGGGTTAGCTGGGCTTAGCATCAGAGGCCAGCCACAAATGCTGCTTCTCTGCCCTCCAGCCGTGTGCCACTGGGCAGGCCACTCAACATCCCAGGTCTTAAATATGAACCCGTCTGTTAGTGGTTCCCAAAGACTGGGCTGACTCTGGAAGCCCAGAGGTGATTTTGGCGGCACAGGAACTGTCGCTTTAAGTAACACCAGACCACAACACGAAATAATTTTTCCCTTTGGAGTTTGCTTTCAAACTTCTGGTTAAGTCAAGGAGAGAGTCTCTGCTGGGTGATGCTCTGTCCCGAACACTTCTTTGGCCTTCACTTATCTCCCTCTGGGAGTGGGCAGGCCCAAGTTCAGAGCCATGGGCAGGTGTTGGCTCGTCAGGCTGGAATCTAATAAACTTCGGCTCCTTGTCATCCGATACTTTGTTAGGGCTGCAGTCTTTTCAAAGCAGTAAAGTTTCCTCCGAAGGTGAATTTTAGTAAAGTCGCCAAGTAGACTTAAAGGAAAATATTTAGTTAATAGCAGCCTGGCTGATACACAGAAGTGGCGAGTTCATGCCAAGTGTCCAGGAAGGCCTGGGGTTTGGAGTCGTCAGAGGAGAAGGTGCTGTGCTCCATCCCGCAGCTGCAGGCTCAGCTTCCTCCTTCCTATGAAAAGGGAAATAACCATCCGTTCCCTCCTGGGCCATGAGGATGGGTAACAATCCCGCAGCGTGGGGCAGGTGACAGCACTGGTCCCCCGTCCCCGCACACCTGTGACAACCTCTGTGCAGTCGGTCCCCTGTCTCAGGGAGGAGGGCTGCAGTCGTGTGCTTATGCCCTCCTCGGGGCTGGGGCTCAGAAGGGAACTAGCTCAGAAGGGAACAGCCCACGTGCCCCACCCCATCCCATCTCATTTAATCTCAGAGTATATCTGCCAGGAAGGTCTTATGTACCCACACTTTATAACAAGGATTCTGTGGTTTAGGGAGAGGTAGTCCCAGCTCGAAGGCTGCGTTGGTGAATATATAATAAAGTCAGGATTCAGACCCAGCTCTGTTTGCCTTCAAAGCCTGTGCTTTTCCCGTCACACCCCCCCACCCCGCCGTGGGATAGGCTGCCCTTGACCCCAACCACCTGTGATCACAGTGAGCAGACAGTGAGCAGAGGGTCACGGTCATAGTCACCAGCCAGGCCACAGGTCAGGACGGCTACTTAGAACGTCACCTGGAGCTCCCTTTGTGCCTGTACCTCCCCTTGACCTCTGTACACACGTCGGGTGGAGCAGACAGTGCAGCCTCGTTCCTACACACCCCTTTAATATTTACTGCTAAGTTCAGCACACGTGTGGTTGCTCTAGGCATTCGTGTTCTGGAAGAAACCCTGGTTTTGGAATGCTGAGCTCAAACCCCAGCTTTCGAGTTTCTGGCTGAAGGACCTCTTTGGATCCAGTCTCCTCTCTGTAAAATGGACATAACGATAGTAACTATCTCATATAGTTGATGTGAGATTTACCAGACACTATAGAGTTGACATATAATAGTTGATCCTCAGTAAGTAATAGCATTTTATTAATAATTAAATAAAATGCAAGTGCAATTAAATGCAATTAAAAATAAAATGCAAGTAACCATAGCTAACACAGTTCACACCAAAACCAGAGCCATGTCAGCTTAATCAACAGTGTGGAAAGTTGTTGGATGGAATTTTTTATCAGGATAATTCAAAGCTAAAATAATAGATGTGATTCGGATTAGCATCTGATTTATTGGTACCATCACCTAAGAAACTAAATGCGTGTATGTTTGGTTATTTTGTTTGTTTGTCTTTTGACCCTACTAATTTCTAGAGTTCCAAGTGATGCGTCTTTATTTCCAACAGCTACCAATCAGCAGTCCGCTTTATTTCCTGTTTCAGCCAGCATGGAAGGAATTTGCTGGTTTCTTCTGCAAAATAATCATAACCACTGTTTCCCCTTCCTTTTCTGCTGACAGGATAGCCAAAGGGTGAGGCTGCCTGTATTTGCCCCTCTGAGTCACTCTCCTCCTCCTTGGCGCCTCAGTTTTTTTGTCTAGTAAAATGGGGGTGATAATTCTGGCTGGTTTCCACAAGTTTCTGTCGGGCTGATCACAAGTGATCACATGACTGAAGACTGTCTTTCCATCAGAGTCAGTGCACTGTCATTTTCACTCATTCAATGGTTCATTCATCTTACAGACACTTTTTAGGTTCCTCATCTGGGCCAAGTGCTGAAACTACAAAGGTGAGTAGCAGAGCATTCCCACCTTTGTGTAGCTGAAGTCGGGAGGGCCAGACACAGGTGACCATAAAATTGCAGCAGTGTGAGAAATACTGTGATAGTGAGCTGTGTAGAAAATGATGGAACCCTGTGGGGACAGAACTAATCTCTTCAAGGTCAGGCTGAATAGTGGTGGGGAAGAAGCCATTGGAGCTGGGTCTTTTATTTTTGGCTGTGTTGGGTCTTTGTTGCTGCGCACGGGCTTTCTCTAGTTGTGGCGAGCGGGGGCTCCTCTTCATTGCGGTGCGCAAGCTTCTCACTGCGGTGGCTTCTCTTGTTGCAGAGCACAGGCTCTGGGCACGTGGGCTTACAGAAGTTGTGGCGGGCTCAGTAGTTGTGGCTCGCGGGCTCTAGAGCACAGTTGTTGTGGTGCATGGGCTTAGTTGCTCCGTGACATGTGGGATCTTCCTGGACCAGGGCTCAAACCCGTGTCCCCTGCATTGGCAGGCGGATTCTTAACCACTGCGCCACCAGGGAACTCCCCCCTGAGCTGGGTCTTAAAATTCAAATAGGAGTGAGTGTGATGCGCGAACAAGAAGAGGATTGGGAGGGGGTGGGGCTAAAGGTGAGTTTAGTAAGAATTTTTCAAACTGCAGGTTGGGATCTTCCTGAAATCAGTAATAGGTCATGATAAAATGGTAGATATTTTAAAGAATGGAATGGAATAGAATAGAATAGGCTGTTTTAGGTGTGATTGTGTGTGTGTGTGTGTGTGTGTGTATGCACTACTTCCTGTTATAAAATATTCTTACTTACATAAATTAAAACCCTATGATCTAGATGGACGTCTGGATGACCTCCAACAATGGCGTGCTGGTAAATTTTTAACAACTGGCTCTCTAGGAAAAAAAAGTATGCATACATTTATATATATATAAGTTTATTTTACATTTTACTGATACAAAGGATGTGTAGCACACAATTTACAATTAAGAAAGTATATAATAACCCTTATTGTAAATTCTGTATATCCACTGGATTCCCACAGAATATTTTTTTTAATGTTGGCTGAACTTTTGTATCTGTAACCAATTTATGGTTACATTTCAATCATAATTTGACGAAACAGATCGCAAGTAAATGTTTGAGTGTTATCCAGTTCAGCGAAGAAGTGGCTCACATCACTGATGAAGTATTATAGTTCCGACATGAATGTTGGTTGATATTTTCATTTTCCTTAATTAGTAAAACAAGAATAAAACAACGAGGGCTTCCCTTCCCTGGTGGCGCAGTGGTTGAGAGTCCGCCTACCGATGCAAGGGACACGGGTTCATGCCCCGGTCTGGGAAGATCCCACTTGCCGCGGAGCGGCTGGGCCCGTGAGCCGTGGCCGCTGAGCCTGCGAGTCCGGAGCCTGTGCTCCACAACGGGAGAGGCCACAGCAGTGAGAGGCCCGCGTACCGCTAAATAAATAAATAAATAAATAAAAATAAAACAACAAGGCCGTGTCAGAACTTAACTCATTAATCAATGATGTAAGCCTCTCCTTTGCGGAAATGGATAATAGTTTTCGAATTCCAGAAAGGCATTTTGTCAGTTGTTTTGTGCTGTTCACAGTGTAACAGCCGCGGATGAAATGCACTTTTAATCTTCTCAGGAAAAATTGTGGGGGATTTTAAAATGGGTAAAAGAGATTACTGGATATTCTTTTTTTTTTTTTTTTTTTTTGGTACGTGGGTCTCTCACTGTTGTGGCCTCTCCCGTTGTGGAGCACAGGCTCTGGACGCGCAGGCTCAGCGGCCATGGCTCACGGGCCCAGCCGCTCCGCAGCTTGTGGGATCTTCCCGGACCGGGGCACGAACCTGTGTCCCCTGCATCGGCAGGCGGACTCTCAACCACTGCGCCACCAGGGAAGCCCTGGATATTCTTTTAATGGAACTCTGGACCCTCCAGAGATTGTCTCATCATACAGAGGTACGTGCCTTTGTTTGTCTTTGTATTTTACGACTCGGCAGATACATTAACCTGTAGAAAATGGAGAGTAATGCAAATGTTTTATGTCCATGGCTATGCAAATAAATTTTGTTAGGTAGAAAATATAAATCACTGTAATACAAATCTTCATGTGAACCAGTAATAGTAACTTCTTACTATTTCTTCACTAATTAATGAGTTAGGTAAAATATTTCACTTGTATTTATTTTATATCTAGATGAGAGTCATGATTTCATTTTTTTTTGGAAAATCACCTTGTAACAATATTATTAACATTCTCTCCACCACTTTCTTCAGTCTAGACCGTGAATAAAGCAATAATTCAAACTCTCATTTTTAGCACTTACTGATTTCCATGGTGTAAATGCTCCTACAGTGATGATCTCAAGCTCAGAACGTGAGTGACTTGATTGAACCTGAAGTTGGAAGTGATGTGAGTAGCACACGATTACATAATATCACCACCATATACCTACAATAAGCTAACCCCAAGAGCATAGTAAAATGTAGTGAAATAATCAGAAAATGATGTTTTGAGTATCTGTTACCAATATTTTAATATAATTATAAGCTTATAAACTTAATTTTTATTGTATTTTGAGATTGTATCAACAATCTCAAAATTCCTAAAATTTAACAATGACCTCTCATGAGATCCCTATATACCAAAAAAGGAGTTTGTTTTGCAAAGCAAAAATTCCTAGCAGTGAATTTAAGTGAAGGAACTAGGTAAAGATCTATAAACAGCTGGATAATTCTTTGATTTCCACCTAATCGGAGCCTAGGGTAGTGTCATCCCAGGTCTTTACCTGCGGGGGAGGCTTCCCAAGGTGACACGGCCCAGTGGATTGTGTCCCACCTGTGCACCCCTGAGCCAGTGGAACTCACTCCTGCATAGCCCAGGGGCTGCGGAGTGGAGAGGGAAACAGAGTCCCGCCCTGGCCTGGGAGTCGGGAGAGCCAGATCCCAGCCTTGACCTTGCTGTGGGCCCCCGTCTCTCTGGGACCCAGTGCCCTCTCCAGGGAGTCAGTCTTGAGTAGGAGCAGGCAGGTAACCTATGTAAGAGAATCCACTGATCCTAAGATCTTAGGGGGTAGAGGGCATGGGATGAAAATCAGGAGGGCACGTGCCCTGCCTACGAGCATTCAAATTCAAACATCTAAAAACTACTGTGAGCTGCTCACCAGCCAGACTTGGTCCGGAGGCTGCCAGTGTGCGACCCCTCAACTAGATTCGTAGGGCCGGTCTGGGTTGACACCCACCGCCAGGTGAAGCCTCAACCTTCTCCCGCGCACCCAGTCCTGGGTGTGGGTATGAAGCCCACCGTTCATACCCACACCCAGGACCAGGCTACGGAAGGGCTCAGGAAATGTTTGCAGGGGTGTAGCCATGGCACTAAATACATTATCTGGGGATAACGCTCAGTGATTGGGAGCTTGCCAGCTGAGACCATTTTCAAAGGGGAAAAAAAAGTCTTTGAATTAGACGTTTGGTTTCTCTGGACTCCAGAGGGTACAAATCAGCTTTTCCCCATTTCCCTTCCAACAAGTGTCTGTATCCGTGGTAAGCTGAGAATAAAGGAGCTGGCTTACATTTCAGCGTCATAGGGCAGAAAAGTGGATGTATTTAAACCCTAGAGGACCCCAGGATGACCAGCACTCCCACCAGGAGGGGTGGCAGGGCTGAGATGGTGGAGGGAGCCCAGATTTATGTCTCCCACCCAGAACTCACTTATGCGAGGCCCGGTTCACTGGGTGGAATTGCAGGAAACACAAACATGCCATTTACACGTGTTACTTCTCTCTCTGCAAGGCCCTGTAGGTTAATTTGCAAGTTAAGTGTATTAGGTTACAGCTGCACCATACAAGGCAAACAATCTTCCTCTTACAGAGTGTATGTAACCAACTGCCTGTTAGGAGAACTTTTGAGGACAATCATGCTAATAATGTAATATAACATAAAATAACATCGCATAACTTAGCATAATATAATATAATATAATATAATGTAATATAATGTATATTTTTGGCCTCATTACCAAAGACCCCCTTCTGTAGTCTCAAATGTCTTGTGCTACCCTAAATTTGAATACTCATGGACATGTAGGGCTGCCAGATAAAATACAGGACACCTACTTATATTTGAATTGCAGGTAAACAATGAATAATTTTAGTCTAAGCATGTCCCGTGCAACACTTGGGAATACTTATACCACAAAAGTCTTCATTTACTGTCTAAATTTCAAATGTAAGTGGGCATTCTATATATTTACTTGCTAACTCTGGTAACGCTATGTACACATAAATTTGTACACACATTTGTGCTTGTGACTCTGCACACAAAAACACCCAGTCTGTGTACACAAATATGTGCTCACGTACACATAGGACTGGTAGGTCCAGTGCCCCTGGATTCAGATGTGCACGTGCGCACACACACACACACACACACACACATTTCATCCCCCTCTGTCGCTGAGCGCATTTGGGTCCCCAGGGTGTCCTCAGAGTTGAGTTTACAACCACGGGGTCTCTGGTTGCTTCCTGAGGCCAGTTCCTCCCAAGTTTCTCCAAGAACCTGCAGTTGCTGAGCGGTCTTTACTCCTTCCTGAAGCTCCCCTGGATTTTACGGCTCTGGCCTGGTTTTGGAGCGGGGTCTGGGCAGGGCAGGCGGCTTCCCCTCCTGCTCGGTGACCTTGGCCTCTTTCCCTAACGGTGTCTCCATTACTTTCTGGCCTGTGGGCGGCTGGCTGGTGGGCCTTCTCGGGATAGGCCTCTTTCCTCCCAGCTCCCCAGCTGCTCATATCCTGGTTTATGGCCCCAGGGCCAAGCCTCGGGGCCTGCAGACTGGATGTTCTGAGATTTTTATTGGCATCTCCATCAAGACGAGGGCCATGAGGGTCCTTCGGGCCTTCCTGAGCCACTTTATGGGAGTCGACCTTCCAGACACGCAGGGGAGCAGCGATTTCCAGGGGAATCAGGCTTCTCTGCTGGGCTCACACCCTGTTTACTCTGTGTTTGACTTGGCAGTGCTGGGCCTGGCCTGTTTTGATCCCCACCTCGTGTTGGGCCTTTTGTGGCTGCAGGGGAATGAAGTGGTGCGGGATGACCCTCTCCCCACAGCCCGGGGACATGGGCAGGTGGAACAGAAAGAGCTCAGGCCCCTCCAGTGCTCCGGGGAAATGCTCTGGAGTTTGAACACGTTAAAACACAAATAAAAGCCCCTCCAAACCATCTACACCTTGGGAACCCAAGCTCGCCTGTGAGGAGATTGAATGGCCGGATCTCAGTGACTGTCAAGCCCTTTGGGATCCCAAATAGGAAAAAGAGGTGGGCAGGATTAATGTTCTGCAAAGGGGATTTAAACTTTAAAACCCCACTGTGGGGCTTCCCTGGTGGCGCAGTGGTTGAGAGTCCGCCTGCTGATGCAGGGGACGCGGGTTCGTGCCCCGGTCCAGGAAGATCCCACATGCCACGGAGCGGCTGGGCCCATGAGCCATGGCCGCTGAGCCTGCGCGTCCGGAGCCTGTGCTCCGCAACGGAGAGGCCACAACAGTGAGAAGCCCGCGTACCGCAAAAAAAAAAAAAAACCCACTGTGAGCTCAGGTCACTCTCAGCTCAGAGCAGCGGAGTGAAGGAAGTGCTATGGGAGAGCCTGCCCTTCCCAGAGGCTCCCATGTGGGCCTTCCTCCATCTGGTGAAGCCCCAAACCAAATGAACAACCAGCCCACTCTTCATAACAGATTCAAAGTTGGTATTAGGGACCAGACTGCACTCCCCTAAATTCATATGTTGAAATCCCATCCGCCAGGACCTCACGACGTGACTGTATTTGGAGATAGGGCCTTTAAA
This sequence comes from Mesoplodon mirus, assembly GCF_964341445.2. Taxonomy (NCBI): domain Eukaryota; kingdom Metazoa; phylum Chordata; class Mammalia; order Artiodactyla; family Ziphiidae; genus Mesoplodon; species Mesoplodon mirus. Next base: position 179,597,833 of record NC_138979.1, read on the forward strand.
GAGGTGATGGAGTTAAAATGGGGTAACAAGGATGTACCCTAATCTAGTCTGGCAGGTGCCCTTATAAGGAGAGGCGATTAGGACACAGACACACACGGAGAGACCATGTGAACACACAGGGGGGAGACGGCTGTCTGCAAGCCCAGGTGAGAGGCCTCAGAGGAAACCAACCCTGCCGACACCTTGGTCTTGGGCCTCCAGCCTCCGGAGCCGTGAGGAAGATACATTTCTGTTGTTTAAGCTGCCCCAGCAAACTAATACAGTTAACAACAAGGAGGAAGTCATCAGGTAGAACTTTATTTTTTATTTATTTATTTATTTATTTATTTATTTTTGCGGTACACGGGCCTCTCACTGCTGTGGCCTCTCCCGTTGCAGAGCACAGGCTCCAGACGCGCAGGCCCAGCGGCCATGGCCCACAGGCCCAGCCGCTCCGCGGCATGTGGGATCTTCCCAGACCGGGGCATGAACCCGTGTCCCCTGCATCGGCAGGCGGACCCTCAACCACTGCGCCACCAAGGAAGCCCAGAACTTTATTTTTCATACTCGACCGAGGTGAGGGGGCAGCATCTCAGCTGAGTGTGAGAGTGGGGATGCTCAGCGGTCTGTTCAGTGCCCAGGGTGGTGAATTGTACCCGCCCACCCCAGAGTTGCAGCTCATCCTGGCTGTCCTTTGCTTTCATCACTCACTCACTTGTGGTTTGGGTTCCCTGAGAGGTGGCATCTGAGGCTTGGGTATAAGTGGCGTATTGGGAGGTGGTTCCAGGAAGCACGTGAGGGGACGGGGACAGGAGGAAATCCCCCCAAAAATGTGAGCTACTGAGTGGTTCTTGTTTTAGACAATAAGAGGTCAATCCTGGTGGAGACCCTCTAAGATGCTATTTGGAGTGCCCCTCAGAACCGTCCCAGCAAGGTTCAGGAAGCTGGGGTGTTTTTCCAGCCATCCTGCCCCTCATTTGTGGACCCCTGTGTATCTACCCCAGGGTTACTCCAGCTGCTGGAGAAGGTGGTCAGGCCAGAGATGCAGGAGACCACGGGGGGCAGGAAATGTCTTCCCAGGGGACTGAGTGATGGATGGGGCACCGACGGCCTCTGCTCATCGACCTCTGCATTCCCTCAGTCTCCGTGATCTCACTGACCCCAGGGCCTCTGCTCACAGAACAAAGTCCCAGGTCTCCTAGTCCTCAAGTCTCCTTGCTCCTCCCTATGACCTGTTTCTGATCCCTCAGAACCAGCCTCACCCTGGACCTTCTTGGTCCCACACGGGGCCCTTGGATCTGTCGACATCTGGTCTCTCCAGGACACCCCTGGACACTCCAGGGCTCTCTCCCTCTTGGACAGGAGTCCCCTCTTAGGCTGAGGACCCTCGCACTTCTGGAGGGTGAGTGACCCGCCCCCACCACTCACCAGTCCTGTGTGACACTTGGTGTCGCCCTGAGGCTGTGAAGTTTCTCCAGGTTCAGCCTCTCATAGGGATACAGCTTTTCCCTCCCTCCTTCCTATATCTGTTGAGCACTTACTATGCAGTGGACACTGAGTGCCTGCTTTGTGCCCAGCAAGATGGCAGGAGACACTAAGAGATTAGCTCGGGGTCTCTGCCCTTTGAGGAGTTCCCAGTCTGATGGCGAGAGCCAGCTTTGCCCCCCTTGCTCTGCAAATATCAGCCATCCCAGCCCAAACCACTCTGCCTTCTGAAAGCCTAGAGCTGCACTGTCAATTCAGTGGCCACGAGGGTCCCATGTCGGTGTGGGGGGGGGAGCCGGCGGGTAAAAGTTCCAGCTTTGCTTCCTTCAGGCAGAGTTCTGTGGGGTGTTACATACAGATGCCTCTCAGAGGGGCCCCTGGAACTGGGCCCGCACACCTATAGCAGCCACCTGGACAGGGCTCCCTTGTTTAGGCCCCTCCTCCATCCTGCCTCACTTTCCCCACCGTCTCCTCATCCCTGCTTCCCTGGATCACCTCCCAAGTAAACTGCCTTGACCTAAGTCTGGGTCTCAAGGTCTGCCATCAGAGATTCCAAATTAAGACCCCATCCCTCTGTGCCCAGTGCTGGAGTGTGATGGATGTATGGTATGATTCGAGTGTATCTGCTTTGCCAGTTTAGGCAGGGGATTAGGGAACCCCAGCTGTGGTCACGTGGCTTAGCTGCCTTCTTTAATCTGGCCATTTCAGTAATAAACCTGGTTTTTAAAAAAACTCCGTCTGTCTGGTTCCTGGATCTATTTCTCAATTGTTTCTGAACACAAAGAGAAAAGAGGTAGGGCTTCCCTGGTGGCACAGTGGTTGAGAGTCCGCCTGCCGATGCAGGGGACACGGGTTCGTGCCCCAGTCCGGGAAGATCCCACATGCCGCGGAGCGTCTAGGCCCGTGAGCCATGGCCACTGAGCCTGCGCGTCCGGAGCCTGTGCTCCGCAACGGGAGAGGCCACAACAGTGAGAGGCCCGCATACCGCAAAAAAAAAAAAAAAAAGAGAGAAAAGAGGTATGATTAATTGGCATTTCCCAAAACCCCAATATTTATATGAATATGACTATCTTTTTACTTTGTTTTTTTTAATTTTATTGACATAGTTGATTTACAGTGTTATGTTCATTTCTGCTGTACAGCAAAGTGACTCAGTTATACACATATGTATTCTTTCTCATATTCTTTTCCATTATGGTTTATCACCATAATGATTTCCAGTATTTCACCTCCTATCAAGTCTTCAAGATATTGACTATAGTCCCCTGTGCTATACAGTAGGACCTTGTTGTTCATCTATCCTGTATATAATAGTTTGCATTTGCTAATCCCAAACTCCCAATCCTTCCTTTGCCTTTACTTTGTTACTTTAAATCAATTTTACTGAAATATCCTTTTCATGCAATCAAATATATAGTTTGACGAGTTTTGACAAAGTAGGTACCTGAGTGATCATGACCCCACTCATGACGGAGAATAGTTCCATCATCCTAGAAAGTTCCCCTCTACCCTATCTCAGTCAAACATTCACACCCACCCCAGCCAGGCAACTTCTGATCGATTTCGATCTCTCTACAATAGTTTTGCCTACATTGCAGGCTCATGTGCGTGGAAGCATATAGAGTGCCCTCTTCTCTCACAAGTGTCCTTTCCTTTTTACCACCGAGTTGTATTCTATTGTAGAGGACTTTATGAAGTCATGTTTCATGTCTCTTGGGTAAATACCTAGGAGTAGAACTGATGAGACATATGGTAGGTTTATGTTTAACTTTACGAGAAATTCCCAAACTGATTTCCAAAAGGGTTGGTCAATTTTACACTCCCAGCCCCCCATGGGCATTCCGGTTCCTCCTTGTCATCTCTAGCCCTTGGTGTTTTCAGAATTTAAAATTTTAGCTGCTCTGTTGGACATGTAGTGGTATCTCATCTCTACTGTACATTTGTATCTTCTTTTTTTTTTTTTTTTTTTTTTTGGCGGTACTCGGGCCTCTCACTGTTGTGGCCTCTCCCATTGTGGAGCACAGGCTCCGGACGCGCAGGCTCAGTGGCCATGGCTCACGGGCCCAGCCGCTCCGCGGCATGTGGGATCTTCCCGGACCGGGGCACGAACCCGTGTCCCCTGCATCGGCAGGCAGACTCTCAACCACTGCACCACCAGGGAAACCCTCGTATCTTCTTTTGTGAAATGGCTGCACAAATCTTTTGCCTGTTTTTAAAATTAGGTTGTTTGTTTCTTTATGTTGTAAGAGTCCTCTATATTTTGTGGATACAAGTCCTTTATCAGGTGGATGGATTGCAAATATTTTCTCCCAGTCTGTGCTTTGCCTTTTCAATTCTTTCATGGAGTCTTCATTGTTGTTGTTGTTTTACAATTAAGAGAAAAACGGCTTCCCTGGTGGCGCAGTGGTTAAGAATCCGCCTGCCAACGCAGGGGACACGGATTCGATCCCTGGTCTGGGAAGATCTCACATGCCACAGAGCAACTAAGCCCGTGTGCCACAACTACTGAGCCTGCACTCTAGAGCCCACGACCCACAACTACTGAAGCCCGCATGCCTAGAGCCCGTGCTGCGCAACAAGAGAAGCCACCGCAATGAGAAGCCCGCGCATCGCAACGAAGAGTAGCCCCCGCTCACCTCAACTAGACAAAGCCCAGTGCAGCAATGAAGACCCAGCACAGCCAATAAATAAATAAATAAATGTTTTTAAAAAGCTCTATTTTCTTTTTTTTTTTGCCTTTTGTTTTTAACTTTATTAAATTTTATTGGAGTATAGTTGATTTATAACATTGTGCTAGTTTCAGATGTACAACAAAGTGATTCAGTTATACATATAGATATATTCATTCTTTTTCAGATTCTTTACCCATATAGGTTATTACAGAATATTGAGCATGTTTTAAAGTTTTTAACAGATTTATTGAGGTATAATTTACATACCATAAAATTCACTTGGTTTTGGTGCACATAAATGGTGTGTGGGTTTTTTTTCCTTTCACTCTTCAGAAAGGATGGAAACTATTTAGAGGTTCAGTCCAATGTTCTCACCGATACTTTTTTTTCCAGGGGAGTGGAGGATTGCTAGTTTTTTTAATGTGTGATTTCAATAGAAATATTTGTTCAAAATCATATAAGAAATATATGCTTCTTAAACACAAATGGTGTAGACAAAAATAAGTTAGAGATGCACCCAAGTTCACCTTCAGCCTTTTGGTAGTGGCCAAAATATGATATTTGTCTTCAGCTTTGGCTTGGCCTTTGGAAAGTCAAATAGTTGATGCCAACTTCAGTATCATTTCTGGCATCGCTGAACTTGTGTGTGGCCAGCAATCATGTGATAGCATCACATCTAATCATCATAACAGCAGCAGCGATAGGAACAAGGCATGACATTCAGATTTATTCATCACTAAACATCCATCTTGAAATATAAACAAGACTTCTTGTGCAACTTGGTGTGAGAATCTCTTTTGTGCTTTATATGTTGAAATTCTATCAATCAGTTGAAGTAAAAAAAAAGTGTATTGTTGTATAAATGTGCTCCAATAACTATGAGGGTGAAAGTTGTTAATTTTAGGCACAAAAATTATTCTGAACTTTCAAATAGTAAAATAAATAGGAGAGTAGCTGACAATGTGAGTGGTAGGAGAGACTATGTTAGCTAGACAACTTTAGGAGAAACACTATATCCTTATACCATTTTTGTGAGCCAAAATATTATAAAACCTACCTTGGTTGAATGCAAACATCTCTTCAGTGAGATGGGGCCCCTCACTAGAGGGACCACAAACATCTGATTAACTGATGGTTCCCATCAACTCTTTCTGTCAGCACTTCAAATGTCACTACAGTTTTAACAAAAAATTGTAACAATAAAGTTTTTATAGAAAATTATGCATGGCTTTGGCCCCCTCTTTGTCTGAAAAGATTTTTTAAATAGACTTTATTTTTTAGAGCAGTTTCAGGTTCACAGCTAAATTGAGAATGTGGCACAGAAATTTCCCTTAACCAACGTGCCCCAGGAGTGTCTTTTTAAAAGCAGAAGATTTAAACTTAGTAAAATCTGATCAGTTTTTTTTTTCTTTGATGGTTAACACTTTTTATACTGTATCCTAAGAAATCTTTTCTTGCCCCAAGGTCAGAAATATATTCTTCTGTGTTTTTTTTTTTTAGGAGTTTCATGCTTTTAGCTCTTACATTTAGGGCTATGATATATCTGAGTTAATGCTTGCATGTGGAGATGGGTACTGCTTCTTGACCTTTTCAGTGGGCAGAGCTAGAATATCTATAATATGCAAAAAATGCTCCTTCAGTTCACATTGATGTTTCCAAATCAAATCAGGACTACAGGGATTTGTTTTGTTTTACTCGACTTAACTTTTCTATCACATCCCTATCTTCTTTCTTCCAAAATGAACACCTTACTTATCAAGGACACAGGGGATGTTAGAATAAAAATATCCCATTATTACTCATTTGCATTATGTCATACACTCAATAGTCATGATAATAATATTCATGCAACCACCACCAATTACGATTATTGAAAACAGTTGAAAATCTTTCTACATATGCTTCCCTTTTCTCTTCCCATTGTTTTGTTATTGTTTTACTGTATCTTCATCGTACGCATGGAGAACATATGGCCAATACATCTACAAATAAGTATGTATTTAATGCTCACCACTGTCCATCTGCTGTTGTCTCTCTATTATTTTGGTCATCTGAGCTCATTCTCTAGCAGATTTCTTAGGAAGGAATCTCAACCACTGCACCACCAGGGAAGCCCCTTAAAGTGTTAATAGACTGTGTCTTGGTGTTGGTTGTTCTTGGTCAATGTTCTTAGGTACACAGTGTGCTCTTTCAGTATGAAGCTTTCAATCTTTTTTTTTTCAGGAAAGTGGTCTTGAATTATAGTTTTTAGTATTTCTTCTATTTTCTTGCTTTGGTTTTCTTTTGTAGGGTGTCCCATTATCCATATATTGTATTTTCTTTGCCTATTTCCAGTATTTCACCTCCTATCAAATTTTCTTTGCCTCTTTCTTCTTTTTCATATTTTAAAAATTTATCTGCATTTTATCTTCTATTTCTCTTAAGGCATGTTCTGTTATGTTGTTTGCTGTGGTTTCTTCCATTTTTGTCTTCATTCCTAAAATGGTTTTTCCTTCTACTTCCAATTCTTGAGTTCTGTCTCTTTTTTTTCTTTTTGGTTTTTGAAATATAATTTATATATTTTTTTGTCTTGTATCATATTATTAATGACTTTTATTTTTAAAAATAATAGTAGGTTTCAGTTTTGACCTATTTTCTAAGCATGTCTTTCTTGTATGCTTCATTGTTTGTAGGTATATTGTTCTCCTTATTCTCTTTCTTCTTATATTAACTTGGTATAGGATTTTCCAAGATAATTTTTGATTGCTCATTTTAATGTTAATTTAGTTTCCATGAACTTTTTCAAGGGGCTATGGTTCAGATAACTCTTCTCAATTTGCAGACCTTCTTCTTCTGTTGTTTTCATGTAATATTTAAAAATGTGGTATCAGGGCTTCCCTGGTGGCTCAGTGGTTAAGAATCCACCTGCCGGGCCTCCCTGGTGGCGCAGTGGTTGAGAGTCCGCCTGCCGATGCAGGGGATACGGGTTCGTGCCCCGGTCTGGGGGGATCCCATATGCCGCGGAGCGGCTGGGCCCGTGAGCCATGGCCGCTGGGCCTGGGCGTCCGGAGCCTGTGCTCCGCGATGGGGGAGGCCACAACAGTGAGAGGCCCGCATACCGCAAAAAAAAAAAAAAAAAAAAAAAAAAAAAAAAAAAAAAGAATCCACCTGCCAATGCTAGGGGACACGGGTTCGGGCCCTGGTCTGGGAAGATCCCACATGCCGCAGAGCAACTAAGCCTGCGAGCCACAACTACTGAGCCCGTGTGCCACTACTACTGAAGCCCATGCGCCTAGAGCCCCTGCTCCACAACAAGAGAAGCCACTGCAATGAGGAGCCTGCGCACCACAACAAAGAGTAGCCCCTGCTCGCTGCAACTAGAGAAAGCCCACGTGCAGCAATGAAGACCCAACACAGCCAAAAAAAATAAATTAATTTAAAAAAAATGTGGTATCCATCTGTCTGAATTTTCTGACTTTCCTCCCCCAACGTTTATCTGTCTTTCTCTTTCCATCACTCTGATTGTTCCAATATTACTGTTTTGATTCCCCTTCTAGCAATTTCTTCTCAGTGCAGATCCCAATCCTGTGCTTTTTCTAATACACAACTAGAAATGAATAGATCCCTTACTTTGAACTTTTCCAAGGAATTTCATAGAGTATTTCTGAAGGTGAGATGCCTACATGTAGCTGACAAAGAACAAACTGAAGGCAGCGGCTTCCCTGTGTGTGTGATGTTCCTCATATGAAAAATGAAAAGACAACTAACCCACAGTAGGGAGCAAGTTTAGCCTAGATAGGGGAGAGCCAGAGTTTGACTTGGGCTCTCATAGGAAATGAACAACTCCAAGTACTTTCCTTTGGGTGAATGTCTGTTCTGAAGCCCAGACGTACTGGACTTGAATTGTTTAGGGCTTTCCATGGACATAGCAAGCGAAGTGCACTGTGAGTCTAAAATGGTGGCCAACCTGGTTATGATATTTATGATTGTGGCTTAATTCATTTAGTGGGCAAATACTGGGTGAGCCTCTACTGTGGGCAAGCCTTGTTCTGGGGGCTGGGGAATCCAGGGACAAACAAGACAGATGGTGTCTGTTCAAGTGAGCACTGTCCTCCTATTCATAAAATTAAAACTTTATGCACCTCTGTAAAATATTTCCTAGCCTCTAAACTCACATTTTTGCTATTGGGAATAATGACTCATGAGTTTAACCTTGCTGAAAGTAGAATCCTAACAGGAGGATATTTGCATTGCTTTCTTCTAAAATGCACATACAAAACCCAAACCAACAGAACAAAATATGGTACTCATGTCTCAGTTTCTGGTTTTAATTTTCTCCTTTGGGGCCCAAATCAGATTGGAGTTTCTAAGGAAGTTTTATCGGTGGTGGAAGTGAAGTGGGGATTTTCTATTGCATGGAACTCTCCCGTTTGAAGCCCTTGTGATGAGGGGGTATCATCTTCTGCTTTCGAACAGATGTTTCTATGATCTCCAAACTGGCCCATCAGTGAGGCCTGACTCTATCATGAAATGTGATAAGTGAGGCCAAAGGGTCACCTTTATTGTTCAAGGGAAGGCTAAAACTTCACAAAGAAAACATTTATTATCTGAGCACTTGCTGGCAGGATTTACAACTCTTGGGCAAGAGAAGAGGGTCATCAAAGTGTAATATCTTTGGTTTCCCTACAATTAGGGAAGCAGAAGCCTCCAAAATAGGATCAATTTATCAAATTGGGTGGTTTGTGTCCTGAGTCAATTCAATTCATCCAGCATCATTCAGCTCCATCCCTGGACTGGGGACCAGGCTGCATTCTCCTGAGCCAAGACAGTCCCAGCTTTTAAAAGCAGGCCGAGGGGGAAGGGTAAACTAACATGTACTGGTCACTTTCTCTGGACCTGGCCCAGGGCTTCAGTTTGTCTTTACAGCAACCCCAAGGGGGATCACAGGTGAGGGACTGGGAGCCCCAAGGGGTTGTGCAAGATCAAACGGAGTCAAGATAGGACCGGGCCAGTTCTTCTTGTGTCCATGGCTCCCACATAGAAAAGAGGTAGGCAGGGGTAGTGGAAGCCTCACGTTCAGTCCCAGTTGTATGTGAAAGCGCTGGGGGAAGGGAACATCTCACAGCAGGTCATCTGCTGCTTTTAGGAGTCTGAGCCATCCCCCAGTTTTCATATGATTGAACAGATTGAAGGCTGGGGAGGCACAAGAAAGAGTCTTGACCTGGCAGCAAGCATGGATTGCTCTGTAGCAAAAGGCAGAGGGCAATCTGCTGCTTTTAAAGCACCAGGGAGCAGGACTCAGTTTCCCTTCTCTGCCTCCACCCGCCTCTATCCCCAGGCCTGGGCGTTTCAGAGCCAGGCTCGGTGTCTCCATCCTGTGCCTCTCCCACAGTAAGTCCGGCCCTGCCCTGGGCCGGTGTGTGTGCCAGGAGGGAAGAGAGTGTGTGCCAGGAGGTAGGAGAGTGTGTGCCAGGAGCGCCAGTGTCCCCTCCAGCCAGACTGCGAGTCTGGCCCTGTGCCTTCAGAGTCCGAACTCAGCCCGCTCCTCTCTCGCTTGGGTTGTGGGAATAACCTCCTAACAGGGCCCCCCTCCACCCCCGCTGTTTCCCATCTTGCCCCTCCAACTCTCCCTCCCCAACAGCAGCCATGGGGACCTTGTCAAACCCCTGAACTGACTCAGGCCTGGCGTGTGGAATCCGCCCAGGCCGCTCCCTGTGGCCTACGAGGCCCCGTGCCACCTCCCGCCAGCCTTGCCAAGAACAAATCCTGGAAGCCCGTCCCATGACAGGCACTGTGCAAGGCTCTGAGCTATCACCACCGAATAGAACCAAGTCCCTGTCTTCCCAGGGGGCTTACAGTGTAGCGGGAAGATAAAAGTAGCATCAGACGAACGTGTAGGGCAGGGGGTGACGGGAGCAATAAAGAAAACCCCAGGGCTTCCCTGGTGGCACAGTGATTGAGAGTCCGCCTGCCGATGCAGGGGACGCGGGTTCGTGCCCCGGTCCGGGAAGATCCCACATGCCGCGGAGCAGCTGGGCCCGTGAGCCATGGCCGCTGAGCCTGCGCGTCCGGAGCCTGTGCTCCGCAGCGGGAGAGGCCACAGCAGTGAGAGGCCCGCGTACCGCAAAAAAAAAAAAAAAAAAAAGAAAGAAAACCCCAGCACGTCGGGGGTCTGCTGTGTGAGGGTGGGGTGCTATTTGAGAAGGGGTGGCGGAAAGGCTGCTAGGACAAGGGGACAGTGGGGCAGAGGCCTGAGGGAGGAGAGGGCATGCGCCTGGGGGGCTGGGGACACAGGGCCCCAAGTCCCGCCTTTCTGCTCTTCCTCACGTCTGCTAAGCTACGATCCCTTTCCCACTCCATCCCGCCCGGGCCTCTGCACACCTACAGCCCACGTCTCGTCTAGCCGTGGTCCCTTGACCCCCACCTGCCCACTCACCTGCCTTAGCAGAAGAGACCTCCCTCTTCTATTCTGGGGCCAATCTCCCCCTCTGTGCTCTGGATCTGTCCCCAGAAAGCAAATCAGCCAGCATCTGTGCTCCACGGTACCTAAGATGGCAGTGCGGGCAAAAGCCCGGCAGGGGAGGGGAGGCGGCGGCTCTGGGAAAGACGGTAGAGTGGGAGGCCTCACTAGTTGACCAGCAGGCGTTTTTGAAAAGCTCCCCTTCCAGAGATTTACACCAAACGCCCCCGGGCAAGCCCAACCCCGCAGCCCCCCTGGGGCGCCCAACCCTTCTTCCTTAGACCTCCGGGGGTGCCCTGGGCCTAGAGACCTCCCTGATGGACATCCTTCCTGTCTACCAGCCCCACTGGGTTGAGCAGGACTTTGTCACGCTGGACGGCAGAACGTCAGCTCAAACGGCTTAAAGGAAAGATGAAGACGTATTGGCTTGTGTGACAGAGTCCATGAACGGGGCTGGCCTAGGGGCTAAAATAATGTCCCTTCATCGGGCCTCCATTTCCCTCTGTCTCTCTCTTTGGGACATACACACACACACACACACACACACACACACACACACACGCACACCTGTGTGCTTCTCCTTGTATGGAACCTAGTTTGTCCACTCCAGGTGAGCTGCTCCACCCAGTAGGAGGAACGGGTCGTGGCTGCAGAAAGCTCCAGGTGGGAGTCATCCCAGCTCGGCCATCTCGAGGTAAAGGAGGCCTTTTCCCTCCCAGCCTTTGTATGGAGAATCCCAGCTGGGGACTGGTCAAACTGGGTCTCCTGCATTTCTTGTAGCATTACCCCAGGAGGGCCAGAGAGATGGGAGGCACAGATTGCCCAGGCCTGGGTCACGTGCCTACCAGGAGCTGGTTGGCAGCTGTACTAGAATCACATGCCTGGAAGACAGAGCAGTTCAAAGAAGGATGATCCTATTCTAAGAAGACGTGGGGTGGGGGTACTTCCCTGGTGGCGCTGTGGTTAAGAATCCGCCTGCCAGTGCAGGAGACACAGGTTCGAGCCCTGGTCTGGGAAGATCCCACATGCCACGGAGCAGTTAAGCCTGTGCGCCACAACTACTGAGCCTGCGCTCTAGAGCCCACGTGCCACAACTACTGAAGCCTGTGTGCCTAGAGCCCGTGCTCTGCAATAAGAGAAGCCACCACAATGAGAAGCCCGTGCACCGCAACGAAGAGTAGCCCCTGCTCACCACAACTAGAGAAAGCCTGCGTGCAGCAAGGAAGACCCAATGCAGCCAAAAATAAATAAATTAAATAAATAAATTTTCAAAAAAAGAAGACGTGGGAAGGGATGCTGGGTGAATAAAAATAGCAGCTGACCTCCTCGCCACCTCTTCTGTGGGTGGAGGTTGGCAGGACTCTTGGGTTTTCAGAGGTATTTATTCCCCCTCCTCATCTCTCTAGTCTAGCTGTACTTTATCTGGCGGTTCTTTTTCTATCTTTTTGTCCGGTGAGTGTTCTGGTACCGCCATGAAAGGTGCCAGAGTATAAATACACGGAGAAGTGCAATAGCAGACATTGCTGATTGGATTTCTCACTTGGGGTCCACCTGGCCTCCCTTTAGTCTGGGCTGGGAACACACATATCTCCCCACCTCTGTTTTCCTTTTTCTGAAGGTGGTTGAGTCCAGATTCCATAAATATTAATTCAGCACCTACTAGATGCCCAGAGCTTTCACATCTAAGCCCTGCGTATAGCAGAGGGAACAAGGCTGGGAGGTGACTGCCATTGTCTTAGTGTCCTGGGGCTGCCGTCACAGAGTACCACACGTGGGGGTGGATTAAAAGAACAGAAATATATTCTCGTAGAGTTCAGAAGGCCAGAAGTTCAAAATCAGCGTGTTGGCAGGGCTGGTTTCTGCAGAGGGCCGTGAGGCAGAATCCGTTCTCTGCCTCTCTCCAAGCTTCTGGGAGTTTCCAGCATCCCTTGGCGTCCCTCAGCTTGTAGATGCCCGACTCCAACCTCTGCCTCCATCATCAATGGCCGTCTTCTTGTGTGTTCTCACATCGTCTTCTTATAGACACCAGGCACGCTGGCTTAAGAACACATCCTACCGCATCGTGAATGCGTCTTAACTAATTACATCTGCCAAAACCCCATTTCCAAAAAAAGGTCACATTCTGAGGTACGGAGGGTTAGGACTTCAACATGTATTTTAGGGGGCGGCATGATTTAACTCCTAAAACCCACTGAGTAGGGAAGCCAGCCTCAAACCCAGGTCTGACCGCAGAGCACATGCTCTTTCAGCCTGAAGGTGCTCATAATGACAGCTGGCATTTTCAGGGTGCTGCTCTGTGTAGGTGATTCCTTACCTTTTGCCATTTTAAAATCACAGCAGCCCTACCAGGTAGGCATGGGTCCATCTTCCAGGTGAGGAAGTTAAGCCATGGAGAGGCTAAATGTCCCAGGTCACACAACTTCTTAGGAGCAGAGTTGTGATTTGAGCTCACTGGCCTGGCTCCACCCGCTGAGATAACGGGCACCGTATAAAGATTTGTAAGGTGCCCTGGGAAGCCTGGGTGGATAAAGGCCTCGGCCGTCTGCAGATGGTTGCGGTGGGGCTGGCAGAGGGAAAATATCTTGAAATCCTTCCTGGAGGAAGTGACATTTTAACTGGGTCCAGAGAACGGGTCAGATTCCACTGTGCAGAGATGGCAGAGAAGGATGTTTTGGACAAGGCAATGAGCAGAAGCAAGACCTAAAGGCAGGAGAGTATTTGGGGAGAACAAAGGGGGACCTCTGTCTGGCTAGTCCAGAGCCCAAACATTCCCATGAGTATAAAAGGGAAGAGGGGGGCTTCCCTGGTGGCGCAGTGGTTGAGAGTCCGCCTGCCGATGCAGGGGACACGGGTTCGTGTCCCGGTCTGGGAAGATCCCACATGCCGCGGAGCGGCTGGGCCTGTGAGCCATGGCCGCTGAGCCTGCGCGTCCGGAGCCTGTGCTCCGCAACGGGAGAGGCCGCAACAGTGAGAGGCCCGTGTACCGCAAAAAAAAAAAAAAAAAAAAAAAAAAAAAAAAAAGAAAAAGGGAAGAGGGTATCTTTAATGGGGATGAGAATGGAGTGTCCGTGTTGACCCTCCAGGTCCTCCCTGTTCTAATGGAAATCCACTTCCGAAGCTGCTTTCCACCCAAAAGCACTGGAATCCCCAACAAATGGGGCCAGCCGAGGGGGCCCATTGCCCTCTCCTTCCCCCGTTCCCACCGTAACCCCACCCAAGCCCAGAAACTAGAGAGCTGTAGAGCGGCCAGTTCGGGCTCCATCTCCATTAGGCCGAGCTGAGATCTATTCTAATTCCCCCGAGAGAAAAGGTTTCCAGTGTGTTTATCCCGTTGCCATGGGTGTTTGCCTTCTGCGTCAGGCGCTCTGTCTGTCAGACATGACAACTGAATAATATTTTTATTTTTAGGCATCGGTCAGCGAGTCTTTTCATTCTCCTGCCGGCTTCGCCCCCGCACCAGAACTCCAGGGAACTGGGCCCCTGGATGCCTGGGAAGCGAGTGGCTGCAGCAGCGTGCAGGGTGGGTGGTCGCTCTGTCTTGAACCAGACACTGTGTCCTGGAGGGAGAAGACCCCGTCCTGGTGGGAGGTCTTTTTTTGCGTCTGGGCAGAGCCTGGTGACTGCAGCTGGTCTTGCCAAGCCCTGGGAGCAGTCAGGCCCGTGCGGCAAGGCTGGCACTGGAGGAGGGCAGGTGGCCTGGGAGGGGACCCACTGTGGGTGGTGAGAGGATATGCACGTGATCCATGGCGTGCGATGAGGGTGACGGGGAGCAGGTGGCCATGAGTGGAGGCAGGAAAAGAGCTCTCAGGGGTCTAATCAAAGGGGGGACTCAGAAGTCAGACTGTCCACTGGGGACTGAGACGGGTCAGGCAGGAGAAGAGTTCCACGCCCTTGGCACTGTTAACGTTCAAGGCTGGATCATTCTTTGTTGTGGGCCGCTGTCCTGTGCATGGCAGAGTGTTTAGCAGCATCCCTGCCCTCCACGCACTAGATGCCCATAATAGTCCATCATACAGTGGCCCCAGTTGTGACAACTAAAAATGTCTCTAGACGGATATCGCCAAATGCTCCCAGGGCCGGGAGGGGCAAAATTGTCCCTGGTTGAGGCTCAGGGGACCTGGAGACTGAACAGGTTTGGGATCTGCGGGGCAGACCCAGATACTGCAGAGTCAACACAGATCCAGTTATTGGAACAAGTGGCAGCTCCTCAGCTTGCCCCACACTGGTTAGGACCTCTGGTGGCAAACGACAGAAGTCAATTCTGGCTAACATTCCCCCAAAAGGCAACATAGAGGAGGGATAGAGTAGAGGTGGAGGAACGGTCCTTAAAAATAAGAAAAGGCTAGAAGATCTAGCTTAGAAATGGGCAGGAACCAAGGCAGCCTCAGTTTTTTATTACTTTTTTTTTTTTTTTTTTTTTTTGGTACGAGGGCCTCTCACTGTTGTGGCCTCTCCTGTTGCGGAGCACAGGCTCCGGACGCGCAGGCTCAGCAGCCATGGCTCATGGACCCAGCCGCACCACGGCATGTGGGATCTTCCAAGACCGGGGCACGAACCCGTGTCCCCTGCATCGGCAGGTGGACTCCCAACCACTGCGCCACCAGGGAAGCCCCAGCCTCAGTTTTGTGATCTGTATAATGGGAATAGTACCAGTGCCTGCCTCCCAGAGGCATTGTGGGGATTGATTGAGTTAATACACATAAACTGACATATGGTGAGCACAATGAAAGAATTAGCTCTTCTATTACTGCTGTTGGTTTCTGTTTGTCACCTCCCTATTCGTGACCTGGCCATTGTCTTTCTTTCCATTTCTATGTCTTGTCATCTTCTTGCCCCCAAAACCCCAGCCACCCCAAGGCAACTTCCCGTCTCTCAAAGGCTAAACCATTTCAAATTTCCACTCAGCTGAAGAAACTCCCACGGAATTTGTTTCACGGTTCTGTTGCTGTCTTTCAAGTGTTTAGATGCAGGAGACAGGCCCCTTGAAATAGCAGGTTCCCCAGAAATTGTCCTCAGAGGAGGGGTTGAGTGTTAAACGCTAGAGAGCTTTCCTGAGAAATGATGTGTCGCCTACAACCATTTCATGGGCAGGTCAGGAAAAGCATCCCAGGTGGGCAAGATGCAGCCCTCCTGTGTCGGGCAGAGATGGGTGTCGTGCAAGGTGGCTGCCTCTCTTCTCCCCTGAACTGAGAAGAGGGAAAATCCAGGCAGAAGTTTCTAAGTGATGGAGAGAACAGTTCACAGTATTCCCGGAAACTTGCTGTTTGGGGAGCGATGAGGAGAAGCCCACGACAAGAGGAAACCGTGCCACCAGCGTCTCTCACCTCAGGCAGCGGGGGCTGTTTCCTCGAAGGGTCTTTCATAGCAAAGAGGTGAGAGTTTTAACCTCGGGGCCATTAGTGGTGTCAGAAGGCTGTAGACAGGTACCTGGCACTTCTCATCACCTGGAAGCACCGTAGGTGAGGATAAAACAGTAAAAGGCTTCTTCTCTTCAGGGCGGATTGGGAAGTCAGTCTTGGAGGGAGGGCACAGCTGCCTTCAGTTAGGGAGGCACTGGCCATGGACCCAAGTGCTGTGTCTGTGTTAAGCCTACTTCATATTGAATCTGGACTCCAAATTGTTATGTAAAGAGTAGTCACTGTAGGTAATTAAATATTTATGCTTTTATTTAACAGCAATTTCCAGTTCAGTAAAGAAAGCCAACTTCATCAGTCCCCTGACACTTCTTACCTCTGTCCAGAGCAGGCCCAGCTTCAGGGGGACTCAGAACAACATTTATCCCTGGTCCCTAGGGGTGGCCCCCAGAATGTCAGGCAGAAGGCGGGGCTGCACGGAGCCACCCCATGGTGGTGTGTGCTGACTGAAGGAGAGCCTGCCTTTGACCGTCATGACACTTGGGTTCAAGTTCTGGCTCCACCTCAAACTCGCAAAGTAACTTCTCTGAGCCTCACTTCCCTCGTCTGTAAAATGGGCATAAGAATCTCAGCCTGGTGGGGAGGCAGTGAAGCTGAAATGAGATAATGAGTGTTAATGGTTCCCAGACATCAGGGTGCACAAGAATCAAAGGGAGAGGTAGTTTAAATGCAGGTTCTCAGGCCCCTTAGGTTTTTGTCTCTTTGTTTGTTTGTTTTCTCATTAAGTAAAACTAAACTGGGGCTCTGGGACATTCTGACAAGTTTCTAGGTGATTATCACCCAGGTGTGTCAGTAAGAAACACTGATGCTTAAAAAGGATTTAGTACCGAGCCCAGCATATAATAAGTCCACAGTACATGTCATTGGTAGTTGTTGTAATTATTATTCTGTATCATCTATTACAACAATAATGGAATGTGACAAACTATCCCCCAACTCCAGCTGCTCAGAACAATAAGCATTTATATAGTCGGTGAATAGGTGGGGTCAGTGACTTACACTGGGCTCAGCTGGGTGGTCCTTCTAGTTTTGGCTAGGCTCACTCACAGGCCCAATGTCAGCTGACTGGCAGCTGGAACCACGCGGGACCCTGGCCGCAAGACTCTCATCCTCCAGCTGGCTAGCCTAGGCACGTTCCTGCGGAGATGGCAGAGGTTCAAGTCCTTCAGGCCTCTGCTTACCATTGCATCTGCTACCATCCCAGTGGTCAAAACAAGTCACCTGGCCAAGCTGAGAACCAAGGCATGGACAGCAACCCAGCCAGAGTGGGAGTGGGAGGGTCCTGATACGTGACATGCCCGAGGGAGAGGATAGAGGGAGAGTGATGATTCCGGACACTCAATCCATCTAGAGCGAGTATCGTTCTAGAAAATAACAGAACTGCACCTTCTTTGTCTACCAGATTTGTTTCAATGATCATGCATTACATTTTTAGTCAGAAAAAAAATGTGTTATTTCCACTTTGAAACAAAAATAGTGCTTAGGAAACAAGAGAGGATTATTTTGAGGATTAAAGGTGATTTAAATATGTCAGCGCATGAGGGAATGCATTGTAAACTGCAGGAAGTGTGGAAGGATGGTTTGCCCTAGAAAGAAGCCCCCCTGCAGAGTATGAAGAGTTCTTTTCTCCATCAGGCCTGTGAGCTGCTCTGGATCAGGCTAAGATGCTCAGGCATCACCCATGACATTAGGATAAGAGGATAAGGCGCCCCCTCACCCTTCTGTAGCCCCGGAGCTCCCATGGCTAGTCTCAGGCAGCAATGCTTACTCACCCTCAGGGCTTCTCTTTATCTTCCCTTTATCCGGGTCTTACCAAGTTATGCATGTGCTCTTGTCCCCCACTAGCCTGAGTGTTCCTTGGAGGACAGCAAGTCCTAAAAGTGGTAACAATAAAAACAAGAGAAACTATGTTTTGAGCACTTGCTATGTGTCAGGCACTGTGCTTTTTATATATGAGCTCACTTAATGCTCCTGTGAGGTTGTGATTTACTTTCCTATGGCTGCTGTAACAAACTACCACATACTTGGTGGCTTAAAATAAGACAGATTTTTTTAATCTTAATAGTTAGCTTAATAATCTTACTAAAATTAAAAGTAAGTTTGAAAATTGGGCTAAAATCAAGGTGTCAGCAGGGCTGTGCTCCTTCTGAAGGCTCTAGAGGAGAATCAATTCCTTTCCTTTTCTAGCTTCTAGAGGCCATGTGCATCCCTTGGCTTGTGGGCCCCTTCCAGCAATGGGGATAAAAGGCTGGCTGGCTGGCTGGACGGATGGATGAACATCCAGAAAGTCTTTCGTCTCCTCGAAGTCTCATCTCCAAGGCTGAAACAACTGCAAAGCTTCTCTCATCCCCACCCCCATCTCTACAGATGTCATTTTATTCTACCTTGTCAGCATCAGGAGGCTTCCCACTCAGCTTTGTGAGAGCCTATTCTCTTTCCAAACCTCCTGAAGAACCAGTCCTCTTCAGTTATGGGAAAATAACTACATTGCTTAATCACCAGTGATGTCAATCAAGGAACCTTAAAGAGATTAGTTCTGCTTTTATTTGTTGGGACAATGGCGAGCATGGAATATTTAACAGCATCGTAATGTGGAACAGATGGGGAAGATACTGCCTTTCAGGGCCTCCCTATGTCTCCCACCTTCCACCAACAGCCAAAACCAGGAGGCCATTTAGGACAATTTATGGGCTGGAAGGCAGCCAAGGGATTGCTTGCCCAGGGGCCTCTGGTACCCGCCCAGCCCAGATAAAGCCTACAGGGATATTCACTGAAGAGGATCAAGTTACAATCCTCAGAGCACAGGAAATGCACAGTGCATCCGGATTCGACATTGGGTTCAAGTCCTTGCTAGCTTTGTGCTAGTTATCCAAGAGTGTTTTTCCACTAGTGCTGACCACGTCGGGGAATTTCCACCCAAAAAACCCAAAAGCTTGAAAAATCACCAAGGAGTAAATTTTAATTTTGTTCTGTGCTGTGCAACCTTGGGCAAATGTGTAACCTCTCTGAGCCTGTGTCTTCTGTCAAAAAAAATGAGAGAGGAGCTAGCTGGAAGAGCCATTGTAAAGCTTGAGTGAAATAATGTATGTAAAAGCTTGGTGATGGGCACGTAGTAGGTGCTCAAATTGATCTCAGGCCAAGTGGATGAGGGACCAGATTTAGAACAATGGGTCCACTGAGAAATGTATCACATGCACGTGGTCTGTGGATCCGCATTCCACACAGACTTTTAGAAGTTTTGAACTAAAAGGAATCTTTGGGACTGTTTAGACCAAAGGATGCAAAGTGAAGTCTTGGGGCCACATCCAGATGAAAGACACACACACACACACACACACACACACACAGTTTGCACAGATATTTTTTTAAGTATTCAGATTAATTGCCACTTAAAAATTGTATTTCTTTTTAAACACTAAAATCTGAAATCTTGAATGATCTCGAAACTGTCAGACTCAGGGACCCAAAGCTTGCATACCCACATGACAACGACCGGACAGCGTCCCCAAAACCTTCCTTCACGATATCTTTTACACTTTGTTTAGTCTCTCACTTGGGCTTCCTGTCTGGATTCTGCATGCACGTGAGTTTATGAGGCCAGATTGAGGGCAATCCCTTCACTTTTACAGGTAAAGAAACTAAGGCTTAAGAAAAGAATGCAAATGTGAGTCCCTCCATCCCCTCCCATAACCAACCCCCCTCACCCCTCCATGGCAGACCTCCCCATGAGATCTTGGAGCTCTTTGTTTAATTACACCCTCAGAGCCCTTCTTAACACAGTGCTTTGGGCAGGCATTCAAGTAACCTATCAGATACCTCTAAGAGATTTTGTCCAAGATTCTCCAGTTCTGCCCTATTAACCTTAAGGTCTTGTTCTTTCTTCTACACCCAATAAATAGTCTTCGGGGTTAGACACAATAATACCTTTGACGTCTTTTGGAAGAACCAAATAATGTGTGTAAAGGTGTCAAGCAAAATGTGACTATTTCATTTTATTAAGCCTGGTATGCTTGACCCATCAAATAAAGGCCTCCCTCCCTCACTTCCCCAACTCCTGCATCAACTGGGGTTTTGACACGGGTTAAAATATAACTTGTTGGAGGTTTTCTAGCAACCTGGCTACACGTTTTGTGTTTGGCCCCTTGAGCCTTTGGTTGGGGTTGGACATACCTTTCAGCAAAATCATGACTGTAAGATGTTTCTTTAATTGAATGCAATCTCTTTCTTTATAGCCCCTGCGTTTCTGACCCCCTCCCCGACCCCAGCAGGCAAGCTGGCGGGTGCTCATGGCTCTGATTGCTCCGGGACCCAACCCTCCGGACCTCGCCCACCAAAACGCTCCTTAATCCACACAGCAGTGTTTTTCTTTTCAAGCCCAGTTTTAAAAAAAGAGACAAAAGTCCATTCATTCTCTTTTCCTTGCCCAGAGTAATCCTCAAATTATGCACAATATCCGGAACAGAGAAATGGCCCCAAATTTACTTTTCTGGTTTCTTGAAGAGCTGACTTAATTGGGCTGAGAGTCAAGGAGGGCCCCCCATCAGGGATGTACCCTAGAACTGCAGTGGGGTTCCCACTTTAACGACCCGTGAAAAGCCACGTGTGTCCATGTGGGTCTGTGCATCTGTTGGTGAGGTGTGTGCCTCTGTGCGTGGTATGTGTCTGCATCTGTATGTGTCTGTTTGTGGTGTGAGTGTATGTGTGCATCTAGGCACGTGTTTGGTGCGTGTGTGGTATGTGTATGCTGCCTGCAGGTGTGTGTGGCATATATGTGCAAGTGTGTGTGTGTGTGTGTGTGTGTATATATGTGCCTGCATGGCTCATCGTCCACGACCCTGGCATGAAGGATGAATCGTGGGCTCCCTCCGGAGGTTCTGGACCCTACCTGCTGCCTTGTTCTCTCCGTGTGTTCCTTGTGATGATGTGAAGGATGGTTTGAAGAGGTTGCCATGGGCGATCTCCAGAATCATTCACACCCAAATCCCCACTTGACAGTGAGGGGATCCGAGGAGCAGAGAGGCAGCTTGAGTTGCCAAGAGTCACAAAGCAAGTTGGTGGCCATCGCCGGGGCTGGAAGCAATTTCTCCTGATGGCTGATCCAATGTGCTTTCTCCCTGATCCCCTTCAGGGGGGTCAGGGCCAGCCTGCCAGGGAGCTGGTCTTACAGAAGGACCTGGGTGGGATTGGCAGGTGTGAACAGCTCAGATACGAGGAGTGGCTGGGCGGGAAATTGTGCAAGCAACACCATAAGCGTGAGTGGACAAATGCTTCTCTAAATTGCCAAATGGGAAATAGTTTAGACTTTAACAGGCTAAGAGACAAACTTGAAGATATTATGTAGGTACTTACAGAACCATTTAAACAGATAACCATTTAAAAATTTAAAAATCATTGACCAAAGTTGACTCGCAGGCTAGCCCCTGTTTTGGAGGATATAAGCATCAGAACACATAGACAGACGAATCTGAATTTATGGAACCAGAAACGGGACCAAAGACCAAAGGGTCAGAGCCAGTGGAAGAGAGATGGGAACAGGGAACAAAGAAGAAGGGTGGGCGTTGCGTGAGAAGGTGCAAAACAATGGTCACAGATTGGCTTTTGGAATTGGGAGGTCAGGCCCCTGGTGTAGGAGACTCTACCATGGAGTGTTTTCAGAGGAAGGGCTGCATCTCAGCAGCACTAGATGAGTCAATGGAGAGAAATTCCATGGCGAGGCAGTGCTCCAGTGGTCATGAGTCCACCAGCTGCCGGTCCCACATATCCATCACACAATGTCTGATCCCAATGCCGTTGCCCAGTTGCTGGATGAGTGCCCAGGCCCGAAGTCCTTTCCCACTGTCCAATTTGGTCCCCCTATGAGCCTAATGCACATGTGATTCACACCCCAGGGCACCTACACCTGCACAGCCCTCTCTCCCTCAACCCACACCCCTATGGCCTCACCTGGAGGCCCGTATGACCAGTTATCTTTGGAGTAAAGAGTTTGGCCTTGGATGATATGATGGAACCAGCCAGAAGTATAGTTCTATAGGATTATAACCCTGCTGAAGGCTGGTGATGAAAGGTAGTGAGGAAGGGAGAGCCCCACACACATGTTTCAGCTGCACCTTTTTGTGGTCCATTTGCCTGGGAGAAGTGGCTGGGAGTACAGATTTACATGGATTGGTGGGCAGCAACCTGTACTAGAAAGTAAGCTCCAGGAAGGCAGGAAGTTAGTGTTTTGTTCACATTTATACCTGATATTTGGTAGGAGTTCAATAATACTCTTTACTTAAATATTCTTTCCTTAATTCTTAACTTAAGGATGATCAAGGGCTTGAAAAGAATAAGATGAGGGGTTGATAACAAAGAGGCTTGAGGAAGAGATTTGAGGGTAGCCCTTTCAGAGTGGATCTCGGGTGTAAGAGTGTGGGTGGTATCTAGAAACTTTCACCAAAAGTCTGTCCAGGCAGAAGAGGTTCCTGATAGGTGGACAAGGCAGTCCATCCCACGGACGTCACACAGTCTCTTTCCCCAGCTACCCCTGTGCCCACTCATGAACCATGTGGGCATGGTGGCAGAGATGGGGGTGCTTAAACTTTTAATTTAATTTACAGACTTCAGGACATCAAGTCAAGACTGTGAATGAAACTGAAGAAAACTGATAGAGCATAGAAATAAAAAAGCTGACTAGTGACACGTTGCTATGCATGCATCTGTTTGTACAGAGGTAGCTCCATTACATGGAATGTGATCTTATTATTTGTGCTGTGGTTTCTCTTTGGAAGTTTAGATATGGAAATGGGAGTGTGCCCAGATATTAAGTCTCCAGAGGGGTGGACTGAGGGGCATCGAATGGATTTTGCTCATTCATCACTCATTAAACTCCTTGCAAGATGCCTTCCTGTAATGCAGAAAGGGTAAAGCTAAAATGACATTTCCTGACTCTTTTGCTGCCAATTCCAAATGTGACCTAGATTTCACCCACTCAGATTCTCCTGCACAACTCTCAGGATGGAAGGGAAGCACCAAGAAGACAGCCTGACATCGGGTATTTGTTTTGCTGCTGAGGATGGCCGTGGAGACAATGAGACTCTTCACTCAGCGGTTGCCTGGTCTGGCAGCTTCTTACCATGGTGAGGGCCCCTTTCTCCCTCATGGGAGAGGCAGAGTGGCCGTAGGGCCAGAGTCATTCCTGGAATCTCAGACTGCAGCCTACTGCTTCAATCTTTTCCAACAATTTTGTAAGCCACCTAATACCTCATAATAAATCATTTTCTCAGACTAGTTAGAGTGGATTCTGTTGTCTGCAACTGAACCCTGACTGATTCTAGAATCTCCCCCAACAAGTATCCCCAGGACACTTGCAAGCCCACAGGGGACACCCCATACCCCTAGCAGTGCTTGCAAGGCAGTACTTTGGGATCAGACTAAGTATTCTAGAAACTCCAAGTTTGGATGGCTAAAACAAGACACTTCTTCTGAACCTGCCTAGCATGACTGAGGAAGCTGCTGGGATGGGAGTTGAATAAATAGCTCCCACTGTTGTGTTTATTCGGTGCCAAGCCCTGTGCAAGCTCTTCAGTACTGTCTCGTTCATCCTCACAACCACATCCCTTTGAATCATTCAGGAAGATTGAAGAACTATCTCAAGGTCCATTATCTTGGAGATGCGGTTGCTGGGAGCCAAACATAGATCAGACTGACTCCAATCCTGCTCCTAGAACAGATTCATCCCTATTTTAAGGGGGCAAGTTAAGGGCAAAAACGAACCCTCATATTTTTTTTTCCAAGGCCATAAAACTCTATATTTTAAAAAATAAAATTTATTTTGGAATAATTTTAGAAAAATTGCAAAAAGAGCACAAAGTTCCCATACACCCTTCACCGGATCTCTTCTAAGGCTCACATCTCACGTCACCATGGGACATTTGTCAAAACCAAGAAATTAACCCTGGCACAGATTTATTAACAGGGCTGCAGACTTCATTTGCATTTCATCGGGTTTTTGGCCAATGTCCTCTGTTCTAGGATGCAGTCCAGGATACCAAATTCCATTTGGCTTCCTTCTTAAAAAATTTTTACTTTTTCCCTTCCCATCACCTCATTCCAAAGCAGAAAGGCCTCCATTATTTGCAGATGCTCGAGGACAGGAACCACCCACTCTCCAAGTGAGAGGGGCTGTGGGGCAGGACAATTTGGAACAATTTCCCTTGATGCCCATTGGTAGAGGAGCCCTGCTGTTAGAAACTGACAGCAGAAGCCACAGTGAAGACCAAGTGGGAGCCGGGAGCAGGGACCAGGATGCATGCCAGAGGGCAACGGCCGTACAAAATCCCAGCGATGGAAGCCCCCAAACAAGTGGCCCCTCTTGATGCATGATTGGGGGAAGCAGAGTGGAGAAAGGTCACTGCAGGAGCGGCTGGAGCCAGGGTTGGCAAGACAATGACAGAAAAGGCCAAGGCCAAGTAGCTGAGTAATGTTCCCACCAAGGGGTTTCCACGAAAGATGATGAATCTCTATTAAACATGTCACGGCTGGGCTTGGAAGCCACAGATGAAAACAGAGGTAAGATAATTACTTCCATAGCATGCCTGGTTGTGAAAAAAATAATTCATAGTCATAAAAATGAGTTAATCACCCAGCCAGGAGTAGGAGAGAGAGAGCTCTGTAAAGATTTAGAAACCGTGTGTGTGTTTAATATAACTTTCACAGTGGGCTGGATTCCCCCAAAGGTGCGAAATGAAAACGAAGGAGACTGAATCTAGTTTTCCCACTGAGTCAGTGTTTTAACACTTGAAGTTTCTGACCCAAGATTTGATGTCTCTGTTGTAGAAACAAACAGGTACACAGTGCTTTGTTACTATAGACGATGCCTGGCACACTATTCCATTATACGAATTAAAGCTTAAAATCAGCAACACTATGACCAATTCCATATTCATCTAAGGGGCAAAGGACCCCAGCAGGCAAAGTTCTGTCTTCCTTCAGAGGATATGCTTTATGTTTTTGGACAACTAATGAGGAAGGAGGGGCCTCCATATCCCCGGCCATATGACTACAAGGATCCTTTGAGGGCATGTGGTATTATTACGCTGAGACTTTAGTCAATGGTCCTGAGATGCCTGGTGACTCCCTTCTTCCAGCTGTAAATTCCTTGTAGCAAACAAACATTGTTCTTGCTGCAGTCTGATCCTTTGATCTTTGTCTGCAGAGCTGCTCCACCAAGGCAAATACTCAGATGTATAGCACAGGGAACTATACTCAGTATCTTGTAATAACTTATAATGGAAAAGAATTTAAAAAAGAATATATGTGTGTGTGTGTGTATATATGTATGTATTATAATGGAATTGCTTTGCTGGACACCTGAAACTAACATAACATTGTAAATCAACTATATTTCAATAGAAATCTAAAATAAATAAATAAATAAATTTAAAGTAAGGTGTGTTGGGCTTCCCTGGTGGTGCAGTTGTTGAGAGTCCGCCTACCAATGCAGGGGACACGGGTTCGTGCCCTGGTCCAGGAAGATCCCACATGCCGCAGAGCGGCTGGGCCCGTGAGCCATGGCCGCTGAGCCTGCGCGTCCGGAGCCTGTGCTCCGCAACGGGAGAGGCCACAACAGTGAGAGGCCCGCGTAGCACACACACACAAAAATAATAAAGTAAGGTGTGTTAAGATGAAGAAAAAAAAACCTCAGCTAGTGAGTTCAACAATGTTGAACTCCAGGGCATGTGCAGTGGAACCTGATCCTGAATCTAGAAAGTTCCAAGTCTTTCTCACTCACAGTTCTGGATGCCGCTTAGGCTGCGGCAGAGTCTAGAAGCTTGTTCTACCTTATCCCAGCATCTTAGGAGTAAGGGATCGCAGACACATCACTTCTCGCCTGAGGTGTCCTTCTCTCTGTCCTCCCAAAAGGTGAGGAAGTTTTCTTAAGATAACAGATTAGAAAAAGTATTACATGCATTATTAAAACAATGGCAGATTTTTTTTTAATTTGGGGAATAAATTATGCCAGAGGCAGAGGCTTTCTGTTTTAAATCCTTCTCATGGAACGTGTTCTAGACTGAAGAGTACACACCCGTGCCTTTGTCAGCAGATTCTGGACCTAAAGTTTCCTTTTCTTGGCAAGCCAGGGCCCTAGTTAGAAGCCTTCATTAACTGGGTTCACTTGCTGGTTTCTTAGACCTTTCCTCGAACCTGGGCATGGGACTCCCCTTCTCCTGATTCTGCTGTCCCCTCTGCTGCAGCTTCCAATGCACTGTCGGTTGGGAAACCAGATCCCCAAACCTAAGAGCAGTTTGTTAAACAAACCATCACAGTGGGCTTTTGATCTGGGGAGGGGTGTGGGAGCAAAGTGTCAGACGGGCCTCCTGTTACCTCCCCGCTGCCTGGATCTGTCTGGGGCCATCTCTTTACTCAGAACGCATTTTGGAATTTCCAAAATTTGCTTGGCCTGCCCTCACCCCTGAGACTGTGACCCAGGAAGTCTGGGGAGATGTTGGCAAAATTTATGAAGATGCTTCCCAGGTGATTTGACGCTCACATTGGATTGAGAGACACTATTGCCTTGAGTTCAACCCCTGAAAAAACCAGGCCTCCATTCTGCCCGGAAGTCAGAATTGAACAATGAGTCGGCCTTAGCCACATGGCATCTTTCTCCTTATAATCTCTTCAGACAAACCCTTTTACCTCAGAAAAAGAACTTCCAAACCACACAATGTTTCATAGGCCAAAATAGAGATTTTTATTTCCAAACATAAAGTAGATACGTTTTAGAAAACATAAAGCAATAGCAAAAACGTCAAACCATCTTTGAGAACATGGCTACTTCCAACTTGAACAACAGAAAGGGGATGAAAACTTCATATGACTTTAAAACACAGCACTGACAAGAAACTAGAGCCCCTCCCTCCCAAGCAGGGAAGGCAGGGAAGGCTCTCGGCCGGCTTTGGACTTGATATGAACCAAGATAATACACACATGTTCCAGGACATTCACTTGGCTCTCACTCTGCTTGCGTTCCCAGAAAGCTTAACTTATTGCAAATGTGTGTTTTACAATCACAAATAATATGATGGGAGTGGATATGGTCCCTGTGTCTACTGTTTACATAATAGAACATTTTAAACATTGACAAAAATTTAGTTTGCTTTTGACAACAAAGCCCACGGACACAGCATCAAACATACACACGTGCACACACACACATACACACACACACACACACACACACACTCCACCATGCCCTTGTCTGGTTCACCGTGCATTAACCAGACCAGTCTAGCCAACATGAATAGCTAGCTGGCCAGTACTAGGTTAGTGTCACCAAGTCTTCAAGAGCAAAGGTGGGCTGACTTGGCCTCTGTGGACTTGACTGACGGTAGACAGACTGCAGGGAGGCAGGGATGCCTCCAGGTGGGGTTCTGAGGAGGTGTGGTGCCTTCTGGTTCCTGAGCCCTCCCTTTAGAGGGGTGACGAGAGAAACTAACCAATCCACCGGGCTCACCTGCTTTGGGATGAGAGGGCTGGTCTTTTGGACTTGAAATGGAGGGGAAAGTGGTCATTCCTCCAAAGCTGGTATTGGAAACTTGCCATTTTTCCTGCTTCTGGTACCTGAGGTGCTCAACAAATTCTATGAACATCACTAGTTTCTTTCTCCCTTCCTTTCTTTCTTCCTCTCTCCCTCCCTCCCTCCTTCCCTCCCTCTCCCTCTCTCTTTCTTGATTCTGGAGGCATCTTTTAAAACTAGCCAATCCATTTATTGGTTAAAAATAGATTGTGTACATCAATAAACAGGTTATTTCTACCCTCACCATTATTGTGTTGACCCTGTATACATTCAAATCTTGCCTTAAACATGCTCTAAAAGAAAACATGAATGAATATAAATAAGCAAATGAAAAGAATAAAAGCTGACACTTCCTCAGTGGAGTCCTATAAAATCAAACATAAATGAAAAGAGAATGTAGAGCTAGTAACTGCACGTTCACATATATTTAGATCATAAATGTTTTAAGAAACAGTGGTTGAGAGCAGAAAAAGGGACAGAAACCAAGATATATTTATCCGCAAGCTGTTAAATTATCATTTCCTGGGTTTTTGGCATCTTTGAACATCACTGGTTTCTAAAACACACAGACAGACACACAGAGCAAGAGAGAAATGGGCAAATTAGGACCCACTTAGCTAAGTCTTCCTCTAAGAGCAGGTTGTATGCTAGCCAGAGAAAAAGAGAGGGCATCGTTTTCCAAACCAGCCTGAGGGAGTTTCCAGATGGCAGAGACCTCAGGGGGTCAGCTGACCTTCCCTTTGTGTGGAGAACAGCAGGGGGAACAACCAGTTGCTTCCATAAGAGGCATAAAATGCTGGAACCAGGGGAAACATCCTGGGTCCAGCATGGTCACCCTGAGGGTCCCAGAGACCACAGGCTGGTGGTATCTGCTGCCCGGAAGCCCAGGGCTGGAAACAAGGGCTGCGTAGCTGTGCTTCTGGGTGGAGATGAACACGTAGTCCACATACACACACATGCACACATGCACATAGATGTATACACACACACACACACACCACATTCACACAAAACTTCCTCTGTCCACTTGTTCCTCGCCTGTAAAACTCTAGAACATGCAAGGCCACTGGCTCTGGAGAGAAATACCTCTTTTTTTCTCCAGTGGAAGGAATCAGAACTGTTCTACAGGCAGCGACATCCCAAAGCCGACTCTGCCCTCCAGCTGCCCTGCAAGAGGAGGTCTATTTCTGTTTTTCCAGGGGATGGTAAGCACCCCGTCTCTGTCCCCCGGCACATCACCCTGATGTTGTCAGCTCTCCGGGGGAGTGGGCATCAGAAAGAAGCCTTGCGACCCTTCCTCTGGAACATTACCCTCAACTAGCTAACCAGCTGCCAAAGTAGCAGCAGCCCAGGCCTGCCAAGGAAAGAAAAGCAGCTGAGGCTGGAGTTCCACGGAGAGGCCTGGAGCCCATCAACCCGGGGTACAAGCCCCAAATCAACCACTCACGCACAAGCCGGTTGCTTTTAGGCAGGTTGCTAACCCTCTCTGTGCTCTGGTTTCAGCATCTAAAAACAAGACCATGGTCCCACGGTGAGGGCTCTGGAAGGAGTCAGGGCCATCTTGCAGGTCCTCAGTTTGTTTCTTCCCTCCCATTTCCATCAGAATAGGGAGAGGGGCTGCCACCCTGTGCTCTGGTTGATGAGCTTAGGAGTAAGCATTCCTGAAAGGAAGCCTGGGACCCTCGGGGAAACTGAGGTTCCTCTGTATGATTACCGCCCCGTCTGAACAAGCTGGTTGGGTACCAACCTGTAAGCAGCTGTCACATTACTAGGACAACCAAAAGGCAGGCACTGGAGGATGCTGAATTGGCTGACTGTTCTTTCAGGCTCTGGGTGCTCTGATTTAAGATCTGTTTTTAAACCATGAGCTTTTGTCTTTTTAATTTCTTTTTAAAAATGAATGCCCCCTTCTGCTTACTTTGACGAATAGAAGGCCTTTCTCTTGTAATTGAAACGGAGGGAGAAATGATGATTTAAATCCTCTGAATCTGCTCCTCTGCTGGAGGCTCCGTCAGTCGGACGCTGGGAGCCACCTGTGGCTGTGTCCTCCCACGTTCCCTTTCCAGGCCTCAGCGGTTTGCTGGAAAATGGGGGGAAGGGGGGCAGCCTGGAAACGCTCAAGAGAGCCTCTCTTTCCAGGATTTGCACCCAGGAGTAACTCATGTTCCAGAAGAAATTAAAGCAACTACAAATTTCCTGGGCTGGATGCAGACACACAAGTGTTAAAAAGCTTATCCCTGGGCTTCCCTGGTGGCGCGGTGGTTGAGAGTCCGCCTGCCGATGCAGGGGATGTGGGTTCGTGCCCCGGTCCAGAAAAATCCCACATGCCGCGGAGCGGCTGGGCCCGTGAGCCATGGTCGCTGAGCCTGGGCGTCCAGAGCCTGTGCTCCGCAACGGGAGAGGCCACAACAGTGAGAGGCCCGCGTACCGCAAAAAAAAAAAAAAAAGGCTTATCCCTGAGCCTACACGGCCAGGACGGGTGGCGCGTGGAGGGCTGCCCCTGCACACGCTCTGGCCAAGAGGGGCACTTGATTTATTTTGGTTTATTTACCTGTTCCCAAGTCTTGCAAGAAGGTGGACCTAGAAGTATCCTGAGTGTGGAGGGAATGGCTGTGACACCTTGGGGAGGGAGAGGGACTTGAAAAACTCAGGGACCCCCGTCACCGGGGGAGGCAGGTGGGGGGCAGTGGTGGAAGGTCATTTTCACACCTCAGTGATGAATGCCCCCAAATTCTGCTGACAGAGCAGGAGACCAAGACACGGAGGGTCAGGATGACTGGGGCCGAGACACCTAAGTGCCACCCCAATCCACTCGACCCCTCCTTGTCGCTAAGAGATGCCCATTTTGTTGGAGGATGTGTTTCCAGACTCCTGAGAGATGCAGAGGAACCATGTGACAGTTCTGACCAGTGAGATGTCGACAGAAGTGTCTGGGTGGGGCTTCTGGGAAAGCTCCTGAAAAGCAGGGCCCATGTGTTTAATGCTGGGCCTGTGTTCACAGCTCATGGCCCGACCACCTCTCCTCTGTTGCTGACCCAGATGGGTGACAATCCTACTGGGGTGAGAGAAGCAGGGGGAGACGCCACTCCATTAGCTGAGTTCCCATGAGAGAGGGAATTAGGGTGCATTCCCGACTGGGCTGGGAACACAAGAGGCTTTGCTGGGGGTCACTGTGCTGTTACCAGTGAGAGACACTCAGGTAACAGACTTCAAAGGGAGCCGCTGGCATCTCGGGATCCACAGAGCAAGCAGGGACCTCTCCCCATCTCCCCACTGCCCCAGACGTGGCCAGCCTGGGGCAGGCGTGTCCCTCATCAGGGGAGACAGCTAAGGAGGGTTACAGCAGCTTTGATCAGGCTCACCTGTGTTTCTCTCTTCCTCCTCCTCCCCCTCCCCCTTCCTCCGTCTCTCTCCTCTCTCTGTCTCTGTCTCTCTGTCTCTCTGTCTCTCTCTCTCTCACACACACACACACACACGCACGCACACACCCCTGGGCTGGGCAGTGATGTTCACACGTCTTACCATCTCTCTCACTCTGGGGGACAGAGGAAAAATAAACACACGAAGGTCCCACTGCGACACCCTTCTCAAAAGGCACATTAAAGCTCTTCGAGGTTGGTGCTCAGGAAGCTAGAAAGTCATAAAAATCACAGATGTCTGCACCCACTTTAAGCAAGAGATGACACTTGAAAAGCACCAGTAAATGATGGTTATATCATATCGGCACCGCATTTATATGAAAGTAATGAAAATATCAATTCTCTTTTTTAAAAAAAGTTATGCAAACAAGCTCTATGGCATCACTGTCAAAGTTTAAAAAATATATGCAGACACTCCCACCCACCAGCCCACACATTACACCTCTCCCCCAAGCCCACACGCAGGACACAACTGTGCTTACATCCTTCGAGCCTTTTCTTTCTGAAGTTACAGATAGGGGTGGGGGGATGGGACGACCGCGAGCAGGGCGCCATCTGGGGTTAGCGGCGACCAGGCTCAGCTCTGGCCTTGGCCACCTCTTGCTGTGTGGCTGTGGGTAAGTTGCTTCCCCTCTCTGGGCCGCTGCCTGCTTGCTGTGAAGTGGGAGAGTGGGAGAGGAGATGTTCAGAGGCCCTGGCCACGGCGTTGGCCTTCTTGGGCTGGAGCAACGCAAGCCAGTGGGCATCTGGGCTCAGCTGCCTGGGCCTGAGGTCTTGGTTCACACAGCCCCTGATTTTCCAGTAAAGAGATCGCCTGTGGAGAACGGCTTTGTGGCTTGGTTTCTAAATATCTGGAGAAAAGTGTGCTTTCTGAGTCAGCGCTGAGAGCCCTTGTCGATGACGCTGTTTCCCCGCCCTGTGGATGTCCAGCTCTTTCTAGTTACAGGGACGCCGGGGTCCCTGTGCTGAGAGCTGTGCTGAGGCTGGGCTTGTGCTAGAAAGGACGGGTCCGTGTGCTCCAGAGAGCAGGGGGCAGCGGCACGGGCTGGGGGTCTGGACCCTCTTGGGTCTTCGGTTTCCCCTCTGTTTAAAGGTCTTTCTTGGCCTATAACACTGTGATTTCAAAGGCCTGAGGAATCCCCTCTTGGTCTCCTATGCGTAGCTGAACAGACAAAATCAATTTGTAAAGAGTGGGAACTAAGCATTTTTTAAAAAGAAAAATTTTGTGTTGATTTAGGGAAAATATGATCCAGTTATGAAGCACTTAGGAACCATTCCAGAATTCCTTGGGGAGGAAGGAATGTACTTCCAGCCTCAGGGCCCAGGTGGTTCATGGGCCCGATTGCGAAGCCCCTGCAGAGGGGGCCTGGTGGGGCGCCTGGCTCCTGGGTCCCTCGTGGGCACATGTGTGGGACACAGGACCCACCTCTCTCCAAAGTCCCTTCTGGGAGGAGGAGGGAGAGCCCTTCAGACAGGCTGAGCTCCACGGCGGACCTCCACTCTCTACCTTGGACCCTTGATCTCTGGCCCCTGGCGTGGCAGATGCTCCCCTTTGTCCCTTCAGCCTGAGTCGTAGATGATGGAAAACTCAGCTTAAGAGCAACGGGGGTAACACATCTTCCCTGGCACTGTCAGGTGGGTGCTACACACAGAGTGTGCTCATCATTCTGTGGGGAAAGCCTAACAAGCTTCCTCTCCTTCATTTTCTCCCTGAACAGAGCAGAGAACACATGGCATGATCTAAACATTCTCTGAAGACGCACTGTCCTGGCCATGGACCTTCATCACTGGTCTGGGCTATTCGGGCTCCCTGAGGTCCCCATTCTGCTGTGCTTTCTTTTTTTTTTTTTTTTTTTTTTTTTGCGGTACGTGGGCCTCTCACCGTTGTGGCCTCTCCCGTTGCGGAGCACAGGCTCCGGACGCGCAGGCTCAGCTGCCATGGCTCACGAGCCCAGCCGCTCCGTGGTATGTGGGATCTTCCC
The DNA here is from genome assembly GCF_964341445.2 of Mesoplodon mirus. Classification (NCBI taxonomy): domain Eukaryota; kingdom Metazoa; phylum Chordata; class Mammalia; order Artiodactyla; family Ziphiidae; genus Mesoplodon; species Mesoplodon mirus. The sequence goes on from NC_138979.1 coordinate 179,630,777, forward strand.
GGACCGGGGCACGAACCCGCGTCCGATGCCGCTGCACCACCAGGGAAGCCCCCTGCTGTGCTTTCTTAGTTCTGGGTCTGTTCTTTGGAGTTCTTCTTTTCCTCCCTTAATTTCACTCCATCACTTGTCACTTTTCATTGCTGCCACTGAGCCTGCCTGGGATCAGCACCCTTTCTGCTTCTAACCCACAGCATCTAATCTGCTGCCGTTCTAAAAACTAGACGAGCATGGTTGTTCTCATTGCACCTAAAGTAAGAGTCACTGGGCTCTGAATGAGGGTCAGTGTTGTTCTTCTCTGCTGACAGCTCAGAGTCCTCTTCACGGACATCTGGGTGTAGGGCTTGGCTTCTGGATGGGAGGTGGCCATAAAAGCGACCTGTTATTGTTCCTGCTTTCCAGGGCTGACTGCAGACCAAGGCCAAAATGCCACAAGATCCCACTGGACAAAAACACTGCTGGGAATTTTCCCAAAGACAAATAGAGGTCATATATGAAATCATACATACTGAGCATTTACATAGAGAGCATATAAAAATGTTATGCATTATTCCCTAGTCCCACATAGTACATGTTTAGTATAAATAGACTAAGACGACACTGTATAAAAAGTAATTTTGCTCTGGGGATATCAATACAGTATTTACACGAATGCAGCCCGGGAGGCTCTGGCCTGCCCCTGTTTCCAGTTTCCCCAGCATCCTCCGGAGGAGCCTGGGGCACGTGGAAGTTTGGAGAAGAAAGTCCCCCGAGCGCCGCCGGGGGCTAGGTGGGCGGGGGGCCGTCGTAGCGAAGCGTGAGCGTGAAGGAGCGGGCAAAGTTGTTGGCCAGCGTGCAGCTGCGGTCCGCCTCCCTGACGGGGAGCAGGAAGAGCAGCAACAGGCAGAGCAGCAGCAGCAGCTGCAGGGGGAGCGCCACGCAGCACACCTTCCGGCAGAGGGAGCCGAGCCCTCGCCACCGCTGGGTCTGCAGAACCAAAGCAGGAGATGTGAGTGGGCTCCGGAGGAGAGGGCTGGGATGACCCAGGAGCAGCAGTGGCTCCGGGTGGACTCTCCAACCGCATCGGCCTCAGTTTTCCCATCTGTGAAGTGGGACTAATGTCAGTTCTGCCAGGAACAAAGATCTCTAGTTTTCTCAAACCGCTCAGAGAGGAAGAGGATAAAAAAGTTACAGGCTTTGTCCGTGCTTACACAAATCTTTGCCAGGTTATTAAGAGTCCTGGGTGTGAATCTTAAGAAGGTCACTCAACCTCGCTAAGCCTCAGATTTCCATCTATAAATAGGGGGAATAATGGCACCTACCTGACAGAGTTGTCGTGAGGATTCAATGAGACAGAGCCCGGCACACAGTAGGTACTCAAAGCTGCTGCCGTTATTATTATGCATCATTACTATGATCACCATCTTTGGTGCATGTGTTTGGCCAATGGGGTGAAGCTACCATCTGTGGGATTATGACTAAAGATCTCTAAGAATCCCGTACAGGCAGAACCATACAGCAGCACTGCAGGCCTCCAGTTGGCCTCGGATAGCCAGTTCCCCTCTGGCCCCGCCACGTGCCCCAGTTTTCTCTTCCCAGGAAACAGGGGTGCTGGTGGAAAGGGGGCTGCCCCCTCACCCATTACAAGACACATTCGTGGGGAATGTAAACCATTTGAAGATGACCTGCTTCGGGGTCAGCGTTTCATAAGTAGCAGAGCAGCTCCCTTGCTGCAATCCACTGAACATCAGCCCTTGACACAGGGTTTGAAAAAATAACAATAAAAGAAAACAAAAATGATCACCATCTAAATCATGGTCACCACCGTCACCACCACAATCACCATTATCAGCATCATCACCACCATGTTCATCATTGTGTTCTTCACCATCACTTTCTTCATCCCCTCCTCCTCTTCCTCTTTCTTCGTTTCCTCCCTCTCCTTGTTCCTCATCAACATCTTCATCATCAACACCCTCAATATCACCTGAATGCCAATCTCACAAGTCCAAACGTCTAACGGGTTTCTTGGCTGCGATGTCCATGAAAGCAGCCAAAGGACAGTTCCTAAATCCTAGAGGGACTGGCTGGGTTGCACCTTCATGGGAGTGCACAGCCAAGAGCTGGCCACCCAGTACAGTGGAGGCCCCACAGTCAAGATACAGCATGGTGCAGGGCGGGGGCCCAGTTCTCAGGAGCTTGGACGACTGGGCTCCAGGGAAGACTCTGTCACACACTAGCTATGTCCATAACTTCTCTAAGCCTCAGTTTCCTTTTCTGCAAAATGGGGATAAAACACCTACCCGCATTTTCCAGGTTGTGGAGGACTCAAAGCAAAGTACATTTATATACCATTTTAAAAAGTATATATGCTCTTGGGACTTCCCTGGTGTTCCAGTGGGTAAAGACTCCGTGCTCCCAATGCAGGGGGCCTGGGTTTGATCCATGGTTGGGGAACTAGATCCCGCATGCATGCTGCAACTAAGAAGTCCACATGCCACATCTATGAGTCCACGTGCCACAACTAAGAGGCCTGCATGCCACGATGAAGATCCCGTGTGCCGCAACTAAGACCTGGCACAGCCAAAATAAGTAAATAAATACATAAATAAATTTTTTTAAAAAGTATATATGCTCTTATTACTAGTACTATTATTATAGAATATACCTACTGGCTCCCTGAGGAACCAAAGGTTCACTTTCCAGGGTACCAAGTCAAGTGATGATAATGATGGTGATGATGATGAGCAGGAGGATGGTGAGGATGAGGATGAGGATGATAGTGATGACGATAATAGTGATGATGATGGTGAGGATGATTATAATGATAGTGGTGGGCTTCCCTGGTGGCACAGTGGTTGGGAGTCCGTCTGCTGATGCAGGGGACATGGGTTCATGCCCCAGTCCGGGAAGATCCCACATGCCGCGGAGCGGCTGGGCCCGTGAGCCATGGCCGCTGAGCCTGCGCGTCTGGAGCCTGTGCTCCGCAACGGGAGAGGCCACAGCAGTGAGAGGCTCGCGTACCGCAAAATAATAATAATAATAATAATAATAATGATAGTGGTGAAATAGTGATGCTGACGGTGGTGGGGATGATGCTGAGAGGAACGATGCAGGTGTTTCTGCGAGGTTCTGACCTGAGCACTTCTCTCTCTCTACCTCTCATACCTGAGTCATCTCACCCACTCTCCTGCCCCAACTATCCCCTCCAGGTTGATAACACTTGACCCTATGCCTCCAACTTCAGGTGTTCTCACTCACCAAAGGCCCTAGACACTGATTTTGTAAAAACAGACTTCTTACAACCCACACAACGGAGAAGCATTGCTGGCTACATTTATCTCAGCAGTGACTTCAGGAGAGTGTGTGTGTGTGTGTCTGTGTGTGTCTGTGTCATTTAAATAGCTGAACGATGTCCACAAAGGAGACAGGATCTTCCCACAGCTGCCAGGCTGGGTCAGACCTAGCTGCCACGTGCTCTTACCCACCTACTTGACTCATGTAGCAATGCCTCAGTCTATGGGGGCTCTAACTTGACTCTGTTTTTTTTGTTTGTTTGTTTTGCGGTACGCGGGCCTCTCACCGCTGTGGCCTCTCCCGTTGCGGAGCACAGGCTCCGGACGCACAGGCTCAGTGGCCATGGCTCACGGGCCCAGCCGCTCCGCGGCATGTGGGATCCTCCTGGACCGGGGCACAAACCCGCGTCCCCTGCATCGGCAGGCGGACTCTCAACGACTGTGCCACCAGGGAAGCCCCTAACTTGACTCTTTGACAATTCATGTTGACTTTGCCCGATTCCAAATCTCTGACCCACCCAGGAGAGGGAAAGAGGGTGAGGCGACATGCAGGCCCCCACTAGCCTGGGTTCACACCACAACTGAAAACGTGTAATTAGTGGTCTCCCAGGTGGAGATCTGTGTCTAAGGGTCCTGTTTGCTTCTCCTTTCTCAGAGCTAACACTTTGCTTATTTAAGTGAGGAGTTGTGCCTTGGCCACGATCCGCTGGGGAAAACAACTCTGAAGGTCCAAAGCGGGTTTGCATTGACAAGTGTTGACAAGGGGTGATCTTTTTCAAGGAGTCCTGCTGCCTGCCCCATGTCTATTCACACAGAGCTCACATCTTCGTTTTGAGGGACCTGAATTCTAAAATGCCCTTTAAAAAAGAAGACACACTTTAATACGATTCTCAAATGCTTAGAAGACAAATGTGTGCACGCACACACACACAAATAGGCATGAACTACTGTCTAAGAAGACAACAAAGAAATTGACAATCTCAGCTCTTCCCAGATCTGGCAGCTTCTCTGTGCCTCAGTTTCCCCATAGAAAGTGCTACGTGTGTTCTGACCCGTTAGAGCTATCCAAAGAGAGAAGGGGCTTCCTCGGGAAGTGATAAGCTCCCCATTCCTTAGGGTGTGGAAGCAGAGCGTTGATAGCACGTGGTGGTGGGGAGGAAGCAGGTGATGTCGTGGAGGGTGATTAAATGCTTGAGTCCTCCAACATCTCCCACGAACCTGAGACTCTGCAGTTTTGAGGAGTTCAGGCAAGATGAGTTTATCACAGTAAATGTGATTTAATCTTCTGCCATTGATGAAAAAGGATGTGGGGGAAAGAAAAGGCTTGGAGTCCTGGGTTCTAACCCTGGCCCTGTTACTTCCCAGCTGTGTGACCTAGGACAGGTCACTCAGCCTCTCTGAGCCTCAGTGCCTCCATCTGTCAAGGCAAAGGGAGACTGACACCTGCCTGCCAGAGTCATAAGGATGAATAGGGCAATGCAGGTTACGCTCAACATGCAAATGATGAGCCAACATGCCATGGTCCTTGGCAAATACTCATTCCTTTACTCCTCCAACTGCCCAGGGCAGATGGGCAGCTTCTACTAGACCCTTAAGCTTCCCCCTGCACCCAGGGTGCCAAGAATCAGACACTATCAACCTCCTCAGCCCCATCAGAAAGGAAGACACTGCTCTCCCTAAATGCCACCTCTTGGCCCCTTAAAGGCCCTCACATCCTCCTGCCACAGGGCCTTTGCACAGGTTATCCCTTCTGCTGGAAGACCCATTTCCCTCCTTTCTCTAATGAACCTGGTTAGCTCCTACTGATCATTCTAATCTCAACTTGTGAGTCGCTTCCTCAGGGGAACCTTCTCTGCCTCTAAACCAAAAAAAGGCCCATTACACATTCTCATGGCACCCATACCTTTCCTTTGGGTTACCACTTAAAGTCTGTGTTCCCCTTGGCTCCTTGGAGCTAGGGTCTACATTAGTTTGGTTCATGGCTGTATCTTCAGCTATGTGCAATAAATATCTACTGAAAGAATGAAACAATGAATAAAAGGCTCTTTCCCTTCCTGTGCATCTGGCCATCTGCTCCTCCCTCCCTCGGTGCCTGTCCGTGAACTGTCCACGCTGTCCTGATGGCTCCCCCAGAACATCTGGGTCCACACGTTAATGAACAACACTGAGCACACTCCAGCCCCGCGCTCAGCTCGTCTCCTCACTCACGGGCTTCCTGAGCTCCTGCCCAGCTCTGGGAGGTACCCTGTGCCCATTTCTCAGAGGAAGAAACTGAGCCCACAGGAAATAACCAGCCCAAGGTCACACGGACAGGCTCAAATTGCCAGCACAGCTCCACAGCCAGGCTCTTCCCACCATCCCATGTGGCATTTCTCATAAGTAACAGCAGCAACAATGACAAAAGTCCCCCTGGGCCTCTGTTGAAGCTGGTCCCACCCTGACCCGGGGCCCTGGGTATGGAAGTTCCACGGCAACACCACTTGGGCTTGCAGGGTCTTTCCCAGGAGCTAGTTCGGTCTCATTCTCCAGCACAAAGATGCTTCCGGGCCAGCGCCAAGAGCTCAAGGTGATGGGCAGGGGCCAGCTTTTCTCTGGCTATTCAAGATGGACCAGCACCGATGTCCCTCACTAGACTCTCACTTGGCAATGAATTCAGTCCCTGAAGGTTCCTCTGACAGATGCCAAGCCACGTGCTGGCTGGCTTGCTCCCACTAGCCTTCCTCGAGAACCCCCAGCAGGGGGCTGTGTCTCCTTGACCAGTACAGGGAGTCCCAGGACATCACAGATCCTGGGCTGGGTCCTGCCCACAGCACCTTGAATATCTTTGTCGCTAAGTTCTTGGTGCCGAAGCACTGAGTTAGAGCCCAAACTCATTCCCCAGGCGTGCTCAGAGGCGGCGGAGAGCTCCCACCCAGGCACAGAAGGGCAGAGGCCGGGGTGGGGCGGGGTTAACGTTATCTCCTCCCTGGGCCAGCCCTGCATGCCATCGTCAGGCTACAGAACTGTGTTTTCCCAGCCCCCTGGCTTGGTTTGGGGGAGGATGAAGATGAGACGGTCTGAGCTGGCTTTTCGGAGGTGGTTTGATGATGGATGGGAAAACCTCTGGATGAAATGATCGGACTGAGGACTGACCTTATTATTACTCAAGAGAGGACAGGGCTTCCCTGGTGGCGCAGTGGTTGAGAGTCCGCCTGCTAATGCAGGGGACACGGGTTCGAGCCCTGGTCCGGGAGGATCCCACATGCCGCGGAGCAACTAGGCCCGTGAGCCACAACTACTGAGCCTCCGCGTCTGGAGCCTGTGCTCTGCAACAAGAGAAGCCGCGATAGTGAGAGGCCCACGCACCGCGATGAAGAGTGGCCCCCGCTCGCCACAACTAGAGAAAGCCCTCGCACAGAAATGAAGACGCAACACAGCAAAAATAAATAAATTAATTAATAAACTCCTACCCCCAACATCAAAAAAAAAAGAGAGGACAGGGCCCCGCTCAGCAGCAGACGTATGGACACAAGGCCCCCTTCCCCTCCCTTCCCTCCCTCATCTCTCCTCATCTGAGATCCATCCATGACCAGGCTCTTTTGTGTCTAGGACAGAACCAAGGTCAGTGAGGGTCTAAGGTGACCCAGAGGCATCGAGCTGGGAAGACTGGGTAGTGAAGATGCTTTGCTGATATGGGGACCGGGGTTTGGCTGGACACAGAGAATACAGTGAGGTCAGCTTTAGACACGCTGAGTCGAGGAGTCTCCCGGGTAAACATCCCACAGGCTTGGTTGGGCCTTGGGACTGAAGCTAGAAGGAGACCCAGACCAGAGGTGGACCAGAGAGAGAGAGGCCTAGAGTTGGGGAACAAAGCCACGGCAGGAAGGAACTGCTGGGGAGAGAGTGAGTCGTGAGAGGGAAAGAGGCCCTGGAGAACCCGGTGGATGTGACCACGTAAGAAAGAGGTGCTGTATTTCTAGGGTCTCTGAGCAGTTAGTTCTTATGAATTATAAAAGACATGAGAGCAGTTTCACAGGCGAGAAATTTGGCAGTCACCACCTTCATCACGTGATCAGAATAGGCATCACCAATACGGGGGTGTATCAGTATCACGTCTCCCAGTAAGATGCACTAAGAACACAGCATCATTTCTGGGATGTGCTTTCCAGAAATGCAGAGTGGGGAAACCCAAAGGGAGGGACATTCCACAAAATATCTGGCCTGTACTCAAGAGGGTCAAGGTCAAGAAAAACTGAAGACTGGTCCCAGCTTAGAGGAAACTAAAGAGGTGTGATGACTGAATGTAACGTGTGATCCTAGGTTGGATCCTGGACTGCAGAAAAGGCTATAAAAGACTGTAAATGGTACATCCCTACAATGGAATGTTATTCCGTGTAAAAGGAAATGAAATACCAGCCACAGAAAGGCATGGAGGAAACTCAAGTGCATGTTGCTAAGTGAAAGAAGTAACAAGATCAGTGGTTGCTGGGGCTCTGGGGGAGGGGAGAGGGATAAAGAAGAAGAGCTGGGCGAAGGTTAAGGCAGTGACACCATTCTGCACGACACTACAATGTCATCATACATTTGTCAAAGCCCATAGAATGTGCAACACAAAAAGTGAACCCTAATGTTAACTATGAACTCTGGTTAATAGTGATGATTTCTTTTTTTTTTTTTTTTTTTTTTTGCGGTACGCGGGCCTCTCACTGCTGCGGCCCCTCCCATTGCGGAACACAGGCTCCGGACGCGCAGGCTCAGCGGCCATGGCTCCTGGGCCCAGCCGCTCCGCGGCATGTGGGATCTTCCCGGACCAGGGCACGAACCCGCGTCCCCTGCATCGGCAGGCGGACTCCCAACCACTGAGCCACCAGGGAAGCCCAATAGTGATGATTTTTTAAAAGCATAGCTATTGAATGAATAATAAAGTGAACTAACAAATGAAAAGAAAAAAAAAGCATAGCTATTGTGAGAGAGTGTTATTGCCTAACGTGGGAAACTCACTAAGAGATTTAGTGAGTTCTGAGATTTGGTCTGACAATATTTCTTCTGCTCTACCATGCTGACTGTAAGGTGCAGCACCATTTTACACACCGCTAAGAAAGAAAGAGACCCAACAACCAAGATGGAGCGTCTGATTGGAGATCCCACATAATGCCGGGGCCACACGGGGCTATGCCTCCAGGGTCAGGGGGAACCGAGGGTTAATCCCGCCCCACCGAAAGGGGAAGCAAGGAAATACCAGGTCTTATCTTGGCACTGGGTGCGGGCAGGAAATAAAGTCTACCCTGAGAATTTGAACCTCCCAGAGGTGGGTCATCTAAATGGACACAACCAGTGTGGTCCAATGGAAAACAAAACTCAACCTCCAAGGAGAGATTTTAATTTAAAGAAATCTCAGGTGGAAAGTGTCCCAGGTGGCAGAAAAAAGTAAACCCCAGTCTTTGCTGGGAAAACTAGATTGTAATAGGACACCCCCATTCCAGAGAGGTGAAAATGTGAGTAATTATGAGTCTAAAACCTGTGAACTATGGGCAAGTGAATAAAATGCCACTCTCGAGTCTCTCACCGTCTGGACCCATCTCCCAGAGGCCACAGCATGGGATGCCCGGGAGGAATCTGCTCTCCATGCCTGCACACGGGCATGTGGCCCTGCCTAGTGCACGCCGGCAAAGCCAAGCATTGGCAAATCCGCTCCTCAACTAACAGGCTGTCTCAGGTAGGCCCACTTCCCTGCACCAGCGCAGGAATTTAGTCGACTCACAGCCCAACAGCAACTCGAAAAGCAATGACATTTCATGTGTCTGATTGCTTCAAGCAGATGTATCCGGTGGCACTGAGCTGGCAAGTGTGTAGGCAGCTGCAAATTTAATAAATCTTAATTATTCTGTTTATATAAACAAGGAGGCTGAAGCCACTGATGTAGTTGGAGCTTTCAGTGGCTTGGTGTGTGGAGAGAAAAAAAGTGTGGAGAGCCAACTGCTCATAAATAATTAGCTTTGGGGCAGGGTTTTCTTTCTTTTTTTTTTTCCCCTTCCCTTTGGACTAAAAATAATATATGGAATGTTTTTAAGTTGGCAAGATTACAACCTCGGAAAACAGCACCTATTTTCTACCTGTCAGACCTGCGTGTGTATGTGCAGACCTGCGTGTATATGTGCAGAGCCCCACACACGCATGTGCACACCCCTCCCAGCCAAACAACACCAGAGCTGCACCAGCGGGCGGATCCCCCCCCACTGCTCCCCCCAGAAGGGCACTGTCCCTCTGCCATCAGGAAGCGAAGCAGAGGCAGTGACTGCAGACCTCTCCTCGGTCCTCATTTACATGGCAATTAAGAATCTGCTGGTTTACGATAAGAATTATTCGTTCAGCGGACCCGCATTTTATTCCTTGGAAAACCCTGGTTAAGTGACTCGCCAACGGTCACACACACTAACGGTGGATCCTGGACTCAGATCCAGAGCGTACAGCAGTGGTTCTCAAAGTCTGGTCCCCAGGCCAGCAGCATCAGCGTCATCTGGGAGCTCGATGGAAATGCAGATCCTAGGCACCCCCCAGACCTAATGCATCAGAAACTCTGGATGTGGGACCCAGAAATCTGTGCTGAAACAAGCTCATAAAAAGGAGCCCCAGATGGCCTCTGTAGGTTGGCTTCCGAGTTGCTTGCTTCTTCACAGGGGGCTGAGACCCATGAGCTCAAAAGCCAGCCAGCACCAAACTCAAACCTTCACACATCCATTTGTTTTGAAATGAAGCCTGAATAAACAGATTTCTTTTAGCCATTTAGAGTCTGCCTGCTTTGCATATCCCACAAAACTGTGCCCAACGTGGGACAGTCATAGATAAGATCAACCTTGTAGCTCTAAAGACCTCAAGCTACTGCTGTCCTTGGGCGGTCCCTGGCCAGAGACTCGACATCGTGCGGGCAACACCAGCTGTGGGTGTGAGCCTCTCTCCCAAACCCCTCCACCCAGCACTCCCCGAGCAGTCCTTTGCTCTGGTGAGCTATCCCAAGTACCTGAAACAGTGCTTGGTACAAACTCAGTGCTCAGTACATATCTGTGAAATGAACGAATGAGGAACCGGCCAATGAACCTAGGGTTGTGAACACTCCACATGAACCCGGTTTCAGGCTGCCAGGGACCTGAGTCTGCACTGCAGGGCTGGTGTCAGCCAGCCAAGCGTCCCCCTACTCAAAAACAACACAGGACCCAGACATGAGTGCCCCTGGACTCTGGCCTGGGAGCTACATAGATGGGGGCTCCCAACCAGAGAGCCTTAAAGAGCAGGAGCTGGAGACACCTGAGCCCCCCTGTGCCACCAGGAGTCACAGGCTGGGCTGTGTGCACCCCCCTGCCTTCCTGATGTGCTCCCCTACTTCAGGAGGAGGCCCTCTGTTCTTCTAAATTAGGGGGGAAACCAGGGCTTCTGGGTCTCCTCTAAAGAACGAACTAACAGTTCACATGATCTTCAAAATTTGTTCATGAAGTAAATAAAGTCGGCACTGATGGTTCCATTTTACAGATGCGGAAAGTAAGCCCCAAGAGTCAAAGCAACTTGCCCAAGGCCGCAAAGCTGGTGGACGCCAGGCCCAGAGCACAGCACTGGTCTTGTGACTGCCCCAGCCAGTCCCGGGGACACCTGCTGTCCCACGGATGGAGACATGAACACCAGCTGGAGACCAAGAAGTCCAGGTGGACAGAGCCCCTGGGAACACAGACTGCAGGGCCCGAGAGATCCCGTGGCCCCGGGGCTCTTTGGAGCAGAGAGTGCCGCAGGCTCAGGTCATGAGCCAGCGCTTGTCAGGACCACAAGCGTGCTCTCAGAAAAGGCGGCACTGGGGACACCAATGTACACTGGACTTTTCCAGGAGTGGGGAGAGCCTCCAGCCCCCAGGGACGCTTTCTCCAAGGCCCAGCGTGGATGGTTACATGTGGGCTTAGGAGGCAGAGGCCCGAGGCCACTCAGGAGCCGTGCGCCTTGACTGGACGCGTCACTCCGATCTTGCCTTTCCTTGTTTGCCTTATGCTTAACATGGCGGTAACGATGCCTGCTGGGTGTACAGGGGACAGTTAAGTGAAACGCCCTCACCGCGATTTGGCACAGAACCTGGCACATGCTGGACGGTCAACACGTAGCATCTAGAGTAATAATTCTTATTCCTCATCATGACTATGATTCCTGCTGTTACTGTCGTTGCTTTGGCCCACAAGCCCCACGGGAAGGGCTCTGAGCGCTTCACCCCTTCCCCTTTTGTCCCCCCCGGATGCCTGTCTACTACTCAGGTGGCCGCGAGGTCCAGTGACCGGGAATGGTCCAGGTCTCTTGGGACCGTCCCAGTTTAACGACTGCGGTCACAGCAGTGTCCTTGCTCACTCATCCCCGTGTCCCGTCACAGCTGAGGACACGCTGTGCATCCCTGAGAGCAAGGACCCCCGGGGCCCAGCACAGTGCAGCCCACAGCCGATTCCCCAGAAACGTCCCTCAGACCTCATGGAACCTTCCAGAAAGCCCAGGGGTCCAGCGTCACAGGCCCAGCAACCCTCCAAACGCCCTGCCCTCTAGCTGTGTGGAGCAGATGGCAGACACCGTACCTTTTGGAATCCAGTCGGCTCCCCTGGAGAACTCTGCGTCTGGTATTTTAGGTAAGGAGAGGAAAAGGGAAAAAAAAAAAAACACGAAGTTAAGTGAGTGAAGCTTAAATCCCAGCAGAGCCTGTAATGGAATATTCATTTTGTCAGGGGAGTGTTTCTTTAAAACTTCTGGTCATCTGGACAGGCTGAACCAGCAGGTGATTCAAGTTAATGAGCTTTTTAACAGCGCATGGGGCCCAGGTGGGATCCTGTCTGGCTGGGAAGCCCTGAGCCAAGGCCACGGGCATGCTGACCTGGCTGGGGCTGGGGTGACACCTAGTGGCCGACATGGCTGTTTCAGGGCCAGAAAAGCTGCAGCCCCCAAAGCTTGGAGTCTGGGGCCTGAGGGCCTAAAGGGCTCCAGAAGGCCACCCACCCTGTCCTTGGATTAACCTCCGTGCCTCAGTTTCCCTATCAGTTGTCAGGGAATAATAACGGTACCTCCATTATAAGGCCGTAAGGACACAGCATTCAATAGAGGCTGTTACGAGTTTAGCTATTGTTACTGTTTTGTGTGAGACCTGGGGGCGCCTAGGGGGAAGGTGCTCCCTCAGGGTCACAGAGCAGGTCAGTGGAGGAGGGGGCTCCAGCGGTCCCGCTGTCATGCCTCCGACACCAGAGTTCGTTTGGTGCTGGCTTTGCCCCTTCCTAGCCACGTGAACTTGCGTGAGTTTTTTAACGGTTCAGTCTCAGCCCCACTCTGAAGGCTGGAGATGCAAGTCCTCCGGCTGCTGTAAGCCCTGAATGGGACGATGCACGTAACGGTTTCAGGTTGGTAAGTAGCAAAGCTGTTGTTATGGGAGCTCCAGCCTCACTGGGTGGCAGGAGGGCCAAATGACAAACTGCAAGTCAAGCGCCTAGGACCCATGAGTCTCCGTCTCCTCTCTCTGAGTGGTCCCCTCAGCCTGGTCTGTGGAGGCATGGGGCAGAGTGGATGCGGGCCCAGCTATGTCTCCCCAGGGCCTGGGACCTGTGCATCCTTAGCACCTACAAGCAGGTGGCTGGAGTCCTTTAGTTTGGACTTGTAGAGCATCCACCGGTAGCGCAGATCCTCCAGCTTATCTGAGGACCCCCTTGCTGGCCTGAGACGAAGGAGGTTTTCAAAGAGATGCTGACCTTCTGGTACCCGAGCCTCCAGCTCCTAGAGGGAGAAAGACAGGGTCATGTGTGCCTTCCAAATGGCTGAGGGGGTCCCACCTGGTTGGTAAGGAGAAGCCATTCAGATTTCACTTAAGAGGCAGCCAACAGAATAAGGCCCTGCGTGATAAACTCGGGAGGTTGAACTCTACACTGAAATGTTTTCCCTGGGGGAAGACAAGGTCATATTTAGGATTCTGAACGGTCACTCTGGCTACAGAATGAGCCACTACTGAGATGGGGACCCAACAGGAAGGAGGGAGGCCAGCTTGGAGGCTATTGTCAGAGTCAAGGTCAAAAATGATAAATGCCTAGATTAAGACAGTGGTAGTGAGGAAACAAACAACAAAAACCCAGGGGGTGGAATCAAGAAGGGCTTGGCGACTAATTCGATGTGGGAGAAGGAGAAAGATTTGTGGTAGATGGATTATGCCTCCAGCCCCCTGCCATATCCACGCCTTTTGAAATATGACTTTGCAATATTTCCCATCAAGAGGTGGAGTCTATTTTCTCTCCCCTTGAATCTGAGCTGGCCTTGTGACTTTCTTTGTCCAACAGAATGCAGGGGAAACGATGTTGTGCCAGTTTCCAGCCTAGGCCTGAAAAGGCCTTGCATGCCCCCACTCGCTCTCTCAGACCCTGCCTGTGTTCTGGGAAGCCCAGGCTTCCCTGCAGTAGGATAAGAGATGTGTGGTGCACCTCATGATCATCTCGAATAGCCCACCAAACTCCAGAGGACAGCCACCCTGCTGGTCTACAAATAAGGGCACCCAGCCAAGATCAGAAGCACTGCCCAGCTGACCTCAGTCTGAATTGCCAAACTTCAGAATCATGAATTAAATAGACAGTTTTGTTCTCTTAAGCTACAAACTGTTGGAATGGCTTGTTACATAGCGAGAGTTAACCGATAAAAGAATTGTGATTAGTGGTGGTATTTTCCAAGTTGGGGACCACAGCAGTAGGTCGAATGAATAGATGAATGAATGGATGGTTCTCCTAAAATATTTGAAGCAAAAAAGTTTTCTTGGGCTTCCCTGGTGGCGCAGTGGTTGGGAGTCCGCCTGCCGATGCAGGGGACACGGGTTCGTGCCCGGGTCCGGGAAGATCCCACATGCCGTGGAGCGGCTGGGCCTGTGAGCCATGGTTGCTGAGCCTGCGCATCTGGAGCCTGTGCTCCGCAGAGGGAGAGGCCACAACAGTGAGAGGCCCACGTACCGCAAAAAAAAAAAAAAAAAAAAGTTTTCTTCTTTTTTTTTTTTTAACAAATTTATCTATGTATTTTTGGCTGCGTTGGGTCTTCATTGCTACACGCGGGTTTCTCATTGCGGTGGCTTCTCTTGTTGCAGAGCACGGGCTCTAGGCACGCGGGCTTCAGTAGTTGTGGCTCGCGGGCTCTAGTAGTTGTGGCTCGCGGGCTCTAGAGCGCAGGCTCAGTAGATGTGGCGCACGGGCTTAGGTGCTCTGTGACCTGTGGGATCTTCCTGGACCAGGGATCGAACCCTTGTCCCCTGCATTGGCAGACAGATTCTTAACTACTGTGCTACCAGGGAAGCCCTGAGGCAAAAAAGTTTTAAACCTATTTTTTTTTTTTTTTTGCCGTATGCGGGCCTCTCACTGTTGTGGCCTCTCCCGTTGCGGAGCACAGGCTCCGGATGCACAGGCTCTGCGGCCACAGCTCACGAGCCTAGCCGCTCCGCGGCATGTGGGATCTTCCCGGACTGGGGCACGAACCCGTGTCCCCTGCATCGGCAGGCGGACTCTCAACCACTGCGCCACCAGGGAAGCCCTAAACCTATTATTTATACACAAGCCAGAACAGCTCAAGAGCTATGTATGTGCTCCTGTTTTTAGAACTCCCTGGCGACAAGCACATCTCTGGGGGCAAATCCTTCGGAAACAGGGCCTTTCCTTGGGAACAAACCTGTAGTTTTGTTTCTCTGGTCCTCAGGTCCTTGGTGGTGGCAGTTCTCATGGCGATGATTCTAACCAACTTGGAATTATCCACCTGCAACCGGTGCTCAAAGTTCCTCAGGAGCTGGGAGAAATCTTCACAGCTGCCTTCCTCCTCCTGAAGCACATTTGTCTGCGGGAAGGCACAGCATGACCAACGCATCAGAGTTTCTGAAAACAGTCCACTAGCCACATGTCCTGGGGATTCCATCTGAGCAGAGGGGTGGAGCTGAGGATGCCCAAAGGGTGATAAGAGACACCTGGCGGGGGGGATGAGGAATGCATCTCTACTCAATGTGGCCATGTTTAGGGGCCAAGGACATTCCTCACTGTCACCTCCCTGGTCTCCTGGAGACAGCCAGCATCATCCCTTACCAGGATGTCTATAACAGTGGTCACCTTCTGCCACTTTTGTCCCCCTCCAGGCTATGCGGCCGGAGTGATCTATCTAAAATGCAAGCCACTCAGCTGAGCCTCACTTATACACTTTAGTGGCCTCTCACTCCTTGACGTGGCCTGAGAGCCTCAGGTTCCGGCTCTGCCTGGCTCTGCAGACCGTGTCACCTGCCCCTCCTCTGAGCCAGAGCCAACAGACGTCCCAGCCCCTGGCACCAGTGCTTTCTCCCTCGGTCTTTGCACACGTGGCCTCCTCTGCGTGGGATGCACCCCCTCCACTCCTCTCCTTGACTCCCACTCAGCCATGAGGATCCCCCGACATTTCCTTTCTCCCAGGAGGGCTTCACTACCGCAGGTCACATCACTCTGCAACAGGCTGCCATAGCGCCTGGCCCCTCTGCCTCCGAGAAACGCATGTTCTGTAAACCCTTATTCTATTGCCTTGTGGTTCCCATTTCCTTGCTCCGCAAAATGTGCTCCGAGGCCTAGCAGCCTAAGCATCTCCTGGGAGCTTGTAGAAATGCAGAGTGACGGGCCCCAGCCCAGACCTGCTGAATCAGAATCTGCCTTTTAACACGATCTGGAGGCACATGACAATCTGAAAAGCTCTGTACTGGATTCTACGTTCTCTGAGGGTTGGAAGTGTCTCTGTTTTATTGACAGCTGTGTCTCAGCTCCAAGCACAGTCCTGAGAACATAGTAACAGTCAGAAGTGCTTTCTGGATGGGGAAATGAAAGAATGAATGGGAAAACAACTGAATGGACGTGTTGTCTTTGAAGAAAAAGGAATGGATTTCTTTTCAATGTGGTTTCATTTTTTAAAGCCAGTCAAGGGAAGGGATGGATGATACAATGTAGATAGGTTAGATCTTTTTACAAAATACAGTTTAGGGCACAAAAAATACCCATCTTGTGTGCTTTCAGTTTGCATCTGGGGTCAGCAGAAAGCTTCCAACCTTGACACTCTTCCTGTAAAGGCAGTAGCCGGGGTTTCAGGGGGTGAGGGCCTGTCTGCCCGAGGGATGCCTGGGACCTTCCCTAGTGGGGACCCCTGGGTCTGGGGTCTCAGAATTCCTCTGTCCAGTGGCACAGGGAGCTCTGGTGCCACTACCGGGCAGGCTCACCTGAGATGGGACATGGTCCAGTCCTGAGATGAGCATGTGGCCCCAGGCAGGGAAGGGACTTTGCTGGAGACAGCTTCCAACCATCAATTGACTCAGGATCTGGTCCCTCCCCGGAAGCCCCACTAGACGGACTCACCTGACGGTGGTGTCGGAAAATAAGATCCGTGGGGGTGATGAGAAACCCAGTCTTTGGGATGTTGTTGGTGAAAATCATTTTCTTCCCCAAATCCACTTCCATCCTCTGCAGCTGCTGGTTTCTGATGAGGCTGAGAAGACAAACCAGCCCAGTCAACGTGGTGATGGGATGGGGACTCCCCGGGTCACGGGAGAAGGAACAGAATTAGGGCACCAGGCTGTGGGAGCCAACTTCTGGTCCTCACAAGCCCACGCCTGTCCTTCGGGTTTGTCAGAACCTCCCCAGGGCACCTGCATCTCCAGTTTCCTGCTAGAGACTCACGTTACTGTCATCAAGGTGCATATACCCATCGATGCAGGTGAGGCCCAAGCAGGAGGGGCAGGAGGCTAATTCCCAAGCTGAGGCGTTTCCTCGCTCTTAGTGTCTCTACTGAGAATTGCCTCGAGATGCCCGGAGGCAGCCGGCACCACGCCTGGCACGCAGACCCCAGCCATCTTTTCTAGGAGTGTGGCTGAGCTCTCCCTGGCTGGGAAGGGGGCTGCCCGAGACCTGGCGCAGAGCCGGGAGCCCTCTCACCTCAGCAGGCTTTCCCCCAGCAGCCTCAGGGCCCCCCAAGACGCCACCAGCTCCTGCAGCTCCTTCTGGACCGCAGCAGCCCCCTCCGGAGAAGACTTCTCCATCACCAGCCGGCCGCGCGCTTCAATCAGGGGCAGCTGGGCCTCCTTCCCCGGGAATTCGTCCAGCAGCTTCTGAAGGACACACACACACACACACACATACACACAGAGTAAGGTAATGGGGAGGGGGGGTCTCTGCTCCCCAGTATGAGAGCATTGGCCCCCCAAACCTGCTTTTTTGGGATGCAGGGGACAGAATCTCTCTGTGGGGAGAGCCCTCTTACCTCGACATCGACCTCTCGGGACTGGGCATCCCATGGGCCCGTGTCCACGCGGTGGGCCTCCAGCTTCTGCGTGAGCACGGAGATCCACTGTCGCAGCTCCAGAACCTCGTGGCTGAAGGTGCAATGTTCCCGCACGCTCTGCCGGCACGTGTCCACAAGGTCCTGCAGCACAGCCCCGGGGGACCCAGGCTGAGACCTCACCCTGCAGGACCCTCAGCCCTGCCTGAGCCCCAGGGGAGGATGGCCCCCAGGGCTCCCCATCCAGCCAAGAACATGAGGGGTTGGTCTTCTCTTCTGCACAGAGCAAGGAATTTACCCCAGAAAGACCAACTCTGGTTTAAAGTGCCTATAAGCCTGTCCTACTTTTATGGAAAGTACCAGGTCTGGGTGAGGGTACAGGTGATGGGAGCTCGCGTCCGTCACGGGTTTGGGCATAAACGGGTGCAACCACTTGGGAAGACCGTAGGTCTGTATCTACTAAAACCCAACACAGGCATCCCTATGACCCAACTGTTTCATTCCTGCATGTAACCCATCAGATGTGAACATAGCTTCACCAAAAGGCACGTGTGTGCTGTTACTTGTGAGAGCCCCAGACTGGAAACTACCCAAGTGCCTGTCAATGGTAGATGGACAAATGCATTGAGGTACGTTCACAGGATGGACTATTTCACCTCCGCCGCAGCCAGAATGAACAATCTACACAACAATCTAGTGCAACATTATGGATGGATTTACAGCCATCATGTGGAGACCTAGAAGCCAGAAACAAAATGAAATATGCTGTCTGACTCATTTGAAGTAACGTATAAAATCAGGCAAACCCAATCGATGCCATGCCAAGTCGAAGGTCAGGGTTACTCGCAGGTGTCAGCCAGCAACTGGAGGGGGCACGAGGACAGGTATTGTCCTGTGCTGTGATCTGGGTGCTGGTAACGCAGATTTTTTGTTTTTACAAATGCATTAAGCTGCATAATTAGATGTTCACTTTTCTGTATATGATTATACTTTGATAAAAAGTCTTTAAAATGGTCTTGCTTTGTTTCCCCTCTCCTGAGTCAATCATGGCTCAGCTCTCTGGGACCTTGTTCATCTCTGTCTCCACAAAAGGTGGGTGCTGTATCCAGCACTCTGTCCTCTTGGTCACCCAGCCTGAGACCCTCAAAGCCCCTCCCTCTCAGCCCACCACAGGCCAGTCAGACCCCAGGGCCTGTGGTCCCCTCTCTTGCTGTGATTCTCAGTTTAGGTCCTTGTGATTCTTTGCTGGGCCACCGTAGGGCCTGCCTTCCTGCATTCCAGACACTGGTTGACACCACTGGCTGCCACTAGAAGCTGGGGACTTCCCTGCACTGTCACTACCACCGTCTCCTCCTGTCCCCTGTGCACCAACATCAGACGCAATGCCTCCAATAGCCACCCCCTTGCTCAGTGGGGTATGTGCCCCCCAGGGGGACAGGAAGATCTCCTGGGCTATGGGGGAAGAACTTATTAGAACTTACTAGACTTAAAAAGCACTGAGCACCAAAATAATAAAAGAAGGGCAATACTTCTTTGAAGAAGCATTTAAACAATAAAGAAAGAAGTATGAGAGAAATGGAATATCACCATTTTGCAAGCCTTGTGATGCTCAGCTAATACTTCTTCTAATTATTATGACAATCCATTAGCTCATCATTTGGATGTAGGCATGAAAGCTGATGTCTGCTGCTTCTGTGGGCTCTGCAGGTCCCTGAAGAGCGAGGACAGTGATTCCTATTTCTCTACTTTCCCGGCCCCAACCTTGAGATCACATGCTGTTAATTTATTAAATGGAATTAAATGCATTCATCCAGACCTTATGCCTCCATTAAGACCAACAATGCAGAACTACTCCACACCTCGCAAGGTTTTCTCATGTCCTACTTATGTCCACAGAGATGAAAAACCTGTTTATCGTGACCCAAGCTTAGAGTCTTACTCCAGTACTCTCATCACTAGAGGCATTTGTAGCTCTTGAGTAGAGCAAGTGTGGTCTGACCACCTCCTATGTCTTTGGTGTAGCCTTCTTGGAGCACCTACTTCATCAAAAGGCATTATTTTATTTTATTTTATTTTCCTAAAAGGTTACTGTATGACATGGGCTTTTTTTTTTCTTTTAATGTAT
This sequence comes from Mesoplodon mirus, assembly GCF_964341445.2. Lineage (NCBI taxonomy): Eukaryota > Metazoa > Chordata > Mammalia > Artiodactyla > Ziphiidae > Mesoplodon > Mesoplodon mirus. The sequence continues at coordinate 179,650,448 of NC_138979.1, forward strand.
TTATTTATTTATTTTTGGCTGCGCTGGGTCTTTGTTGCTGTGCGTGGGCTTTCTCTAGTTGTGGTGAGCGGGGGCTGCTCTGTTGCGGTGCACGGGCTTCTCACTGCGGTGGCTTCTCTTATCATGGAGCACGGGCTCTACGTGTGTGGGCTTCAGTAGTTGTGGCACGTGGGTTCAGTAGTTGTGGCACACGGGCTCTAGAGCGCAGGCTCAGTAGCTGTGGATCACGGGCTCTAGAGCGCAGGCTCAGTAGTTGTGGCGCACGGGCTTAGTTGCTCCGCAGCATGTGGGATCTTCCCTGACCACGGCTCAAACCCGTGTCCCCTGCATTGGCAGGTGGATTCTTAACCACTGCGCCACCAGTGGTTTATTTAAAAATAAATTTTATTTCTTTTTAAATTGAAGTATAGTTGATTTACAACGTTTCAGGTGTACAGCAAAGTGATTCAGTTATATGTACATATATATGTATATATATATATATTCTTTTTCAGATTCTTTTCCATTATAGGTTATTATAAAGCATTATCTATTATTATTATTTTTTTTTTGCAGTACGCGGGCCTCTCACTGTTGTGGCCTCTCCCATTGGGGAGCACAGGCTCCGGAAGGCATTATTTTGTTATAATTACTCTCCTTTTATTTCTTTTTGATAATAGAAAAAGCCTTATATTAAATTTTAAAATTGTGCACATAACTCTATGAATTCCAGGGTTGCAAAGATGTCAGGAATATTTGTTATTAACATAGGGCATGCAGGGTCCGGAAGGGTGGAGAGCCCTGCCTTAGACTAGCGTTCTTGAGCTGTGGCTGCCTGACAGCTGGCTTTGCACGCCTGGGGCACTTTTTACAAATGCAGATCCAGGACGCCATTTAAATCAGTGTCAGGGTGGGGCTGGAGCCTGCATTTCAACTTGTCCTCAGGCCAGTTTTGAAGGAGCCATCCCACTACCCACACCTATTGGCTGTCCCACGACCAAAGGGGCATCGATCCTGCGCGGACCCCAGCAAGATCCAGGTGGCCACTAGAGGGCACTGCATACGGGGCTTACGGCCACCAGGACCCACCTTTCAACCTGGCGTTACCGCAGCAAACGTGACGGGGACTGCTGCGTGTGTGCAGCCTGGTCCGTGCTTTGCTGACTCCGTTGTCCATCTACCCACCAGAACTTAAACCCAGGAGAGCAAGGGCCTTGGCTGTCCTGCTCGTGCTGCTTCGATCCTTAGAGCCCAGAACACTGCCTGGCATACAGGAGGTGCTCAGTAACTGAGGTGCCCCTGAATGAATGAGGAAGGGAAGAAAGGAAGGGAGAAAGAAAAGGAACGAAGGAAGAAAAGAGGGAGAAAGTCCCCAGGAGCGTCAGACGTCTCTGTCACAGCACAGACCCTCCGCTGGCCCCTTACCTCCAGAGACCTGTGCAGGGTCTGGTGGTCAGAGGAGAGCTGGTCCATTCTGTGCTGGTGGTGGGAGTTCCCCTGGACGAGAGGCCTCATGGCCTCCACCTGCACCCCCAGGTCCAGCCCCTCCTCCTGTAGCCCCTGCAGGAGAGGAAGGAATGAGTGGAGTGCGCTTTCTGCTTCTCCTCGTGGAGGCTGATCAGGGCGGGGGCTCTGAGTGGGAGAGACCGGGAGGGTCCCGGGACCGTGGGTCTCCCCCTCTCCATCCGCTGCACCATATGGCTGTCTGACAGGCCCACTCTCAGGACTGGTGAGAATTTTAAAAATGAGATGAAAATATTCTGAGACACCATGAAAATAAACTGCTAAAGACCAGAAGGCATCTCTGGGGGACAAACTCAGGTCTGGACTCATACTTGATGACCACCTCTTAATAGGAAAAATCACATCTCAGCTTTAGTTTTAAAGCCCCAAATGCATCATTTTTAATACCTTCCAAAGAACACTCCCAGTTATGTGTGAGCTGTGCCTGGGTTTTAAAAAGATAATTGTTGTTTCATGAGCATTTTAAAAACCAGCAAGCTCCTTACGTAGCCAACAATTATTCATGATCAGCCTACGTACAGTCCATGTGTTTTCAAACATTTATTCTTAATCCCCAAATCATTTATTTAACTGAAGGCCTCTGGACTTATTAGGAACACTTAGTGAAGCAACTTTAAAAGTAAATATTCATGTTAGACATTGGAGCCATGGAGTAAGCAAAAGGACAGCCTATCATTTTGTTAGGCTCAAGAATCAGCCATTTGGAGGTGCTAAAGGCCTTGCTGAGGCCAGGAACCATCGGGTATATCAGCAGAGATTCATTTGAGATGAAAGGTCAGTTCTCAAGGGAGGGTCTAAATATCTGGCTCGGGCTGGCTGCTGCTTTGCTGGTTACTGTTACTGCAGGGGGCTGCTTCTAGGCACAGCTGAGTATCTGAGTAGAGGTGACTCAGGCCCGACAGACCTCTTACCTGCAACCTCGAAAGCTGGGCCTGTTTCCCAGGAAGGTCCCGCTGAAGCCCATTCTCAGCCTGGACCCTGATTTGGAGATCTGAGAGCCTTCTCTGCAGGGGATCAAAAGCCGCTCCGAAATCTTTGTGTTGAGCGAGTGAGCTCTGCGGAGACAGAACAGGCAGCACACCAATCAGCTTTCTTCTCAGGCTCCCTGTGGTACAACCTGACACTCACAGACTAGCTGCTCTATCTCTAGCCTTCTGGCTGGCTTGTACTCACTCAGGTGCCGCCCCCTCCAGGAAGCCTTCCTGGAGCCCTTGAGGGTGTTTGACTCTCCTCCTTGAGGACCTTAGTGTCCTCACCTAACAGTTGTCTGCCTCTAGAACAGGGGCTGGCAAACTACATCCCCTACCACATACCCCAAGTCCCACCAGGGGCCTGTGTTTGTAAATAAAGTTTTATTGGAACACAGCCACACCCATTCATTTACAGCTGCTTTCATGCTACAGCGGCAGAGTTGAGAAGCTGCAACAGAGACCACTTGCCCTGCAAACCCTCAAATGTTTGCTAAATGTTTGCTCCGTGGATTAGATCAGACCAGGGATGTAATGCTCTTAGCAGGTGCCAGGCCCCTGGTCAGTGCCCCAGAGACCATCTCTTTCATCATCATCATTATTAGATGCTCAGCAAACACTTGTTACCTAAAAGAAACTGGCCACAACATCCCATGTTATGTCTCTGATTTCGTGTGGCTGTTTAGAAGTGTCCCTAATAATACTAGCTCCCAGCTCTCCAGTGGTTTAAAGTTTACAAGTGTTTTTCTCTGCGTCTTCTTATCTGACAGTCCCCAGCTCTCTGCAGAAGACAGTTCGACTTGATCAGTGAAGAAGGGAATTTGGGGGCAGAGGTGGGAGGCCGACAGGTGAGAAGGATCGCGCCATAATCCTACCCAGATGATAGATGAGGGGCCTGAGGTCGTGGGGGACAAAGCGATATGTCCAGGGCCACGTGGTGGCCAGCGGCAGAGCTGGGGTCAGGATGCAGGGCTACCCTTCCTGGAGGGCCGGGTCGATGGCTGAGGGCCGCCAGCGGGGCTCACCTGCAGTTTGCTCTTCCTTTGCAGAAGGCGGTTGTGCAGTAAGTCTCTGTCCCTCACGGAAGTTGCCACCTGCTCCAGCAGGGCCGTGGCTCTCTCCTGGCCAAAGATGCCGCCCAGCAGGTCTTTCTTCAGCTGCAGCATCGTCAGCTCCTCCTTCAGGTGGGAGCTTTCTGCCAGGGCCACCTAAGGGAGACAGGGCCTCCGTGAACTGCAGGGCAGGATGAAGCTGGAGACGGGGCCAGGAGCGCGCCTGTTCTGGCTGCGCCTGCTCAGGAGGCTGGGCCTTGGTGCTGGTTTCCAAGGAAGCAGCGAACGTAAGGAGAAATGGGCTGGCAGGAAGGCGGTAGCAGGCCCTGAATGTCAGGGTCAATCTGATTCCTCTCTCACCTCCACATCCATCTTATTACCAAAGCCTGAGCGAGAATTCTACCTCCTACGTGTCCCGGAGATCCGTCCCCTCTCCATCCCCCATCACTGACTGTGGTGCACCCTCAGCCTTGCTCACCTGAACCCCAGAAGCTCCTGACCACCTGCTGCCTCCCAGCCGCCCCCCGAAATAGACCGTCCACACTGCAGCCGAACCCCAAACTAACCAGTCTGATCCTCTACTCAGTGATCCTCTATCACCGACAGCAGTGGGCCATCCCCCAGTTGGTGTATGGGACCTTTCGAAGGGGCTAAGGGCCTATGGGATCATGATCAGAGGAAATTCTGGAAGGCTTCCCAGAGGAGGTGGCACCTGAGTGAAGTCGTGATGTGTGGGAACTCACTGGGCAGAGAGGGGAGGAAAAGGGGACTCAGAAGCCCTGTGTAATGGGCAGCCGGCTCCTAAGCAGGCAGCCTGAACTCTGCACAGCCCAGGCCCCACCTCCTCCAGGAAGCCTCCCCTGACCACATTCCCAGCCTACATGCACTCTTCCTGCCCCCAAAGCCTGTTCCCCGCTTCAGGTTCCTGCTGATCAACAAGCTGTTGGGGACAAATACTTCTTGCTTCTCTAACTGAGGGCGCAGGGGCCCTGGAGGCCAGGGGTTTGGTCTTCAGCTGGCCAGAGTCCATTTGAATCTGATGATGTTACAAAGATGCTGAGCCGGGCACGGGGCTGGGAGAGGCAGGACTAGGACCCCAGCCCAGGTGTGTGGTTTGCAATTAGCCACACAGAGGTCAAGCCTCTAGCCGTAGGAAGGCACCTTCACCCCCTTTTCACCCCACTCAGACACAATATCATGAGGGTTAAGAATTCAGGCTGGGGAGTTGCAATCATGAGTTTGGATTCCATACTAACTGGGAGAACTTGGGCCATTCCAAGCCTCGGTTTCCTCATCGGTAAATTAGGGGTAGTCACACCCTAGTTCACGGGGCTGCCGTGAGGCTTAAATGCCTAAAAAGCATTTAACATACTGCACGACCCACAGTGAACACACGATAAAAGACAGATTCTTCTCAGCCATTATTATTTAACCAACTGTTATGTGTTGAATTGTGTTCTTCAAAAAAGATATGGTGGAAAAAAAAAAAAAGAAGACCCATGGGGAGAAGATAGCCACGTGATGACAGACATGGAGATCAGAGTGATGGACCTACAAGGCAGTGAACACCAGCGACTGCCAGCAAATACCAGAAGCTAGAAGAGGCAAAGGAGGATTCTCCCCTAGAGCCACTGGAAAGAGCAAGGCCCTCCTGACACCTTGACTTTGGACTTCCAGCTTCCAGAACTTTGAGAGAATGAATTTCTGTTGTTTTAAGCTGCCAGTTTTTGGTGCTTTGTTACAGCAGCCCCAGGGAACTAATACACCAGCCACGCCCAGCTTTTGGCTGGAGCTTTGCAGATCCACAGGCTGCTCTGAGGCTAGATGCAAGAGCTGAGTCAAGAAAAGAGAGAGCTTGGCAGCTTGAGCCCTGGCCTGTGAAATCCATCCCGCCCAGGTGGGCCGGTAGGAGTGATGAAAGACATACTCCCAGCCAGCAAACAGAGTCCAAACGTGAATAAACCAAAGTCCTGGCCCCACGTGTTCCAACCCACTGCTCTGTGAAATTCCCACACTGGGAGTCTTGGGTCACACTCTAGAAAGACAGAACCTCTCTCCTGCTTCAAGGAGGTCCCGGTTTGCTTTCTGCCTTAGTAGGAAGGACAGGATGAAATATAGTTGTGACGCAGTGGGGAAAGTTAGACAGGTCTGGGTCAAAGCCAGCTCTGTCACTTAATGGCTGTGTCACATCGAGCAAGTGGCTTCCCCTCTGGGACATTTGTTTTTCTCAACAGTCAGATGATCATAAGTGTTCTGAATGCCTCGCAAACCTATTTTCAAGAGCCAGAGTGAAGACAGGGATAAGAACATTAGACAAGAGTCTAGAACCCACCATTCTGGCCCCAGCTCTGCTCTCTGGAGCAGCCTGACCTTGAACAAGCTCCCTAACTTCTCCCTGGCCCCAGTCCCTCATCAGTAAAATGAGGAGAATGGTAAAAATGGAAACAAAAATCCATGTACATAGATAATCAACATATGTTAATTATGGCAATGAAAATTGGAAAGAACCTAAACAATCGAAGTGCAGAAACGTTAAAAAAAAAATGACATGCCCCCAAATGGAATATTCTGCAGCCATTTAAAGTGATGGCTTTATTGAACCATTTTAAAGGCTGCTGAGAAAAAGTTCATATGTGTCAACTGAAAATATCTGAATATACAACTATACAGCATGAGCTCAAATACACAGTGAGGATGCACACTTGCAATGGGGGCATCCACCTTGGGGCCATGAAGGCAGACGTGGTTTAGAGCTGGAAAGAGCTTGGGTCCTGGAAGATACTGCTGAGCTATCAAGCCAGCTCTGGGATGACCTGAAAGTCTCCGTGTTTGTTTGTTTGTTTATTTATTTAATTAACTATTTAATTTTTTTTGGCTGCATTGGGTCTTCGTTGCTGCTCACGGGCTTTCTCTAGTTGCAGTGAGCAGGGGCTACTCTTCGTTGTGGTGCACGGGTTTCTCATTGCGGTGGCCTCTCTTATTGCAGAGCACGGGCTCTAGGCACGTGGGCTCAGTAGTTGTGGCACGCGGGCTCAGTAGTTGTGGCTCACGGGCTTAGTTGCTCCACGGCATGTGGGATCTTCCTGGACCAGGGCTCGAACCCGTGTCCCCTGCTTTGGCAGGTGGATTCTTAACCACTGTGCCACCAGGGAAGTCCTGTCTCTGTGTTTTAAGCCACCACTGATCAGGTTTCCTGTCACCTGTCACATGCATCCCAATTGACACACAGTAAAGGTAATGGCCTGACATCCTGCTCTTTCTCAGCACTGCTCAGGCTTCCACCAGAGGACTGCCTGCAGCAGGGCCCTAAAGAGAAGGGCTGAGTGGAGATCGGTGCAGAGTCCTGGAGCTACACCAGGCACCAGGCTTCACCTTCTTCCCAAGAACTGAGGGTGACTTTTGTCGCTGATAACTACAAGTGTTGACATTTCCTGTGCACTTAGAACTCACCAGACAGGGTACAGTGGGCTCCACCCAGACATCTGGAGGACTCAGAGACATGCCTGTCCCTGCGGGGGCGGCTAAAATGCTATGCTTGGCTGGTGGCCTCCCCCAGCTGCACCCATCAGCCCTCCCGACAGAGCCATGCAGACCTCAATCTGCGGGAGGAAGGTGTGGACGGAGGGCAGGTCTGGCAGGCTGGCGGTGACATCCACGATCCTCTGGGCCAGAGCCCTCCACAGATGCAGCTCCTGCAGAGGCCGCTGGAAATGCCGCCACAGGTCCACGCCCGCAGCGTTGCGCAGCCTGCTGCTCTTGGCCTTCATGCTGTGAGCACCGTGGAGGGGGAACCGAGAGAGGAGAGAGCGGGTCAGTACAGGAGCAAGGCCTCTGCCCAGAACCCAGAGCGCCCGGCTTGTGCTGCTCCCAGGGTGGGCACTCTCCTCTTCTACAGACTGCTGGGCTGTCCACGGGACCCTGAGGCCTATGCTGTCCAGATAAAAGGGCACTGGAGGTAAACCAGTCCTCGAATAGACTTGCAGCCTAGCTTCTGGACCAGGGAAAGAGTCAAGCCTGGAAGAGGAATTATGGAGCCCCCAGGCTGGTACTGCCTGCCCCCAGGCACCTCGCGGAAGCAAAACAAACTACTTTCTTAAGTAGGATACAAATAAATTTTCCAATATACTGTCCATTGTATAGCACAGGGAACTATATTCCATAACTCGTAATCACCTATAATGGAAAAGAATCTGAAAAAGAATCGATATATATGTATAACCACATCACTCTGCTATACACCTGAAACTAACAAAACGTTGTAAATCAACTACATTTCCAAAAAATACATATATATATGTACAGGTATAATGTCTAGCACCCAGTCATAGATAACCAGCACCTGCCACCTCCACAAGAGCAACGAAGGAGAGGGAGACCTCGGCCACCCTGTCCCACGGCCCGCTTTATGCACAGGAGATTCAGCCTCACCACCACCTCAGCATCTTGTGGAGGATCCAGGCCCTTGTTCTGGATGTACACATGTAGGGCCTGTGCACACCGTGGGGTGAGAGTCCCCTGGCAAGGCAGGAGGCCCCTGAGTTCCTTCTCGAGGAAAACCCCTGCATCAGAGGCAGGAGGATGAGAAGTGCTACAGGGACGGGGACAGTTGGGCTGTGTTCCAAACACCTCTGAGCCTCATGTAGTAAAAATAGGTACCGATTCTGAATTTACACTGTGCCCAGTTCCACACAGGGTGGATATTTGACCTGCTGGTCTTTGCTGGGCTAAGAAGCTGGAGACCTAGCCGTGCCCGAACCCATGGGCGGAGAGGGAGGTAGGGGCTGGTCTGAAGTCACGCCCAGTGCTTACATCAGCACTGCCGTCAGCAAGCAGGGCACAATGCTGGCCTAGTGAAAAGCCCTCCCCTTGGACCATTACATAGGGAACCCATCCCCCATGCGAAGCTGCATAAGGAGACATGATGGAAATAAGCAAAGAGGCCACATAGCACGGAAAAAAAGCAAAGTTCAGGCCTCTTTCTGGGAGCAGAATGGAAAATACTTCGAAAAGGGGTCAGTACCTGAGCCCAGTGAGACCCTATAATGGCCAGTCGTTGATAAGAGCAAGAACTGTTTGTCACCAGGCAGCAAGAGGGTGCAAGCCCCCCCTGCAGCTGGTGTCAAGATGGGCAGAGGCCCTGAGCATGGGGTCCAGGCCCGCCCTCGGCCCACCCGGTACCTCTGGTGCTCCTGGATGGCAGCGACCACACTGTCCGCGAGGGGCTGCGGGTCCTCAGGGAACACGATGAGCTCCTTCAGCCGGGCCTGCAGCCGGTCCACCCGAGGCTCCTCTGCGGCCAGCGCCGCCCGCGTGGCCTGCAGCGACAGACAACACCCGACGGACCGGGTGAGCTTCCGAGATGGGATGGCGGTGTGTGTGCACCGGGGTGAGCATATTCTGTGGGGGTGGGCCAGCCTGGGGGAACACAGTCCCCCAGGAGAGGGGCAGGGGCCCCGAGAGCTCAGCCCCTGCGCTCCCTTGCTTTCCCGCTCCGTGACCCCAAACACGTTTGCTCCTGATGGGCAGGTTTTTCTCTTTATCATCACCTACCTCACAGCCTTGCCATGGACTAGCACCTAATCATACAAATAACTGATACTTAGGGAACAGCGATGACGTGCTGAGTGCCCTGTGGTCCCATTCATTGAAGCCTCGCCATGGCCCTAGACAGTAATTCTCCGTGTCCCCGTTTTATACACAAGGAAACTCTGGCCAGGAGTTTTCTGACACTTGCAGAGGGGGAAACAGTGGACCTGACATTGGAGCCGGGCCCTCTGGCCCTTAACCTGCCCCTTCAGCACTGAAGGAAACAGTACCCTAAAGATGCTCTGTGAATCCAGTTACTGTTGTCGGCACGAGGACATTTCCACCCAGCATGCCCGACCACTCCACTCAACCACGTTCAGGTACTTCGGATGCGGCCTTTTCCTGCTATCCTGGGAAATGTGCAGTTTGATCTTGACCTTGACTCTGGCTTGGTCCCATGCTCAGTAGGAGGCAGGGTGGGGGAGTGAAAAGCGCACGGGCTCTGGCAGGACACAGGCTGGCCTGGAAACCCACCTCCAGCCCTTCCCAGCTGCGCAGCCTTGGATCGGTCCCGGTCCCTCGGTGGTAAAACGGGGCCACCCCCACTTGACAAGGCACCGAGTACAGAGCGGGAGCACTTCTCACTACATAAACGCTAGTTTAAGAACAGAAATCTTCGAACAAGTTCTGAAATTCCCCTTCATTGATTTCCGGTTCGTCATATCTTGGTCATAATTGACACTTGAATCGGGTGGGACAGGCAGCGCCTGTAGGGATGTGGTCAGCATCCTGCCTCGGGAAAGGCTTCCTGAAGCATAGCCGGGCATGGCCGGGTGGCTGTCGGGACAGGGGGGTGTTGGCAGGGCTTTCCAGGCCTTACCCTCCCCACACCCCACCCCTGCCAGTGTGCTTGCTTTGACCTTGGCCCTCACCTAGAACTCCTGGTAAGAGCCATATGTTCCCTGAGTCCCGATGCTCTTGGCAGGTGCTGTCCTAAGCACTTTTGTTTTCACACGTTCATAAGGAATGTGGAAGGCAGAGGTCTTATTATCATCACGTCCGTGTCACATTTAACTGAGATTAAACCAATTCTCCCCGGGAATTCCCTGGCGGTCCAGTGGTTAGGACTCCGCGCTTTCACCAACGAGGGCCGGGGTTCAATCCGTGGTTGGGGGAACTAGGATCCTGCGAGCCGAGCGGCGTGGCCAAAAAAAACCAAAAAAAAGTAATTCTCCCAAAGCCAGCCAGTCGGCAAGGAGAGGAACCAAGACTCGAACCCAGGCAGCCTGATCCGAAAGCCCCCGCCCTTCCCCACTGCACCACACCACCCCTACCCTGTGCCAAGGCAGACAATCCGACAAGGGAAACAACTCCCTGTGTACAAAGGTGAGCACTGCAGTGCACCTGGTCTCCTACAAGGCTGAGTGATGCTAAAGAGCATGGATGCTTTGTTTCCACCTACACACACGTATTTCTGCGTATGAGCAAACATTAGAAGGAAGAGGGGAAAAAACAGAACAACCTGGAGTGGAGGTAGGGCCCGGGGGCTTTCCTTTTAGATATTTCCCCTAACGGAATTGACAGGCTAGCCCTTGGAGTTAATATAATAAATAAAGGACTGCAGAAGGGTGTGAATCCTTATTTGAAAAATCTCTCTGTCCTCAAGTCAAACCTCTCGTGAGTGTGCACATGGATGGGGAAGGGGGAGGGTGCTCCGACTGGACACCGTGTCTGGGTTGGAATGCCCCCACGCTCCCCAGGATGGGAATCATCTGCTGGGTCTCCTAAGAGCCTTGGTTATGCTTGTTCCTCATCTTCTCTACACTGAGAGCCTTGCCTCTGACCTAACACTCCCTGTTCTGTGCTCAGAAAGTGCTCCCCACATCCTACCATCAGGTAAGGAAATGGCAAACTTGGAGCCGATCCACCTCTTATTTACCCACCAACTCATCATGTGATGCTGGGGATGTTGCGGGGGGGAAATCTCTCCAGGCCTCAGTTTCCTCACCCAGAAAATGGGTACAAACAACCAATTTGTCTACTATGCTCGGGGAACCGAGATTATCAAAAATCCAGGAAAACCAGAGCCAGTGTGCTTGAGACTTAGTGTGATCCTCCCACTACACAGAGGATGCCCCGAGGCACACATGGCACCCAGACTGGGCCATGGCTTTGCCAAACACTGCTTACCGAGTAGAGTCTCCAGCGGGCCACCAGCTCGTCCTGGGTCCCTGCTTTGGCCGCGGGTTCCAGGTCCTCCTCCGCCAACCTCTGAAGGCCCTTCCTGAACTCTGCCAGCTCAGCCTCCAGCTGCCTCCTCTGTTGCTCATAGGCTCCCCTGGACCAGAGCAGGCCCTGCAGCCGCCCCTCCTCCTCCTCCCAGAGTGCACGCAGCTTCTCCAGAACATTCCGCATCTCCTCTAGTTCTTTGGTGATCTTCTCTGCGCCCAAAGGGGAGGTGTTGTGGATGACCCCCCCGGCCTGCTCCTCCAGCCTCTTCAAAGACTCCTCAGCCCTGGGAAAGTCACTGGCGATGTCCTAAAGCAGGGAGGCGGTGGGAGAGAAACAAGAGGGAAAAAGAAAACATGTGTTGCATTTTCCAGGACCGCTGGGAACATCATGCCAAACGGTAATTCCTATTCCCAGGCTAGAGCCAAGGCACCTTTCCAAGGGGTGGACTGTCTGCCTTTATAACATTCAGAATGTAATTCCTTTACCATGTCATTTACAAGCCATTTGATTAAGTGAAGGGGAAAGTCTCCATTGGGTACTTCTCTGTCTTTAACACTCTCTGACATTTGTTAATCTTGCTTTTTTAAGAGAGACAGAGGCAGCCGCAGGCTTGAAGCCTTCAGCTGGCAAAAGTATGGAGCAAATAGAACCTAACGATGCCATTTGGCCTCATTACATCTATTTGTATGGTTATCTGCTAATTATGAATGAGTATTGGTATTCCATTTATGACAATGCCATAAAGTTTCTTTTTAATTCAGTGTTCATTGCCTTCTAATATTAAAAAAAAATTTTTTTATAAACACTTTTGTCTGTTTTATTTAAAATACCTTCAAAATATTTTTTTCACTTTTTTAGTGAAGTGCAAATTACATGGAGTACAATACAGACTGTCCTTGACTTAAAATGGTTCGACTTACAATTTTTTCTACGATGGTATGAGATCAATATGCATTCAGTAAAAACTGTGCGCTTTTGCATTTTGCATTTTTTTTTTTTTTTTGCGGTACGCGGGCCTCTCACTGCTGTGACCTCTCCCGTTGCGGAGCACAGGCTCCGGACGCACAGGCTCAGCAGCCATGGCTCACGGGCCCAGCCGCTCCGCGGCATGTGGGATCTTCCCGGACTGGGGCACGAACCCGTGTCCCCTGCATCAGCAGGCGGACTCGCAACCACTGCGCCACCAGGAAAGCCCTGCATTTTGAATTTTGAACTTTTTCCAGACTAGTGATATGCAGCACGATGCTCTCTCGCGATGCTGGGCTGTGGCAGAGAGTGTAAACCAACATGGTTTTCACTTTCACTATGGTATTCAATAAATTAAATGAGGTATTCAACACTTTATTATAAAACAGGCTTTGTTTTAGATGATTTTAGGCTAATGGAAGGTGATTCTGAGCACACTTAAGGTAGGCTGGACTAAGCTATGATGTTTGGTAGGTTAGGTGTATTAAATGCACTTTCGACTTATGATATTTTCAACTTACGATGGGTTTATCAGGACATAGCCCTACTGTAAGTTGAGAAAATCTATATATAGATCTTAAGTGTTACTGTTCAAAGAGTTTTGAGAAATATATATGCCCATGCAGTCCACACTGTTATCAAAATATAGCATTTCTAACATCCCAGAAGATTCTAGAACTTCATCTATTTGAAATCATAGACTATGTTATTTTTTGAAACTGGCTTCTTTCACTCAGCATAATGTTTTTTAGATTCTTCTATGCTGTCAGGTATATCAGAACTTCATTCCTTTTTATTGACTAATATGCCTTTGTACATATATTCTAGTCTATGATGTGTTTATCCAATACTCTGCTGATAAAAATCTGAGTTGTTTTCAATTTAGGGCTGTTATGAATAAGGTTGCTGTGAACATTCTTTTACAGATACCCACACTTTTCAAAAGTTCAATTTATATCACTTTGCTTTTACAAAAGACCTACATTAGTACCTGTTTTCGCTACCTGAAAGAAATCCAAAGAGGATTTTAGCTTTTGCAAGAAAAGGTAATTACTTCTCCGCTTGTTTTCTGTTTGTTTGTTTTTCTTTTTAATTTTTTGGCCGTGCTTCGCGGCATGTGGGATCTTAGTTCCCCAACCAGGGATCGAACCTGCCCCCCGTGTAGTGGCAGCACAGAACCTTAACCACTGGACCGCCAGGGAAGTCCCACTTCTCTGCTTTACACCATTTTGGCTCATGAACAGTTTCATAGGAACACTATTTTCAGATAGTGGGGAAACTGTACACGTCATAGAAGATATTTTGTGGTCACTGTTCATTGGTTTTTTCAAAAGAGAGTCAATTTAAATACAAATATTAAATAAATGGTATAGATGCTGTATCGCTGTATCAAAAATTATAAAGCGGTCCTTGAATTACTGAAGATAATCTACCCACTCACTTTACAGAGGGAGTCGGAAGCTCGTTCAAGATCATAGCAAGTCAGGAAGCCCAGAGTGGACCCAGCTTCTCCCCGCTGCAGGTTTGATGCTTACATCAGGGTTCCTGACCTTCACATATTGACATGTGAGGTCAGATAATGCTTTGTTGTCGGGGGCTGTCCTGTGCACTGTAGGATGTTTAGCAGCGTCTCTGGCCTCCTTCCTCCAGATGCCAGGAGTACCTCTACTCCCAGTTGTGACAACCCAAAATGTCTCCAGACATGGACAATGTCCCCCATTTGAGCCCAGCTGGTGTAGACCGTGCTGCTGTGGCCTTGGGTCTCCAAATGCCCTGCTGGCTCAGAGATGTCCATAAAGCAGCCGAGGCCCCAAGCATGGGATCTACACCACATCCCATGCTTCTCCTCTGGTGGGGTCTGTGTACAGGGATGTGTGTATCTCCTGGGACCCCCCAGCCCCATCCTATTAAATAAACTCTAACAGAGACCCACCAGCCATGAGCGCTCCCTCCCCGCTCGGGCAGAGACTTGCCGGGGTTACCTGCAGCGCCGAGAGACGGTCCTTGGTGCTCAGCTGGCACTTGCGCCCCATGCAGCCATGCACCCGCTCCACCACGGCCTTCAGCCACAGCTGGAACTCGTCCACGCTCACCTGGAAATGCTCATGCTCCTGGGTCACGTGCTCCAGCAGGTCCACCCTGTTCTGTGGGAGGGGAGGAGAGTCACCGGCCATAAAGGTCCCCAGCCCAGGCTGCCCTCCCCTGGCCTCCCAGGCCTGAGTGTGTGTGTGGGGGGTGGAGTTTGGGATGCAACTGACCCTCAGCCCTTTCGCTGGACACAAAGATCCCAGACATTCTTCTCGACCTTATCGGCAATCAGCCAAGAAATTCTTGGTTTTTGAGACCAAAACATGTCAGCACTGGGCCTGTCAGCCACACAGTGGGCTTTTTTTCCTGCCACGTCCTAGGAATGGCACTCAAGATGGGGCCGTGGTAACAACTACATAACACTACCATTTGAGCACTTACCAAGGTGCCGGCACTGCCCTAAGGACTTTGTGTACAAGATCATCTCACTGAACGCTCCTGACTGCCCCCATAAGGTGGTACCATTATTATTATTATTATTTTTTGCGGTACGTGGGCCTCTCACTGCTGTGACCTCTCCCATCGCGGAGCACAGGCTCCGGACGCGCAGGCTCAGCGTCCATGGTTCACGGGCCCAGCCGCTCCGCGGCATGTGGGATCTTCCCAGACTGGGGCACGAACCCGCGTCCCCTACATCGGCAGGCGGACTCTCAGCCACGGTGCCCCCAAGGAAGCCCGGTGGTACCATTATTATCCCAGTCTGATAGATGGGGAAACCAAGGCACGGAAAGTGAAATGACTTGCCCAAGGTCACCTGGCTAGGAAAGCACCAAGATTCCAACCTGGGAGGCAAGGCTGGGCCAACGCATCTCTGCTCCATTGCGACTATGTCCACAGGGTACGACGGTAAACAGCAGGCTGCCCCCCATTTCCCCCTGAGTGTGGTGATTTGCCTGCATGTGTTGGAATTGCCTCTATTTTCAGACAATCCCACTGAAGCTCTAACCACACAGGGGCAAGATGGGGTCCTGAGGGTGGGTGACATTTGGGGACATAACAGTGTCCCTGCTATAAGACCTACTGTGTGCCTAGAGATTCTGATTTTCAAAACACACCCCTGATTACAGCACCATCTCTTTAAACTCCTCCACGGCTCCCCACTGCCCCCAGGCCCAGGTCCAAGCATTGTAGCCTGGTGGTCAAGGGCAGGGCCCCACGATGCATCTCTGCAGACCAGCGGTCAAGACCCTGGGCTTGGGAGCCCACTGCCTGGGCCTGACCCTGGCCCCCCTCGAGCTTGTAATTCACCAGTCCGTATGGTGTGGCTGATAACAGTAACTGCCTCATCAGGGTGGCGTGGCATTAAATGAGTCAGGGCTCGCACAACCCCAGAACAGCCCCGGGCAGCTAGTAAGAGCTTGAGAACTCTGAGACATTGTTTATTGTCACCTGTGTCCCTCTGCTCTTGTCACACCCAACCAAGTGAGGGGTGCCCACGTGGCAATGCTCATCTCCAGGCCCCACCTGCTCTGAAGCTTTGCCCACTGTCCCAGGCTGTGGCCCTCCCCCAGCCTTGTCTACAGAATTGTCATCTGGCGGGGACCAAGCGCTCCCTAAGGACACGGGGGTTGATTTCATCTCCCTGGTCCCGCTCAGGGCAGGCTCTGAGACTAAGTGCTTCCTGAGTGGCCAGAAGTAATTAAGTGCGGGGTGTGTGCCGGTGGAGGGGTCTCTCCGAGGAGAGCCAAGGAAAAGGAACCAGGGGACCTTAATTTAGTAAGCACCTACTATGTACCTGGAAATAGACCAGCATTATCGTATTTAATATCTTCACAAGGATCCCCAAACTGTCCCATTATGCAAGTATCCAAATGGGTGTTGGGAGGTAACATAACTCTTGCAGACAAGATTTAAATGCCAAGTTCAGACTCCCAAACCACTGCTCAGGCCCAGGAGGTGGCAGAATCTCTCTTTCTCACTGATGGTAGATATTCTGGGCTTTGCCTGCCATGTGGTTTCCGCTGCAACTTCTCAACCACTTGTGTGCTACTTACATTGTAGCACACAAGTTGCAGCCACAGGCAGACACATAAAGAATGGTTGTATTCCAATCAAATGAATCATGGACACTGAAATTCGAATTTCCTATCATTTTCACATGTCATGAAATATTCTGCTTTTAATTTTCCCCCAACCACTGAAAAATATAAAAACTATTTTTGGGGGCTTCCCTGGTGGCGCAGTGGTTGAGAGTCCGCCTGCCGATGCAGGGGACACGGGTTCGTGCCCCGGTCCGGGAAGATCCCACGTGCCGCGGAGCGGCTGGGCCCGTGAGCCATGGCCACTGAGCCTGCGCGTCCAGAGCCTGTGCTCTGCAACGGGAGAGGCCACAACAGTGAGAGGCCCGCATACCACCACCACAACAACAAAAAATTTCCAATCTGTTTCTGTATAAAACTTTAAAAAATTACAGTAAAAATGAATCACTTGGAAATTAAACTAATCACCCATCATACAAAATAAAAGAATTTCTAAAAAAAAAACAAAAAAAAAACAAAACTATTTTTGGTTTACAGGTCATAAAAAAGTCAGGAATTGGGCTGGATTGAACCTATGGGCAGTGGTTTGCTGACCTCAGCTCTCAGCCATGGAGCCAGGCCATGTTCAGGAGGGTCCTGACCTTCTACGAGGCTAAGCCAACAATTCTCAACTAGGAAGGGCAGACGGACACGTGGATTCGAAAAACCTCCCTGGCTATTTGTATGTGCCTTCCCCTCCCATGGAGAAGCCCCTCACCAAACCTAGAAACACTAATTCATTTAAACCTTTGCAACACCCATGCCAAGTAGGAGAAAATATCCCCATTTCAGAGACAGGGGAACCAAGGCACAAGATCAAGTCCTTCAGTGAAGAGCTGAGAATCCTCTCACTTATGGGAGTGAGGCTCAGAGCTTCAACATCAGCACTTGACAGATGGGAAACACGGGGCTGCTTGAATTCAGAAAGTGGACCAAGGCACAGTGACCATCCCCTTCACGTTTCCCTTGCTGGCTTCCCGTCCCCGCAGGATTATTTGCATCCACCAGAATCCTCCCCGAGCTTCCTCCATCCACGAGAAGATTCATTTATGAAACAAAGTGGGTCAAGAATATGCCGCGGAGCGGCTGGGCCCGTGAGCCATGGTCGCTGAGCCTGTGCGTCCGGAGCCTGTGCTCCGCCACGGGAGAGGCCACAGCAGTGAGAGGCCCGCGTACTGCAAAAAAAAAAAAAAAAAAAAAAAAGAATACTAAGCAGAGAATAGGGGCTGGGCCCCTGGTTGACACTGATGGTGATGAAGGTTGTAGTGAGGCAAACTCTCCAATAAAAGTGCCAGCTGGCGGCTCTGTGCGTGTGAAGAATGAGGTGCTGGCACTGGGGGAAATCCAGAGTAAATAAAAGCCTCTGTGATGGTGAGCAGGCGTGCTAGGAGAGGAACGCGGCCGAGCAGGGCAGGCATCCAGCCGCGCTCTGTGCCAGGCATAACGAGATCACAGAACACAATTCAGGCATGGCCGGGCACGGCACGTCGGAGGAGTGTGGGTGACAAATGGGAGAGGGTTCCACCTCCTCTCTTTACACCAAACAATCAAACCATCTGTGTGGGCAGAGCTGTCAGGAATGTCAAAACCCAACCAATTAACAAGGGCGGGCGTGGATTTGTGCCTCTGCAAAGGGCTGCAGGAAGGGCTCTGATTCCTGGCCGAGATGCCAAACAAACACAGCCACAGAGGGAAGCAGGGAGGAGGAGGATGCTACTATCTGCCTGGCCCTTCAGAAAACAGAATCATTGGATTAAAAACCATCAGGCAAAGTAAACAAGCAGGCCCTGCCTACTGGCCACCAGCCTGCTTTGTCTATTCTTGACTTTCAATTGCTTTCTGCTGGCTGTGCCATTGCTCATTCCCGGGCTTGGCCACTTCTCCTGATCAAGAATCTCCCTTCAGGGGGTGGTCACGAAGGATACAGTCCAGAGGTGACCCCCGCTGTGCTTCTGTGGTCCTGTTCCTGTCAACACCAGAGGCCTTGCTAATTAACATCTTGGAAGTAGAAACTGGATTTTTACAGGCAAAAGTAGTGGCTTGTTAACCAGCACGAGAAATAATGAAATGGGCTCTCCTTGGTGAAAGTTGAGATATTAATACATACCGTATCTCCTATGGCCTGAGATGCATCCTCCCCAAATTCACACGATGAAGCCCTAACCCTCAATGTGATGGTGTTTGGAGGCGGGGCCTTTGGGAGGTGATCAGGGTTATATGAGGTCATGAGGGTGGGGCCCTCACGATGGGATGAGTGCCCCTATAAGAACAGACACCAGAGAGCTTGCTGACCCTCCCTCTCCACCGTGTGAACACACAGCAAGAAGGCCACCATCTTCAAGCCAAGGAGAGGCCCCTCACCAGGAATCAAATCTGCTGATTACCTAGAGTTCGAACTTCCCAGCCTCCAGAACTGTGAGAAACAAATTCCTGTTTTTTAAGCCACCAAGTCTATGGTATTCTGTTCTGTCCACCCAAGCAGACTAAGACAATATCCCAGGGACCCTTCCCACCCTGAGAATAGGCCTGGACCTCTAGGGATCTCTGCAGGGCTCTCCTACTCTCACTGGGGTGGGAGGATTTCAGTTGCCTGCCTCAGGGTGGCTTTCTCGTCTGACTTTAGTGCAAGGTGAGACCTTCATCAAATGTACAGAGCAGGTGACCAGGAGGCATCCAGGCCACCAAGAATCTCTGAGGGCTACTGGACATGCAGTATCCCTCACCCTGCTTAGGGTGGAGCCAGAGTGTCTTCCTTTCATCTGGGGCTGGAAGGCCCAGTATGGGGTATGCCCCGGGAGGCTGATGTTGGGGAAGCTATATCCTATTTTACTAATGAGGACCCTTTCTAAGGGTGATATAAAAGTTTGCCCCTTGGGCTTCCCTGGTGGCGCAGTGGTTGAGAGTCCGCCTGCCGATGCAGGGGACACGGGTTCGTGCCCCGGTCCGGGAAGATCCCACATGCCGCGGAGCGGCTAGGCCCGTAAGCCATGGCTGCTGAGTCTGCGCGTCCGGAGCCTGTGCTCCGCAACGGGAGAGGCCACAACAGTGAGAGGCCCGCGCACCACAAAAAAAAAAAAAAAAAAAAGTTTGCCCCTCTCAGTAGCTTCTGTCTTCTGAAGGTCATGGCATCATCTGGAAGCTATGACTGTTCTCACCAACAGAATGCACATTCACATGACAGTTTGAGTATAATTTCAGAAGCTCTGTAGGGGCCTGCCCTGGCCTTTCCCCCCTACCGCCTTTCAATCTTCTACTGCTGGCTCTGGGAGAGACAAGAAACAGCTCCCCGTTCACCACCCCTACACCCAACCCCAGTCCGAGAGCTAACCGGGCTCCCTGTGAGTTAGAACACAGCTCCCAAACCTCTGGCAGCCAGGAGGAGAAAACCAAGGGTCTGTGAGCTTCAGCCAACAGCTCAAAAGGCCAAACTGAACTGCCTTCTCTCATAGGGTCCAGTCACCCTGCACACCCCCCAGTTTCCACACTGAGGTCAAAATTCACCAGCCCGTCTGGCAACTCCGAGGGCTTCTGCCAGGGCAGCAACTTCCCCCCACCCCTCCATCACCGGCAGAGCCCCCAGGCTCCTGCCCCCAGGATGCTGCCAGCTGGGCTCCGCCTCGGGAAAACCCTTGGAAACAACCTGCTCCCTCATCCAGGGGCTCGAAACCTCCCATGTACCACTGCCTCCACTTTCTGAGCTGGACCCACAGGAGCTCTGGCGGCCCCTGACCTCCCCTGATGGACACAGGTGCAGTGACTCACCCAGGACCCGGGGCAACCACCAAAGGAGGAGCCCACGTAGGGAGTCGCCTAGGACTTCTGGTTCTTTCTGATGGGCCAGTGGTATCTGACCCTTAGATTATTATTATTTTTTTATTAAAGTATAGTTGATTTACAATGTTGTGTTAATTTCTTCTGTATACAGCAGAGTGATTCAGTTATATAGATATATGCATTCTTTTTCGTATTCTTTTCCATTGTGGTTTATCACAGGATACTGAATATAGTTCTCTGTGCTCTACTGTAGGACCTTGTTATTTATCTGTAGATTATTTTTTTAAGTCAAAATAAAAAAAAAAAGGGCCCAGTCACACCTTCTCTATTTACCACATAAGAAGGTTGGGAGGATCAAATAAGGTCAAAGACATGAAGGGACTTGGAAAAGACAGCATTCGCCGGTAAGAGCTGTGATTTCTATAAATGTTTGGATCCAGTGAGGGGAGGGTTCCCTGGAGGGACGATGAGAACCTCTGAGGTGATCATTTCTTAGAATTGGTGCTCACCAGTGCCCCAGGCATGTCCCTTCCATAAACACACGTGTACACATACACACACACACACACACACACACACACACACACACACAAAACCACTTTCCATTTCCTGCACAAAGCACTCTCTGCTGATTGACACAAGCACCTGTTTCCTGTAAAGTCACAGAAGCAAGGAGGCCATGGGCCAGGCACCTCCCCTGCCTGAGCCCGTGGGGCAGACCTGGAGCGAGAATTGCTGTTAAGCAGGCTCTAGCCACTTGGATGCAGTGAGGGAGGGCCAGCTGGCTCCATCTCTGAGAGCCAAGCTCCACCCCGCCTGCCTGTCCTCTGAGCCTCCCAGCTGCAGGGGCGGGGTTCTCATTCATTCAATGAAGGGCTCCTAGCGCCTGCTTCGTGGCAGACACCGTTGTTGTGGCTGTTTCTTCTCACTGCTACTGAGAACACAAGTCATCCTTTATCCTGGGAAAATGCTCGCCAATTTCAAAGAGCTCACGTGCAAACTCATTCAGTCCTACAACCTGGCTCCAGGTAGGGTGAGCACCCCGAGGCCACACAGCTGGGAAGCAGCAGAGCCTGGCTGGAACCCAGGTCCCTTTCCAAGCATTCTGGGGCCAGCGTCCTATTCCTACTCAAGGTTTCTCAGATCTCTGCTTATTATAGAACCATTTCCCGTAACTTGAAGGACCCAGGAGACTTCCACCTCCAGCAACATGGGAGAGCTAAATACCCTTCCACCGTAGCCAGCCAGAAATGCTGGATAAAATGTAACAAGCGTCATTTAAATGCAGAACCACGCATACACTGCACACACCGCGGTAAGAGATATCCCGTGGACCAGACGCAAAGATGCTATGGAAACCAGGATGCTAAACCCACATGTGTGCTTGACGTCTTCTTGGATTTAATGCTCAGGTTGGAGGAGGAGGTAAGACTCTGGGCCCAGGGGGGCAGAGACCACGGCAAAAAGGCAGAATACTCAGGGGACTCCCCCTCTGTCAAAGGGTGAACTAGAGAAAAAACCTCCCCACCAGTGCAATACAAGACAGAAGCATATGTGTTTCAGCCTGGCCTCTGGCTGAAAAGGCAAATGAAAAGATAGTCACCTTTCAGAGTATGGAGCCAGGAGCCTCTTGCATCATTTTGGCTTAGGGTTCCAGTGCAGAGAACCCACTTGATTTAGGAACCCCCAAAACATTTCAGTGACACTCAATAGGAATCCTGATGGTAAATTCCCATGGCAGCCTGGCTGAAGAAAACACAAGTCCTCTGAGGGCCAGGCCCAACCATGGGGTTCTGCAGATAAGGCCCCAAATAGGATGAGCTCACAGCTCAGAATTACAAAGTCTCCAAGGAAACGATCCACCATGTCAGGAGACCCAACAGACAGCAGCATCAGGCCAGGAACTTCAGCTACTCGAGCAGCCTGACGAGTATAAAATGTGTATGATTAAACTGACTACAGATGGAATCCGTACCTGAGAAGAGTGCAAAGTTTAAGAGGAAAAGGACAATGAAAACAAGAGGGGCTTCCCTGGTGGCACAGTGGTTAAGAATCCATCTGCCAATGCAGGGGACAAGGGTTCGAGCCCTGGTCCGGGAAGATCCCACGTGCCGCAGAGCAACTAAGCCTGTGCACCGCAACTACTGAGCCTGAGCTCTAGAGCCCGTGAGCCACAGCTACTGAGCCCACATGCTGCAACTACTGAAGCCCGTGCGTCTACAGCCCGTGCTCCGCAACAAGAGAAGCCACCGCGATGAGAAGCCCACACACCCTAACGAAGAGTAGCCCTCGCTCACCGCAACTAGAGAAAGCCTGCGTGTAGCAACGAAGACCCAATGCACCAAAAAATAAATAAATAAAATAAGTAAATTTTAAAAAAAAGAAAGAAAGAAAAAATGAATGACAGATATAATACAAAACCAAACAATTTCTTGAAACAAAACTGAACTTAATAACTTAATGGACTGTTTAAACCAAGGCAAGAATGAGGTGAGGGATGGGGACAAAGAATGGGCGGAGGAACCGGGGGAAAGACAAAAGAGAGCAGAGGAGGAAAGCAAAGGAGAAGGACTAAAGGGCGGGAGGAGGGAGGGAAGGAAGGAGGGAGGGAGGGAGGGAGGGGGAGGGGAGCTGGGTGGAAGCGAACCTCAACGTCCATCCGTCAGTCAGTCAACACACACTTACTAAGTGCCCACATGTGTATTAAGCATGAGCAACCCTGGCCAAACAGATAGTAGATAATGTGTCAATGGGTGGATGGATGGTGGAGGGGTGGGTGGATGGGTGGGGGGACGATGGACAGGTAGAGAGTTATATAATGCTTGGGTGAGTGGATAAGAGATGGGTGACAAGTAGATAGTGAGTAGATAAGTGGGTGAAGGGGTAAACGGTGGGTAGTAGATAGTGGAGAGATGGATGGGTACATGGGTATGTGAAGAGTACATAGGTGGGTTGATGAGTAGGTGAATGAATAGACGGGTGGGTGATTAAGTGGTTGGAGAGAGGAATAGGAGATCTAGTTAGGTTAGTGGAGAGGTAGATGGGTGAGTGAATAAACAGATGGATAGGAGGGTGGGGAGATGGGTGGATGGATGGGTAGGTGAGTGGATGGAGTGGTGAGTGGGTAGATAGTAAATAAGGGATTTGGTGGTTAGTTTAGAGGAGAGATAGATGGGTGAGTGGGGAGACATTGGATAGGAGGATGGGGAGATAGGTGGATGGTGGTGGGTGAGTGGTGTCGGGGGGGTGGATAGTAGATGGTGGGTAGATGGATGGATAGATGGCGAGGGAGCAAACGAGGGGCTGGATGGGTAGTTGGGAGCAGATGACCGGATGAAGGGGTGAAGACAGCCCCCTGCCCTCACCCACCTGGGCTTTGGTCTTCACCGCGTCGTACTCGGCCTTCATCTTCCTCTGCGCGTCTTCGTCCACGCTGGGGTCCCCGATCCTGTTGAACAGGGAGGCCGCCTCCTCCAGCAGCCGGTCCAGGAGCACGGCCTGATTCTCCACGTTCTGAAGCAGCACCTGGGCGTGGCTCAGCTGCCAGCGCTTCTCCTTCAGGCCCAGCTGCAGCTCCACCGGGGGCTCGAGCACCACCGTCATCTTCTGGAACCAGCGGTAGAACTCATCCCGGGCCAGCAGGTACTCGCTCCAGTGCAGCCACACCCACTCAATACGGCTGCAGGCAGAGGCCACGGCCATGAGCATCCCCCCACCAGACTCACGGGCGGGGAGGCCGTGCCGCTGCCCCCTTCCCGGTACTGGGGGAGTGCGGGAGGGGGCGCGAGGACACCCTCTCGGGTCTCACCCCAGTCCTGATAGACAAGACCCTCCCGTCTGGGAAACAAGCTCCATGGGGCTAACGATCAGGGTGGCTCAGATTCCAGACCTGCTCTGAGAACCCCCAGCCTGCTGATGCCCTTAGCCACCAGGACCCCAAATTCTAGCCCCAAACTCCTATTAGTGACGCATGACGATGCCCCCGGTTGTTTCTCTCTCTGGTGCTGGGACTCCACACACAGTCACCCTGGCTCTTACCACATGGGTTCCCACTAGCAGTCACGAGAAGACTGCCATGGGGAGTGTGGCTCTTAATTTGCAGAGTACGATAGGATCTGTGGGCTCGTCACCGCTCACCGGGAACAGAGGGCTGGGGCCTGTGCATGGGTCCCAGGTGTGCCACGAGCTCGCTGCATTACCCTGCCTCTGCACCCGCCTCAGTTTCCCCATCTGTGACATGGAGATGGCCCTATTGGTCCAGCCAACATCAAGCTACTTCGTTTGGAATTCCAAGTGAAAACGTTTGAAAAGCAGAAAACACTGTGTAAAGTCCCCCTGGTCCACTCAACATTCTGGTTTCATAAAGACGGAGAAGATGCTGGCAGTTCCTGCCCACTGAGGACCTCCTGTGTGCCAAGCGCTGTGCCTGGCCCTTGACATTTGCTCTCCCCCGCCATCCTCCTAAAAACCTTCAAGAAACACTTGATTATACCCATTGTCTAGATGAGGCGCCTGAGGCTCAGAGGCCAAGTAACTTTCCCAAGGCCTCACAGCAAGTAACGAGCAGAGCAAGAGGCGATCCCAGGTCAGGCAAAGCCCCCACACCTGACCTGGCTCCCTGGTACAAGCAGAGAATCTGGGCTAAAGTGCCAGCAAGGCAACAGGCCTTCTTACCCTGCAGGGCCGTTTGGCCATTCTGCTGAAGGATGCACATTCGGCAAGTCTACCAAGAATTAACTGTTGGCAAAACACGATGGGCCCCCACTGTCTATCATCCTCATTAAGCTTGATTATAATTAGAAAGAGGCAGGCAGGGTTGACTGATATCCCAAGAGAGCATCCTGTTTCCAGTAATCCCAGGACCAAAGAAACGTCCCTTGGGCAGAGGCCCCAGGCCAGCGTGGTGGTGGGCACGGAGGGTGGGCAGCAGCTGCAGACAAAGGCCTGGAAAGGTACCCAGCCACCCTACCTGTGACAGTGGGTCATGTAGGTGACCGTCTCCTCCCACTGGGCTTTGACGTCCCTCAGCCGGGCCAGGATCGCGGGCTTCTGGTCCTCATGGCAGCATGCCAGGAGGGCTTCGGCCGCCCGCAGCACCATGTCCACCTTCATGCGGCCCTCTGGCTCTAGCTGGCATATTTTCTGTTGTGGACACAAAGCCAGTTCCCAGAAGTTAGACAACATGCCAACAGACAGAGCCTTGGGAAGACAGTGGCAAGACGTGGAAAGAGGCAGGACTTTGAGACCGGAGGAGCTGGGGTTCGAATCACAGCCCCTGCCCCTTCTCCTGTGACCTTGGGCAGGCTGCCAAGGGCTCTGGGGTGGGAGCGAGCAGCGATGGAGATTAATCAGCACAGAACCGTCCGGAGCTGTCTGATGATAGGAGTGCCCTCCCTTCCCCGATGGGCCTGTTTCCAGCTGCGTGAACCCAGAAAAGTTTCATTACTTCCCTGGACTTGGTTTTCTTGTCTGTAAAGTGGGTGTACAGTAGTACTCAGGTCTCAGATTTTTTTTTTTCAGAATTAACTGAGAAAATGCATGTAAAGTGCATGTCCCAGTGTGTGGCGCCATGAGAATCTACCTCTCAGGCCCACTGCAGGGAGTGGGCTTGGCCCAGGTCCCCAGCCGAGGCTCGGAATTATCTCTGAGTTTGCCGCTGGCACCAAGGCCTCGCTCCCTCAGCTGTTCCCACCAGTGACCAAACAGGAGCATGAAGGCAGGCCCGTTAGTACAGGACACTTGGCTCCTCTGACGGGTGACTGATTCGGGATGCCCCACGGCCTTGCCAAATTCCCTGAGAAGCACCCGGCAGCCCAAGATTCTCCCTGGTCTCCCGGACTCAGGGTCGGACCTGCATTGGACTGACCATGTCCCTCCCAGCCACCCAGAGTTCCCGTCCCACTTTCTCTCACAGGTGGTTCCCTATTAAACGTCTCGCATATTTAATCTCATCTTGGCCTTGGCTTCTTGGAGGACCAAGGCTGATACACAACGCCTGGCAAATAGTACGTTATCTGGTAACGTTAGCTATTGTCATTATTCACTGTTATTATTCTAGTTCTTTGGCAACTAAAGCTTGGTCTCTGCAGTCAAAATAAGATTAGACTCCAATTCCAGGGCTAGTCCCCACTACCTGTGTGACCTTTGTCACGGTACTTAAACTCTCCAGGCCTATGAAATGGGGGAAGGTAATGGTTACAGCACCCAAGGTTATAG
This sequence comes from Mesoplodon mirus, assembly GCF_964341445.2. NCBI lineage: Eukaryota > Metazoa > Chordata > Mammalia > Artiodactyla > Ziphiidae > Mesoplodon > Mesoplodon mirus. The sequence goes on from NC_138979.1 coordinate 179,676,791, forward strand.
TAACATTGAGATACATTAGCACATGGCCTGGCCCACACTGCATCCCCTCCATCACTCCAGAATTGTTCACCATGACTACTACCTTTTGCTTACCTTCTCATTATATTTACCGACAGCACAGCATTTGCCTAAAGCTCCAGCTGTTCCCCAGCCTGTCTCCCTAAGGCTGGCAGTCAGTTTTCCTAGACTGATGTCCCAGTGGGCTGGCCGTCTGAGCCTTCTCTGTGGGTGGGGTCGGGGAGGGGCTCCTGCCGTGTCCAGTGCTGCCCCGCTGATAGCTCTGTGGTCCCAGGCAGGTCATTCAGTCACTCAGAGATGTGATAACAATCTCTGCTTTGTCTACCTCATAGGTTTATAATATTACTTTTCAAAAACACTACTAATGGGCTTCCCTGGTGGCGCAGTGGTTGAGGTCCGCCTGCCGATGCAGGGGACACGGGTTCGTGCCCCGGTCTGGGAGGATCCCGCGTGCCGCGGAGCGGCTGGGCCCGTGAGCCATGGCCGCTGAGCCTGCGCATCCAGAGCCTGTGCTCCGCAAGGGGAGAGGCCACAACAGTGAGAGGCCCGCGTAACAAAAACAAACAAACAAACAAAAAAAAAACAACACTACTAATTAGAACATTGATGTGTTAGCGTACTTTATAAACACTGAGCAGTTATGTAGACCCTCCCTCAACACGTGCAAATGGGCAATGGTCCCAGTCCTTTTTGTTATCTCATATGAGAGTGGTTAACGATGATGATGGCAACGATGACAATATAGAGCAGCGGTCCCCAACCTTTCTGGCACCAGGGACCGGTTTCGTGGAAGACAGTGTTTCCACGGGTGGTGGCGGGGTGGGAGATGCTTCAGGTCGTCATGTGGGCGATGGGGAGAAGCAGATGAAGCTTCGCTCGTTCGCCTGCTGTGCAGCCAGTTTCCTAACAGGTCACAGACGGGTACCGGTCCCCGGCCCAGGGCTTGGGGACCCCTGGTATAGAGGGACTTCCCTGCCTACGCGTGTTATCAGAGTGAGGTTAAAGAACCTCCTTACAAGGGCTGTCTCTGTGCTCTGTAGAGCAGGTAGAGTGAAGTGCAGGGAGGTTCCCCCAGAGACGAAAAGAGCTTTGGTTTGGGGCTTAGGGCTGGGCCGAGCAGCAGGATTGGCCGGACCCTAGCAGGTAACAGGGACAGCAGGCGCCCAGCAGGGACCCCAAGTCCCGCTCAGCAGTGGGCAGCAAAGTGGCGGACAAAGGCACCACAGTGACGCGTGTGGACCAAAGACCCAGGGCCACCGTGGAATGTTCTGGGCTGAGTGAGACTACCCACCCCCTGCACAGAACATTTCACACCACTCAGAAGAAGGGGTCCCCCAGGGTGGCTGAGGATGAATTTCTTGCCATCCAGTGAGATTTAATTTGATTAGAAATAATAATAATTATTCAGGATCTGATGTCTCTGACACCCAGAGTTGTGGAGTAGACCCCATGCCCAAGCCCCAAGCTGGCAAGATGAGCACCAGGGTGATTCCAATTTTACCCATGGGGGCACTGGGGACCCACAGAAACCTTAGCTTTGCAGAACAATTCTCTGCAGCAGTTAGTGAGGCCTCCTCTATAGGGGCTGCCCAAGTTAACCTCAGTCGGAATCCAGCTCCGTGAATGAAGGGACACAGCAGCTTGGGGAAGAAACTAAATTCAGTCTCTCTCTGCCACACTCACAAGGAACCAGCCAAGCCTGGGAAGTCCCTGTGAGGACAAGGGCCCCCTCCCAAAGTCCAGGGTCCTGATGGTGTGACCTCCTCCAGGCCTCTGGACCTTTGCCCTCCTGAGTCCTGGCCAGGGAGGCGCAGGCTGGACCAGGGGAACATGGGAGATGGGGGGACCCACCGCTCTTTGCAGGGGAGCGAGCCTGTTGCTTCCCTGCAACGAGAGAAGAGCTGGCCAGTCCCAAAGGCCGGCAGAACATGAGCCCCACTTGGCCTGAAGCAGAAACCCCTGCCCCCAGACCAAAACATCGACCAGAGGCATGTCTGCTGTGGGACCAGAGGCTAGGGCTGAGCCGGCAAAGACAACTTTCGAGAAGCAGATTCCACCCTCCTTCTCTGCCCCGATGATTCCGCTTTGGCTGGTGCGTGGTTCTCTACAGCCCCACCCCAGCAAGGACGCAGTACAGGAGTGCCTGGCAAGGGACACGAGCCAGCTGGGAAGGGGGTCATTGAACTGTAGCCACAAAGCAATTCTGATTCGAGGGAGCCAGTGAGGGCAAAAGTCAGGCGGGGGTTGGGTGGAGGGAAAACCTCAGCGGGGAGGAGAAGCAGGTCAGGAATCCTGGAGGAATGTGGTGAGTCAGGGCTTTCCCTCAATGCAATCACGGCCAGATGAGCGCTGTCCTGGGTGATATGCTGAGTTCTGTGCTGAGTACTATGCTGGGTACCGAGCTGAGTACTGTGTTGGGTACTGTGCTGGGTACTATGCTGAGTACTGTGCTGAGCACTATGCTGGGTACCAAGCTGAGTACTGTGTTGGGTACTGCGCTGGGTACTATGCTGGGTATCGAACTGAGTACTGTGTTGGGTACTGTGCTGGGTACTATGCTGAGTACTGTGTTGGGCACCAGAATCTAGGAGGAAAACAAACATGGCCCGATGCTTGCAGGCTGTAAGGGGGTCTGCAGACAAGAGCACAGATGACTGTAAAAGAGCCATGAGAGACCCCAAACTTGGAGCTCTGAGGAGGGATGTGGGCAAACCAAGAAGGCCTTATGAGGAGGTGGCGGTGGCACCAGGCCTCAGTGCTGAGCAGACACTTGAGCCAGCAAAGCTAGGAAAACACGCGTGTTCAGGGCATCCGGCTTTTGGAAGCCCAGTCCTAGGAAATGTGGCATGTCTCTGACCATAAAGAGGCTTGGAAACCAGTAAGGAAGCAGCCTGGCCTAGACCCCAAGTGCAGGGCCGAGGAGGGCAAAGAGACAAGATGCTGTGACCTGGGAGACCAGCCGCTGCGGGCACCGGCATGGCTGGGAGAGTCCACAGGCTGGTGTCCCTGCATCGAAACCACGAGAGACAATCTTCTCCACTGGCTCTGCCGGCGTGCCCTGCCCTTTGCCAAGTGTGCCAGTAAGTCATTGGCCTCAATGCTCCCCACCCTCCTGCAAGGTGGCAACTAGCACTTTTCCCCAGGAGCAAAGCTGAAGCTCAGAAGGCACTGGAAATTCTCCCCAGGGGCCACAGCCAGAGCAGGGATTCGAACTCAGGCCTGCAGGCCCCAGACCCCAAGCTCTCCTCCTCCCCCAGGTTCCTCCCTCCCCTCCCCCTGGATCTCCATCCTGGATAACTCCTCCTCATTCAAGCCTCAGCAGTGAAGTCACTTGTCCCCAGAGGCTTCTCTTGAACCGCCCCCCCTGCCGGGGGTTCTTCCTGCACTTTACAGCTGGGAAAATGAGGTGGCAGGAGAGCATGGGACCCGCTCCTGGCCACACAGCTACTAAGCTTCAGAGTTGGATCAGAACTCATATCCTGGTCACTCTAGCCAACAGGCGCTTGGGACGTGCATCACTGAGCTGGTGGAGGGACCACATGGGGGACCCCGGCCCCAGGGGATGTCCCGCGGGCCAGCAGGTGGAGAAGGCTCTAGCTGCCCCCTTTCACCAGAGGACAAGGGTGAAATGTTTTCTTAGTGCAAAATCGGTTTTGAAACATCAAAGCACACAGAAAACGAGCGGGTCTGAGCCCCACAGGAGAGCACGGTGGTGCAGCACCCAGGACACGGCTCCCTTGACCTAGGCTCCAGGCCAAATCCCTGAGGGCTCACCTGATGGAAGTGCTCCCTCGGCTTCCAGAACCCAGTCACCTTGGCCTTGCCAACAGCTCTTCCTAAGGGCCGCCCTTGCCTTCGCCTAACGAAGCCAGACCCACCACCAGGGGGTAATGAGCTGCCAGCAAATGGTGCAAGATCCAAAGGGATTAGCACGTAAGACAGCAAGTGCTGTGCAGGGCTGCCAGGAGCTGGGGCCGGGGCTGGGGGAAGGGGTTAGGAAAGACACGTGGACAAGGGGATGTTTCATTTCACATGCACACCCAGACCCGAACAAGAGGGCGTTCCAGCTAGAGGCGACAGCACACGCACAGGTTTGGTGACAGGAAATCTAGGAGGTTTTCCGCCAGCAGGAGAGGGTGTGTGCCTGGGAGGTTGGCTGGAGGGGGAAACGGAGGCTGGAGAAGAGGGTTGTGGCAGATACGTAGTGGAGGACGTTTGATGCCAGGGGAAGCTGGGTTTTCTCTCGCGAGCAATGGGGAGCCACAGAAGGTTTTAGAGGAGGAGAATAATTTCATGCGACCCATGTTAGGGATGTACCTCGTACATACTTGTGTGGCTGCAGGATTATGTGCATGCCTGTCCCCGTGATGCCGTGAACCCGAGCGTAGGGTGTCCACTGCCCCAGGACCTCACACGGGGACAGCAGCCAGTGATGCTCTGAACTCAGCCCTGGGTTCAAGTCCTAACAAGATCCATTCCTTTCATTCTGGCCCATCACTGTGTCTAGGGATCCATTTCACTATGGAAAAGTGGGGACAATACACCACAGTCACAGGGCTTTGGGGAAACTAAACATGAAAGCTGAAAGTACAGGCTTGAGCACATAATAGTTGCTGAATGAATGTCAGCTCCCTTCCCTCAGTGACCGGGCAGAGTCATCTTTTGATAATGAAAATTGGTGACAATAATAACGACGAGGATGACAAAGGCCAAGACTGACAAGAGAAGGGGCTTTGGCTGTCAACTCCTCTCCTCACCAGGCTTGCCCCTGACCTTCCAAATCTCCAACCCATCACCCACTCTGTTACAGAGGAGGGGTCCTCCTTGGCTCCCCGTTCCAGGCTCTGGAACCACTGACCCCTCCCCACCTCTCTGGCCCTGACCTCTGCTTCTCCCTGATGGTTGATGCTGTCCCAACACCAACATCGGGGGTGTCCCACATGTGTCCCCAGCTGTGCCCACCTCCAGTGATTTTCCTATTCTGTTCACTCTGCCTGGAGCCCCTTCCCTCCCCTCCCCCTGGATCCCCAACCGAAGTCTGGCTAACTCCTCCTCATTCAAGCCTCAGCAGTAAAGACCCTTGTCCTCAGAGGCCTCTGCTGACCCTCTAGACCGGGGGACGTGACCTCCTCGGGGCTCCCCATGTACCCTGGGTTCTCCACTCACTTCACCGTCCAGTTGAGAAGCCTCTGACCGAGCCACTCAAGAGTGGTCACCCCTCCTTTCTGCCGTGACGGTCCCCTGGGCAGGGCTCTCATCAGCTGCATCAAGTATCTGTTCATGGTTACTATAAAAGGACAAGTGGTCCAGGGTGGTGCGTGCTAGGATGGTGCCGCACCAAGAGGGAGGCCGAGCAGGGATGGGGGACCTTTCCCACCGGGACAGGCGGGTGTCTCTGTGCCTACCTGGGAGGAGTTCCCTGAGGGCAGGGACCAGGCACCATCACCTGGCATCCCAAGGGTTCGAGGCCTGGCACAGGGGAGGCTGATGGAAAACGTGGCTCAAAGTGGAGGGTCTCAGATCCTTTGGGGTCCGAGCAATGAAGAACTGAGAAGGACTATTCTGAGGGCAACTGGGATGACAGGAAATGCCAGAAAACACTGGAGGGGACTGGGGGTGGGGGATGGGGAATAGAGAGTGTGCCATTGTCACTGTCAACTCAGGTCATTTACATCCAGCCTCACAGGTAGCACAGGGCTTTCTCTGTGGTAACATCCATCAGCAACAAAAGCCTCCTCAAGGCAGCTTGTGACCCACCTTCTTGAAGTCAGCATCCTGACATAATAGCTTCACCTATTCTAGAAGGGAAGTGAAGAGAGGTCCAGCAGGGTCACAGGGTCAGCAAGAAGCAGAGCTAGGATTTGAACCCAGGACTTCCAGACTCCAAAGCCTGTCCTCTCTCTAGTCCAGTGAGCTGTTCTACTAAAGAGAATGCCTGAGAAACCACAGCACCCTGCACCCTGACGCTGGCAGGCACGATTTTACAGAAGCACACAATGCTGTAGGGAAGCAGAAAGCACATTTGAAGAGGAGTCAGAAGACCAGAATTCCAGGGTGGAGTGTCCTCCCCAGAGACCTTTTCAACTTGAACAAGTCACCAGACCGCTCCAAGACTCAGTTTCCCCACTTTTAAAATGCAAACCCTGGGTTCTCCTTCATACTGTGTGGTGACACTTAAGCCACTGGCCCTGAAAAGGCGATATCAATTCTTAATTTTAACTGTCCACTTCCAAAAAGAGCATTAGATATTTTCAATAAAATATGCAAAAGGTACAGTGGAGAAAGGACAGCCTCTTCAATAAGTGGTGCTGGGAAAACTGGACAGGGACATGTAAAAGTTTGAGATTAGATCATTCCCTAACACCATACACAAAAATAAGCTCAAAATGGATTAAAGACTTAAATGTAAGGCCAGAAACTATCAAACTCTTAGAGGAAAACATAGGTAGAACACTCTATGACATAAATCACAGCAAGATGCTTTTGGACCCACCTCCTAGAGAAATGGAAATAAAAACAAAGATAAACAAATGGGACCTAATGAAACTTCAAAGCTTTTGCACAGCAAAGGAAACCATAAACAAGACCAAAAGACAACCCTCAGAATGGGAGAAAATATTTGCAAATGAAGCAACTGACAAAGGATTAATCTCCAAAATTTATAAACAGCTCATGCAGCTCAATAGCAAAAAAACAAACAACCCAATCCAAAAATGGGCAGAAGACTTAAATAGGCATTTCTCCAAAGAAGATATACAGACTGCCAACAAACACATGAAAGAATGCTCAACATCATTCATCATTAGAGAAATGCAAATCAAAACTACAATGAGATATCATCTCACACCAGTCAGAATGGCCATCATCAAGAAATCTAGAAACAATAAATGCTGGAGAGGGTGTGGAGAAAAGGGAACACTCTTGCACTGCTGGTGGGAATGTGAATTGGTACAGCCACTATGGAGAACGGTATGGAGGTTCCTTAAAAAACTACAAATAGAACTACCATATGACCCAGCAATCCCACTACTAGGCATATACCCTGAGAAAACCATAATTCAAAAAGAGACATGTACCAAAATGTTCATTGCAGCTCTATTTACAATAGCCCTGAGATGGAAACAACCGAAGTGTCCATCATCGGATGAATGGATAAAGAAGATGTGGCACATATATACAATGGAATATTACTCAGCCATAAAAAGAAACGAAACTGAGCTATTTGTAATGAGGTGGATAGACCTAGAGTCTGTCATACAGAGTGAAGTAAGTCAGAAAGAGAAAGACAAATATCGTATGCTAACACATATATACGGAATTTTTAAAAAAAATGTCATGAAGAACCTAGGGGTAAAACGGGAATAAAGACACAGACCTACTTGAGAATGGACTTGAGGATAGGGGGAGGGGGAAGGGGAAGCTGTGACAAAGCGAAAGAGAGGCATGGACATATATACACTACCAAACGTAAGGTAGATAGATAGTGGGAAGCAGCCGCAGAGCACAGGGAGATCAGCTCGGTGCTTTGTGACCGCCTGGAGGGGTGGGATGGGGAGGGTGGGAGGGAGGGAGATGCATGAGGGAAGGGATGTGGGAACAGATGTATATGTATGACTGATTCACTTTGTTATAAAGCAGAAACTAATAAAAAAAAAATTTAGTGCTCTAAAAAAATAAATAAATAAAATAAAATAAAATAAAATAAAATATGCAAAATCAATAAGACAGCTCAAAAAAAAAAGAAAAAAAGAGAAAGAAAGAAAAGACAAGACACAGGGAAGTGGGCGTGGGGTCAGCTCTGTTTCTAGCCTGTTGGGGGGGCAGTTTGTGCAGGAAGAGGTAAGCCTCCCCTTAAATAAAGCAACCATTGTTAGGTGATAGATTAGAATTGTGGAATATCCCAATGGATATGACCTGAGAGACGTTAAGTCAACTGCTTTACTTACAGATGGGAAACTGAGGCCCAGAGAGGGACAGGGATGTGGCCGAGGTCACACAGCACTTTAGATCAGCACGGAGACTACAACCCAGGTCTCTGACTCTTAGTCTAGAGTTCTTCCCCCTGGCCCCTGGCCCCTGGCCCCTGGCCCGGAGCAGATGACCTCAGGTGGGGGGCACCACAGTGCTGGGCCAGGCACTGGGCATCGGCACTTCCGGTCAGGGTAGCACTGAGCCTCTGCCTTGTGCCAGGTCAGGGTAGAGCTGGACTCTAGCCCTATAAAAGCCAAGGGAGGGGCCTCAGCTGCAGAGAAGCAGAGAAGGTGCAGGAAGCAGGGCCTGGGCCACCTGGGGGTGGGGACCATCCGGCTGCACGGTGCCCCCTTCCAGGATGGGAGAGTCAGACCCTTACAATGAAAGTGTGATCCCAGAACCCCCAGCAAAGGTGTCACCGAGAGCATGTCAGAAATGTCACATCTCGGGTCCACCCCCAGCTCCTGGATCAGAATCTGCACTTAAACCCCAGGAGATTCAAAGACATCAGATTTTGAGAAACACCAGTCTAGTCCGCTCTGCCATGCAACAGTTGGGAAACCTGAGGCCTGAGAGGGAGGGACCGGGCCAGGGCCACAGGGTTACCAAGGCCATGGTCTCTGCATACCTCGGTCTCCCGCAGCCTGGCCTCCAGGGCTGCGCGGGGCCCCTGGGTGTTGTCATTGATCTGCAGCCGCTTCTGCACAGCCTTCATCCACTCCTGGGCGGCCCCCATGCTCCTGGCGAAGCCCTCCTGCGGCTGCTGAGTCATGGCACCTGCAGGGGCTGAAGACAGGACCACACAAGGTCAGGTGCACAGGTGAGGAGGGCGGAGGGAAGGCGAGCTCTGGAGAGGCCCCAGCCAGCTGATGGCGGCGAGGGTCGGGGAGCCCGACCCTGGGAATGGGGCTCACACTCCACCCCCAGCACCCTCCTGATGCTCCGACTGCGGTGTCAACAACCAGAGGCGCTCGTGTTTGTCAGAGAGCCAAAGGACTGGAAATGGGCTGAGAAGGAAAACAGGTCTGGCCTCTCCGGGGGCTGGGCAGGGAGAGCGGGCCCAGGGTGCCCGGTTGGCAAAGAGTCTCTTTGTCTCAGATTCCCTGCTCCCCTGTGACGCTAGCTTGGCACTCAGGGCCAAATCTCTCCTGTCTTTTTGGTTGGAAACCCCTCCAAAATTGGATCCTAAAACACACACAGGCTGAGATGTCTGTGACAGACACTGAATCTTGATCTGAATGGATTAAAAAGCCTCAACCTAAGAAACACGGTTTTGGGGCATTGGCCAGGCTGACGCCAGCCCCTGAATCTCACCTGAAATTAATATCTCAGGTTGGGGATGGCCCGGTGAGCCAGGTGTCCTGTGGCTACTTCTGCACCAAACCTGGGTCCCTGGCAGATGTTGCTAAGTGTTTCCACTGAGCTACGCACCACCTACCTCTTGGCAGCCACTGACAATCAACTGACCTAGCATCTGAGCTGAGACCCACTGCCTTCGGGGATGCCCGCCCCCTGGCATAGGTCTCCCAGCTAAACCAACTCCTTTGCTATCCCGTCCCCTCCTCTCTTTCCCTTACCTTCTAGCTGCGGATACAAGGTCTCAGATTTTCTCATGTAACTTTCTTAAAATCCCATTAAGCCCAGGAGAAACTCTTCTGTATTTCGGTTCTAGTTGTCTGCTTATGGCAACTATAACCGACTTTGGATTAAAGTTATTTATATCTGCATCTTAGGTGAAAGGATTGTGTTTAGATTATCCTCCAATCTCCCACAATGCCTAGCACAGAGTAAACCCTCTGCCGATGCTGAAATAGCCCAGCGTTGGTATAAAGTGTCATGCACCCAAAACCAACCACAGCATTTGTTAAAAAGGCAAAACAAAACAAAACTAGGAAGAACCCAAATGCCCAACAATAGGAAATTAGTTAAGGAAAGTATCACACACTTGCACTTCAGAATATTATGCAGCCAGTAAAAAGTAGGCTTGAAATGAATTTGGGATGGAGAATACTTAGGCTCTAATGATGATATCAAAAAATGCAACAGAATTTATACTTAGTAGCCCCGGCTCTACAGCTAATAAAAACAAAACAAAACAACCACAAAAAAACCATGCTCCTAGAAAAAGGCTAGGAAATCTCGCCATTACGATGCCCATGTAGGGACTTCCCTGGCGGTCCAGTGGTTAGGACTCCGCGCTTCCATTGCAGGGGGCATGGGTTTGATCCCTGGTCACGGAACTAAGATCCCGCAAGCCACGTGAAGTGGTCCAAACAAACAAACAAAAACCAGTGCCCACGTGATGAATCGGAGAGAGGGGTGTGGGCAAGTGGCTGAAGACGCATCCCACGTGACCTCGGGCCTCTCTTTTCCTGGCATGGTGTCTTTGGAGGCCACGTGGTTAAGGACCATTGTCTGGTTGGTGGAATCACAGTTGGAAGTTCTTCTGTTTCCCTATTTTTCCTCTTAGGCATTTTGTGAATTTTCCAGAAAGGGCAATCGTTACTTTAAAATAAAAAAACCCAAATAATTTCTTAACATTGGTGGAATTGTTTGTTGGCCCTTTTTTCTCAATCATCAGTTGGTTGTGCAACAGGCGTTGACTGGGAATCTGGGCATCCCGCCCTTCACCTCCACCCCTGCACTGGCAGCTCTGCCATCAAATTGCACGACGGACGCTGGGAGAGGGGAAGGACGCTACCAGCGGGGGGAAGGGAGTGGGTGACCCAGGGTGGGCTTCCCTCTGGGACCTCAGGTCCTCAGAGCTCAGTCTCCCAATTTTCTTCTGGAGCTGTTCTGATGTTTTTCTAACAACTTAATACATTCCCTGCAGCCACTCCCTGCCTTTGAATGCTTCGTTTGAAAAGCACATTAGAATGCGCAGGCATTTAAATTGGTTCATTGTGGCTTTAATCTCTCGTCTAGTGTGTGACTTGATTGGCTTCCAAAAGCTCAGCTTTTATTTTTTACAAAGCGTTGAATGGGAGGAGCCGAAACTAGCTGCCAGAGTTTCAGATGACAGGCTGCGGAGGGGGCGTGGATGCTCTAAACACCCTAAGGCAGAGAGGTTTAGAGAACCCTTCCTGCAGTTGGAAATGCCCAGGGCCTGGGAGGTGTGACGGTTTGGAGACCCCAAGGTACTCAAATGGAACACTAGGGGTCCGGCAGGGTGGGGCGGGACTCGGGTGGACCTCAGACCCACGGATCAGCGTCAGATGGGGGCTTCTAACCTCGGATGGGGGACCACTAACTGTCAGCTTGGTGAAGCTGCAGGCAGAGTTCAGGAGACCAGGGCCTCTTGGCCTGTTCTACCAAACCACTTCATTCCAGGTCAGTGAAACAGAGAGGAATTAAACACGCACTCCTAGCTAGGCCAGATGCTACAACCACAGCAGCAAATAAGTGGGCACCACCTCTGCCTCAAGAAGCTTCCACAGCCGCAGAGCACAGGGAGATCAGCTCGGTGCTTTGTGACCGCCTGGAGGGGTGGGATGGGGAGGGTGGGAGGGAGGGAGATCCAAGAGGGAAGGGATGTGGGAACAGATGTATATGTATGACTGATTCACTTTGTTATAAAGCAGAAACTAATAAAAAAATAAAATTAAAATAAATAAATAAATAAATAAATAAAAGAAGCTTCCAGAAGCGAAGCTGCACATTGAACGCCTGTGTGGGCTGCAGGTGGATGAACTGCAAACCAGGGTGGGGGATTTGAGGGGAGGGGGATGGACTTTTACTGTGGACCCCTTCTTGGAATAAAGTCTTTAAATGCCGAGAATAAACAGCAAGAATTACAAAGGAAACCAATCATATTAAAACATAGTTATCAAAATATCAAAAATCGAATTCATCACACACACACACCCCCCACATACCCCACACACTACCTTACTAACACATTAAATCACAAGATCTAATGACAATGGGTCTAATAACTACTGGAATTTTGAAATATTGATGGGCATAAAATACATGTCAAGAAATCTACAATGACTGCAGTACAGCATAAAAATATATGTGACAAAGTTACAGCCACTGCGAATAACAGAGTAGGCTTTGATTTTGTTTTGCCTCCTGCATAACTGAAGAAATTGCCATCAGTGAGAGGTCAGTAGCAATTCTATCCATAGCCCCCTGTCAGTCCATGGACCTGGGTTAGAATCCACAACTGATGAAAAGGAAAGCCTGCTTCCTTACACAAGTTTAAAAGTTTAAAGTTAAAAAGCACATGAGCAGCTCAAGCAAAGCCCACTCACAATTGGTTTACGGACCAGGAAGACATCCCTCCTTAGCATCCCTCACCAGGAACATCATGGATTTCCCTCCGTTTCCTCAATCGACTCCAACAAGCTTCCGGCCCTCTTCCCATCCCTTCTCCGGGAGGGAACCAGAGCGGGTTGCCTAAAACACAAATCCAGCTGACCACTGCCCTGTTTAAAAGATACGTTGCAGCAGTCTTCCGACCGACCCCCAAGCCCCGAGCGTGACCCTGTTTCCAGCCTTGCGTCCTCCCATGCCTGCTCACAGCCAACCCCAGGGCAGATGTGCAGTTCTTAGCTCCTCTCTGACACAGCCAAGACAAAGACCTCTGTTCCCTCTTCTAGAAGCGAGCCCCCTCCCCCAAGCATTGCTGTGCGGCGTGGAACCCCAGAGCATCGTGACCACCAACTATATTTTCTGGGCAGGGCACCTCCTCTCCTGCTGCCTTTCCACCTCTGCACCCCCGTGCTGGAGAGTCAAGTTACCAGCCCTTCATTAATGTCGAATGAAGGAACAAATAAGCCAAGGAAATGACCCATAGTACTGGGCTGAGCAGGGTGGGAAGCCTTCCAAAATGTGACAGGGAAAGTAGGAGAAAGAGCCCTGGGCTTGGAATCTGCACATTTGCCCTGAGCACACCTTTGCCTCTCTGGGCCTCAGTTTCCCCATCTGCACACTGTGAGTGTTGAACAGAGGGTCTCTGAGGGTCTTTGAGGTTGTGGGTTGGAAGGGTCCATATTACTGAGATCTCTGTGAGCCACGCCAGCTGGGGCCTGTGCACCAGCCTCCGCCCTCAGACTGTCAGCCTGGTCTGGGCCCTGGTCCCCTTCTCTCCCCATGGACGCCCCTCCTCAGCCAGTTCAGAGCACCCCTTCCAGCATCGTGGCCCCTCTAAGGCAGGCCGAGGTGAGTAGCCTCGCAGGGCCGCATGGAAACTCCAAAGGAGGTGGTCCTGGGGACCTTTTATACAGTGGTGGGCACACTTTTTTTTTGTAAAGGGTCAGGTAGTAACTATCTTTATACTCTGCAGGCCATATACCATCTCTGTTGCATATTCTTCTTTGATTTCACAGCCCTTAAAAAATGTAAAACCCATTTCACATTCACTGCACCAAAACAGACTACTAGCCAAATGTGGCCTATGGGCCACAGTTTGCCCACTTCAGTTGTAGATGCTCCAAGGCTGTAACCAGCAGCTGCAGGGGGCCACAGCGGCCAGCAGGCAAAGTGAGCTGGCTAAGTGACCCACAGGCATGTGTCCTGGGAGTGGACAGATGTTGAGGCCAGAAGGACTTGTAATTGGTCCTGGTGGTCTTGGGCCCGCTATTCATGAGCTGTGTGACATCTGGCCAGTCACTTAACTTCTCTGAGTCCCCATCTCCTCACCTGGAAATGAGGTTTAGTCCGTTTGGGCTGCTATAATAAAATATCACAGATTGGGTGGCTTATAAACAGCAGAAATTTACTTTTCACAGTTCTGGAGGCTGGAAGTCCGAGATCAGGGTGCCAGCACGGTCAGGGAAGACCTGGTTGCAGACTTCTCATTGTATCTTCACAAGGAAGAAGGAGTTAGGGAGCTCTGTGGGGTCTCTTTTATAAGGGCACTAATCCCATTCATGAGCGCTCCACCCTCATATTAGAACAGGATTAGAATCACCTCCCAGATGCCCTAACTCCTGACACCATCACATTGGGGGTCAGGATTCTAACACGTGAATTCTGAGGGGACATAAATATGCAGACCATGGCATGGGGACAACACCTAGATTTGGTTAATGAAAAAACCTCCTACCCAGCACCTGGAACACATTCCATACTTGGAAGCAGTTCTTTTTTTACCCCAAATTCCTCTGGGGTCAGGCGGAGGGCTTTCCTTCTTTAGAAACCTGCATCCAGATGGAGGCTCTCACACCATCCCAAAGGTGGGTGTGGGGTAGGAATGGGGGTTACTAGCCATAGACTAATGCATCTGTGCATCTTAACAGCTGCTGGGTGCTCAGGATTCAGAGACGAACCAGGTAAGGCTCTGGCCCATGGGGCTCTGTGTCCAGTGAGGGGGCCAAAGTGAGCTTTGAGAGAGGGGAGCACAAGCTGAGTGGGAGGCGCTGAAAGGATACTGGGGAGGCTCTCGACACACTGGGGGATGGGGAGGCTGGAGCTTGAGGATGGGGGGAGGCAATGAAGGACGCAAGGGTCAGATCAGAGCCCCAGAGTCATGTCCAGGAGGCTGGGCTGGTCCCTGGGAGCAATCGGGAGCCAACATGGGTTCAGGTGGGAGTGACAACACTGATCCTGAGGTTCAGGCGAGTCACGCTGGCTGGGGTGGGTGCAGAAGGGAAGCCCTTGCCAAGGGGGTGGGTGGAGGCGGGGTGGGGGGAGGGGGTCAGTGCAGACACGGGCAGCTGCACGAGGCCAAGGACCAGGCGGGAAGGCTGCAGGTGCGAGCATGGCAGGCACGCCTCTCTGGGAGGGAGGGGGGAGTTCTCATCGTCCATGAGTTTGTCCTTCTTGGATTGGTTGAGTGGACACAGGATTTTTTAAAAAATGGAACTATGCATTTTCCAAACATTTTGGCAAAAAAAAAAAAAAAAAACACGTGCTCAGGCATTTTTTGAAAAGCTGTTTCCATTTCCAAGTCCCTTCTTGGGTAGCAGCCCTGGGGTGCTGCTGCAGGCAGCAAGGGAGTGGGGCTCCAGGTGCACCTCTGGGCTGTCCCTGAGGAACCAGAGACAGGATGCAGGCCCTTTCTGGTTCAGGCCGGCGCTGGTCTGCTGGAGGAGATGGTTAGAAAGGAAGCAGCCTTGGTTTTCAGCGTCCTGTGTGGTTATCACAAAGGACAGCCAGAAGAGAAATGATCTTTTTTCCTTGATGACAGACAAGCCAGGGCGGGGCAGATGACAGAGCAGAGAAGCAGACACAAGAAAGAGCATGTGTTCAGCTGGATCGCGGGTGAAAAGGCACCAGCCTGGGAGACGGACGCGTCCACAGGAGGTGACCGGGGACACAGCTCTCCCAGAAATGGACTGTGAGGCTGTACTTCAGGGGAGGCCAAGAAGGTTCCAGAATCTGAGCTCCAGGCCTGAGCCATCGAGTCAAAAGGGGAGAGCTCAGTTGGAGTCACAAGGAAGCCTCAGGGTGAATGAACAGGCAGAAGTGCCATAAAGCAGTGTGCGGTTGGATGCAGGGGGGCGGAAAACGTGATGTAGACTTGAAAAAAAAAAAAAAAAAGCCAACCAGGGAAGAGAAAAGGGTGCTGACATTTCCACCATGATGAAAGGCCTACGTCCGTGCTAAGCACTTGTCTACAAGTCATCCATTTGGTCCTTGAGGGTAGGTCACACAGGACGGGGCAGAGGTAAGGCAGCAGGGCATCCTCTCAGGCGGAGAGCTTCGGCTGATGAGCAGAGGGACCTCAGAAGAACTCCCCCCCCCCACTGACCAGCACCTTCCTCTCAGAATACTGGGGGACTCATCGGGCACCTGCTCAGAACCAGTGCTCAGTGGGCAGGGCTGCCGTCACCTTCCGCAATCGCAGACAAGAACACTGAGGCTGGAGTGTCCAGGGCACAGGGCCATCAGGGCAGCACTGAGATTTGAACTTTGTTCTGTCAGATTCCAAAGCCCAGAGACCGTGACTCCGGTTGGACAGGGTTCAACCAGGCAAAGTGAATCCACTCTGAGTCCAGCTGTGAACCAGAGGGACCCGGCTCCACGGGGGTGAAGGGGCTGAGAAGCTGCCAGGAGACAAAAGGGAACCCAGAGGTCGGCTACTTCCACACCTCGGCTGGAGGGGGCAAAGGAGGAGGTGGTGTTACCAGGCCCCGGGCTGGGAGCCTCTAAGCGGCAGGAACTGGAGCCCCAAGGGAAGCATCACCCCAGCCAGGGTGGAAAGGCTGCTGTGGGCGAAATCCCTGGGCCAGCACAGGGGAACCTGAGTGATGCAGCCCGCAGGGGTCAACCCTCCTGTGACCCAGAGGACGGGAAGGAAGGTCTCCCAGCCCAGGACTGCAAAGGCTGCCCATCTGTAGATGGAGAAGGACACCAGCTCCCTTTGCCCTGATTCCGGGCTGCCTGAGCAATGGGCCAAGCTGCAACTTGGTCTGGGGGGCAGGGGGGGGACCAGTCTTGCAGGACAAAGGACAAGTTACTGGCACTGACACTGACCATTTGCCGGGTTAACCTTAAGGGGGAGTGCACGGGAAACAAATCAGGGCTCAGAACCCTGTGTCCTGGGGGCAGTGGGATTAGAGCCCTCCGTCCTCTCCCTTCCCCTTCCTGGGCCTGGGAAGCTGAGGCTGTAGGATGGAGGCCCCTACTTGGCTCTGTGGTGCCAGTGGTGAGGGGCAGACACCCCATAAGGACCAGGTTGGGACAGCTCCCTGCTCCAGCCCCTCCAACACCATAAAGGCAATGTGAAACATTCTCTGGGAATGCGCAAACACTCTAATACCGCGTGCCATTCAATGATCTAGACACTCCAAGAATCCTGCTTAAGACCTAACCAAACCCCATCAGGGAATGCCCCTAAAACACGACACCAAACCCCTCC
Source organism: Mesoplodon mirus (assembly GCF_964341445.2). Classification (NCBI taxonomy): domain Eukaryota; kingdom Metazoa; phylum Chordata; class Mammalia; order Artiodactyla; family Ziphiidae; genus Mesoplodon; species Mesoplodon mirus. The sequence goes on from NC_138979.1 coordinate 179,693,589, forward strand.
CAAGCAAAGAGAGGGGCAAAGTCAGGTTCAAAGAGTGACTATTATGTGGCTGACATTATTACTACCTTTTTTTTTTTTTTTGCGGTACGCAGGCCTCTCACTGTTGTGGCCTCTCCCGTTGCGGAGCACAGGCTCCAGACGCACAGGCCCAGCGGCCGTGCGTCACGGGCCCAGCCGCTCCGCGACATGTGGGATCCTCCCGGACCGGGGCACGAACCCACGTCCCCTACATCGGCAGGCGGACTCTCAACCACTGCACCACCAGGGAAGCCCATTAGTACCATTTTATAATGACGGAAACTGAGACTCAGTAAAGCAAATAGCCTGCCAGAAAGTGGTGGATCCAGGATTAACAATAATAATTCTAACAGCCCACGTGCATCTTGCATTCTGTACGAGCCTGACTCCGTGATAAAGGGCTTACAGCTATTAACTCATTTATCCTACAAAGACTAATGAGTCACTTATCCCTATTTTATGGCTGAGAAAACTGAGGATCAATGATGCTAAGAACACTGCTCAAAAGCCAGACGGATGTTAAATAACGGGGGCAGGACTGGAACACATGATGGCCTGAGGCCAGAGCCTTTGCTCTTAGACACCACGGTGCTCCCCGGCTTCCACGCCCCCGCCCGTACCCCCCCGCCCAGAACCCACTGAGAGCCGAGAGCCATTCACACCTCCTGTGGATCGTCTCCTATGAGCATCTAAGCTCCAGGAAGGTGACCGCAGGGTGTAAACCTGGGGCTCCGCTCAAGAACCTAGAATTGGATTTAATAAACTGAGGCCCCGGCTGCCGGGCCGCCTCAGTCCTACGGTGTTCAGCCACCCTGGCCCTCTGCCAACCCAGCTGCCCCCTGGCATTTTGCTCTAGAACTCAGAACCTTCAGGATCCAGACCCAGGTAAACCCCAGCTCCCACGGCAGGCCCTGTAGGCAAGTGTGCTTGCCGCCCCAACCTGGCCAGGGGCCCACACCACAGACGGACACAGCGCCCCGGCACGGGGCACACTCCCTTTCCCGCGACACGCTCGCCTTTCCGGTGACTCACTCCTGCTCTGCCACACACAGTTTCCACGCTTACTCATCCCCACTGCTCTCCCACACACAGATGGGCTTTCAGGACCCAAGCGGGCAGCTGGTTTTAATCCCAAAGCCTATTCCAAGAGGATTCTGGGAACTCTTTTTTGTTTACTTATTGCAGATAATGTTACGGAGAAGCCACAGCTCAGAGCATCGTTCGGAGCGCCAGGAGGGTCCTGGGCCATGCTCTCTTATCTGGCATTCACAGAAGGTGATTCTGAGAGCAAAGTGTGTAAGAAGCAGGGACCGGCACTCTCCGCAGCATCTTAATGGGTCATTGGACCAGGAACTCTCACACCATCTTATTTAATCTTACAACAGCCCTCCCAGGTTGCTGAATCTGGAGTTGGGAACAATTACTGGGCTTTATCCTGTCAGAGATAACCACAGGCTCGGAAGGATGAAGGGACTGAACCAAAGCCACACAAACCACAGGGCACCACAACCCACCCTCTGTCCATGGGCTTGTCAATGTTCATACAAGAAACCCCACTTAGGAACAGGGTTCTGGGGTCCACTTTACAATTCTAGCCACAAAGGGGACAGGCCAGGAGTCCCCACAAAGGGGACTGCTTTCAAGACAAGTGCTCTGAGAGGGGTTCTCAAATCAGCTTTGCCATCTTTGGTAGTGAAAGCCCACTGCGCTCTGGCCCACCTCCTTTCCCAGAGAGCTGACTATAAAACAACATTTCCAATCACTCTGAAATTAACTAAACCCAAGCTCTCCGTCAAAAGGCACAGTGTGGAGGACACTGGGATTTCCACCCGGGAAACGCTGGCTTTGCAAAGCACAGTCAAATGTGGATGTCTGGGAGGGGGAGAGAATGCAAAGTGCAACTATAAGAGAATCGGGTACAGAAGGCCCGACCTCCCAGAGAGGAGAGGGGCATCCCTTGGGCAAGGCAGGTGGCTCCAAGGTGCGGGGCCTCGGCTCCTTGGGCCAGGTGTGATTGGCTCAGGCTGCTGGGAGGGCAGCCAATTAGAGGGTGCAAAGCGGAGGGCTCCCTGAGGGGGTTCTGAGAAGCATCCTACCAGTAGCCCTGGTCATGTAGCCCCAGCCGGCTGCTGGCCGTGTGGCTAGGGGCGATCAGAGGCCAGGGAGGCAGGGACTGGCCATCAGTTGCGGGTCAGAGAGCAGCAGTGGGCAAGGCATCAGACTAGTCCAGGCCTGGGTGGGACACCAAGTGCTGCGGACCGCAGGCGTGAGTCTGGGCAGACCAATCAACGCTGCCCAGCCTACCTCTGATTCGGAAACGGGAGCTTTAGGTTGGTTTTGGTTTTTCACACTGTGGGTCGTGGCCCAACCCCATGCCTTGGCAGTGAAAGCACCAGCCGCACTCCCAAGTACCCTGTAGATGAAATCTCTAAGGTCTTGTCCCACCAGAGAGGGTTCCATTTGCCATGTGGCAAGGCCCATCCCAGGTCCTGCTCCAGCCTCCAAAGCCCCTCCCTGAAGATCTGGCCAAGGGGGTGGAGCTTCCAGGATGGATGTTGGCCCCTTGTCCCTGCGCCTTCCCTCCCCTCCCTTCCCAGTGGCCCAAGGCAGCGTCTTCCGTGACGGCATGGCAGTGACAGATGTCCTCATACCTCCTCCCCAGGCCTCTCTCTTATTGACCCTGGGAATCAGGGGCCCATGCCAGGCCCCCAGAGCCTCATACCTTCTGCTCAGGTAGGAATCTTCCCTGCAGAGGGGTGATTCCAACAGTCACCCCTGAACCCACCAGACCTGCCTTACCTTCCTGAGCATCTCCCATGGAACCAGTGCCCCCTCCCTGGACTGTCTGCACCACAGCCCAAGGGAGCAGGTCCAACCACAATGACCACACACACCTCCTGTGGCCCTCAAACCTGAATTACACATGAACAGATGTAAATGTCCTTTGACAGATGAATGGATAAAGAAGATGTGGTACATATATCTATATGTATACCTGTATATGCAATGGAATATTACTCAGCCATGAAAAAGAATGAAATAATGGCATTTGCAGCAACATGGATGGACCTAGAGATTATCATACTAAGTGATGTCAGACAGAAAAAGACAAATATATGATATCACTTATATGTGGAATCAAATATAACACAAATGAACCTATCTACGAAACAAAAACAGACTCACAGACATAGCGAACCGACTTGTATTTGCCAAGGAAGGGAGGGTGGCCGAGGGAGCTTGGGGTTAGCAGATGCAAACTATTATATATAGAATGGATAAACAACAAGGCCCTACTGTATAGCACAGGGAACTATATTCTATACCCTGAGATAAACCATGATGGAAAAGAATATTAAAAAATGTACGTATAGGGCTTCCCTGGTGGCACAGTGGTTGAGAGTCCGCCTGCCAATGCAGGGGACATGGGTTCATGCCCCGGTCCGGGAAGATCCCACATGCCGCGAAGCGGCTGGGCCCGTGAGCCATGGCCGCTGGGCCTGCGCATCCGGAGCCTGTGCTCCACAATGGGAGCGGCCACAACAGTGAGAGGCCCGCGTACCATTAAAAAAAAAAAAAAAATGTACGTATATAACTGAATCACTTTGCTGTACAGCAGAAACTAACCCAACATTGTAAATCCACTATATTTCAATTAAAGAAAATATAGTTGTGAAAAGAAAAAAAGGAAAAGAAAAGAAAATTATGGCTGCACAATAATATACTTTCAGAACCACTCTTATCAAGAAGAACTTCAGAAATGAGCGCTTTCTACTAGATGAAAACGTCTTTGTATTCAAAAGCATTGCATCAAGATACAGGGTTTTAATTTTTTTGTTTGTCTTTATTAGATAAAAATTTCAAAACTTCTCATAGAACTCATGGTCTTGGGGCTCCCCTGGAGGTCCAGTGGTTAAGACTCCACACTTCCATTGCAAGGGGCACGGATTCGATCCCTCATCCAGGAACTAGGATCCCACATGCCGCTCGGTGCAGCCAAAAAAAAAAAACTCACGGTCTCCGGAGAAATCCCCCTCATATCCCAATTTGAGAAACCCTGGCCTGGAGGATGAAGGGGACTCCTCAGGAACCCTCAAGGATGAGGCTCCCACCTAACCTACAGCCCTGACTCACCAGGGTGCCCCTGGTCCCTGAACGCCAGCTGAACCACATTGCTGAAGTTTCTAGAAGCTTAGAGTCTGAATGCTGCTTCCCTAGCTTAGTTCTGCCTGGTGAGCCTCCCCTACCCCAGTACACACCTCCTTCTAGCAGACTCTTCCCTGTTCTTTCAAGATTCAGTTCACTCAGAGGGGAAACCTTTCCAGCTTCCTTCCCCCCATAGTAACAGCTCCTCCCTCCCTCGGGTGCCCACGGGACCCAGTGCATGTTACCACTTACTATCTGTTTACTGAACACTCTGAATTTTCCCATGTTCTCCATCCAACAACCCCAGGAGGAAGGTATCCCACAGTGAGAAAACTGGAGTTTAGGGAGGCAAGGTGAGAAGCCACGAATCCAAGACGGAACCCAGAAGTTTGACCTCACGGTTCATGCTTTGCTGTTCGTATCTGTTGACACAAACAAGTTCTCTGAAGGAGGGCAGGGTCAGATTCATCTTACTGATTAACTGGGTCAGATTCATCTTACTGATTAACTGGAGATGGGGTGGCCTTTGTTTTTAACAGGTTTATTTGGGGGTAAAATTGATAAACAATAAACACATTTCAACTGTAGAGTTCGACAAGTTTTAACATATATACCTACAAAACCATCACCCCAATCAAGATAATGAACACACCCATTACCCCAAAAGTTTCCTGATTCCATTTCTAATCCTTCCCTCCTGCCCACACCCTGACCCAGTCAACCACTGATGTGTTTACTGTCTCTAGAGGTTAGTTTGCATTTTCTGGAGATTTTTAAATAAACGGAATTATATATATATATATATATATATATATATATATATATATATATATATATATATATGGGGGGGCGGGTGGTGTGGTCCTGGCTTCTTTCACTCAGCATAATTAGTTTGAGATTCACCCACGTTGTTGCCTGCATCAATGGTCCATTCCCTTCCATTGCTGCGTAATATCCCATAGCATGCGGAGACCCGCTGATGGACAGTTTTTGGCTATTACAAATAAAGCTGCTCTAAACACTTGTGTATGAACATACACTTTCATTTCTCTTGCAAAAATACCTAGGAGTGGGACTTCCCTGCTGGCGCAATGGTTAAGAATCTGCCTGCCAATTCAGGGGACACTGGTTCGATCCCTGGTCCAGGAAGATCCCACATGCCGCGGAGCAAGTAAGCCCGTGAGCCACAACTACTGAGCCTGCGCTCTAGAGGCCGTGCTCCGCAATAAGAGAAGCCACCTCAATGAGAAGCCCGCGCACCGCAACGAAGAGTAGCCCCCGCTCGCCGCAACTAGAGAAAGCCCGCGCGCAGCCACGAAGACCCAACGCAACCAAAAAACCAGAAAATAAAAAAAATAAAAATACCTAGGAGTGGAGTGGCTGGATCAGATGGTAGGTGTATGTTTACATTTTTAAGAAACTGCCACACTATTTTCCAAAGCAGCCACATCACTTTTCCTTCCCACCAGCAGTGGATGAGAGTTCCCGTTCCCACACGGCCCTCTATGGTCAGTCTTTTTAATCTTAGCCCTTTTAACCAGTGGGTAATGAAATCTCATTGTGGTTTTAATTTGCAGTCCCTAATGGCAAACCATCTGATTGCCTGTTGCGTTTGTACTTTAGGACAAGTTACTAAGCTCCAGACTGCCCTCAGCACTTCCCAGGCACCTCCTCCTTTAAGGCTACCGTGCTCAGTGAGGGCCCGGTAGGCTGGAGGCTAAGGGAGCGAGGAGGTGAGTGATGGGGAGACACTCAGCCAACAGGAAGCTGCTCCAATTTCAAGGGCGCTGCCAGCTGACTCCTTGAACCAACAGCCAAGAGTGTGTAAAAACAGATAAACAAATGGAGTCCCTCACGTGTGCGTGGGGCTCTCGGAGCTCCCAAAGAGAGGTGCCATGGGGCCCTTATCCATGCTCCTGTGGGACCCTGGTTCAGTAGGGACCTGGATGTCTGCTCAACAACTCGTGTGGCTGCCATGGGGTCTCCCAGCATCCAGGATGGAAATCAACAACTTCCGAAGCAGTAGTCCAGCACCACTGAACTCAGCCTGCTGTTCTCATTTGAATGTGAACTGCCCATCTTGATCACTGCTATCAAGGTACCTGAGACAGATACTGACACATAGTAGGTGCTCACAAATGTTCATGGGCAGATAGATAAATCTGGAAAATATAAAGAATAATATTTACCCCCATTGGCATTGAGTAGGTACTTGATAATCGTTAGTTCTGGTCTTTTTAAAAAATTTAATTAATTGATTAATTAATTTATTTTTGGCCATGCCCCGTGGCTTGCGGGATCTTAGTTCCCCGACCAGAGATTGAACCCAGGTCCCGGCAATGAAGGTGCCGAGTCCTAACCACTGGACCACCAGGGAACTCCCTGGTCTTTTTTATTAAAAGGAATACGTGTGGAGCCAGAAGGAGCATCTTACCAGTCTTATTTGGTCCTCAATATACATAAGCTGCAGGTTCAGGGAAACTTGGGAAAAGCAGGGATGGGGGAAGGGTGGACATCAGCACAGACTCTGTTAACCCCCAAATCAGAGTCTTCCTTCAGGCCATGGGTTGGGGGCAGAGCAGGCCCCAAACTGGAATTAGGGAGCATGGGGTCCAGGGCAGGCTCTGCCACTAACCAGCTCCAAACCAGTCTCTTTGGTCAAATGAGAGCCAGAATTTCTGCCTGACTTCCTCCTCTCTGAGATGGGGGAGCTTCAAATGGGAAGATTGTTTTGAAGGGAAGGGGCACGACCGATTCACCTCCGGGCTTTTTTTTTTTTTAACAGAACAGCTATTAGGAAGGGACATATACACTGCCGAGAAGCTCTGCTTTATTCAAAGGCACAGAACTGTAATGATCCTCAGGCAACCTATAGGCTAATTGTACCATGTTACCACGTCACACCGTGTAATAGCCATGGGCTATAACAACCAACTGTGTAGCGGGCCTAACATACTGGGGTCAGTGCTACACTGTTCAAGCTACAATTCCAACCTGTAATAACCAGAGACCTTAATAAGAGCTGGTTCCTTGTGCCAGGCCATGTTCCTAGAGGGTAGGTGCTACTATAAAACCCCGTATTAGAAGATAAGGAAGCAAAGCACAGAGATGTTAAATAACTTTCCCCAAAGTCTGCAAAGCAGGGATTGAAACTCGGGCAACTTGGCTCCAGAGCCTCTTCCTTAACCACAGCGCCTTGCCTGGAGACAAGAGGTCAGTAGTCGCCTGGTCAGTGCATTAGGGCTGGTTAAATGCGAGTTAAGAAGGAGCTGCTGCTGGACGGCACGTGGAAGAGCTGTGAAATATACTACACTGCTCACCCGACCGTTCTTCAGATACTGCCCAGAGCAAGCGTTCACATTTGGGCCAGGCCTGGGGCCCTACCAGCACAGCCGAGTTTTGCCATCTGCCCCCCTCCCCCTGCACCTGCAGCCCTTGGGACACAGTGCCAAACAGAACACGCCACTCAGCTCCACGGTTGTTGTTGACGTGTCTGTCTTCCCATTAGACTGTTGCTCTCCAGGGCAGAGGCTGTGTCTCATCTGCTCTGTACACCCAGGCCTGGAGCACAGCCAGCATGGAGGAGGATGGCGGTGTTGCTTACTAAGTGAACACAACACTAGCATTCTTGGAAAAGCAGGGCTGGCTCCCATGGGGCCAGGCCAGGGTAGGGAGCTCCTGAAACTGCCCACAGGTTTCAGACGGGCTCCAGATCTCAGGCTGCAGGGCTAGGCCTCATGGGACACCCCCAGGAGCCAGTGAAAAGTACGGCGGAAACCCCCCTACATTTCCACATGTAAAAACTTGACCAGGACTTCCGCAGCGGTCCAGTGGTTAAGACTCCGTGCTTCCACTGCTGGGGGCTCGGGTTTGATCCCTGGTCGGGGAACTAAGATCCCACATGCCGTGCAACTCGGACAAAAACAAACAAACAACAACAACAAAAACAATTGGACCACTTCTCGGGAATCCTCTAATCTAGCTGCGCCATTTTACAGATGGGGAGACTGAGGCTTAGAGAAGGCGAGAGACCCACCCAAGATCTTGCAGCAGCTCAGTGGCAGAGCTATGGCCAGGACTCATCTTGGTATAAAAACATCTCTGCCTCTGAAGGAAAGCATTACATTTCTTCAAAATAACCCACAGATAAGAAACAATCAACTCCCATATTTACAGACAATTAATTTTCAACAAGCGTGCCAAGACAATTTAATGGGAAAAGAATAGTCTTTTTAACAAATGGCGCTGGGACAACTGGGTATCCACATGCAAAAGAATGAACTTGGACCACTACCTCACACTATATACAAAAATTAACTCAAAATAGATCAAAGGCCAAATTGTAAGAGCCAAAACTATAAAACTCATAGAAGAAAACATAGGTGCAAATGTTCCTGACCTTGGATTAGGCACTGATTTCTTAGATGTGACACCAAAAGCACAAGCAACAAAAGAAAAAAAAAGAGATAAACTGGACTTTATCAAAATTAAAAACTTTTGTGTTTCAAAGGACACCATCGAGAAAGTGAAACAACAACCCACAGAATGGAAGAAAATTTTGCAAATCGTTTACCCACTAAGGGACTTATATCTAGAAAGACAAAAACCCAATTATAAAATTGGCAAAAGATCTGAATAGACATTTCTTCAAAGACGACGTACATACGAATAGACAATAAGCACATGAAAAGATGCTCCACGTCATTAGCCATCAGGGAAATGCAAATTAAAACCAAAAGGAGGGGCTTCCCTGGTGGCGCAGTGGTTGAGAGTCCGCCTGCCGATGCAGGGGACACGGGTTCGTGCCCCGATCCCGGAAGATCCCACATGCCGCGGAGCGGCTGGGCCCGCGAGCCATGGCCGCGGAGCCTGTGTGTCCGGAGCCTGTGCTCCGCAACGGGAGAGGCCACAGCAGTGAGAGGCCCGCGTACAGCAAAAAAAAAAAAAAAAAAAAAAACCAAAAGGAGATGCCACTTCACATCCATAAGGATGGCTATAATCAAAACAACAGACAATAACCAAGTATCGGTGAAGATGTGGAGAAAGTGGAAGGCTCTCATGATGCTGGTGAGAATATAAAAAGTATAGCCACTTTGAAAAGCAGCCTGGCAGTTCCTCAAATGATTAAACACAGAGTTACCACATGATCCAGTGATTCCACTCCTAGGTATATTCCAAGAGGAATGAAAACATACGTCCACACAAAAACTTATACACAAATGTTCATGAGACCCGAAAAAGTGGAAACAACCCAAATGTCTGTCAACTTATGAACGGATAAATAAAATATGTTACATCCATACCATGGAATATTACTCAGCAATAAAAAGGAATGCAGTAGTGATGCGGTTACAACGTGTAAGAACCTTGAAAACATGATGCTAAATGAAAGAAGCCAATCACAAAGGGCCACATATTGTATAGTTCCACTTATACGAAATGTGTAGAACAGGCAGGTCTGTAGAGACAGAAGGGAAATGGGTGGTGCCCAGGGCTGGGGTGGGTGCATGGGTGGACTGGGGATTGTGCAGGTTTGGGGTGGGGTAGGAAAAATGCTCTAAAAATGACTGGGGTGATGTTTTTACAACTCTGTGAATATACTAAAAGGCATGGAATTGTACACTTTAAATGCACCCATTTAAATTGTATACTGTGAATTATATCTCAAGGAAACTTTTTCTGTAAAAGAAACAATCAAAATCTCCAAAGAGGGCCATTCAAACAGACCTAACTTAAGCACCCATTCCTGTGAGAAACAGACCCACCCCCGTGAGAGGTTACTCAATTCAATTTGACAGCATTTGCTGAGTTAACAATAAAAATATCTTTTATACTTGAGAGGCAGGTCTTTTTTTTTTAAGACAAAATAATTTAAATGTCCTTAAATATTAAGGACATAAAATATCCAAAAACTATGTCAATATTTCTGTTTTACATTATGGACAATTACAGGGAGAGAGATCAGAGACATAGATTTATGTTACATTGAGTGACAAAAAGAATTCAAGACACAAAAATGACAGGCGAGAGCCAGTGAGAGGCAAGTCTTAATACTCAGTCCCATTTTACAGACGAGGGCACTGAGATGGAGCAGTTTCGTGCTCTGCCCAAGGTCCCAGCGCTACTAGTTAGGAGGTAAGCAGTCAAATCCAAGACCAGTCGGCTTTAACATCCAGACATACACAGCGGTGAGCCAGGCGCAGGCTGCGGGTTATAAACACGGTCTGCGTGACCGCAGACTCTGAGGCGGCAATTGGAGCGGCACACAAGAAACTCTCGGAGTCTAGGGAGTGGAGCAATGATGCTGATTAGGGGATCCAGGGAGGGGTTCACAGACGAGGGGACACACTGACTGAGATGGAAGGCTGAGCAGGGTCTGGATAAGACGACAAGAGGGAAAGGGTATAACAAGCTGCTGGACCAGCAGAAGCAGACGCTGGGAAAGTGCAACGCCAAGTTCAGGCTGCAGCGTGGGCTTGGGAATTGTTAAAGGAAGCTGTGACGGAGAGCAGGCAGGGGAGTCAGAGGGGTGCACTGACTCCCCTCTGTGGGCACTAGGGAACCAGAGAGGGTCTGTGAGCAAGGGAGGGGCGTGCTCTGATCAGTGACAGACCCACAGGCAGGGAGGCCAGCGCCTGACCAAGTGTCTGGAAACAATGTTGCATTGAAAAGCGTCCAGGCAACCTGGAACCTTCAATCACCTGCTAGGAAATGCTTTGTAAAGTGCCCTTTAACCCCAAGGCATTCTTTTTATTGGAAACCTGCTCTTCCACAAAGAAACCAGAGTTCAAGTCCAAGGATCTTTTCTCCACTGCTGACTGAATGTGCAAATACCTGATAAGCTGTGGGGAGCGGCCATCATCCCTCCCCACGGTGTCTGCCCTGGAAGCTCGTCCCCATGACCCCCTCCCAGCAAAGCCCCCAGCTTCACACCCAGCCTCACACCCCAGCCAACGCTGTTTGGTGGGTAACGAGTGTTCTGCCTGCTCCTACCCTGTCCCCACCCCAGGTCATCTGTGACCTTATGATTACCCTGGGTGAGTGTCAAGGTCATCATGAGTCTTAACTTTTGTATGCCAAAGGAGGCCCCTGTGGGTTGGGGAAAATGTCACCCAAAGTTCCCATGTATGAGGTTACCTGCTGGGTTCCAGGTGCTGGGCAGGTGCGGTGCATCCATTACCACCAACCACCAAGGCAGGGACGACCGCCTCACCTTACAGATGAGGAAACTGAGGCTCAGAGGGGCCAGCTCTCCTGCCCAGGTCAGACAGCTACTGAGGCGCGGTCAGGGGCAAGCCCAGGTCTGCTGGGCTCCAGCACCCATGCCGTGCTGCAAGACGGCCAGCAAAAAGGAGGAAGTGAGTCAGGAAGGCAAAAGAAGGGGGGTTCCTTTATGAGTCAGAACAGGATGTCCCATCCCATAGCCGAATGATGCAGAGGCCGGGGGCGGGGGTGAGGTGAACACCTACAGGTCAGACTGACGAGGTGCCCAGGCCAAGTCCTCTGCAGAGAGCGCGCCTGAGATGGGGGACTAGCTGAGAGGCATGTCCAGTTTGGGCAGGGCTGCGATGGGCCCAGTGATGCCAGGCCTCTCAGTGTATGGGTCGAAATGAATCAGGCCACATGGGGCACCAACCAGGCTGTGGAGGCCCGACCTGGGTTTCCGGGAACAGACGGCCGAGAAAAATCCAGCTCACCCTCGCTTCTCCCTCTGTGCCTCTCACTCCATCCAGCCGCCAGGCCAGGTGATGATGAAGGGTGTGCCCTCTAAGGACCCGTGTGAACAGGCAGAGAGAGGGGCCCATCTCACCTTCTAACCCAGAGCCACACCAGGCCCAGCTTCACTCTGTCCCAGAGCTTGGGAGACGCCTCATTCATTTAATGACAGATCTTGTTGCAACGCCTGCTCTGTACCAGATGCTGTGGTTGGTGCTGAAGGTCAGAGAGGTGAACAGGACCGACCAGATCCTGCGCCCTTGGGTCACCTGACAGCCCAGGCTCCCTTCCTTCTGCTGGAAGGTGGACACAGTGTTCAGAGTCTTCTCAACACCCCCCCACCCCCCCAGTCTCTACAATGCGGCATTTCTTGACCTGAGACCTTCTGGTATCCACTAGCTCACCTCACAAGTGTCCCGTGGGGAGCACTCACTAAATTCACTTTTCAAAATGCCTCTGTGAGGGCTTCCCTGGTGGCGCAGTGATTAAGAATCTGCCTGCCAATGCAAGGGACACTGGTTTGAGCCCTGGCCCGGGAAGATCCCACGTGCCACGGAGCAACGAAGCCTGTGGGCCACAACTGCTGAGCCTGAGTTCTAGAGCCTGCAAGCCACAACTACTGAGCCCACGTGCCACAACTACTGAAGCCTGCGTGCCTAGAACCCGTGCTCCGCAACAAGAGAAGCCACGACAATCCGCACCGCAACGAAGAGTAGCCCCTGCTCACCGCCAACTAGAGAAAGCTCGCGCACAGCAACAAAGACCCAACACAGCCAAAAATAAATAAACTTATTTAAAAAAACCAAGGGGCTTCCCTGGTGGCGCAGTGGTTGAGAGTCCGCCTGCCGATGCAGGGGACACGGGTTCATGCCCCGGTCTGCTAGGATCCCACATGCCGCAGAGCGGCTGGGCCCGTGAGCCATGGCCACTGAGCCTGCGCGTCCGGAGCCTGTGCTCCGCAACGGGAGAGGCCACAACAGTGAGAGGTCCGCATACCAAAAAAAAAAAAAGTCTCTGTGGACCAGGGGTTTTAACCTGCCCCCCTCCCCGACAATGGGTAAGACCCCTGGATTAGGCTATGAGGGCTCCCTGAGCCTCCTGAAATCTTATGCAGCATCTTGTGTGTATGTTTGTTCTCCTGGCAAAGTCTGCAGGTCTCATCAGCTTCCCAAAGGCCCCCTGACTAGTGCTACACCCGACTCGTGGTGTTAATTATTAACATTTCCCCTTGTAAATGACCCAGAATATACCCTGGGGTGGATGTCACAAACTTGCCTTAATCATTTCCATTTTGCTGGACAGTTATGTCACATTTTTGTTGTTTTTCTCAGTCCAACTAGAACATGTGCAAATTTATCACTGATTTAACATTTGAGCAAGATCTGTACCCCCCTGGCCACAAAGCAGAGCCCTAATCTACTCTTGTATTATCCCGCCCAAGAGGTCTTTTTCTGACCAGGAGAATTCATTTTTCTCTTCAGCCTCAGCAGCTGGCCCTCTTTTCAGGGCTGTGTTCCACAAAGAAACAAAGTTTGTGGTCACATGGCTGTAGCTGCCTGGTGTGTAACAAGGAGGACCAGAGACTAACCAAATCTGGGTGGTGTTGGGTGGTTAGGCTGGGCTGGGCAGGGTGGGGCTCACTCCTGGTGAGTCACTGTGCTGGACACCCTCCCCACACCACACCACACACACACAAACACACATACACACACACACACACACACAGTCTCGGTCACAAAGGCCTGCCTCTTCCAGGACACTTCCTAACAGCTGGTAAGAGTGTAGACTCTAGAGCCAACTGGCTGAGCAGATTCAGGCCTAACTTTGCTGCTGAAAAACAATGAGGCCTCAGCCAAGTGGATTTAACTCCTCTGACTTCACTTTCTCATCTGTAAAATGGAAGTAATAATAGTATGAACTTCTTATCACTGATCTGATTAAGTGAGTTATACTGGTAAACAGTGCTGGTAACCAGTAGATGCTATATAAGTGTTTTAGATAAATATTGAGAAAAAAAGATGTCACTTAACTGTCCAGCAAAAAGAAAATGGTTAAGGAGAGTTGATGACATCCATCCCGTGGAATATCCTGGGCCATTTACACTGAGAAACGTGATGATTAACACCATGGAATAATGCTGTGTCTGAAGAGAAAAAAGAGCACGCTGCAGCACTATTTACAATAGCCAAGACATGGAAGCAACCTAGATGTCCATCGACAGATGAATGGATAAAGAACATGTGGTATATATATATATATATATATATATATATATATATATATATACACACACACACACACACACACACACACATACACACACACAGTGGAATACTACTCAGCCATAAAAAAGAATGAAATAATGCCATTTGCAGCAACATGGATGGACCCAGAGATTATCATACTAAGTGAAGTAAGTCAGACAGAGAAAGACAAATAGCATGTGATATCACTTACATGAGGAATCTAAAATATGATATAAATGAACTTACAAGACAGAAACAGACTCACAGACATAAAAAACAAACTTATGGTTACCAAAGAGGAAAGGGGGGAAAGGAATAAATTAGGAGTTTGGGATTAGCAGATACAAACTACTATATATAAAATAGATAATCAACAAGGTCCTACTGTATAGCACAGGGAACTACTATTCAGTATCGTGTAATAAACTATAATGGAAAAGAATATGAAAAAGCATAATGAATCACCTGGCTGTACACCAGAAACTAACACAACATTGTAAATCAACTATACTTCAATGAAAACTCTTTGCCCTCCCGCAGACCGGTGGTTGCGACAGGGGAGTTGTAAAGGCAGTGTCTGGCGGTTCCGGGCGTTTGGCCCTGACGCGGAGCGGTGGGAAGAGAAAATGGTCCTGCTGTGCTACAACCGAGGCTGCGGCCAGCGCTTCGATCCCGAGACCAATTCCGATGATGCTTGCACATACCACCCAGGCGTTCCAGTCTTTCATGATGCATTAAAGGGTTGGTCTTGCTGTAAGAGAAGAACAACTGATTTTTCTGATTTTTTAAGCATTGCAGGCTGCACGAAAGGAAGACATAATAGTGAGAAGCCACCCGCGCCAGTCAAACCTGAAGTCAAGACTACTGAGAAGAAAGAACTATCTGAATTGAAACCCAAATTTCAGGAGCATATCATTCAAGCCCCTAAACCAATAGAAGCAATAAAAAGGCCAAGCCCGGATGAACCAATGACAAATTTGGAATTAAAAATATCTGCCTCCCTAAAACAAGCACTTGATAAACTTAAACTGTCATCGGGGAATGAAGAAAATAAGAAAGAAGAAGACAGTGATGAAATTAAGATTGGAACCTCACGTAAAAATGGAGGGTGTTCAAAGACATATCAGGGTCCACAGAGTCTAGAAGAAGTCTGTGTGTATCATTCTGGAGTACCTATTTTCCATGAAGGGATGAAATACTGGAGCTGTTGTAGGAGAAAAACTTCTGATTTTAATACATTCTTAGCCCAAGAGGGCTGTACAACAGGGAAACACACGTGGACTAAAAAGGATGCTGGGAAAAAGG